>NC_080690.1:59090344-60290344 GCF_030445035.2 Dasypus novemcinctus | reverse complement strand
TCACCATCACAGAGACAAACCATCAAGCGAAAACTCTGTTTCCTGTCCTCCTTGTGGACAGTACCTGTATCTTCACATGCCCTTTTCCTTTACCCTCCTTTCCTTCCAACTGAGTTCTAAATGCCATTTCCGCCCCCTCCCCAGGGATCTCTTCACATCAGTTACATCCCCTCTTACCTATGTCTTCAACTTTTCTAGCCAACTGGCTCCTTCCTGACAGCAATTACAATACACACAAATACTTCCCATCTTTACAAATTAACAAACCTTTCAACATATATCCCCTCAAGCTGTAAAAGTTCAATGAATTAAGGTAATGAACAATGACAATGGCTAACACTGCCCACTTACCAAATGCCAAGCATGGTTCTAGATATCTTACATTGATTTCATCCTCTTGATCATTCATAAAAATAGGTACTATAATTGTCTCCATCTTATCGTCAAGGAAACTGAGTCACAGGGAAGCTAGGTACTTACCCAGGATCACATAAGTAGTAGGCAAGGGAGCCAATTTAAATCCAAGCAGTCTGGCCCAGAAAACACATAGCTAACCACTGATTTTTACTGCTCCCTGGGTCACAGATATTAAGTGTTTTTGTCAAGCCCTCCCTGTATGAAGGCTTTACAAAGTATAACAGTGACTTTCATATATTTTTGTCAGGAACCTACAGTAAGACATAAACCTATAAACAACCACAAGCACACAGGTCTCACATAATATGAACTCTTACTATGTAGGATCTACTCTGACATATTCCATTCTTATTTCATTCTTTTAAATGCTGGTTGCAACCTACAAATTTGAATTCAAAATTACCAGTGGGTCACAACCTACCATAGGAAAAATACTGTGTTTTTCACTTGTTTCTCACAGTCACCCCAAGAAGTGAGTTTTTTAATTAAATAAGAGACCTGAGGCAGAAGGCGTAGTAGTCCCCCCGGGGCTGCACAGTCAGTAAGTGGCACAACTGGAGTTTAAGCCCAGGACCCGTGTTCTTTATCACTGTGCCACATCACTCCCTGAGGAGGATGAGAGCAGGAAGTAATGTCAAAGAGCCAAGAGGTCAGAGCTTGGGGTGGGGGTGAGGGGGTGCACCTGTTGTGTGATGTGCCACAGCCTTTGCCAACATGGTCTTCCCGCAGCCAGGTGGGCCATACATGAGGACACCTCGAGGAGGATCGATGCCAATCTGAAACCCAGAGGTTGGAGCAAGAAGGATAAGCCAGGGAATTCCCTCACCAACCTCAGATCCAGTGGACCTCACCAGGCTCCTCACCTGCTTGTAGAGCTCAAAGTGTGTAAGCGGGAGCTCCACGGCTTCACGCACCTCCTGCTTCTGGATGTCCATCCCCCCAATGTCCGCATACATCACATCTGGCTTCTGGTCTAAGGAGAGAGCAGAGCTGGGGCTCCCAGCCTGGCCCGCAAGGTCTCCTTGGGCCACCCTGGGCCCAGGCTACCCCCTCACCTGAGGTGAGCATCATGATGCTGCTGTCAGCCTCGGGAGGCAGCACATCCACCAGGGCGTTGCTGTGCTTGTGGAGGGCGACCGAGGCATTGGGCTTGAGCAGCTCCCGGTCAATGGTGCTCAGGATGCGTACATAGTAGTTGGAGCCTTTGGGAAGGAGCCAGGGCAGGAAAGGGGCGATGAGAGGTGCCAGACCCTCAAAACCACCCCCACCCCCTCTACCTCACAGTCACATCCTTCATGCCACCAATACCTCACTCAGGCCCTGACTGGCCCCCTCTTGGCCTCCAGTCTTGCCTCCTCTGGTCCTTCTCTCAAATTTACACTCATGACTGCCTTGTCTATGTGACTCTTGAGCTCCAGCTCCAGGTGTCCAGCAACCTCTTGAATGCTTCCTCTGGATGTCCCCTGGGTACTTTTCACTGTGTCACAAAGTGATCTCAGCATCTTCCCCTAAATTGTGCTGCTCTTCTCCTGGATCTGTCTCAGACAGACCCCACCATCCCCTAGTCCCAAGTCAAGGCCGTGAGCCTCTCATCCTGGCCCTCTCCCGCGATCCGTCCACAGTCCTTCAGTCACTATAACCTTCCACCCTGCCTCCTGAATTTCTCTCCATCCCATTCCCTCCTCTCCTCATGACCTACTCTGGTTTAGCCCCATCCTCTCCTACTGGGGTCCCTGCACCAGACTCCTCCCTGGTCTCTAGCCTCCAGTCTCACCTCTAATCCATCTTCTACATTTATACTGACGGGAACACATCTCTATCTGGCCTCAATCTCTCTCCTGACTTTCAGACTAGCCTTCTGGACATCTCTTTCTGAATGTCCCAGACTGTCTTAACATGTCTTAACATGTTGCCATCTCAAGGATAGCCCCACTGTCCCCCTAAGTCCCACAGGTTAAATACATGGTATCTCCTTCCCTGCATTTCCCCACAGCACATCAGTCCAATTCCAGGCACAGTCATATATCTTCTCCCAAAACCTTTACAATAACATGGCTTAGTCCAGAGGACAGTGGCAGGAAAAGAAAGATAGCAGACCCAAAGACCATTATGAGGGCAGGCCCTGAATCTATCTTAATAACAGCAGCTACCACATACTGAGTTCTTACCAAGTCTCAGGCCCATGCTAAAGTGCTTCACATGCACAATTTCATTTAATCCTTTGGACAACCCTAGGAGGCCAGTGTAATCATCACCTCACGAAGAAAGTGAGACCCAAAACCCACAACCAATAAGTTGCCATGTCTGTCTCATTCTATAGCCCAATCTCTTAGCCCTCCACCAGTGTTTTCAAATTGCAGGTCCTAAGCCAGTAGCAGTCTTGAAATCAATTTAGAGGGTCACTACAAGACTTTTGTTTAAAATGAAACAGACTAGAACAGAATGGAAATCATCAAAATATGACACATGTAGTAATGCTAAATATCCTTTGATGCAACTTTTGTTTTAGCTTTACATGTACATATGTATACATGCACCGAAACACAGCTATACTGAGTCACAATATAAAATATATTTCTACTTCTGGATCAGTCAAAATACTCTGAAGAACACCATTACATTGTCCTCCCTTGTTTGCTGTTGAAAGTCCCTACCACTGTTCCCAGCACATGGCAAGAGACAGGTGTTGAATGAACAGTGTTGAATGGGCAAATGAGGTGGTACCCACCCACCCACCTGTGGTAGAGCCCACGATAGCTGTATTCTGATCCACAGCCTCCAGAAACTGCCCGATGACCAGTGGGATGCTCTGGATTCGCTTGACCTCCTCCTGGGCATGGAGAAATTCCTTCTTCAGGTTCTTTTGCTCATCTTTGATGTACTCCTCCTGCACCTCTAGGAACTCCAGCTCCTGCTGCAGCTTCTGTGAGCAGAAAGGGAAAGGTGGGGACAGTTCCAGGCCTTGTTGAGCCAGGGAATGGTACAAACTGAGGACAGGGTGGAATGCTGGGCCCTTTGCAGGTCTGGGTTGGGTATGAATGTACCTTATAGCGGCTGTATAGATCTTCAAGATCCTCAGGCTCAGGCCCCAGGAAGGACAGGCCAGTCTGGGGCCGCGACACAGACAGTGCTGGGATTTCATCCTAGACCAAGGAGTAAAACTCAGTTTGGAAGAAGAGGGTCCCCTCATAAAAACATCTAAAGCCTTCTCCCCACTTCATCATGAAGTCACTCAGCCCTTAACAAGCTCCTGACATCATTCGGCCCCTCCAAATAGACCCCTGAAACCTCTCAGCCCCCTACAAAGGCTCCTGATGTCACCCAGCCCCAAAGAGACCCCTGACATCAAGTGCCTCCCCAAACAGATCCTTTGATATTGAATGCCACTCATAACCTATTCCCACTGTCACCCAACGCATAACCAGACCCCAATGCCACCTAGTCCCCCCAACAGGTTTCTAACATGTAGGCTGTTAATGTCACCAAACCGTCAAACAATCCAAGCATTACCCAGTTTCCCCCAAATCATCCCTCATGTCAGAGAACCCTAATTCGCATCAAGCTCTTGATGTCGTCCAGCCCCCAGGGAGACCTCAAACACCACTAGGCCAAGGCACAGACATTACTTTGTTCCCAACTATGTCCCATACATCATTCGGCCCCACAGCCCAGCTCCACACATCTCACCCACCCACAGTCCCGCCTTGCCCCTGGATGTCACTAAGCGCTCCCATTCAGGCCTCGAAATCATTTAGTCCCCAGAGAACCCCTAATGTCAGGGGTTCCTCCAACCCCACTTTCTGAGCCCGATCGCTCTCCCTGGGCCCCCCAGAGAGATCTCCAACCGCGCAAAGCTCTCCGCTGAGGCCTCTGAAATCATCCAGACCCGGGCTGGGACCCTCGAAGTCACGCAACTCGCCACTCAGACCTGGCGTCGCCCTCTCCCCGAGAATCAGGCCTAGCCTAAAAGTCCCCACCGGACCTGAGCCTTTTCCACCAGGATGCCTATCTCCTCCATAGTGACCAAACCGCTCTCCGTGTGGCCCGGCCAGATCTAGTCACCGTTTCCGCTGACGCCACCGGAAGTCTCTGCCTGGTGGGTTCTGGGAAATGTAGTTCACGACAGTGGTGCGCGCTGGTTGCGTGGGCGGGGTAGCGCGGAGGCGAGGAAAGACCTCCTCCTGGGCTCCGCCCGGGCAGACACCGCTGCACTCTCCGTGGCCCGCGCGCGGTCGCTGCGGTGTCACCCTCCCGCGCAGCAGCGGGTAACGCTGGCTTTCTCGCCCGTAGGCGGCGCTGCCCCCTTGCTCTTTTACTGGAGAAATTGTCAGTTGTGGCAGGGGAAGTCTGGTGGCTTGTGGCTTCTTCGGTCTCTTTTAGGAGCGGGGCAGGAGATGCTTCAGGCCGGGGTCCGGAGAGGGAATCTTTTAGAACGTCCGCACGTGGGATGCGCCGGAGGATTGTGCCCCCGCTCGGTCCCGGGGTGAACACCCCTGATCCCGCGTCACCTTTAGCAGCGAGCCAAGCAGAATCCACGCGGCAGGGCTGAAGAAAGCGGGAGCGGGACAGGAGTGCCCCAGGAGGTGTGAGTGTCACACGGGAGACTCGGCAGGCTTGTGCCGTGCCCTGCACTTAAATGAAGCCTTCCATGCATCATTTCACTGAATTGCAACCGGTATTTATGAACTATTTTACAGACAAGCAAACAGGTTCAGAGTCATAAACCACGGTCGTAGGGAGCTGAAGGGTAAAACACGGATTGGAGCCCAGATGTGACTGACCCCAAAGCCTGTGCTCTGGCCCCAGCGATACGTTGCTGCCCATCACTTCAGCTACACTTTTAAGTACTCTTCATTGACGTCTAAATACAGACAAATGCATCGTTTCTGTACAACTCGACGAATTTACACAAAGTGAACATACGCATATAATCAGCAGCCAGAACAAGAAACCAAAACCTCAGCAGCCCCCGGAAGCCCCGCTCATGCTCCCTTTCTGCCTTTTGCCAACCGCCCCCTCCCCCAAAGTTACCACTTACTTGACTTCTGATAAGTATGAATTACTTTTCCTCTGTTTTTGAGTCTCTATATATCAACCCATACAGTGTGTGCTGTGAGTTTGGCTTCTTTTGTTTAACATTATGTTCCTGAGATTCATTCCTGCGTGTAGCAATAATCCTTTCATTTTTATTTCTGTAAGATTTTCCATAGTGTGAATATACCTCAAACTGGATAGTACCAGTGGGTGGCATAGTGGTGCTCTGAAAATTCTAGTGCCTTTCTTTTGGTAAACATCTGTGTTCACTTCTTTTGAGAATAGACTCGAGTGGAATTGCTCACCATAGGACAAGTATGTGTTTAGCTTTGACAGACACTGCCCAACAGTTTTCTGAAGTGGTTGTACTAATGTACACTCCCATCAGTTGTGCATGAGAGTTCCAGGTGTCCCACATCCTCACTAACACTCAGAATTGTCTTTTTTCACTTTTTTCCATTTTGGTGGATGGGTTGTGGGTTGTCACACCAGACCCTGGGCATTTTTGTCCAGGCAGTTTCCAAGCCATGATTTCTGAATTCTTTCAATAACCTTGGAGATAGGTTTGCTTTTCAGGATAGTACAGTTGAGGAAAATGAGGCTCAGGCAGGGGAAGTAACTTCCACTAAGGCACAAAGAGAATTAGTGGCTCTTGCTCAGTGGCAGCCCTATGTTGGGGGACCCAGAGATGAATCAAACCTGGCTCCTGCTCCCTTGTTGAAGGACTTGGTATTTTTATTTTCACAAAAAAGGAAAATGATAAATCCTTTCTTTTTCTTTTGCATGGAACTCAATTCTGTCTTCACGGTCTCCTCTTAACACCCAAAAGACATTCCAGACTGCCCCTTTAAATAGAATCCACCATCTTCTTGCCTTCATTCTCTGTCCTGCCAGTATCCAGGCTCCAAACTCAAACCTTTCTGAGAACTTTGCTTTTATTTCACCAAACCCTGTCCAGTCATCACCAAATTCTCTCTACTCCCTTTGGCAATGACAAATCAATGTATTCCTTTTGAGTTTTTGTGGGTAATAGTCACAAAATAAATAACCATTTTGCAAACAGTATGTTTCCCATTCTTTACTAAGCACTTACTTCATTTGATCCTCACCACCACCTTAGGGTGTGGAGAATAAAAGTAACCAATATTTACACAGGGAATCTTAAGCATTTTATACATCTCTTCTGATTTAATCTCCAGAGCCCTTTGAAGTGGAAACTGTTGTCTTACTCCCTACTTTCTCAGGTCCTACATGAGGAACCAGATGCAGAGAGGTGAAGTCACTTGCCCAAGATCACACAGCAAGTAAAAGGTTGAGCTGGCATTCAAATCCAGATCCTGGGCTCTTAATGTCACATGATCATTATTTTGGATCTGCTGATGATCTGAAACATGTTAGGAGAGTCATTCTGAAGAAGGATGAGGATATTGAATCACTGAGTTTTTTTCAAGCTAGATCCACTTTTATCTGCATCATATCAGTATGACCCTCCCACCCACCCCCAGTTAAGAACTGCCCATTTAGCTTGACAGATGCACAAGAAGCGGCCCAGTTGCCTCTCAGAAGTTAAAATCCATCTCTCCTGGTTCAAACCCAGGGCTTTATTCCTATCAACAGCACTACCTTCTAAAAAGTCCCAAGCAGCTCTTCTGAGTGAGAGTGTTTCCAGATCTGCCTCCGCAGGCCCTCAGTGAGGCTAAGTGCATGCAGGAGCCAGGAGGCAGGAACACACAGCTGGGCTGGTGGAGGGCATCGTCGTCATCAGAGGGGGCAGCTGACACTCAGCCCCAGCCAGGAAAGCCATGCCGGAATGTGGGCCCCGTGTTGCCATGTCAAATGTTTCAAGAAAAGCCAGAGGGAAGCAGACTTGGCCCAGTGGTTAGGGCGGCCGCCTACCACGTGGGAGGTCTGCAGTTCAAACCCCCAGCCTCCTTGACCCATGTGGAGCTGGCCCATGCGCAGTGCTAATGTGCACAAGGAGTGCCCTGCCACACAGGGGTGTCCCCCGCATAGGGGAGCCTCACGTGCAAGGAGTGCGCCCCGTAAGGAGAGCCACCCAGAGCAAAAAAAGTGCAGCTTGCCCAGGAGTGGTGCCACACACAACGGAGAGTTGACTCAACAAATCCAAATTTCCATTTTAAAATGTTGGTAATAAATGCAAACAAACAAACAAAAAAACGCCAAGTGAGCCAAATGAAACATACCTGTGGACTTTATGCCACTGAACAGATGACCAGTTTATGACCCCTGCTCTAGACTCACCCTGTCCCCAGTATGGCTATTAGAGTTCCCAGGAATGCTGAGCTTTATTTAGTCCCAGGGTGGAGGTGCAGGGAGGGGTCTGAACCATTTGGAAGGCAGTAGGAATAGGAGGTAAAGGATGAGTATGGGTTAAACCCAAGGATAATCAAATTTAAATGCTTAACCATAACAGATTGGTTAAACTTGGAGGTGTCCATCTGTTTCTAGAGTACAATACCATTTTTTTAAGAGGTATAGAATATGCAATGATAGGCATCATGCTCACAAAATATGTAAGTTGTAGAAGAAAAAAATAGATGACAAAGCAATAAAATATAATAAATCCTTCAAGGGAAAAACCTTTTTATTTGGAAACTTCACAGTTACAGAATGTTAACATTTTAAAAAATTTTATTTATCATTCTCTTTCTGTGTATGTTGATAAATGTGTGTATACACATACATGTTACATACCTATATACATATTATTTTTTATTTATTTCTGAACTGTTCAAGAGCAGTTTACAGACATAATGCCCCTTTACCCCTGCATATGTTGGGAAGTAATGTATTTCCTAAAAAAAACAAAAACGAAAAAACACGGACTTTTTCTTATATAACCACAGTATAGTTAAAATCAGGAAATTAAAACTGATAAAAAACTATAATATAATCTACACATTTTATTCAAATTTTACCAGTTGTTCTGATGATGTCATTTATGGCTAAAGGAAAACTTTTTTTCTTTTTTTCCTTTTTCCTGGTTCAGTAGCCAATCCAGGACCATAGGTTGCATTTTTAAATGCCATGTCTCAATCTGGAACAGTTTCTCAAAGTTTTGTGGGTTTTTTCTCGTTTCTTGGCTTTGACCTCTTTGATAAATCCAGATCAATTATTTTGTAAAATGCCATTCGATTTGGGTGTTTAAATAATGTTTCCTTGTGGTTAGATTCAGGTTCTGTATTTTTGGCAAGAATGCCATAGAAGTGACATCAGTGCATCCTACCAGGAGAAAAATGAGGTCTGTTTGTCCCATTATTGATGATGTTATCTTTGATCATTTGGTTAAAGTGGTATCCTGCCAGGTTTCACCACTGTAAAGTTACTTTTTCCTTTGGTAATTAAGAAATATATTGTGGAGAGTCACTTTGGAACTATAAGAATATCTTATTTCTCATCAGAGTTTTCACCCACTAGATTTAACATTCATTGATGTTTCTTGCCTGAATCAGTTCTTACAAAGATATTTGCCAAAAGGTGGTTTTTCTAATTCCATCACTCCATTTGCATTTATTAACTGGTATTTAACTCTTTTTTAAAAATGCATAGAATATTTTAAAACAGTTCTGAGACAAATGGAGAAATTGATTGCCTATTTGATGATATTAAGACAAAACTCTTTTTTTAGGTGTGATAATAGTACTAGTCTTTAGAGGTAAGGAAATTGAGCTTTAAATGTAACTTGCCAAAGTGGCAAAAATTAGGATTAGAATGCAACCCCAAAGCCCATATTCTTTACTATTCTATGTCAAATGTTTATCTATGTTACTATGTTTTAAGCTTTTTGACAGGGACCTATTGTATAAAATATGTTCTGTATTTTACAAACATGATCCAAGGCACACATTGTATGTGCTAGACAGGGAAATAGGTGCCTCTTGTATAACATTAAACAAATAACTCTATAATAATAGTATAATAAATCAGTAATTCTAACTCTTTGGTCTCAGGAACATTTTGCATGCTTAAAAATTATCAAGGACCCCCAAAGAGCTTTTGTTTGTGTGGGTTATAGCTATTGAAATTTACAATGTTAAGACATTAAAACAGAAAAATATTGAATATTTATCAATAATCCCATTAAATGTCAGCCTATGTAGCATATTTCTAGAAAAAACACTGTATTTTCTAAAACAAAATAAATGCATTGAATATTACTCCATTGTATGAATATACTATAGTGTATCTGTTCACCAAGTAAAGGATCTGTGAGTTGTTACCAGTGTTCAAAATAAGGTTATCTGTGTGAAATTGTTCTTTGCTTTAATATATATGAATGTGTCCAGATGTCTTTAATTGGTAAGTAGGAGGGGAAAGCAGTTTTCATGTTACTTTCTTCAGTGAGTCTCATCATCCCTTTTTCATCAATGCTACACTCCTGTCATCCTGTATAGCTTTTCTCCTCACTGATTTTAGCTACCTTTCTGGAATATTCTTTAGTGCATCTCTGTCTCCATGTTTCTTAACTTTGATATTATACTAATCATGTCCTCTGCAATTAACAAATTGATTTCGTTTTTTCTCTGATTGCGATCAATAGCTTCATTCTTTCTTTTCTCACAGATATTTATGGGTCACTCTCTGCTTGGAAATGCACTAGGCTCTGGGGATACAAAAAGGAAGCCAAAATGCAAGGTCTGTGCTGTCACGGGGCTTGTATTCTGGCAGGGGAGAGTAAGGCCATCACCAAAGCAGTGCACGTGTATAAGCTGCACCCCTGCTAGGTGCTGTAAGGAGAGTACCTGTACGTCAGTGTCCGTAATAGAGCAGGGGTTGCCAAGGGGTGGCGGAGGATGTGTCTACAAAAGGAAGGCATGGAGGTTCTGAATCTGAGTGTGGTGGGAGTTACACCGATCCAGACACATGGCCTGGACTGTACATGCACTTAAAAAATAAAATAGACCAGGGAGAAGGAGGTGCCGAGGATTACTCCTAGGTTTCTGGCTTGGAGAACAGATGCCAGTTGTGGGATGAGTCTCTGAGATTCAGAATGTGAAAGGAACCTCGGTGTGGTGTGTGGGGGGGGGCTAGCGTGGGGGGAATGATGTGGTTTGGGACATGCAGGACTTAACGTGCTTTTGAGACACGCGGTAGGTGACAAGTAGGCAGTTCGACACACCACCATCTGCAGCTCAGAGGAGAACTGTGCCTGTTTCTCACATTTCCAAAGAGACCGTCTCTGCCCAGATCCTTATCAGGTACAATATCAGGTGGCTTTTCCCTCTGAACTTGTTTCCGGGTTGTCAGGAATTACCGTTCCAGGTCCTTATCACTGTGGTTTACCTTGGCCTCGCGCCAGCGGGCTGGCTGCCTCCATCACAGCCATTGTGCGCCGGTCAACAGTGGGTGCCGGGGACTTCTGTGGGGGCTCCGATCACCGCGAGGAAAGTAACGAGCAGGAGGTCATTTAGGGCCAGCGTATGGCATGCTCACCTTACAGTGGGATATGGAGCCAGGAAAGGGTTTGAAATGGCTTAGGAAGAGTGTAGTGTGTAAGAAGAGGCAGCAGTGACAGCGGCCTGAGAGTGAGAAATGACAGAGGGAAAGGCAGCTTGAAAAAGTTGCAGCCAGGGGGGTTGGAGGGAGACCAGGTGCATGTGTGTGTGTGTATGTGTGTACATGTATGTGCACATACGGATGTGCTGTCAGGAAACCAAAGGAAGGGAGCAAGGCAAAAAAGAGGCCAGGGGGAAATGTGAGAGAGGGAGGGGGTGGGGTATATGGGAAACCCCTGTATTTTCGAAGTAACTTTTATGTACTCTAAAGCTCCCTTTAAAATAATCTAAAAAGTAGAGGTTTATGAGAGATCACACAAGAACAGGAAGATATCCTCTGGCTTTCATCTGAAGCAGGTTATTGGCAGCCTTGTGGCTGACGTGAACTCAGTGAATTGGTGGGGTGAAAGCTAGACTGCAGGGGGTTGAAGTGCGTAAAAAGAACATTGCAGAACGTACAGGGCAGTGAGTGAGCTCCTTCAGGAAGCTTGGTTCTCATGGAAAGGGGAGCGAGAGCGCCGCAGTTAGAGGAGGTTGAGTGTTAGGGCTTTTTTGTTTGTTGGTTTTGTTTTTAAAGAGACCCATGTTTACATGCTGACGTGGAAGAGATTGGGGAAATGGAGTTGGTGGAGCCAATCTCCTGATGCAGGGGGAGGGGCCAGTTTCCTGATAAGGATGCTCTGTTAACTTTATGTCAGAGGTATTAGCAAACACCAATTAGAGGCATATGAATTGGACTCTATCTCTATTTGCTGATGATATGATTATTTTTTGACGGAAAAACAACTTCAAATAAGATAATCAGCTAAGTAGCACAGAAAGCAAGCCTTTATATAAATAACAGTATCCAGTTAGAAGAAATCATGGAAGGACAGGCACTACTTACAAGAATAAAAATAATAATAAAATGTGTAGGCATAAGCTTAAAAGAAATGTGCAAAATCAGTAGGAGGAAAACTATGAAATACTCCTAAGAGACACAAAAGTAGATGTGCATGAATGAAAGGGTAACGTTTTTGGATAAAAGTCTCACATAATAACAATGCCAATTCTCTCAAAGTTAAATTTATAAATGTAATGCAATTCTAATAAGAATGCCATTAGGTTTTTACCTAAAACTAGAAAAGTTACTTATAAAACTTTCTTTTTTACACCGAATACAAAAATCAACTCAAGATGGATCAAAGATCTAAATATAAGAGCCAAGACCATAAAGACTTTGGAAGACAATGTAGGGAAGCATCTGCAGGATCTTGTAATAGGAAATCACTTCATGAACTTCACACCCAAAGCATGAGCAGCAAAAGAAAAAATAGATAAAGGGACACCTCAAAATAAAGCCTTTTGCACCTCAAAGGAGTTTATCAAGAGAGTGAAAAGACAGCTTACCCAATGGAAGAAAATATTTGGTAACCAATTTCAACTAGGCCTAGAGCTGCAGTGTGCCTAAGATCTACCTCCTGAGAGCCTCCCTGTCACTCAAATGTGGCCACTCTCTAAGCCAAAGTCAGCATGTAAATGCATTACCTTCCCCCCAGCATGGTACATGACTCCCAGGGAAGAGCCTCCCTGGCACCAAGGGATTACTACCAAGCACCAGCTGGTGATACAATTAGAAAAAGACCTTGAATAAAAGGGGGAAATGGTAAAGACAAATAAGTTTATGGCTAAGAGACTTCAAAATGAGTCAGGAGGTCCTTGGAGGGGTCGCGCTTATATACATCTCAGCAGAGACAGTAAAAGTAGATACAACCCCAGGTAGTGGTGCTCCTGAGGGCTACAGAGACACCCAGGCCCTACGGTCATGACAGATGGCTCTGGAGTTCAGTGCCTTGCCAATGGAGCCTACTTTGGAATTTGTGCTCCTGAGTGTAATGGAGTTGGACTCAGATGTGACTTCTCTATGCATGCCTCTTCTGTCACTTTTACTGAACCTGTGGTTGGTGCTAGGGTTGGTGTGTGCTCAGGAGACTTGAATCTCTGGACTGCCTACGTGCCAACTGGGCTCTGAACCTCAGCAGAGTTGCAACACCTACTCTCTCATTCATTGGACTTACCCAGGTCAGCTAACAGGGAGGTGAGGATGGTCAAACACCACACCAGGGACCTGAGAGAGTCTACAGCTGCAAGCAGGAGAATTTCATCCATCAGTCATGTGGGATCTAAGCTCCCTCTTGATTTAGAGGTGGAGTGGACATCACCATCCCAGGGTCCTCAGGATGGAGGAATAAAATACAGATTAGAGTGGACCTACTAGTATTCTACTACAGAATTACTGTGACTCTAGCAATGGAAGAAATTATATCATTGATGTGGAGACAGTGACCATGGGAGTTGCTGAAGGTAGGGAAAAGAGGTGTGATATTGGGGCATTTTCGAGACTTGGCATTGTCCTGAATGATATTGCAGGGACAGATGTAGGACATTATATGTCCTGCCATAACCCACTGAATGGACTGGGAGAAGTGCAAACTACAACATAAACTATAATCCATGCTGTATAGCAATGCTCCAAAATGTACTCATCAAATGCAATGAAGGTACCACACTAATGAAAGAAGTTGTTGATGTGGGAGGAGCAGGGGGTGTGGGGAGTGGGGTATATGGGAACCTATTATATTTTGTAATGTACCATTTTGTGTACTCTATGTATCTTTTTTAAAAAAGATAATAAAAAGAGGAAAAAAAGAATAAACTAGCAAGAATAGCTGGGAAAACTGATTATAAACCTCTATAATTAAAACAGTGAATCACATGAGCAACATGACAGGATTAAAAAAAATCTAGAAATAGACCCAAGTACATATAGGTATTTTTTTTTTTAATCAGGGATTGAACCCAGGACCTTGTATGTGGGAGGCTGTCACTCAACCACTAAATCACCTTGGCTCCCCTGAGTTGGCTCCATCATCTGTTTGTGGTTGTTTTGCTCATTATTTGCTCATTGTTTTTGCTCCTTGTCTGCTCTTTGTTTGTTTTCTTTAGGAGGCACCAGGAACCACACTCGAGACCTCCCATGTGGGAGGTGGGTGCCCTACTGCTTGAGCCACATCTAATTCCCAAATAGGCATTTGGTATACTATAAAGGTTGCACCTCAAACTATTGGAGGAAAGGATTTTTAAAATAAGTAATATTGGGATAAGTGACTAGGTATATAGAAAAAGATAAAAGTAGATCCATTCCTCTCACCATACACTAGGATAAATTTTAAACTGATCAGAGATCTAAATTTTTTCAAATGAAACCAAGTACTAAAAGAAAACATGGATGAATTCCTTTATAACTTGGGAGTGGTCAAAATATTGCTGACTATGATTCAAAATATAGAAGCAATAAAGGAAAAAGATTAATAAATTTGACTACATACAATTTTTTAAAAATTTACTCACATTACCAAAAACAGTAAGCAAAGTAAAAAAGGCAAAAGAGATAATTCACAGAAAACAAGAACCCTTAAACAAATGAGCAGACAACTAACATCATTTATAATACTAGAAATGCAAAATAAATTTACATTAAAGTACCATTTCTCACCTATCACGTTGGAAGCATACTTTGTCTTCAAGGTTGTGGGAAACTTGGCACTCCTTCTATTGCTGGTGGGAATGAAAATTATACAAGTCCATGGAGGAGAATTTGGCAATTTATTGCAAAATTTCATATGCCCTTTCACCCAGCAATCTCACTTCTAAACAACAGCAGATGCCCTTTGACCCAGAACTCTCATTTCTAAAATTCTATCACAAAGATACACTGGCAGAAATACAAAATAATGTGTGTACAAGGCTATCTGTGATAGCACTTATTAAAATAGAAAATATTGAAACAACTAAAATATCCATCAGTAGTGGGCTGAATGAATAGACTAAAGTATATACTGGAGTTCTGTGTAGCTCTAAAAAGGAATGGAGAAGATCTCTATATATTGTTATGGAGTGATCTCCATGATAAAGTGATAAAAAAAAAAAGGCAAAGTGAAGGGCAGTGTGTATTATATGCTAGGTTTGAGTAAAAAGAAAGAGAAATGTAAATATATATGTGTATGTATGTGCGTGTATATATTTTTTTTAAAAAATGATGGAAACGATGGAAAGATTAATAAAAAACCCCATAAAACTGGCTACTTATTGGGAAGGTTGGAAACAATGTGCAAAGGGCAGGGGAATGGGAATGAAACCTCTGCAAATATACTTTATTTTATAATTTTGTCTTCAGAACCATGCAAATGCTTTACAAACCTTAAAAAAAGTAAATAAATAATTCCTCCCCTAGTATCCAAACTGCAGGCTCTAATAATTTGTAATAATAGGAATCAGAGTCCTTTGAGAAATAGCTGATTCTTGATCTGGGCAGGAAATATACAAAAAGGGCCTGAAACATCATGTCATACCATAAATTGAAGAAGCTCCTGATACTTTAAGACGAAACTGCAATTAATCAAAATACTTCAAATATGTTTAAAATGGAGGAATTTAAGTTGCATTTCCTGGGTGAACTGTAACTCAGGGTAACCAAGGAATGAATGAGGGAATGTTTCTGTATGGTAGTATTTTAGCTAATAAGTGTAGAAAGAATGATAAATTAGAAATCCTCATTTTGCAAAGCCCTAAAGAAATAATGGGTCTGGGGAGAGGTGCCAGATTTAGCAAATAAATTGCATGGGACAGGCTTTCAAAATAATTCTGAAATGACAGGGGACATTCTTTTATTCTTATTAAAGAAGCTGTGGGTTTATAGAACAATCATGCATAAAATACAGGATGCCCATTTACCACCCCACCACCAACACCTTGTATGGGTCTGGAATATTTGTTACAATATGATAGCACAATTTTATATTTGTACTATTAATTAAAGTCTATGTTTTAACTTAGGGGTCACTGTTTATGTAGTGTAGTTCCATGGATTTTTTTAAAAAAATTTTTCATTCTGTTACCATATAAACAATCTAACATTTCCCCTTTTAATCATATTCAGGCATATATATTTCAATGCAGTTAACTCCTTCCACTATGTTGTGCTACCATCACCACCATCCGTTACCAAAACATTTCCATCATTCCAAAGAGGAACCCTGTATGTTTTGGGATTTTTTTAAGGAAGTACTGGGGATTGAACCCAGGACCTTGTTCATGGAAAGCAGATGCTCAAACCACTGAGCTACATTCATTTGCAGAACTATGTACATGTTAAGCCTCAACTTCCCATTCCCTATCCCCACCCCATCCCTAGGTAACCTATTTTCTAGATTCTGACTCTGTGAGTTTGCATATTCTAATTGTTTCAAATCGGTGAGATCATACAGTTTTCGTCCTTTTGTGTCTGGCTTACTTCACTCAACATGATGTCTTCAAGGTTCATCCCTGTTGTCACATGTACCAGGACTTCATTCCTTTTTATGGCTGAATAATATTCCATTGTATGTGTATACCACATTTTATTTATCCATGCATTGGTTGATGGACATTTGGGTTGCTTCTGTCTTTTGGCGATTATGAATATTGCCACTATGAACATAAGTGTGCAAATACTTGCTCAAGCCCCTGCTTTTAATTCTTTTGGGTATATACTCAGTAGTGGAATTGCCATGTAATATGTAGTTCTCTATTAGCTTTCCGAAGAACTGCCAAACTGCCTTCCACAGTGGCTGCGCCATTTTGCAGTGAATGCGTGTTCCTATTTCTCTGCATCCTCTCCAACACTTCTTATTTTCATTTTTAAAAGTAACAGTCATTCTAATGGGTGTGAAATGGTATCACGTTGTAGTTTTCCTGTGCATTTCCCTGATGGCTAATGATGTTGAACATCTTTTCAGGGCTTTCTGGCTATTTGCATATCTTTTTTAGAGAGATGTCTATTCTATCTTCAGTTGGGTTGTTTGTCCTTTTGTGGTTAAGTTGAAGGATTTCTTTATATATATACTGGATATTAATCCTTTAATGGATATGTGGTTTCCAAATATTTTCTCCTATTGTGTAGGTTGTTGTTTTACTTTCATGATAAAATCCCTGAAGGAACAAAAGTTTTTTATTTGGATGAGGTCCTATTTATTTTTCCTTTTGTTGTTTGTGCTTTGGGTGTAAAGTCTAAGAAACTATTGCCTAACACAAGGTCCTGAAGATGCTTCCCTACATTTTCTTCCAGGAATTTGATAATTTTAGCACTTATGTTCAGGTCTTTGATCCATTTTGAATTGATTTTTGTATATGGTATGAGGTAGGGGTCCTCCTTTTTTGCAAATGGAGATCCAGTTTTCCCAGCACCTTTGTTGAAGAGAATATTCTTTCCCAATTGAGTGGTCTTTGCCACCTTGTCAGAAATCAGTGAGCCATAAATGTGAGGGTTGATTTTTGAGCTCTCAATTCTATTCCATTGGTCTATATGCCTGTCCTTGTGCCAGTACCATCCTGTTTGGTTACTGTGGATTTGTAGTAAGTTTTAATTTTAAGATCAGGAACTGTGAATCTTCCAGCTTCATTCTTCATTTTCAAGATGACTTTAGCTATTCGGGGTCCCTTACCCTTCCATATAAATTTGATGATTGGCTTTTCCATTTCTGCAGGTTGGTTGAAATATTGACTGGGATTGCACTAAATCTATAAATTGCTTTGGATAGTATTGACATCAACAATATTTAGTCTTCCAATCTATGAACACAGAATATCCTTTCACTTGTTTAGGTTTTCTTTGAGTTTTCTTAGCAATGTTCTGTAGTTTTCTGTGTACAATGCCTTTATATCCTTAGTTAGATTTATGCCTAGATATTTGATTTTTTTCATTGTCATTGTGAATGGAATTTTTTTTCTTGGTTTCTTTCTGATTGTTCTTTTCTTGTGTATAGAAACACTACTGATTTTGGGGTGTTGATCTTGTACCTGGCCACTTTGCTGAATTTATTCATTAGCTCTAGGAACTGTGTTGTGGATTTTTTCAGGATTTTCTGTATATAGAACTATGTCATCTGCAAAATTGGTAAAGTTTTACTTCTTCCTTTCCAATTTGGATGACTTTTTTTTCTTGCCTAATTGCTCCGGCAAGAACTTACACTACAACGTAGAATAACAGTGGTGATTGTGGGCATCCTGTCTTGTTCCTGACTTTACAGGGAACGTCTTTTACCATTACGTAGGATTTAGCCATGGGCTTTTCATGAATGCCCTTTATCATGTTGAAGAAGTTTCTTTCTATTCCTAGTGTTTTAAGTGTTTTTAATCAGAAAAGGGTGTTGTATTTTGTCAAATGCCTTTTCTGTGTCCAGTGAGACAATCAAGTGTTTTTTCCCTTTCATTCTGTTAATGTGATGTATTACATTAATTTATTTTCTTATGTGAACCAACCTTGCATGCCAAGGATAAACCGCATTTGATCATGGTGTCTAATTCTTTTTTGTTTGTTTGTTTAAAGGTTTGTTTTGTTTATTTCTTCTCAGCCCGTCCTTGTTTGCATTTACTATGTCCGCTCAGTCTTTGTTTCTTTAGGGGGCACCAGGAACCAAACCCGAGACCTCCACTGTGGGAGGGAGGCACCTAATCACTTAAGTCACCTCCGTTTCCCGCTTTGTTGTCACTCGTTTTGTTTTTCCTCTTGTCTCTTCTTGCATCATTTTGTCACGACAGCTCCCCACGTCTGCCCATTGCGCTAACTGATCCTCTAGGAGGTAGTGGGAATGTCCGCTCCCTCCTTTGTTGTATCCCTCATGTTTTTCTTCCTGTATCTCTTGTTGCATCATCTGGTTGTGTCAGCTTGCCGTGCCTGCCCATCATGCCAGCTCACTGCCTTCTTTAGGAGGCACCAGGAACTGAACGAGGGACAGATGCTTAATTGCTTGAGCCACATCCACTTCCCTAATTCTTTTAATATGCTATTGGATTCAGTTTTGTTAAGGATTTTTGCATCTCTATTCATAAGAGATATTGGTATGTAATTTTTTTTCCTTGTGGTGTATTTATCCAGGCTTTGGTATGAGGGTGATGTTGGCCTCATACAATAAGTTAGGGAGTATACCCTCCTCTTCAATTTTTTTTGAAAAGTTTGAGCAGAATTGTAGTTAACTCTTCTTGAAATGTTTGATAGAATTCCCCATGAAAACATCTGGTCCTGGGTTTTTCCTTGTTGGGAGATTTTTAAAATTATTATTATTACTGATTCAATCTTTTTACTAGTAATTGGTTTGTTGAGATATTCTATTCCTTCTTGAGATACTTTAGCTAGTTTGTGAGTTTCTAAGAATTTGACCATTCATTTAGATTATCTAAATTATTGGCATATAGTTGTCCATAGTATACACTTATAGTCCTTTTTTTTCCAAAGGGTTGGTTGTAATGTCCCCCTTTCCATTTCTGATTTTCATTATGTGTATCCTCTCTCTTTTTTTCTTTATCAGTCTAGCTAAAGGTTTGTTGATTTTGTTGATATTTTCAAAGAACCAAGTTTAGTTTTGTTGATTCTCTATTGCTTTTGTTTGCTTTCTATTTCATTTATCTCCACTCTAATCTTTGTTATTTCCTTCCTTCTGCTTGATTTGGGTTTAGCTTGCTATTCTTTTTCTTTACTATTATATTTCTGATTTTAAGTCTTTCTTCTTTTTTAATGTAAGCATTTAGAGTTATAAATTTGCCTCTCAGTGCTGCCTTTGCTGCATCCCATAAGTTTTTGGTATGTTGTATTTTCATTTTCATTAGGCTGAAGTTATTTCCTAATTTTGCTTCTGATTTCCTCTGTAACCCATTGGCTGTTTAAGAGTATATTGTTTAATGCCCACAGGTTTGTGAATTTTCCCTTTATTGCTCTGTTATTGATTTTTAGCTGAGCTTTCTTGGCCTGCCCAGCAAATGCAGCCCTTCAGGTAACTGTCCCCACAGCCCTGAGGAAACTCTGAGTCTTTAAATCTCTGCCCCTGCCCCTTTCCAGGAAGGGTTGAAATTATGGCTGTGCTCAGAGCCTGAACCTGGCAATCCAAATTCACTAATCAAAAGCCATTATCACTTTGAATGGATTGTACAAAGCATGGGACTGTGTAACACAGTGAATCCTGTGGTGGAAGATGGGTTGTGGTTAACAGAACAATATGAGAATGTTCTCTCATGAACTATAAAAAATATATAGGGAAAGCAGACTTGGCCCCGTGGTTAGGACGTCCGTCTACCACATGGGAGGTCCTCGGTTCAAACCCAGGGCCTCCTTGACCCGTGTGGAGCTGGCCCACGTGCAGTGCTAATTCGCACAAGGAGTGCCGTGCCACGCAGGGGTGTCCCCGTGTAGGGGAGCCCCATGTGCAAGGAGTGCATCCCGTAAGGAGAGCCGCCCAGCGCCAAAGAAAGTGCAGCCTGCCCAAGAATGGCACCACAGACACAGAGAACTGACGCAGCAAGATGACGCAACAAAAAGAAACACAGATTCCTGGTGCCCTTGATAAGGATAGAAGTGGTCACAGAAGATCACACAGCAAATGGACACGGAGAGCAGACAACTGGGGGGGGAGGGGAGATAAATAAATAAAAAATAAATCTTTTAAAATATATATATATAATACTAATACAGGGTGTTAGTAATTAGTGAGTTGGGAGAAAAATACACCAAAAATAAGGTATGGGCTATAGTTAATAATAGTATTTGATAACACTTTTTCATAGTTTGTAACAAATATTACACAACAATGCAATGTTGTGGTGGTGGGGTGACGTATGGGAACCCTGTATGATTATATGCATGTCTGTTTTGCAAGTTCACTACTTTTACTACACACTTATTGTTTATGTATGTCCATGAATGAATGATATACTTCATTCAATGAAGTATATTCAATGATATACTTCATTTTTTTTAAGGAAAAAAAAGGCCATGATCAGCAATCAACTGCACACTGCATTGGATATTCTAATACTAAAAATTTATTCATTATTTATTTGGAACTCAAATTTAACTGAATGCCCTGTATTTTATCTGGCAACCTCAGATCTAGCTGATTATCATTAATGGCTGTTAACATCACTAAGACAGATGCAGAAGACTCATTTAATAAAATTAAACATCAACTTATGATTAAAAACCACTTAGCCCGCACACTAAAAATAGAAGAAACTTCTTCAACACAATGAAGTGTATTTACAAAAATATTACTGCAAGTATCACACGTAAGAGCAAAGTGTTGAAATCTCTGCTTTGTGATTAGAAGCAAGACCAGAATGCCTCCTAACATCATTTCATTCTGTGATGCCCCCATCATGCCTTTTATTCAGTGATGTATTGAAGAGCCTAAAAAAAGATATAAAATTGAGAAAAGAAGGACTTTCTCATAATGAGCCCCTTATTCATAGACAACATTGTTGTATATGTAGAGAAGCCAAAAGGATCTCCAAAAAAGTTTTAAAATTAGTAAGTGGAGATTTCTGGCTCCAGATGAGATGGCACAGGCATATTTCTTCCTGCCCCTGTCTGCTAATACATCTAAAAATCCTGGAAATAATACAACAGGTGGTCATAGGGAGACTCTGAAATGTGGAAAGAAGGCAAACTGGCGAGGGCTTGAGAAACAACATGATGGATGGCCCAGTATCCCCAACTCCTCACCAAATGGCAGAAGGAGGCACAGGCCCGGTGGCTCTCTGGCCCACCATGTAACAGCTCAAGGCCCCCAGATAGGTGCGTCTCTCCCTCATGAGTGGCTCCAGCAGTGAGATCAAGCAGGAGCCCCGCTGGCAGCAGGCAGAGTGGGGAAGGGCTCTTTACCCCATCAGGCCAGTGTCTCCCATCCCCAACCTGGCAGCACCATGAAGCCGAGAAAGTACCTTCAGCCCCTACTGACTGTGAGCCCCACCCGCACCAGCAGATGAAAAAGAATAACACTACCAGGGCTCTGAAAACTTAATCATCATGGGACCCACAGTGCACAAAATAGGCCAGGACCTGCATGCTTAACCTAAAGAGGGTAGCTGCCTACTAACACAGAAGCATTAAATAGGATACAGAGTCTCCAGTCATAATATCTAAAATGTTCACGATATAATAAAAAAACCACATCATACCAAAACCCAAGGAAATCATAACTTGAATGAGAAAAGAGAGGTGCCAACACTGAAATGAATTAGATGTTGGAATTCTCTGATAAAGATCTTAATGTAGCCATCATGAAAAAATCCTTTACAAGATCGGATGTGGCTCAAGTGGTGGAGCCCCCGCCATGCATAAGGGAGGCCCTGGGTTCGGTTATGGTGCCTCCAGAAAAACAACAACAACAAGCAAAACACACACACACACAAAACAACTCAGAGGAGCTGATGTGGCTCAGTGGTTGAACATCGGCTTTCCACATAAGAGGTCCCTGGTACCTTAAAAAAAAATCCTTCATCTTACACAACACAGTAAACCCTAAGTTAAACCATGGACTTTAATTAATAGTACAAATATAAAAACGTGCTATCATCAATTTAACAAATGTTACATACCAATGCAAGGTGTTGGTGGTGTATGGTGTATGGGAATCCTGTATTTAATGCATGAATGTTCTGTAAACCCACAACTTCTCTAATAAAAAGATTGAAACAAGCAATTAAAAATACCCTTGAAACAAATGGAAAAAAATCACCAAAGAAATAGAAAATATAAAAAAGAACCAAATGGAAATTATATAACTGAAAAATAGAATAACTGAAATAAAATCTCACTGGAGGGAAGCAGATGTGGCTCAAATGATTGAGCTCCCACCTACCACATGGGAGGTTCCAGGTTCTGTTCCCAGTGCCCCCTGGAGAAGGCGAGCTGGAGCCACAGGCAGTCATGGCAAGGTGACACAACGAAGAAACACAAAGAGAAAAGACAGTGAGACACAACAAAGCAGGGAGCTGAGGTGGCTCAAACAATTGAGTCCCTGTCTCCCACATGAGAGGTCTTGGGCTTGGTTCCTGGTGCCTCCTAAGGAGAAGATGAGCATATACAGAGAGCACACAGTGAACGAACACAGAGAGCAGACAGCAAGTGCAAACAACAAGCGTGGGGGGGAGGGCGGGGGCAGATAAACAAACAAAATAAATCTTTAAAAAAATCTCACTGGAAGGGCTCAAGACCAGAATAAATATGAATGACAGAAGAAAGAACAAGTTAACTTCAAGATGGAACACGCAAATTAGCCAATCTAAAAAAAAAGAAAGAAAATAGGAAAAAAATTAAAAATTAATAAAATCTCAGAGAACTGCAGAACAATTCTGACAGATCTAAAATTGGCATCTTCAGAGTAACCGAAGGAGAGAAGAAAGAGAATGAAGCTGGAAAAGTATTTGAAGTGCAAGACAGTGCCATTCATCGGCCTCATGGGATCTAAGTCCCCTCTCAATCATAAGCGAAGTGGGCATCACCATCCTAAAATCCTCCAGCCTGAGGAAGGAACAAACATAAAGGGGAATGCAACTGTGTACTAAGGTAGACTTACTATTATTCTAGCAATGGAAGATCTTGTATAAAGACAGTGGTCACCAGAGGTTCTGTGGGGAAGGAGAGGGAAAAATGGGTGTAACATGGGGCATTTTTTTCCCTTTTTTCATTGTTTTATGGGGCATTTTTGAGACATTGGAATCATTCTGCATGATATTGCAATGACAGATCTAAGCCATTAGACATTTTGTCAAAACGTATAAAATTGTGCGGTGCAAAGTGTAAAACATAATGTAAGCTATAGACTATGCTTAGAATTAAAGCAATGTTTCAGTATGTGTACATCAATTGTAACAAAAGTATCCTACTAACGAAAGAAGTTATTAATGGGGGAAAGTGGGGAACAGGGAGGGGATGCGGTATATGGGGTATATGGGAATCCCCTATATTTTCAATGTGACATTTATGTCTAATCTAAAGCTCTTTAAAAATAAAGAAAAATAAATAATAATGACAAAGAAAAAGTATTTGAAGAACTCAATCAATATAAGAGCATTTTCATTACTCATTTTTATATGATGAGTAACTCCCCAAATTTGGCAAAATACGTAAACCTACAGATTCAAGCAGATATATAAGATAAATCTGAAGAAATCACAAAAAAAAAACACAGCATAATTAAACTTATGAAAACTAAGGTAAAGAAAAAAATCTTGAAAGCAGCAAGAGAGAAAACAAATTACCTACGGGAAGCACTGAGCAAATGATAGCAGATTTCTCATCTCAAACCACGGAGGCCAGAAGAAAGCCACACATAATTATCAAGTGCTAAGAGAAAAAAATGCTATCAACTGTGAATCCTATATTCAATGAAACTATCAGAATGAAGGAGAAGTAAAAACATACTCAGATGAAGGAAAACTAAGAGACTTTGTCATTAGCAAAACTAGCCTTAAAGAATGGCTTAAATTCCATATGATAACCAAAGAAGGCTCAGACCGTCAGAGGGAAGGAAAAATAACAGAATGGGTAGAAAAGGGGGGGGGGGGTAAATATAATACTACCCTTCTCATGAGTTTTTTCAATCATACTTGATAATTGACACAAAAAATTATATTATCATCTGCTGTGGCTTTCAATGTATATAAAGGAAATACTTAAAATGTATTTTTTAAAGTGGGAAGGGATAAAGGGACCAGTATAGAAGTAAAGTTTATACACTTCAATCTAATTGGTAAAACATTGATAAATTAGACCATTATAAATTATGTTTGCATATTGTAATATCTAGAGAAAGTGCTAAGAAAATTATACAATGCAGTATATTTAAAAAGCATATAAGTCAAAATAGAATTTTTTTCTTCCTCCCCTCCCCTTCCCCTGCCCTGCTGTTTTCTATTTTGCTGTCTGTGTTCATTCGCTGTGTGATCTTCTGTATGTATTTCTCTTTTTGTCTTCTCGTCTTTCTAGGATTCGATCCTGGGGACCTCTGATGTGGGGAGAGGTTCCCTGTCAATTGCGCCACCTCAGTTCCTGGCTGCTGCTGCACTTCACCTTGACTCTTGCTGCATGACTCACTTGCATGGGCACTTGGCTCACCTCGTAGGCACTTGGCTCTCCACACGGGCACCCACATGGGCACTCGACTTGCCACACAGGCACACTTTCTCTTCTTCTTCACCAGGAGGCCCCAGGGATCAAACCTGGGTCCTCCCATATGGCAGGTGGAGGCCTTATCACTTGAGCCATATCCACTTCCCTAGAATTTTTTTAAATGCCTGTGTAACCCACAGGAAGGCAAGAAAAGGGAAACAGAAGGAATACAGAGAAAATGAAAGATAAAATGCAAACTTAAGCCCAAATATATAAATAAGTACTTTATTTTGGGGGGAGGGGATTTTTTTATTACATTCAGAAAATATGAGGTCCCCATATACCCCCCACCCCCTTCACCCCACTCCTCCTCCCATAGCAACAATCTCCTCCATCATCATGAGACATTCATTGCATTTAATGAATACATCTCTGAGCACTGCTCCACCTCAAGGTCAATGGTCCCCATCATAGCCCACACTCTCCCACGTTCCATCCAGTGGGCCATGGGAGGACACACAAAGTCTGGTAACTGTCCCTGCAGCACCACCCAGGACAACTCCAAGTCCCGAAAACACCTCCACATCTCATCTCTTCCTCCCATTCCCCACACCCAGCAGCCACCATGGCCACTTTCTCCACATCAATGCCACATTTTCTTCAATTACTAATCACAATAGTTCATGAATAGAATATCAGTAAGTCCACTCTAATCCATATTCTATTCCTCCATCCTTGGATTGGTTGTGTCCACTCCACACCTATATCAAGAGGGGGCTTAGATTCCACATGGATGCTGGATGCAATCCTCCTGCTTTCAGTTGTGGGCACTCTTGGCTCCCTGGTGTGGTGGTTGACCTTCTTCAAATCCATGTTGGCTGAGTGGGGTAAGTCCAATAAACCAGAGTGTAGGAGCTGAAGTCTGTTGAGGCTCAGGGCCTGGCTATCATATGGTTAGTCCAAAGATTCAGATCCTCTGGGTATGTATTAAACCCCAGCACCAACTACAGTTCTGGTAAATGTAACAGGAAAGGCTAGTGAAAAAAGATCACATCTGAATCCAGCTCCATCACACAGAAGCACAAACTCCAAAGAAGGGCCAACTGACATGGCACTGACCTCCATCTGCCATGACCATAGAACTTGTGGGTCTCTGTAGCCCTCAGAAGAACCAATACCCGGGGTTGTATCTACTTTATCTGTCTCTGGGATTCTGCTCAGGTGTGCATAAGGGTGACCCCTCTGATGACCTCCCAGCTCTTTTTTGGAGACTCATAGCTATATAAACTCATTTGTCCTTTCCATTTCCCCCTTGATTCAGGTCAAAAAGCATTTTTAACTCCTGGTGTTATATGTAGACTGAGATATTCTGCTGGTCCAAATTGACCCTTGTATTCGAGGTTATTTTCTAGTTACATCATCAGCTGGTACTTGGTAGTAATCCCTCAGCACCAGGGAGGCTCATCCCCGGGAGTCATGTCCCACGCTGGGGGGAAGGCCATGCATTTACATGCTGAGTTTGGCTTCAAGACTGGCCACATTTGAGCAACACGGAGGCTCTCAGGAGTAACTCTTAGGCACCCTGCAGTCCTAGGCCTTGTTCCTATTTCAGGTGCACAGGCTCACAAGCATAGTCATTAGTATCAAGGGCTCATTGTTGGACCTTCATTCTTTTTTGGTCTTTGCCATTGCACTTGGGCAAATAAGTACTTTAAATGTAAATGGTCTAGATAAATAAAAGGCAGAAATGGTGGAGTAACTGAAAAAAAAAATCATCCAACTATAGATGCAAAAATCCTCAATAAAATATTTAGCGAACTGAATCCAGTAATGTGTAAAAAGAATTATGTCCTACAACCAAGTGGAATTTATTGTAGGAATGGAAGTCTATTTCAACAGAACAGAGAACCCAGAAATAGCCCCCCTAAATATTCCCAGCTGATTTCCACTGACAAATTCAATGGAAGAAGCCCAGTCTTTCAAACAAATGGTACTAGAGCGATTGGACATCCATAAGCAAAACAAATAAACAAAAAACCTTGGCCTAATAAAAAATTAACTCAGAATGGATCACAGATGTAAATGTAAAATGTAAAATTAAAAAAAACTGTTAGAAGACACAAGTCTAGGCAAAGAGTTCTTAAACAGAAACCTAAAGCAAACCCATAAAAGTGAAATTTGATGAATTGGACTTCATCAAATTTCAAATGTTTGCTCTGTGAAAGACCCTGTTTAAAATATGAAAATACAGCTATAGATTGCTGGGGGAAATGTGTGCAAACCACATATCTGACAAAGGACTCATCTATATTGAAGATCCAATTAGAAAATGGGCAAAAGACATGAACAGACATTTCATTGAAGATGATATATAGATGGCACATAAGTACATGAAAAGATGTTCAATATTAGTAGCCATTGGTCAAATGCAAATTACAACCACATATATTGGAGAGTGGTTATAGCTCAGTGGTTGAGTGCCTGCTTCCCATATACTAGTCTCAGGATCAATCCCCAATACCTCCTAAAAATAAAAACAAAACAAAATCTTTACACACCTATTAGAATGGCTAAAATGAAGGAAAAACAAACACACACCAAGTACTGGCAAGGATGTGGAGAAACTGGACCTCTCATACATTGTTGCTGAGAATATAAAATGGTACAGCCACTGTGGAAAATAGTATGGAGGGTTCTTATAAAGCTAAACATGCACTTAAGATATGGCCCAGCAATTGCTCATGGCATCTTTATTCATAATAGCACAAAACTGGAAACAACCCAAATGTCCTCCAGTGGGTGGTTAGTTAAAAAAAAAAAAAAAAAAGGAAAAGGAATGAAATCTTTACAATTTGGATGAATCTCAAAATCATCCTGAGTTTTAAAAAAGGCTAATCGCTAAAGGTTACATTTATTTATTTAACCTTCTTGAGATGGGAATAGGATAGAGACGGGGAATGGATTAATGGGCACCAGGTTGCCAGTAGTTAGGGATGAGGAGAAGAGGGCTATAAAGAGGTAGCACAAAGAGATATAAAATGGATGAAATCCGGGAATCGGATTTGGCTCAACTGATAGAGCATCCGCCTACCACATAAGAGGTCCAGGGTTCAAACCCCGGGCCTCCTGACCTGTGTGGTAAGCTGGCCCACGCACAGCGCTGATGTGCGAAAGGAGTGCCTGCTATGCAGGGGTGTTCCCTGCATAGGGGAGCCCTGCGTGCAAGGAATGTGCCCTTCAAGGAGAGGTGCCCCACACAAAAAAAGTGCAGCTTGCCCAAGAGTGGCATCGCACACATGGACAGCTGATGCAGCAAGATGATGCAACAAAAAAAGAGACACAGATTCCCAGTGCTGCTAACAAGGATGCAAGTGGACAAAAGAAGAATACACAGCAAATGGACAATGGGGGGGGGACGAAGGGGAGAGAAATAATTTAAAAATTAATCAGAAAAAAAAAGGATGAAAACTGAATAAAGTATAGATTGTATCAATGTCACTTTCTTGGTTTTGATGTTGCACTATAGTATGTAAGGTCTATTTTTTCTTAGAGAAGTTATGGGTTTATAGAACAATCATGCATAAAATGTAGGATTCTTACAAGTATGAAAACTCTTACCATTAGGGAAAACTAGGTGAAAGGTACATGGGACCTATCTCAACTATTTCTCAACTTCTTGTGAATCTATAGTTATTTCAAAATAAAAAAAGTTTAAAAACCAATAACTGAAAAAATTAATAGGTTAGTTTAGCAAGTTTCCAATTTTCAGAAGAAAGTGACTGTTTTATCAACCAGACTAGTTAGAAAATGAAATTTTAAAAAGATTTAAGTAGCATAAAAATATAAAATGCTTGGGAGTAAATCTCCTGAAAGTTATTCAAGACTTTTTCATAGCAAGCAAAAAAACATTGGGATAAATTAAAGAAGACAAAGAGATGGATCTACACTGTGCTCA
Organism: Dasypus novemcinctus; assembly: GCF_030445035.2. Lineage (NCBI taxonomy): Eukaryota > Metazoa > Chordata > Mammalia > Cingulata > Dasypodidae > Dasypus > Dasypus novemcinctus. The sequence continues at coordinate 60,261,462 of NC_080690.1, read as the reverse complement.
GAGGTTGGAAGGTATTGATTCTATTAATTGTAAAGACCTCAGTTCTTCCCAAATTGACCTAGAGGTTCAATGCAATCCCAACTCAAGTCCCAGCTTTTTGGGGATATGTGTATGTAAGTGCTGACAAATTTATTCAGTAATGTATACGGAAATACCAAAGACTCAGGAGAGGTAAGACATTGTTAAAGAACAAGATGAGTTAACTATAAGGCCGTGGTAAGTAAGACAGTATGGAATTACTGCAAGGATCGACAAATAGACCGATGGAACAGAACAGAGTCCAGGAACGGTCATTGCATATATGAGGGGTCAGCAAACTTTTTCGGTAAAGAGCCAGATAATAAATATTTAGGCTCTGTGGGCCGTAAGGTCTCTGTTGCAACAACTCCATTCATTGCAACTACTCCAGTCATAACAGCCATTGACAATAGCAAATGAATGGATGTGGCTGTGTTCCAAAAATACTTTAATTAAGGAAACAGACGATGGGCTGGATGTGGTCCATGGGCCATAGTTTGCGGATCCTTGGCATATATAGTTGCTTGGTTTAAAATAAAAGTGCACCTGAGTCCAGGCTCCACATCAGCAGGAACCTGCCCCAAGCTGCCTTACCACGTGGACCACTGGGACCTTGCCCCAGGGGAGATTGGAAGGGGCCTGAAGCTGGGTGTGAACCATCAACCAGGAGGCCTCAGGTGACCTCTGATGTGGCAGAATCAATGCCTCATTAGCCATGGGGGATTTTATCCAGTTCCACCCATGGTGCCAGACTCGTCTTCCCCCAGTTGTGATAGAATAGCAAGAGGGTTTTACACTCTGTCAGGTAGTGTTGCCAGATTTTGTCTAGGTTCTTTTTGTTGTTGTTGTTGTTGTTGTCGTCGTCTAGGTTCTTGACCATGGTGCAGAAATGAATTTCAGGAGCACCTCAGGTGAGTTAGGCCAGTCATTTATTCAGGTAGGGAGGGAAGAGAAATGGAAGAAAATAACAGACCATGGGTCAAGGTAAAGAGGAAGGGGCTGAAAAGTGATAAAGCAGGCTGATTTACAGACTACAATTCCTCATTACAGATGATAATAAATGCCCAAGTTTTACTTATGTGTTGATCCATATGGGAGGAGAAGGTGGCTAGAATTGGGGTCCAAAGTGGGGGAGAGCAAGTTCAGGCCTTGCACCTGCTTTTTGAACCATTAATTATCCCACCCCTTTGCTAATGTCAGGGGAGGGGTTCCAACTCTTTACTGTTTTGATTGATTACCTCACCCATCAATCCTCTGGAAGGCCCAATGATAGAGTTCTTGGGGAATATCCAGGGCTTCTCCTGGCTTCTGGAGGAAATCTTGTTCTGAATGGCAGAATCTTGCGGGGGGGGGGGGGGGGGTCTTTCAGCAGGCATCTTGGGGCTATAGATGTTCACGTGGACTTCTCACCAGGTTCCAGATCCATCTATTGATTCCCTAGCTTACCTGTCAGCTTCAGTAGGATCTACTGCCCTTAAGCAGCAGGAAGTAACTACAGAAGAATGATCATCACCCCACAGCATCCCCTTAAGAATAAGGGCATGAACTCTCTGAGGGGGGAGTTGAGGCAGGTTACTACAGGGAAATGAGGAGAAGATGAGCTACAACATGGCTGGGGGATCCAGCCAAGACCTTGACCTTGACCGTGAGGTCTCAGCTGGGACTCTTTCCAGGTAAGGTAACCAGCAACAGCTGGGCCCCTCCCCTTAGCATTGGCAAGGGGAGGAGTAATCAATAGTTTAATAAAGGTAACCCCAAAAGCCAAATCCCTCTCTCTGCCAAGAGGATACCACATCAAATCTCGTTGCATATTTCCATCTTTCCATTTCTCAGCAAGCTCTGTTCTTTCCCCCATTTCACTGGCCTAACATAAAAAATAAAAAAAAAGTGGCACTGCAGAGCAGCAAGGAAATGATAATCTTTTCAAAAAATGGTGCTGGGGCAATTGAATATCTTGGAAAAAATTAAACTAAACCCCAATCTCACAACTTACACAAAAGCAATTCTAGACCAATTGTGGATCTAAATGTGAAAGACAAAACAATAAAGTTTCTAGAAGATATAAAATATCTTCTCTGACCTTGGCAAGGATTACTTAACCAGACAGTGATAAAATAGGCTATATTAAAATTAAGAATGTTTTAAATCATTAAGAAAATGAAAAGACAAGTCACAGTGTGGGAGAAATATTTCCAAGACATAAAACCAACAAAGGGCTAGTATCCAGAATAAATAAAGAATTCATACAGATGACTAAGAAAAAGAAAGACACCTCGATAGGAAAATGGGTAAGAGACTTGAATAAATATATTCCCAAAACCACAATCACACAATTTAGTACATTACCAAAACCACAAAATCACACAAAAAGGAGAGCCAAACAGCCAATAAATATATGAAAAGGCTCAGCCTCGTTAGTAATTAAGGAAATGCAAATTACAATTATATAACACCTCCAGATTTGCTCAAAGCACAAAGAACAAGGCCTTGAAGTGGTAACCAGAGAACGATGAAAAAACACTCATACGCTGCTTGCGGGGGTGCAAATTGGCACAACAGTCTTGAAACCTGGTAGTGTCTGCTAAAGCTGAGCCCGAAGACCTGGCAATTCCATGACTAGAAGGAAATGAAGCACAAGTGAACCAAAAGACAGTGTTCATTAGTCTAAACTGACAGCAAAAATAAAAGAAAATAAATAAATAAATAAATAAACTGACAGCAGTCCAAATGCTCAACAGCAAGAGTGTAGTTTTAAACACAAACAAGTACCATCAAGTGATGAAAACGTAATTACAGTTATGTGAACAAGGATAAGATTGAGTGAAAGGCGCCAGATACAAAACAACAGAGACTTAGGATTCCATTTACGTCAAATTCAAAAACAGGCAGAATAACCCGTGATGTTAGAAGCCACAATCACACTCAACCTCAGGAAGATAAGGCGTGGAGCCGATAGCGACAGGCAAGGCTTATAATGAGGACTTCTGAGGAACCAAAAACGTTCTCTTTCTCAAGGTAGCTGAAAGTCATAAGGGTGTGTTCATTTTTTCTTTTTTCTTTTTTCATTTTTTATTTTCTTTTTTGTTTTGTTTTCCTTTTTTAGTCTATTTTTTGTTTTCTTTTTTTCTTTTTTAGTCTTTTGGGTTTTTTTAATCTATTTTATCTTTTTATTATATTTTTGTTTTGTTTTTTCTTTATTTTTTCTTTCTATTCTTTGCTCTATTGGGTATGTTCATTTTGAGATAATCCCATGAGCTGTATAAATTTATTTGTGCCCCTTTTTATATATGTATTTTATTTCATTAAAACAATTAAAAATATACCTATTAATCATACTACAATGGTTGTCTATAAGGAGGAAATGGAAATAGAAAATGAGGATAAAAGGAAATAAACAGATGGGGAGGTGGGTGGACAGATGAGATGGGAGTGCCCTGAGAAGAGCTCTAGAATCTTGGACAGTAGGCACTATCTCCGGGTGACTATTTAAGTCTGAATTAATTTAAATCAAAATTAAGTTAAAATTTCAGTTCCTCAGGTGCTTCAGTCACATTTCAAGGGCTCAGTAGCCACATATACCTATTCCTGACTGTATTACATGGAATATAGAACATTTTTATCATCACAGAAAGTTCTATTAGACGGCGCTGCTCTAAGTGGCTCAGTATAGGTGGACATGGATGAAATCTTCCAGAGAGCGGGAGGAGTCAAGAGAAAGAAGCAGAGAGAGACTCTGAGAATCACCAAAGTTAAAGGGAAGATTACAGGAAACAGACTAAACTTGTACAAGATCCAGAAGGGAGTGATATCATGGAAGCTAAGGGATTAGAAACTTTCAAGGAGGAAGTGTTAACGGCGAATGTTACAGAGAGGAACTAGAGCCAAGTGGCAAGTAACAGGCCATTGGAGAGTTTAGCAAAACATTTCCAGTGCACATGGAATTCAGACTGCGGTGGGTAAACAAGCACAGGCAGGAGCACAGATGTACCAGGACCCCCTGTGTCCATGAAGTGAGGAAGTAGATAACCAGCGCCATAGAGGAGGCATAAAAGAGATCCGCTTCCGCTTGGGTTCTCAGGAGAATGACTCAAGCAAACGGTGAGGTCCAGGTTCCTGAAGCATGGAACGAGTGGGTGGACTGTGGGGAGGGGCATTCCAAGAGGAAGGGGCTGCATGGGTGATGGCACAGAGGGTAGAGCTTGCAGGGCGGAAGGTGCAGGAAACGGGACGATCACCCTTGAGATAATCCTGCCAAGAGTCTGGACTCAAATTCATAGGGACAGGAAGCCTGGAATGTTCTTGAGCAGGAGAGGAGCAAGATGAACCTCTGGGAAGTTAGTGTGGCAGTTTACGCAAGGTGCAGGAGTTCCTTATAGGAGTGGAGAGAACCCTCATGGGATCCAAAACATGAAGGAATGCAGTTAGAAATGAGCAGCAAACTGAATTTAGCTGGAGAGAGTCCCCCTGTGCCCTGGGTTTGTAAACCCGGGCAGGCCAGGGGGTCCCAGGCATCCGGGATGGCACAACCAGCACAGATCCCGCCCCTCCTGCCACAGGGAGAGGCAAAAAGGCTCAGACAAACAAATGCCCCTTGTTTGGGCTCAAAGTAGGGCTGTCGGTGGCGGGATGGGTGTGGTTTCTCTGACCATAAGGAAATGTCCCCAGAGAATGTTTCCGGGGTCACCAGTGGGGTTTCTGAGAATAGGTACGGTGGGGTAGGGCACAGGGATACGTCATACCTCAAACACACACCCCTTGGGCTCCGAAAAGAGTGAGAAAGAAGGTCCCAGTGGTAGGTGTCCAGAGACTGGCAAGCACAGGGTCTACTCTGTGAGATGTCCCACCAACATGCCATTTCCAGGAGCCTCAGCTACAGAAAGCAGCACGGAGGGGTGTCAGAGCAGGGCGCATCTCTCCAGGGTCAACCAGGGAGATCCCGAGGCTTAGAGGAGACTGAGGGTCAGAGCCATCCCTGAAGCTCACTCTAATTCTCAGCCTCCCCACCCCTCAGTTCTCGAAGTGTCTCAGACTACAAGATGGGGATCTGACCTAAAGGCTTTGGCCATTTCCTTCCCAGGAATCCTGGCATCTCTTCCCCCCAGGGGCCCAAGCATCCGTCCCCTGGAAAGCACCCACTCCCCTGGGGTCCCCCACCCCTGCCTGCTTCTCCTTATCTCTGGCACTTATCCCGCCTCCTGTTTACTCACTTCATTTTCCTGGTTGACTTTGGGTCCCAGTCAACTCTGAGCCTTTATCTTTCCTTGTGCCCTGGCAGGGGGGTGGGGGGGAGACAAAAGCCCCCACCCACCCTGGCCACTCAGGGACCCTGGGCTCAGTGATAAGAGGACAGGAGCCCGGGGGTTGGCATCTGCTGGGGCATTAACCTGGAGGTAACTCCAGGCTCTGCAACTGCTGGGTCCCGGGAGACTCCCCAGCAGACAATGAGTCTGACTTGTCTCAGAAATCGTACACCACCTTTTAGCCGGCTCCTTTTCTGTTCCCCCTGTGTGACCCGGACCCCCGTCTCCCATCCCAGTAGAACTCTGGGGCAGTGGTCACCCAAAAGCTGTCCAGCTAGGCCCTTTTGAGAGGGAAAGAAATAAACCTCCCCAGGAAGTGGATCTGAGAGTCTGTGTGGAACCAGGAACCGGAGGCCTCCGCCCCTCTTCACACATAGCCCCAGCCATCAGTTCCCACTCTGCCCCCCTGCCTAACCCTCCCCCAAGAGCCTGCCTCCCATGTACATGGTCTTTGAGAGTTTACAGAGAGCCCCTGGGAGGTAAATAAGCCCAGTGAAGCTAGTTGGATGTGCCCATTCCACAGATGAGGAGACAGGGGGCCCTGGTGGACCAGGGATGGAAGTGGGGGTGTTATGTCCCACCCCACCATCCTGGGTCAGGACCTCAGATTCCTGCTCCATCCCCCAGGCACCTGGCCCTCAGCTGTGCCCAGAAACAGGATGTGGGTGGCTGGGAAGCAGGGGACAGCCCTTGGGGGTTGGGGAGCAGCCAGGACCCGGATACAGGTCCTGTCTGGTGTTCCTGGCAAAAGCCAGCAAGCAAGACCAAACGCTGTCTCCACCATCTCCTTCCAGGGACCCTGGCCCTCAGCACCCTGCTCCCCAGCTGTCTCCCTTAGGGACACCACCCTGCCAGCACTGTGTTTCCAGGAGGCTCCCAGGGCACGGCCACCAGCTGTTCTCACACCCCTCCCAGGACCCAGGTGTCCAGGCTTGCTCCCCACCCTGCCCAGGTCCTCGGGCCTCCCTAGTCTTTCTGAGCCCTAAAACCAGCAGACGCTGGGAAGTTGGCACCATCTGCCTGGCAGCTGGCCCAGGGTGTGGCCTGAGGAGCCACGAAACTCCACTATAAAGCCCAGCCCATGGGTGGCCCTGCAGCTCCAGGGACCTGCAGGTAAGAACGGATGGGGTCCCCTTTGGCAGTGGGACATCAGGCCCCCTCCTCTCCCCCCCGCCCCAGGCCTCCCCATCCTACCCCAAACCCACTGGACCTCCGGTTCTCTACCCTTGTCCTTGGATCCTACCCTCCCTACCACCCCCCAGATTCCCTGAACAGCCAGCTCCCCCCCACACTGGCCCTTGGCCACTGGACCCTTGGGTCCTCTCCCGGATGTGGTCTCCAGTGGAGGGGGGCGGCAGACCAGCCTGCTCTGACCCTGTCTCTCCCCACAGACATGGGTTCGTGGTGGAGCTGGTGGGTGCTCTGGGCCGGAGCAGCCCTACTGTGGGGTAAGTCTCTCTGTGTCCTTGCCTGGATCTGAGGACCCTGCCTGCCTGATCAGCACCCTCCATCTGTGCCCCCCCGCCCCCACAAGCCCAGCTCCCCAGTGTCACCCCCAGGCCAGCTGAGATGGGAGAGGGGCCCTGGGGTTCTTCAGAGAAACGTGGTGGAATTCACCCTCTCTCTCTGCTCTTGGGGGAGGCCGGTGAAAACCTCAGGCCCCAAAGTCAAGTGTGCTAGAACTACCACTTTCTTGGTTTTCTGCAGCTCAGCTCACCTCAGCTTTTCAATGTTGAGACTTCATTCTGCTGGGGTGATGGAAAATTTTAGTAACATCATTTTTTGGAGGGTTTTGTCCTCAGTTCTCCCAAGGTTGTGCCCCTGCCTAGTCTCAGGCAGAAACAAAGGACTGGGGGAGGGGTCCTCCAGTCACCCTCCATCTAGGTGGCGTTGAAACGCCCACTGTCCCGGCCCTCCCACCCCACTGCCCAGCCCCGTGGGATGCTGGGATGATGTTCATGGCCCCTCTTGGTCTGCAGGCAGGCCTTCTGTGGCCCTCACCTCTCCGAGACTGTTTAGCCTCTCCCTCTCTCTCCTCTCAGCCTTGGGGAATCTCTTCCTGGTTGGGGTGCGTAGACTTCCGGGAGACATTTTGTTCCTACTCCCAGAATCCCCTTCTTCCTTAGCCCGGTCACACAGACCCTCACGACTTGTGGAGACAGACAACACAACCGGGCAGCTGAGTCCAGTCAGACTGGGCCCCAAAGCGCTTAAAACAATTTTGGGCTGGAGATTTCACACGAGAAGTCGGATTGTTAGCTTCTCTTGAAAAAGATACAGCATTAAAAAAAAAAACACAAAACCTGAGGCCACACCCTTCCTCAAAACAGTAGGCCAGTAGCAGTCACCCTCTTCGGAGGGCACGTGAGCGCGTCTCACGCCTCTGCACCCCTGGCGCGGCCAGCAGCGCTCGAGTGTGAGACATCTGTCTGCGTTGTCCAGGCTTTTGGAAAACAAAAGCCAGAAAGGCTTGCGGGTAGGTAAATCCTGCATGACGATCAGCAAAGGAAAGAAGAGAGAGGGCAACCCCGGAGTCGGTACCGTGTTCGTGTCATTCAGGCCTCAGGCGAGGGCTTGGCCCTCTGAAGGGGACGGCTGGAGAGATGGACCCTCCGCTGTGGTCTCTCACTCCAGGGCTGACCCAGGAGGCCACGGGGGAGGAATTCCTCACAGCCTTCCTGCAGAACTACCTGAGCGGATACAGCGAGGCCCAGCTCCGCCTCCTGGTCGCCTCTCTGTCTGACAGCCCCGCCTCAGTCTCGGTCCTCAGCAGGGCCGACGGCACCTCGCAGACGCTCACGGTGAAGCCCGGGCAGTCGGCTGTGGTCAACATCAGCTCCAAGGCTGAGATGACCGGCAGCGGCATCTTCCAGCATGCGGTCGTGGTCCGCTCTGACCGCCCCATCTCCGTGCAGTCCGTAAACAGTAAGCCCAGCACAGCGGAGCTGACCCTGCTGTGGCCCGTCCACGCCCTGGGCACGGAGTACTTTGTGCTCACACCCCCCGGCGCCTCATTTGGTAACGTCTATGAGTTTGCCGTGGTGGCCGGGCCAGCAGGTGCCTCGGTCAGTGTCCAGCTGAAGGGGTCCGTGACATTCCAGGGCAAGCTCTACCCATCGGGCAGTGCCCTGAGTGTGACTCTGGAGCCCTATGCTGTGGCGCAGCTACAGAGCACAGCTGACCTCTCGGGGTCCAAGGTCACGGCCAGCCGGCCAGTGGCTGTCCTCAGTGGCCACACCTGTGCCGTGAAACACACGCGCTGCAACCACGTGGTAGAGCAGCTGCTGCCCACGTCCGCCTGGGGGACCCGCTACGTGGTGCCCTCTCTGGTCGCCCAGGCCCGCTATGATCTGGTCTACGTCGTTACCAGTCAGGCCACGAAGCTGACCTACAACCAGGGGGGCACCGCCGGCTCCCGCGGGCTGCAGATGGGTGACGTGGCCAACTTTGAGATCCAGCCGTTCCGTCCACTCTACCTGTCCTCAGACGTGGGCATCCAGGTCCTGCTGTTTGGCACGGGTGCCACGATAGGCCAACTCACCTACGATCCCTACCTGGCCCTGGTCCCGGACGTGGCAGCCTACTGCCCCGCCTACGTGGTCCAGGGTATGCCAGACTCTCACGGCCCTGGTGGTGGCAGAGACGAAGGCGACCAGTGGGCTGGCCATGGATGGGCAGGCGCTGGGAGCCAAGCTCTCCTGGACGGCCGTGCCAGGCAGTGAGTTCTCGTATGCTCAGGTGGACCTTGGCACTGCCGGCCGCATCCACAAGGCCAAGGCCTCTACCGACTTCGGCATGCTCACCTTCGGGCTGGCCCCCGCTGTGGGCTACGGGACAGCAGCTGCCTGCCAGAGTGAGTGATGGGCAATGACCCCTGGCTCGCCCTGGCCACCTGGGAACCCTTCTGTACCCTCGCTCACTCTTTCCTCTTTGCCACGCACCTGCTCCTCTGTGGCTTCCTGGCTTTAGCTGGGCTGCCCCCCCATCTCGATCCTCATTGTCATTCCTTCCTGGAGGCAAACATTTGTAACACACTTCAAGGAGCAGCTGGCGAGTGACTAACGCTGTTTGAGGGGTAAGCTGTCGATATGAGGGTCAGATGCCAAGAGACTTTGCAGACGGGGAAGTGGGTGGAGGAAGGGCTGTTTTCTTTTTCTGTGCCCCCCCCCCAAGGCAGGACCCTAGACACTAGGGGTTCCCAGAGGTCACCTTACTTCAAGAACCACTTTGGACTTGAATAGTGAGGACAATTCAGGTAGACTAGGTGAGGGGTGGGTGATTGATTATAATAAGTAACACTCCATTAACACCTGGATTCAGTTCCAAACACTGCCTGGGTTTTAACTTATTTAAACCTGACACCACTGTATTACAAACAAGGAAACTGAGGCACAGGATGTTTGAATATCTTGCCATCATATAATTGGTTGAGCCAGGACTGGAATCTTCACAGCCTGACACCACATTCTTTTCCACTCTACAGAACTGCTTCTGTCTTCCATTTTCTGCTCTTAAAAACAAACAAACAACAAAAACACCACCCGTCCCTAGTCTTTTAACTGGGGAGGTAGGCACATGGGAGCGGGGACAGGGAGACAGGGAGAGAACAAACACAAATGAAGATTTCAATAACTGCTCGTGCACTCCTATTCTGCCTTCCTGCATTCAGAGCTGAGCTGTGCTGCAGGAAACAAAACTTTTAACAGGGTAGCTCCCTCTCTGTGAGATTCTCGACCTCAGTTTCCCCACCCCAAAAATGGACGATTGTGAGCGAACTCCCCGGAACGCCCCCGGCCAGAAGATCCAGGATTCCTCCCCTTCCCTTCCCACCCCCTCCGTGGACACAGCTGACTTTTCTCCCTTTCCACCCCCGCCTCCCCTCCCCAGCCAAGCAATCCCAGCAGGAGCCCCTAGCCACCTGCCGCGCCCAGGGTGACCCCCATTATACCACCTTCGACGGGCGCCGCTATGACTTGATGGGCACGTGCTCCTACACGCTGGCAGAGCTGTGCAGCTTTGACCAAAGCCTGCCCGCCTTCATCGTGGAGGCCAAGAACGAGCACCGGGGCAGCCGCCGCGTCTCCTACGTGGGCTTGGTCACCGTGCGCGCCTACAGCCACACCGTGTCGCTGGCCCGTGGGGAGGTTGGCTTCGCCCGGGTGAGTGTCCAGAGGCTTCGGGTCTTAATGCCTTCAAAAGCGGAGGCAGAGCCCGGGTGTCAGACCCCAAACCCGAGCCCTTTGCTTGGGATGGAGGGTGCAGGGAAGCGAGCTAAAGAAGGGGCAAGGAGCGATTTGAAATTCAGTAGCAGAACCTTAAAATACTTTTTACCTGCAGTTTCACTTCTAGAAAGTTTAAAGATGCATAGAGATGTGGTTATATACAAAAAAAGGAAAAAGACAGCATATGCCAAGATGGTTTATGGAAAATAAGGGGGGGAGACACTATCTAAATGTCCAACAATGGGGGATTTTTAAAGTGAAATTCCTACATTTATTGAGCACCTGCTATGAGCCGGATAGGTTTCTTAGCACTTAACGTGCATTAATGCATTGAATGCTGATAACTCTGTGGTGGTAGGCACTAGTATTAACACTTTCAGGTGAGTAAACTGAGGCTGAGAGAGGTGAGTGACTTCCCAAGGGCTTAGAGATAGGAAGGACCTGAGCTGTGAGCAAAGCAGGCTGATCCTGAATCCCTATTCTTAATCCCCACAGCTGTTCTGCCTCTGGTAAATGAATCACTACTCAGCCAATACAAAGAGCAGGCTAAGGCAATTACTGCCCCCCTATCGTGTTATTGTGAAAATGTTCAAACATCCAGAAAAGTGAAAAATTGTACAGTGAACAGTCATATGCCCATCACCTAGATTCTATGGGTAACATTTCACTCTTGTTCCTTTGTCACACATCCATCCCTCAGTCCCTTCAACAGTCCCTCTCATTTTTTGATACACATAAAAGTTTCAGACACTTCACCCCTAAACACCTCAACATGTATATCACTAACTAGAAAAGGGGGGGGGGTGGCTTTGTACAAGCGTGTTTTGAAAAATACCTATACACACCCACTGTTGATGGTAACTAATCACGAACGCAAATTTGAATCGAATCTATATTGATCAGCGTTACACCAAAAGTATTTTGCTGTCATTAAACATTTGACATGATCATAAACTTAAAGGGTGCATTATATGGAGGTTTTTTTCGGAGGCACCGGGGATTGAACCCAGTACCTCCTACATAAGAAGCAGGCATTCAAACTACTGAGCTACATCCTCTCCCACCCTTTGTTTATATAACCATTCACTTGTGAATACTTATGCTGTTCTTAGTTTTTCTCTATTATAAAATAATGTCAGAAAGAAATCTTTGACCATACATATTTTGTTTTAAGGAAAGAGTCCTAGAATTATTTTTTGAGGACAGGGCCTCATAACTGGGTCAAACAACTGAATGGCTCTATCATACCATTAACTAGAATACATTATTTTTACAGTTGTTTTTTTCTTACCTTTAAGAAAAAAAATGTATATATTTTTATATTTTTAAAATATTTGTTATGATAATAAAATTCACAAATCTTAAATGTACAGTTCACCGAGTTTTGACAAATGTGCAACCCAACCCCTATCAAGATTTTGACTATTTCCTTTACCCTGCAAAGTTCCCCCATGCCACTTCTTGGGCAATCCTTGACCCATCCCCAGAGCCAACCACTCTTCTGATTTTTTTCCATGTTAATTATATTTGCCTGTTCAAGAACCTCATATAAATGGAATGAAACTGAGCTCTTTTGTGAAAGGTTTCTTTTGCTCAGCATAATGCTTTTGAGAGTCATCAATGATGTTGCAGTTATTTTTTTAATAGGTAAACGACATACCCAAAAAGTCTCACTTGCACCCCTGTTGTCATCTCCCCCACCCACTTCCCATAGTTAACCAGTTTTATTGTTTTCTTGAGTTTTCTTTGAGGGTTTCTTTATCCCAATACAAGCAAGTATGAACAAATATTCTTATCTTTCCCCTTTCTTAGGAAAAGATAGTGTAATATATGCACTGTTCTGCACCTTAGTTTTTTGCATCTCTCAGTACATGCTGGAACCGTTTCTATGGTGCATTCTGGGGCAGTTTCCACAGTACATTTTGGAGCTGTTTCCTATCAGTGCAGAGAGCCTCCTCATTCTTGTTCACAGCTGCACAGTTCTCCCTTGGTTGGACGCAGGGTAGTTCCTTTAACTAATTCCCCATGCACAGGCACATTGTTCCCTGCTGCAAGCAGTATTGCAATGCGTGTTCTTGTACCTCCTTCATTTTGTGAATGTGCATGCAGATCTGTGAGACTGATAACCTGGTGGATTAAAGTAGGAATTCTTGAGATCTAAAGAAATTGAGGACAAGCTCAGGGGAACTTCAAATCCCTTAAAATTACATGCAGGATTTTGTCCATGCTGTGCATTTTTTTTCCAGAGAGGGGGGCCATAGCTTTTGTCAGATCTTCACAAGAGGTCAGGGACTTGACAAAGGATTAGGGCTGCGGGTAGATAGTGATAGGATGTACACAAGACATTTTTAGGGGGGGAAAGGAGTTCATGAAATGGTGACTTCTGCCTGGTCTAATTATTAGTTTCGAATTTAGTACACATGTATGTAAAGGTAGAAACAATCTGACAGTCTCAATTAATGTGCGTGTGTGTGCGCACGGCGACGGCAATCTGGGTGATTTCCTCTTTTTGCTCGTGTGCATTTTCTAAGTCTTCTGTAATGCACAAATACCACTTGTGTCACTTACCAATGGAAATCACTGCTTTCAGTGGACAGCGGACTTGGACAGCCATCCCGAATGGGGGTCCGTGAGGGTGGGGCCCTGGTCTGCCTCAGGCGCTGCTGTGTCCCCCGCACAGGCTTTGCTGGAAGCCTGTGGGAACGGCTGCCCTGGCGTGACCACGCCCCGCCCTGGCTGTGACTCTCAACCTTCACGTCCCGGCTCTGCCCCAGCTCAGGGGCTGTGTGAGGAATGAAGAATAAGATAGAGACGCTCAGGAAGAGCGCCGTGGGCCTGGAGGACAGAGGGACACGTGTCTTTCTCCTGACCAGGCTCGCCCTCGGCTCAGGGCGTCTGCCTTCCCCTCTCTCCCAGCACCCTCAGCTCAGCTGACCCTGCCTCTGGGGAGCCTTCCTCGGCTTCCAGGTTTGGCTCTGGCCCTTTCTCTAGTCTCCGGTGCCTCCCCTGTCTCGCCCCCACCCCTCTGCCGGTGCCTCCCCCATCCCAGTCCTGCCACTCTGAACTGTCACTGTCTGGTGACACGTCTGTCTCCCCCACTGGCCTGGGAGCCCCGAGAGGTCAGGGCCTGGGGCTTGTCTTGGTCACCACTGTGTCCCCAGGATGCCCAGCCCGGGGCAAGGCACAGAGCGCGTGTCCAGTGACTGTCCGTTGAACGCAGCAGTGGCCTCATTCGTTTCTTAAGCGCCCGCTCTTTCACCAGGCACTGTTCTGGACACGGGGCGTCGGGCAGCGAGCACAGCAGACGAAAACCCTGCCTTTGTGGTGTCGACATTCCAGTGCAGTCAGACGGATGATAAACATACAATTAGCAAATTATAGGGAATATTAGAAGGTTCAAAGCTACAGGGAAAAAGTAAAGGAGGGAAGGTGAATAGGGAGAGGTGAGGGGCTGCCGTTTAATTTAGGGTGGTCAGGGAAGGCCTCCAGGAGAAGGTGGCGTTTGAGCAAAGATTGTGCAAGAGGCGAGGGCACACGCCACGTGGACTTCTGGGGAAGAGCGCGGTCGGGCCCCCTGCCCCGGGCTGGCAGGAGCAAAGACCCCGAGGCGGGAACAGGCTGGGGCTGCGGCAGTCCCAGAGGCGGGAGGAAGGGGAGCAAATGGGAGGGGAGGAGGCCGAGGAGCCCGCGGGGGTCTGACTGCCCTGTGCCCGCCCCCCCCGCAGATCGACAACCAGCGCTCGCGCCTGCCCGCCTCCCTGAGCGAGGGACGCCTGCGCGTGTACCAGAGCGGGACGCGGGCCACCGTGCAGCTGGACTTCGGGCTGGTGGTCAACTACGACTGGGACTGCCAGCTGGCGCTGAGCCTGCCCGCGCGCTTCCAAGACCAGGTGTGCGGGCTGTGCGGCAACTACAACGGCGACCCCGCCGACGACTTCCTCACGCCCGACTGGGAGCTGGCCCCCGACCCCGTGGAGTTCGGCAAGAGCTGGAAGCTGGACGACGGGGACTACCTGTGCCAGGACGGCTGCCAGGGCGACTGCCCCGCCTGCACCCCCGGCCAGGCCCAGCACTTCCAGGGAGACCGTCTGTGCGGCATGCTGACCCGGCCTGACGGCCCCTTCGCCGTCTGCCAGGGCGCCCTGGACGCGGGCAGCTTCCTGAAGGAGTGCGTGTACGACCTGTGCCTGACGGGCGGGGAGCGGCTCAGCCTGTGCCGCAGCCTCTCTGCCTATGCCCAAGCCTGCCTGGAGCTCGGCATCTCCGTCGGGGACTGGCGGTCACCAGCCAACTGCCGTGAGTGACGCCCCGGGGTGGGCGGTGGGAGCGCATGGGAGGGGGGGGGGGGCAAAGGGCTCCTTTATCTGCTCAACCCAGAGCACTTACTGGGGTTCAGCCTGGTGCTGGACAGTGCCAGGGACACGGCCACGGCCCAGACAGCCACGCTTGACTCCCCTTGAGCCTCGGGCTGGGACAGACATGTTAGGTAGGGACAGCCCAGGGGCGCCGGGGCCGGGCGGGGGAGGCCCGGGATGGGAGACATTCACAGGGGCTATGGGAGCCCAGAGCAGGTGGCTGAGGCAGCCTCGGAGGTCAGGGGACTTCCCAGAGAAAGGCGTGGCCAAGCTGACACTGTGGGAGGGGCTGGTACTAGCCAGAAAAAAAGGGAGGGGAAGAGGGAGCCAGGCAGAGGCACAGAGGGGCAGAGGTGCGGCAAGAGGGGTAGGCAGGGGTGCTCCAAGGCCGAAAGCGGGACATTTCCTTTTCTTGCCCTTCCGTGCCCACCTGCTACCTTCTGGATAAGGTCCAGACTCCCTAATCATCCTTCGTTCACTCATCCACTCAACACGCTTTCCCTAAGCCCCTATCTGGCCCTGTGCTGGTGAGGTTGAGGACACAGGGGTGACCGTGCCCTCGTGGGGCTCCCAGAGAAATGTTCAGGAGGCAGAAAGGATGGGGCAAGGGAGGAGGTGGCTTGAGATGGGGACTCTGGGGAGATGAGGGGTAGGGTGGGGACAGCAAGTCAGAGGGAGCCACTGCGGCCAGTTTGGGTTTGTCTTGGTCACTGCTGTGTCCCCACTGCTCAATAAGTCCCCTTCCCCCCAATTCCCCAATGCCTGGTGCAAAAGAGGAACCAGTGATTTGGAATGAATTTATTTCTGAAACATTTCCTGAGCAGCTACTATGTGCCAGGCCCTGTCCTCAGTGCTGGGGATGCATCAGTGGCTGAGACAGTCCCGGTCACAGAACTCACTCCCAGGGGGGAGCCGGGTGGGGCTGACAGTAAGCACCTGTGCCCTAAATAGCTTCAGAGAGCAAGTGAAATAAAGCTCATGTAATAAAAGCAACCGGATATTTGCAAAGAGGGTGGTCAGGGAAGGCCCTTCTGAGCAGGTGACATCGGCTGTCATCCCCAGGATAATGCAAGGAGGCAGCAAAGCAATTAAAATATGACTCTCCTAGGGCACCTCCTCTGTTACATGGATTAATCCATTTAATCCTCACAACAACCCTGGGAGTTTGGTACTGTTATTATCCCATTTTACTGATGGAAAACTGAGGCCCAGGGAGACTGAGTCACCAAGATCACACAGCTAAGAAGGAAAGAGCCAGGATGTGAACCCAGGCTCTCTGGGCTCCAGTGGCCTCCCTCTTAATCACACGCTGTGCTGCCTTTCTGAGGAAAGTTCAGTGCAGGTAGAGGAGACAGCCAATGCAAAGGCCCTGAGGTCAGCTAGAGAGGAACAGTGAGGAGGCCACTATGGCTGGAGCGGAGTGAGCCAGAGGGAGAGGAAGAGCCAAGATGAGGGCAGGGAGGTGAGGGGTGGATCCTGCCGGGCCTAGAGGACTTTGGCTTTTACCTTGAGGGGGAAGGTACAGCTGAAGCCTCTGGCGTGTTCACAGACTCCCTCTGGCTGTGATGGGGATCAGACTGTGGGGGTGTGGCAGGAGGGGAGACCAGGGAGGAGTCTGCTGGGTGGACAGGACCAGGGAGGGCTGGGGCCTTGCAGCGGAGAGGCGGGCGCAGAGGCTGGCTTGATTTTGAGTCCCGTGCTCACAGGCTGCGCGGGCAAGTTGGTCCAGCGGATGGCGGGGTGGGGGTGGGCAAGGACCTCTCTGAGGCTGGGAGCCTGAGCCCCTGGAGGGAAGTCAGGGGTGCATTAAGGAGATGGGGAGCTCGGAAGGAGGGGCGGGGCTTGGGGCAGGGTGATCCGCCGCGCTCTTGCCAACTCGCCGCAACGCGCCCGCCTGACCCGGGCTCCCCTGTCGCCCGCAGCCCTGTCCTGTCCCGCCAACAGCCGCTACGAGCTCTGCGGCCCCGCCTGCCCCGCCTCCTGCAACCCCACGGCCGCGCCGTCCAACTGCTCGGGGCGCCCGTGCGTCGAGGGCTGCGTGTGCCTCCCGGGCTTCGTGGCCAGCGGCGGCGCCTGCGTGCCCGCCTCGTCCTGCGGCTGCGCCTTCCAGGGCCTCGCGCTCGCGCCCGGCCAGGAGGTGTGGGCCGACAAGCAGTGCCGCCGGCGCTGCACCTGCAACGGCGCCACGCAGCAGGTGACCTGCCGCGACACGCAGGGCTGCCCGGCGGGCGAGCGCTGCCGCGTCCAGAACGGCCTCCTGGGTTGCTACCCCGACCGCTTCGGGACCTGCCAGGGGTCCGGGGACCCGCACTACGTGAGCTTCGACGGGCGGCGCTTCGACTTCATGGGCACCTGCACGTACCTGCTGGTCGGCTCCTGCGGCCAGGACGCGCAGCTGCCCACCTTCCGGGTGCTGGTGGAGAATGAGCATCGCGGCAGCCAGACTGTGAGCTACACGCGCGCCGTGCGCCTGCAGACCCACGGCGTGGAGGTGGCCGTGCGCCGGGAGTACCCTGGGCAAGTGCTGGTGAGTGCGCGGCAGGCGGAGGGGGCCGGCGATCCCCGTAAAGAGGAGGGGCCCTGGACCCCAGGTCGGGCCGGGGGTCCCTGAGGAGACTTTGTGGCCATTGGTTAAGGCTCCGGGCCCAAGCCGCCTTCCTCTGGCTAGCTGTGTGACTATCTTTAGGGGCCTCAGTTTTGTTCTGTTGTTGTTTGTTTTAAAGGAGGTACCGGGGATTGAACCCCAGACCTCCTACGTGGGAAGCAGGCCTACACTCGCTTTTTTGGCCTTCAGTTTTATCCTCTGTAAGACCTGGATTCTAAGAGGCCCACGGAACAAGGCGGTGGGTGGATTCAGTGAGTTCACAGCTGTACGGTGTTTTTAAAAGAGGGCTGAGAGGACAAGTGTTCAGTGAGCCTCGGCTGTTATTTTTGTTATGACCCCTCTAAAATTGTAGATGTGTGCACTTTTCCAGAGGAGGATGGATTTTCAAAGAGTGAGGTGACGTAGAGGTTGAGGATAAGAGCAGGGGGCGCAAAAGAGGTCCTGATCAGCTTCTCAGGCCCGGGGCCTCCGTTTCTGGGCCGAGGGTCTATGACTCCCTAAATTGTTAAAGGGACCACCGTCGAGGGGAAGTGGAGACCCACTGGTGTTCCTCTCTTTAAAAAATAAAAAGCTGAAAGTCGAGAAGTGGGGCTGTGAGATTCACGATAGATGATATTGACTACTGAACAGTTTGGGGCTGTGGCCCAAACCTCGGGGTGGGAGGTGCATAGAAAGTGGGGACAGAGAGCTGTCAGTGAGCCACACACAGTGCTAAACCCTTTACACGCCCCAATCTGTAATCCTCACAACAACCTCAGATTAAAGGAAATCCTAAAGCAGAGGGCATAATTATTAATATTTATGTTCCCATCTCTTTGAGATGACATTTAAACTGAGCCTTGACTAATAATAGCCAACATGTATTAAATTACTTCATATCAGTCCTGTAAAATAGCTAGTTGTGTTAGGTGAGAAGACTGAGGCACAGAGAGGTAAGTCATCTATTCAGGGTCACACAGCTAGTGAGTGGTAAGGCCAGGACTTGAAGCCAGACTGTCTGGCTCCAGAGTCCATTTTCTTTCTTTCTTTTTTTTTAAAGATTTATTTATTTTTATTTCTCTCCCCTTCCCTCCCGACCCCTGTTGTCTGTTCTCTGTGTCTATTTGCTGCATGTTCTTCTGTGTCCGCTTCTGTTGTTGTCAGCAGCATGAGAATCTGTGTATCTTTTTGTTGCGTCATCTTATTGTGTCAGCTCTCTGTGTGTGCGGTGCCATTCCTGGGCAGGCTGCACTTTCTTTCGCGCTGGGCAGCTCTCCTTTCAGGGCTCACTTCTTGCGCGTGGGGCTCCCCTATGCGGGGGACACCCCTGCATGGCAGGGCACTCTTTGCGTGCATCAGCACTGCACGTGGGCCAGCCCCACACGGGTCAAGGAGGCCCGGGGCTTGAACCGCGGACCTCCCATGTGGTAGACGGACGCCCTAACCACTGAGCCAAGTCTACTTCCCAAGAGTCCATTTTCTTAACCACGACTCTCTGTCGCCTCTACTAAAGAAAGTGATAGCGCAGGCAGGGAGAGAAGAAGCAGGTATTCCAGACAGAAGGAACAGCAAGTGCAAAGGCCCTGAGGCAGGAACAAGCATGAGGGGTTGAGGGCCAGCAAGGAGGCCAGTGGAGCTGGAGTGGGAGTGAGGGGAAAGTGAGGTGGGCCATGAGGCAGGGGCCTGGGAGCTACGATGGGGACTTCTGATTTAAGCTGACACCTGAAGGACCAGGTGATGAGTGATGGTACCTAGGCATAAGGAACAGCAGGTGCAGAGGCTCTGAGGCTAGGCTGAGTGTGAAGAATTCAGGAGCAGATCATGGAGGTCAGCGAGGCTTTACCTGAGAGAGTGGGGTTGGGAGGATGGGACAGCGCTGTTGCTGGGAAATGAGGTCAGAAAAGTGGGGACAAGCAAGGTTCAAATTTAAGCTGAGACCCGAAGGACGAAGGAGAGGCAATCAAACAAAGAATAGGGCTGTGGGCTGTGGGAGGCAGTGGGAGGGCTGCAGGCAGGGGATACAGAAAGTGCAAAGGCCCTGAGGCTGGACTAAGCTTGGTGAGTTCACGGGAATATCAAGATGCCTATTGGCTGGAGTTGATTGAGTCCAGGGGTGATGGGGGGGGCGTGGCATTGGGAGATAAAACAGATAGCTAGGGGGCTCAGATCAAATAGGGTCTTGTCGGCCCTGGTAAAGGATTTGCATCAAAGCTGACACCTAAAAAATGAAGTGGAGGGAAGCGGATTTGGCTCAACAGATAGGGTCTCTGCCTACCACATGGGAGGTCCAAGGTTCAAACCCCGGGCCTCCTGACGCATGTGATGAGCTGGCCCACATGCAGTGCTGATGTGCACAAGGAGTGCCGTGCCACGCAGGGATGTCCTCCGCGTAGGGGAGCCCCACGCCAAGGAGTGCGCCCCATAAGGAGAGCCGCCCAGCACGAAAAAAGTGCAGCCTGCCCAGGAATGGCGCTGCACACACAGAGAGCTGACTCAGCAAGATGACACAATAAAACAAGACACAGATTCCTGGTGCCGCTGACAAGAATACTAGCGCACACAGAACACACAGCGAATGGACACAGGGCAGACAACTGTGGGGGAGAGAAATAAACAAAAAATAACTCTTTAAAAAAAAAATGAAGTGGAGGTGTCCAAGTGAAGAGTGATGGGTATTAGTCCAGGAAGAGGGCACCGCAAGTGCAGAGGCCCTGAGGTGGGGCCAAGTGTAAGGAAGCCAGGCAGCTGGAACCGAGTGAGCGAGGGCGGGCCACAGAGCCACCAACACGCTAACCCCGGGTCTCCCCGTCCTTGCCCAGGTGGACGGCGTCCTTCAGTACCTGCCCGTCCAGGCGGCAAATGGGCAGGTGCAGGTGTTCCGCCAGGGCAGTAATGCCGTCATTCGCACCGACTTTGGCCTGACTGTCACCTACAACTGGGATGCCCACGTGTCTGTGAAGGTGCCTGGCAGCTATGCTGGGGCCCTGTGTGGGCTCTGTGGCAACTTCAACGGGAACCCAGCAGACGACATGGCGCTGCGGGGCGGGGGCCAGGCTGCCAGTGCACTGGCCTTCGGGAAGAGCTGGCAAGAGGAGACGAGGCCGGGCTGTGGGGCGACTGAGCCGGGGGACTGCTCGAACCTGGACTCCCTGGTGGCCGAGCAGCTGCAGAGCAAGAAGGAGTGTGGGATCCTGGCGGACCCCAACGGGCCTTTCCGGGAGTGTCACAAAATACTGGACCCCCAGGGTCCTATGCGCGACTGCATCTATGACCAGTGCCTGGTGCCAGGCCAGTCTGAGCCGCTGTGTGATACGTTGGCCACATATGCTGCTGGATGCCAGGCCCTTGGGGCCACTGTGTACCCCTGGAGGAGTGAAGAGTTCTGCCGTGAGTACTGGGGTGGCAGCTGGGGGCTCAGATGTAGGTCTATTCAAAATATCGGTAATTCATTGAATCCTTACAATAGTCCTATGAGGTGGAGACTGTGGTGATACCCATTTAACAGATGAGGAAACTGAGACCCAGAAAGGTTAAGTTCCACGTCCAGGATCACAACAGCTAGGAAGTCATAGATGGGGGGCACATAGCAAATATTTTTTAAATGACTGAATATATCAGTGGCCCAGTTCTGATCCAAACATGGCAGCTGTCATTCAGAAGTGAGCGTGGATGCTGCCTTTAGAAGGAGCCTCGTCCTCTCTCCAGTGCTCCTTGGTCGCCTCCTGCTTCCTTCTCATCTGCAACATCTGCTCGGTCCCGTGGGTTGCCATTCTGCTTCAGATGTGGGCCAGGAATGGCTTTCCGATGCTTTTGCTTGCCAGTAAAGACGTGAAAAGCTATGCATCCCCTCACCTAATTTTTAAATTTAAAAATTAATTATTGAACTATAATACACATATTCAGAAACATGCACACATTATAAGTGAACAGTTTGTTGGATTTTCAGCAAGAGAACAACCTGCATAACCAGTTCTGAGACCCAGAAAAAGATCGTGAAAAAAGTATATAGAAAAACAACCTGGCCCCTTCATGCCCCTTTCCCAGCACTGGTGCCCCAAGGAGTAACTGATATTCTGACTTCTAACACTTTTGAACTTCATATAAATGGGACCATATAGTATGTATGCCCTTCCTCATTTTTAAATGATTATCTCTAGTTTTTCATCCTCAGTATAAATAGTTACAAAAAATGTCATTTTCAGCAAATGGCAATTTTTGACTTCAAAAAATCTTTTTATTATGGGAAATTTTGAACACACCCAAGAGTAGAGAGAATAGGATAATGAACCCTCATATATCCTTCATCTAGTTTGCACAGTTATCAGCATAATGTTGACACTTTAAAAGTAGAATTATTTCACTTGGGCACTCTTTTAAATGCATCCAACACTTAGCAATTTGGTATGTATTAGTGTGTCTTGAATAAAAATACATTATGAATACATGAATATCACGTCATTCCTTTTTCTCCTTCAACTTATATTCATTTATTCATTTGACAAATATTTATTGAGCACCTGCTATATTCTAGGCACTGTCCTAAGCACTGGGGATACCATAGGGAAAGAAAACTGAGAAGGAAAAAATCCTAGTCCCTCTAGAACTAATATTGCATTAGCTTCTAATTCCAACACAATTTAACCTAACATACTTGTCTTTTTTGATCACTGCATCAGTTACGTTTTGCTGTGTAACAAACAACCCCCAACCTTAGTGGATTAAAACAACCGTCCTTATTTCTTGTGATTCTGTGGGTTGCCCGGGTTGTTCCTCTGTTCCGGGCCAGCTTTTTGGATGGCTGTGTTCTGCTGGGGGCTCAGCTGGGGCCCATGGCCTTGCTCATGCATCTGGCTTTGTCAGGCTGGTCGCTTGGGGGGTGGGCTAGCTGTGACTGTCTGTCTCTGTTCCACTTGGTCTCATCCTCCAGCAGGCTAGCCCAGGCTTCTTCACATGGTGGTCCCAAGAGTCCAAAGAGCAGAAAGAGTGCGCAAGCCCCAGTGCACGAGCCTCTGCATCGCGTTTGCTAACGTCCCATTGGCAGGAACCGCAGCCAGGCCCAGAGCCCAGGGTGGTCCTGGCAGTCGTCCCCTTTCGCACAAAATGTACTTTGGTGAATAGAAGTTAAGAATTTCGAGACATTCCTGCGACCCTAAGGCTCTAGGGGTTCAAAAAAAAACAGCCATGGAACGAGTTGTCATTACAAATATCATTAGTACATGACTGATAAAAATATTAAGGAAAGAAAGGAAAGTATTAAAAGCATCTTTTAGTGAGATGGATGGGTCTTCACCCCTCATCCATCAGTTCATGTATACTGTTAGAATGAGACGGGTCAGTATCAATTCTGATCCTATTTTTCATTTTTGTCAATCAGATGTTTATAAGCAGGTGGGAGCGGAAGGAGTTTCGGTAGAGCAAGTTCATGCCAAGCTTTGAACTCCTTCTGAGTAGTAGGGAAAACCGTCAACAGGGAGGCACTGTACACTTATTTTTCATGACCTTTGAGCAGCAGGTTCTCTTAGCCATTTCTTTGATTTTTGGGGCCCGACTTGTTACCCAGCAATGATTAGTCATCGGTTAGCTCCACCACCATTTGAAAGCGTCCCTTTACGTCCCTGGAAGTTTTCGCACCCCAGGGCAGCATGCCGTGTTGAGATTCGGGATGGGTGGGGGCCTGCACAGTTCCCTTCTGTAAAGTGGGAGAAGCAGGCTCCGTGGAAGGGGCAGCGGGAAAGAGAAGCAGCTCTCTCACAGGCACGTTCTCAGGCCCGTCATTTCAGGTAGGGCATGTGCAATTACTGACCCTCCTCTAAGGGTGCTCTGTTCTCCTTCAATCCTCACATCCTCACAGCCACCCTAAAGGGCAGGATTGTTCCCATGCCTGTTTTACCAGATGAAGAAAACTGAGCCATAGAAATGTTAAGTAACTTGTCTGAGGTCACACAGCGGGCCATGTGATTTGAACCCAGGCCTGCCAACTTCTGAATTTGTGCTGTTAACCGCTAAGCTCAGTGGCCTCTATGGAAAGCGAGGCTCTTTTTCTTTAAAACTACCCTTGCCTTCTACCCCTCAGAAGTTCTAGCCAAGTGGGCTGGGAGGGCTTAGACAAGCAGACGGAGACCTAGGCGGAGCTGACCCCATGGACCCCGCACAAGCTTCAGCACTCACTGATATTTTGCTATTCTTGTTTCCTCTACTTCCTCCTCCACCCGCCCACCCCTCTTTCTTTTCTTATTTTGCTAAAATATTTTAAAGCAAATTCCAGACAAATTAGTTATCATCTAAATACTTCAGTAACATCTCTAACAGATACTTTAAGGAAATGTAACCACAATGCTGTTACTACGTGAAACAAAAATTACACTAAATGCTTAATATCATCTAATCCCAATCTGGATTCAAATTTCCCCAAAAATTTGTCTTTAAAAATGTCTTTTTGAGTTTTCATTGGCCAAATAACTCTCTCAATCTTTCAGTCTATCATAGCTCCTCTACCTTTTCTCCCCCAACATATTATTATGAAAATTTTTGCATATACAGAAAAGTTGAAAGAGTTTTACAGTGAATACCCATATACTCATTGCCTAGATTCTACAATTCACATTTTACTACTTGCTTCATCACATATCTATTCTTCCTCTATCCACCCTTCCCTTTTGTTCATGCCATTTATTTATTGGAGGAAAACAAACAAACAACAAACAGATCATTTGTCCTGCAGAGTCTCCTACCTTCTGGATTTGGCTAGGTGCTTCCTTGCATTGTCATTGAACTTGTCGCCCTGTCTCCCCGAGTCTCCCATGAACAGTTATTAGATCTAAAACAGCACCACCCAAAAGACTTGGGCCATGCTGGAAATGTTCCATACCTGCCCTGCCCAGTGTGCTAAAGCCACCAGCCCAGTGTGGCTGCGGAGCATATGAAGTGTAGATAGTGCAACTGAGGAACCAAGCTACGGTTTCATTTCATTTAATTAATTTAATTTAAAAACAAATACTGTATTGGACCGCCCAGTTAGAGGCTTGATGGGGTTCAGTTTTGGGGGTTTTGGCTTGGAGGAAACTCCTGCCTCATAGACTGCAGTGACGAGTTTGGGGAGGGGGGCAGGACGCTTGGCCCTGACAGCCCCTCTCCCTGCAGCGCTGAGCTGCCCGCCCCACAGCCACTACGAGGTGTGTTCCTACGGCTGCCCACTGTCCTGCGGAGACCTCCCAGTGCCCGGGGGCTGCGGCGAGGACTGCCGCGAGGAGTGCGTGTGTGACGAGGGCTTCGCTCTCAGCGGCGAGTCCTGCGTGCCCCTGGCCTCCTGCGGCTGCGTGCACGAGGGCGTCTACCACCCGCCAGGCCAGACCTTCCACCCCGGACCTAAGTGTGACTCCCTTTGCCACTGCGAGAAGGGCGGCCTGGTGTCCTGCGAGCCCTCCGCCTGCGGCCCCCACGAGGCCTGCCAGCCCTCCGGCGGTGCCCTGGGCTGCGTGGCCGTGGGCTCTGCCACCTGCCAGGCGTCGGGAGACCCCCATTACACCACCTTCGACGGCCGCCGCTTCGACTTCATGGGCACCTGCGTGTACGTGCTGGCCCAGACCTGCGGGACGCGGCCCGGCCTGGAATCGTTTGCCGTCCTGCAGGAGAACGTGGCCTGGGGCAACGGGAAGGTCAGCGTGACCAGGGTGGTCACTGTCCTGGTGGCCAACTACACCCTGCGGCTGGAGCAGAGGCAGTGGAAGGTCACGGTGAGAGCAGGGGCTGCGCACAAGGCCGGAGGGCAAGGGCTGGAGGGCCGCCTGTGGGGAGGGGCACGGGCAGCCTGCGGTCCAGGGCCCAGGGCACAGAGCTCAGGGCAGGTGTGGAGGCACGGGGTCCCCAGGGAGCGGAGGTGCCGGTGGGAGCCCAGGGTGGGGAGCCCAGGAGGGAGGAGGCTCATCCCCCTCCTCCCTGCCCCTTATCCCCCTCCTCCCTGCCCCTCGGCCCCCTCCTCTCTGCCCCTCGACCCCCTCCTCCCTGCCCCTTGGCCCCCTCCTCCCTGCCCCTTGGCCCCCTCCTCCCTGCCCTTCACTCTCCCTCCTCCCTGCCCTTCACTCTCCCTCCTCCCTGCCCCTCGGCCTCCCTGCTCCCTTCCTCTCAGCCTCCCTCCTCCCTGCCCCTCGGCCTCCCTGCTCCCTTCCTCTCAGCCTCCCTCCTCCCTGCCCCTCACTCTCCCTCCTCCCTGCCCCTCGCTCTCTCTCCTCCCTGCCCCTCGGCCTCCCTCCTCCCTGCCCCTCCCTCTCCCTCCTCCCTGCCCCTCACTTGCTCTCCCTGCCCCTCCCTCTCCCTCCTCCCTGCCCCTCGGCCTCCCTCCTCCTTTCCCTACATCATGGCCCTTCTCCTCCTCCATCCCCTCCTCCCCCCTCAGTCCCTGGTCTCCCAGCCATCATCAGGACAGTCAGAGGTTAGAAAAGTTCAAGGGTGAGAAAGGTCCGAGAACAGGGGACAATCAGCTGACCCTGTCACCCCCTTGCCAACAGCAGCAACAGCTCCAGTTTGCACACAGCAGGCCACACACCCTGTTGGCTGCTCGGCACTTCACAGCCACCACAGTAACTGGAGGGAACAGGATTTGCTCCAGTTATTTTTAGGGGGGTGGCACCGATCACTCACCCCAAATCCCCCCACATAGGTGGGACCTGAGCCGGGGGTGGTCTGCCTGGATACAGCCCGCTTGCCCCTGGGCTGTCCCGCAGTGCTTTTCTGACCGAGTGGACCATGTGTGAGGAACCTGGCGTTTTAGTTACTCTGCAGGGTTTCCCCAGGACTCCCACTAAATCGCAGGCGTGTCGCCATTGTTCTAGTGAGGATGCTGATAAGGAGCTGGCTTTATCAAGGACCTCTCTGTACCCCGAACATGCTTCTGGTGCTTTAATACAGTCACCAAGCATCTCAAGCTCCTGGCACATAGTAAACTTAAATAAGTATTAGTTGTCCCGGTTCTCATTATTTGCATCTCCCTGAATCCCCTAGCTTCCCTATGAGGTAAAAACAGATGAGGAAACTGAGGCACAGAGGCTAAGCCACTTGCCCTTAACCACTACCCTGTCCTGCTTGGGACGTGGGTGTTTTTAAGAGACTCGGTCGGGGGTGCATCTTTCTCCTGCCTTCTCCCCTGATTCCTCACATCTCCAAAAACAATCCAGCACAGCTCGTGTCTGCCATAACGAAGGACAAGCCAGTGTGTTGGTCAGGGGTGGATTTACAGGGCTTCGTGGGTGCCCAGCAGGCTCCCACTGGAACCACCGGCCCTCAGCTCATGGGCTTGACGTCCACTTCCTGGGGAATTGAGCCTGACTTTCTACCCACTGATGCTCAAAGCAAAAACCCTCAGGGCCTACTTACTTTTCCAAATAAAAGCTTTCACTAATAACTAGTAATAATGATACGTATGTACCAGAGCGCTCTCCCCGTGCTGGGAACTTTTCTTGGCACTTGATAAATATGAGTTAGTTAATCCTGACAGCAACGCTATGAGGTAGGCACCATTTACCCCACTCGAGGGATGAGGAAACAAAGATCGGTGACCCGCCTGCCCAAGTCATGGAGATAGTAAGGGGCAGAGCTACGTTTGAACCCAGGCAGGTGGCTCCAGGGTCAAGCACTGCATTGTTAATCTCTGCATCGGGCAGGGGATAAAGGATTGCTGGTCAAGCGGTTACTCCATCAAGACCCTATTGTTCTACCCATTTTACAAAGAGGGAAACTGAGGCCCGGAGCAGTGAGATCACACCGATGCTCCGTGTCCGGCGGGGGCTTGGGCGAGGCCTGCCCCTCCGAGGGTGCCCTCTGAAGCACGGCCTCTCCCGCCTCCCAGGTGAATGGCGTGGACATGAAGCTTCCCGTGGTGCTGGACGGGGGCCGGGTCCGGGCCTCCCAGCACGGCTCGGACGTCGTGATCGAGGCCCACTTCGGCCTGCGCGTGGCCTATGACCTCATGTACAATGTGCGGGTCACCGTTCCCGGCAACTACTACCAGCAGCTGTGTGGCCTCTGCGGGAACTACAACGGGGACCCCAAGGACGACTTCCGGAAGCCCGACGGCTCGCAGGCAGGCAACGCCAATGAGTTCGGCAACTCCTGGGAGGAGCCCGCGCCCGGCTCTCCCTGCGTGCCGCCGCCCCCCTGCCAGCCGGGCGAGGACTGCGACCCCAAGTGCCCGCCCGAGCTGGAGCAGAAGTACCAGCAGGCGCAGTTCTGCGGGCTCCTGACCAGCCCCACGGGGCCGCTGGCCGCCTGCCACAAGCTGCTGGACCCCCAGGGCCCCCTTAAGGACTGCGTCTTCGACCTCTGCCTGGGCGGCGGGAACCAGAGCATCCTCTGCAGCAACCTCCACGCCTACGTGAGCGCCTGCCAGGCGGCGGGAGGCCACGTGGAGCCCTGGAGGACCGAAGCCTTCTGCCGTGAGTGCAGGGCAGGGTGGGGGGCGGGCCCAGGGGCTGGGGGGGGGATGCACGGCGCCGAGAGAGGGTGAGGTTGAGGCCCGGCAGGGGCAGCCCCCGGGGCCTGCAGCCCTCCCTGGGCTCTGACCGCTGCCCCCACCCCCTGCAGCCATGGAGTGCCCCCCCAACAGCCACTACGAGCTCTGCGCAGACACCTGCTCCCTGGGCTGCTCAGCCCTCAGCGCCCCCCCACAGTGCCCGGACAGCTGTGCCGAGGGCTGCCAGTGCGACCCGGGCTTCCTCTCCGACGGCCAGGCCTGTGTGCCCATCCAGCAGTGCGGCTGCTACCACAACGGGGTCTACTACGAGGTAGGGGAGGGGCTGTCCCAGGCGCGCCTCCCCACTGCCCCGCAGCCCCGGGGCCTGTCGACTGGGCCCCCCAAATGTCCTTCTCTCCTCTCTGTGGTTCCACCTGGCCCAGTATGTGCTCTCCCACCTAGGTCCTCCCAGCCCCCAGTTTTGCTCTCTGGTCTCTGCCTCCACAGAGCAGTTGAAAAGACCTTTCTAAATAGGACCTCACACGAATAATTATAGTAATACTAGCAAATACCTAGATGGTCCTTACTGTGTTCCTGTTACTATTTTAAGTACTAAGTATACTATATATAAATATATATATACACACACACAAAACTTTTTGTTATGGAAATTTTCAAACGTGCAAGAGAACAATGTAATGAATCCCCTTGTGTCCATCACTTAGCTTAAAAAATAATCAATATTTTCCCAGTATTCTTCCATCTCTCCTCCCCTTTTCTCCTCAATCTGGATTATTTTATTTTTAAAGATTTATTTACCCCTCCTCCCCCCATTGTCTGCTCTCTAGGTCCATTCGCTGTGCATTCTTCTGTCTCTGCTTCTTTCTCTTGGGCAGCACCGGGTACTGATCCTGGAACCTTCCAGAGTGGGAGAGAGGCACTCAATCTCTTGCGCTGCCTCAGCTCCCTGGTCTGCTGTGTCTCTTATAGTCTCTCCTCTGTGTCTTTTTGTTGCTTCATCTTGCTGTGCCACCTCTCTGCTCGGGTCAGCACTCCTGCATGGGGCAGCACTCTGCTCGGGTCAGCTTGCCGCACGGGCCAGGTGCCTTCACCAGGACCTTGGACCTCCTATATGGTAGACAGGAGCCCAATCACTTGAGCCACATCCACTTCCTGATCTGGATTATTTTAAAGCAAATTCCAGACATCTTTTTTCATCCACACTTTACTCAGTGATACTTACATAGGGAGGTGCTATTGGTATCTATATTTACAGATGAGGAAATACAAAGAAGTTAAGTAACTTGCCCAGAGTCACAAAGTTTGGAAATGGCAGAAACAGGCTCCAGTCCCAGGCAGTCTGCTGCTAATCACTGTCTCATACCATTCTCCCCAGACAGCAGATATTTTGTACATGTTTTAGAACAGACGAATGAATGAAAAGTAAGTGAGCGAATGACTTGGACCCCAAGGTCATGTTGTGCCTCAGTTTCACAGACAAGGGCCACCTTACTGAGATGCCCCTTCATGTCCCCTGGGCCCCTCTGTGCCTGGAAGCCCAGAGGTGCTAGAGTCGGCTCCCGGCAGTGCCTCCCTGACAGCCGTGCCCTCTGTCCCCACAGCCTGATCAGACAGTACTCATTGACAACTGCCAGCTGCAGTGCGTGTGCCGCTCGGGCCAGGGGCTGGTGTGCCAAGACCACAGCTGCAGGCCGGGGCAGGTGTGCCAGCCCTCGGGGGGCATCCTCAGCTGCATCACCAAAGGTACGGGGCAGGGGCTGGAGGACAGGGGCTCCCACGGTGGCAGGCACGGAGGACTGAGGCTGAGGTCTCGGGGCTGGGGACTCGCGGGCTGGGTTCCCAGGACCAGGGAGCAGGGTCCTCTAGGCGCAGCCTTGGCTGCGGGGACCCTCAGGGCTAGGTTTCCCAGGGCAGGGTCAGAGACCCAAGGGTAAGGCAGGGGTTAGCAAACTTTTGTCTCTAAAGGGCCAGATTCTAAATATTGGGGGCTTGTGGGCCATCAGTCCTCTGTGGTGACTGTTCAGTGCTGCCATCACAGGAAAGCAGCCACAGCTAATGTGTAAGGCAAGGGCCATGGCTCCAAAGGACCTTATTCACAAACACGGGCAGCCAGCCCGTGCTGTCGTTTTCCAGCCACCACTGTGAAGGCTTGGGCTAGGGGCTTCAGACCCCAGTGCCACGGGCAAGGTGGACTGGGAGCCCAGGTACAAGGACAGAGGCTCCCAGGGCAGACGGCAGAGACCCCACCGAGGCTGGGCCCCACTTCCAGCCAAGGAGCAGAGATTTCTAAGAGGAGAGCCTCGGACGTGGGATGCCCCCACGACTAAGGAGAGACCAGAGCCACTCCCCAGGGCTGGCTTCTTAGGGTGATGGGCAGAGAACCCCCCAGGGCTAAGGAAATGGAACGTCCACAACTGAGGGCAGGGGCGTGGAGCTGCCCAGGGCTGAGGGGCAGGATAACAGGACTCCCAGGGCTGGGAGGGCCACGGGCCGGGATCCTGTCAGGAGATGGAAACCACACGGTAATCTCAACAGGGAACGTTGAATATCGAGTTTTGTACTTGGAATAGGGGATGATCTAGGGTAAGGGGTAAAGACCATGCTAACGAATGCTGGAACCATGGATGGGGGAGCGTCCTCCACCTCCAAGACTGAGGCAGAGCACGACCCCCACCCCGCCCAGGCTGGGATGCAGACCTCACTGGGGAGGGGGCGGCTGCAGACACTGACCCTTAGAGACGTTTGTGCAGGCGAAATCCCGCCACCAGATGCTGCGGAAACTCACTGAGAAGCCACCTGCTGGGGCACCCGGGTGACTCGCTGGGAAGCCAGCTGGGGCCAGTGGGACTCGCTGAGCGGGTGTCCCACATGCCACCAGCCCTGCGTGCACAGGAACAAGGAGAGAGCGGAGCACACCGCAGCGGGAGAAGCCCCCTCCTCCTGCAGCGTCTGGTGCCCTCAGCGGATAAAGCTGACCTCTGGGGGTGGAGCTAGAGCTTTAAGGCAGGGGTCCAGAAGCTGGGCTCACAGATGCAGCGACCCTAGGGACTTTTGGGGGAGCAGGGTCTCAGCAATGAGACTCCTAGGGCCAGGATCTCAGAAGCAGCGTCTGGTCTAGGAGATTCCCAGGGTCAAGGTCTCAAACGGGGGATCCCCTGGGACCCGTGGGAACCTGGGGCCCATGTCTTGGACACAGACAACACTGGGGCTGGGGTCTCGGCCCGGGTGCCCCCAGACCCTGGAGTCACACCTGGATCTCTGGGGCTGCAATCTCAAGCAAGGGGACCCTGGTGTCTGGGGCTTGGCCTCGGCGAGCCGGGTCTCAGACGCAGCCAAGGGCAGGGCCCGCGTCTCAGATGCGAGGGCCCTGGAACCCGGGCCTTGCCAGCGGCGCTCTCGGGGCCAGGGCCTGGCATGGACGGTGGCACACGCTGGGGAGCTGCTGGCCTTGTGCTCGCGGCCCTCCAAGTTCTCATCTCCTCTGCCCCCAGACCCCTGCCACGGCGTGACGTGCCGGCCGCAGGAGACGTGCCGGGAGCAGGGCGGCCAGGGCGTGTGTGTGCCCAACTACGAGGCGACGTGCTGGCTGTGGGGCGACCCGCACTACCACTCCTTCGACGGCCGGGACTTCGACTTCCAGGGCACCTGCAGCTACGTGCTGGCCACCACCGTCTGCCCAGGGGGCCACGCCCAAGGCCTGACACCCTTCACCATCATCACCAAGAACGAGAACCGCGGCAACCCCGCTGTGTCCTACGTGAGGCTCGTCACCGTGACCGTGTTCGGCATCAACATCTCCATCCACAAGAACGAGATCGGCAACGTCCGGGTAAGTCCACAGCATGGCCCGAGCCCCCCGGGACGGGCACCGTTAGAGGTTCAAGGTTCTCCACCTTCTGGGTCTGAAATAAAAAGGCCACGAAAGCAGCAACAATTGGAGCGGAAACATCAGCCTCCTCTTGGGAGGGGCCTGGGCCCAGCCCTGGGCTGTCACCCCTGCTTTTTAGCAGGGCCTGGCTCCCGTCCAGACTTCCCCACTTACAAGCTCTGTGACCTTGGGCCAGTGGCTTTCCTCGGTGCGTCTCCGTTTCCTCCTCTCTGAAAAGGGGGTCATAGCAGGGTCCAGCCCACAGCAAGGGGGTGCCTGCCAAGGGCTTGAGGTCTGGCCCAGGCACCCGGGGGCTTGTGAGGGAACCAGGAGGAAGCCCAGAGACTCAGCCATGGAAAGGGATTCGGGGAGATGGGGAGCAAGTGCGAAATGGAGGTGCAGGTTGATGGAGGCTCCCAGGGAGACAGGGAGGTGTGGAAGGGGGTAGGCGCCCCATAAATGACAGTGAGCGAGGGGAAGAGAGGTCCAGAGACACAGAGATGCAGTGAGACCAGAGAGAGAGAGACCTGGAGGGAGAGAGACCCAGAGAGGGACAGAGAGAGAGAGAAACTGAGAGAAATAGAGAAGGGTAAAAGAGAGAGCTAGATCTAGGTGAAGAAGAGTAAGAGAAAGAGGGAGAAAAAGAGGGAGAGAAGGAGAAGAAGGGAAAGAAGCAAGGAGGGAGGGAGGGAGATGGAGCTCAAGAGGGGTCCAGAAAAAGAAGCGCTCCCCAGACCAGAGCCTGAGCCAGGGCAGACACCCCTGATGATTGTCCAATGACTGCACAGCCGGCAGCCATGAGGAAGGCCCTGGCAGCTCCCACCCCTGGCAGCGCACGGGAGGCAGGCAGGGGGCTGCCCGCAATGACCGGGGTGTGCCCTGCGCTCCCGCAGGTGAACGGTGTGCTGACGGCGTTGCCTGCCTCGGCGGCCAGCGGCCGGCTGACCGTGACCCAGGGCCCGGGGAAGGCGGTGCTGTCGACTGACTTTGGGCTGCGGGTCAGCTACGACTGGAACTGGCGCGTGGAGGTGACGCTGCCCAGCAGCTATCACGGCGCGGTGTGCGGGCTCTGCGGGAACATGGACAAGAACCCCAGCAACGACCAAGTCTTCCCCAATGGCACCCTGGCTCCCTCCACACCCGCCTGGGGCGGCAGCTGGAGAGCCCCCGGCTGGGACCCCCTGTGCTGGGATGAATGCCAGGGGTCCTGCCCGACGTGCCCTGAGAACCGGCTGGAGGAGTACGGGGGTCCCGGCTTCTGCGGGCCCCTGGCCCCTGGCGTGGGAGGCCCCTTTGCCGCCTGCCATGCCCACGTGCCGCCCGACAGCTTCTTCAAGGGCTGCGTTCTGGACGTCTGCCTGGGCGGCGGGGCCCAGGACATCCTTTGCCAGGCGCTGGCCGCCTACGCTACCGCCTGCCAGGCCGCCGGGGTCACCATCGAGGACTGGAGGGAGCAGGCCGGCTGTGGTGAGAGTCGGGGAGCACTGCGGGGGTGGAGGGCTGGGGCCTGTCACCAAGAGGCTGGCCTGGTCCGATCCCAGCCCCTCTGGGTCTGCTCGTTCCTCTCCCCGTGGCCCTCTGTCTCGTTTTTCTCTGCACCTTGGACTCTTTCTGTCTTGTCCGTTTCCCTCAGTCTGGGCCTTTCTCTGTCTGTCTCTGTCCCTTTCTCTTTGCTCCTCTCTTCACCTGTTTCTCAACATCTTTCTCAGTCTCCTTTACTTCTTGTCTCTCTCTGGGTCTCGGTCTCTCTAGCTCTTTCATGTCTTTCTCCGTCTCTTTGTACTTTTCCTTGTCTCTCTCTCTCTCTCTGGGTCTCTGTCTCTCCATCTCTTTCTCCCTCTCTGTCTCTGTCCCTCTTTGTCTGGGTCCCTGTTTGGGTGTCTCTCAGTCTCTGACTCTCTGCGTCTCTTGCTCTGTCCCTCCCCTGTGTCTCCTTGCGCCCTGTCCTCACACCCACCCCCTGATGCCGTTCTCTCTCTTTCTCTCCCTCCTGCCCCTTCCTCTGCCCACAGAGATCTCCTGCCCTGCCAACAGCCACTATGAGCTCTGCGGCCCACTCTGTCCGGCCACCTGCCCACCCCCCACGCCGCCCCCGTCCCCAGACCTATGTCTGGGTCCCTGCGCCGAGGGCTGCCAGTGCGATGCAGGCTTTGTGTGGAGTGTCGACCGCTGCGTTCCCCTGGACGGCGGCTGCGGCTGCTGGGCCAACGGCACCTACCACGAGGCGGGCAGCGAGTTTTGGGCTGACGCCACCTGCTCCCAGCGGTGCCGCTGTGGGCCCGGGGGTGGCTCGCTGGTCTGTACCCCTGCCAGCTGCAGTGCGGGCGAAGAGTGTGCCCTGCTGCCCTCAGGCCAGCATGGCTGCCGCCCCGTCAGCACGTCAGAGTGCCAGGCCTGGGGGGATCCCCATTACGTCACCCTGGACGGGCACCGATTTGACTTCCAGGGCACCTGCGAGTACCTGCTGAGCGCGCCCTGCCCCACGCCACCCAAAGGAACTGAGAACTTTACCGTCACTGTAGCCAACGAGCACCGGGGCAGCCAGGCCGTCAGTTACACCCGCAGTGTCACCCTGCATATCTATGGACACAGCCTGACCCTCAGTGCCCGCTGGCCCCGGCAGCTGCAGGTGAGGAGGGCTGCCAGCCAGATAGCAGCACGTGCCAGCCCTGGGGGTGCCTGGGGCAGGAACGTGTCTGCCAAGCCAGAGAGCTCCTTCTACGGCTTAGCAGGGGCATGATGGACTGGTTCAGAGCATAGGCTGTGAAGCCTGGTAGTTTAACCCTCTCTGAGTCTTAGTTTAGTCCTCTGTAAAATGGGTCTAAGAAAAGTACCTACTCCAGAGGGTGGTATGAGGAGCCAACAATGTCATGCTTGTAGATACTCAGAGCGAGGCCAGTTATAGAAAAACTACTATTTTTAATTCCATAATCATCATCATCACCAACTTCAAGAACAGACATTTTAAGTGACTTCAGCTGGGTGCACTGGCGCCACAGTAAGACAAACGTAGGCTCAAATCCTATTTTTGCCACTTATTAGCTGTAGGACCTCAGCCAAGTTACTTGACTTACCTGTGCCTCAGTTTCCTCATCTGTAAAATGGGGATCTCAATAGTACTTCCCTCATTGGGTATTGTGAGGATTAAGTGGCACAAAACATGTAAATCAGCACAGGGCCTGGCCACAGAAAGTGCCCACGTTTGCTGTTATTGTTTCTCATTAGGATTATCATTTCTTATTAGTAAGACAGGTGGTTATTATATTCCTCATTACTGTCACCAGCATTTTCATTACTTGGGCAGAAGTCACAAAAGGCATAAGAAACAGCAAGTGGTTACGTACTTGGGGTCTGTGAACCGTATAGTCCAGGTTGGAATCCCCATCATGCTGCTTACTGTATGACCGTGAACAAGTCATTTAGCCTTTCTGTGCCTCAGTTTCCTTATCTGTTAAAGTGGGCTATCTCCAGGGTGTGGTGAGCATTAAAAGAGCCAATACTTGTAAAGCACATTAAGGAGTGCCTCCTGGTACTGTATTTGCCCTGTGTTCTTGGGCGAGCCATTTGGCCTCTCTGTGCCTCCCTTTCCTTATCTATAAAGAGATAATAAAGAGTGTCTCATAATAGAGCTCAGTTCGGTGCCCGGCACACTGTAAAGGGCACTAAATGCTGTCCCTATTATTACAAGAGGGGAGAAAACCAGGTGACCTGGGTCCCACAGCTAGTAGGTGGCAGAACCGGGATTCGAACCTTTTCCCGAGCCGTTCACTCCTGTCCCCGCCTGCAGGTGGATGGCAAGTTCGTGGCGCTGCCCTTCCAACTGGACTCGCGCTTGCGCGCGTACCTGAGTGGAGCCGATGTGGTGGTGGCGGCGGCCAATGGGCTCTCGCTCGCTTTCGACGGGGACAGTTTCGTGCGCCTGCGCGTGCCGGCGGCGTACGCGGGCGCCCTCTGTGGCCTATGCGGGAACTACAACAAGGACGCGAAGGACGACCTTACGGCGGTGGGCGGGAACCCGGCCCGCTGGCAGGTGGGCGGCGCCCCGGGCTGCGGGGAGTGCGTGCCCGGGCCGTGCCCGCCGCCGTGCACGCCCGAGCAGCAGGCCCCCTTCGGGGGCCCCGAAGCCTGCGGCGTGATCTCGGCCCCCGACGGCCCGCTGGCGCCCTGCCACGGCCTGGTGCCGCCCGCGCCGTACTTCCAGGCCTGCTTGCTGGACGCCTGCCAGGCCCAGGGCCATCAGGGAGGCTTCTGCCCTGCCGTGGCCGCCTACGTGGCAGCCTGCCAGGCCGCTGGGGCCCAGGTCGGCGAGTGGAGGCGGCCGGACTTCTGCCGTGAGTACTGCCATGCGGGGCTCAGCTGGGCGGGCCTTCCCCCTCCCCTCATAGGACCCTAAGACAAGGGCCTTTCCCTACATGGAGGGGGGGGGGGCGGGTAGGGACCACCCTATCTACCATGAGCCTCCTTGGCATTCACACACTAGTATACACTGGGTCGGGTACCCCAGTGGGAAAGACCCGAGGCACCTGGTCAGAACTCCCTTGGATTCACAAGCTCAGACACTGTAGTGGATGACCCTTAGTCACACAGCAAGATACACCTGGTCAGACAGGTATCCTTGGTCGGAGAAACCTAGTGAGTTGCATCTGGTCAGATGGCCCTAGACTGTTTCACATCCTGAAATACCCATGGCCAGACAGAACTGGCCAATAACCCCAGACAGGGACACCCCTGGTTAGAGACACTTGGTTAGATTTACACTAGTCAGATCCATGGCCCTGACATAGCCCTCCACACACACACACACACACACACACATTCACGGTCAGATTGCTCTGGGCAGTTCAGTCCCCTCAGTCAAACGTCCTTGGTCCCATTCCCCTGTCACCTGCCTGCAATCAGATAAACATGGTCAGAGTCACACCCTGAGACAGGCTGTATCCGAGAGACACGACCGGATGCCCCGGGTCAGGCCCCCACAACTGGATGCACTCCGCATCTTCACACCCCAGGATCCAGCTGGTCAGAAACCCCAGGGAGATTCACGTCCTGAGGTACCCTGGCAGAAATACGCAGCCAAACTCACCTCGTCAGGGTCACTCCATCTGTGGAGATTCTCAGTCAGGTCAACACAGAACCTGGGCAGATACCACGCCACCCCACCCTGCCCTGGGGCCGCACACTGAATCCCACAGTCAGATGTACTTGATCTAGCAGATTCAGTCAGGAAATAGGCTCTGTCAGATGGGGTTAGTCAAAGACAGATTCACCCAGTCAGGCTCACCCACACAGCCTCTCCTTGCCCCCAACCCCCCTCCCCCCATACCTGCCAGGCTCATCGCCGCCTCCTCCCCACAGCCTTCCAGTGCGCAGCCCACAGCCACTACGAGCTCTGTGGTAACTCCTGCCCGGTGAGCTGCCCAAGCCTCTCAGCGCCTGAGGGCTGTGAGCCAACCTGCCGCGAGGGCTGCGTCTGCGACGCTGGGTTCGTGCTCAGCGGCGACACCTGCGTGCCTGTAGGCCAGTGCGGCTGCCTCCACAATGGCCTCTACTACCCGCTGGGTGAGGCCTTCTACCCGGGCCCTGAGTGTGAGCGGCGCTGTGAGTGCGGGCCCGGCGGCCACGTCACCTGCCAGGCGGGTGCGGCCTGCGGGCCCTACGAAGAGTGCCGGGTAGAGGATGGTGTCCAGGCCTGCCACGCGACGGGCTGTGGCCGCTGCCTGGCCAACGGGGGCATCCACTACATCACGCTTGACGGGCGTGTGTATGACCTGCATGGCTCCTGCTCCTATATCTTGGCCCAAGTCTGCCGCCCACAGCCTGGGGACGAGGACTTTACCATCGTGCTCGAGAAGAATGCGGAAGGAGACGCCCAGCGCCTGCTGGTCACGGTGGCTGGCCAGGTCGTGACCCTGGCTCCGAGGCTGCAGGTGAGTGGGCAGAGCTCTGCCTCAGAGGGCGAGAGGGGACATGGCCCCACCCTGAGAGTTCTGAGGGGACACTGCCCTGTCCAGAGGGCCTGAGGGGGACACAGCTCCACCTGTGGACCTGTGAGTTCCTGACCCACCTCACTGATCCTTCCACCCAGGTCACCGTGGACGACGAGGCCGTGGACCTGCCCGTGGCCGTGGGGCCCGTGAGGGTGACCGCCGAGGGCCGGAACATGGTTCTGCAGACGGCCAAGGGGCTGCGGCTCCTCTTTGACGGCGATGGCCACATCCTCATGTCCATCCCTAGCCCCTTCCGTGGCCGGCTTTGTGGCCTCTGCGGGAACTTCAATGGCAACTGGAGCGACGACTTTGTCCTGCCCAGTGGCGTCTCGGCCCCCAGCGTGGAAGCCTTTGGAGCTGCGTGGCGGGTGCCTGGCTCCCCGCAGGGCTGTGGCGAGGGCTGTAGGCCCCACCCCT
Source organism: Dasypus novemcinctus (assembly GCF_030445035.2). Taxonomy (NCBI): domain Eukaryota; kingdom Metazoa; phylum Chordata; class Mammalia; order Cingulata; family Dasypodidae; genus Dasypus; species Dasypus novemcinctus. The sequence continues at coordinate 60,223,246 of NC_080690.1, read as the reverse complement.
GCCCCGTGTGCTCGGCAGAGGTGACAGCGCCGTATGAGAGCAACAAGGCCTGTGGGCGGCTCCGGGACCCCAGGGGCCCCTTCGCCGGCTGCCACAAGGCGCTCAGCCCCTCCGAGTACTTCCGCCAATGCGTGTACGACATGTGCACCCAAAAGGGGGACACCACCTTCCTCTGCCGCAGCCTGGCAGCCTACACAGCGGCCTGCCAGGCAGCCGGCATGGCCGTGAAGCCCTGGAGGACAGACAGCTTCTGCCGTGAGTGTCCCGGGGCCCCTCTGAGGACCCCAGACCACTTGGGGGCATCTTCCTTCCCTGCTCCCTCTGTCTGCAGCCCTCCCTGGTCTGCTTCTCCCACATCATGCTCTGCTGGTTTCCCCCGTGCTTCTCAGGCTGGCCCATCCCAGAATCCTTTCAGGGGCCCACTCTCCCCAAACCAGCTTTTCCTTTGGACTCTCTCCTAGTTTCTATCTGCAAAGATGTGGTAGGGAGGTTTGGAGCTCTTACAATAAAGGTCAGGAGCTCTTACAGCAAAGCCTAAGTCTGCGGTCCAGTCAGACCCCAGGTCAGGACCATGTTTGCTCAGACTTTCCGATGACAAGGCTGTGGCCCCTCAACTCCCCAAGGCAGGACGGTGTACCCGCAGGCATCTCTAGACAGGCCGGGTCCCCGCGAACCTCCAAGGCAAGGCCGGGTCTCCTCCAGTCTCCCCAGGCCTTTGAGCTCTTCTCAGTGCTGGCCCAACCCTGACCTCTCTCCTCTCTGCCAGCCTCGGGTCCAGTGGCCCCCTGGGGCACCTTGCCCTGGGTGTCTGTAGGGTCCCTTACACCTGCTGTGTTCTCAGCTGATGTCAGCATTTCGCCCTAAACCTGTTCCTCCTCCCTGGTCCCCACCTTGGGACAGCCACGCCACCCTCCAGTCACTCAGCCAGAGCGCAGTGGCTCACCCTGGACCTTCCCCTGCACCCCCACAAACTCTGGTCTCTCCCCCCCGCCCCGTCCCAGCCCCAAACCTCCGCCTGTGCCTCCCCCGATCCCTCTGGGCTGTCAGTCTGTCCTACCATATGGGAGCTCTGTGAGTGCAGGCTTGGGGCTGTCTTCATCACTGTGTCCCCAGCACTGCCCCGCCCAGGGCCAGGTGGGCAGCAGGTCCCGCTGGCCCTGCACGGCCGCCTGCTGGCCTGACCCTGTCCCGCCACCTCCCGCTGCAGCGCTCCAGTGCCCGGCCCACAGCCACTACTCCAGCTGCACGCGCTCCTGCCAGGGCTCCTGCGCGGCTCTCTCGGGCCTCACGGGCTGCACCACCCGCTGCTTTGAGGGCTGCGAGTGTGACGACGGCTTCCTGCTCTCCCAGGGCGTTTGCATCCCCACCCGAGACTGCGGCTGCACTTTTCACGGCCGATACTTGCCGGTGAGCAGGGCTCAAAGTGGGCAGGGAGGGTGGAGGGGCCTCAGAGACGCAGGGCTTGGATGCCAACCTCAAACCTGGGAACAGAGGGGCTGCCACCATCTGCCAGCTGTGTGACCCGATGCTGGTAACATCCATGCAGTTTCCTGGGGCCACCGTAACAGATGACTACAAATTTGATGGCTTAGAAGAGCAAAAATGTATTTTTCCACAGTTCTGGAGACCAGAAGTCTTCATTAGTATCCCTGGGCTAAGATAAAGGAGCCGGCCAGGTCGTGCTCCCTCCGGAAGCTCTAGTGGAGAATCCAGGCCTCACCCCTTCCAGGGTGGCTGCCGGCATTCGTTGACTTGTGGCCTCTGTGATCACGAGGCCGGCGCCTCTTCAATGTTGCTGTAAAATCCCCCTCTGCCTCCCTCTTATAAGGATACATGTGATTGCCTCTAAAGAGCATCTGGTTAATGCAGGATCATGGCCCCATCTCCTGCACGGATGTGAGAGGGCCGAAGGGCTGAGGCCGTTTCTGCCATGCACCACATGACTGTAACCTCGCCCCTTTCTGCACACAGGTGAACTCCTCCCTGCTGACTTCCGACTGCAGTGAGCGCTGCTCCTGTTCCTCAGGCACTGGCCTGACGTGCCAGGCAGCCGGCTGCCCGCCAGTCCGGATATGCGGGGTCCAAGCCGGGGTCCGGGAATGCTGGGTCCCCCATGGTCTCTGTTCCTTCTACACGGGTGCCAACCTCACCACCTTCGATGGGGCCCATAGGGCCTTCGGTTCCCCTGGCATCTATGAGCTCTCTTCTCGCTGTCCCACACGGCGGGAGACCAGCCCCTGGTACCGTGTGGTCGCTGATGTCCGGTCCTGCAATGGCAAGGCGGAAACTGTGAGCCAGGCTCATATCTTCTTCCGGAATGGGCTGGTCACTGTGAGCCCGAGCAAGGGCGTGTGGGTAAGCCTGGGCACAGGTCTCCCCTGGGCTTTTGTTCTTTGTACTGCAGGGTCCCCTGTACTCCTGCCTGCTCTGCTGCCTGTCTCTCTTACTCTTTCTATCCAGGTCTCTGCCTGTTGGATTTGTCTCAATATTTCACACTTAAGTTCCTCTGCACTGGCTGAGTTCCTAAGGAGTAAAAACACACTCAAGTAACTTAACTTTTGTTGTTAGTATTAGACTCCTTTGGTTGTACGTGACAGAAAACCAAATTCAAATTGCCTTGAGCAAAAGGGAATATATTGTCTCTCATAACTAGAAAGTCCTGGGATAAAGCCTCAGGAGTGGCTGGATCTGGGCGCCCTGGCAGTGCTGTCAGGAATTTGTCCCTCTATCTCTTCAAGTTGCTGTTCACCAAATCAGTTTCATTTCAGGCAGGCTCTTCCCTCACAGGGCAAAGATGACCTCTACCAAGAAACTGTTCTCTATGCAAAAGACAGATGTTCTTAAAGTGTGAATCAGATCAGGTCATTCTGCTTAAAACTCTACTGAGGGGAGCGGATGTATCTCAAGCAGTTGAGTGCTTGCTTCCTATGTGGGAGGTCCCAGTTCAGTCCTTGATAACTCCTAAAAAAATAAAAACAAACAACAAACAAACGGAAAAACCAACTCAAGGAAAGCCGATGTGGCTCAGTGTTTGAGCACTGGCTTCCCACATACAAGGTCCTGGGTTCAAACCCTGGCCCCAGTACCTAAAAAAAAAAAGCTCTACGGAGGATTTCTAAAACAGTGTTCCAAACTTAGGCCACCTCCTTTCATGGCTTACAAGGCCTTACATGATCTGATTCCTGCTGGCCCCACTGACCTCACTGCCTGCTAGCTACACTCCAGCCACATTGGTCTTTTTGCTATTTGTACAGCAGACCAAGCCCGCTCCTACCTCAGGGTCTTGGCATTTGCTGTTCCCATTGCTGCAGTGCTCTTCTCCCACATTTTCCAAAAGTTGGCTCCTTCTGGTCCTTCAAGTTTCAGTTCCAGGAATGCTTCTACAGAAGGGCCTTTCCTGACGACTCCACCTACAGAAGCTTGCTCTCTCCATCCCAGTCTTGATCCTGTCACCCTCTTTTATTTCCTTCAAGGCGCTGACCACTATCTGAAGTTGTCAGTTATTTACTTGTTAATGTTTGTTGCCCTTCTCCATCATTAGAGTATAAGCTTCAGGCAGGCAGGTATCCTTCCCGTCTTGGTCACTACTTTGCCCCCAGTACCCAAATCAGGGCCTGACACCTAGAGAGTACCCAGGGAAAATTTGTGTTTTTGAATGAATTCTGCCCTTTTCTGTGCCAGGCCACATGCTGGGTAACAGATGAGTCAGACCCAGTTCTTAAGCTTGAGGAGCTTGCGGCCTGGTAGGACTTGCCATTCACTTCTCCTCCTATCTTCACTCCCTCTACCCTTCACTCCCTCTATCCATCCTCTTTCCCTCTCTCCTTCCATCTTCTTTCCTTCTACCCACCCACCCACTCATCCACCCATCCATTCATCTTTTCAGCTGTCTTCTTATCTCTCTAGTCATGTCAGAGGAAGACTCAGAGACAAAAGCATTTGGGGCAAAAACCACTTTTCTTTTGAAGAAGGTTCACTAGAGAATCTAACTTTAGAAGGCTTAATTCATCAGCTGAACAAAACAAAATTTATTTAAAGGAAAAGACTTACAAGGTTACCAAGGTTACTGAGTCCCTAGCCAATGTAAAGAAATAGTAATTTTCTCACAAGTATTATACCTGCCAAGGTCGTTACTTAACTTTAGACATCAGCATTGTAAAAATAACGGTTAAAGTTATTTTTGTTAGGGAATAAGTAACTTACAGGACATGCAGGATGACCCTGCAGTTTTGTTTGTTTGATTGTCTATCTTTCTGGTGCAAAGGCTTTCCCCCGACCTTGGAATGTTGTGTGCATGCCTATCTACCCGCCAGTCCATCTCTCCATCCCTGTATCCATCCATCCAGATCTCCCAACTATCTTTTCATGGATCCCTCTGTCCATATAGTACCTCCATTCAAGGCTTCATCTCTTTCAGCACCTGCCTCTCTGATCTCGCTGCTTGATCTTTCTCGGGGTATCCCTCCTAGTAACACCCAGCTTTTCTGTGGCTCTGGTCTCACCTCTGTGCTTTCCCCCTGCCCTGCTCTAGGTGAATGGTCTCCAAGTGGATCTCCCAGCTCAAGTGTTAGAATCTGTTTCTGTAAGTCAGACACCTGATGGTTCTATGCTAGTCCAGCAGAAGGCAGGGGTCCAAGTGTGGCTTGGGACCAATGGGAAGCTGGCAGTGATGGTCAGCACTGACCATGCTGGGATGCTGTGTGGAGCCTGCGGAAACTTTGATGGGGATCAGACCAACGATGGGCTTGACTCCGAGGGGAGAGTGGTGATGGAGAACTGGAGAGCACAAGACTTCTCCCCATGGTGAGGGATGTAGTATTAAAAACAAGGCTTCTAATGGATGTGTCATGATGATGGGAACGAGTGTTGTTGGGGGGGGGGAGAGGGGGGGTGGGGGGGTGGGGTTGAATGGGACCTCACATATATATTTTTAATGTAATATTATTACAAAGTCAATAAAAAATAAAAAAATTTAAAAAAAAAAAAACAAAAAAAAAAACAAGGCTTCTTGGGGCAGGGGTACCTGGGTACTCATGGGACGGGGGAAGTCAGGGTGGGTGCTCAGTCTGCAAGAGGAGGTGCTAAGCGTCTGTCTCTTGCAGTCACGGCTGATCAGTAATCCACCAGGAATGAGGACACGAAGACCTGATCCACTGGAGGTTGCAGTGTTTGAAGAGGATGCATTGTGTATTGCAGCCCTGCTCCACTCCTTTACTGAGCCACTGAGGCTAGGTGTGAGAACACTGAATAAATATCTTAAGCTAAACTTCATTCTGGTGTTTCTGACTCATGCCTTCTCAGCTGGCTCCCTGACTCTCCCTGCATAGCACACATCAGGTGCCTAGGGAATCTGGCACTTGATGACTATTGGGGGTGAGAGGGTGGATGGATGAATGGATGAATGGATGGATGGATGATGGAGAGATGGATGATTGGGTAGATGGATGGAGAGAAGAGTGGAGAAATGTGAAGGTGGTGAGTTGGGGGAAATGGATGATTAGAAGAATGATGAATGGAAGATGAATGATTGGATGGAGAGAAGGAGTGGAAAATGGAAAAATAGATCAATAATGTGGTAGATTGAATTATGTAACCCAGAAAAACATGTTCTTAATCTTAATCCATTCCTGTGGGTGGGAACCCATTATAAATAGGACCTTTTGATGATGTTATTTTTAGTTAAGGTGTGGCCAACTGGTCTTAATCCTATTAATGGAGGCCTTACAGAGAAGATCACAGAAAGAAAGCCAAACAGGAGGAGTAGAAGTTTATAGTCAACAGATCCCATGTGCATTGGGATCTGAAAGGAGAAAGCCATGTGCATTGCTATGTGTCAGAAAAGCCAAGGACCCAAAGTTCACTGAGGTCAGTCTTAGAAAACCATAGTTTACAGAGAGAAAGCATTGCCTTACTGATGCCTAAATTGTGACAACTTAAAAATTAGAAACTTGTGTATGGCCACAGACACCATAAACAATTTTCACATTTGTAATTACTTAGGCGGATGACTCCCCAGATTTCTCTCTGGTTAAGACTTCTCCTTGGATTCCAGAATTCTATACTCATTTGCATACTTGATTTTTTACTTATATGTTTCCCAGGCATCTCAAAATCAACAAGTCCAAAGTCTTGTTTCCCTTCCAAACCTGCCCCCCCATCTTCCTCACATCAGTAAATAGCACTGTCAATACCCATTAAGTCCAACAGGTAGAAAATGGGGGCTCGTTCTTGATTCCTCCCTCCCTCTTCCACTCCATTCAGTTCATCCACAAATCATGTTGACCTGTATCAAAATATACCCAATATCTGCCTTTTTTCCTATGACTGCTATCACCACCTGGTACAAGCTGTCATCATCACGAATATCGACAACGCAACAGCCCACCTGCTCTTTCCCTCCTGTAATTTATTCTTACAGCCACTAGAAGAATCTTCTAAAAAGTATAAATTAGATCATTGGTTACAAATTTCCCTTATAATTAAAATTAAATTCCTTCACCTTGTCCTGCCTTAAAAGCCCTGCCAGCCTCTCTCAAATCATCTCCTATCACTGTCCTCCTTGCCAATTACGATTTGGAAACCTGATCTTTCCATTTATTGAACATGCCAAATGTTTCCACTTCAGTCCTTTGCAATATGCCTTTCCCTCCACTTACATTACTGGCTTCTTCTCATCCATCTTTGAAATGTCAACTTAAATGTCACATTCTTAGATAGGCCTTCATGAGCATCCCACCTAAAGTGAATCCCATTCTATTATCCTCTTTCCAAGTCTCTTGCTTCCCTTCTTCCTAGCACTTATTATATTTTACAATTTACTTTATTTGAATTTCTGTCTAATTAAAAATTACTTCAAGGGAATAAACTATATCTGCCTCATTTATCACTATATTCCCAAATCCTTGCACAGTAAACATTTGTTGAATGAATGGATGATCAACAAATGTGGATGAAAGATATGTAACATACCTAATAAAATATTAATATCCACAATATACTTAGAGCATCCTCAAATCAATAAGAAAAAGAAAAGAAACTCAATTAGAAGAAAATGGATTGAGATATAACAGGCAATTGGCAGAAGAAATTTAATTATGTTGAATGCATATATCAGGTTCTTCAGGTACATTATTTCTGAACTTCACAACAACCCAACGAAATGGGTATAGACATAAAGAAATAAGCTGAATAACATGTTCAAGTGCAAAAGGTTTGTAAATGATAGAGCCAAGATTTGAATAGAGGTGTGTCTGGCACCAAAGCCTATGCTCTCCACTGAATCTTGCTGTTGAATCTCACCTAGGCCCAATTTCTTTTAAAGAAAAAAGAGGTCCTTAAAAATTAAGAAGAAAAAATAACAGTCCCATAGAAAAATAGATAAAAGAGCTGAATATCTCATAGGAAAAGAAATAAAAATGACCCTTAAATATAAGGAATGCCCAGTCCTGCCCATCTTAAGAGAAATGCAAATTAAACTACCCCAAGATACTACTACTCAGATACTACTACTATCAGGTTGGCAAAAACACAAAAAACTGACAACATAATTTATTGACAAATTTGTGAGTAAAGGAATGCTGTCCTACATTATTGGTGGGAATGTGTTATCCGAAAGGGTCAAAGATGGTCACTGTGTACTGGCCTCGTATGGCTCCCACGTGGTCTACATTTTCACAGCAGGCTTGGGCCATTCGCCCAAAGCCCACTGGCACCAAACTCAAATTTTTATACGTTGTATTGCTTTAGATATAGCCTATATAAGCATATTTTAGTCTTTTAGAACCTTACTACTTTGCATATTTACATTTGCTTAGCTATTAAAATGTTGGGTAAACAAAAAAAATTTTTTTAATGATTACCTATGAAGGGAAGGAGGGAGACAGGATGGAAGGAAGACTTCTGTGAATATGACTTGTTATAATAGCTTTGGCTTGGAAACTATGCACATGTTTCACATAATAAAAGAAATTTAAGATTAAAAACCTAAAAATTAACAGCAAACCAAAATAATAAACTGAATTGTATATCAAGTTGGTGGCATATCTAAAATGAGAATATAATTGTTTCAAATGATTGTAAATTACAGTATTTTTATTACACTCTAAAGATGAAGAGAAGCAACTAATAATTCTTAAACAACATTCAGTAGTCTGATTTTAGTCCATAAGTAATATTGTAATTTTGAAACCATAGTTAGGTATATTGTCAGTTACGTTAATGACATTAAAGCATTAAGATTTTCAGCATAAAAGAAAGCATATATAAGTAAACACTAAAAAATGCTAAGACCACATAATCTAAAGTTAGAACTAATAATACTATGAACACATGAGTCTCTTTCTAAAATACACATATATATTATATATTTACTGCTCCATTTAAGAGGCCTAGTAATAGCAATGGCAACCCACTATGAATGAGTATCCTGAACACCCAGAGAAGGGAATACTATGAACAATTTATATTGATAAATTTGGCAATTTAGAAAAAATAGGCTGATTCCTCAAAAAGAGCAAACTACCAAAAGTCAACCAAGATTAACAGTAATCTGAAGAGTCCTATAACCCTTAAAGAAATTTAAAAGCTCCCAACCAAAAAGTTTCAGGCCCAGATGGTTTCTTTCACTGGTGTATTACACCAAACATTTAAGGAAGAATGAACACCAATTTTACACAATTTCTTTCAGAAGGTAGAAGATGAAAGAACACTTACCAACTCATTTTATATGGCCAGTATTATCCTGATACCAAAACCAGATAAGAAAGTACAAAGAAAAGAAAACTACAGATCATTATCTCTCATGAACTTAGATGCCAAAATCCTCAACAAAACATTAACAAATCAAATCTAACAAAGTATAAAAAGAACTATAGACCATAATCAAATGGTTTTTTTCCAGGTACACAAGGCTAGTTCAACATTTGAAAGTCAATCAATGTAATCACCATATCAACAAGCTAAAGAAAAATCATATGATCATATCAGTGATGCAAGAAAAAAAGCATTTGGCAGGAAGTAGCTGTGACTCAATCTATTGGGCTCCCATCTATCATATGGGAGGCCCTGGGTTCACGTCCCAGGGTCTCCTTGTGAAGACAAGCTGGCCTGTGCCCCTGGAGAGCTGACAGCCCGCTCCCATGGAGAGCTGGTGCAGCAAGATGATGAAACAAAGGGAGTCAAGCAGACACAGAAGAACACGCAGCGAATGGACACAGAGAGTGCAGACAGCAAGCAAGCCACAAGGAGGGTATAAATAAATAAATAAATAAATAAAGCGTTTGGCAGAGTCTAACACCCCTTTCATGATTAAAAAAAAACACCTCTCAGCAAGTTGGGAATACAGGAGACCTACTCCAACTAAATAAAGAGCATCTAAATAAACCCTATGGCTGACATCATACTCAGTGGTGAAAGACTGAATCCTTGTCCCTAAGATGGGAACAAGGAAAGGATTTCTACTCTTAGAACTCTCATTCAACATCATGCTAAAAATCCTAGACACTGGAATAAGGCCAGAAAAAGTAATAAATGGCAAAAAGATTGGAAGGGAAGGACTAAAACTGTCCCTATTAGCAGATGACATGATTGTCTATGTAAAAAAAAAAAAAAAATACCAAGGAATATTTTTTTAAAACTCCTAGAACCATTAAGTGAATTCACGAAGTCAATTCATCATAGGCTACAAGATAAACATACAAAAACTCAGTCACTTTTCTATATATTGACGATGAACATGCAGAAGCTGAAATAAAAGTAAATATTTACAATAGTTTGAAAAAAAAGTGAAATGCTTAACAAAATATGTACATGATCTGTGTATTAGTCAGCAAAAGGGGTGCTGATACAAAATACCAGAAATTGGTAGGTTTCTATAAAGGGCATTTATTTGGGGTAGGAGCTTACAGATACCAGGCCATAAGCATAAGTTACTTCCCTCACCAAAGTCTATTTTCACATGTTGGAGCAAGATGGCTGCTGACATCTGTGAAGGTTAGGCTTCCTGGGTTCCTTTGGGCTTAGCTCCTCTCTTTTCTCCACATAGCTGTAGACTATGAGGCTCTCTAGACCTTACCTCTCTCCAATGTCAGCTATAGACTATCAGGCGAATGGCTCTGTCTCTCTCCCTGGGGCTCCAGCTTCAGCATCAAACTCCAACATCAAAACTCCAACATTAAAAGCCCTTAACTCTGTCCTTTGCCATGCCTTTTATCTGTGAGTCCCCACTCACCAAGGGGTGGGGATTCAACCCCTAATGACATGGCCCAATCAAAGTCCTAATCGGGGAGCAGATGTGGCTCAACTGATAGAGCATCCACCTACTATATAGGAGGTCCAGGGTTCAAACCCAGGGCCTCCTGGCCTGTGTGGTGAGCTGACCTACGCACAGTGCTGCCTCATGCAATGAGTGCCATTTCATGCAAGGAAGACCCCCAAAGGGATGCCCCATGTGCAAGGCATGCTCCCAGCAGTGAGACCTACCCCATGCAAAAAGTGCAGCCCAACCAGGAGTGGTGCCACACACAAGGAGAGCTGATCAGCAAGATGACACAACAAAAAAGAGACACAGATTCCCAGTGTCACTGAGAATGCAAGCAGAAACAGAAGAACACTTAGCAAATGGACACAAGAGAGCAGACAATGGGGGAGGGTGGGAGAGAAATAAATAAAAAATAAATCTTGAAAAAAAAAAGCCCTAATCATATCTTAATCACACCTAGGTACAGACCAGATTACAAACACAATCCAATATCTATTTTTGGAATTCATAACCATGTCAAACTGCTATACTCCGTATGCTGAAAATTACAAAATGTGGATGAAAGAAATCAAAGATGGCCTAAATAAGTGCAGAGACATACCATGTTCATGAACTAAAAGACTCAAATAGTAAGGTTGTCAATTCTCTCCTATCCTGTCAAAATTCCTCTTTGGCAATTTGAGATTATTTTATGTATCCCAAAAAGAGGAAGATTATGTTTGTAAACTAATCTGTTCCTCTGGGTGTGATACCCTTTGATGGTATTAAACTCAGCTGAGATGTCTTTGATCCAATTACCTGTTAAGATTAGGGTTTTTAGATTTGACTACGTCAGAAGGTGTGACTCAGGTTGAGTCCCTGCCCTTTGCTGGGTCTGATATAAATGAACACTCACTCAAGAAGACACACAGAGAGAACTTTGTCATTTTTTATCCTACCATGTGACAGAAAAGAAAAGTCTAAAACAGTTAAAGCCCCAGGGAGAGATGGACCCTTTGCCTAATACCTTACAGCTGACCTTGGGAAGACAGCCACTACTGATTAAGAAGCCCTGAGAGACAAGTCCTGAGAGACAGCTGAGATCAGGAAAAAGCTGGACCCACAGAGCCTCAAGAGGAAGCGGAAGCCCTGCCGGGAAGGCTGAAACCCGGCAGAGATTGCCCGCCATCTTGCTTCAACACGTGGCAGCTGATTTTGGTGAGAAAGTACCTCTTGTGGTATCTTAAGTTGTACTTTCCTTGGCCTTGGGACTGTAAGCTTTTACCCCAAATAAACACCCTTTTAAAAAGCCAACAGGTTTCTGGTTCTTTGCATCAATACCCCTTTGATGGACTAAAATACCCTGCAAGGTTTTGTAGCTATAAATGAGCTTATTGTAAAAGTTATATAAAAAGGCACAGGCTCAAGATTAGCTAAAATAGGGAAACGGACTTTGGCCCAGTGGTTAGGGCGTCCGTCTACCACATGGGAGGCCCGCGGTTCAAGCCCCGGGCCTCCTTGACCCGTGTGGAGCTGGCCCATGCGCAGTGCTGATGCGTGCAAGGAGTGCCGTGCCACACAGGGGTGTCCCCCGCGTAGGGGAGCCCCACGCGCAAGGAGTGCACCCATAAGGAGAGCCGCCCAGCGCGAAGGAGGGAGCAGCCTGCCGAGGAATGGCGCCGCCCACACTTCCCGTGCCGCTGACGACAACAGGAGCGGACAAAGAAACAAGACACAGCAAAAAGACACAGAAAACAGACAACCGGGGGAGGGGAGGGGAATTAAATAAATAAAATAAAAAATTAAAAAATAAATAAATAAATAAATAAAAAGATTAGCTAAAATAATTCTGACAAAAAAATAAAATAAAGTAGGAAGAATCACTGAACCTGAAAATAAGGCTTACTATATAACTGTAGTAATCAAGACATTGTGGTATTGGTGAGGGAAAAACATATAGCTCAATGGAACAGAATAAAGACTCCAGGAAAGACCCACGGAACTACCCTCAACTGATTTTTGACAAAGTTTCTAAAGCAAATCAACGGAGGAAGGATAGGCTTTTCAACAAATGGTGCTGGAGCAATTGGACATCCATAGGCGAAAACATGAACTGGAATCTAAACCTCACACCTCATATAAAAATTAACTCAAAATTGATCTTAAACTTAAAGGTAAATAACTATAAAACTTTCAGGGAAAAAAAAAAAAGGAAACACTCTCCAGGATCGAAGTCTAAGCACAGAGTTCTTAGACTTGACCTGAAGGCATAATCCTTAAAAAAGCCAATTTGATAAATTGGACTACATCACAATGAAAACTTTTGCTCTGTGAAAGTCCATGTGAAGATGATGAAAAGAAAAGCTACAGGTTGGCAAGCCATGTATCTGATAAACGACTAGTAATTGGAATACATAAAGAAGTCTCAAAAAGTAAAAAAGCAAACAATGCAATTAGAAAATGAGAAAAAGACACAAAGAGACATTCTATTGAGGAGTGTATACAGATGGTAAATAAGCACATGAGAAGATGTTCAACATCATTAGCCATTAAGAAAATGTAAATTAAAATCACAATGAGAAATCATTATGTACCTATCAAAATGGCTAAAATAAAAAAGAAGCAGTGATAACACCAAATGCAGGTAAGGATGTAGAGAAACTGGATCACTCATACACTGCTGGTAAGAATGTAAAATGATACCGCCACTCTGGAAGACAGTTTGGCAGTTTCTTATAAAACTAAACATTCAGTTATCACATGACCCAGCAATTGCATTCTTGTATCAGTGCCAAAGTCTTGGTTATGAATTTGCACTACGGTTTTACAAATGTTACCAATGCGGGAAACTGGACAAAGTGTACAAGAGATCTCTCGGTATTATTTCTTACAACTGCACATGAATCTACATTAACTGTGTCCTCCGCTCCCAGTCTCACAAGTCTGCCATCAAGGTTGTAGCTGGGGCTGCCCACCCAAGATAGGCACCTGAATTACATCTGCAACACCCCTGTCCTTTGCCATGTTTGGGGAGTGACATCCATCATACAGGACCAACTTACATTCCAGGGGAGAGGAGTATACAGGGCATGTACACCAGGGGGCAGGAATCTTTGCTGCTTCCCACAGTTATGAAGGAGGAAACATTAATTTTCACCCCATTTTACAGAATAGGAAACTTTGGCTCAGAAAGCTGAAGTCATTTGCCAGAGATCACACAGCTTATAAATGGAAGAAGTGGGAATCTAACATAAATGTGTGAGCCTCCAGAGCCCACACTCTTTTAAGTGCTTCTTGGTGGGGACTCTGAGCTCTGGGGCTGGCATCCCAAGCCTCCTAGAAGCCTCTTTGGAACACAAAGGCCCTGACTGCTTCCTCCACCTCTGTGTGAAAGTCCACGCTGAGACCACCCCCACTCCCACGCTCCCCCCACCATACCCTATGCTGACAAGGCCAGTGTGCGCGTGTCTATACTCTGCATCCTGAGATTCTCTCCTCAAGAGAATTAAAAATCACCATCTTGCAACCCCTAATTAAATGTTGGATCAAGACAATGATCATCAATGGATGCTAAAATCATTAGGTACACAGTTGAGGAGGAACTTTATAGTGCAGGGATCAGGCTGTCCCCACTCGAAACCACAGGTGAATCTTAACGTCAGGAGAAGTGCAACAACTTGACATTTTGCACATGCTGAAATCGGAAGTTCATGGCACTACCCATGAAATTGTCTTGCTTCTCTGTTCCCTACCACCACTCCCAAAAAATAAATTGAACTTGCCTGGAATCAAGCCTTTGGTTCTGAGTTCTGGTCGACAGGAAATACCAGGGGAAAAGGAACAGGCTAAATGACACAACAAGGAGGCAATCAGCCGAAAACAGATTAGGACGTATGATAGGACAAATGATTCAGTTTCTTCAATAGCTCCATGACATTAAAAAAAAAAAAAAAGGAGTGGTGGACAGTTTTGAAATAAAAGAGACCTAACTGGGAAGGGGATTTGGCTCAACTGATAAGAGCATCCACCTACCACATGGAAGGTTCAGGATTCAAACCCAGGGCCTCCTGACCTGTGTGGTGAGCTGGCCCACATGCAGTGCTGAAGCACGCAAGGAGTGCCGTGCCACACCAGGGTGTCCCCCACGTAGGGGAGTCCCACGCACAAGAAGTGCACCCATAAGGAGAGCTGCCCTGCGTAAAAAAAGCACAGGCTGCCCAGGAGTGGCACTGCACACATGGAGAGCTGACATAGCAAGATGATACAACAAAAAGAGACACAGATTCCCGGTGCCGCTGACAAGAATACAAGCAGACATAGAAGAACACACAGCAAATGGACACAGAGATCAGACAAGGGGGCAGGGGGAGGGGAAAGAAATTTTTTAAAAAAAGACCTAACAGAAGGGAGACTTTGGGGGTACCAGTAATGGGTAATGTTCTATTTCTTGACTTGTGGTAAGTAGATGGGTTGTTCTCTTTGTGTACAATTTCATGCCCTTTTCTCTGTGCATATCATACTTCTAAAAGAATTTAAAAATAATTAAATTATAATTTCTGAAGATTCTTGACCAAAATATCTATATAAGTGAGTGAGAAAGAAAGTGAAAAAGAAAAAACAACCAAATATAAGGAGGGGACCTTAACTGGATCTTGAGATGAACAAATCAGCAATTTTTTTAAATCACGTTTTTTAGACAATTTAGGAAATCTAAACATGAACTGTTTATTGGATTATATAAAGAAATTATTGCTGGGAAGTGGATGTGGCTCAAGCAATTGAGTCCCTGCCTACCACATGGGAGGTCCCAGGTTTGGTTCATTGTGCCTCCTGGGGAAGAGGAGCAAGACAGTGAGTTGGCGCGGTGGGGAGGCAAAGTAAGCTGACACAACAAGATGAGGCAATAAGGAGACACAAAAGATGAAAGACAATGAGAGACACTACAAAGCAGGGAGCTGAGGTGGGTCCAAGTGATTGAACGCCTCTATCCCACAGGTTTGGTTCCCAGCGCCGCCGAAAAAGAAGGTGAGCACACAATAGCACATACAACGAGGGGGTGGGGGGACAAATAAAATAAATCTTAAAAAAAAAAGAAATTATTGTTGATTTTGTTAGGTGTGGGGAAACAGATGTGGCTCAAGCAATATAGGAGATCCAGGGTTCGATTCCTGGGGTTCCTGGCGAAAGGTAAACTGGCCCACATGGTGAGCTGGCCTGAGCAGAGTGCTGGCCCACGTGGAGGGCTGGTCTGCACAAGAGAGCTGGTCCGCACAGAAGTGCCAGCTGATGTGGAGAGCTGGTCCAGCAAGATGATGCAACAAAAAGAGACACAGAGGAGAGACAATAAGAGACACAGCAGGCCAGGGATCTGGGATGGTGCAAGAGACTGAGCACCTCTCCCCCATTCCAGAAGGTGCCAGGATCAGTTCCTGGAACCACCTAAACAGAAGATAAGCAGACAGAAAACACACAGAGAGCAGACAGCAAGCCCAAAACAATGGGGGAGGGAGGAGAAATAAAATAAATCTTAAAAAACAATTTTTTTTTGGTTAGGTTGTGACAATCAACTAAAAGGTTGTCCCCTTTTTAAAAAAGATGCATTCTTGAGTATACAGGGGTGAAAGAACATAAATAATAACATTTGCTTTGAGGACTCCAGTAACTACAACAAAAAATTGATGTTGGGGCAAGAGATAAAGCAAGGATGACAGCATATTGATGGTTTGTTGATGAATACATGGGGGACTTTTGACTTTTGCAATACATTTGTTTTAAGTCCACCGAGTCTTCAGGATCCCATCTTAATAGCCTCTGAAGAATTCAGCACACTGGTGCTAATATGGGTTTTCACTTAAATGTGTCTCCAACACCAGTCCTTATGACTGTTCTGTGGCCATTCCTTCCATTCTTCAGTAAATGTGTTTGAGCACCTTCTATGTGCCAGGCCTTGTTCTGGGCACTGGAGACATAGTGGGGAAGAAGACAGAAATGGTCCCTGTCTTCCAGGAGCTGATATTCCACACTGAATCATTGCAGATCGTGACCAGTGCCGTGATGTGCTGGCGGGGTCTTGGGCTGGGTAGCCAGGAAAGTCTCTCTAAAGAGATGACCACAGAACTGAGTTCTGAATGGGGAGAGGAAGCAAAGACCTTGGAAAGAGCATTCCATGCAGATAAGACAGCAACCGCAAAGGCCCTAGGGAAGACACGAATTGAAGCAGGTATGGCTGGAGTGGAGGCAAGTAGTGGGAGAGGAGGTGAGAGAGACAACGGGCCTGGTGATGCAGAACTTCACAGGCCATCGTAAGGACTCTGGTTTTTCTGAGTCACCTGAAGAACCACAGGAGGGTCTGGAGCAAAGAGGGACATGATCAGACTTGGGTGTTAACAGGGCCCTTCCGGGCATGTGTGGGGAATGAACTGTGGGGCAGGAAGGGAGCAGGGAGGCCAGTCACAGGTGCCGTGACAATGGACAACAGGCCAAGGCTGGGGTTGTGAAAGGGTGATAGAAAGTGGCAGAATTCTGGGTTTATTTTTGCAGGAATTGATGACAGAATTGGATGTGGGGTATGAAAGAAAAGCGTGTCAGTAACTTCAACGTTTTGACCCGAGCACTGGAAAGATGGTGTTGCCATTTGCTGAGATAGGGAAGGTTGTGCAGGGAGCAAATATGAAGACAAGATGAGGAATCTGACTTTAGTTACATGTGGTAGCTTGGAGGTGTATAACCCAGGGAACAAATTTGAAGGGAAGATGCGGAATTTGGCTTTAGTTATTATATTAGTCAGTCAAAGGGGGTGCTGATACAAAGTACCAGAAATCTGTTGGCTTTTATAAAGGGTATTTATTTGGGGTAAAAGCTTATAGTTACAAAGCCCTCAAGAGTCCAACTCAAGGTTACTTCCTCACCCAAAGTCAGTTGCCACATGTTGAAGCAAGATGGCAGGTGTACCTGTAAGGATTCAGCCTTCTTTCCTCTTAAGGCTCCATGGGCCCAGCTTCTTCCAATCCCAGCTGTCAGCTGGCATAGGGCTCAGCTACTCTGTTCTCTTCAGCTGCAAACTATCAGGTGAATGGCTCATCTCTCTCGGGAGCTCCAGCATCAAGTTCCCTCCTCATCAGTGTCTATGGAGCTCTCTCTGTTTCTATGTATATCTTCTCCTGTGTTCTCCTTGAATGAGTGTCAGCATCCGTATATATAGCCCACGAAGGGGGCGGGGACACAACCCTGCATGCCCTAATGACACAGTTGAATCAAAGCCCTAATCTTAACATAGTCAAGTAAACCTAAAAGCTTTGAATTCAATACACTCAAAGGATATCATTCCCAGAGGAAAAAACTAGTTTACAAAGATAATCAATATTTCTTTTTGGAATTCATAAATAATATCAAACTGCCACAGGTAGCTTGGAGGTACGTTCCCCAGAAAAATATATTCTTATACTTAATCCTTTCCTGTGGGTGTGAATCCATCGTAAATAGGACGTTCCTTCAGTGGGGGTGTGGATCAACTGACTCAGCAAATAACTACGAGCCATACTAAGAAAATGGAAGACATGGCCCAAGAAAAGGAATATATCAGAGCCCCAGAAGAGATGCAGGATTTGAGAGAACTAATCAGCGAGATACACACAAATTTCCAAAATCAAATTAATGAGTTGAAAAACAATATGGCTAAAGAGATAAATGGCATCAAGGAGACAGTGAAGGAAGTGAACGTGGTTCAAGCGACTGGGCTCCTGTCTACCATATAGGAGGTCCAGGGTTTGATTCCCAGGGCCTCCTTGTGAAGGCAAGCTGGCCCACTTGGCAAGCTGGACTGAGTAAAGAGGTGGATCACACCGAGTGCTGGCCCCCATGGAGTGCTAGTCCACACAGAGAGCTGGCACAGCAAGATGTTGCAATGAAAAGAGACAGGTGAGAACAATAAGAGATGCAGCATACTAGGGAGCTGAGGAGGCGCAAGAGATTGAGCACCTCTCTCCCAGTCCAGGGTTGGTTCCCAGTGCTGCCTAAAAAGAAGGCAAGCAGACACAGAAGAACACACAGCATATGGACACAGATAACAGACAGCAAGCAGAAAACAATGGGGGGGGGGAGTAAATTTAAAAATAAATCTTTAAGAAGACAGTGAGTGAGTGCAAAGAAGAATTTGAAATCCTGAATAGAAAAGTAACAGAGCTTATGGGAATGAAAGACACAATAAGTGAGATCAAAAACACATTAGAGGCATACAACAGCAGACTCAATATAATAGAAGAAAGAATAAGTGAGACCAAAGAGAGAACAGCTGCAATTGAAGAGAGAAAGGAATGGAAAAATTTGAGCAGAGGGTCAGAGAGTTGAATGAAACACAAAACACAACAATATACATGTCATGGGAGTTCCAAAAGGAGAAGAGAATGGAAAAGGGGAAGACAGAGAATATGAAGAAATGATAGCTGAAAATTTCCCAACTCTCACAAAAGAAATGAATTTACATGTCCAAGAAGCATAATGTACTCCAATCAGAATAAATCTGAATAGACGTGCTCCAAGACACATACTATTCAGAATGTCAAATGTGAAAGATAAAGAGAAAATCCTCAGAGCAGCCAGGGAGAAGCAAACCATCACATATAAGGGACTCCCAGGAAGACTGGGCACAGATTTCTCTTCAGAAACCATGGAGTCAAGAAGACAGTGGTATGATACAATTAGGATACTGAAAGAGAAAAATTGCTAGCCAAGAATTCTTTATCCAGCAAAACTGTCCCTCAAATATGAAGGTGAATATAAAATATTCACAAACAAACAGAAACTAAGAGAGTTTGCAAAAAAGAATCCACCTTTCAGGAAATATTAAAGGGAGCCTTAGAACCTGAAATAAACAGGATGGGAGAGACAGAGACAGAGACAGAGAGACACAGAGAGAGAAAACGCCAGCAATAGTCACAGAAGCAAGAAGCTGAAAGCAATGAAACCCAGAAGAGAAGGGAGAGACCAGCAGGTACTGCCATGTACCCTGCCATGTGGTAAAGGAAAAAGGATCCCTGGCAGTGGGTCTTCAGGAAGAAAGCATGACCTTGATGATGCCTTGATCTGGACATTTTCACAGCCTTAAGTGCAAACTAATAAATTCCATTGTTTAAAACCAACCCATTTCATGGTATCTGTTTTAAGTAGTCTAGCAAACGAAAATGGGTACTCTAAAATTAAGAGAACAGAGAGACGAGGGGAACCAGTAAGGAAACAGAGAGGGTAGCCAGTGAGGAAACTAGGAGAAGACAGAAGTCCTGAAAGCCAAGTGAAAACAGGAATGAAGTAGGAGGGAGTGTCAAATGCCACTGATGATCAAGTCGGATGAGGATGGAAAATTTATCATAGGCTTCAGCAATATTTAAAAATCTTAAAAACATTTTAGAGGTGTGATGAAGGGGAAAACCTGACTGAAATGGGTCCAATAGAAAATACGAGAAGCGAAGACAGCAAGTATAGAAAACTCTTTCAAGGACTTCTGTTGTAAAGGAAACCAGAAAGATGGAGTGATGGCTGTAGGAGAATGTGGGGCCAAGAGAAGTTGTGTGTCAACATTTTAAAAATATAAACAGTTCAAATGTATGGAAAAGTTTAAAGAAATGGATAGTGAATCTCCCCCTCCCCCGCCCCCCCCCCATGTAGAGTCTGTAATTAACATTTTGTTCTACTGGTTTTATCCCCCATCTATCATCTATCAATCCCTCCATCCTCCTTCAATCCATCTTTTTAAACACACATTGTAAAATAAGTTGTAGACATCAGCATACTTCCCCCTAAACATTTTAGCATGTACCACATTAACTGGAGTTCAGTTTCTGTTTACAATTCTTTCTGTGGTTGAGGGGTATGTAGCAGTTTGATATACTTATGAATTATAATACCAAAAATAGATATTGGATTTTGTTTGTAATCTGGTCTGTACTTGGGTGTGATTAAATTATGATTAGGGCTTTGACTGGGCCACATCAGTAGGCAAGGCAAAGGAGAGAGTTGGAAGTTTTGGATGTTGGAGTTTTGATGTTGAAGTTTGATGCTGAAGTCTTAGGCTGGAGCCCCAGGAAGTAAGCTCACAGAAGAAAGAGAAGCAAGCCCCAGAAAGTGAGGAACCTTGAACCCGGAAAGAAGGAAGCCTTGGTTAGAGAGGAACTCTGAGGCCAGAGAAAAGCAAGACCCGGGAAGAGAGGAACCCTGGAAGCCTGAACCCTTGCAGCCGTTGGCAGCCATCTTGCTCCAACATGTGAAAATAAACTTTGGTGAGGGAAGAAACTTATGCCTTATGGCCTGGTATATGTAAGCTCCTACTCCAAATAAATACCCTTCATAACTGGTATTTTGCATCAGCACCCCTTTGGCTGACTAATACAGGGTGTAAATTTGTATATAGTGAAATGTACACATTTTAAGCACATCATTTGCTTAGTTTGAGAAATAACACAAACCCCAGCCAAATTTCAGAATATTACCTTCACCCCAAAAAGATTCCTTATGCCCTTCCCAGTTAATCCCCATGTCTTTGCTGTTTGAAATGGGAGAAAAAAGAGCACATTTGTTATCGGATGGGAACGAGCTGAGAGGGGAAAGCTTGCTGGAGCAATGTCCTTGAGTAGGCGAGAGTGGGGGCGAGGGTGGGGGCCAGGGCACAAATGAAGGGTTGACTTAGGAGCAGGGCTGGTCTAGCCCTGGTCAGAGCAGGAAGGCAGGGTGGATGGTAACAGGGCCGGGCTGCTAGTAGACATGGGGAGGAGAGCATGTTCAAGTTCTTTTCTGATTTCTTCTATTACCTCAGTCAAGTAGGAAGCAGGATCATCAACTAAGAGTAAGAAAGGAGATGGTAAGTTTTGATGAGAAGAGAAAGGGGGGGAAATCTTTCAAGACAATAGGTCCAGCCACTTTGGAAAACGGCATTATCAGTTTCTTTAAAAATGAAATATATGCTTATTATATGATTCAGTCATTCCATTCCTAGGCATCTTCCCGAGGGAAATAAAAGCATATGCTTACACAAATATTTGTACATGAATGTTCATAGCAGCATTATTCATAATAACCAAACACTGGAAACAACTTAAATGCCCATCAACAGGTGAATGGATAAGCAAAATGTGATATTTCCACATGATGGAATATTCAGCAACAAAAAGAAACAAACTACTTATATGTGCAACAATGGGGAACATGCCAAGCAAAAAAGAGAAAGACTGTATTGTATGACCCCATTTATATGAAATGGAGTGAAGGAAGAGTTCTGAAACTGATAGATTGTGGTGATGGTTACATACTGTATAAATTTACTAAAACTCTTTGGACCATATACTTGAAATGGGTGGGTCTTATGGTATGTAAATTATGCCTGAATAAAGCTTTTAAAAATCAACACATGTTAGCAATACTACTAATAGGACAAAAGAAGAAACTGGGGGCATGAATGAATGAGGTGAAGGTGGTAGGGTCCTGGGCAGCACTGAAGGTTCACTTGGTTTGTGGTCATCAGTTGATAGTGAGACCAGAGCTATTGTGTGTTTTCCTCCATCCAAATTCACCTGCCAAAGTACATGTGTAAAGTAGGTAGACAACTGGATTAAATTGGGTGAAAAAGGCAAAGTCAGAAGAAAGTGCATCCTTTGAGAGCATGAATGGAGGAATGGTGATAATGAAGGATTGGGAATCAGGTTGGGTCATGAAGGGAAGTGAGGTCATGGGCGGGGTGGTGAGGGATAGTGAAAAGACATTGGAGCAATAGCTTTAGAGGGAGTGAGCTGGAGAGACAGGAGGTGAGGGGCAGAGTGTGGGAGGCGCAAAAGTGAGATTTTGGAGGGGCTGCCATTATGGATTGGGCTGTCACTGCTTGGGGACCGGTTTGTCTCCCTCATCAGGCAAAGAGCTTGGGGAGGTCAGGCCCGGGAGCTGCGCCCAACGTCAAGGTCTGGCGTGACCATAAGAGGCAGGGGTTGGAGGAAGGACAAGATCACTGGAGGAGAGGTGGTCACAGAACCGAGAGGTCAAGGTGGTCAAAGAATCATCTACCTGCCTAAGGAAAACACCAAGAATTATGACAGAAGCAGCACGAGTAACCAAGTAAAAATGAGCCTGGAGCTAAAAGTATGGAGAAGTGAGCAGGAGTCACTCAGGAGCTGAGTGGGCAACAAGGAGATGTATTACCTTCAAAGTTAGGGGTTTAGGAAGCAGGCAAGGTTTGGGAGTAACAGTGAGGAGCAAGGAGGATCTTACGTCATCTCCAGGCTCAGTGGGTATGAGGGCCAAGTTGGAGAAAACAGTCCCCCATTGGAAGTTTTGCGCGGAAAGGTGTGCCTTCAAGGGTGAGCCAGGTTGTGTGGTTAGAGCAGGAAGGAAAAGGGAATGTTTAAAGAAGCCCTTAGTGCTTCCCCCATCCCTGCTCTGACCCCTCTGTGTGGGAAACAAAGGCATGTTGTTTCCATGGAAGCAAGATACTTCCTTGACCACCGAGTCATGCTGTGTCCATAGCTATATGTGCAGGTCATAAATCTAACAAGGAGATGTATACATTCAGGTAGAACGGGACAACCTGGGCAACAAGATTTATGGGTATGTTTTCTCAACAACATAATAGAACATTGAAATTTTTTACTTTGATTTATAATTGTAGATTTTGATCCATTGTGTCACACAGGTTGAGGTAATGGGAATAGTTAGCTAGGATAGTTACTGGTTCTCATGATTGCTTGGGGTATATAAAGAAGTCCCATGTTGGGCACCAGATGTCAGAGTTGCGGACCCAAAGGGTATCGGGAATGAAAGACAAAAAGAGATTGGGATCAGGGGATCTGAGAGCATTGAAGCCTCAAGCTCATCAGACCCCCTGATCCCAATCTTTCTTTGTCTTTCATTCCCGATACCCTTTGGGTCTGTGACTCCGACACCTCTGGGCTGTCAGTGTCTGGAGACACACCTATCTCCCCCACCAGAATGGCAGATCCCAGAGGGCAAGGCCTAGGGAGGGCAGGGGCTGGGATTGTTTCAGTCACCAGCATGCACAAGACCAGGTATGCAGTAGGTACCCATTAATTACTCACTGATATTGCCAACTTTAGGTCTGCAGAGCAAGTTGGCAGGTGAAATACCCCAGAGTCAGGATATGGTGCCAGGAGCCTAGGAAATAGAACTGGCTACCTTAAATCTGCACTGTACTAAGTATTTCTGTCTTTTAGAAAAAAATTTTAATTTGAAGGCAAACAGTAAAATCCATAAGAAATGGACAACATTGTCCTGAATTGGAATCATATGAATTATTGTACTGTTCCTGGAAATCCAAAATAGACTCAGCAATTTCATCCTGTTTTGAAAAGTTTAAGTGGATATTCATCTTAATATTTAAACAAAATTTCAAGAATGATTCTGTGTGAATTGGTGGCATTGCATGGCTGGCATACCCTCCACAGAAAACTGGAAACAGCATGGATTCATTCATTCAACACACAGTCACTGAGCACTCATTCTGCACCTGGACCTGCTCAAAGCCTCAAGAGACATAGCAGTGAATGAAACCAACTCAGTATTTATCTGAGCTATAGCCTATAGGATAGTGGACTCTGCTAGAGGTCATCAGTAACTTCTCAGAGTAGCACTTCTGTTTTGTTTTGTTTGTGGAATGCATACAGGGGATGAACATAAATATTATAAAATTACCAAACATAACGTTCTTAATACATAAGCAGAATCTGCTCACTGCTCACCTCCTCTGGCCCCCACCCTGATCTTGTCCATCCTCGTCTCCTAACTGGACCACTGCAGCGGGTCCCTCTTGGTCTCCTCGCTCTCATTCTACTCCCACAGTCTGTTTCCCACAGCAGCCAGAGGGACACCTCTCCCCTACTCGGAGCCCTCACACGGCTCAATCTCATTCAGGGTAAAAGCCGAAGGCCTTCCCAAGTCTCGTAAGTCCCCATACCATCTGTGTGTCAACCAAAACCCCCTGGTGGAAATCTTTTCCCACATGGATGCAAGTCTCACTCCTCATCTTCTTTAGTTCTTTGCTCAAAAGTCACTTGATATATTCCTTGACCTCCATATATATATATATATATATTTTTTTTTTTTTTAATCACCCCCAACAGTCCCTCTCCTCCTTATTTTCTGTTCTTTTCTCCAAAGCACTGATTGCCTTCTAGCATTTGACAAGTTTTACTGACTTGTTTGGAGTTCATCTCCCCCATTAGAAGACAAGCTTCCGGAAGGTGGAGGTTTTTCAGTCTTCACTATTGTATTCCCAGCGCCTAGAACAGTACCTGTTATATACAAGAATCACAGTAAATGGTTTTTTGACTATACGAATGGGAGCCCAGCGTCGCTCCCTGTTCTTGGGGTGTGCAAATGGGTGAAGGGAAGGTTTTTGGGTAGTTAGCAAGGATAGGGAAGAGGGGCAGACAGCACAGCCCACGCGAAGGCTTGGGCATGAGTCCTGAGTAGTGGGGATGAAGGGGGCGTGGGGAGCGTGTTTAGGGTAGAGATCCTAGGACAGGTAAAAAACAAGAGCTCAGAAACCGACAAGACAGGGCGGCGCCGAGAGCCGGCCGCGGAACCTCCGCCCATCACACGCGCGGGTCTCTGGGAGGGGCTGGGACTCCGAGGGGCGGGGCCGGGGCTCCGAGGGGCGGGACCGGGGCTCCGAGGGGCGGGGCCGGGGCTCCGAGGGGCGGGGCCGGGGCTCCGAGGGGCGGGGCTGCGTGAGTGCGTCATCGCCGTGCGCTGCCTCGCGCCTGCGCTCCTTTCCACGTGCGAAAGCCCCAAACGCGTGGAGTGGGAGCAGCTCAGAGTCCGGAGCCGAGCAGTTCAGCGCTCCCCATGAGGCCAGGTTCAGTCCGGGGCTTGTGGTCGGGGATCAGGGACTGGGGCCAGTCCGGAATCTGGGGTGGATACGGCTGGAACCTGAGAGGCAGGGCTTTGGCCTGGGGGCAGGAGTTCTGAGCCAGTTCCGGTCTCATGAGGGCCGAGGGTCTTGGTTCCGGTATCATGTGGAGCGAGGGTACTGATTTCGCCCTGGGTCGATCCTGAGCCTGGAACTCGGGTTCTTGTTCTGGGAGGTTGGGCTTGGCTTCAGAGATCACGGTCTTGAGTCGAGGGTCTTGGACCTGGGATTGGATTTCCTGCATAGAGTTTTTTTCACTTGGCTATCATCAGGGGTCCTGGGTACTGGGCCGGGGGCGGTAGTCGAGCGTCCTGACCCAGAGTCTGGACGCAGGCATCTGGGGTCTTGGATCTCTGGAAGTGGTTTTGGAGAATCTGTTTTGGATTGGGCCTGGAGGGTCTCTGAATTTGGGTCCGATAACTGGGTCTGGGAGGTCCTCAGTTTCTCTCCCTTGTCGCCCCCGCCCCATCTCCCTTGTCCCCAACCCAGCTTCTCGAGGAAGGCCGGGAGTAGATGAGGACTCCCTGCTTGATAGTGTACGGTCCTCTCGCTTATCCCACTTTCCCGCTCTCTACTCCTCGGAGGGCGAGTCCCGGAGTTGTGCGGAGTTTATGGGCCTGGTGATTCCCAACTCACCGGGGAGAAGAAACTCGACAAACACAGGATTCCTGGTCCTGGGGGAGGGTTGTCTCAGCGCAGGAGTGGTTTTTTCATTCGCGTTGCCCGAGATTCTGACGGACACACCCCTGCTGCTTGTGGTAGAAGAGTCCTGCCTTTGACAGCCGAAGGGACTCCGTTCAGAGTTTCAGTTAAGGCTCTGCTGCTTAACCTACGATGTGACCTCGGCAAGTAGCTTTACTTTTCTGAGCCTCAGGTTCCTCATCAGTAAATGGCGCCCAGATAGGGTTAAGAGAGATTATGTAAAAAAAAGGGAAAAATAATTGGCACAGAATTTGATATATAATTTCTTGGTATTGGCACTAATTGTTATGATTTTCAAGAGGATCAAAATCAAGGTCCTTCTTTCTGGCATTTCAGCCCTTCCTATGCTTGACCTCATCCCCTCTTTGTTGACCCAAAAGGGCCTTTTTCCGTTTATAGGTTTTGTTTTTGTTTTTGTTTTTGTTTTCTGGAGGGGGGTTGAAGGGAAGTGGGAACGATTTGTGGATTAATGTCTCCCTCCTAGACTCTTTCTCTTCCGTGTTTGCGGATCCCCTGAGGTGGGAGTGGGAGTGCTAGGCTATGTGTTTCTCAGCCCCAGGCCCTGGCTCACCAGCAGGCGTCCTATAGTCTGTGCTTCCCCCCAGAAATAGAGTGTGAAGTTGTAGAAATTGTCAAGAACCAGTTCTTCAGTGAGGATTTTAGTCTGAGAGGGAAAACCTTTGGGAAATGTTGAGCAGGGGCATGATGCAGCCTGAATTTGTTTTTGTTTTTTTTTTTTAGTGAAATACTGTATCTTGGAGGCAAGCTACAGGGGTTTTTGTTTTGTTTTTGGGGTACCAGGACCAGGAATTGAACCCAGGACCTTGTATGTGGGAGGCCAGTGCTCAACCACTGAGCCACATCAGCTCCCCTGTGTTGGCTCCCTCGTCCGTGTGCTCATTTTCTTTAAGGGGCACTGGGAACCAAACCCAGGACCTCCCATGTGGGAGGCGGATGCTCAACAGTTTGAGTTACATCAGCTCCCCTGACATGTTTGAAAGAGATCTTTCTTCTCTGTAGAAAAGAAGCTTTAGGGGAGCAAGAGTGGAGGCAGGTGCACCAGTGGAGAGGTTGTTGCTGTAATCCATCGAGAGATGATGGTGGCTTGGACTAAAGTGGTAGCAGTGAACATGGCTGACAAGTTTACTTGATTTAGAAATATATTTAGAAGGTAGAGCTGACAGGGGAATGTGGAGTGTGGGAGAAGAGTCAAGGATAACCAAGGGTTCTGACCTGTGTAACTGGAACGATGGAGTTGCCATTTGTTGAGATGGGCAAGGGTGTGGGAGGAGAGCTGGTTTTAAACCCAGAGGTCTGTGGGAGACCCTCTCCCCTTCCCAAAAAAGAAAACCTTCCAGAAATGTGAGTGAACATGCATTTTCCTGAGGAGTGGGTACTTCCAATACATTTTCCTAAGAGCCCCAGGACCTGAAATGGACTAAGATACACTTGGAATCTCTGGGACTAAATGTTAACACTGGTGCCTGCTGCACCCAGTGACACGCCCCCACCTCCCAGGCCTGGGCGCTTTCAGAACTGGTCATGAGGCTCATAGGCGAGGGGCTTCTTCTCTCAGCAGTGGGGAGAGGGAACTCATTTGTGTGAGTTTGAATAATAAATTGTCAGGCAATGTACCAGGTGAAGTGCTTTGTATCTTTTAAGTCATGTACTCTTTACAGCTTGATGAGGTGGGCCCCTTATTATCTCCATGGCTCTGATTTACAGAGGAAGTTTTAGGGCTCCCAAGAACTTTCCCTCTTCTCCAGGGTAGCTGAGTGGCGTGACGTCTGTCCTTGTACAGGACGCACAAGCTGCTGAAGGGAGAGACCAGGCCTTTCCTCACCACTCACCCAGGCAGGACCCCGGGCTTTGAAAATCACCAGCAGGCAGTAGATAGTCATCAGCTCATTTAATATTCGTCAAGCCCAGACTTTGTGCCAGGTGTTATGTGGGGTGCTAGGGATACAGTAGTGACCCCAACAGCTCTGACTATTTGAAGCTTGATTCTAGTGGGGGGAGAGAGACAATAATAAATATATTTAAGGTGCTCGGTACAGTCATTGATAGGATGAAAAATAAAGCAGGGAAAGGTAAGGCAGCCCAGAATGCCCTTCTGAGGAAGTGGCAAAATCAGCCCGATGGAAGCGAAGCCACCAGGTAGGGTGGCAGCCAGCAGTGCACACTTAGAAGCCGGAGCAGGCTTGGCAGAGTAGTGGTTAGAGGCATGGGCCTGAGGGTGGTGGTTCTCTATTTGGGTTCCATGTTAGAATCACCTGGAGAACTTTAAAAAGTCCCCAGGCTCAGGCCCTATCCCAGACAAATTAGTTCAGAATCTTTAGGGCTGCGACCTGGGTGGCTCCAAGGGATTAGCCATGGGTAAAAACCATTGCTGTAGGGCCGGCGGGGGGGGGGGGGGTTCTTAACCTTTTTTTGTTTCACGGACCCCTTTGCCGGTCAGGTCACAACCACGGACCCCTTACTAAGTCCACACTGTGTTATGCATTGCTTGATAAATATATCACACCCGCACAAGAGTAATGTTTTTTTGAATTTCCATTCAGGCTCATGGACCCCTGGTTAAGAACCCCTGATGTAGGACTTTATAAACTGGAGAAAGGAATTTTGATTTCATTTTGTGCATAATGAGAAATCTTTGGCAGGATTTGGGCAGGGAAATGAGGACATCTGCTTTGCTGTTTTAAAAAGATCAATCACTCTAGTTGCTATTTGGAAAGTAGACTGTAGAGGGAGTAGAAGATAAAAAGTAAATAAAACTACCCCTCAGTTATGGTTAGGAGTTTTGAAAATTAAACTTCATTTTTAAAAAATTAAATGGGGGAGCACATGTGGCTCAAGCAGTTGAGCCCCCGCCTCCCACATGGGATGTTCCAGGTTCAGTTACCAGTGCCTCCTGAAAAAAAACAAAAACAAACAGTAA
Source organism: Dasypus novemcinctus (assembly GCF_030445035.2). NCBI lineage: Eukaryota > Metazoa > Chordata > Mammalia > Cingulata > Dasypodidae > Dasypus > Dasypus novemcinctus. The sequence continues at coordinate 60,194,467 of NC_080690.1, read as the reverse complement.
GCAAAATGAGAAAACCAACGCCAGGAAGCCAGTGCGACTCTGGTTGAGCAACGGCTTCCTACATACGAGGTCCCAGGTTCATTCTCCAGCCCCTGGTACCTCAAAAAAAATAAAAAATAAAAATAAGTTAGACGCATGGAGTTGAAACCTAGAGTATAAGTTGTTAGGAGGTAAGAGGAGGACTGCAAAGGAGTACTGATGCTTAATGTATGTAGAAGTTTTAATTAACTTGACTGTAAATGTGTGGAAATGGATAGAGTTGATGGTAACACATTATAGTGAGCTGCAGGTGGTCTATGAATGGGATTGTGGCTGCAAAGGTTGGCCTGGGGATGTAAATGTCAACTGAAGGAAAGCTAGAGAATAATTTAGGGGCTGAATAACAGTGAACCCAGAGGTAGATCAGAATTGTGGTTGATGGTACAGATGCAAGAGTGTCCCTCTGTGAGCTAGAGCAGATGTACATTACTATTGCAGGGTGGTGAGAATGTGAGAAGCATGGGAAAAATGCAATTAATGTTACCTATGGACTATAGCTAACAGCAGTACTGTAATATTCTTGCATCAATGCCAAAGATGTACTATGTCAATAATGGGGATATGGAAAAAATATGCCAAATGTACACAAATGGACCATAGTTAGTTCTAGTAGTCTGATATTGTCTCATCTGTAACAAATGTTCCACAGTGGTGTGGTGTATTGGTGAAGGGTTATTGTATGGGAATTCCACACATGTGCATGATTGTTTTGTAAGTTCACAACTTCTGTAATAAAAATATATTTTGAAAAGTTAAGTTAGGGATAACTTTAAAAATCTACATGTTCATCTTTAACACCATCAAGAAACATGAAGGGTGGGAATATAATGCACCTTTATGAAAAGTTAAGCTTATTATTGAATGGTTTACATCAACTGAGATCATTTTAAACCGTCACCAATTTTCACACTATTTTTATAACTCATAAATAGTACTTCAGGGCTTTTGAAACAACAAAAAGGGAGTAAAAAAAAAAACAACTTCATTTCAACTTCAAAAATAACAGACAAAAGGCAGCTTAACAAATTATGGAAGTATTACTTTTAAAAATCCTGTACAGGCACATTTATCTTATTTAATCCTAAAAACAAAGTCAGTTGTTTTCTCCAGTGTTCCAAAAGATGACTAAATAAGCGCAGATTGGTTAAATGACATCACCATCGTCTCTTTGTTAATGAAGAAAATGGAGGGAGGGGGGAGATGATTGAACATATGCACTTAAAAGGCAGGCGTTTTAAAAGTCCATTGCAGGGAAGCCAAATTTTGCATGCCTTAATTAGTACCAGAAGAATTCCATCGCTTCAAATAATGGTAGCTCAGCACACAGTTCACTGTGTCCTGAAGTGATGAAAATAATATGTCTGAAATGTTTCTTAAGCTTTCAGTCTTCCTGGCAAGTCCTAAACTGCTTATAAGCAGCTGTCCATCCTTAAAGAGCAATTCCGTTTTTATCTTGGTTTTGCCCTGAGTTGGGAGAGACTTCTGCAAGCTTGGAAGCAGGGCCATCAGTTCGTGGAGAAAGACATCATGCAGACTCCCCTCTGTTTTGGGGTTGGGGTTTTTCTTCCCAATACAGGGCTCTCTTTGCAGAGCACGAAGGTGTTTCCAGGGTCTGGGGACTCTACTGTCACGATAATGTGCACACGGAATTCACTCTTCTTCAAACTAATATTGATAAAGCAGTGAATTCTGTGAATCCACTATTCAGCCAAGAAAGCCAGAATTTTTAACAGTAACCTGCCTCGTCCCATATATTCTTTCCCTATCCTGCACCCCTAATACTTCCTTTCCAACAACCTCTATCGTGAATTTTGTCTTAATCATTCCTTTGCCTCTTTCATTTTTATGTTTACTACACATATATGTCCTCCACAGCATATCATTATTTTAATTTTAGTTTGGTGAACTTTATAAAAAGGATATTGTGTTGAATGGCATTTGCTTTTTTCACTCAGCATTGTGAGTCTAAGATTTATCTGTGCTGTTGTGTGTAGCTGTTGGTAATTTTTATTGTTGGTTGGGTATAGTCCCCGTTGTCATTTATCCGTTCTACCGATGGGCATTTGGGTTGGTCTGGCTTTTCCTGAGTTTGTGAATATTCTTGGCCATGTGTGCACGTAGGCACACGTTTCTCCAGATGCCCTCCTGGGTGGAATTGTGGGTGTAGGATTGTTAAACGTTTCAGGCTTCATTGTCCTGACTCCTGTTTCTTTTTCTCGCAGGTTTCAGCCCCCGTGGGGGCGGCTTCGGAGGCCGAGGGGGCTTTGGTGACCGTGGCGGTCGAGGTGGAGGCCGAGGGGGCTTCGGCGGGGGCCGAGGGGGCTTTGGTGGGGGCCGAGGCCGTGGCGGAGGCTTCAGAGGCCGCGGGCGAGGAGGAGGAGGAGGAAGAGGTGGTGAGTGCAGTTTTCCCTAGGCTTGGGGGGCAGCAAGGGAAGAGGTTTGGGGTCTCCCTCTTACCGCATCTCTCTTGTAGGTGGAGGATTCCAGTCTCCTGGAGGCAACAGGGGTCGTGGTCGGGGAGGAAAAAGAGGAAACCAGTCGGGGAAGAATGTGATGGTAGAGCCTCATCGGCATGAGGGTGAGTGAGGAGGGGAGGGAATCTGCCGAGGGGTGGGATGGGTGGGGTGCCATTGTCCTCACCCCAGCTCTGAAACCCTCACACAGGCGTCTTCATTTGCCGAGGAAAGGAAGATGCACTGGTCACCAAGAATCTCGTCCCCGGAGAATCTGTTTACGGAGAGAAGAGAGTCTCAATCTCGGTACGACCTGGGCCCCAGCTGATGGTAGAAAATAACCAGCAGTCTGGTCTTCCTGCTTCCAGCCTGGCCTCCCCCTCCACGTGTCCTGCACATACCAGCCAGGGATCCTTGTGACTTCCCTCCTCGCATGCCTTTTGTCACTCCCTAGTGCCTTTAGGTCGGTCCTGAGTCCTCTCTGGCCACATGTCCCCCTAACCAAGCTGCACTGACCTCCTTGCTGTGCCGCCACCTGACGTTTTCTTCCCTCACCTGTGTGTGAAGCTGGCTCCTTTCTGTCACTTGCGCTACTAGTCAGGTGTCCCCTCGTCTTTCTGACAAGTCTGCCTTTCACCATCCTGTCTGTTGAAAGTAGCCCCACCGCCCATCCCCGTCCCTCAGTCCTCGTCCCTGGCCCTCACTGTCCCATGTTATTCCCTTTACGACCAGGTGCACAGCTGCTGGCTTTTCCACTGCCTGGCATGCTTTTCCCAGATAGCCCTCATCTCCCTCAGGTCCAGTTCGCACAACTCCTTCTTGGCTTATTCCTTGCCACCTTTCCTCATTTTCACCCAGTCCCTTGATGTGTTGATATCTAATGTATGTTTTATTTAGTTAATTAATTGTGTACTCTTACGGAGCTGGGATCTTTGTCTTGTTTACTGCTGTAGCCCCCACATCTAGACTAGGGCTAGCTCATGCAGCTCCTAGATCAGTAAGTGCTTATTGAGTGAGTGCCGAGGACTTAGTGTTACCTGATAGTTGTTTTTGTTTTTGTTGTTGTTGTAAAAATGCAGTTTCAGTTGTAGTATTATCTGATAGTTGTTTTTTGTTGCTGAACAACTCTTGTTGTTCAGTCCTTTATTGGGGGGTGGGGGAGGTTTGAGCTTCTTCATGAAGGGAAATTGAGAGCAGGAGCTGCAGGCCCAGGTGGGAGCTTACGGCTGATACGATCCTGTGACTCTCTGTTTCTGTGTCATCCCCTCTCTTTGAACCAGAAAGCTCCATGAGGGCAGGACTGCATCTGTCCTGTTCACTGCTCTTTGTCCATATAAATTTCTCTGTCCTTCCCGCTCCTTCGTCTCTGCTTGTTGTCTGCTCATTGGTTTTGGGTTTGTTTTTTTTGGCTTTTATAAAGGGTATTTATTTGGGGTAGAAACTTATAGTTACCAGGCCATAAAGCATAAGCTACCTTCCTCACCAAAGTCTATTGCCACATGTTGGAGCAAGATGGCTGCCGATGTGTGCCAAGAGTTCAGGCTTCCTGGGTTCCTCTCTTCCTGGGGCTTCTCTCTAGCTCTTTCCACAAGGCCAGCTGTAGACTATCAGGCAACTGGCTTTGTCTGTCTCCCCAGGGTCACTGGTGTTTTTTTGGTTCTTTTGTTTTGTTTTGTTTTTTTGCTCGTTGTCTCTTTTTTTCTTTAGCAGGTACTGGGAACTGAACCCAGGACCTCCGGTGTGGGAGGCAGGCACTCAACTGCTTGAGCCACATCCACTTCCTGCATTCATTTCTTGTACAATAATGACCATCCAATCCTTTTCAAGGGCATGGGCTGTTGGAGAAGAGCCCAGCACTGACTTCTTTCCTTATCTCTCCTGGCCCAGGAAGGAGATGATAAAATTGAGTACCGTGCATGGAACCCCTTCCGCTCAAAGCTGGCAGCAGCAATCCTGGGTGGTGTGGACCAGATCCACATCAGACCGGGGGCCAAAGTGCTCTACCTAGGGGCTGCCTCAGGCACCACCGTCTCCCACGTCTCTGACATCGTAGGCCCGGTGAGTGTGTGCTGGGGGAGTCTATGGGAAGGTGTTTTAAGAGCAAGCAGTGAGGTGAGTGGGAGAGAAAGCTGCTGCCCTTTGCCAGCCTGGAGCCTGGGTCCTGTCTATGTGGCATGGAGCCAGGCCCTTCCACCCTAAGTGGCCACTTGAATCAGAAGGCCTCATTCAGCCTTGCTTCTGGGCTCCTGGGCCTGGAGAAAGGGGAATGGGCATTAGAAGGGCCCAGAGCTGGAAATATAGAGATCAGACTATTTGAATTGGTTATCCTCTTGAAAAATTCATGTCTCAAAAATCCAGGCTGCTGGTTGCTTTCTCTTGAAAGAACTGGAGATTGAAGTTTCTGGGCCTGCATTTCAAGACACCCTCTGTAGAGAGAGCCTATGCATCTCACTTCTGGACCTCTGGCTCATTTCATGATCACAGACTGTGTAATTTAGTGGTTGAAAACCCCAGGTTCTGATGCCAGGCTCTGGATTCAAATCCCAGCTTAGCCATTGAACAAGTGATGTGGTTTGGAGCAAATTGCTTGTTCTTCTTGTGACTCAGTTTACTTTACCTCTCTGGAAAATAGACTTGTGAAGATTAGACAAGTTAATTTCTGTAAAGTGTTTTTGAGCGGTACCTGGCCTTTTGGAAATGCATTTAGTTGCTGTGCTTCATCACTGTGCCTTGACTTCCTGTTTTTTGTTTTTTTTGTTGTTGTTGTTCTGAGAAATGGGAGAGAAAGAAGAAATACCAACCAAGAATTGATGCAGCCTCCTCTAGGCAGAGAGAGCAAGTTTTGGCTTGTGTGGTCACCTTTTAAACTATTAATTGGGGCCCCAGGTGTTATGGGTTACTCCACCAGTGGTGGAGGCCAGTGGTGAGGCCTGTTTGTGGCTTCCTGTTTTTAAGCCTTCATTGAGAACCCGGGCTAGCAGATCAGTTAATTTGGTATTTGGGTGGCTCTGCCATTTACTTGCTGAATAACCCTTAGCTGATGACTTGACTTCCCTGGATGTCAGGTTATTCATCTGTAAAATGGCCATGATAACAATAGTCATTAAATGATAGGATTTTGATTTGAGGATTTGCATGCAGAGTATAGGCCCAAAGTAGGGGCTCAACTTGCGTACTAGTGTGACTGCTGTTTTTATTTGGCTCATTTTAGGATGGTCTGGTCTATGCAGTCGAGTTCTCCCACCGCTCTGGCCGTGACCTCATTAATCTGGCCAAGAAGAGGACCAACATAATTCCTGTCATCGAGGATGCTCGGCACCCACATAAATACCGCATGCTCATCGGTGAGGGGCTCTGGGGGTTTGCCCGTGTGGGGTAGGACAGGCTGCTCCCAGAACCAGGTTTCCTGGAAGAGGCCGTCTAAATCCTGATTCGGTTTGAATTGGAGAGGATGAGCAGGCCTCTCGAGTCTGCACGAGTGTAAAGGGGTGGGGGGCCAGGTTGAGATTGTGGAGGTGAGGACCCCGTTCCTTGAAGGGCCAGCCTTCTCTCCTCCCCTAGATCCCTGTGTTTCTAGCCTCCTTGCAAAACAGTACTTTCAACCCTGTTCCTGACTTGTGTATAAAACCCCCTTCGGGAGCCCCCACTCATCGTCTGATGAGATCCTAACCCAGAGTACACAAACAGAGCATGGGCCTGACCCACCAGGGGCCCTTCTTAATATTTTAATGTCTTTTTTTTTTCTTTTCTCTGATTAGAAAATAAATGATTTTTGTTTTAAAACAAATTCAAAAGCATAATATAAAAATGGAAAGCCTTATAAATAACCCGAGGTAAATGATGTAAACTATTTGATGTCTGCTCGTCCCAAATTTTAAAAAGTCAGTTTTCATCATGCCATCTTTTTGTTTGTTAAAGCTCAGTCCCCCTTCCATCACACTGCCTTAAAGACATTACTTTTTTATTCCACTGGTTTTTCTGTGAGTTCTTTTTTTCCATGCTGTCATACCATACTTTTTTTTTAAAAAAAGATTTATTTTATTTATTTCTCTCCCCTTCCCCCCCACCCAGTTCTCTGTTCTCTGTGTCCATTTGCTGCATGTTTCTTCTTTGTCCACTTCTGTTGTTGTCAGTGGCATGGGAATCTGTTTCTTTTTGTTGTGTCATCCTGTTGTGTTAGCTCTCCATGTGGGCGACGCCATTCTTGGGCAGGCTACACTTCTTTCCCACTGGGCAGCTCTCCTTACGGGGTGCACTCCTTGCACGTGGGGCTCCCCTACACAGGGGACACCCCTGCATGGCAGGGCACTCCTTGCACGCATCAGCACTGTGCATGGGCCAGCTCCACACGGGTCAAGGAGGTCCGGGGTTTGAACCGCAGACCTCCCATGTGGTAGACAGACACCCTAACCACTGGGCCAAGTCCGATTCCCAAATACCATACTCTTTATTCTGCAACTTTTCATTTGACAGTCCTTCAGACACTCTTGCCTGTTAGTGCTCACCTTTACTTGCCTTTTTGATGACATGTCTGCCTCCCCGCCCAGACCTGGGAGCATCTCGAGGGCAGGGTCCGGGTCTGACTCATCTCTTTGTCCCCCAGGCCTGGCCCAGGGCTGGCCACAGAGTAGGTGGCAACCATGGTTTAAAAGGAGGGATGAATGACATGGCTGTGGGTTTTGGACCCATCTTGGGAGCACTGTAAGGGATGGGGGTTTGGGGGGAGGGAGTGAGACTGGAGGCAGGGAGACTCTGCCAAGAACCTGCTCATGACAGGATGCAGGCCCCAGGCGAGGAGCTGGGAAGCTCTCTGGGGGCCTGACTTCTAACTGCCACCCCTCTCTCCCTAGCAATGGTGGATGTGATCTTTGCTGATGTGGCTCAGCCAGACCAGACCCGGATCGTGGCCCTGAATGCCCATACCTTCCTGCGTAATGGAGGACACTTTGTCATTTCCATTAAGGTGAGGTCTTGATGGGGTCTAAAATGGGATGGGACTGTCTCAGGATGGTTTCTTCTCTATCTTTGTCCAACAAGCAGCCAGTCAAAACAAGGGGGCGTCCATTCTCCCTACTCCAGTAAATCAGTTCCCAGCCCCTTTCCCTGCTCCAGCCCCTGACCATTTGCATAGCATCTCTATTTAACACATGATATTAAAATGTCTACAAAATTAAAAGCTTTGGATTTAGAGAATAGCATGTAGTGGTCAAGTGCGTGGTCACTGAGTCTGACCATCTGAGTTTTAAATCCCAGCTTGCAGTGTGATTTTGAGCAAGTTACTTAACCTGTGTGCCTCACTTCCTTCGTTTGTAAAAGAGAGATACCAGTCCTATCTCTAGAATTGGTGGAAGAATTAATGTATGTGAAATATTTAGAACAGAGTCTGGCATAGAGTTTTATACTAGATAAGTGTTAGACGTATTTTTTAAAACTTCACTTTGAAATACAGAAAACTTTCCCATATGCCCTTCACCCAGATTGACCATTTGTTATCCTTTTGCTATATTTGCTGTTATTCTCAGCTGGGTATTACTATTAATAGTAATTAAAGAAGGAAAAACAAACAAATCCTGGATGTGAACTTCAAAAATCGGTTTTTAAATAAATGGGGCTCTGTTTAAAGCTTCCTGGGTCAAATCCAAATTAAAGGCTTATTTAAAGTAATTAAATTAACATCCCCACACATTTTTTTTTATTGATCTGTTTTATTTTCCTAGGCACTCCATATGTTCTTGAGGAATTCTTGTCCCTCTAATTGAGGTCATAGCAGGACTCCCCAGGATGGGAGTTTAATAGTTTATTTATTGTGTGGGTCTCCACCCACTGATATAACACTATGACAAGATAAACACATATGCCACAGAAATATGCCCCAGGTGTGCCCTATCCCATATATACCCACCCTACACCAGTAACCCTCCCCTGCTATATTTGCCAAAAGAACATTCCCAACATTGTAATTTAACCACAGACCTCCAAATCCCCGGAGGTCACCTGCTCCTTCCCCCAGACTTCCCCCCAGTTCCATGGATAGTCCAACCCAACCCACCTGCCCTACTCCCCCTCACAGACCGGTGGAGGTACCGAAATGACCACATTCTCTCCTTTTCTGCCTTAAGAGGGACAGAAAAGATTGTTGGTCTCTGAGCCTGCGTTTCAGTGAGTTTCCAATGAAAATAAATACTTCTGATTTGAAGAGCAAAAATGGAAACCACAGCCCAAAGCCTTGTTGCAGACTTCAAATCCTCTCTCTATAGGCCAACTGCATCGACTCCACAGCCTCTGCCGAGGCCGTGTTTGCCTCTGAGGTGAAAAAGATGCAACAGGAGAACATGAAGCCCCAGGAGCAGTTGACTCTAGAGCCCTACGAAAGAGACCACGCTGTGGTCGTGGGTGTATACAGGTGAGCAGGGGCCCAGAAATCCGTCAGGACGGAGCAGTCTGTCCCTTGCTCCCAGAGCTGTGCGGGTCAGTACTGGATAGGAGTGCCGTGGGCCTGGAGACTGGAGACCTCCTCCCATCCCGTCTTTCTCTCACAGGCCACCCCCCAAGGTGAAGAACTGAATGAAGTCCACAGCTGTCAGGAATGCGAGAGATTGTGTAGCTGCTGTTGAAACGTGTGTTTTTCTATTAAAAGACTCATATGTCGCTGCTGTTTGCTGCTGATTGCTCGAGACATCGGGTTTTGGCTGGGCGTGTGCGCCCATGGACCACTTGGCGGGGGTGGACTTGCTCAACCGGTTACACAGCGCATGCTCCGTTTTTAACTGCCTCCTGCGCAGCCGTAAACCGAATTTCGGCGCCTAGGCGGGGCTGGCGGCTCACGGCGCTTGTATGCGGGTAGCGCCCGCTGAACGCAAGCGCAGAGCGCTTCCTTGGGTCACGTGACGCGAGCGGATGGGAGGGTGGGGGCGGAGTCCGGGGGCGGAGTCCGGGGCGGGGGGGTCCGGTTTGTTGTGGTCGCCATTTTGCTGGTTGCATTACTGGGTAATCGGGGCCCTGGCTCGCCGCGTCCGCCGGATACCCTCCGCCAGTGGGCAGGTCTGAGCTCGGGCTTCCCGAGCAGTTTGAGTCCTCTTGCCTGCGCCCTCAGGTAACGACGCGGTGGCGGGCGGGGCGGCACGCGCTCGCATGGAGGGGGAAGGGCGGAAGTCTCCCTGCCCGCGTCGCCGCGAGACTGAGCACGAGCCCGCGGGCGGGGGGGGGGCGGTGTTGGGGCGCGCCGGCAGGTGCGGGCCGAGCCTGGCTATTCATAGTTGGATTCCTGGAAGGGGCCGAGCCCGAGGGAGCAGTCTTGGGAGGAAGGCTGGGAGGGGATAGCTGGGCCCCGCTCCCGCCCTTTGTTTGGGCTCGGCTCCGCTGGCTGCATCGTCGTTGCCTAGCAACAGCTGTTCTGGGCTGTGATTCGCTGGGTTCTGGGCAGTGGCAACCAATGGTATGGTTGTTGCCATGGTAGGGTGCGGACTGCCAAGTTCATTCCGGCCCCGCCCGCTGGGTCTCCGCAGACTGGGGCGGGCCTCTAGGGTGGGGGGCGGGACGCCAGGGTCCCCGGGGGCGGGTGGCCACACTGGCCGGCGGTGAGAGAGTTAACCCGCCCCTCCCCCGTCCACCTGCTTGCCCTTCCCCCGCGTGCCCCGGACTGACCCTCGTCCCCGCCTCCGGCAGTGGCGGCTGCTGTTGTCACCCACCGGGCGGTCTGTCCCAGTTGCCCTCCCCGCCGCGGGGGTTGCCGGGCCGGCCGGGCCGGGGACAGGCGGCCGCCTCCTCATCGCCGCCACCGCCGCCATGCTGGCTGCCCGCCCGCCCCACTGGGGGCCCCACCGCGCCCCAGCCCCCAGTGGGCCCCGCGCCAGCCCTGACCCGGGTAGGGGGTGGGGGCTGGAAGAGACGGTTCTGGTGTGGAAGGTCCCTGGGGAAGAGGTTTTTCGGGGAAGGGGGCCTCCAGGGAGGGTAAGTCCAGGAAAGTGGAGCTATCCTGGAGTGGCAAAACCTCGCCTAGGAGCGAGGGATCTGACAATGGGGAATGGAAAATCCCATAGGGAGAGGGACTTTGGTGTGGTGGGACACCCTGGGAGGGGGAAGCTATGTGACATTTGAGGAATTTGGTTATGTGGGCTTCCTAGGAATGACCCTGGTAAAGGGAAGGACGAGAGAAGAAGGAGTTGTGGTAGAGGGGGAAATAAGATCACTGAAAGCCATGAGAAAAGACATGTCCCCCTTGCTCCCATCAGATGTGGGTTGGAAGGGGGACATTACAGTAACATGAGGAAGACCCCTCCCATGTGGGAACTGGGCTGTGGTGTGGGAGACTACCTGGAGGGGTGGTCCCTGGTTAGGGAGGACCCGATAAGTGGAAGAGATCTTTGCATGATAAATGGAGAAGGGTCCCTTGGAAAGGGTGCACCCAGGTGAATGAGGCTGCCAGAGGGTAGGACTCTGGTATGTAGAGGATCTCAGATAACGCTGGTGGTCAGAGGACCAGTTCTGATATGGATTGGGGCTCTTGTAGAAGACCCTGTTAAGGCTTGGGGAGCTTCTAGAGGACTCTTATGTAGTTTCATGGGACCCTTGAGTTCTCTGCATTTGGGGATATACTGGAAAGGGTAGGCCTTGAAGTGGGGGACCCTTGGTGATGGTGGATGAGATCGTGATATTCAGGAAGACTGCAAGAGGGTGGGATCTTGTATGAAGGGCCCTAGGGAGGGCCATGAGTAAAAATGAAAAGCAAAGAATGATCCCTACTCCCCATACCATCTGTGGTTTCTATCTTTTTTCTTCTTTCTTCCTCTCCCCAATTATTGGTGTCTTTCTGTCCTTTCCTGTCTTGGCCCAAATTCCCTGTTCTTGGCCTGGCTCCTCACCATCCTTTTCATGTGCCCCTGTCTTTGTTCCGCCTCATTCATTTATCTGATGATCATTTGTCGAGGGGCTCTGCTTTGCTACCCCACCCAACCTGCCACTTTTCCCTCTCTTCATTGCGACCTGTTACTCCATCTTTCCCCACATTCTGTGCCCCTGCCTTCTATCTCATGCTTACCTGTTCCCGCGTGGTACTGTCCCACACATCCCCTTGTTCCATGTTGTTCCCCTGCCTCCCCGCCTGCTCTCAGGTCTCAGCGGCGGTGGCAGCCGAGGTGCAGGATGCGAGAAGGCGCCCCCCGGCCGGGCTCCCGCTCCAGGCCTCACTCCCCTGCGGCCCTCTGAGCCCACCATGGCCGTCCCACCGGGCCATGGTCCCTTCTCTGGCTTCCCAGGGTCCCAGGAGCACACGCAGGTATGCGCTCACCCAGCTCCTCACCTGCCTGGGCTCGAGGGAGGCTGGGGATAGAAAGGATTCAGGGCCAAGAGCTGGAGTATGGTTGCCCAGGACAATCTTCTAGGGTGTGAAGGGCCCCCCGGGAGCAGAAGATAATAGAAGAGATACTGGCAGAGTCAAGGGTTTGGAGAGCCTGGGTTCAAATCTTGGCATGATGGTTAAATTACTTCTCTGCTTCCGTTTTCTGATCTATAAAATGGGGCCAATAATGATACCTACCTCACAGGGTTGTTGTGAGGATTCAAGGATCTAACTAAGTGCAGTAACATGCTGAGAACTGTGCCTGGCACATAGTCCAATAAACTTTCACTAAGAAAAAGAAGTCCAGAAGTGAAAGATCTGGAGGGAGCGGGTGGGGAGGAGGGTTGAGACTGAAGGGTCTTGGGGCCAGCAGGGCCTAGGTGGTACAGGGTAAAGCTCTCTAAGAGTAGAGGCAGCTGAGACTCTGCGCTGTAGAGCTGGAAATGGGGTGAAACGGGAGGTCCAGGGTGCAGGATCCAGATTCTCAAGACCCTTTGAGTGAAAAAACTGGGCAAAGATGTTTACAGTGAAGGAGGACAGGAGTGAAAGTTGGGAACTCCTTAAGGGATGAGGATAAAGTAGAAAGGGGGATACTCACAGGTGGGACAACTGGAATGGGTGGGGAGGGTGGGGGGTAACTTTCAGGCCAAAAGGTTGGGAAGGACAGAGGCCAGGTTTCTCGTATAATCCCTCCCACTGGAGTTCAGAAAGGAGAAAAGGTGGGGATGAAAATGTTGGCAAAGGGCCCAGGGTGAAAGGCCAGGGGTGAAGAGTTCACGCATTTACTAACATGACCCTGTTGAACGTCCACTGTGTGCCAGGCTCTCCTCAAGGCACTGGAGACACAGCAGGAACAAGGCAGATGTGGAGTTCCTATTCTAGGGGTGGAGACAGAATGACCGCATAAATAGGTGACTGGGGAGTAACGATGAGCCATCTGCCTCCAGGATTCTCCAACTTGAGGTTGGAGGTGAAGGGTCTTGCCTTTCCTCAGAGCCCACCCCACCCCACCCCACAGGTATTGCCTGATGTGCGGCTACTGCCGCGGAGGCTGCCCCTGGCCTTCCGGGACGCGACCTCTGCCCCGCTGCGCAAGCTCTCTGTGGACCTCATCAAGACCTACAAGCACATCAATGAGGTGGGCGGGCCTGGGAGACCCTGGGCTGGGGGTTCTGACTGCAGGCATGGGTCGCTCACTGGTCCTCACCTCCCACTCGGCGGCTGGGTAGGTATACTATGCGAAGAAGAAGCGGCGGGCCCAGCAGGCGCCGCCCCAGGACTCGAGCACCAAGAAGGAGAAGAAGGTCCTGAACCATGGTTACGATGACGACAACCACGACTACATCGTGCGCAGTGGCGAGCGCTGGCTGGAGCGCTACGAGATTGACTCACTCATTGGCAAGGGCTCTTTTGGCCAGGTGCGGGGCGCCCCACCCCCAATCCAGGGATTGGGAGGCCTGGGCACCCACTGACATTGACCCTTTGACCCAGTGGTAGTTCAGTGGCTTCAGTCCATGCTGGGCCACTCACCCCAGCCCAACCACTTAGTTTTGCTGTGCCTGGGTTTCCTTTTCTATGAAATAGTACAAATAACAGGACCTCCCACATAAAGTAGTTGTCAAGTGTTCACACCAGTGCTAGACCCATGGTGGGCACTCAAGTGTGAATTTTTATTATCGATAGTGTTTTTAGTGGGCCCCATTGGCTGAGCAGAGTGAGGCCAGGGGGAGAAGAGAGGAAGAGGTACCTGGCTCTGCCCTGTCTTCCGCCTGATCCCCTGTCCCCCGACTTTGTCACATGCCCTGCCCTGGCAGGTGGTGAAAGCCTATGACCATCAGACTCAGGAGCTGGTAGCCATCAAGATCATCAAGAACAAAAAGGCCTTCCTGAACCAGGCCCAAATTGAGCTGCGGCTGCTGGAGCTGATGAACCAGCATGACACTGAAATGAAGTACTACATAGGTGAGGCCTGGGGCGGACAGGGCCGTGGGTGCCTGAGATGGCAGGAGCTGTCTAGGGATGGGTCACGCACTGCAGGAGGGGCTGAGGTCCTCAGGCAGGATTTGGTCCATGCTGGCCTGACGGCAGGGATTCTCCTGCTCCTCTCAGGATTTTCCCCCTATTCACAAAATGATGGCCAAAGTTTATTGAGTGTTCACTCATGGCCAAGCTCTGTTGTAGGCACTTTACATAAATTAACTCCTTTAATCCTCACCACAACCACATGAAGGAAGGGCCATTTACTGCCCACATTTTGGAGATGAAACAGGCATACTGGTCCTAGCCTAGCACTTTACAAGGTTGCAGTTTGTACTCAGCAGAGCTATGGTTTGAGCAGACAGTCCACTCCAGAGCCCTTTGCTCTTAACATCAGGGTCGGCTGCTGCTTCTCTTTGCATGGTTCTCATAGAAAGAGCCAGTGGATTTTAAAAACGTGTTTCTTTTCAAAGGAAACTTTACATTCCTACAGCTAGTGGATAATCAGCAAACACAGTTTAGAGTAAAACAATGTTGTAAAATTAAGGAGGACCTGAGGAATGGTGTTAAGCATCTATTGGCACCTAGGGTTTAATCAGGTTTGACAGAGATTTGCAAAGGGAATTAACTATGAATCAAGTAATGAATCACATAAAAACTTCCTGTTAGCAGGTGGTACTCAAAGGCACAGTACAATTTGGCCGACACTCAAAAAGTAGGGAGGGGCACCCATCTGCTTCCAGCCTCACAGGTGATGACTGTGGGACCCCCGGCACCACCAGCCCGCTCTGAGCCAGTTTCTTCTCTGTCGGCCCCTTTCTGTCCTCTCCCACGCAGTGCACCTGAAGCGGCACTTCATGTTCCGGAACCACCTGTGCCTGGTGTTCGAACTGCTTTCTTACAACCTGTACGACCTCCTGCGCAACACACACTTCCGCGGCGTCTCGCTGAACCTGACCCGGAAGCTGGCGCAGCAGCTCTGCACGGCGCTGCTCTTCCTGGCCACGCCCGAGCTCAGCATTATCCACTGCGACCTCAAGCCTGAGAATATCCTGCTCTGCAACCCCAAGCGCAGCGCTATCAAGATCGTGGACTTCGGCAGCTCCTGCCAGCTTGGCCAGCGGGTGCGGCCTGGCCCTAGCGGGAGCCGGGGGCAGGGCTGCGGGCTGGGTGGGGGTGGGGGAGGCTGAGCTAGGCTGAGCTAGGCTGTCGGGTGCAGCCTGAAGTTGCTGACCCTGGGCGAGGAGGTGTACGAGTATGGGGCCAATGGGGAATGAGGTAGAGGGGCTCTATCCCTGGGTAGAGCTGCCCCCGGGGAAGGGGCGGGAAGAAGCTGGAGGGGCTGGGGCCAGGTGTGGAGCGCGGCTTGGGCGGGGTGAAGTCAGAGTGAGCAGGGTGAAGTCGGAGTGAGCGGCGGGCTGGTTTCCTTTGTTCTGCTCTGGAAGCTGGGGATGGGCGGGAACTTCGTGTGCACCTGCCTTTAATGCCGGAGTGGTACAGAGGCTTGAGACGGGTCAAGTGGGAGGTGGGAAGGGCCCGGGGACTGCACCCCCTGGCTGGTGACTGAGAGGGGCCCAGGGTCAGACCTGCCAGCCGAGACTCAGGGGGTTGATGACTGAGCTGGTGGGCATAGCCTCAGAGTTTGGAGCCCCCATTCCTTGACCTGAGGGAGCGGGAGGCTCCTAGTTGGGTCCTCTTAGCTTGTGGATGTCATCAGAACCAGCAGGGGAAGCTGGGCCCTCTGACCATTGCCCTCCATCCCCCACCAGATCTACCAGTACATCCAGAGCCGCTTCTACCGCTCACCTGAAGTGCTCCTGGGCACACCCTACGACCTGGCCATCGACATGTGGTCCCTGGGCTGCATCCTTGTGGAGATGCACACTGGAGAACCCCTCTTCAGTGGCTCCAATGAGGTGGGCCCCAAGATCGGGTGTCCTGGAGGGGGCTGGGAAGCCCAGCTGCCTGCCGGCCCTGACACCTGCTTCCTCACAGGTGGACCAGATGAACCGGATTGTGGAGGTGCTGGGCATCCCGCCAGCCCCCATGCTGGAGCAGGCCCCCAAGGCTCGCAAGTACTTTGAACGGCTGCCTGGGGGTGGCTGGACACTACGAAGGACAAAGGAACTCAGGAAGGTGCGGTCCCTGCCCATGCCCCTCCTCCCACCCCGGGTGGCCCCTCACTCTCTCACACTTGGGGCTCCCTCTCTCCTTGTTTCCTTTCCTTTGTGTCTTTTCCTTCCTTCCTTTGCCCCTGTCTGTCCTTTTCTTCCTCCCCTACCCACCCCGTCTCTCTTGCCTACCCACAATTCTTAGCTTCTCTCCTTCCACTGTCTCTCCTATGCCTCTGTTTCCCCATGTGTGTCTCCCTGCCCCTCCTGCCCACTGACGGCCACTCTCTTGCCCCCCCTCCCACCCCCTCCCTGCCAGGATTACCAGGGCCCCGGGACACGGCGGCTGCAGGAGGTGCTGGGCGTGCAGACGGGCGGGCCCGGGGGCCGGCGGGCGGGGGAGCCGGGCCACAGCCCCGCCGACTACCTCCGCTTCCAGGACCTGGTGCTGCGCATGCTGGAGTATGAGCCGGCCACCCGCATCAGCCCACTGGGCGCCTTGCAGCACGGCTTCTTCCGTCGCACGGCCGACGAGGCCACCAACACGGGCCCGGCAGGCAGCAGTGCCTCCACCTCGCCCGCGCCCCTCGACACCTGCCCCTCCTCCAGCACCGCCAGCTCCATATCCAGCTCTGGTGGGTGCCTAGTGCCTGGGTAGGATAGAACAGGGGTGGGGGGCAGCTCTGGCTTGGGCCTGATCTGGGGGACCTTGCCACTAGATTTCACCCGGAGTGTTGAAATGGACTGATCCCAAACTCCACAGTGGGCTGGGGCAGGAGAACATTGACTGGCCTTCACTTGATCCCAGACTGGGCTTAAGCTCAGACCACTAAAACTGGTTCTGACTTGACACCTAAAATTGAACCCTCATCCCAAATCTCAAATCTGAGTTTGACCCTTCAAATGAGCCCTGTTCCTAAAGCCTAAACCTGGGCCTTGGTGGTGAACCCCATTCAGCTTCCATGTCCCCTGACCTAAGGCCTCTTCTCTTTCCCCCTGGTGCTTCCAGGAGGTTCCAGTGGCTCCTCCAGTGACAACCGGACCTACCGCTACAGCAACCGATACTGTGGGGGCCCCGGGCCTCCCATCACTGACTGTGAGATGAACAGCCCCCAGGTACTAGGGTCTTAGAGGCTTTGGAGGTAGGTGGCAGGGTCCTGGGGCTTCAGGATCCAGATCTCCGTCACCCACTGCTCCTTTGCTTCTTTAGGTCCCACCCTCCCAGCCGCTGCGCCCATGGGCAGGGGGTGATGTGCCCCACAAGACACACCAGGCCCCTGCCTCTGCCTCGTCACTGCCAGGAGCCGGAGCCCAGTTACCCCCCCAACCCCGATGCCTTGGCCGTCCCCCATCACCCACCTCACCACCACCCCCGGAGCTGATGGATGTGAGCCTGGTGGGCGGCCCTTCAGACTGCTCCCCACCTCACCCAGCGCCTGCTCCGCAACACCCGGCTGCCTCAGCCCTCCGGACTCGGATGACAGGAGGTCGTCCACCCCTCCCACCCCCCGATGACCCTGCCACTCTGGGGCCTCGCCTGGGCCTCCGTGGTGTACCCCAGAGCACAGCAGCCAGTTCATGACCCTGCCCCTTCCCTGGGGCCCCCCTGAAGCCATACCCCCCCATCTGGGGGCCCTGGGCTCCCATCCTCATCTCCCTCCTCGACTGGAATTGCTGCTACCCAGCTGGGGTGGGTGAGGCCTGCACTGATTGGGGCCTGGGGCAGGGGGTCGAGGAGAGGGGTTTGGCCATACCCTCCCCACTAAAGACTGGACCCTTGGCCCTCTCCCCCCCTTGTTTTCTATTTATTGTACCAAAGACAGTGGTGGTCTGGTGGGGGCAGGGGAAAAAGACCCCCCTCACCTCAGGGCCCTAGGAGGGGGTGGGGGCAGGTAAGGGGAGATGGCCTTGCTCCTCCTTGCTGTACCCCCCAGTAAAGAGCTTTCTCACATGCGCGCCTGAGCGTTTGCAGGGCCTCGGGTCCCCTTACCCAGCCTGCAGAGGCATGGTGGGGAAAGGTGTTTGGGGAGGGGATGCCGAAAGTGCTTCTTGGTACTGGATCTGCCCCTTCTGTAGAGGTTATGGCTGTTGGCACAGACACGGAACTGCAGGAGGTCTGGGGCTATGGAATCCTAGCCAGGGATGCTGGATACTGGTCCACGTTGGCCTTTTCCATCTGGGTAAACTAGGACCTGCCCTGTCTCTGGGAAACATCAGGTTCTGACCTGATAAGTTGGGGTTTCTGCAGTGTCTGTACAAGAATGGCTCCTTAGGCCAAGCAGGTGGTCAGTAGGTGCTCAGTGCCCACAGCAGGCTCTATTGATGCCACCTGGGGAGTAGCAGGCTGTGGGTACACTTTTACTCCCAGACATGCCCTGTTAGGAGCCAGTGAGATCAAAGTTTTGAGATTCCCAAGCAAAAAGATGTTCTCGGGGTTCCAGGTAAGTGGACCTGTTTCCATGACAACAAACTTCTGTCTCCCGACTGGCCAGTCAAGAGCCGCCGGGCTCACAGGGTGCCTACCGTTTCCCACTACTGGGGCGCGGGGCTTCCTGGGAAATGAAGTTCTCTGTAGCAATCTGGTGTCGCATTTTTCGTTGGTGAACTACAAAGACCAGAATTCTGTTCGCTAACACGTTTGGGGGCAGGCTCTTAGGCAGCCAATCGGAGCGAGATGGGGCCCGGATGTTTACTGTGGCCAGCGGAGGAGGAGAAGGCCACATTGCGCGCAGGTGTTCTCCGATGCTCGGGGGAAGTGGGCCGTTGGCGCCGTCCGGGTAGAGGAGGTAGGTTAAGCGCTCGCCCACGCTGAGGCCTGAGCCGTCCCGTCACGGGCGACATCACTGCCCGCTGTGCCTGGCCTGGCTCGCTGGAAGTCCCAGTCGGCAGGAGAGACAGGCCTTCTGTACGGACCTGTATATGTTCGCTAATGGAGCGGCGCGGGATACAGTGAGAACCCAGAGCAGACACGGGCAAGGAAACCTGAGCTGGGGCCTGAAGGGTGATTGGGGTTGATAATGGTCAGGTGGAACGGCTGGTGCCAAGGCCGCGGTGAGAAACAGCCTGGTGTGTGGATGTGAAGTGCAGGTGATCTGGTGTTGGTGGAGAGGATGTTGAAAGTTCTGTATGAATTAGATTGTGATAGATTTTATTGGCCGCTTAGGGAGCTTGGACTTTATCCTGAGGGCAATGAGAAGTCATGATAGGGATTTTAGAAGGGAAGGGATATGGCTCCGTCTGCTGCCATGGGGTAGGATAGGAGAGGGGAATGACTGATGGGAAAGAGGCTAGGGCCTGGGAGTCCAGGGTGGCGACTGGGCAGGAACCGGGTCAAGAGATGTCGGGGCTGGATCAGGCAGTGGCTTGGGTGGGAGGGGAGGAAGGGTGGGTGAGAGTGACATCCAGCAGCTGAGTGGACAGGTGTGGGACTAAGAAGTTGCGGGGGGCGGGAGAAGTGGAGAGAAGTGGGAAAGGACTAGCTCCAGCACATAGAACAGTGCCTGGCAGATTGTGTGTACTCAATAAAACGTTTTGAATGAACAATCCTATGAGGCCCCATACTACTATGATCTCTGTTTTGCAGATGAGGGTACTGAAGACTTGCCCAAGATCACTTGCTAGGAAGTGGAGGGCTTGGGATTGAGTGGGTGTGAACCAGTGGCTTGCAAGGTGCAAGATGTGAGCTCAGAGACCTCAGCAGGGGTCAGATCATGGAGGTCCTAGGAGGAGTTGGGGGGAGGCATAGAAATGTATATCCCAGATACCTCTTTCCAGTTCACAGCCTCTGCCCTGAACCCCTGTTTACTTGATCTCTCCTCATGAATGTCCAGAGGTATTTAAAAAAAAATCATTGCCAAAGTGAACTGGTCTTTTCCCAATAACCCGCTCCTTCCTCTTTCTTCTCGGCAAATGATACTTGTCCTTGACTCCTCTGTCTTGTACCTGTGTTAGGTCCATCACAAATACCTTCAAAGTATATTCAGAGCCTGATGCTTCTCCCCACCTCCACTGCTGTTACCCTAGTCCTGTACTGATCTCCAGCCACACCATTGTGGCACTCTCCTCAATGGTCTCCCCAATCCTCACAGTCTTTTCTTCAGATGCAAGCAGAGGGACTCTGAAGACCTGTGTCAGATCATGTACCTCCCCTACTCAGAAACCCTCCTGGCTCCATCTCACAGATCTTAAAATCCAAAATCCTCACCTGGCCTGCAAGGCCCTGCATGATCTGCTCCTATTACCTCTCTTACCACCTATTCCTCTCTCCTTGCTCTCTCTTCTCCAGCTGTACTGGCCTCAGGGCCTTTGCTCTTGTTCTCCCTTCGCCCAGAATACTCTTCTCCCAGATAGCCAAGGCTCACTCCTTCACTATCATTAGTGAAGGAGCATCTTCTCAGTGAGCCCTTCCTTGATCACCCTTCTGAGACTGTACCACCAGCATTCATATCCCTCTTCCCATCTTTAACTTTCTTCTTAGCATTAATCATTATCACTGTCTAACATGCTATATAATTTATTTAATCTTGCTTATTGTATGTCTTCAGGAGACTGTAAGCTTCATGAGGGCCATGGCTTTTGCTTACTTCATGCTTTTATCTCCAGCTCCTAGAGAGCACTTAATACATAGTAGAGGCTCAGTATATATTTATTGAATGAATGAATAAATGATTTCAGAGCATGGGTCCTGATCCAGTCCATCCTTAAGGATTCTATGTTTCCCCTTTCCATAGAACTTTAAGGAACTGCCTTAAATTTTTTTGAGGACTTAAAACATTCAACAAGTATTTCATCTTGCTTCTGCTTTGTGCTCGGCATGGGGTACACAACAGAGGACCAAAGAGTCTCCCTGTCCCCAAAGAGCTTACAGTCCAAAAGAGGAAGTTCAGACAATCAAACAATCACACAAATGTGAAAATATAAAGAAGGCAGAGAATGCTGTAAGAGCACACGACAGGAATTCTAATCTGGATTCCAGGAAGTAAAGTTTGGGTTAATTAACTCTATTAAGAGGGAAGTGTATGTTTGTATGTGATTGTTAGAACTCAGATGCTGAGGGGAACAAGAGGCCAGATCATCTAGATCCTATAAGGAGTTTGGGTTCCTACCCCCTGGGCAGTGGGAAGTTGTAGAAGAATTTTAAGCAGTGGAAGGGGGCACAGTCAGCTATTCATTTTTAAAGGTCCTGAGTGATTGTTGTATAGGGAATTTATGATCTGAGATTAAGGAATTGAAGCAGCGAGACCAGTGAGGTGGGTAAGACTGTGAGATTAAAACAGCTGCAATTAAAGAAGGTTACAAGTTTTTTGCTGTTTCTCCCATTAAGATGTGTAGTCTCCTTCCCATCACCTTGACTCTGGGCTGGCTCTGTGATTGTTTTGATCAATAGAATGCAGTAAAGTGACGCTATGCCACTTGGGGGCCTTAAGAGGCCTGGCAGCTTCCTCTTTCCCTCCCTCAGAGACCTGAACTGCTGTCAGAAGAGGTCCAGCCGCTCCACTGGAGGAAGAGATGGAAAGAGAGAGGCCCAGCCAGCCTCCAGCTGCCTGAGCTATTCCAGCTGATATCCCAGACATGTGAATGGTGCCACTTTAGATATTCCATCCCCATTCAGCTCCCAGCTGGCACCACATGGAATAGAGATGAGCCCCTGAACTTTGCCCAAATTGCAGAATTGTTAGGTAGTAAGCGGTTGCTATTTTAATCCACTACGTTTGAGGTGGTTTGTTACCCAGCAATAGCTAACCAGAACAAGTCCGTATTTTTTGAAATCTTAACCATTTTGTGTATTAACTCATTGAATCCTCACAGTTACACTATGTGGTAATATTACTCCTCCCACTCTACAGATGAGGAAACTGGCACAGAGAAGGTAATAAAGTACTAGCAAGGTACCTGGCACACAGAGTGCTGAGTATGCACAAAGGCTATTATTATTAGCATCATGTTCCTCATCATTAACATTTCCTTAATTGTTTAAGAAATGGTAGTAAGATGAATAAAAGCAGTATTATTCCACTCACTAGTGGTGTGATTTTAGAGCAGTGATTTCCCCTCTGCAAGGCTCAGTTTCTTCACTGGGGCAGGGAGATTCTAATAATATTCATCTCATTGGATTATCGGGAGGAGCACAGGGTGACATGGAGCAGACACCTCCAGGTGAAGGCATGCTAATTGTCATGAAGCCTGCAGCCAAGGTTGTTGTGGAGAGTGGCCGTCAAGGATAGGCTGTGGACATTGTTGTGGGCGGTGACCACAAAGGTGAAACCTAAGAGAGAGACGGGAAAAGTCACGTCCTTGGGGATATTACTAAAGTGCTGGATCAGGCCTCACCTGAAGCTGAGATTACCTCTGTACTTTTCCACTGGGGGGCCCAGTAAGTCTGTCTTTATGGTTTAGGCCAAGTTGAATTGGGGTTTCAGTTGCTTGTAACCCAACAGTATCCTGACTCCAGGGTTTTAATCACTTATTTGTACATTCAACAATTAGTTGAAAACATACCATTGTAAGTGTTGATGTTAAAATAGGAAACAAGACTCTTAAAAATTCCAGTTCCTGTGGTGTTTATATTCTAGTGGGGAAGACGGATGGTAAACAAATAACTATTGGAGATAAGCACTATGAAGAGGTTGGAGAGAGAGAGAGTGGCAGAAGGTGCTGTTTTATTCATAGGTGGAAGGGTAGAGAAGCCAGCTTTGTGGACCTGTTAATGGAGGGACCTGAGAAAAGTGTGGAAGCCAGCCAGGCATATATTTGGGAAGGATCTCCCAGGTAGCAAAAGAACAAATCCAAAGACCTGAGGCAGTGTCAGAGCAGCAGAAAGGCCAGGGAGCAGGACCAGAGAGGACAGGAGAGGGCAGGAGATGAGATGAAGGGAGAGCCACGGGCTGTAGGGTGTGGGTTTGGGGAGAAAAAGGAGCCCTCAACAAAAATCTAAGGTTTTTAGCCTGAGTGGAGGAAGGAGGGAAGTATCAAGAAGATTCAGAGGCTTCAGGCATGTTCAGCGGCCCAGTGGACTTCCTGAGCAAGTGGGGTCTGGCAGGGACAAGATCCAGGCTAGAGATGTCAACCTGGGAGTCACTGGCATAGCCATGGCATTAGAGCCCAGGAGGAGAGCAGTAAGGGAGGGCCCGTGGTTGGAAATGAGGTCTGTGAGAGCAAGCAGGCCCACGAGGAGATGGGAGATGGTAGCAGCCTGGATGAGAACAGTCTAGAGTCAGATCAGAGAGCAGAGACTCTTTCCTCTGGGCCCGTGGTCTCGGCCTTTCTTTGCGCCTGCTGTGTCTGCTGTTTGAGGGCATCTGGGCTGCCTCCGGCTGGACTCCTACCGACTCTGTGGCCTTCCAGCTGAGGCTGGAGGGTTCCTAGCCTGGGGCGTGTCTCTTGGGGGAGGTTGCCGTGGCTGGGCAGGAACTCCAAATATTCACATTTGCAGCGTGTTTCCAACAGTTGGTACATTGGAAGCTGGTGGGAACGGGCAGCAGCGTATGTGTGAGATGTGACCCTCTTTTGGTTGGGTGCGACAGATCATTTACACAGCCTCAGACAGGTCCTGGATTGGGAGAATGGGGGAGGAGTTGCCAGGAAGGTAAGCTCTGGGAGGCTCTGGGCTCAGAAGGGAGAAGGGCCAGGGTGCTGCTGCTGGCCCTTCAAGTGTTCTCCAAGTAGACAGAGACATGCAGTACTCACCCAGGAGAGACCCTGGCGGTGGCTGAGACAGCTCCAGTGGGGAAGGAAGGCAAACCCATCACCAGAAAGATCGGGGCTGGGACGGGGGCAGCTGGTCTGGCTGGGATGGGGAAGTCAGGGGAGCTTTGGGAACCCAGAGGAAGCTCCTGACCCAGCCTGGGGAGTCATGGAGAGCTTCCTGGAGTAGGAAGCACAACACGAGATGAGATATGAAAGAAGAGTTCAGTGAAGGATGTCTGGTGACTGACTTACCTGTAGCCAAGTCAGCGGACACTAAAAATTTTTTCCTTTTTATTTGAATGATTTTAGGTTTACAGAAAAGTTGCAAAGATAGTACAGAGACTTCTCATATGCCTTACAGCCAGCTTCCCCTAATAACATCTTACACAATCTTACATAATTATGGTACATTTGTCAAAACTAAGAAATTAACACTGATTTTTGTTCTCTTCTCTAAACTCCAAACTTGTTCATATTTCATCCATTTTTCAATTAACATTCTTTTTCTGTTCCAGGATCCAGTCCAGGACACCATGTTGCATTTATTTGTCATGTCTCCATGGTCTCCTCCAACCTAGGATGGTTTATCAATGTTTCCTTCCTTTTTATGACCTTGATGGTGTTGAGAGTGCTGGTCAGGGATTTTGTCGCCTGTCGCTCTGTCTGGGTGGACTCTCCTTACGGATAGCCGGGGCGGTGGGTTTGGGGAGCAGTACCCCTGAGGTGACGCTGACCTTGGTCCCGAGGTTCAGGGGGGGACCGCCAGGTTTCTCAACTGCTGTGGGATGGTTTTGCCCTTTCCATACCCTGGTTTTGAGAAGCAAGTCACTAATTCCAACCCACACTCGAAGAGAGGAAAATTTACCTCTACTTCCTAAAGGGAAAACTGTAAAGAATTTGTCTCCATATGTCAAAACCGTCACAGGAATTAATAAATATTATGGGGAAGATCCTTTGAGGTTATACACATGCCCCATTTCTCCTTAAAGTTTCACTGTGTAAAGCATTTGTCAGTGGATCTTGTTGACCACATTTTTTTTTCTGTGATGTTATTGTGATTTTCCTTTTTCCCTCATTTCTTCTATATTTTTTATTTGGAATTTTTCCTATATGGAAGATTTGTCCCTTCTATCCCATTTATTTTGTTTATTCAGTCATTTGTTTACATTAGTATGGACTTGGGTATTTTTTATCCTTTGAGTATAAACCGATACTCTCAAATTAATTTTGCTGTTCAGGTTGTTCCAGCTCTGGCGAGAGGAGCTCTTTCAGGCTGCCTGCTGTGTCCTTTGCTCTCCATCATTTTTTTCCTCAAGCCCTTCCTTACTTCCTGCAGGATGCTCCCTGCTCATCTTGTATTTTCCCTGCCATTTCTCTAGGGAGCCCTGTTTCCTTTTAGTGGAGGATGGTGATCTGGGCACTGGGTGTGTGCATTGCTGCTGGGGTGTCCCTGCTTCTGGTCCCTGTCAGGTGGCAGAGCTGGGAAATACCTGTGGGCGTGCTAACCCCTGTGGGCACATGTTTATATTCCTGTATCTTTTTCTGTGTATAAAAATGAACCTGAGTTCCCACTGATACCTGACTCTCCTCTAACACCACAGGATTTGTTTTCACCTCCCCCCTCCCCTTGCTTTGTGACTTCTCTCTCTGACACTGAGGAACCCTGCTCAGTGGACACTCTTTAGTGCTCGTCTTATTGGCCATCTTGGCAGGAGGTGGCAGGATTGACCCTGCCCTTCTCTGGCACACTCTCCCCTTGGTGTCTGTGACGCTCCTCTCCCCCAGTTTTTCTCCTACATCTTGCCTCGTTCCAAGAAGTTCCTCTGTTTTCACCTGCCCCTTAAATGTTGTGTCTTCAGGGCTTCGTTCCCCCCTCATGCTCTGTCATCTTACGCTCATCTGTTTCTACGGACACCCTGTTTCTATGGACACCCATGCTGTCCCAAGTCCTGACTTCCCTGAACTCCAGACCTGGGGGTCCTATGGCTTCGTGGACACCTCCCCCTGGGTGTCCCTGGGCCCCTAAAACCCACAGTGTCCCAAATCCTCCCCCCACCCCTACTCTTTGTCCGTGCCACAGGGGTGGCCCTTCCATTCCTCAGGCCCCCAGACATAACGCTGGGCCTCATCCCGAAGTCTCCTTCCCCACCCCTGCCTCCCAGCCACCCGGAGCCCGCATGCACTGCGGGGCGTCTCTTACACCTGCCCCTTCTCCCCTTTCACAGCCCGCCTTGGCCCAGCCCCCTCCTCTCCTGCCTTGTCTCTGCCCTGGCCGCTTCCCTCAGCTGCCAGCCTTCCATCTCACCCTTTAACCCACCTCCCTTGCAGTTAGAAGGATCTGCATGAAGCACGAATCCGACCTTGAGCTGCTGCTGCTTGAAGCCTTTCCGTGTTTCCCCAGTGTCCTTAGGACAAGCTCCAGGCTCCTTAGCCTGATCCCGAAGCCTCGGTGTCTTCTGGCCCCTGACCTTCACTGCTCTCCCCTGGGTGCCTAACTTCTTTGATTGCCTTGAACATGACCACTGCACTCACTTGGGTCTCTGTATAGACCCTCACCCAGCCCCAACAACCTTCAGCCCAGCCAGTCCTGCCCCATCCACACCCCACCCACTTTCTCAGATTATTTTGAAGCAAGTCCCATACGTCGTCATCTAGAAGGAGCATGACTAAAATGGAACCAGTGGTCATTTCTGACCAGAGTAGGGGTAAGCTTTACTTTTTTTTTCTTTCCAATGAGTATGTTTTAACTAAATACTAACTAAGGAAGAAAAAAAATCACACTGTGTTTGAGTTTAAGGGGTAAAGAGTTTTCCAGCATCACCTTATTAATTTAAGAATTTTATAGCGGTAGGAAGAGAAGAGAGATGTTTCTAGAACAGTCAAGGCCAGAAGGAACATTTAAGGAGTGACTAAGTTTCCTTTTGAATCACATCAACTGACGGAATTTTCACACTATCGTGAGTTTTCACAATTCTCACTGTAAACATGACTTATGTAACTTAACAGCATTCTACAGGCTTTTTTTTTTTTTTAAGAAGGTACTGAGGATTAAACCTGGGACCTTGTGCATGGGAAGCAGACGCTCAACCACTGAGCTACCTCTGCTCCCCAGTGAGAGTTGGTTTTTCCATTTTTTTTTGTTTTTAGGAGGTACTGGGGCTCAAACCCAGGACCTTATACGTGGGAAGCAGGTGCTCAACCTCTTGAGCTACATCCAGTCCCTTCCACAGGTATTTGAAAGAACTGCATTGGATTTTGTGCATGTAAAAGGAAGGTTACTAAAGTATGTTGGCATTGGGAGAATTCTTCTGTTCTGACGTCAGTGACTATTGAGAGTGAATTCAGTGTAAAGGAACAAGCGCATCTGCTCTGAGACCTTTTCAGTTTTAAATCTAGCTAGCAAGTGCTTCAGTAATGAGCACCAATATTTATTTGGTCCTTCGTGCCAGTCACTGTTCTGAGCCCTTTCCATGCATTTGTTCAGCAATCCTCAGGCTGCAACTACTTTTATTATCCCATTTCCTCAGTGAGGAAACTGAGGCATCTACAGTTAAAATAATTAGCAAGTAAGTGACAGCCCCAGGATTTGAACCCAGGAGTCCCAGTTCCTTAGTCCCTGCCTTTAATCCCACTCCACCTTTGTACCTTGCTCCTTGATTCCGTTTTGAAAAGAGAAGGGCACACGCATTTCTGATCCTGCACTTTCTCCCTTTGCGAAGTGGGGCATAAATCACTTTACTCTTCAGCTACCTACAATCCTTTTCAATATCCCCAATTATTTGTAAAGAAACATTTTAATGTTTTCAGGGGAATTTTCAAACATCTCCAAAAGCAGAGAGAAACCTCTAATGAACCCCTTTGTCCCCAGCACCCAGCTTCAACAGTTAGCAGCCCACAGCCGCTCTTGTTTCATTCATTTCCTGCCGTTTCCTACCCTGCTCAGTTATTTAAAGCAAATCCAGATGTTTACTCAAGGAAATTTTTAAAAGAGGCTTTCCCTGCTGGCATACCGGCCTCGCTCCTCATTCTCGGCCCCTTTCCCCTCGTTTTCCAAATGCGGACAGGCCTATGCGTGCGGTGCAGTGCTGCTGCCACCTGGCTCTGGCCTGGCTCCTTTCCTGTAACCCTATATGCCAGGCGTTTCTCCACATTGCTCTGAGGCCTGAAAATGGCCCTCTTAACGACCATGGCAGGCTGGTGTTGCCTTGGCAAGCCTGTCCCCGCAGGAGGACATTTAATCTGCTCATGGCTTTTGGCCATGATCGTGGCCTCTTGCCTTATTTGGATTATTTTCTGGATCCGACCTCCTCTCCAAGCCAGGTCAGGCTCCTGTTATACTCCCCTCGTCCACCGTCACTTCACTCCCAGCACGGTTAGCCTTCTCGTAGTTGAACTTGGATACTCACTCATTGCATGGGCGAGACCAGACCATTAAGTCTGTCTGTATCCCTGCTGCGTCCCCAGCGTCACCCAGCACAGGACCTGGCACTCAGTAGGTGCTCAGTACTGTTGTGCTGAATGGACAAACGAGTGAATGTACACCAAGCTCAATAGTTAGGCTTTTATCATGAGGTCAGCAGGAAGCCACACAAGTGTCTTAGGTAGAACTGAGATGTGGGCAGGCACATGCATCCCCTGCCATCTTGTTAAAATGCCTGAGATTCTGCGTTTCTAACACTTCAGGCGATGCCAGTGCTTGAGTAGCAAGGGTCTTTCTGTGCTAACCAGCAGCAGCTGCTAGCCACACGTGGCCACTGAGCACCTCACATGTGGCTAGTATGAACTGAGATGTGCTGTGCGCATAAAATACCCACCAGATATCAAAGACTTGGTACGAAAAGAGAATGTAAAAAGCTCATTAATAATTTTATATTCATTACGTTAATATGGTAATATTTTGGATATATTGGGTTAAATAAAACGTATTATTAAAATTAATTTCACCTGTTCCTTTTTTTCCTCCTAATGAGGCTACTAGAAAATTTAAAATCACAAATGTGGCTCACATTTGTGGCCTGCAGTATGCTTCTCTTGGCCAGTGCTGGTCCAGAACACTCCACACTCCCTCTCACCTCTGAGCATTTGCATGTGCTATTTCCTCTCTTTGGAAAACCCTTCTTTTTTCCTACTCCCCTCTCCACAACTAATTCCTAATAGGTTTCAGGTCTCAGCGTCAATGTTTCCTCTTCTGGGGTGGGTCAAGGTGCCTGTTTGGGGCTCCACAGCTGCTTGGCTTCCCCACATCCTGGGCCATCCCAGCCCTGACACCTCTCCCGTGCTTCCCCATCCCACCCCATCCTTCCGCCTGGGCCGCCCCCACCCCAGCCCGACCATCACCTGGGATATCAGCATGTGTGTTTCTCTCTCCTTTAGACCAATTAGTCCATAAGGATGGGGACAAATGTGTCTTGGTCACCACTTTATCTTCAGAACCTGACACAGTCAATAAAAGTTAACTGAAGTAATCAATGACAAGTCAGGTGGGGTCAGCACATTTGACAGCGGGCACTGGCCTGGGGGCCATCTTTAGAGGGCCTGCGTGGCCTGCGCTGATGCAGGGGCAGCCGGGGGCTTGCCGGCACCGACGGGCCGCGCGCTCGGCCTCCTCTTGGTAGAAGTGCCCTTCTGCCTACCTGTCCAGGACTGACTCCTATAGCTCCTCTCGGCATCTGTCCTCTGCCAATGGCACATTTCTGAATGTGAACTTGATGTTTTCTTTGTCATTTTGTACCAGTTTTGGGTACAACACAGATTATTTTTCCCAGTCTGAGATTTCCCTTATTCTTTTTAATTGCATAGAAACGTTGATTTTTTTTTTAAGATTGCTATTAAAAAATAGTTGTCATTCTTTTCTTTTGAGATTCTTCTGTTGATTCAATACCTTTAATGTGAAAAGAATCTCAACTTCATCAGTAATCAGCAAAAGAAAACTTAAGGTCATCCTGAGGTCAGCGTCCTCTAGGTCCAGCTCGCCCGCTCAAGTCCCCCCATTGCTGTGGTCCCGCCACTCTCTCCCTGTCCACCACGTCCTTCCGTTTTCACCCCCCTGCCCTGACCACTGTCCCTACTCATAAGTTCAAAGTTGTAATCACTTGCTTGCAAACAACCTAAATTCCCTTCCTCCTCTTTTCTGGCCCTATCCACTTGACTAAAAGACAGCCCTGAATTACATAAGCATCTAAAGAAAGCAAAAAGGCAAAGGTCATGCAGATTCTGTTTTATATCCTCAAATCAACAAAAATAAAGATACCTGGGGGAGAGGATGGGGATTATTAGCAGGACATCACATATACTGCTGCTGGGAGTGCAAATTAGTTCAGTTCTCTGGAGAATAGTTTGGTGTGTGTATGTGTGTGTTTTAGTTTTACCCAGTTGAATATATGAGTACCTTACACTTAGCAGCTGTAGTTCTAGCTACTTACCTGAGAAGAAGTACTTGACCATGTGCATCAGGTAAGATGTCCTGGAAAGCTGATAACAGCACAGTCTGAGAGCAAAAAAATCAGCAACCCTGATGCCCAATAAAGGAGAACAGAAAAACTGATAGATGCACATGATGGAATATTATACAGCAATGCAAATGAATACAGATACTTAAAAGAATGACTATTAGAAACATAACAAAATTCAGAATCTACATAAGATGATACTATTTTGATAAGGCTCAAAACCAAGCAAAAGGAAATATTGCTTAGGCACACAAAAATAAATGATCAAAGTACATTCTAAAAAAGCAAGGGATGAGGGAAGCTTCTGGCATTTGTTGCACTGTGTATTTAAAATGGGTGTCATGTAAATTGCACCTCAATAAAGTTTAATTTTTAAAACTTGTTCTGCCTCTGGGTAAGCAATGTAAGGAGGTGATAATAGGGCAGATGCCACCAACTGATGTCTCAGCTGTCATGCTGAGGATGGCAGGGCAGAAAAAGGAAAGGACCTAAGTTCATGATCATGTCACTGAGCCACTTTTTCTTCACTGCTATATCTCTAGCTCCTAGAACAGTTGGCACTAAATAGTGCTCCTAGAACAACTGGCTCACAATAAATGTGTATTTTTAAGTAAGAATTTTAATTGATGTATAATAAAATCTTTAAACATGTTTGAGTGGGTAAATTAAAGAACTGTGGAACCACCATTGATTTCTTTCTTTTTGAAATAGTGCATTTCCCTATGATTCAAGCCTTTTGATTTGAGTCCTCTTAATCTGCAGCCAAAAGCACTTAATTGGCAACCTTCCTGGTGAGTGAGTTACAGCTAAGTTTTTTTAGGGCACCTACTATGTGTTCAGCTGTTTGAAGGCTTTGCCTCCACAATGTCTTTGAATCTTTACAACACCCCTGTGAGCTTAGTTTCATGACTCCTCTTCCACTGAGCAATTGGATCTAAAAGAGATTGCAGATTGGCCTGCTTGGTCTTGCCATCTGCCAGATGCCCCCAGGGTCTTGACACATTACTCCATCCGTCCATCCCCTTCAGGGAATCCCAGCACTGTAGTCATATTTAAGATCAGCAAGTTTTCTATATTCACCCCACTGGCGCCATTGGAGGCAGCCCAGGTTTCAATTATCTTCTCCTTGTAACACCACCCCAAATCTCAGTAGCTTAAAGCAATTAATTAGAGTTATCTCTTGTGGTTCCATGGGTTGACTGGGCTCAGCTGGGTGATTCTTGCTGGGGGATGCCATACTCTTGCAGTTGGATATCATCTGGAACCGTAGACATCTGAAGGCTTTCCTGGCTCAGCATCAAGTTGGATCACTCATGGCTGGCAGTTGCTGCTGCTGCAATGGTCTTGGGGTGTCGGCAGGAGTGCCTAGACATGGCTTCTCCATGTGTCTCGGGTTTCTCAAAGCATGGTAGCTAGGTTCAATAGAGGAAGTGTTCCAAGAATGAGCTTTCCAAGAGGCCCCATCAGAAAGCTGCCAGGCTTCTTATGATCTAACTCTGGAATGCCCAGAATGCCACTTCCTCTATGTTGTATTGGTCAAACAAGTCACTAAGGACAACTGGGTCTCAAGAGGAGGGCAAGCAGACCATCTCTTGATGGATGATCAGCTGTGGTGCTGCAAGAAAACCCAGGCCACGTGGGTGTGTGATTATTCAAGCCAACAGCCAGCATTAACTAGCAGACTTGAGGAAGCCTTGAAGACTCCAGCTCCAAATGCCACTTGACTGTAACCACATGAGAGGCCCTGAGTAAAAGCCGCCTGGTGGAACCCAATTAACCTCCAGAAATGTGAGCAATAATAAGTTGTCATTGTTGTTTTATGTCACTAAGTTTTGGGTGACTTGTTATGCAGCAATAGATAACTGATACACCTCTCTCCCCAAGGGTAATCATGATGCTGACTTCTACCACCATAGATTAGTTTTGCCAGGTTTTGCACTGTATATAAATGGAATAAAGAAATACATGGGGAGCAGGTGTAGCTCAGTGGTTGAGCACTTGCTTCCCACATATGAGATCCCAGGTTGAATCCCCAGTGCCTCCTAAAAACAAAAAAAAAAGAAAATACATGGACTTCTGGTTTTCTTTTGGCTATGATGTGTGTGCTTGGGCCCATCTCTCTTCTTTTTAATTTCTGTCTTTCCCCTCTCCCCACCCCCAGTTGTCCGCTCTCTGTGTCCATTTGCTGTGTGTTCTCTAACCACTTCTATCCTTATCAGTGGCACCAGGAATCTGTGTTTCTTTTTGTTGCATCATCGTGTGTCAGCTCTCCGTGTGTGTGTGATGCCATTCCTGGGCAGACTGCACTTTCTTTCACGCTGGGTGTCTCTCCTTAACGGGGTGCACTCCTTGCACGTGGGGCTCCCCTACACAGGGGACACCTCTGCATGGCACAGCACTCCTTGGGCGCATTAGCACTGCACATGGGTCAGCTCCACACAGGTCAAGAAGGCCCGGGGTTTGAACCGCGGACCTCCCATGTGGTAGGCGGACACCCTATCCACTGGGCCAAGTCCACTTCCCTTGGGCCCATGTTACGAGAGTTTTAGAGGGTCCACATTTTGGCTTTTTGGTTCTCTGCCCTCTGAGGATGGTGTAGTGGACCTCGATTATATTGGCCTCTCCCACATTCATTCCCGTTTCTGGTTACAGTGCCCCAAGTCTTCTCCTGCACTCTTGGTCTTTGTGCTTTGGGTGCAGCAGAATCCACCTGCTGGTTCTCAGGGGTGAACCCGTAAGCCAGGTCTGGCTGTTCATCTTCCTGACCACAGTGCTACTTCAGAAATGTGCCTGTGACCCAAGATCTAGCCAGTGAGAGGCAGAGTGGGCTTTTCTGCTGGGATAACAGGGAGGAGAACTCCTTTTATTGTGCAGGTACCTGGCTGGTAGAATGTAAGGCCAGAACTACTGTGAGAGAAGAGCTTGTCTGAGAATGAAGAAAGACAACACAGAGAGGAAATCATGGCTGAGACGTAGAGAGAGAGTCCTGACCACCTCCTTGGTCCCTGAGCTCAGCTGCCCTGAAGGTGAACGTACCCTGTTTCAGTTAGATGAGCCCACAAAAATACCTCTTTTTTTTTTTAGGCAGTTTGGATTGGGTTTTCTATTATTTGTAGCCAAAAGAATCTAGCAAGGAGCTATATCATTTCTTCTTGCTGGACTTACACCCACATGTGGGGAAGAGAGAACAACATAGGAAAATGGCTCCTAAGTGTGAAACCCGAACCAGAAGCATCAACCTCATGAGAAATGCTCATTTTTTGGACCCAACCCAAGACCTTTGAATCACAAACTCTGGGGATAAGCCCAAGCAACAGTGGATTTTTTTTTAAGGAGGTACCGGGGATTGAACCCAGGACCTCGTACATGGGACGCAGGTGCTCAACCACTTGAGTTACATCTGCTCCAACAGCAGTGTTTTAAGAGGCCCTCCAGAGGCTGTGTGCTAAAGTCTCAGCATCACTGTAGTAGATCCTAGTGGAGCAGAAGGAAAATGGACTCTGGAGCCAGATTGTGTGTTCAAGTCATGTAGACAACATTGCCAGGCTCTCTGATTTTATCCTGCTTCCCATTTCTCATCTTTAAAGTGGTGTTATTATAGCATCTATTTTATAGTGCTTTTATGTGGATCAAAAAGTTAATAGAGGGAAACGGACTTTGGCCCAGTGGTTAGGGCGTCTGTCTACCATATGGGAGGTCCGCGGTTCAAGCCCCGGGCCTCCTTGACCCGTGTGGAGCTGGCCCATGCGCAGTGCTGATGCGCGCAAGGAGTGCCGTGCCACGCAGAGGTGTCCCCCGCGTAGGGGAGCCCCACGCGCAAGGACTGCACCCATAAGGAGAGCCGCCCAGCGCGAAGGAGGGAGCAGCCTGCCCAGGAATGGCGCCGCCCACACTTCCCGTGCCGCTGCCGACAACAGAAGCGGACAAAGAAACAAGAAACAAGACGCAGCAAAAAGACACAGAAAACAGACAACCGGGGGAGGGGAGGGGAAATAAATAAAAAAATAAATCTTAAAAAAAAAAAAAAAAAAAAAAAGTTAATAGAGGTAAAATGCTTAATATAGCACCTGGCATGTTTCATGCTCATTTAAAGTTAGATCTGTGGTTCAGAGACCTGGGTGGGCTTGTTAAAACAGACATTGCTGGGCTTCATCCTCCTCTCAGAGTTTATGATTCACTAGGTGGAATCGGAAAATGTGCATTTCTCACAAGTTCCCAGGTCAGGCTGATGTTGCTTGTCTGGAGTGCCCCACTTTGAGAACCAGTGAATTAAATGTTCTTATTCCTGGTCTCCAGCTCTCTTTCGAATGGCTCTGCAGTCACCTCAGGTGCTCTGGAATTGCTCTTTCTGCTGATTCAGACCTCTGGCTTCTCTCCCTCCCCTCTGGCATCAGTTTCCAGAGTTGGATTCTCCCTGGCTGGTAATCAGAGCTCTGAGCCCAGCTCTCCGGAGCATAGCCCCAGCCTCCACCTGTTCAGGTTGCCTGATTGATGGCTCCTTCAACTACAACTGTTCCTTTTTTGGCAGCCTTCAGAACTGTCTCCAGCTTTCTTACATAAGCAGACACCTTTCCTCCTAACCTTTGGGAATTGCCCCATCATTCCAGACACTCTGGTTGTCCATTCCAGTCCTCACTCAACCCCTACCGCAGAAGCTTTTTTTTTTGCTTTGCTGATACAAATGGCTTTAAATGCAAGCCTTCTCCAACAAACTCCTGTGTAATTTAGCCCTGCTGGCTGGAGCAAAATGATCAGAGTGGCTGGAGCTGAGAGTGTGAGGGAAGATGGCAGAAGATCAGGTCAAACAGATAGCCAGAGAACAGATTGTACACATTTTTATATGTCATGGGAAGAGCTTGGACTTTACCACAATAATAATAAACATTTTTCTTCATTTATTTTAAATGAGATATATATGCAGAAAAATATGCACGTGTTACACAGTCAAAAGAAAAATTATACAGAGAACACCCATGCAGCCACCACATAGGTAGGAAATGAGATGTTGCCAGTCAAAATCATCCCTAACATCTGTGGACCCTGGACCACGAGTACGAATGGAATCTCCCTGCCGACAGCTCACATCCTCCTCTTCCCATCCCTGTCTCTGTACTGCACACTTGAGAAGTTTTTCACACATCTACGAGGACACCCCAGTCTGTACGCCAGACTTCCCCAAATCACCTCTTGCTTAGACCTTGGATCTAGGGGGCACAGCCTTTTCTGGGGGTGGAGAATGGACGGAGGAAGAAGCCCACACAGGTGTTGGAAGCAGGTTTGAGAACATTTAGGCAGGGAATTCTAGAGAACTGGGTTTTCTGAGCATGGTCTAGAACTACATTGTCCAAGGGAGCAGCCAATAACCAAATATGGCTATTTAAATTTAATCTAAA
This sequence comes from Dasypus novemcinctus, assembly GCF_030445035.2. Taxonomy (NCBI): domain Eukaryota; kingdom Metazoa; phylum Chordata; class Mammalia; order Cingulata; family Dasypodidae; genus Dasypus; species Dasypus novemcinctus. The sequence goes on along the minus strand of NC_080690.1, from coordinate 60,159,022 downwards.
TAAAAATTCAGTTCCTCAGTTACAATAGCCATATTTTGAGTGCTTATAGCCATATTTGGCTAGTGACTATCATAGTAAACAGTGCAGATATAAAATATATCATTGCCATAAAGGAGGAATAGAGAAACAAAAAAGACATGAGACATATAGAAAACAAAAAGTAAAATGGCAGGTATAAATCCAACTATATAAATAGTAACATTAAATATAATTGGATTAATAATCCAATAAAAAGGCAGAGATTGTCAGACTGGATAAGAAAACCACCATATCCTGTTGGAGACACATTTTAGATTAAGAGATGCAAATAGATTGAAAGTAAAAGGTTAGACAGAGATATATCATGTAAACAACAATCACAAGAAAACTGGAAGGGCTATACTAGTACCAGAAAAATATAGACTTTAAAACAAAATGTTACTAGAGATAAAGTGGGACATTTTATAATGCTAAAAGGATCAATCTATCAGGATTATAGGCAATATACACAGTTGTAAACATGTATGCATCTAATAACAGAGCCCCCACACAGTGAAGTGATGCACCAAAAAAGATGATGACTTGCACGTGGAACATTCTCTAGTATAGGCCATATGCTAAGCCATAAAAAAAACCTCAATAAATTTAAAGGGTAGAAATTATACAAAGAATGTTCTTTAATCACGATGGAATTAGATTAAAAATAACATGACTGTGGGAATTAAACAACACACTCTGAAATAATAGTCAAAGAAGAAATCCAAAGGAAATTAGAGTATATTTTGAGATGAATGAAAATGAAGACACATACCAAAATATATGGGATTCAGGCAAAACAGTGCTTAGAGAGAACTATATGTCTATAAATAACTATATTAAGAAAGAAAGATCTCAAAGCAATAACCTAACCTTCCTAACAGTAGAAAAAGAAGAACAAACTAAACCTAAATCAAGCAGAAAGAAATAAAGATTAGAGTGGAAATTAAACAGAGAATAGAAAAATAATAGAGAAAAATCAATGAAACCAAAAGGTGGTTCCTTGGGAAGATTAACAAAATTTAGAAACCTTTTCATAGAATGACCAAGAAAAAAGACAATTACTAGAATCAGAAATGAAAGAGGCAATATTGCTACCACTCTTAATGGAAATATAAAAAGGATTATAAAGAAATACTATGAACAATTGTATGCCAATAAATTAGAAACATAGAGAAAGCAGACAAATTCCTGGAAAGTCACAAACTACTGACACTGACTCCAGAAGAAATGGACGATTTGAATGGACCGGTAATGAGTGAAAAGATTGAATCCGTAAACAACAACAACAACAAAACCGCCCAGGCCCAGGCCACTTCACTGAATTCTATCAGACATTTAAAGAAAAATTAATACCAATTCTTTACATCTCTTCCAAAGTACAGAAAAGGAGGGAACATTTCCTTCCTATGAGGCCAGTATTACCCTGACACCAAAACCAGATAAAAACCAGGAATGAAAACTGCAGACCAATATCTCTCATGAATATGGATGAAAAAAATTCTTTTAAAATCAAATCTAGTACTATATATAAGAATTATACATCACGACCGAGTGGGATTTATCCCAAGAATGCAAGGGTGTTTCAACCTATGAAAATCAATCAACATAATATACTACATTAATAGCATAAGGGGGGGACAACACATGATCATTTCAATAGAAGCAGAAAAAGAATTTGACAAAATCTAACACCCTTCCATGATTAAAAAAAACAAACTAGGAATAGAAAGGGACTTCCTCAACCTGATAAAGGGCATCTAAGAAAAAAACCCAGGTAATACCCTTCTTAGTAGCCAAAGACTACATTCAGGAATAAGACAAGGATACCTGCTCTCACCAGTTTACTGGAGAGTCTAGTCAAGGCAATTAGGCAAGAAAAAGAAATAAAGGCCACCCAGATTGGAAGAAAAAACAAGTAAAACTATCTTGGCAGATGGCATTCTCTTATATATAGAAAGTCCTATGGACCCCAGAAAAAGCCAAAGTAGATACAACACTAGGTACTGGTTCTGAAGGCTACAGAGACCCACAGGGTATATGGTCATGGCAGATGGATTTGGAGCTCTGTGCCATGTCAGAGCACCCTACTTTGGAATTTGTACTCCTGAGTGTGACGGAGATGGACTCAGATGTGACCTTTCTACACATGCCTCTTCTCTCATTTTTATTGAACCTGTGGTTGGCAATTGGGATGGTGTATACTCAGGGGACTTGAATCTCTGGACTGCCTATGTACCAACTGGGCCCTGAGCCTCAGCAGAATTGCATCTCCTACTCTCTGGTTTGTTGGACTTACCCAAGTCAGCTAACAGGGAGGTGAAGATGGTCAACCACCACACCAGGGAATCAAGAGTGCCTACATCTGCAAGCAGAAGAATTGCTTCCATCATCCATGTGGAATCTAAGCCCCCTCTTGATCTAGAGGTAGAGTGGACATCACCATCCCAGGGTCCACAGAATGGAGGAATAAAATATGGATTAGAGTGGATTTACTGATATTCTACTATAAAACTATTGTAACTAGTAATAGAAGAAATTGTAGCATTGAGGTGGAGAAAGTGGCCACAGTAGTTGCTGAGGGCAGGGAGAGGGAAGAAGAGATGTGATGTGGGGGCATTTTTGGGACTTTGAGTTGTCCTAAATGATATTGCAGTGTCAGATGGTGGACTTTATATATCCTTCCATAACCCACTGAATGTACTGGGGGAGAGTGTGAATTACAGGATAAACTATTATCCATGTGGTGCAGCAGTGCTCCAAAATGTGTTCACTGAGTGTGACAAGTGTGCCACAATGATGGGGGAGGTTGTTGGTGTGGGAGGAATGGGGTGGGGGGCTGAGGGGAATATGGGAACCTCTTATGATTTTTATTTTTCAATTTATTTTTTAAAAGAATTTTTTTTTAATTTCCCCTTCCCCGCCTCCCCCCCTCCCCCCAGTTGTCTGCTTTCTGTGTCCATTCGCTGTGTGTTCTTCTGTGTCTGCTTGTATTCTTGTCAGCGGCACCCGGAATCTGTGTCTCGTTTTGTTGCATCATCTTGCTGCGTCAGCTCTCCAGGTGTGCAGCGCCACTCCTGGGCAGGCTGCGCTTTTTTCACACTGGGTGGCTGTCCTTACGGGGTGCACTCCTTGCACATGGGGCTTCCCTATTTGGGGGACACCCCTGCATGGCATAGCATTCCTTGCATGCATCAGCACTGTGCATGGGTCAGCTCACCACATGGGTCAGGAGGCCCTGGGTTTGAACTTTGGACCTCCCATGTGGTAAGCAGATGCCCTATCCGTTTGGTCAAACCCACTTCCCTATGTTTTTTAATGTAACATTTTTTGAGATGTATGTATCTTTAAAACACTACAATTTACAAAAATGATGGGGTTGGGGGGTGAGGAGTGGGTTATATAGGAACCACTTATGTTTTTTAATGTAATGTTCTTTGTGATCTATTAACTTTAATAAATAAATAAATAAAAGAAAGTCCTATGAAATCCACTACAAAATTACTGGAACTAATAAACAAGTTCAGCAAGTTTGCAGAATACAAGATCAAGACACAAATAGTGTTGTGTTTCTATACAGTAGCAATGGACAATCTGAAAATGAAATCAAGAAAACTCCATTTATAACAGTATCAAAAACAATAAAAGACTAAATTTAACAAAAGATGTGCAAAATGTATACTCTGAAAACTGCAAAACTTTGTTGAAAGAAACTAAAGAAGATCTAAATAAATGGAAAAACATCCCATGTTCATGGATTGGAATTTTAAATTGAGATGGCAATACTCCCAAAATTGATCCACAGTTTCATCATAATCCCTACCAGAATCCCAGCTGAGGTTGATAGCTCAAGGGTACAGGTGGTAAAATGTTCTAAGATTGACTGGTTGCACATGTCTATGAATATACTGAAAATCATTGAATTGTACACTTAAAGTGGGTGAATTGTGTGATATGTATTGTGTGATATGTATTATGAAATTGTATTTCAATCAAGCTGTTTAAAAACCAACCAAAAGAAGCAAACTTGAAGTTTCTTTTTCTTATCTCCCAAGGCCAGATAAACACAAGGAGAAATGCCCAGACATGACTTCTCAGTGCCACATCTTGCTTACTCAGTGGATATACCTATCTGAGCTATGTTCTAGTGAAAAGAGATGACCTTTGTGTCCCAATCACAATGACTCACGCCATCCTATAGGAGAAAAGTTTAAGTCCCCTTTTTCACCTGGTGTAAAGAACATCACTTTAAGACAGGGGTTCTGAAGAAGGGGTCTGTGAGCTTGAATTGAAATTTTAAAAAAACAAAAAACACATTATTCTTTCGGGGACGTGTTGGTGTGGATGTGATATACTTATAGTGTGGCCTTAGAAAAAGGTCATGGTTTTCACCTGACTGAGAAAGGGGTCTGTGGAACAAAAAAGGTTAAGAATCCCTGCCTTAAAGTCTTAGTTGGAAATCAGTGTGTTACGCTCTTTGCATGGAGCATACAGGCTCAACCCACAGGCTTTCTCCCTTAGCTAGCTGGCATCAGCCATGGAAAGCACCTGCCGCCAAGGAGCTAACGTACTCACGTGTAACCCTTACGGTGCGTCTTCTTATAGAAATCACTTGATTCTTTCATGACACCTAACTGCCATCTGGCTACCCCAGTCTAACAGAAATGTTCCAAAAGTTTTGAACCTCACAATGAAGAGGTCTGGTGCCCATCCTTCCTCTCCCAGAGGGCCTCTGTCCCTTAAGTGATTTTCCTTTCCTCTCCCCAGCAATCAGGGATAAATACCTGCTTTACATCTGGGTGGCTCAAGAGCCATTCTAGTCACTTTTCCAGAACCCAAAAAGGTCTCTTCCAAGAGGACTTGATATTTCCACTGCCCAGAACAGAACTTGTCAGGATTTTAAAATCTCTTTCCAATAAAGTAAAATGCTAAAATGATTTAAAAGATAATAAAAAATTAAAAGTGCTAGGTATAGAATGCAAAGCAAAAGGCTTTCCTCTAAGCTTATCTTAATATGTCTTATCTGGAAACAAAATTAATACACAGAACAGAATGTATCTCCAAAAGCCATATAAATTTCAAAATGCATATGGTAATTAATACATGACAGGCACTGTTCTAAGAGCTGTAAACGTTCTAATTCATTTAATCCTCGTGACACTCTGTGAAGTAGATGTTAACTTACCTCCATTTCACAGATGAGGAAACTGAGGCCCAGAGGGGTGATGCACTTGCCGCGGGCTGCCCAGCTAGGCGCTGCAGACACAGGCTCTGCATCCGGTCTGGCTGGCTGGTGGAGGAAAGCGAGGCAGAAGAGGAGTGGATGGGCTGGGCAGCAGAGGGACCAACCTCGCCCAGGCACCTCCGGGCACTCTGAGCACGGAGTAGAGGTCAGGACCCCGTCATTCTCCCCCCTCCCTGCCAGGGCTCCCCCGCTCCAGCACCCTTAGCCCTCAGCTTTAGACGAGTGCCCAGTCTTCTTTCAAGCAGCGTTAATGAACCTAATCTTAGAATTAAGATGGTTCAGGGAAGCGGACTTGGCCCAGTGGTTAGGGCGTCCGTCTACCACATGGGAGGTCCGCGGTTCAAACCCCGGGGCCTCCTTGACCCGTGTGGAGCTGGCCCACGCGCAGTGCTGATGCACGTAAGGAGCGCCCTGCCACGCAGGGGTGTCCCCGCATGGGGGAGCCCCACGCGCAAGAAGCATGACCCATAAGGAGAGCCGCCCAGAGCGAAAGAAAGTGCAGCCTGCCCAGGAATGGTACCACACACAGGGAGAGCTGACACACAAGATGACAACAAAAGAAACACAGATTCCCATGCCGCTGACAACAACAGAAGCAGACAAAAAGAACATGCAGCAAATAGACACAGAGAACAGACACCTGGGCGGGGGGGTGGAGAGAAATTTAAAAAAAAAGAATTAAGATGGCTCATTAAGCAGACAGGGGAGTGACGTGCAAAAGGCCTAGGGTACGATGGGATATTTTTTTAAAAGTAGGAGACAAAGTCATTCATCACAATTTGCCCATAATGTAAAGACTGTCTCTGCCTACAGACAAGAAGGGAAGGAAACAAGAAGACAGTGGACTTGGACACTGTAAGAAGATTCACTCTTTTCTATAAATACTGTCTTAAAAGTAAACAAAACCCTTTACATGTAATCAGAGATGTTGAGAATTTTTTCGACTTTTAACATTGTTGGGTTGTTTTTGTGTATGTGGAAACCTTTTTTAAAAAATAACTATTTTATTTCAGAAGAGTTCTAAGATTACAGAAAAATTGTGAGGATAGTACAAAGAGTTCCCATATACCCCAAACCCAGCTTTCCCTAGTATTAGCATCTTACACTGTAGTATGGTACATTTGTCACAATTAATATTGATAGATGATTACTATTAACTAATGTCCATAGTTTATTCAGATTTCTTTACTTTTTACCAATGTCTGTTGCTCCTAGGATCCCATTCAGGATAGTACATTATATTTAGTCATCCTGTCTCAGGCTCCTCTCAGCCTGTTTTTGATGACTTCAACAAGTTTGATGTACTAGTCAGGTGTTTTGTAGAATGTCCCTGAAGTGGGGTTTGTGTGATGTTTTTCTCAAGATTAGATAGGTCATAGGAGGAAAGTCACAAAGGTAAATTACCGTTTTCATCCCATCTTATCAAGGGTACATACTGACTTTGTACCCTTGATGCTGACTTTGATCATGGCTGAGGTAGTGTTTGTCAGGTTTATCTACTTCCTTGTTTTTCCCTAACAAACCTGGAAAAATATAATGGAATTTTAAAAACTAGGCCAATGTCACTCATAAACACAGAGAGAAATTTTCCAATAAAATATTAAGAAATTGAACACAGCAGCATTTTAAAATCACTTAAAACAAACAATAGGAATTGCTTTCAGAAGTACAAAAATATCTCAACGTTAGAAAATTTGCCAGTGTGTTTCAGCACATTCACAAGGTAAAGGAGGAGCAATATTTGATCATCTCAAAAGATGTGGAAAATTAATTTTAGAGGATTTAACTCACATTCCTAATTTTTTCAAAGAAGTGCAAAAAAAAAAAAACATTTGAAAAGTAATCCCTGTGTGATAAAGACTTTCCTATGTGAGGTAAAATACCCAGCAGCCATAAATAAAATGTTAAATAAATTTGAACCCCATTCAAAGTAAATATTTCTGCCCAGCATTATGTTCCATAGATAAAGTCGAGACAATTCAGGGGGAGAAAAATGCAACACAAATAACAGTCAAAGGTCCAAGACCTTACAATAAAAAAAAAAAAAAAAAAAATGTTGCCAACTAATGAGAGAGACCAAAAATTCTACCATCCCTCTCTCTTTTTTTCAGCTTCCTCCAGCTATAGGGGCAGGGAACTGGAGCACAAATTCACCATTCCTTAAAAGTTGTAAGAGAGAGAGAAGACAGAGAGGATAGTCAGAATCCTAAACCATCTTAACCACAGATCCCAGAATAGGGAGAAGTGCACACGAAACAATCAAAATTATACCAGACAAAATACAAGAAACAACAGTGTTTAGATCCTGAATATCAGGCAACAAAGAACAAAGATTTCTGAGAGAAGAACAAATGAGGTGAGTTCTGTAACTGCCCCAGTGGACTGCCTGAAGACTTTCCAGTATGCCACAAAGGGAGGGAGACCCAGGTGACACCAGCAGACTCTTAGTTGAGGAGATGGAGCTGACAGTCAAGAAAGACCAAAGTAGCTAGAATTCACAGGCTAGAGTGCTAGAACTGCACAGAAAGCAAACCTGGGGATCTGCAGAGGTTCCCTCGACAGATACAGCAGAGCTCTGATTAGCACATGCCTATGACGAACCTGCCCAAGGCAGGGGAAGGAACCATCCTAAAGGATTAATGAGCAGTGAGTCATGCTCAGTCAGGGATGGGAATAGTTCTTGCTCCAACCAGCCAGATTAAAAATCTCGTAATTCATGGGGAATTAGGTAGGTTATTCAGGAAGGTCTTCCCACAGTAGTGGGGACTAATTAGCAGTAGACTGAGCACTACTCCAGCCTGCCTAAAAAAATAATTAAAGCAAACCCCAAAAAGCTAAAATTGTTTTTCTCAAGTAATTTAACTGCATACCTGATCAAATATGAAAATATTTATAGGAGTACAAAAATCTCCAGCATCCAAAAAGGTAAAATTCACAATTATTGGCATCCAATTAAAGATTACCAGGCATGCAAAGAGGCATGAAAACATAACCCATAATGAGAATAATCAATAATCAAAAGCATACAGAACTGACACAGATGTTAGAATAAACAGACAATAACATTAAAAGTTATTGTACTATATTCCATATGTTCAAAAAAGGTTACGTGGAGGCATAGAAGATATTAAAAACAAACAAATTAAACTACTAGAGATAATAACCAGAATATCTTAATGACAAATACACTGAATGAGGTTAATGGAAGTTAGGCATTGCAGATGATAAGATTAGTAAACTTGAAGACACAGCAATAGAAACTGTAATAAGTTTCTTTTGCAGCTATAACAAATTACCACAGTTTAGGATCTCAAAGCAACATAATTTTATTATCTTATAGTTTTGTAGGTCAGAAGTCTGACATGAGACTCATGAAGCTAAAACCAGGGTGTTAGCAGTGCTGTATTCCTTTCTGGAAGCTCTAGGGGAGAATTCATTTCTTGCCTTTTCTAGATTTTAGGAAAACCCACATTCCCTGGCTCCTGGCCTCCTTCCTCCATCTTCAAAGCCAGCAACATTGCATCTCTCTGACCATTCTTCTACTATCCCATCTCCCTCTGTCCACATCTGGGAAACATTCTGCTTTTAAGAGCCCATGTAATGGGAGCGGAGGTGGCTCAAGCAATTAATTACGTACCTCCCTCCCACATGGGAGGCCCCAGGTCTGGTTCCTGGTGTCTCCTAAAAGGAAGAAGAGCACACAATGAACAGACAGCAAGCACAAACAATGAGGGAGTGGGGAGAAATAAATAAATAAAATAAATAAATCTAAAAAAAAAAAGAACCCAGAACCCATATAATAATATTGGGCCCACGCAAATAATCCAGAATAACCCTCACATCTTAAAGTCCTTAATCACATCTGCAAAGTCACTTTTGCCATATAAGGTAAAACAGGTTTGATGGATTAGGAAGTAGACATCTTAGGGGGGTGGGGGCATTATTCTACCTATCACACTATCTACATAAAACTTACAGGGGAGCAGATGTGGCTCAAGCGGCTGAGCACCTGCTTGCCACATGGGAGGTCCCCGGTTCAATCCCTGGTGCCTCCTAAAAATAAACAGCAAGCAAACAAACAAAAAAGCAACTCAGGGAGCCGATGTGGCTCAGTGGATGAATGCTTGTTCCCACGAACAAGGTCCCAGAGTCATTCCCTGGCTCTGGTACCTAAAAAAAAAGAGAGAAAAGATAACAAAAAAAAATATTGCGTGACTGAGCTGTGGGCCAACTTTAAGTAGCCTAATATCTGGGTAATTGGAGTCCCTGAAGAAGAGCAGAGAGAATTACAGAAAAAATATTTAAAGAAATAATGGCCCAATACTTTCCAAACATTGTGAAAACCATAAACCCACTGGTTTAAGATGCTGGATGAACTCCAAGTACAGGGGCCATGAAGGAAACCACACTAAAGCACATCATAATAAAGTTATTCAAAAGCAGTGATAAAGGGAAAATGTTTAAAGCAGCTGGAGAAAAGAAGGCATGTTACATACATAGAACAAAGTTAAGGACGACAGGCTTCCGGCTGACCAGGATGGTTGTGTAAGACACTGTGGGATACCATTCCTCCTACAGAATCTTTGAACAACTGGAAAGAACTAGCAGAGCATTCTTCCTTAGAACTCTGAGAAACAATTAAAGGTTGCCAAATCAAGAAAATGCCTCTTTTAAAAATGGTAGTATAAGCTCGTGATGCCCTTGCTGGTCCCTCCCCAGTCTGTTCTCCTTTGGTGGGAATCTGGCCCTGTTCCAAAGGGAAGAGAGTGACCCCTAGGTGCATACTGTGGTGGCTGTATGTCAGTTTATTGGGTGGCAGCTTGGAAATATGTCTCTCATCTACTCTCCTAGAACTTGCCTGCAGGCAGAAGCAGCTTGCAGACAACCAACGTAATATAAGAAACCATTAAGTAAAAGTAGCCTGGAGCAAAGGATTACTGTTTTAAGACATATAATAGAGTATCCAGGAGGGAAGAAAGATGATTTCTTAGGGAGTAGAGGGGTCATTCTAATTCCTGTAAAGGGGAATTCTTGGTCACTATAAAGCACAAGCCAAAGTCAAAAAACAGGTTCAGAAAAGACACAGAGAATCCTGCACTTCACATTTGCCTTGGGCTGATCTTGATAGGAGAGCTAAACTGTGAAGGAGAGTACCAGTCAATGCAGAGCCAATTCGCAAAGACTATGAAAGGTGTTTTTGGCATTTGTTTGTTTGTATTTGTTAGCTCCTGGCACTCAAGGGAATCTCTGTCATATCATTAGCTGAATATAAATTTAAGGAACAGCTCAGAGACTAAATCCCATAGTTAACACTTTAAAATATTAATATGCACAGTGTGCAACAAAAGATTACAACAAAGAAACAGGAAATGATTGCCCATCTAAGGGGACAAGATAAAATTCCAGAAACCATCAATGAAGAAGACCAGACTTTAGACATACTGGACAAAGATTTTTAAAATGATTCTCAGTATGCTCCAGGAGATAAAGGAAAACATGGAGGATCACTCACAGCCAAAGCTGAAGACAAAACCCCTAAGAGGCTGGGCCCATGGAGCACCTCAAGAGTGAAGAGATGAGCCCTATGCCTGATTGCTCACAGCTGAGCTCCAGGAGATAGTAGATTTTGGAGGGGAAGGCAGGGATCTTGGCAGAGATCAGCCACCATCTTGCCTCATCATGTGGCAGGACTCCAGGATCACCAGCAGCTGACTTCAGTGAAAAAGCATCTCTGATGGTACCTTGATTTGGATATTTTCACAGCTTTGGAACAGTAAGCTTTTACCCTAATAAATGTCCCATTAGAAAAGCCAACTCATTTCATTGCTTTAGAAGTTCTGTGGCAAACTAAGACAAAAGGGGACAGCCAAGCTCCTGTAAACAGAGGAACTCCAAAACAACTAACAAGCAAAAGCCCAGAAAAGACAGTGACCCAATAAGACAGGGAAAGCCCTACACAGTGCATTTGCCTTGAGCAAATCTTCCTGATAGAAGGGCTAAAATTCAAGAAAATCTGTCTCATCACCAGCTAGTTACAAAACCAAGAAACAGGAACCCCAGGGAGTAAATCCAAGGGTTATCATTATAAAAATACTATAATTTACAATGTGCAACAAAAGAGTACAAGACAAACAAAGAAATAGGAAATGATGGCTGATCCAAATGAAGAGGATAAAAATATGGAGAACACCAACAAATAAGTTAAGAATGTAGACATACCAAACAAAGCCTTTTAAAAAAATGATCTTAAAAGTGCTTAAGGGGATGAAGGAAAGTACAAAGAATTGCAGAATATCAGTGGAAAAAAGAATGAGCAATATGAGGATCTAAGTAAAGAGACAGAACATTTTAAAAGGAACCAAACAGAACTACCAGAATTGAAGATGACAATAACTGAAATGAAAAGTGCCCAGGAGGGTTTCAGGAGCAGATGAGAGATAGCAAAAGAAAGAATCAGTGAACTTGAAGAAAAACACTTAAAACGAGTCTGGCTGAGGAGCAGAAAGAAAAAAGATATTTTAAAAGCAAAAATAGCCTAAGACAGCTATAGAACATCATCAAGCACACCAATATATATGTTATAGAAGGCCCAGAAGGAGAATAAAGTGAGAAAGGGGCCTAAGGAATAGTCAAATAATGACAGAGAACTTCCAACACATGGCAAAAGACATGAATATGTGCATCCAAGAAGCTTAGAGAGAACCAAAAAGGATAAACATGAAGAAAAATACACCCATTCATATATTGATTACACTATCAAATGCAAAGGACAAGGAGAGAATTCCATAAACTGCATGTTATATACAAGAGAATCCCAATAAGATTGAGTGCCAATTTCTCATCAGAAACCATGGAGCGAAGAAAGCAGTTGGTTGAAATATTTAAAGTATTGAAGGAAAACAATTGCCAGCAGTTTGATATGGTTATGGATTCCAAAAATAGATATTGGATTATGTTTATAATCTGGTCTGTACCTGGGCATGATTAGGTTATGATTAGGGCTTTGATTGGGCTACGTCATTAGGGCGTGGGGACTCACAGATAAAAGGCATGGTCAAGGACAGAGTTGAGGGTTTCTGATGTTGGAGTTTGATGCTGAAGTCTTAAGCTGGAGCCCAGGAAGTAAGCACACAGAGGAAAGAGAAGCACCCCCCAGGAAGAGAGGACCTGAGCCAGGAGAAGAACATAGAGGAATAGAGACAGCTCCTTAGATACGGCAGAAACCCCAGGGAGAGAGACAGAGCCATTTACCTGATAGTGTACAGCTGACCTTGTGGAGAAAACAGAGTAACTGAGCCCAGAGGAACCCAGGAAGCCTGAACCCTGGCAGACATCAGCAGCCATCTTGCTCCAACACGTGAAAACCGATTCTGGTGAGGGAAGTAACTTACACTTTATGGCTGGTAACTGTAAGCTCCTACCCCAAATAAATACCCTTTATAAAAACTAATCAATTTCTGGTATTTTGCATTAGCACCCCTTTGGCTGACTAATATACCAGCCAAGAATTTTACATCTGTCAAGACTCTTTTTCAAAAATGGGGCTGGGGGGAAGCAGATGTGGCTGGGAAACAAATGTGGCTCAATTGATAGCGTTTCTGCCTACCATATGGGAGGACCCAGGTTCGATCTCTGGGGCCTCCTGTTGAAAAAGAAGAAAAAGCGTGCCTGCGTGGCAAGCCAGTGCCCACACAAGTGCCCACGTGGAGTAGTGCCTGTGCAAGTGCCTGCATGGTGAGTGCAAGTGCCCACACAAGTGAGTCACATAGCAAGATGTTGACGCATCAAAAGAGAGACAAGGGGAGAGTCCAGGTGAAGCACAGCAGAGACCAGGAACTGAGGTGGCGCAATTTACAGGGAACTTCTCTCCACAGCAGAGGTCTCCAGGATTGAATCCACGTGAATCCTAGAGGAGAGAAAATGAGAAGACAACACAGAGAGCAAAAACACAGGGTAGGAGGAGGGGAAGGGGGGAAAATAAATAAATAAATCATTTAAAAATTAGACAAGACCAGAGGCCTAACTCGGCATCTGACCAGTGCCTGGGCTGCCCTACAGGATTATCAAGAAACCCAGCATTTGCTGGCAGAACCAGTTCCCAGTATTAAAGTAGAAACACATGAGAGCAACACCCGTTAAATTGCTGGCCCCAAGTTTCCCCCTTTGAGGGAGGGACTTTTAAACTTGAACAATTCCTTCCAGAAGAATACCCAATGCACCCCCTAAAGTACATTTCATGACTAAAATTTATCACCCGAATGTAGATAAGTTGGGAAGAATATGTTTAGATATCTTGAAAGATAAATGGTCCCCAGTCCTGCAGATCCACACAGGTCTGCTATCGACCCAGGCTTTGTTAAGTACTCCCAATCTAAATGATCCATTAGCGAATGATGTAGCGGAGCACTGGAAGACAAACGAAGCCCAAGCCATGGAAACAGCTAGAGCCTGGGCTAGGCTATTGCCAGGAACAATATTTAAATCGATCTAATCATCATGTGTGCATCTCTTGTTCTGCCAAGACTTCTTCCTTTTTTGTTTACATTTAATGGACACGGTCTTAGAAACATTACAGAATAAAAGCCCAGACATGTTCAGTCCTTTGGTGATTAATTTAATGCACATTAGTAAATCTATGTCTTGTCCTGATTCACTGTTGTAAAGCATGAGCAGAGGCTAGAAGTATCATCTGGATTGTTGCAAAATGTTTAAAAACAGTGGCCCCTCTCCTGCTTTTTATTCAGTTCTCCCATCATGGTTTAAGTATAAAAGCACTGGGAATGAAGGTAGTTGTCAGGGTTAGCTGCAGGGGTGTGGGTGTTTTTATTTTATTTTTATTTTTGAGGAGGGAGGTAGTTTTATTTTAGTTTTACGAGCCCTCCCTTTTATGGCAATCTAATTAAATGCATTGGTTAAAACAAGTTGTTCTTTAGAATATACCCTCTAGCCAAGTCTAACTTTAGAAGCTGTAGATGAACAAGCTTGACTGAACCAAAATGGGAACGTTAAACAAACGTCACAGCCATCACTAATAACATTGTGACTTTGCTGTGAAGTATAGAGTCCTACCTTCAAAACAAAACCTTGTGACTATTTTGTATGGCTTATCTGGAAACTTCTGTAAATCTTATGTTTTATTAAAATATTTTTTGTTATTCTGCTTTGCCTTTAACAGTTTATTTTACTTTGTTTATTTCATTTTTCCAATGTGACAATCATATTTAAAAATTAAAACACCGATGGAAAAAATAAATAAAATAAAATAAAATGGGGATGGGGAGGAAGCAGATGTGGCTTAACCACTTGGGTGCCCATCTACACATATGGGAGGTCCCGGGTTGGTTAGAAAGAAAGCTGCACCTGTAAGAAAACAAAAGCTCACCCGATTGTGGAGGAGAAAAGAATTTTATTAAGGATCTTGCAAGAACAGGCTCACAACCTGGATAAAATGGCCGGGGTACCAAACAACAAGAAACAATGATATTTATACCCTAAACCTAACACACAGGTCCCTCCCCTGTTCCCCATTGACTGGCCTCAGGGGTTAAAGCCCATCGAGATGTCCCACTCAGTTCTTTGGTTCAGCGCTCAGTTGCTCCCTTCACTCCGGCTGGCTGGGTGGCTTGGTGCTGCTTTCACTCCTGGTGCGCTTTTCAAATTTGGCCCCATCCCCATTTCTCACCATTGGCCCTTCTCGCTTTGACCCCTCCCCTAGCACTCACCATTGGCCGCCCCTCATTTTGGCGCCACTTTTCAAATTCCTGGTGGGCCAAAGCAGCTAGAACCCCTTTCCCTCCCTCCTCCATCGGTAGAGCGGGCTCTGGCTTCCCCTTTGTGAAAACGAAACTTAACCCTTTCCTACAGGTTCAGTTCCCGGTTCCTCCTAAAAGAAGATGAGCAGATGCCGCCTCCCACCACAGCAGAGCTAGACTCTGCTTCCCCTGCAAGGAGCTAGCCTCTGCCCCCACCACCACAAGCCAGCAGACGCCATAGCCCACGGGGCGTGGATGTGGCCCAGTCAGCTGACACTCACCTCTCATGGGAAGCCCCAAGTTCAGTTCCTGGTGCCTCCTGGAGAAGGCGAGCAGCAAGATGAATGAACCATCTGGGGAAAGGGGGTTAAATAAAGAAAATAAAGTAAATTTTAAAATCTTAAAAAATAATGAGGGAGAGATTAAGACGTTCGAAGATAAACAAAAGCTGAAAGAGTACATCACCACTAGGCCTGCCCTACAAGCAATGCTAAACGGAGTTCCTTAGACTGAAATGGAAGACAGTAGACGATTCAAAACAGCATAGATAAAAACCTACAGTAAAGGTAACCATTTAGGTAATTATAAATGCCAGTAGTGGCCGTTTGAAATCATTTTATGAATACCAGAAAGAGAAATATGTTTGTGGGCTGGTCCACTCCTGTGGGTGTGAGGCCTCTTTTCAACTGGACTACCTCATTGAGGTGTGACTCTGGTTGTTGAATCTCCTCCCTCTTGCTGGGTCCGATAAAAAATGGAGACACACTGTAAGAGAGAGCTCCGCCATCTTTTATCCTGCTATGTGACAGAAAGGAGAGGCTCAAGCAAGCAGCTGAGGCACCAGGGAGAGATGAACCATTTGCGTGATAGCTTGCAACTAAAATTGGGAAGAGAGTGGAAGGGCCAAGCCTGAGAGAAGAGGCCCAGTAAGAGATAAGCCCTACACCTGGTCGTCCTCCACTGAGCTCCAGGAGACAGTATTGCCCAGCAGGGAAAGCACAGACCAGGCAGAGATCAGTGACCATCTTGCTTCACCACATAGCAACCTGCCAGGATCGATAGCAGGTGACTTTGGAGAGAAAGCACCTCTTGCAGTGCCTTGAGTTGGACTTTTCACAGCCTTGGAATTGTAAGCTTTTACCCCAAATAAATACCCTTTATAAAATCCAGCACAATTGGAGAGGATGTGGAGGAATGGGAACACTCGTCCACTCCTGGTGGGAATGCAGAAGGATCCAGCCATTCTGGAGGACAGTTTGGTGGTTTCTCAAAAAACTAGCTACAGATTTGCCATATGACCCAGTAATTCCACTGCTGCGTATATGCCCAGAGAACTGAAAACAAGGACACAAACTGATATATACACACCAATGTTCATAGCAGCAGTATTCACTATCGCCGAAAGTTGATATTTCCTTCCTTCTGGTATTTTGGGGTTTAGTTGGTCTTCTTTTCTAATTCTTCTAGTTTTGAGGTTAGGCCTCTGATTTGAAGTCTTTCTTCTTTTTTAATGTGAGCATTAAGGGTTACAAATTTACCTCTAAGCACTGCCTTTGCTGCGTCTCATAAAGGTTTTTTTTGGGCTGGGGGGGAGGTACTGTGGATTGAACCCAGGACCTCATAGCTGGGAAGCAGGCACTCAGCCACTGAGTTACATCTGCTCCCCATCTTATAAGTTTTTATATGTTGTATTTTCATTTTCATTCACCACAAGATAGTTCCTAATTTTGCTTCTGATTTCCTTTTTAACCCATTGATTGCTTAAGAGTATGTTGTTTAATTTCCACAAATTTGTGAATTTTCCCTTTCTTCCTTTCATTGATTTCTAGCTTTGTTTCACTGTGGTCAGAGAATATCCATTGTATGATTACAGTGTTTTTTAATTTATTGATACTTTGTTTTGTGACCCAACATATGGTCTATACTGGAGAATGATCCATGTGCACTCCAGAAGAATGTGTATTCTGTTTTTGTTGGATGCAGTGTTTTAAACATATCTTTCAGTTCTAGTTGGTTTAGTGTATTATTCAAGTCCTATACTTTTATTAGATGATTAGGTGAGATTTATCCCTGGGATACAAGGTTGGTTCAACATAAAATCAATTAATGTAATATACCACATTAACAGAACGAAGGAAAAAATGCATGATTATCTCAGTTGACACAGAAAAGGCATTTGACAAAATACAGTATACTTTCTTGATTTAAATAAACAACATTTAGAACACTAGGAATAGAAGGAAACTTCCTCGGAATGATAAAGGACAAATATGAAAAGCCGACAGCTAATATCTTAATGGTGAAAGACCGAAAACTTTTCCTGTAAGATCAGAAACAAGACAAGGATACCCATTCTCACTACTGCTATTCAACATTGTACTGGAAGTTCTTCCCAGAGCAATTAGGCAAGGAAAAATAATTAAAAGGCATCCAAATTGGAAAAGAAGTATAACTTTCCCTATTTGCAGATGTGATCCTAAATACAGAAAATCCTGACAAATTTACAACGAAGCTTCTAAAGCTAATAAATAAATTCAGCAAAGTGTCAGGGTACAAGATCAACACCAAAAAATTGATAGCATTTCTATACACAAGCAATGAACAATCAGAAGAAGAAATGAAGAAAAAATGCCTTTCACAATAGCAATTAAAATAATTAAATATCTAGGAGAAAATCCAACCAAGGATATAAAGGACTTATATACAGAAAACTACAAAACATTGCTAAAAGAAATCAAAGAGTAACTAAATAAATGGAAGGATATTCTGTGTTCATGGATTAGAAGACTAAATATCAACAAGATGTCAATACTAGGAAACAGATGTGGCTCAACCAATTGGGCTCCCATCTACCATATAGGAGGACCAGAGTTTGATGCTCAGGGCCTCCTGGGCTCACCCGTTTGGCGAGCTGGCCCACATGAAGTGCCAGCCCATGCAGGAATGCCGCCCCATGCAGGATTGCCGCCCTGCATGGGAAAGCTACCCCGCGCAGGAGTGCCAGCTGACGCAGAGAGCTGGTGCAGCAAGATGATGCAACAAAAGACACAGGAGAGAAAATAAGAAGATGTAGCAGAACAGGGAGATGAAGTGGTGCAAGAGAGTAATCACCTCTCTCCACTCCAGAAGGTCCCAGGATTGATTCCCAGAGCTGCCTAATGAGAATACAAGCAGACACAGAAGAACACACAGCAAATGGACACAGAGAATAGACAATGGAGGGAACGGGGGTTGAAATTAATAAATTTTTTAAAAGATGTCAATGCTACGCAAAGCAATTTATAGAGTCAATGCAATCTCAATAAAAATTTTAACAATCTTCTTTGAAGAAATGGAAAAGCCAATCACCAAGTTTATATGGAAGGGTAAGGGCCCCAAATAACTAAACCCATCTTGAGAAAGAGGAATGAAGTTGGAGGACTCACATTTCCCGATCTTAAAACGTATTCAAAAGTGATAGTAATCATAACAGCATAGTACTAGCACAAGGACAGACGTATAGACCAATTGAATAGAATTGAGAGTTCAGAAATCAATCCTTATATTTATGACCAACTGATTTTTTTAAATTTAAAGATACATTTTGTTATTAAGCTCTTGCACCTGAACAAAATTCAGATATTGCTTTGACTAAGGAAATACAGTTTGTTTTCTTTTCTATTCCAAACAGATACAGTTATAATTACTAAACTTTGGGTATATACATAGGAAAAAAGTTACTAAAAAATTATTCAATGACTCAGGAAGCCTCAGGATCAAGGGCATGATGCTTTAATGACATCAGATGAAAAGTATACTCCAGTCAAGAGCATCATAACTTCAACTATAACTGACTTTGCACTTTTTAGTAGAAAAAAAATGTGATATTCATTAATTTAAGGTTTTTACTTTTCCTTTAGTCTTAAAAATTCCTTTTTTTTTAGAATCCCCAACAGATTTATGAATCATAGGTCATTTTATAGTCTTTTCTCATATTTTACATTATTACTTACACGTGTAGATAACTATATATTAACTGCCTTTAATAAACATGGAACTATCTAAAAATATTTTGGAATAAGGACAATGCATCGCTGTCATATGGGACTTTGTAAACAATCTTAGTTGAGTTAAGAACATAGTTGTTTTTTTCATTCCCCCCTCTCCCCTTGCAGCTTTTTGCATGCTGTCTGCTCTCTGTGTCCATTTGTTGTACGTACTTCTGCATCTTTATTTATTTATTTATTTCCCCTCCCCCCTTGCAGCTTGCTTGCTGCCTGCTCTCTGTGTCCATATGCTGTGGGGTCTTCTGTGTTCTCCCTTGTCTCCCTACTTTTTTTGATGCATCACCTTGCTGAGTTGGCTCTCTGTAACAGCTGCAGGCCAGGCAGCACTCCACAGCATGTGGGCGAGCCTGCCTTCACAATGAGGCCCCAGGACATGAACCAAGGGCCTCCCATATGGTAGATGGGAGCTCATCTGATTGAGCCATAGCCACTTCCCAAGAACATAGTTTTAACAAATAATTCCTTATTTTGTCCAAAACAGCACAACAAAAACATCTCCAACAATACATACACCTATATATAAAATATAGACTACCTGCAATATTTTTCTTAAGCCAGTATATGCAAGAGAAAGTACTGTTGATGGGGCAAGAGGAACTCGATTTGGGAACTAAACTAATCATCCAGGCACTAACATTCAAAGACCAGGTAAACATGCATTTTAATCTGAAAAGCAGTATTAAAGAGAGTTCCAGTGAAGCTGGGATTTAGACTCTTTCCACTGCAGTCCTCCAGGCCTAGTTATTTTGTGCACAGCCTAACTCTTCTCAATCATGGTTCTTTGCCTTCTTTCAAAAATGAAAGAGGATTTGGAGCCAGTTGATTTTTTTTAATGATTTATTTTATTTATTTAATCCCCCACCACTTTTGCTTGCTGTCTGCTCTCCATGTCCATTCACTGTGCATTCTTTTGTGTCTGCTTGGCTCCCTTTGTTACATCATCTTGCTTTGCCAGCTCTTTGTGGCACAGGCTGCCAGCTCTCTGTGACATGGGCCAGCTTGCCTTCACCAGGAGGCCCCAGGAATCAAACCTGATGCCTCCCATATGGTACTCGGAGCCCAATCACTTGAGCCACATCCACTTCCCCCAACTGATTTTTGGCAAGGTGGCAAAGACTACTTGATAGGGAATGAATAGTCTATCCAACAAATAGTGCTGGGAAAACTGGATCTCCATTTGAAAAGGAAAAAGAAAAAAGAAAAAAAAGGAGGACCCCTACCTCACACCATATACAAAAATCAACTCAAAATGGCAAAGACCTAAATCCAAGAGCCAGAACTAGCAAACTCCTAAAAGAAAAAGTAGGGAAGCATCATCTTCAGGATCTTGTGTTAGGCAATGGTTTCTTAGACTTCACACCCAAAGCACAAGCAACAGAAAAAATAAATAGGACCAAATCAAGTTTTTAAAAACTCCTGGGGAAAGCAGATTTGGCTCAACTGGTAGAGTATCCACCTACCACATAGGAGGTTCAGGGTTCAAACCCAGGGCCTCCTGGCCCGTGTGGTGAGCTGGCCCACACACAGTGCTGACATGCACAAGGAGTGCCGTGCCATGCAGGAGTGTTCCCTGTGTAGGGGAGCCCCAAGTGCAAGGAGTGCACCTCGCAAGGAAAGCTGTCCCACATGAAAACAGTGCAACCTGTCCAGGAGTGATGCCGCACACATGGAGAGCTGACTCAGCAAGATGACACAACAAAAAGAGACACAGATTCCCAGTGCTGCTGACAAGAATGCAAGTGGGCACAGAAGAACACACAGTGAATGGACACAGAGAGCAGACAACGGGGGGGGGGGGGGGGGCGGCAGGGAAGAGGAGATAAATAAATTAAAAAATAAAAATAAACTTTTGGTCCTCAAAGGACTTTACCATGAAAGCGAAAATACAGCCTACATAATGGGAGAAAATATTTGGAAACCACATATCTGATAAAGGATTAATTTCTAGTATATAAAAAGAAATCCTTCAACTTAACCACAAAAGACAGACAACCCAATTTATAAATGGGCAAAAGACTTGAAAAGACATCTCTCCAAAGAAGATATACAAATGACCAGAAAGTACAGGAAAAGAACCTCAACATCATTAGCCATCAGATAAATGCAAATCAAAATCACAATGAGATACTCCTTCACACCCATTAGAATGGCTGTTACTTAAAAAAAAAAAAGGAAAATAAAGACTTCCTGGAATACAATGATTAGAGAAGTAGAAGGCTCACTTCTCTCCCCAAAAAAGAATTAAGAGAACAGGCAAAAACTGGCTGGAAAGATACAAACTATCCAAGATCACTCAAGAAAAAAATAGGTAACCTAAATAGCATGTGCTCACTGTCTCTCTCTTTCTCTATACATAAAGAAATTGAAATTGTAATTAAATACCTACCCACAAAGAAAGCCCCAGGCCCAGATAGCTTCACTGGTGAATTCACCAGACATGTAAGAAAGAAATAACACCAATTCTATGCAGAATTTTCAAAATGAAGAGGAAGAAACACCAACTTATTCTATGAGACCAACACTACAATAATACAAAAACCATAAAAGGATGTTACTAAAAAAGAAAACTACAGATCAATCTCTCTCCTGAACATAGATGCAAAAATTGTAAAAATCTTAGCAAATCAAATCTAACCATATATCAAAAGGGTAATCATGAGCAAGTGATGATTATTCCAGGAAACACAGGGTGGGTTTAACACTTAAAAAAAAAAATCAATGTAATTCAGCATGGTAGCAAACAAACATTAAAAAAACAACAACAACCATGTAGCAATAGAGGCATACAAAGCATTTGACAAAATTCAACATAGCTGTCTTTGTGGGTAGGTGTTTAATTACAATTTCTTTATGGAGAGACAGCGACTATATGAAGTGTCTGGGAGGGTGTGGAGGTACTGGAATTCTCATATGCTTCCAATGGGAGTGTAAAATTGTACAACCACTTTGGAAAACTATTTGGAAGTTTCTTAAAAAGTTAAATATACACCTATTGCATGATCCAGCTACTCCACTCCTAGGTATTTATCCAAGAAAAGGAAATATATGTCCGTACAATGACCTGTATTTGAATGTTCATAGCAGCTTTTTTGTAATTACCCCCAAACTGGAAAAAACCCAAATGAATATCAACAAGTGAATGGATAAACGAACTGTGGTACATTCATGCAATGGAACAATAATCAGCAATAAAAAGAAGGAACGACTGGGACATGCAACGACATGGATGAATCTCAACATAGAGACCCTGAGTGAGCCAAGCCAGCCGCCCCCACCCCCAAAAAAAGAATGTATAGTATTTTATTCCATTTATATAAAACTGTAGAAAATGCAAACTTATTTATTGTGACAGAAAGAGGCGTGGTTTCTTGGGGAAGGCGGAGTGGTCTGAGGAAACTTGGGAGTGATTGTCGTGATTGTGGTGAGGATTTACCAGGTGTTTATATATGTCAAAACTTTTCGAATTTTATAAGTATGGGTGATTGCTTTATGTCAAATATGGGCGCTAGAATAAAATGCCCTCAGATTTTCAAGTTAGAAGGGTCAGTAGGGGGATGTGGAGTCAGTGGGCTTTCCTTGACGGTCAGACTAGACCGTGCCTGGCTCCCCCTAGCGGCCGTCCCGGACACTGTGAGGAAGCCGATCCCAACCAGGGAAGCCGTGAGCGAAGACCGGGTCTCTGCCGAGAGGGCAGTCACGGTTCCCACGGTTCAGGTTTCTCCCTCCACCGTTTCAAAGTGGGGTGTGATTTTTAAGGAGAAAAGCAAAATCATTTGTTTTATAATTTCTAAAGTGGCACAAGTTTCGTAAGTGGCATAAGACAAACTCAGTCCGCACCTCCACGGGTGGGGAGTGGAGAGCTTTCATCCGGCCAGTCCTGGTGAAAATGGAAAGGTGGGGCAAGGTCAAGAGCCAGCTGCTTAGACAAACCAGTAAACTCAGTGTTTATGTGCTTATGTCTGAATCATGGATGCAAAAGTTCTGTAAGCCCTCTATTTGTATCTGTCTATATGTTTATGTGCGTGTAACATTTTCCTACCTCCAGATGTTTTTACCAAATTAATTTACAAAGTTCCTTAAAAGAGATCTATTCTAATTGGCTTAGAGATAAATAAGTACTTAAATAAATTAAATATTTTTAAAATCCCAGTAATTAAGGAATCCACACTTCTAACACTTGCAATGGTTTTTAAAAAGTATTCTTAAAACTAATCACCAAGTGTTTTAAAATTTCAAGTTCTTTATAAGAAGTTGTGAAAGTTTTTTTCTTTACCTTCTGAGTAATCTGTCAAGTCTTTGACACCTTGCCAAATATTCTGTGTCATATCAGAATAATATCCTGTACTTTATGTTTTTATCAGATCTTTTATTATGTAAGAGAACCAGGTCTTCTCACTTTTAAAAAGAGCTAAGTGGGGGAGTGGATGTGGCTCAAGTGATTGGGCTTCTCCTACCATATAGGAGGTCCAGGGTTCAATTCCCCGGGCCTGAAGGCAAGCTGGCCTGAGCGGAGCACTGGTCCATGCAGACAGCTGGTGCAGCAAGGTGATGCAACAAAAAGAGATACAGAGGAGAGACAATAAGAGATGCAGCAGACCAGGGAGCTGAGGTGACACAAGAGATTGAGCGCCTCTTCTACTCCGGAAGGTCCGAGGATTGGTTCCTGGTGCTGCCTAAAGAGAAGACAAGCAGACAAAGAAGAACACACAGCAAATGGATGCAGAGCAGAAGTGAGTGCAAACAACGGGGGGGAGGGGGTTAAATAAATTTTTAAAAATTTTTTAAATTATAAAAAAAAAAACTAAGCGAAGAGCATATGTGCCTCATGCACCTGAGTGCCTGCCTCCCTACATGGGAGATTCTGGGATTGGTTCCTAGTGCCTCCTAAAAAACAAGAAAACAAACAACAAGCAAACATGAAAAAACCAATTCAGGGGTGCCAATGTGGCTTAGTGGTTGAGTGCCAGCTTCCCCAGCCCCTCAAAAAGAAAAAAAGAAACTAAGATGGGCTTTTTGTTTGTTTGTTTACAATCATGCTACTTCCTCTCTCTTTTTTTTTTTTGCAGTTGAACTTTTTATTTAATAAAATCAGAATATGCACAGCTTCTCTTACTCTTAAAATCTTTGTCACTTTGGTTAAATAAGGAGCCAAGTATTGCTTCACAGTGACTTGTGATCCTATTTAACCAAGTGTTCAAAGCTGACAAATTCTATCATTTTATCTTTCCAAAATCAAGCCTTAAAGTGTAGCTTCTTGATTTCAAACCCTCTTTGGGATTTCCCAAAGGGCCCCTGGAAAATTGCAAAGGATATTTTCTTGAATAAAGAGAGGTACTTGAAGTAATTAGGTTTATTTTACATGTTATGACTTGCCTGGGAAGCACTGTCAAATCTGAAATGCTTACTCTTCCCTAGGTAAAAGGATAAAGTGTTATTAATATAAATATTTCAGAAATTATATTAAGTTCCTAGAGATTTGCCAATGCCTTCAAGGCATTGCTCTGTTGAGGATTGCTGTACCTGATATTAGACTCATAATTTCAGTTATTCTTTTAAAAATGTTACATGCCACAGAAACAACCAAATTTCCTTCTCAATTCCATTGTTTTTATAATGAACTCTCATCAGATCTTTCACTTTTGTAAAACAGCAATAAGTTAACCATGACCATTTTAAGTCTGTCATCTGTAGATTTTTTTGTTTGTTTGTTTTATTCTGATGCTTCCCTTGCAGTCAGCCACAGGCCAGAGTGCTTCAGCTTCAACAAAAAGGGACTCAGAGGCAGAGGCGACGATGCAGGAGGAAAGATGGAAAATGACCAGGCTGTTGAGGAGACCACTTTTGTTGTTGATGAAGTGAGCAACATTTGTAAAAGAGGCTACAGAAAGTGCCAACGGTGACTGCTTCTCACCCCAGCAAGGTGAATCAGTGGACCACAAATATTGTAGAACAAACTTAAAGTCAACTCACCAAGCTGGGAAAACCACTTAAATGCATGTGCTTGTGTAATTATGCAAAAGATTCGAGCTGGAGTACCCACGGCGAGTTCTTGCTTCTGCTGATGGAAGCTACACTGAGAGATGGGAGAATATGACCTCACTGCCTTGGACTGTTATTTTTAACTTCCCTGTCCAGCCTATGCATTTTCTCCTTTTGTTTTAACGTTTCTATTCCATCTGCCAACTCGGAATTTTTGTTCTGATTGTGTTTTTTGGTGGCACTCTCAAAATGCAGAGGAGAAAAACTTAAATGACTACACTGTTACAGGAATTGCACTCCATAAATCATATGATTCATTTATTACAGGTAGTCAGAAGCCTGAACTGCCAATTATCTTTGCTTTGAATATTTTTCAAGGGTGCTAAAGACAAAAGTCTGCTAGTGTGCAACTTTCTCCACTCCAAAATGATTCAAATATACTGATTTTCCACACTTTGCATTTTTGTTAGAATAATAAAGTATGCAAAATATTCTTTTAAAAGAGACCATCTCAGAGACCCATGAAAAGGACTGTGCCAAGTACTCCAGGGCACAGGCTTCTAATGACATTGCTTAAAGAATTTCGGGTCTTACATGGGTCTGAGTCAGGATTTCTAGGACTCTAGTGGAGAAGCTGATGGGTACAGGAGATTAATAACACAAGATTGAGTGGAACAAACATTTAATTAGGTAAGACTGAATGAACTGATGAATGATTATGGGTTTTTTGGGGACATTGCTGATGCTTTAATGTTCTCTTTTCTAGATATAAGGAATCCCTTTCTCTTTGCTATCTATAGCTATCTATCGCTCATAAAACATCTATCTTTTTTTGTTTGTCTGATCCCACCAGAATTTGGGAACTCTTATTAAACATTTTTATTTTCATGGCAATATAATTATTTACATAAGCACAGTAAGAATATGTCCTCCTAGTTATCAAGACATAATTGGAAACATTGGTTATATAACCAAGGAATGTATAACTGGAATGTCGTATTTGTGAAAGATGCTCATTTACTCCAATATGATAAGACACTTTTAAGGAACTAAGATTCCTTAAACCTCAGTGAATTTGAGGTAACACAAACCCTCTTGGAAAAAACAGCTTGGAAAAAACAGTTCCTCTTTAGAGCGTTCCCAGCCTTGTAGGGTGGAGTAAGGAAGGTAAATTCCTGGCAGGCATAGGAACCATATAAATCTTTGGGGACCTCAGGAAAGAGGAATTCGCCCAAATCTGTAGATTTCACAGTGGGTGAAATCTGGTGGTGAGTTCTTGGCTTGGCTCCTTTTCCTGGAGAGGCTTTTAAAAGTCCAATCTGAGATTCCTTATAAAAATTTCCAGCAAAGCAAACTTTAAAAGGCCTGTATGGTAAGTCACCATTCTTGCAGCACCTATGGGAGTAATCCAGCTAAATCTATTGATACCATTTTATGATCAAGAACACTCTTTCTTTGGGGTTATCTGATCAAAATGGAGGTGACCATATAGAAAAATTTTTGTGCTTCAATAGAAAAATAAAGTACACTCTTGGGGTTATCAAATTCTACTCCTGAGCATGGTCTTGGAGCTATTTTGTACCCTTTGTTAACTGCCAATAACTGCATGGTTTGTTACTACCTGTAAATTGGTCTGGATCCTATCCTCTTGCACACATTGTCAACCCTCACCAAACTTTCAATTCTTCCTGTTTCCTTGTCAGCTAAAACCCTCCAAACTGAAGTTTCCAACTTTTCTCCCATCCTCCTGACTTGGCATCACTGAGAACTAAAACCTGACCACCTTATGCTTATCTGAACCCTAGGTTGCCTTGTAGCTGGCTTTCTGCCCAGGAGCTGAAGAAGCACTGTGAGCTAAAGTCAGAGGTATATATACCTGGAAGGACACATCACTGCAGCAGCCAGGCCTGGGCTGGGTTTCCCTCTGATGAGCCACTGACTAAGGAAGTCTGGCATCCCTCTTTTAACATGCCTGACTCTAAAACAACTGACCTTTACCACCGCGTCTCAGCAGATGGTTCAACTGATTTTGTAGGAACAACACCAACAAGATTTTAGGTTTGGAGAGTGGGAGAAAGTGGCAGGAATGGATGTGTCAAGGCCACTTAGGAGTTAACTGCAATAGTCCAGACAGGAGATGGTGGTGGTACTGATGGACATGGAGAGAAAAAGACACCCAAGTGATAAAATCCACAAGAACTGGACATTCATTGGATGTGGAAGAAGGTGAGGGAGAGGGAAGTATCAAGGACATGTCCTGGGCTTCTGTCATAAAGAATGGATGATTCTATGAATTGGGGTTGGAGGAGGAGCTGAATTGGAGTGGAGGGGTCTTTTAAGGTATCTATAAGAAATCCAAGTGATAATGCTGAGTTGGCAGTTGCATATTATATATGTCTGCAGCTTGAAAAAAAGATCTGTGGTGGATATATAAATTAGGGACTTTCTTCAATTTTTGTGGTACGTAGGGCAAGGGGAATTGATGACATGACCTTGAGGGAGAGAATGTGGACGGAGAGAATGGTGCGCTCAAGAGAAGACCAAAGAACTCTGACCCATAACAACTGAGCAGAGGAGAAGCCCCCAAAAGGAAGAGAAGGGATAGCCAGAGAAGTGAAAGATATATCTGATAAGTGTAGGGTCACAGAAGTCAAAGAGGAGCATGTTTCCTGAAGGATAGAGCAGTGAACTGGGTAGAAAGCGTTGGGAGATTGAGATGAAGACCAAAACTGTCCAATAAATTTAGCAATTGTGGTGATCTCACTTGGCAAGCAACATTTTGTTTGTGTGGTAGGGGCAAAAACAGGATTGTGATGGGATGAGCAATGAATTTGAGGTAACAAATAGAGATTGTGTAAAGATGAGAAAGAATAGAGATAGGTGAGTAGTAGGGCTACTAAATGAGGATATGTTAATGGAAAAGGATGAAGCATAGATGAGAAGGCAGGAAATGGTGGGATGGAGCCTTTGAAAATACCAGAGGAAATGAAGAGCACAGTTGGAAGGATATTTGTCAATACGGAGGTCCAATGTTGAGGGCAGCCTCAACTGATGGCTTCTCTTTTCTTTGCCAAGAGCAAGGCAAGATCAAATATTGATTGAGACTGGTGTGGAAAGTTTGGAGATTGGAAGTAAGAAAATGATGGAATAATCATCCGGAGTAGTTGATCATCCAAAGAGGGTATAACTAGAATGAAGAACTAAAGAACCTCCAAGAAGTATGTAGTTTCTTAGAGAATTAAGTCCTATACATACACTCACCCAACTTTCATCTTGGGGATCTTTGGTCTAAGAATATCTTCAAGGTCTCAGCAATATCTCAGATCACTCTTCCCCACCCCTTCTTTCAACTAAAACCATTCATTGTCTGTGGCAGGA
This sequence comes from Dasypus novemcinctus, assembly GCF_030445035.2. NCBI lineage: Eukaryota > Metazoa > Chordata > Mammalia > Cingulata > Dasypodidae > Dasypus > Dasypus novemcinctus. Next base: position 60,130,607 of record NC_080690.1, on the reverse strand, counting down.
CACACTTATCCAGCAATATTCCTGTGATACCAGTGCCCTAAATATGATGTTATTCCCCCTTTGAAAGTTTTAAAAGAGTTTTCACAGCAGATAAAGACAGTATGATTCACAAAGTCATAGAATTTGGAGGATATTATGGCAGTTTGACCTCTGAAATCAGATAGACTTGATTTGAGCTTGGTCTGCCACACACTAGCTATGGATTGTTGGGTGAACCAGTTGATCACTCAAAGACCATATTTGTTTATATGTATAATGGGTACATAGCATATTGGGATGTTGTTGGGGTTTTTTTGTATATTGGGTTTTATGTAGATTAAATGAAAGCATGCATGGAAAGTAGGTGAAAAATCTCCCAGGTGATTCTGAACAGTGTCCTTTTGTCCTTGATCAGGAACCTCTGCTCCTCTCCATCGTCCCATCTCATCAAATGGCATCACCATCCTCCAATTGTTCATGTCAAAACCAAGGAGTCGGGGAAGTGGATGTGGCTCAAGCAATTGGGCTCCTGCCTACCATACAGGAGGTCCCTGATTTGGTTCCCAATGCCTCCTAAAGAAGACAACAAGTTGGCGCAACAGGCAGGCACAGCTAGCTGGTGCAACAAGATGACGCAACAAGAGACACGAAGGAAAACATAATGAAAGACATAATAAAACAGGGAGCAGAGGTGGCTCAAGCAATTAAGTGCTTCCCTCCCACATCGAAGGTCCTGAGTTTGGCTCCTGGTGCTTCCGAAGGAAACAAGGAAGACAGACACAGCAAGTGCAAACAATAAGTGGGTGGAGAAAAATAAATAAATAAAATAAATCGTTTTAAAAAAACTTCCAAGGAGCCACCTGTGGTCTCTCTCCTTCTCTCACCCCCCCCCCCACATTCCATTCCTCAGTAAGCTCAGTGGACCTATCTCCAGAACCTCCTAATTCATTCATTTTCCTCTATCCTCATGGTTATAAAACAAATGCAAGCCACTCACCCTTGGATATCCACTTTAGACTCTGGGCTGGTCTTCCAAACTTAAAATCCCTCAGTAGCTTCTCTTCACACATTAAATAAAACCCAAGGTATCTGCCCCTGTCTATGAGGCTTTGTCTCCTCCCTCTTTTTCTTTCTCTCTCTCGCCTCCTGGTACACCAGTCTCCTTACTGTTCCTCAAACGTGCCACACATGCTCCCACCATGAGATATTTGTTCTGACTGTTCTCTTTGCCCGGTATCTCTTCCCACTCCCATCCATCATCACACATTCAGCTCCTTTGTGTCATTTAGGTCTCGATTTAAACGTTATTTCCAAAGGAAGGCCTTCCACAAATACCCGAATCTCTAAGAATTACCAACTCACACTTCTTCCTGTGCTTGGGGAATATTAATGAATGATGGGAGACCATGAGAACAGACATGTCTCAGCTCTCTATCCGTCCCCAGCAGGGTTCCAGACATGTGGATGAGGCTGTCTTAGATCTCCAGCTGACCCACCAAATGAATATAGTCACATGAGTAAGCTCAGGCAAAACTAGCAGAATTGTGATTGTTGTTTTAAGCCACTAAACTTTGAGGTGATGTTGGGCTTTATAGGAATGGGAAAGAGGGAATAGAGAAAGAGGGAAGTGTTTGGTACCTACTAAAAATGCATAGGCATCAAAGTATGAAAATTTCAAAATGAAAATTAACAGTCATAATTTTAAATCTTAAAATTTAATAGGTTAATAAAAACAAAGAAAAAAAGAAAAAGAACCAAAAAACAAACAAAAAACTTAACAGGTTGGACACTCAACTTGACCTGTAGATGCATCTTTCACTGAAATGATTTTTATCTAAGTATATTTAATACATTTGCTTTGATGTGGGATGGGGCTTGTACAGACAGATAAGTAAGGTTATGCTATAGTTACAAATTAACTCTGAAATTCCAGGTCCTTTTTATAATGAAGGTTTATCTCTTGCTCAAGCAGCATGTTCCACAGGCAGTGAGCTCTGTCCTACACAGTCCCTCAGGGACACAGGCCAACAGAGACTCCAATATCCAATACCTGTGACAAGACCTTCTGACCTGCATTGCTTCCAGGGATGCCACAGGGGGCAAGAAAGAAGATGGAGATTTCACATATGCTCTTTATTTCCTCCGTCAAGAATGACACATATCACTTCTTCCCACATCCTATTTGCCAGAACTAGTCACATGTTCCCAATCTTACTACAGTGGAATATGGGGAATCTTCTCATGGGACTGAGAAGGAAACAATAATTGGGCAAATTCCCCCTAGTGTGGGACATGATTCCCAGGGATGAGCCTCCCTGGTGCTGAGGGATTACTACCAAGTACCAGCTGATGATGTAATTAGAAAATGACCTTGAATAAAAGGGTCAACTCGGACCAGCAGAATATCTCAATCTACATATAATACCAGGAGTTAAAAATGCTTTTTGACCTGAATAAAAGGGGGAAATGGAAAGGACAAATGAGTTTATATGGCGATGAGTCTCCAAAAAGAGCAGGGAGGTTATCAGAGGGATTGCCCTTATGCACACCTGAGCAGAGTCCCAGAGACAGATAAAGTAGATACAACCCCAGGTATTAGTTCTTCTGAGGGCTACAGAGACCCACAGGTTCTATGGTCATGGCAGATGGAGTTCATTGCCATCTCAGTTGGCCCTATTTTGGAGTTTGTGTTTCTGTGTGATGGAGCTGGACTCAGATGTGATCTTTGTCCACAAGTCTCTCCTGTAACTTTTACTGGAACTGTAGTTGTTGCTGGGGTTTAATGTATACCCAGGGGATCTGGATCCCTGGAGTGACAATATGATAGCCAGGCCCTGAGCCTCAACAGACTTGCAACTCCTACACTCTGGTTTATTGGACTTACCCCACTCATCTAATATGGAAGTGAAGAAGGTCAACCACCACACCAGGGAGCCAAGACTGCCTGCAACTGAAAGCAGGAGAATCGCATCCAGCATCCATGTGGAATCCAAGCCCCCTCTTGATATAGATGTGGAGTGGACACAACCATTCTAAGGTCCACAGGATGGAGGAATAGAGTATGGATTAGAGTGGACTTACTGATACTCTATTCATGAACTATTGTGATTAGTAATCGATGAAAATGTGGCATTGGTGTGGAGAAAGTGGCCATGGTGGCTGCTGGGGGTAGGGAGTGGGAGGAAGAGATGTGATGTGGGGGCATTTTTGGGACTTGGAGTTGTCCTGGGTGGTGCTGCAGGGACAGTTACCAGACATTGTATGTCCTCCCATGGCCCACTGGGTGGACTGTGGGAGAGTGTGGGCTATGATGTGGACCATTTTTTAAAAAGATTTAGTTATTTATTTATTTCTCTCCCCTCCCCTGTTGTCTGTTCTCTGTGTCTATTTGCTGCATCTTCTTTGTCCACTTCTGTTGTCAGCAGCATGGGAAACTATGTTTCTATTTGTGGCGTCATCTTGTTGTGTCAGTTCTCCATGTGTGCAGCACCATTCCTGGGCAGGCTGCACTTTCTTGCACACTGGGCAGCTCTCCTTACAGGGTGCACTCCTTGCATGTGGGGCTCCCTACGCGGGGGACACCCCTGCGTGGCAGGGCACTCCTTGCACGCATCAGCACTGTGCATGGGCCAGATCCACACGGGTCAAGGAGGCCCAGGGTTTGAACTGTGGACCTCCCACGTGGTAGAAGGACACTCTAACCACTGGGCCAAGTCCGCCGCCTGATGTGGACCATTGACCATGAGGTGCAGCAGTGCTCAGAGATGTATTCACCAAATGCAATGAATATCTCGTGATGATTGAGGAGGTTGTTGTTATGGGGGGAGAAGTGGGGGGAAGGGGGATGGGGGGTATATGGGGACTGAGGGCAAGCATGCAAAAGTTTGGCTCTCAGAACTGGCCGCCTCCGAGGTCTGAGGCACGAAATACGCCTCCCTTGGTTGGCCCCTTGGGACGAGGTATGCACCTACGCCTCCCCGCAGGGGAAACTCGCGCAAGCCCCCTCACACCACCTCCGTCTGGGCCAATCTCAGGGCCTCCTACCTCGTAAAGACACGCCTGCTCTCTTCCACCTATCAGCGAGCTATCCAGCTCAGCCCTCTCAAATTTAAGCTCTCCCTAGTAACTACTGACCAGCCTAGTAGACAGGTTCTGCTTCTATGCCCTTATAAGGTAACAACAGCTAATCTAGCCTATCAGAACCCAATCACCCTCCACCAATCCCCTCTCTTCATACTCTATAAAACTGCTTGTACTTCCTCAATAAAGTAGACCTGCGCCATCCGCCTCGTCTCCGCAGTTGTCCTTCGAGTCACTGTGCGCCCTCTCACGCCTGAGAGGCGTGAGCCCCCTGTCTAGAGAAGCGGGGGCTCCTCGCCTCAGGGGACCTCATATTTTTTTAATGTAACATTAAAAAATAAATAAAGACCAAAAAATAATTAGGCAAAGCAAGTGCAATTTCTATCACAGGACCACCAAAATGAGAGTGAAGGTCTTAAAATGGGCTTGATGGTTCCTTCATTCTTTTTTTTTTTTAATGATTTATTTTATTTCTGCCCTCCCCAACTCCCCCCATTGTCTGCTCTCTGTGTCCATTTGCTGTGTGTTCTTTGTCTGCTTGCATTGTTGTCAGCAGCACCAGGAATCTGTGTCTCTTTTTGTTGTGTCATCTTGCTGTGTCAGCTCTCCCTGTGTGTAGCACCACGCCTGGGCTGGCTGCACTTTTTTCGTGGGGGTAGCACTCCTTGAGGGGCACACTACTTACATGTGGGGCTCCCCTAAGTGGGGGACACCCCTACCTAGCACGGCACTCCTTGTGCACGTCAGCACTGCACGTGGGCCAGCTCACCATATGGGTCAGAAGACCCTGGGTTTGAACCCTGGACCTCCTATGTGGTAGGCGGATGCTCTATCAGTTGAGCTAAATCCACTTCCCTGCTGTGTGTTCTTCTGTTTCTGCTTGTATTCTCATTAGGCAGCTCTAGGAGCTGATCCTGGGAACTACTAGGGTGGGAAAGAGGCGATTACTCTCTTGCGCCACCTCAACTCCTTGTTCTGCTACATCTTCTTATTTTCTCTCCTCTGTGTCTCTTGTTGTGTCATATTGCTGTGCCGGCTCTTAGCATTGGCTGGCACTCCTGTGTGGGGCAGTTTTCCCATGCTGAGTGGCATTCCCACACAGGGTGGCACTCCCACGCAGGGCAGCATTCCCACATGGGCCAGCACTCTGCATGGGCCAGCTCACTGAGTGGGCCAACTTGCCGTGTGGACCAGGTTGCCCTCACCGGGAGGTCCTGGACCTCCTATATGTTAGGTGGGAGCGCAATTGGTTGAGCCACATCCATTTCCTGGTACCTTCATTCTTTATTCTCCTTGTTTGACACAATTTTGATTCAGAATAAATAATCCAGAGTCCTGGGGGGGGTGGGAAACATGGACACCAATAATCACCCTATGGACTCTGGGTTCTCCAATATTCCAGCTAAGTTCAACACATGCAGACCCATTTCTCTTAGTGAAAGGGCTTCTCTAACTCTGGGGATAATAGGATTTAGGAATTCCCCCTCCCAAGAGAGTGTCTGGGCCAAAGCTTTCCCATTGCCCCCAACAGAAACCCTGTACTCGTTATGCATTAGCACCCCATCATAATGCTTTTTTGAAGAAACCACTAGAAGACAAACTCCAGTCAATCAGGAAATGGTTGAGGAAACTTCAACAAAAGGACTGGCAAACTAGCAACGGGCAATGAGCTGTGAATCTACTGACTAGTGGAACCACAGGAGTGGAGATTAAAGTGACACATCTGATTGTATTCATAAGTTGGAAGTGGGAGGGTAAAGAAGATTGGAAGTAGAGTGAGTTTACTAATTACTCATATGTAATCAAAGTCAAGGATATCATTTAAAGTTAACATATTAAATAGTACAAATAAAAGCTTTTTGATGAGAATAAGGTTATATTAGTCAGCCAAAGGGGTGCTGATGCAAAATACCAGAAATTGGTTGGTTTGGGGGTTTGTTTTTTTAAGATTTATTTTATTTATTTATCCCCGCCCCCTGCTGTTGGCTTGCTGTCTGCTCTCTGTGACCATTCACTGCGCAGGCTGTCCGTTCTCTGCGGGCACAGGCCGCCAGCTCTCCGCAGGCGCAGGCCAGCTTTCCTTCACAAGGAGGTCCTGGAAATCAAACCGAGGGCCTCCCAAATGGTAGATGGGAGCCCAATCACTTGAGCCACATCCACTCCCCAGCTGGTTTTTTAAAGAGTATTTATTTGGGGTAGGAACTTGCAGATACCAGGCCATAAAGCATAAGTTACTTCCCTCACCAAAGTCTATTTTCACATGTTGAAGCAAGATGGCTGCCAATGGCTGCAAGGGTTCAGGCTTCCTGGGTTCCTCCCTCCTGGGGCTTGCTTCTCTTTCCTCTGTGAGTTACTTCTCAGGGCTCCAGCTTAAGGTTTTCAGCATCAAACTCCAACATCGAAACGCCAACATCAAAAAGCCTCAACTCTGTCCTTTGCTATGCCTTTTCTCTGTGAGTCCCCATGCACCAATGGGTGGGGACTCAACACCCTAATGACATGGCCCAATCATAGCCCCAATTGTAACTCAGTCATGCCCAGGTATAGACCAGATTACAAACATAATCCAATACCTATTTTTGGAGTTCATAATCATATAAAACAGCTACGAAAGGTAAATAAGATAGTATCATTGAATACATTTGAATGTTGGGCCCAGAACTGGGGTGGGGAGGAGGAGAAAGAGGACACAGGCACCAGTAAATGTGGCAAGGATTAACAGGTGATGACTACAGGTATAAAGATAATTAAGAAAGACAATGTCTAAAGGGGCAACCAAGGGAACAATAATATAAAATTGGCATCATAAAAATGGCATGCAAATAAAAAATGCAAAGACCACAAACAATCTAGTGAAAGGCTTGGGGACAAAAACACAGAAAACTTTACATAAAATAATAACAAAATTTAGACCAAACCTCTATATTTCAATAAGAGTAAATGGGCTTCACACAAAATGATTTTTTAGATTGTATCAAAAAATAACATAATCCAAATCTGTGTTATATATAAGGAGATACAACAAACTCAAGGGAATCCTAAATGTTGAAAATAAGAGGATTGGGAGGGACATACCAGGCGAACAAAAAGAAAGCATGGTTATAATCTTAATACCAAGAGTGGAATTTAGGTTGAAAAATATTGAATGAGAAGGGAAAGTACAGTTCATAAACTTAAAGGGTATAATTCACAATAAATGCATAATAGTTATGAATATTTATGCACCAAATATATATTTATGTATATATATATTCACAAAACAGAAATTATAGGGAATAAAATAGGAATAAGAAAAAGAATTGAGGGAAGCGGACTTGGCCCAGTGGTTAGGGCATCCGCCTACCACATGGGAGGTCCGCGGTTCAAACCCCGGGCCTCTTTGACCTGTGTGGAGGTGGCCCATGTGCAGTGCTGATGCGCACAAGGAGTGCCGTGCCACGCAGGGGTGTCCCCCGCATAGGGGAGCCCCACGAAGGAGTGCGCCCCGTAAGGAGAGCCACCCAGCGTGAAAGAAAGTGCAGCCTGCCCAGGAATGGTGCCGCCCACATGGAGAGCTGACACAGCAAGATGACGCAACAAAAAGAAACACAGATTCCCGTGCCGCTGACAACAGAAGCGGACAAAGAAGAACATGCAGCACATAGGCACAGAGAACAGACAAGGTGGGGAGGGGAATAAATAAATAAATAAATCTTTTTTTAAAAAAAAGAAAGAAAGAAAAAGAAAAAGGATTGACTTCACCTGGGTCAACAGCATCAGGAACAAAGGTCCTTGGCAAGCTCAGGGTGTCACCCAGAATGCTCTGGCCACCTCCTGGCCTGCCCAGGAGAGAGGCCCAAGAGCCAGGCCCAGGGAGCAACCTCAGCTAGCCAGGCCTGGCAAGCCACGCAGGCACAGGATTGAGAATGAAGTCCCCTGTCTCCAATGGGCATCAGATAAAAATGCCTTCAGGAGTCTCTCCTGTAGTTTCTCTTCTTTCCAAGAGGCAGGGCTAGGTATTGAGTCTTTGGGTGGCTATTGTACATGGACTTTTCCTCCTGATTTCCTCCTCAGATTGTTCATTACTAGTGTTCAAAAACATTACTGATTTTTGCGTGTTGACCTTTTATCCTGACACTTTGCTGATCTCATTTATTAGCTCAAGTAGCTTTGTCATGGATACTTCAAAATTTTCTAAGTACAGGATCATGTCATCCACAAATAGTGAAAGATTTCCTTCCTCTTTTCCTATTTGGATACATTTAATTTTGTTTTCTGGTCTAATTGCCCTAGCTAAAACTTCTACTACAATGTTGATTAGCAATGGTGACAGTGGGCATCCTTGTCTAGTTCCCTATCTTAGAGGGAAAGCGTCCAGCCTTTCCCCATTGAGTACAATGTTGGTTGTGGGTTTTTCATATATGCCATTTATCATATTGAGGAATTTTCCTTCTATTCCTATCTTTTGAAGTGTGTTTATCAAAAAAGGATGCTGGATTTTGTTGAATGCCTTTTCTGCATCTACTGAGATGATCATATGTTTTTTTCCTTCAATTTGTTAATGTGGAGTGTAACACTGATTGACTTTCTTATTTTGAACCAGCCTTGCATACCAGGAATAAATCCCACTTGGTCGTGATGTATAGGTCTTTTGATATGCTGTTGGATTCCATTTGCAAGTATTTTGTTGAGAATTTTTGCATCTATGTTCTACAGAGAGATTGGTCTGTAATTTTCTTTTTTCTTTTTTTTTAAAGATTTATTTATTTATTTAATTCCCCCCCCTTCCCTGGTTGTCTGTTCTTGGTGTCTATTTTGCTGCGTCTTGTTGCTTTGTCCGCTTCTGCTGTCGTCAGCGGCAGGGGAAGTGTGGGCGGTGCCATTCCTGGGCAGGCTGCACTTCCTTTCATGCTGGGCGGCTCTCCTTACACCGCACACTCCTTACGCGTGGGGCTCCCCTACGCGGGGGACACCCCTGTATGGCATGACACTCCTTGCGCGCATCAGCACTGCGCATGGGCCAGCTCCACAAGGGTCAGGGAGGCCCGGGATTTGAACCGCGGACCTCCCATGTGTAGACGGACACCCTAACCACTGGGCCAAGTCCGTTTCCCAATTTTCTTTTCTCAAAGTATTTTTTTCTGGCTTTGGTATTAGGATGATCTTGGCTTCATAAACTGGGTTGGGTAATTTTCCCTCCTCTTCAATTTTTTGGAAGAGTTTAAACAGGATTGGTGTTAATTCTATTTGAAATGCTTGATAATTTATCTGTGAAGCCACCTCCTGGACTTTTCCTTGCTTGGAGATTTTTGATGAGGGACGCAATCTCTTTAAATATGATTAGTTTGTTAAGTGCTTATATTTCTCATAGCATCAAGGTAGGTTGTGCATTTCTAGGAATTTGCCCATTTCATCTAGGTTGTCTAGTTTGTTGGCATACAGTTCTTCATAATATCCTCCGTGATCCTTTTTTTTTCCTGCGGTGTCAGTCGTGACTTCCCCCTTTCATTTCTAACTGTGTTTATTTACATCTTCTCTCTTTTTTTCTTTGTTAGTCTAGCTAGGGGGTTGTCAGTTTTATGAATCTTCTCAAAGAACCAGCTTTTAGTTTTGCTGATTTTTTCTATTGTTTTTTTGTTCTCAATTTCATTTATTTCTGCTCTAATCTTTCTTACTTCTTTCCTTCTGCTTACTTTGGGATTGATTTGCTGTTCTTTTTCCAGTTTCTCTAGTTGTTCATTTAAGTCTTTGAGTTTAGCTCTTTCTTTTTTTTTTCTACTGGATACATACACGTTTTTAAAAATCATACAATATGCTACACAATATATTTGGTTCATAGTAATGCAATCATATAGTATTTGTCCTTTTGTGTCTGGTCTGGATTGCTTCACTCAACATGTCCTCCAAATTCATCCATGTTCTCATATGATTTATGACTTCATTTCTTCTTACGGCTGCATAATATTCCATCATATGAATACACCACAGTTTGTTTATCCATTCATCTGTTGATGGACACCTGGATTGTTTCCAGATTTTGGCAATTTTGAATAATGCCACTATGAACATCAGTGTACAGATGTCTATTTGTGTCACTGCTCTCAGTTCTTCTGGGTATATTTATACCCAGTAGTGGTATTGCAGGGTCACATGGCAAGTCTATATTCAACTTCTTTATGAACTGCCAAAGAGTCCTCCACAGTGGCTGTAAATTCTGCATTCCCACCAACAGGGAATAAGTGTTCCTATCGCTCCACATCTTCTCCAACACTTGTAGTTCTCTGTCTTTTTAATAGTGGCTATTCCAATAGGTCTAAAATGATATCTTTTTGTAGTTTTGATTTGCATTTCCCTAATTATTAGTGATGTTGAGCATTTCTTCATGTGTTTTTTTGCCATTTGTATTTCTTCTTTGGACAAATATCTATTCAAGTCTTTTGCCCACTTTTTAACTGGGTCACTTGTTTTTTTATTGTTGAGTTGTAACATCTCTTTATATATCCTGGATATTAAACCCTTATTGGATAAATGATTTCCAAATATTTTCTCCCATTAAGTTGGCTGCCTTTTCACCCTTTTGACAAAGTCCTGTGAGGTGCAAAAGTGTTTAATTTTGAGGAAGTACCATTTATCTATTTTTTCTTTTGTTGCACATGCTTTGGATGTAAGGTCCAAGAAACTACCACCTACTATAATGTCTTGAAGATGTTTCTCTACATTTTCTTCTAGTAGTTTTATGGTCCTGGATTTTATATTTCAGTCTTTGATCCATTTTGAGTTGACTCTTGTATATGGAATGAGATAGGGGTCCTCTTTCATTCTTTTGATTATAGATATCCAATTGTCCCAGCACCGTTTTTTTTCTTTTTTTTAAGTTTATTTCTCCTCCCCTCCATTGTCTGCTCTCTGTGTCCATTTGCTGTGCATTCTTCTGTGTTTGCTTGTCTTCTCTTTTTTGAGGTAGTACCAGTAATCGATTCTGGGACCTTCCACATTGGCAGAAAAGTGCTCAATATCTCGCACCACCTCAAACCCTGGTCTGCTACATCTCTTATTGTCTCTTCTCTGTGTATCTTTTTGTTGTGTCATTTTGCCAAGCTAGTTCTCCTCTTAGGCCAGCACTCCCATGCGGGCCAGCATTCCTGCCCTGGCCAGCACTCTGCTCAGGCCAACCTGCCGTGCAGACCAGCTTGCCTTCACCAGGAGGCCCTGGGAATCAAACCCTGAGCCTCTCATATGATAGAAGGGAGCCCAATCACTTGAGCCACATCCACTTCCCTCCCAGCACCATTTGTTGAAGAGACTGTTTTGTCCTGTTAACATTAACTTGGTAGGTTTGTCAAAAACCCAGTTGAGGGAAGCGGATTTGGCTCAATGGATAGAGCATCTGCCTACCACATTGGAGGTCCGCGGTTCAAACCCAGGGCCTCCTTGACCCGTGTGGAGCTGGCCCACGTGCAGTGCTGATGCGTGCAAAGAGTGCCGTGCCACACAGGAGTGTCCCTCGTATGGGGGAGCCCCACGCGCAAGGAGTGCACCCAGTGGGGAGAGCCACCCAGCATGAAGGAAGGTCCAGCCTTCCCAGGAGTGGCACCGCACACACAGAGAGCTGACATAGCAGGATGATGCAACAAAAAGAGACAGATTCCCAGCCCACTGACAACAGTAGATGCAGACATGGAAGGACAGGCAGTGAGTGGGCATAGAGAGCAGACAACCGGGGGCGGGGGGGGGGGGGGCAGGGAAGGGAAGAGAAATAAATCTTTAAAAAAAAACAGTTGACTGCATAGGTGAGGGTTTATTTCTGGATTCTCAACTCTATTCCACTGATTGTTGTGTTATATTTATGCTGGTACCATACTGCTTTGACCACTGTACCTTTGTAATATGTTTCAAGGTCAGGCAGTGAAAATCCTTCCATGCAGCTCTTCTTTTTTAGAATGCTTTTGGCTATTCGGTTGTACTTTCCTTTCCAAATGAATTTGATAATTGTCTTTTCTAATTCTGTAAAGTAAGCTGTTTGAATTTTGATTGGTATTGCACTGAATTTATAAATCAGTTTGGGTACGATATTTATTCTTCCAATCCATGAACATGGAATGTCTTTCCATTTGTTTAGGTCTTTTAAAATTTCTTTTAGCATTGTTTTGTAGTTTTCTGCAAATAGATTCGGTACTTCTTTGGTTAAATTAATGCCTAGGTATTTGAGTCTTTTTGTTGCTATTGAAAATCTCCTGATCTCCTCAGATTATTCGGTACTAGTGTACAAAAACATTACTGATTTTTGTGTGTTGATCTTGCATCTTGTCACTTTGCTAAACTCATTTATTAGTTCAAGTAGCTTTGTCATGGATACTTTAGAATTTTCTAAGTATAGAATCATGTCATCTGCAAACACTGAGAGTTTTACTTTCTCTTTTCCTATTTGGATGCCTTTAATTTTTTTGTCTTGTCTAATTACTGTAGCCAGTACTTCTAGAATATATTAAACAACAACGGTGACAGTGGGCATCCTTGTCTTGCTCTATCTTAGAGGGAAAGCTTTGAACCTTTTCCCATTGAGTAAGATGTTGGCTATGGGTTTTTCATATATGCCTTTTATCATATTAAGGAATTTTCCTTCTACTCCTATCTTTTGAAGTGTTTTATCAAAAAAGGATGCTGGATTCTGTTGATTGCCTTTTCTATGTTGATTGAGATTATCAAGTGGGTTTTTTCCTTCAATTTATTAATACGGTGTATTATGTTAATTGATTTTCTTATATTGAACCACCTTGCATACAAGGAATAAATCCCACTTGGTCATGATGTTATAAGTCTTTTAATATGCTGTTAGATTTGATTAGCAAGAATTTTTGCATCTATGTTCTTTAGAGAGATTGGTCTGTAATGTCCTTTTCTTATACTTTCTTTTTTAAATTCTTTTTTAATATCTTTTTAAAGATACATATATCACACAAAATGTTACAATAAAAAATATGAGAGGTTCCCATATACCCCACTCCCCCACCCTCCACTCCGCCACATTGACAACTTCTTTCATTAGCATGGTATCATCATTGCATTTGATGAGTACATTTTGGAGCATTGCTACACAGCATGGATTATAGTTTATATTGTAGTTTGCACTCTCTCTCAGTCCATTCAGTGGGTTATGGCAGAATATATAATGTCCTGCATCTGTCCCTGCAATATCATTCAGGACAACACCAAGTCCCAAAAATGCCCCAATATCACACCTCTTTTTCCTTCTGCCTGCCTTCAGCAACTCCCACAGCCACTGTCTCCACATCAACTATGTAATTTCTTCCATTGCTAGAGTCACAATAATTCTATGGTAGAATACCAGTAAGTCCACTCTAATCCATAGTTTATTCCTCCAGCCTGAGGACCCTGGGATGGTGATGTCCACTCCACCTCTAAATTGAGAGGGGGCTTAGATCCCACATGACTGATGGATGGAATTCTCCTGCTTGTAGCTATAGACTCTCTTGGTTCCCTGGTGTGGCAGTTGACCATCCTCACGTCCTGGTTAACTGACCTGGGTCGTCCAACAAACCGAAGACTAGGTGTTGCAATTCTGCTGATGTTCAGAGCCCAGCTGGCACATAGACAGCCCAGAGATTCAAGTCTCCTGAACATACGCCAACCTCAGTGCCAACCACAGATTCAGTAAAAGTGACTGAAGAGGCATTCATAGAGTGGTCACATCTGAGTCCAACTTCATCACACTCAGGAGCAGAGCACCAATTCCAAAGTAGGGCCCACTGGCAAGGCACTGAACTCCAGAGTCATCTGTCATGACCGTAGGGCCTGGGTGTCTCCATAGCCCTCAGGAGCGCCACTACCTGGGGTTGTATCTACTTTTACTGTCTCTGAGATCCTGCTGAGATGTGCATAAGGGTGACCCCTCCGATGACCTCTTGACTCATTTTGAAGTCTCTTAACCATATAAACTCATTTTTCTTTACCATTTCTCCCTTTTATTCAAGGTCTTTTTCTAGGTGCATCGCCTGATGGTGCTCAGCAGTACTCTCTCAGCACCAGGGAGGCTCATCCCCAGAAGTCATGTCCCATGCTGGGGGAAAGGTAAGGCAATTACATGCTGAGTTTGGCTTAGAGAGTGGCCACATTTGAGCAACACTGAGGTTCTCAGGAGATAACTCTTAGGCACCCTGCAGCTCTAGGCTGAGTTGAAATTTCAAGCACACAGGCTCATAAGCATAGTCATCAGTATCCAGGGCCCATCATTGGACCATCCTTCACTAGTCTTTGCCCTTGTACATGGTGGATTGTTGCTGCTACATTGGGGAGTGTAACAGAGTTTCCCAGAATGGGAACTCAGCACTCCCTTAGTTATCATGTGATACTCTACCCACTATGTCAATACCCAGTGAACATCCAAACATATCTATATAACCTATATGCATGCCCCAGAGAACTCCCTCCCACCCATGCATTCCCCATCAATGACACCCCACATCGGTGCTCCCCCCTGCCATAGTTGGACCCCTCTGTGATCCAAAACTTTTTCAAAATTGAAGTCTAATATATTACCAAATTCAATTAATAGGAAAATGAAATAGTAATGATAGGTTTAAAGATTAGAAATAGAATACATAATAATTTAGAAAAACTAAAATAAAGTAAAAAATAAATTGGGACATTAAAAAATGAAAAATACCTGGGAAACGGACTTTGGCCCAGTGGTTAGGGCGTCCGTCTACCATATGGGAGGTCCGCGGTTCAAACCCCGGGCCTCCTTGACCCATGTGGAGCTGGCCATGCGCAGTGCTGATGCGCGCAAGGAGTGCCGTGCCACGCAAGGGTGTCCCCCGCGTGGGGGAGCCCCATGTGCAAGGAGTGCGCCCGTGAGGAAAGCCGCCCAGCGTGAAAAGAAAGTGCAGCCTGCCCAGGAATGGCGCCGCCCACACTTCCCGTGCCACTGACGACAACAGAAGCGGACAAAGAAACAAAATGCAGCAAATAGACACCGAGAACAGACAACCAGGGGAGGGGGGGACATTAAATAAATAAAATAAATCTTTAAAAAAAAAAAAAAAAAAAAATGAAAAATACCATAAAAAATTTTTTTTGATGTTTTGCCTTTCATCACTGATAGCTGTTGCCCTGTATGTAGAGCGGCAAGGTAATCGCTTTCATTTCTTCCTTAGTATCTACAACCTCTTTTTTTTTTTATTTTGTCTTCAAAAAAGTTTTAGGTCACAGTAAAGTCACATATAGAATATAGGGAACTCCCATATACCCAACATCAAACCCTTTTCCCCCTTCCCCAGCAATGATCTTTTTACATTTGGATGTTATATTTCCTGCAAGTGATATACATATATTAAAATAAAGCTACCAACCATGGTTCCATTATGGCTTACATTATGGCTTACATTTTGACTGTAGACTTTTGTAAACTTTTGGTTACATTATGATTTACATTACAGTTTATATTTTAGACTATACACCTTTATAAATTTTGGTGATATTTAAAATGGCCTGGATCCATCATTGCAAGATCATACAGAACACATCCATTGCCCCCCAGTTACCCCCTCTTTTAGCTATTCTATTCCTCTCTCCCCTTCCCCTCAGGGCCCACAGTGACAACCAAGAGTCACTGCTTGAAGGACAAGAGTCATAGATACTTGCAACAATGCTGAGGGCTTGACACACAATCTGTCATCCCCCATTAGGAGCTAACCATGCTCTTGAGAGATACCCATCCCTTTGTTTTAGAACATGAGGCCTCCCCACGATGGGGACATAACACCTTCCTGTTCATTATATGGGTCTCCAGATGAGCACTCACACACTCCCTAGAAGCCTGCCCCAGGTGAACCGTGTGCCAGATGTCCCCCATAAAACACCTAAAACCAGTACCCCTCCTTATTATATTTTCTAAAGAGTTTCCTCAACATTATAGTTTCAACCACATACCCAACAATGTCCCATGTTCACTTGCTCCCCCCCAACCCTCCCCCTATTCTTTGGACAATCTGATCCAACCTCTCAACCCAGGCCCCCCTCCAGCCTGCAAAGCCCAACCCAATAGTATCCCTATGCCCCCGTCTTATCCTTTCACTGCACAACTACTTACCTCCACTTTATCATAGATTTTGCCCATGTGGGCGTTGGCTCACAATCTTCCTCTCCCCCGCCCCCCCCCCCATTTCCTGTAAGCCTATCATCCAGTCTCTAGCTCTCCAAGGCAGCTTGGTTTACTTATTTCATATCAGAGAGGTCATGTAGTATTTGTCCTTCAATGTCTGGCTTGCTTCATTCAACATAAGATCCTCAAGATTCATCTATGTTATCCCATGTGTTAGTACTGTATTCCTTCTTACAGCTGAACAGTATTCCATTGTATGTATATACTACATTTTGTTTATCCATTCATCTGTTCATGGGCATTTGGGTTGATTCCAACTTTTGGCAATAATGAACAATGCCACTATGAACATTGGCGTGCATATATCTGTTTGTGTCCTTGTTTTCAGTTCTTCTGGGTATATTTTCAGCAGTGGACTTGCTAGGTCATATGGCAAATCTATAGCTATTTTTTTGAGGAACCACCAAACTGTCCTCCAGAATGGCTGGATCCTTCTACATTCCCACCAGCAGTGGACGAGAGTTCCCATTCTTCCACATCCTTTCCAACATTTGCTGTCTTCTGAGTTTTTTTAATAGCCACCAGTAATGGGTGTAAGTTGATATCTCATTATAGTTTTGATTTGCAATTCCCTAATAAATAATGATGCTGAACATCTTTTCGTGTGCTTTTTAGCCATTTGCATTTGTTAAAATCTCTTGCCCATTTTTTGAATGGGTTGTTTGCCTTTTCATTTTTGAGATATAGGGTTTCTTTATATATGTTGGATATTGGGCTCCTATCAGATATAAGGTTACCAAATATTTTCTCCCATTGGGTAAGCTGTCTTTTCACTTTTTTTTTTTTAAGATTTGTTTGTTTATTTATTTATTTATTTATTTATTTCTCTCCCCTTCCACCCCCCACCCCAGTTGTCTATTTGCTGCATGTTCTTTGTCCACTTCTGTTGTTGTCAGCGGCTCGGGAATCTGTGTTTCTTTTTGTTGCGTCATCTTGTTGTGTCAGCTCTCCATGTGGGCGGCACCATTCCTGGGCAGGCTGCACTTTCTTTCATGCTGGGTGGCTCTCCTTACGGGGCGCACTCCTTCGTGGGGCTCCCCTATGCGGGGGACACCCCTGCGTGGCAGGGCACTCCTTGTGCGCATCAGCACTGCACATGGGCCACCTCCACACAGGTCAAAGAGGCCCGGGGTTTGAACTGCAGACCTCCCATGTGGTAGGCGGATGCCCTAACCACTGGGTCAAGTCCGTCGCCCTCTTTTCACTTTCTTGATCAACTTCTTTGAGGTGCAAAAGGCTTTAATTTTGAGGAGGTCCCATTTATCTATGTTTTCTTTTGTTGTTCATGCTTTGTGTGTGAAGTTCATGAAGACTTTTCCTATTACAAGGTCCTGTAGAGGCTTCCCTACATTGTCTTCCAAGGTCTTTATGGTCTTGGCTCTTATATTTAGATCTTTGATCCATCTTGAGTTGATTTTTATATAAGGTATGAGATGGTAATCCTCTCTCATTCTTTTGCAATATGAATATCCAATTCTCAAAGCACCACTTGTTGAAGAGGCTATTCTTCTCCAGTTGAGTGGGCTTGGTGAACTTGTTGAATATCAGATGACTGTATATGCGAAGATCAATACCAGAACTCTCAATTCAGTTCCATTGGTTTGTATGTCTATCCTTGTGCCAATACCATGCCGTTTTGACCACTATAACTTTGTAGTATGTTTTAAAATCAGGTATTGTGATTCTGC
Source organism: Dasypus novemcinctus (assembly GCF_030445035.2). Classification (NCBI taxonomy): domain Eukaryota; kingdom Metazoa; phylum Chordata; class Mammalia; order Cingulata; family Dasypodidae; genus Dasypus; species Dasypus novemcinctus. The sequence goes on along the minus strand of NC_080690.1, from coordinate 60,112,700 downwards.
TAATTTCATATTTCTTTTTCAATATGTCTTTGGCTATTTGGGGCTTCTTTCCTTTCACACAAATTTCATAGTTTTTCCAGTTCATTGAAAAATGCTGTGTTGATTTTTATTGAGATTGCATTGAAACTGTAGATCATTTTGGGTAGGACAGACATCTTGATGATATTTATTCTTCCCATCCACAAACAGGGAATATTTTGCCATTTATTTAAGTTTTCATTGATTTCCTTTAACAGAATTGTGTAGTTTTCTGTGTATAAGTCTTTTACATCTTCAGTTAAATTTATTCCTAGGTATTTAATTTTTTTATTTACTATTGTAAATTGTATTTTTTCTTGATTTCCTCCTCAGATTGCTCATTATTGGCGTACAGAAATGCTACTGATTTTTGTGCATTGATCTTATAACCTGTGACTTTACTGAACTCATTTATAAGTTCTAGAAGCTTTGTTGTAGATTTCTCAGGGCTTTCTATGTATAGGTTCATGTTGTCTGCAAATAGTGAAATTTTGACTTCCTCCTTTCCAAATTGGATGCCTTTTATATCTGTTTCTTGCCTCAGTGCTTGAGCAAGTACTTCTAACACAGTGTTAAATGGGAGGGATGACAGTGGGCATCCTTGTCTTGTTCCTGATCTTAGAAGGAAAGATTTTAGGATTTCACTATTGTAAATGATGTTAGTTGTGGGTTTTTCATATATATCCTTTATCATGTTCAGAAAGTTTCCTTCTATTCCTATCTTTTGCAGTGTTTTTATCAAGAAAGGGTGCTGTATTTTGTCAAATGCTTTTTCTGCATCCATAAACATGATCATGTGATTTTTTTCCTTCAACTTGTTTATGTGGTATATTACATGGATTGGTTTTCTTATGTTGAACCATTCTTGTGTACCAGGGGTGAAACCCACTTGGTTATGGTGTATAATTCATTTGATGTGTTGTTGATATGATTTGCAAGTATTTTATTGAGGATTTAAGCATCTAGGTTCATTGGAGAGATTGGTCTGTAATTTTCCTTTCTTATGGTGCCTTTGTTTGGCTTTGGTATTAGGGTAATGTTGGCATCATAGAATGAGTTAGGCAATGTTCCTTCTATTCAATTTTTTGGAAGAGTATAAGCAAGATTGGTGTTAGTTCTTTCCGGAATGTTTGGTAGAATTCACTTGTGAAGTTCTCTGGCAAAGGGCTTTTCTTAGATGAGAGGTTTTTAATGACTGATTCTGTCTTTACTTGTGATTCGTTTGTTGAGATCATCAATTTCTTCTTTCATCCATGTAGGTTGCTTATGTGTTTCTAGGAATTTGTCTATCCCTCTAAATTGTCCTTCTTTTGGGTATATAGTTTTTCAAAGTAACCCCTTATGACAGTCTTTATTTCTGTGGGGTCAGTGGTGATATCCCCTTTCTCATTTCTTATTTTGTGCATTTGCATCTGCTCTCTTTTTTTCTTTGTTAGTCTAGCTTAGAGTTTGTCAATTTTATTGATCTTCTCAAAGAACCAGTTCTTTGTTTCATTTTTTCTAGCGCTTTCTTATTTTCTATTTCATTTAGTTCTGCTCTGATCTTTGTTCTTTCTTTCTTTCTTCTTTCTTTGGGGTTAGTTTGTTGTTTTTTGACTAATTCCTCCAGGTGTGCACTTAGGTCTTCAATTTTAGCTCTTTCTTCTTTTTTTGATGTATGAATTTATGGCTATGAATTGTTCTGTTGTCATTTTCATTGGTTTCAAGGTAGTTACTGATTTCTTTTGAGATTTCCTCCTTGACCCACTGTTTGTCTAAGTTGCTTAACTTCCACATCTTTGTGTCTAATTTGGTTCTCTGACCCTTGTCGATTTCCAGCTTCACTCCACTGTGGTCAGAGAAATTATTTTGTATGATTTCAATCTTTCTGAATTCATTGAGACTTTCTCTGTGGCCTAGCATGTGGTCTATCTTGGAGAATGATCCATGTGCACTTGAGAAGAATGTATATCATGCTGTATTTGGGTGTAATGTTCTGTATATATCTATTACGTCCATATCCTCTAATATATTGTTCACAGTCTTTGTTTCTTTGTTGATTCTCTGTTGAGATGTTCTGTCTAATGTTGATAATGGTGTATTAAAGTCCCCCACTATAATTGTAGAGGCATCTATGCCGCCACTTCATTTTTCCAGTTTTTGCCCCATGTATTCTGAGCACCCTGGTTAGGTGCATAAATGTTTATGGTTATTCTTTCTTCTTGAAAGATTACCCCTTTTACAATATATAGTGCTCATCTTTGTCTTTCACAACAGTTTTGCACTTAAAGTCTATTTTGTCTGCTCTTTTTTGTTTACTATTTGCAGAAGTCTCTTTTTCCAACCTTTCACTTTCAGCCATTTTGTATCCCTGGGTCTAAAGTGAGTTTCTTGTAAGCAGCATATGGATAGCTGATGTTTTTTTTTAGCCATTCTGTCAGCCTATATCTTTTGATTGGGGAGTTTAATCCACTCACATTCAATGATATTACTGTAAATGTTCTATTTACTTCCACCTTTTTATTCTTTGGTTTTCATATGACATATCATATTTTTGTCTGTCCTTTTACTCTTTTTTTTTTACTCTTTTTTTACTCCTTCCTGCTATTCTTTCTTCTATACTCTCCTCCAAGCCTCTCTCTCCTGTCCTTTTCTTTCAAGTTCTAAGGTTCCTTTAATATATCCTACAAAGGTGGGTTCTTTTTTACAAACTCTCTTAGTTTCTATTTGTTTGTGAATATTTTAAACTCACCTTCATGTGTGAAGGACAATTTTGCTGGATAAAGAATTCTCAGCTGGCAGTTTTTCTCTTTCAGTAACCTAATTGTATCATACCACTGTCTTCTCACTTCCATGGTTTTTGATGAGAAATCTGTGCTAAGTCTTACTGGGTATACCTTGTATGTGATGGTTTGCTTCTCCCTTCCTGTTCTGAGAATTTTCTCTTTATCTCTAACATTTGACATTCTGAGTAGTATGTGTCTTTTAGTAGATCTATTCTGATTTATTCTGATTCAGGTATGGTGAGCTTCTTGAACATGTAAGTTCATTTCTTTCATGAGAGTTGGGAATTTTTCAGCTATAACTTCCTCAAATATTCTTTCTGCCCCTTTTCCCTTCTCTTCTTCTTCTGAAACTCCCATGAATGACGCATTTCATGTTGTCATTCAACTTTCTGAGTCCCTGCTCAATTTTTTCCATTATTTTCTCTCTTCAATTTCAGCTGTTCTGTCTTCAGTATCACTTAATCTTTCTTCTATCCTTTCAAATCTGCTGTTGTATGCCACTAATGTATTTTTTTATCTCACCTATTGTGTCTTTTATTCCCATGAACTCTGTTACTTTTCTGTTCAAGATTTCAAATTCTTTGTGCTTGCTCAGTCTTCTTGATGTTGTTTATCTCTTTAGCCATATTGTCTTTCAACTCATTAATTTGATATTGGAAATTTGTGTGCATCTCGCTAATCCATACTCTCAAATCCTGTGTCTCTTCTGGGGCTTTGACATATTCCTTTTCTTGGGCCATGTCTTCTATTTTCTTAGTATGGTTTGTAATTATTTGATGATGTCTAGGCATCTGATTAGGATATAGTTTACTGGCATGCTCATTTCTTTCTCTTTTTTAGGGATTTAATGGTGGGAGGCTCTGTGTGTTACCACACTCTTTGATTCTTTGCTTGATCTGAATGGTTAGGATTGTCCTGCTGGTTGCTCAAAACTGGGCTCTGGACCCAATAATTTGTTGTAAACTTGCTTCCCAGGGCCTTGGGGAGGGAGGCTATAGAGTCTGGAAAAAGCCTCTTCTCCTTTTTATTTTCTTGCATGCACTTCCTTAGTCTGCCAGCAGATGGCACTCTTTGGCAGCTCTCAGTTCAGTGTCTGATCGCAGTGTTTGTGACAACACAGTTTGGATCAATGTGATAAAGCTTCCTGTCTGGAAGCTAGGAGCCTTATAATTCAAACTTTCTCTGAGACAGTTCTCCAACCTTCTCTGGCAGCCCCCTCTCTTTTCCTGGCTTGGAAATATTTCCACTCCCTCTGAGTCCTCAGCTCTCAGTCTGGGTTAGTAGAGAAGGAGATTGGGAGGGTTGTATATCCTTAGCCCCTTGCCGGGTCCAAGGCAAGCAATGGTGCAGCCCCACCTGCCTGGGAGGGCTCCTGGGAACAGCAGACCAAATTTGTGGGTCGGTAGCTGAGTCAGCCTTAGGCTGTACCCCTCTCTCTCCCCTTTCCTGGGGTGCTAGATTCCTGGAGCCTCCTTTGTCTGTAGCTGCAGGCCCAGAGGCCTGAGAATTCTGGTGTCTTTGGTGTGGGGGATGCTGCCAGCAGCAGACACTGGTTTCGACTCACAGTTCTGTCGTCGTGATCCCCTCCTTTGTCCCTCTCTCCTTTGGGTGGTATGCAGCCTCCGCCTGTGTCATTGTAAGAAATGTGGGTAAATTTGGTTTTCCCATAAAGGTAATATAAAACAGGGTAACTGAAAATGTAACATGGCAGTCTAGTGCATAACTCACTCATGCCTGAGTTAAAAGGAAACCAGCCCAAGCCAGTCCTGCAGCTAGTAAAAAGGGCATGCAAAGAAAGGCTGCATCAATTCAAAATCAGGACTAAATTCCATTCCTTATTTGGTAAAAGAATAACTAAAAGCCAAAGCCACTGGAGTGTGATAAGGAAAACTGTTAATCAAAGACTGAGGGACTCACACGGGAAAATTAGACCTCTCAGATATTCTGTAACCTCTGAAGTATCCGATCAAAGAAGAAACAGGAAAAGGGCTTGCATGCTAGGCTAAGGGGTATAAATTGTGTCATTTTCCTTTGTTCAGGGTGCCAGTTATGTGTTCTGGTTGTGCACCCCTTCTTGCAATATTGAGAATAAGTTCTTTTCTTCTCCACAATTGGGTGAGCTTTATTCTTTCCAGGTCCAGATTTCTTTCTAACATCCTAAACCCTAGATCTTTTTCCAGGCCATTTCAATGCCTGTCCTCTAGCTGTTTTTCTGGAACAGAATAGAGTCCATGTTTTTTGAGTCTGCTGTCTTCCCAGAAGTCCCCTAAAGTAATTTTTTAAAGCTTCTCAGGTGATTCAGATGTTCAACTGACATCTGCCCCTTTTTGTTAACATCTCATCACATTCTTTTCCCTCATCCTGTCCACTTCTATCTCTTTCTCCTGACATCCCCCTGGTGCCTGGTTCAATATCATAGCTTTTCCTTCTGTTTCTTGATTCAATTTAGCAAATGCACCAATATGCCAACTTCAGAAGACTGTCAAATTATGGGCCAGAAGATGTAATGAAGAAGGTAGTAGAATCACCTCAGAAAATCCTACCTTGATGAAACAGGCTACCACCACTGCTTCCCCCACAGATGGGAGATACCTGAAAATGAAGACACGGTGAGTCTGAGTTCATGAGGTACAGCCAGGAACAAATATGTTAGGTAATATGTACAAAATTCTGTGCACTACATATGTAAAATGACAATCACCCATGCATAATTAAATGGTCATATTAATGTATCATTTACAATGTTACAGAGTGCCTGCCTTGTTAAAAAAAAAAAAATGTTGGTGAGCTTTGTGGTCTCAAGTCTAAACAAAACACTAGCCTTACGGGACTGAGAGCTGTAAAGGGGCAGAACCATGAATAGGTCATGGAAATACATGGATAACTGTATACACTATGATCACTCCTATTAAAATGCACCATAGAGGCTGGTGTTCAGACTGTGGTCTGTGGACCAGAAGCTCCAGCCTGACCTGGGCTTGTTAGAAAGTCAGAATCTCAGGACCCACCCCAGACCCACAGAATCAGAATCTGTAGTTTAACCAGATCCCCAAGGCATTTAGATGCACATTAAGGGAAGTGGATGGGCTCAAATGATAGAGCGTCCATCTACCATATGGAGGGTCCAGGGTTCAATCCCCAGGGCCTCCTGACCCACACACAGTGCTGCCACATGCAAGGAGTGCCATGCCACGCAGGGGTACCCCCGCGTAGGGGTGCCTCACATGCAAGGAGTGCGCCCTGTAAGGAGAGCTGCCCCATGTGAAAAAAACGCAACCCACCCAGGAGTGGGGCCACACACATGGAGAGCTGACGCAGCAAGATGATGGAACAAAAAGAGACACAGTTTCCCAGTGCCTCCAGATAAGCAAGCGGATGCAGAAGAACACACGGCAAATGAACAGAGAGAGCAGACAATGGGGGAAGGGGAAGGGGGAGGGAAGAGAAATAAATAAAAATAAATATTTAAAAAATTAAAAATAAGTGCACGTTATGTTTTGACAAGTGCTGTCAGAGCTATGAAGTGTAAAACATGACTATCCCTTGAAACAGCTCTGCCTCCCTCCTTTGTAGTTTTCCCAGGTGGAATGTCCCTCTTTCTCATTTCTCCTACCTCTGAGATAGAAGCTGGATTAAAAGTCCTCTTTCCACCTAGGACATTCTCAAATGTTTCTTCCACATCCTGCAAAATGCCAGGCTCCCTAGAGTCTGACACCACGTGCTACACTCCTATATCATAGACTTTCCCCACATCCCAGGGGGAATGAAATCAGGTCAGTGAGGAGTTTATCCCTCCAGCCACTCACCTCAAAGGCCTGTGTCCCTTCACCTGCCCCAGGTGCACACACTCAGGATACGGTCTCCACCTGGAATGGCTCCACTCTGAGTGTCAATCTGTCCTTCCAACTGATGGGTTGGAATGCTGAGTGAAGGCCAGCTGTTCCTCCTCAGCCTCACGCTGCGCAGCCTCGCCCTCCCTCACCACAGCTCCTTCCCCCTTTCCACTCCTGTACAACAGCCTACATCCGCCTTCCGCTCCCTCGCTCCCAACCACCCCACCCCCGCTGGGCAGCACATCTCCATTCTGACTTTCCCCTGCCTGCCTTCTTCTCTCTCCCTCTCTTCCCCTGCCCCTCTTGCCGCCTCCTGGTGCCTAGACCTTGCAGAGCGTCCTTCCTTCTCCTTGTCCTGGTTAAATTCAGTCTCTCACAGTTTAGGTTGGAAGAACGTAACTCACTTTGCAGGCGACTGCGGGAATCTCCCACTGGGGAGGGACAGAACCCCGTTGGGAGCATCCTCACTTCTCCCTTGCAGTCTCCTTAATTCCCGGCTATCCCCCATGATTCCTGCCTCGCTGCTTTCTTTTATCTGTATGAACGTCGGCACTCTTTCCCAGGAACTTCGGCACACAAGTGGATGATTATCCAATATCTGGGTCTTTGAGTTCCCTGGCCTCATTCCCTGTGGTCTCTTGTCCCAATTATCTTCAGACACCTGTCCTCCTGGTCACAACTTTTGAAATTACCTAAAGCCACCTCCCATGAGAGCTTGTTTTCCAGGATCCCATTCAAAGATCTCTATCTCCTGACCTATCTCTCTAGCGCTATCACCAGTACAGCTGAGCAGCTGATGACTTCTGTGCTTGTTTTCTCCAGTCTTACCTCTTCCCTAGGTCCCAACAGTGTGTCCAACTGCCCATGATTGGCTTATAGCACCACAAACTTAACATGGCCAAAGGAGGGCGCTCTTGTTCTTTTCCTTAAATCCTTCCCACCCCACCAGATTCCCCACCCCAAATTGCCTATCCTACTAAAAGCATCACACAATTACCAAAGCCAGATAGATACCTGCGTATCATTTTTGGTTAACCTTTCCCTCGTCTCTTATTGCAATTATCTGTTGCTGGGTAACAAATCATCATAAAACAAGAGAGCTTAAAATAAGAACAACCATTTTGTTATAATCTCTACAGACCAATATCCCTTATTAATATAATCACAAAATCCTCAACAAAATACTATCAAAATGCAGATAAAATTTTGAAGTTAGAAAATCACCATTACCATTATAGTAATAATTAATTCAGACAAGAGTCATCCTTAGATGCTAAAACATGTGGCTAGATTCAAAGAAACTCCCCTACAAATCATTATTAATTACAAAGGGAAAGGTAGTAGTTTTACAGTGGAGACATATGAGATACCACCTTAACCAAAGGTAACACCATCAGTGAGACAAACTGATAGGTGCATTCTACTGTGATGCACTGAGAACACATCACTTTTTTAATCTGGCCAAAAATATATAACCCAAATATAACTATGAGAAAACATCAGACAAGTCCAAAATCGGGGATATTCTACAAAATCAGTGGCCTGCGCTCTTAAAAATGCTAATGACTGTCATAAAAAACAAAGACAGAAGAATTGTTTCAGGATAAAGAAACTGAAGAGACTTGACGACTAAATCAATGTATAATAATGGATTGGATTATGGACTGGAAAATAATTTCTATAAGGGGCATCAACTGGACAATTGGTAAAACTGGAATATGCACCACTGATTGGTTACTAATAGTGCATCAGTGCTGTATCTCCTGAATTTGATAATTGTACTCTGGTTTTATAGAGAACATCCTTGTTCAAAGGAAGTACACAAGGAAGTATTTAGATCCTAGAGGTAAAAGGATATGATGTATACAATCTACATACTCAAATGTTTTAGGAAAAAGAGAAAGAATGATAAAGCAAATGGAGTAAAATGTTAATTATTGATGAATCTGAGTAAATGGAATAGAGAGGTCCTTTGTACTATTATTTCCAAATAAAAAGTTCATAAAATGCTGGCATTCAAGCATAATGGCCTCTGAGACAGAACGGTTATTTATTTATTCATTCATTGTAAGGGAGTGTATTAGTCAGCCAAAGGCGCGTTGATGCGAAATACCAGAAATAGGTTGGTTTTTATAAAGGGTATTTATATGGGGTAGGAGCTTACAGATACCAGGCCATAAGCATAAGTTACTTCCCTCACCAAAGTCTATTTTCACGTGTTGGAGCAAGATGGCCGCCGACGTCTGTGAGGGCTCAGGCTTCCTGGGTTCCTCTGGGCTCAGCTCCTCTGTTTTCTCCACAAGGTCAGCTGTAGAATATCCGGCATACAGCTGTCTCTCTTCCTGGGGCTCCTGCTTCAGCATCAAACTTCAACATCAAAACCCCAACATTAAAAGCCCTAACATTAAGAACCCCTCCAACTCTGTCTTTTGCCATTCCTGTTATCTTCGAGTCCCCACCTACCAAAGGGCAGGGACTCAATGCCCTCTGAATCCAATATAATCTCATATGCCCAGAGGAAAAGATCAGTTTACAGACATAATCCAGTATTTCTTTTTGGAATTCATCAATGATATTAAACTGCTACAGGGAGTATGTGAAGAAAGGTTTCAGGGGGCCTGGAGTATAGTCTTAGCTATGCCTCTGACTCTGAAATTTGGAGATGTGATTTCATCGCTACGAATCTCAAGAACCTTCTGTGGAAAATGCAGTAATCATCAGATCCAAGAAATTTTTTAAGTAATTTGCTAAATCTTTAAAAAATTATCCTTCTCTTATATGAAATAGTCTAAAGAAGAGAAAGACATGAAATATTGTTCAGTACATTTTATGCTGTTGGTACAGCATTGGATTTTCAAATGTTTTTTCTGTGTTAGTTGAGATGATCATGTGGTTTCAGATTTTTATTATGTTGCTATGGTACATTACATTTATTGATTGCCATATGTTAAACCAACCTTGCATTTCTGCTTGGAATAAACCCAACTTGGTCATGGTGTCTAATCCTTTTTATATGTTGCTGGATTCAGTTCGTGAATATTTTGTTGAAGATTTTTGTGTAGATCTTTATAAGGGATGCTGGTCTTTGAGTTTCTTGTGATGTTTTTGTTTGATTTTGATATAAGGATACTACTGGCTTCAAAGAAGGAGTTCAGACTTGTTACCTCTTTGTCTATTTTCTGGAAGAGTATGTGAATAATTGATATTAATTCTTTAATTTCTTGGTAGAATTCAATAGTGAAACCATCTTTGCTTAGGATTTTCCTTGTTGGTAGTTTATTATTATTATTATTATTATTATTACTTGTTATAGGTCTATTCACTTTTCTATTTCATCTTGAGTTAGTTTCAGTAGTTTGTGTCTTTCTAGGAATTTGTTGGTATCAATGTAGTTATCTAAATTACTGACATATAATTTTCCATTGTATTTCTTTATAATTCTTCTTTTTCCTGTAAGATCAGTAGTAATATCTTCTCTTTCATTTCTTTTCTTTTATTAGAGAAGTCATAAGTTTACAGAAAAATCATGCATAAAATATACAGTTCCCATGTACCACCCTATTATAAACACCTTGGATTGGTGTGGTACATTTGGTACAGTTTACCACAGGACATTTTTATAATTGTACTGTTAGCTATAGTCCACAGTTCTCATTAAGGTTCACTGTTTATGTTGTACAGTCCTATTTTCTTGCTTTTTTTTTCCAAATTTTTATTTTAGTAAACCTATATACAACCTAAAACCTTCCCTTTTAGCCACATTTAAATATATAATTCAGTGCTGTTAATTACATCCACAATGTTGAGCTACCAGCACCACCATCCATTACCAAAACTTTTTCATCAACATAAATAGAAACTCTGTACAATTTAAGCATTAACTCACCATTCCTTAGCTCTACTCCAGCCCATGGTAACCTGTATTTTAATTTCTGACTCTGTGAGTTTGCTTATTCTAATTATTTCATATCAACGAGATCATACAATAATTGTTCCATTTGGCTTATTTCACTTAACATGCCTTCAAGTTTCATTCACGTTGCTGCATATATCAGGACTTCATTTTTTTCTGGCTGAATAATCTTCTAGTGTGTATATATATATATATATATATATATATATATATATATATATACACACCACACTCTGTTTATCCATTCATTGGTTGATGGACAGTTTGGTTGCTTCGGGATATCTTTTGGCAATTGTGAATAATGCTGCTATGAACACTGGTGTGTAAACATGTGTTCAAGACCCTACTTTCAATTGTTTTTGATAACATACCTAGTAGTGGGATTGTCAGGTTATATGGTAATTCTATATTTAGCTTTCTGAGAACCACCAGATTGTCTTCCACTAAACCATTTTACATTCCCAACAGCAAAGAATGAGTGTTCCTCTTTCTCCACATCCTCTTCAACACTTCTTATTTTCTGTTTTTTTTAATAGCAGCAATTCTAATGGGTATGAAGTGGATCTCATTGCAGTTTTGATTTGCATTTCCCTGGTGGCTAATGATATATTGAGCATTTTTTCCTGCGCTTTCTGGACATTCATATATCTTCTTTGGAGAGATGTCTATTCAAGTCTTTTGCTTATTTTTAAATTGGGGTGTTTCTTTTTTTTGTTGTTAAATTGCAGGGGAGCCCCATGCGCAAGGAGTGCGCCCTGTAAGGAGAGCCGCCCAGCATGAAAGAAAGTGCAGCCTGCCCAGGAATGGCACCACATACACGGAGAGCTGACACAACAAGATGACGCAACAAAAAGAAACACAGATTCCCGAGCCGCTGACAACAGAAGCAGACAAAGAACATGCAGCAAACAGACACAGAGAACAGACAACTGGGGTGGGGGGGAAGAGGAGATAAATAAATAAATAAATAAATCTAAAAAAAAAAAGATTTTCTGAGTTTTAACTTCTAATATAGTAAACCTTGGTGGTTTTAACAAACATAAACCAAAGCTCTTCGTGGTCCTCAATAACTTCTTTTTTATTTATTTATTTTTAATTATTTTATTTCTTTATTCCCCCCACCTTGCTGTTTCTGCGCTCATTGTCTTGCTCTCTGTGTCCATTTGCTGTGTTTTCTTCTGTGTCTGCTTGTCTTCTCTTCTCCTCTTCTCTTTAGGAGGCACCGGGAACCGATCCTGGGACCTCCGACCTGGGAGAGAGATGCTGAATCACTTGCGCCACCTCAGGCAGCTCCCTGGTTCACTGTGTCTCTCCCCTTTGTCTCTTTTTGTTGTGCCAGCTCTCCATATGGGCCAGCTCTCCACGTGGGCCAGCTCTGCATGTGGGACAGCGTGCCACACAGGTCAGCTCACTTTCACCAGGAGGCCCCAGGAAATGAACCAGGACTTCCCATATGGTAGACGGGAGCCCAATCACTTGAACCATGTCTGCTTCCCTCAATAATTTCTAAGACTATAAAAAGATCTGCAGACTAAAAAGGTTGAGAATCATTTTATCAATAATTTTGTTTTGATTTAGAGCGAATTCCCTCTTGTTTGTTTAGAATTCACCTTCCTTCACTTTTTCTACATTCTTTATTGCATCTGTCCAAAGTCCCTCAATTCTATTTTCCCAAGAAAATCAGATATCCTATCAAATCTCCTTTTTCCTGGAGACCCCTCACTCTGAGGTTTCTATTTTCTTCTCCAATCTGAGCTGATTGCCTTTTTTTTTCTCCTTCTTTATTCTTCACCATTCTTCCTTATCTTTACACAGACATAATCAATTTCAAGTATTTGAGAAATATTTCAGACACAGTCCTCACCCTGTGGATTCCTTTACTCCTCTGCTATCCTGTCTCCTTTGATTCCCAACTCTTTTTCTTTTTTCTTTACTAAGTCCTTATTTTGCTGGAGCACTTCCTAAATGTTTTCTAAGAGTGCATGGCAGGTAAATTTTAAGAATCCTTGCCTTATATAAAAACCTTTTTCTACCCTTTGTACTTGTACTTGGTAGGTACATTTGCTGAGTACTGAATTTGTGGTTGAATATCCCTACAGAATATTTGCGTTCATACATCACAGTCTTTTAGGCAGACTCTGTTATTAAGAAGACCAACAGGGAAGCGTACGCGGCTCAAGGGATAAGGCCGCCACCTGCCATATGGGAGGACCCGGGTTCAACGCCTGGGGTGGGGAAAAAAAAAAAAAAGACCAACATAATTGTGATTACAGGCAAATTCAACATATGCCCATTGAAATCTTTTAAAGTTTACTATTTCTTTTTTATCCCCCTCCCCAGCTTCTTTTTTTGTTTGCTGTCTGCTTTCTGTGTCCATTCGCTGTGTGTTCTTCTGTGTCTGTATTTTTATTTTTATTTATTTATCCCACACACACACACTTTGCTTGCTGTCTGCTCTCTGTGTCCATTCTGTGTTTTTGTTTGTCTCCCTTTTTTTGTTGCATCACCTTGCCGAGTCAGCTCTCCGTGGCACTTGCGGGCCAGGCGGCTCTCCGCAGGCGCAGGCGAGCCTGCCTTCACAAGGAGGCCCTGGGACACGAACCCAGGGCCTCCCACAGGGTAGAGGGGAGCCCAACTGATTGAGCCACAGCCGCTTCCCTACAGTATCTTTTCATTTATTCTTGGCTTTCTGAATTTTATAGTGCACCTCAGCTTTTCAGAAGCACTCTTGCGTTGTTTCTTTGATAATATTCTCTGCTTTTATCTGTACTCAGTTCCTGAAAATTTTCTTCATCTAATTCAAGACCATCCTTTTGAAGACTCTTGTTTATTTGTTGGTTTCATTACTTTTGTCTTTTTATTCTACTTTCTGGAAAATATCCCAACTTGCTTTATCAGGTCTTCTATTGAACTGATTTCCAATAGATGTTTTTTTTTTTAAGATTTATTTTATTTATGTATTTCTTCCCACCCCCTTGTTGTTTGCACTTGCTGTGTCTGTTTGTCTTTCTTATTTCTTTAGGAGGCACCAGAAACCAAACCTAGGACCTCAGGTGTGGGCGGGAGGTGCCTAATCACTTGAGTCACCTCCATTTCCTGCTCTGTTGTGTCTCTCATTATATTTTTCTTCTTGTGTCTCTTGAGTGTCAGCTTGTGGCATCAGCTTGCTTCGCCTGCCCATTGCACCAGCTCACTGTCTTCTTTAGAAGGTGCCAGGAACCCAAACAGGGACCTCCCATGTGGTAGGCGGGAGTCACATCCGCTTCCCTCCAATAGATTTTTAAAAATCTACTTTTCTACTTTTTCCTAATTGGTGCCTAAAAAGCTTAATTAATTAAACCTTTTTTATTGTTAGAACAACACAGCAAAATAAAATTCTGGTTTACTGTTGGACAACATTGTTTCATACATAAATCAAACAGGCCAAATAAAATAAAAAGCAACTTCATAGATCCCTACCCCCGCCCCATAAAAAAAGGAAAGAAAAAAGGAATCTTTATCTTTTTAACCATCTCATACAAACCAACTACTTATAATACAGCTAAGTACATACACATAAAAAGTTACTGGAATGCTTGGAACAAGATTATATTTTGTTGTTGTTTTTGCTTTTTTTTTTTAAGATTTATTTTTATTTCTCTCCCCTCCCCCTCCCCCCAGTTGTCTGCTGTCTTGTGTCCATTTGTTGTGTCCATTCTTCTGTGTCCACTTGCATTCTCGGCAGCACCGGGAATCTGTGTCTCTTTGTTGTATCATCTTGTTGTCAGCTCTGTGTGGGCGGCACCATTCCTGGGCAGGCTGCCCTTTCTTTTGCGCCCGGCAGCTCTCCTCACGGGCGCACTCCTTGCGCGTGGGGCTCCCCTCCCGGGGGACACCCCTGCGTGGCAGGGCACTCCTTGCGCGCATCAGCACTGCGCATGGCCAGCTCCACACGGGTCAAGGAGGCCCTGTTTGAACCGTGGACCTCCCATGTGGTAGACGGACACTCTATCTGTTGAATCAAATCCGCTTCCCTGCTTTTTTTTTTAATGAGGTTTTTGTTTTTCTCCTTTGAGATTATAATGACCGTGGTCGCACCACAAGTAAAGTCAGAAGTAGGACAGAAAATGCTCCCAAGCCTGGTCATTGAAAATGGCTCAACCCCAACAATATGTACAAAAATATAAAATGTGAATTAAAAATACAACCAAATTTTCCTTTTTAAAGTATTTTTAAGAAAAAAAGCAGGGCCGTGGAATGTGGTTCTTTTTCCTCCCCTGGTGCAAATTCTCGTTGTGGTTTTGGTGGGTGGTGGAGGGCGCGCCCTGTGCGCGGCTCTGCCCGTGGTGGGTGCCCTGGCCTGTCCACCCGAGGGTGACCACGTTTTGATTCTGGGACAGTAGGTGGAGGGGAGGAGGTCACGGCGCCGGTGTAGGCATCCTCGGTCATCTTCTTGGTGTCCACGTCATCCTCTTCATCCTCAGCTGCCCATTTGCCAGTAGCTGCCTCAGCCTCATCTTCATCGCCGTCCTCCTCCTCACTGTCCCCTCCCTCCTCCTCCTCTCCTTCCCCACCTTTTTCCTCTTCTTGTCCACCCCATCGTCGGCCTCCCTGTCCCCCGTTTTCCTCCTTAGCGTTCCCATTAGCAGAAATGTCTCTTCTATTCTCGGCCTCCCCCTCAACGTCCTTCTCCTTGAAGTCCTCAGTGGGGACTTTGGAGTCGGCATGGGGGGGGCACCCGGGGATGCATGCAATGAATTAAAAAGAAATCCCGGGGAGCGGCTGTGGCTCACTCGGCTGGGCTCCCGTCCGCCACATGGGAGGCCGTGGGTTCGCGGCCCGGGGCCCGCTGTGATGGCAGGCTCGCGCAGGCCAGGGGGCGCCGCACGGCAAGGTGAGGCAGCAAGAAAGGGAGACGAGCGAAAACGCACAAGAGCCGGCAGCGGAAAGACGCAGACAGCAAGCAAGCTGCAAGGGGGGAATAAAATAAATAAATACAGCCCAGCGCTCCGCCGGAGTGGGCTCGAGGGCGCGAGGCCCCCTGCACAACTTCGCCCTCGTGTCCCTTTCCCGTCCCCCACGGTCGCCCGCGGATCCCCGGCCCCGAGGCCGAGCCCTGACGGGGGCCGGCAGCGCCCTGGCCGGCCGATGGACTGCCGAAGACCCTCGCCTCCTCCGAGTTTCCGTCGTGAACTCTCTCGACCAGCTTTTCCTGGTGGTGCAGGCCGTGCAGCGCTTCCGCCCGCCTCTCGCCAAGCCTGGGACAGGGAAAGGGGGCTGCGGCCCAGCCCCGGGCCCCCTCCTGGGCAGAGCTCCCTTCCCGAGGGCGCCGATCCCTCCAGGAGCTGCCACTTTATTATTGCGGCTGAATTTGTGGCTGCACGGCCCGTGGGCGCTGGTCCCACTTGCCTTACCTGGTGCTTCAGTGTGTCAACTGTAGAAAATAAAGGGCAGTGACTAAAAATAAATGTAAAAATAAGTAAATAAAGACAGACACAGAAGAATGCACAGTGAATGGACACAGAGAGCAGACAGCAAGCAAAAAGTCACAAGGTGGGGGGGATAAAAAAAAAAGAGAGAGCGAGAGGTTGGGGACTCTGGCTGAGCAGGAGCAGGAGGCCGGGACAATGCAAAGGTGGCCTTTCCCAGCAGGCTTTTTTCTCAACTTCTGACACAATGTCATGACATCTTATAAAAGTATTAAGAAATTCGTTCTTTCCCTCCCCACCGCTGGAGTTGTACTTTGTATGTTATAAGCCCTTGCGTACCCAGTCTTGACCATCACCTCAATGTTTTTGGAAAGAGATAAAAGAAGGCCCGTGGGAAGCAAGAATTAAGTCATATTGACTTGGCTGGGTGCCTTCTTTGAGCCAAGCCTATTTGGGGGAAGCTGGGAACCAGGAAAATCTGGCTGGTCTCTGATATTTCCCCAAAGTCAAGTGATGAACATGTTTTGTTCATAAAATCTGGGTGAGAGGCCCTCAGAGAGAAGACATAATTCAGTCAACAAGGACAGGTGGAGAGGGTTTTTTTTTTTTGCAGAAAAAAAATCCCCTTCTGTGTTCCGTTTAGATTGGCACTGACCCATTAAAAGTGTTTGGGGAAATACTCTTTCATGAATTACAACAAATGAATGGCTCTAATACAAGGTGTTAATAAAAGGGTGGTATACAGGGAAAAATACACCTAATGAAAACTATGCATGACAGTTAATAGCACTATTTTAATAATCTTTCAATTGCAAAAAAAAAAGATAACTACTGTTAAAAAATAGTACAGTTTCAAACATTGCTTTCATCAATTGTAACAAATGTCCCACACTAGTGCAAGGTATTGGTGGTGGGGCGATGTATGGGAATACTGTATTTTGCACATGATGGTTCTGAAAAGCCACAACTTCTCTAGTAAGTGTCTGGGAGTGTCTCTGTAGGTCGGAATTTAGCTCACAGGTCATTCTCAGGAGCTGTAGAGGTCAGGAGTCCCCCTGAGGATCGGTGCTGGCAGCCCCCTGCTCTGAGTCTCTCTGGAAAGAGATATTGATCAAGTTCGCTGGGATCCACTTCCCCAGGTAAGTCATATAGTTCCACAAATCGCTCTACGTCACAGAGAATGGAGGCCCAAGGAGGACATTTGTCTTGGAGATCACAAGGCCGAGAATTCCATGATGAATTCTCAGCCAAGGCACCAGCCCCTTTAGGGTGCTCGGATCCAGAGCCCTCAGGTGTCTCAGGGTTACGGGGGTCCGAAATTCCAGGACTCGGGGGACTTTGTGCATCTGTTATGGCTAAGGGGGTCTCCTCCTCCTTCACTGACACAGTCTTGGTAGGTGCTTCTTGTGACACCTTCGGCTGAGTTTGTCCCTGCTGCTTCTTCCATCTAATGCGCCGGTTCTTGAACCAAGTCTGGGGAGGGAGAAGGTGGGTGGGTGAAAAAGGAGGACGTGTCGACGCGGAGTCCTGTTCCTCAAGAGCGAGGCTGCTTTGGGGTGAGAAACCTGGTTCCACATCTCTTTCACATTTATCCGCAAGGCAATACTTTCTATGTCCTGCTCACCTGTACTCCAGGGGGCAGAGGGGGTGCAGGGTTGTACTGGCAATGGGCGGTGCCCTCAGGCCAAAAATCAAGAGGTAGCAAGTAAAGAGGGTCTGTGGAGAGGATGGCTTTTCAAAGAGAGAGTTATGGCAGCTGAGAGTGTGGGGCGGGAGTGGAGAGCCTGAGGTGATCTCAGGTTCATCCTTCATTGCTTGTGTCCTTGATTACTCAGTGAGAAGTTAATTGCAAGACCTCTGGAAGATTGGGATTACGCTGCTTAAGCCTAAGAAACAAGCAGGAGCAGAGCCACACTGGAGGAGCTGAGAGCCAGCCTTAGCGGGTCCTATGCAGCATTGTGGGTATGCGGTCCCAAAGGCCTGGGCTCCAGTTCCGGCTCCGTGTTTATAAACTTTGTAAGACACTTCCCCTGTGTTCCTCAATAAAGCAGGTCGTTACCGGGAGACAGGAGGACGGCAGAGAAGGGGTACTGATGCTTAATGTATGCAGGAGTTTTAATTAGCTTGACTGTAATAAAAGTGTGGAAATGGACAGAGTTGATAGTAGCATATAATAGTGAGTAGAACTAACACGGCTGGTTTATAAATGGAATTGTGAGGAAGCAGTTGTAGCTCAACTGATAGAGTGTCCACCTACCATATAGGAGGTCTAGGGTTCGATACCCAGGGCCTCCTGACCCGTGTGGTGAGCTGGCCCATGTACAGTCCTGCTGCACGCAAGGAGTGCTGTGCCACGCAGGGGTGTCCCCCACGTAGAGGAGCCCCATGTGCAAGGAGTGCACCCTGCAAGGAGAGCCGCCCTGCACAAAAAAAGCACAGCCTACCAGGAATGGTGCTGCACACATGGAGAGCTGACACAGCAAGATGATGCAACAAAAAAAGCGACACAGTTTCCTGGTGCCGCATGACATAAATGAAAGGGGACACAGAAAAATACACAGCGAATGGACACAGAGAGCAAAGAACGGGGGGGGGGGGAGAGGAGAGAAATAAATACATTTTTTTTTTAATCTAAAAAATAAAATAAATGGAATTGTGGCTGAAAGGGGAAGTTTAGGGACGTAAATGTCAATTGAAAGAAAGCTAGAGAATAATCTAGGGACCAATTAATAAAACGAACATGGTAGTAGATGAGGATTATGGTTAATGGTACAAATACAAGAACAAGAATGTTCTTCTATGAACTAGAACAAATGCGCATCACTAGTACAATGTGGTAAGAATATGGTGATGCATGGGAAAAACACAATTAGCGGGACTTATGGACTATAGTTAACAGTAATAACATTCTTACATCAATGTCAAGGAGAATACTATTATTATATATAAATCAATGCTAAGGGTAAATAAGAGAGGGGATGGGATTTTTTCTCTTGGACTAAGGAAAACGTTAAAAAAATGTACGGAGGCAATGACTGCACAACTCTGAGATGAAAGTGAGAGCCACTGAGTGCACACTTTGGATAGACTGTACAAGGCATAGGGCTTTATAACACAGTAAATCATGTTGTGAAAGATGGGCTGTGTTTAACAATAGAAATATGAGAGTGTTCTCTCATGAACTGTAACGAATGGACAATGCTGATACATGGTGTTAATAATAGGGGGTGCATGGAAAAATACACCAAATGTATGCTACGGACCACAGTTGGTGGCAATAGTCTGATAATGTTCTTTCATAATCTATAACAAATGTTCCACAACAATCTGGGGTGGTATATGGGAATTCTGCACATTATACATGATTGTTTTGGAAGTTCGCAACTTCTCTAATAAAACTATACATTTTTTAAAGTGTGTGTGTGGAGAGTGACATCGTCAACATGGCAATATAAGAAATCCCCTGGAAAAGATCACCTAATAAAAGGACAAATCCCACTTGCTCGGATCTCTGGAGTACAACAGAGACTAGAGAAGGACTCCACAAAATGCTGAACTGAAGAAAAAGAAAACGAACACCAAACTCAGGAAGGAGCACTGTGCCCCTGACCCGCCAGTGCAGACCCCTCCCGCCTTCTGACCCCGTGCAACCTGGGCGTTGCGCAGAGGCAGCACGGCCCGGGTCCCTCCAGGTGTTAGTGCAGACCGGAGTCGCTGGGGGCAGAGAATTAGAACCCCCTGCAAGTCCAGGCACAGGGGCCCAAGTCCACATCCACCCAGGGTGGAACACAAGCAGGGAGGAGTGCCACACACGGAAGAGCCTCCAGGGAAAAGAGACCGTGGAAGAGCTGTTGGCAAGAGGTGCACACATCGATCTGTTTGCTGGACCAACTAAATGCAATGCAGACCAGTCCAGATTTACCCCCACCAAGTACCCCGGGATGAGATACCCTAACGGGGAAGGAATAGGAAAGAAACGGGAGGGAGAAAACACCTCATGGTGAGAAAAAAGTGGGGAAAACTAAACTTAGGATGGATCCCAGAACTGAAAAGTGTAAGGAAAAGTGGACACTGAATGAGGAGGGGACATAACAAATCATAGGAACTGGGGAGAAAATTCTGCACAAAAACAAACAGAACATATCAAGATTCCTGGAGAAGGAACAGAGGAAAGGAAGCTTTCTCCTGGAGGGGAAACAATTGCATGCAAAAAGGGCAATCTTAAAGAAATATGGATAGAAATAAGCTAAAACTAATGGTGGATATAGAGGTAAAGGATATTGAAAAGACAATGTGTGAGCATAAAGAAGCATTTGAAAGTATAAGAAGAAACATAGAAATGAAGGAGATGAAAGGCACAATAGTAGAGATTTTAAAATACACTAGAGGCATACTACAGCAGATTTGAACAAGCAGAGGGAAGAATCAGCAAACTAGATGACAGAACCGTCAAAATCACACAGTCAGAAGAACAGGTAGAGAAAGGAATAGAAAATACTGAGCAGTGTCTCAGGGACTTGAGTGACAGCATGAAGTGTACAAATATCCTGGTGCCCCTGAAGGAAAAGAAAAGGCAAAGGGTGCAGAAAGAATATTTGAGGAAATAATGACCTAAAACTTCCCAACGCTTATGAAAGACAACATACTGCAAACAGAATAAACCCTAATATACTGACTCTGAGGCATATATTAATCAGAATGCCAAATGCCAATGATAAAGAGAGAATTCTGTGGGAGCGGATGTATTAATAGTTTAGTGGTTGAGCTACTGCTTCCCATATACAAGGTCCTGGGTTCAATCCCAGTACCTCCTCAAAAAAAAAAAAGTCTGAAAGCAGCAAGGGATTAGCAAGTTGTCACATACAAAGGATCCTCAAAAAGACTTAATGCCATACCAATTTCTCACCAGAAACCATGGAGGCATGAAGGCAGCGGGATGATATATTTAAGGTACTGAAAGATTTTTTTTAAACTGCCAGCCAAAAATTCTTTATCTAGCAAAACTGTCCTTCAAAAATTAGGGCATTTAAAATATTCACAGATAAACAGAAACTGAGAGAGTTCATCAACAAAAGTCCTGCCCTACAGAATTACTGGAGGGAGTTCTGCAGGTTGAAAAGAAAAGACAGGAGAATGGTTTGGGGTAGTATGAAGAAGTGAAAATCTTCAGTAAAGGTAACTAAAAGGGCAAATATGAAACCCAGAAGTACAGTATCATCAATCTATAACTCTACTCTTTAGTTTCTATAAGAATCAGAATACAATTGCACAGGAAATAGTCGTGCAGCCTGCACTGACCTAGAAGACAAGAAGACCTCAACAAACCAATCACAAGTAAAGAGATTGAAACAGTCATCAAAAACCTTGCAAAGGAGAGCAGGTGTAGCTCAGTGACTGAGTGCCTGCTTCACACGTATGAGGTCCCAGGTTTGTTCCTCAGTACCTCGAAAAGGAAAGGAAAGGGAAGGAAAGGGAAGGAAAGGGAAGGAAAGGGAAGGAAAGGGAAGGAAAGGGAAGGAAAGGGAAGGAAAGGGAAGGAAAGGGAAGGAAAGGGAAGGAAAGGGAAGGAAAGGAAAGGAAAGGAAAGGAAAGGAAAGGAAAGGAAAGGAAAGGAAAGGAAAGGAAAGGAAAGGAAAGGAAAGGAAAGGAAAGGCAGCATCCATTCTTGATAAAAACAAAAGACACTCTGAAAGATAGATAGGTATAGAAGGAAAGTTCTTCAACGTGATAGAGGGCATATATGAAAAACCCACTGCTAACATCATACTCAATGGTGAAAGGCTGAAAGCTTTTTCTCTAAGGTCCAGAAGAAGACAGGGATAACCCACTGTCACCACTCATTCAACATTGTGTTAGAAGTTCTCGCCGAAGAAAGAAATAAAAGACATCCAAATTGGAAAGGAAGAAATGAAATGTTCCCTATTTGCAGATGACAAGATCATATATACAAAAAATCCTAAAATATTCCAACAAGGCTACCAGAAATAATAAAGGAATTCAGTAAAGTGGTGGGATATAAGATTAACATACAAAAATCAGGAGAGCTTCTATACACTAGCAATGAACAGGCTGAGGAGGAAATCAGGGAAAACTTCCATTTACAATAGCAACTAAAAGAATCAAATATCTGGGAATAAGCTTAACCAAGGATGTAAAGGATTTGTACATGGAAAACTACAAAGCTTTGCTAAAAGGAATCAAAGAAGATTTAAATAAACAGAATGGCATTCCATGCGTAAGGATTGGGAGACTAAATATTGTCAAGATGTCAATAGTACCCAGAATCATTTACAGATTCAACACAATCCCAATCAAAATCCCAATAGCCTACTTTGCAAAAATGGAAAAGCCAATCATCAAAGTTATCAAAGTGTAAGGGGCCCCACATAGCCAAATCCATCTTGAAAAAGAATCAAGTCAGAGGACTCACACTTCACAGTCTTAAAAATTATTACAAAGCCACAATAATCAAAATAGCATGGTTCTGGCACAAGGATAGCCATATAGACCAATGGAATTGAATTGAGAGCTCAGAAATCAACCCCCACATTTATAACCAACTGATTTTGACAAGGCTGCCAAGTCCAGTCAATAGGGAAATAATAGTCTTGTCAACAAATGATGCTGGGAGAACTGGATATCCAGATGCAAAACAATGATGGGGGAACCCTATCTCATGCCACATGCAAAATTAACTCAAAATGGATCAAAGACCTAAATATAAGAACTAGGACTATAAAACTCCTAGCAGAAAACAGAGAAGAATCTTCAGGATCTTGTGTTAGGCAACGGTTTTTTAGACTTTACACCCAAAACATAAGCAACAAAAGTAAAAATAGATAATTGAGACCTCCTCAAAATTAAAAACTTTGGGTGTGGACGTAGCTCAGTGGTTGAACACCTGCCTCCCATGTACAAGATCCCGGGTTCAATCCCCAGTTTCTCCTTAAAAAAAAAAATTTAGAAACTTTTGTGCATCAGTGCACTTTGTCACAAAAGTGAAAAGACAACCTACTCAATGGGAGAAAATATTTGGAAACCACATATCCAATAAGGGTTAATATTGAGAATATACAAAGAAATCCTAAAACTCAAAAATAAAAAGACAAACAACCCAATTAAAAATGGGCAAAAGACTGAATAAACACTTCTCCAAAAAGGAAATGCAAATAGCTAAAAAGCACATGAAAGATGTCTATTTGACATTTCTGCAGAGTATATACAAATCACTAAAAAGCACATGAAAAGATGCTCAATATCATTAGATACTAGGGAACTGCAAATCAAAACCACAATGAGATCTCATTTCACTATTAGAATGGCTACTATTTTTTTAAAAAAACAGAAAATTACAAGCGTTCAAGAGGATGTGGAGAAATAGAAACATTCATTCATTGCTGGTGGGAATGTAGACTGGCACAGCCACTGTGGAAGACAGTTTGGCAGTTCCTCAGTAAGCTAAGTAAAGAATTGCCATATGACTCAGCACTACGACATATCTACCTGAAAGCAGGGACTCTGACAGATATTTTCACACTGATCTTCCTAACAGCATTATTCTCAGTTGCCAAAAGATGGGAACAATCCAAATGTCTGCTAACCAATAAATGATTAAACAAAATGTGGTTTAGGGAAACAGACTTGGCCCAGTGGATAGGGTGTCTGTCTACCACATGGGAGGTCCGCGGTTCAAACCCCGGGCCTCCTTGACCCGTGTGGAGCTGGCCCATGTGCAGTGCTGATGCGTGCAAGGAGTGCCCTGCCACGCAAGGGTGTCCCTGCGTAGGGGAGCCCCACGCGCAAGGAGTGCACCCCATAAGGAGAGCCGCCCAGCGCCAAAGAAAGTGCAGCCTGCCCAGGAATGGCGCCGCCCACACTTCCCGTGCCGCTGACGACAACAGAAGCGGACAAAGAAACAAGACGCAGCAAATGGACACAGAGAACAGACAACTGAGGGCGGGGGAATTAAATAAATAAATCCTTTTTAAAAAATGTGGTTTATACATACAATGGAATATTATTCAGCATTAAAAAGGAATGAAGTTTAAAAAAAGTTTAAAAGTTTTTTAAAAAAAGGAATGAAGTGCTGATTCATGTGACAACATGGATGAGCCTTGAAGACGTCATGTTGAGTAAAATAAGCCAGACACAAAAGGACGAATATTTTATGATCTCACTGATATGAAATAATTAGAATAAGCAAACTTATAGAGTCAGAATCTAGAATCCAGGTTACCAGGGGCTGGTTGGGGGTAGGGAATGGAGAGTTGATGCTTAAATTATATAGAATTTCTATTGCGTTCATTGTAAAGTTTTGGTAATGGATGCTGGTGATGGCATTGTGAATATAATTAACAGCACTGAATTATGGATGTGAATGTGACTTCAGGGGGAAATTTTAGGTCATCTATATGTTACTAAAATAAAAATTAAAAGAAAAAACCTAGGACTGTACAACACAGTGAACCCTATTGTAAATAATGGGCTATAGTTAATAGTACAATTACAAAAATGTTTTTTCATGAATTATAAGTATACCTCACTAATGCAAGGAGTTAATAACAGGATGGTATATGGGAACGTCATATTTTATATATTTTGTGCATGATACTTCTGCAAACCTACAATTTCTCTAACAAAAAATATTAAAATAATTTTTAAAGTATATGTGTATACATAGCTGTGGCCTAGTGTATACTGGGAAACACTAGAACAGACCTTAACGACGTACTGATCCAGGTGGAGGGCTGAAGCCAGTTCTTCCATGGCGTTGTAACTGGGGTATTTGGTCTCACTAAACATGGCTTCCAATTCTGTGTACTGTCTCGTGGTAAAGTGTGTGCGGCAACGACGAGAATACTTTGGTGGTTTTCCTGCAGGGAAGAGACAAAAAGGCTCTCATTTAAAATTTAAAAAAAAAAAAAAAGTAATCCAAAACCTTAAACTCCTTACCTGTGTCTGGCCTGGGGGGCAGGAGTTTGGTCTACAAAGTTGACATGTGGAACCGCCTCGCCATCTTGCTGGGACTGTTCTGTACTCTGGAAAATCAGCCCCTACTTCCGTGGGTCAGGACATATTTTTAAGCCAGAAATGGGGAAAACTTATGTTTTGAGTCCTACTCCACCCATTCCATAGCCCAAGGAAAAATGGGAATCTCCCTCTCTGTGACTTTGGGCTCCATTTTGTCTTCCTAGCAGCCTGGGGGCATCTTTCTCTGTTTCTCTGAAACTCAGCTTTTCCCAGAGGAAAATGGTTGAAGCCCAGTCTAAAGGCAAGTAACTGTCTACTCTTTCTAGAAGAATCTCATAGCCTGGGGGAAAAAAATTTAATGAGACTAGTAGAAGAGATATTGTCCTCAATGAGATATAAAATAATGGCATGCCAACTATACTGGGCCATTGCCAGTCCAATAGTTTATAGAGTATTTAGGACCCTAATCAGTCCTAGGACCAAGGACAGTGCAGTCCAGATTGACTGGCCTGTGAGATGGTGAGACTACCGATTTGGCCTCAGTGCGGTCATGAGGAGAGCTGGTTATAAAGCTTAGAGACCTGAAAATGGTGATTTTCCCATTTACTAGCCCTGCCACTTTGGGATTATCCGTACACTTAATCTTCACCTCTGTTTGTTCATCAGTATAGTGAACGCAGATAGCTCCTTCTTTTTAGGGAAGATGTGAGAATCCAAAGGAGCAAATCTGTTAATTGCAGGCTTGGTGAATAATAGGTGCAGAATGGGAAGTTTTATTATTTTTTTTTATATTTATTTTTTTATTTATTCCTCCCCTTGTGGCTTGTTTTTTGCTATCTGTTCTCTGTGTCCATTTGCTGTGTGTTGTTGTTTTTTTTCTGTGCCTGCTTGTCTCTCTTTATTGGGTCATCTTTCTGTGTCAGCTCTCTGCAGCACAGTCATGTCCCAGGGCCTCCCATATGGTAGGTGGGAGTCCAACTGATTGAGCCACAGCCGCTTTCCTTATTATTATTTTGAAATACAAATAAGGCCATGTTATCTAGTAATAGTTGATCTCATGATCATTCTTTTTCTTTCAACTTTATTTCAACTTCAAAAAATAAAATAACAGACAAAAGGCAGCTTAACAAATTATGGAAACATTACTTAAAAAATAAAAAATCCTGTCCAGGCATATTTATCTTATTTAATCCTAAAAACAAACTCAATTATTTCTCCAGTGTTCTGGAAGATGAATAAGTAAGCACAGATAGATTAAATGGCATGAGCAAGGTCTCTGTGTTAATTAAGAAAATGAAAAAAAATGCTTGTTCATATTCACATGTTATAAAACTGAACCCCATATTCTTTTTTTACCTTTAGCGTTGATGTAGTACCTTCTTTGCCTTTGCCACAAAAATATTACAATATTGTTGTTAACTATAGTCTATAAATTACATAAATTTTATTTTCCCATGTATCACCATAGTCCTACCTTGATATAAAGGAACATTCTTGTATTTATATTATTAACCACAATCCTCATCTACCACCAAAATCACCATTATACAGTCCCAAGATTATCCTCTAGATGTTTTTCAATTAATGTTAATCTCCCTAGACTACCCCTTTCAGCCACAAGCACATTTATATATCAGCAGTGATAGGTATACTCATTATAATGTGTTACCATCAATTCTATCCATTTCCACATATTTACAATCAACCTTATTAAACAATCTATATGCATTCAGTATTTGCTCCATGGTCATCCATTTTATATGTGAGATTCTGTAGAACACTCTTTCTTTCTGTAAGAACACTCAAAAAAGGCAGTGTGCTGTCGGGTCACCCGAAGGTAAAGTCAAGGAGGTAAGTCAAGAAGGCCGATTCAAACTTCAACATTTGTCTTAGCTTTTCAAAGTCTGTTTCTAAACACAGAAGGCAAACATTCATAGGACAGATGAGGAAATCTCCATCATTAAATGAGGAACTATATAAAGATAGGCAGAGGAGGGAGGTGCTATTAAACAGGATATTATATATTCAAGGAAAAAAGGACAGTGTTTTTGGAAATTGATAGCTAAAAAGAAAATATTAAGTAGGGGAAGAGAAATGCCAAGAAAATATTCCAAAAACTAAAATAAAAAAGAAAGAAAGAAATTAAGATTGTTTTGAGATATGAAAGGCAGGATCATACTCAGTGACTAAGTCCACTAAATGAAAACAAAGCTCATTGTTGTAAAATACCAGAACACCAGTAATCTATAGAAAACCCAGTAAGTTTTTTAAAGGAAAATAAAATTTCCAGCCAAAGAAATGATCATTAGAATTCCATGGACCTCTGAAAAGCAACACTGTATATTAAATGAAAAAAAAAAAAAAAAAAAAAATCAAGGACTTCAAAAATCTCTGGAATGTATAAGCCATGCCTAATAAAAGGAAGCAGGTCAATATGCCAAGCCCTCAATTTTAATGCTTATACTTATGAACCTTATTCCTATAAAATGAAACTAAGCCTAATTACAATTAATGTCTAAGAGTTGCCTCCTGAAAACCTCCTTGTTACTCAAATGTAGCCTCTCTGTAAGTCAAACTCTGCAAATAAATTACCTTTCCCTTGGCATGGGACATGACTCCTGGGATAAGCCTCCCTGGCACCAAGGGATTGTTACTAAGCATTAATCAGTGGTGTATTTGGAAAAAGACTTTGGCCAAAAGGGGGAGACATTCGTGGTCCCTAGGGGAGCAGCGGCAGTCCCCCGGGTGCAATGGCAAAGACCAGGAAGGAATGAAGGTCCAACAGTGAGTCCCTGATACTAATAACTATGCTTGTGAGCCTATACACCTGATATAAGAGCAAGGCCTAGAGCAGCAGTGTGCCTAAGGGTTCCCTCCTGACAGCCTCTGTGTTACTCAAATGTGGCCAGTCTCAAAGCCAAACTCAGCAATGTAAATGCACTGCCTTCTCCCCAGTGTGGGACATGACACCCGGGAATGAGCCTCCCTGGCGTCGAGGGATCACTACCAAGTACCAGCTGATGACGTAACTAGAAAATGACCTTGAATAAAAGGTTCAACATGGACCAGCAGAATATCCCTGTCTACATATAATAACAGGAGTTAAAATGCTTTTTGACCTAAATTAAGGGGGAAATGGAAAGGACAAATGAGTTTATATGGCTATGAGTCTCTTTTAAAAAAGAGTCTGGAGGTTGTCAGAAGGAATGCCCTTATGCACAACTGAGCAGAGTCTCAGAGACAGATAAAGTAGATACAACCCCAGGTATTGGTTCTTCTGAGGGCTACAGAGACCCACAGGTTTTATGGTCATGGCAGATGGAGTTCACTGCCATGTCAGTTGGCCCTTCTTGGGAGTTGGTGTCTCTGCGTGATGGAGCTGGACTCAGATGTGATCTCTTTTCACAAGCCTTCCCTGTTACTTTACTGGAATTGTAGTTGATGCTGGGGTTTAAGATATATCTAGGGGATCTGAATCCCTGGACTGACAATATGATAGTCAGGCTCTGAGCCTCAACAGACTTCAGCTCCTACACTCTGGTTTATTGGACTTACCCCACTCAGCTAACATGGAGTTGAAGAATGTCAACCACCACACCATGGAGCCAAGAGTGCCTACAACTGAAAGCAGGAGGATTGCATCCAGTATCCATGTGGAATCTAAGCCCCCTCTTGACATAGATGTGGAATGGACACAACCAATCCAAGGTCCACAGGAAGGAGGAATACAGTAAGTATTAGAGTGGACTTACTGATATTCTATACATGAACTATTGTGGTTAGTAATCGAGAAAATGTGGCATTGGTATGGAAAAAGTGGCCATGGTGGCTGCTGGGTGCAGGGAATGGGAGGAAGAGATGAGATGTGGAGGCATTTTCGGGACTTGGAGTTGTCCTGGGTGGTGCTGCAGGGACAATTACCGGACATTGTAGATCCTCCCATGGCCCACTGGATGGAATGTGGGAGAGTAAAGGCTATGATGTGGACCACTGACCATGAGGTGCAGCAATGCCCAGAGATGTACTCACCAAATGCAATGGATGTGTCGTGATGATGGGAGAGAGTGTTGCTGTGGGGGGAGTGGTGGGGTGGGGGCGGTGGGAGTGAATGGGGACCTCATATTTTTTTAATGTAATATTTTTTAAAAATGAAAAAAATAAAAAACAAGAGAGAGAGAGAAAAAAAGGGGGGAGACATTAAATAAAAAAGAGTTTTTATGGCTAAGAGATTTCAATGTGATTTGAGAGGTCATTCCAGAGGTTATGCTTATGCTGGTCTCAGGGAGATTTCACAAACTTCCACACTAAACAAAGTCTCAAACAAAAGTGCTCCTGAGGGCTCTAGGGACCGCCAGACACCATAGGCAAGCCACACAGCCGCATGAAATCAACACCCCTCAGCAAGCCCTATTTGGGAATACATGAACATCTATTTCCCCAATATAACACAGTTATTACTCATTTACAATTCTCTTAATCATGATTCTTTTATTTTATTTGAACCTATAAATAATTATTTGACCTGCTAAATACATTTCTCAGAGACTTAAATCTTTGGATTGTTCATATGCCAATTTAGCCCTGAAACCAAGCAGAGTTGTGGCCAACTCCTACTCTCCAGTTCTTCCAGCTCGCCCTGGACAACTAACGAAACTATGATGATGGACAAGAATTATCTGTAACTGCAAGCAAAACAATCCCTTCCCTCTGCCCCATAATATCTAAGTTCCCTCAGCCTGAATCAGTCACAGCGACATTATCCCAAATCCCTCAAAACCGAGAAATGAACAAACATAAGGTGTAGTCAGTATCTTTTGTTAGCAAAGCAACTTATAACATTAATATAAAGAGAGGGGTCCAGGGGGGAGGGGATGACTAGGTGGAACAAAGGCTATTTTTAGGGCAGTGAAACTGTTCCGAATAATACTGCAATGACAAATATATGACATTATACATTTGTCAAAGACTTTAAAACTGTACAGCACAAAGTGTAAACCATAATGTAAACTACAGACTTTGGTTAGTAGCAATGTCTCAAAATTGGTTCAACAATTGTAACAAATGTACCACACTATTGTAAGATGTTAAAAATAGGGGAAATTCTGTGGGGGGGGGGAGTAAGGAGGCAACTCCGTAATTTTTCTGTAAATCTAAAACTTCTCTAAAAATAAAGTTTATTATTAATTCAAAAAAAATCAAGGGTTTCAACATTCTTAGTGAAATTTTCACTTATTTTCAACCTATAATTCTATACACAGTTGAATTTATCCTTCAAGTGTGAAGACAGGGTAAAGACAGTGTTAGATAGTCTTGGACACAGAAAACTTGCTACCCATGTACCTCTTCTTAAGAAGCCATGCAAGGATGCAGTTCAGGTGCAAAATTCCGAAAAAGGAGGAATCTGTGTGGGAGAAAAAGGACCCACACAAGAGTGCAACAAAAACCAGGGTGATGTCTGCATATCCAAGGTAGAAAGCAAGCTGAGCAGCCTCCAGGAGGACGAGGCTGCATATGGGAAGCAATGGGAAACCTGGATTCCATTGAATATCTGCTGTGCATATTTGGAAAAAGATATTGAATATGGCGTGGAAAGAAGCAATGGAGCATAGAGCTGAAAATTTTAAAAGACAGATCTTAAATATATGAGGACATTATTACTCCTCAAATTGGGAATATGTGAACTAAATCATTATTCTGGTGTGGACTGCTACAGAGAAGAATATTTACCTAGTCAGATTTAAATCAGTTGATATCACTTTAACCAAATTGTTAATATACCTGTATTAGGAAGTTGTAGGGAGTAGGATTGAGGAGAGATATAGCTATGGGTCTAACATTAACATTGACCAAAATGAGAGGTAAAATTATAAAATGGATGAATTCATTAATATTTGCATAGTTCATTATAATATTTATAACTGACACTTCTGCAGGTGTCAGAAGAGCCAGTTATAAGTTTTGATAGTGATTGCCTGTGAATTAGGGAGGGCATGTTAAGGCACAGTACTATTTTTTGTATTGTTAAAGTAAAAGTATTTTTAAAACGAAAAAAAAAAGAAAATTATGTGTGTGGCCCTAGACAAGAAACACATTATTTAAACTTATTTTCAGAAATACTATATTAAAAAGAGAATACTGATAAATATTTGGACCTGAAAGCAACCTGAAAAAACACGAGCCACAGCCTGGAAGAACATATTTACAACAAATAGAAGAGAAATTATCAGTCTATAGAATATGTGAAAAATAGTCTACTAAGACCACAAGGGGGGGAAATAGAAAAATGAGCAAAAATGGATATAGGAAACTAGCATTAGAAAAAAACAGAATGCCCTTTTAACACAAGAAGCTCAGTCTCATTGGAGAATAAGGATACAGAGATTGTAAGGAAGGTGAAGGATGGAGCAGCTGTAGTTCCAGTGGTTGAGCACCCACATATGAGTTCCCAGGTTCAATCCCCAGTTACACCTAAAAGAAGTATGACGGTACCAGGCATTAAAGGGGATTCTGAAAAACGCAGACATCACTGGAGGGAGCTTTCTAAATTGCTCCCTGTTGGTATAATCCAGTGGTTCCCCCAAAGTCTCCTGGCGTTGGGAGGCCCAGGAGCTACCACAAATTTTCACGCTACCTCTAGCTTACCTGACATGGCAGGCTGTGGGTGCAGTGGTTCAGCCAGCTGTGTGCCTCCTCACTCCACGGGGCCCCACTTTACTCTGTGTCTGTTGGGTAAAGGCCTAATATTTAAGCAATATTTTTGATGTAATCAAGCCCCCACCCTCTCCGGCTACACCCTTCTTGAGTCCCTCCCATAAATAATCCATTCAAAACGTGCATTTGCAGGGCCCTTGGAGTAAAACTGCGGTTCAAGACTGATTCCTGGCCCCAAATAATGGAAGAAAACAAATGAAAGTCAAGCGAACAAAAATGGAGAAAACGTTCAAAAATTTCACTCAGGACAAAAAAGTGAACAAAGAGGGGCTGAGAGAAAGAAAAAGTTGGTCAAGAACGCCAAACTGGAAGGCGAAGGAGAGCTCTGCGTGGGCGGCTTCTCCCGAGCTCTGACCTGCCTGCCCAGTAGCTTAAACCCAATCAATCTGTGAACGCCCAAGAATTAGACCATCTCTTAACTTTGTCAACTAAGCCACTGCGCTCATTATCACAAACCGCCCGTCTTTGGATGCTATAAAACTACCAGAACTAGACTGCAGCTCAGGGAGACAGATTTTAGTCCAACAGGCCGTCTGACCTCCAGCTTTGCGCTTGGCCATAAACTCTCTCTTTGAAACCCGGGTGTCTCAGGAATTGGTCATTTGAGCCCATCTGGCAGAGAACACACACACACACACCCCACCACCGCCGCCGTTTTGCTGGGTAACAGGGTGGTACGTGGGAACTCTGTACTTTCTGCATGGTTTTTCTGTAAATCTACAATTTCATACGTTTTTAAAAAAAAAAAATCCCTATAGGATTTTTATGGAAATCTTCAAATTGATTTAAAAATCCACATACCAGGTCAAAGTCCAAGAATAGCTAAAACAATCTTAAAGAACCGCGATGGGACACTCACCCTCACCATATATCAATAGATCATAATGTTTATTATATAATTATGGTAAAACAATTTGCATTAGTGTAGATAAATAACTTAGGAGAGGGCCCACAAACAGACGCAAGCATAGAGGTGGCATTCCAAATGAGTTTGGAACACAGAAGTCCTACAGAAGCAGTGTGGGGTGGCACTTTGGGGGACACAACAGCAGGGTCAGTGCGTGGAGATCCTCCAAAGAGAACTGGGCGCAGAGGAGAGGGCGAGGGAGGTAGAGAAGGGTGGGGAGTGAGCCGTGATGGCTGGGCCTGGGCTAACTGAAAACACACCGCGGCCCCCATTCCTCGATGCAGATGCCGAGGGCCGCCTTCCGCCTGGGGCAGACTTCCGGTACGGAATCTTCTCGCAGGCCTGGCCTCCGCACAGGCGCACGGGGTGAACACACGCGCGCACGTGTGCACTCCACTGCGCGCACAGGGACACGCACGCGCTTAGAGTTCACGCGCACAGTCGCGCGGCGCCGTTTTACTGATTTTCCTGGAAACCGCCCCCACCTCCACCCTCCCCGCCCCGGGAGCCGCAGAGCTGGGCCGGCAGAGAGCAGGCGCCCCCGGGCGGGCGCGGCGATGCGCCGTGGCGAAGTCCCGCGCGGGCCGAGGGAGGCGGCGGGAGGCGGGAGCCGGCGGGAGGTGGGAGCCGGCCCCGCAGCAGCCCGCGGGGGCCGGGCGGGCAGGAGGGCCCCGGGGGCGCGCCCAGCTCGGGAACGGCCCGGCCGGGCTGCGGCTCCGCGGCCCCCGCGCGCACCCCAAGGCCGCCCGCCCGGCGCAGCCGTGTTGCGGGAAGGGGCGCTGAACGCCCGCCGCCGCCGGGGGAGAGGGCTTGGCGAACCCAGCTGGGTGTTTACGGCCGTGTGACGAGCAAGGGAAGTAGTCCGCGGGGCCAGCTGGCCAGTGCGTCCTCCCAACGTCTATCTGGATTATTTCACGTTTATTGAGGATCTCTTTGCCCCTGTGGCTCTCGGCTGTCTGGCTGCAGGACTCGGCTGCGATAGGCTGAAAGACAGAGAGTGGTTAAGAGCTTTTACATCCAAAGAGGAGGAAACTTTTCCAGCGGATCCCCGCGTGCCATACTCTTTTGGGTTCGTTTTAGAGTCATTTGCCAATCTTGTAACTAAAATGCTTAATTTTTTTTAATTAAGGAAAAATAGAACAATTCTTGCACAATTGGGGAGATAAAAGGAAGAGTATCATCAGGAAACAAAAGAAAAGAAGTAGAATGAGTCTTGGATCCTTTGAAGCCTGTTTTCAGAAAAGTCCTGAGTGATAACACATTATTTTCTTTGGATAGTGGAAAACATTTTTAACGTTCACCTCACTAGAAAGGTTGGTTTTGACCGAACAACTTGCCAATAATAGAGCCCACGGTTATTAACCAAGATGAGGAAAGAAATAACTACAAGACCCAAATTTATAAATTTATATCTGAAAAATGAAGGCTAGGAGACCATCAAGGAACTTTGAAATTTCACAATTTTCGTTCCCTTCATGTCAAGGTCAACAAAGGTTAATTAATTAGTGGAAGATTAATTTTGTGTTTTCCAAGGTACTTAAAGTAAGAGGTAGAATCAAAACTGAAGAAAGCATATCTTGCATATAGTACACTTTAAAATATTTTCAAGGGGAAGTGGATGTGGCTCAACAAGTTGGGCACCTGCCTACCACGTGGGAGTTCCAAGGTTCAGGTCCTGGTGCCTCCTCAAGATGAGCAGACACCACACCAGCAGATGCCATAGCTTGTGGAGAGCAGATGTGGCTCAGGCCATTGGGCACTTGCTTCCCATGTGGGAGGTCCTGGGTTTAGTTCCTCACTTCTCCCAGAGAAGGTAAGCAGACAGACCAGAATCATCTGAGGGAGGGGGGATAAATTTTTTAAAGATACTTTCAAAAACATCTAAAATATCCAAAGGTGTGTTTTCTTTTGTTTAACTTTTTATTTTTTTAATAGGGAATACCATCACAAGGCTCAAAAGA
Source organism: Dasypus novemcinctus (assembly GCF_030445035.2). Lineage (NCBI taxonomy): Eukaryota > Metazoa > Chordata > Mammalia > Cingulata > Dasypodidae > Dasypus > Dasypus novemcinctus. The sequence continues at coordinate 60,078,214 of NC_080690.1, read as the reverse complement.
GAAAAGGTAGAAAAAAACAGTGAAAAGTCTTCCTTGCCCATATACCCATTTCCCACTACAACCCCACAGGTAATCACAGTTATTAGTTCTTTATGTTTCCTTCCAGAGGTTTCTTCATTGATAAGAAGACAAATATAAATATTATTTGCCACGATTTAACACAAAAGATGTACATAGTACTTCATACCTTGCTTTTTCACTTAGCATAACTTAGAGACCTTTCTAAACCCATACATTAAAAGCTTCATAATTGGGAAGCAGACTTGGCCCAGTGGTTAGAGCATCTGTCTACCACATGGGAGGTCTGAGGTTCAAACCCCGGGCCTCCTTGACCTGTGTTCACGTGGGTGCGTGCCCCGTAAAGGGAGCCACCCAGTGCAAAACAGGGTTCAGCCTGCTCAAGAATGGCGCCGATGACACAACAAGAGGAAACACAGATTTCATGCCTTGGACACAGAGAACAGACAACTGGGAGGAGAGAAATTAAAAAAAAAAAAAAATCTTCATAATTATCTTTTACCAAGGTGTGGTTTTCTATTACATAGATGCACCATAATATATTTAACCTGTTACTTATTTTGGACATTTGGGTTTTCCTTTTCTTTCCTCTTACAAACAATATTACAGTGGATGACTGACTTTGTACATAGGAAACTTGTGCAAGAAAATCCACAGGATGAATTCCAGTGGATCAGAGAGTATATGCATTTGTAATTTTGATAGATACTACCAAATTGCCTGCCATTATTTTTTATTGATTTGCACCTTCATCCACAGAAGAGTTGTCTATTGCCTCACAGCCCAGACAAAGTACTATATTCTCCAATTTCTGGAAAGTTGCCAATCTGACAGGTAAAAATATCTCAGTCTAGTTTTAATTTCTCTTATTAATGAGTGAAGTTGAATATCCTTCGATGTGTCTGGTAGCTATATTGTGTACCTTCCCTGTGAATTATCTGCTCAGAGCTTACCTCCTTTTTTCCTACTGAATTGTTAGTCTTTTTCTTACTGATATCCAGGAACTCGTTATGTAGTAGATTAACCATTTGTCTGCAATATGAGTGCAGAGATTTTTTTCCCCCACTTTGTTATTTAATTTTTTTTAGGAGATACTGGGGATTAAACCCAGGATCTCGTGCATGGGAAGCAGGTGCTCAACCACTGAGCTACATCTGCTCCCAGAGTTATTTGCTTTTGACTATTCTGAAAGGTCTTTTTTGTAATGCAGAAGTTATTTTTACATAGTCAGTTTTTATCTTCCATGCCTTCTGGCTATTTAGTCATATTTAGAAAGTCCTTCCCTATTCCAAGGCCATATTTTCTTTTAGTGTATTTTTAGTTTCATTTTTTCCCCCATTTAAATCTTTGAATTTATTCCGATGTGCAGTGTGAAGTAAAAATTCAAAGTGAGTGTTGTAAGATGAGTACCCAGTTGTCCCAACACCATTTACCAAATAGTCCCTCTTTTTTTTTTTTTAATCATGTTTATATTGTATTTGGGTCTTTTTCTGGACTGTTCTCTTCCATGCCTGAGCTGTGGTGTGCTAGCAACATTGTTTGAATGTCAGGGCTTTAGCAGACAGTTTTAGTATCTGGTAATGCTAGTCCCCCTCCAGCGTTTTCTTTTTTAGGGTTTTCCTGCTGGAATCTATTTGGGGTGTTCTTGCTGGAATCTATTTCCACATGAACATTGTTTATTTATTTGCTTTTTAGAGTCTCCCTCCCCCCTTGTTGTGTTTTGCTCTTGCTGTCTGCTCTGTGTGTCCATTCACTGTATGTTCTTCCCATGTCGCTTGTCTTCCTGTCTTTCTCTTTAGGAGGCACTGTGAACTGATCCCAGAATCTCCGGGTGTTGGAGAGAGGCCCTCAATCGCTTGAGCCGCCTCAGCTCCCTGGTCTGCTGCATCTCCCTTTGTTGCGTCATCTTGCTGGGCCAGCTCTCTGTGGTGCGCGCAGCTTGCCTTCACTAGGAGGCCCCGGGAATCGAACCCAGAGCCTCCCATATGGCAGACAGGAGCCCAGTCACTTTCCAGGTGAACTTTGGAATCAACTTATCAGGTTCAAAAATACGTAATTGTTTTTATTTCTGTTAAGATCATATTAATTTACAAATATAAATTAAGAGTTACTTCTTTGTAATGTTGAAGATTACTATTCAAGAACATGGAGGCCCCACTGATTTTTTTCACCATAACATCTGAATTTTTAAACTTTTTTTATTTTTAAGGAAGCTTTAGATTACATAAATGATAAATAGAAAGTATAAGATTCCCACATATCCTACCCTCTCCCACATTTTTCCCCATTAACAACAGCTTTCATTAGCATGCTGCATTTGTTACAACTGATGAACACATATTGAAGCATTGCTATTAACCATGGTCAGTAGTTTACAATAGTTTATACTTTGCACTGCACAAAAATCTATAAAAATATAGATTTTGACAAAATGTACAATGGCCTGTATCCATCATTGCAGTGTCATTCAGAACAATTTCAGTGTCCCCAAAATGCCCCATGTTACACGTATTCTTCCCTCTCCCTTCACTCACAGCCTCTGGTAACCACTGCCTTTAGATCGATGTTACAAGTTCTTCCATTGCTAGAATAATAATAAGTCTACTTGAGTCCATATTTGCATTCCCCCCTTACGTTTGTTCATTCCTCCGTCTTGAGGATTTTAGGATGATGATACCCACTCTGTTTCTGATTGAGAGGGGGCTTAGATCCTGTATTAGTCAGGGATCTCTAGGGAAACAGAATCAACAAGGGATATCTGTCAATAGTAAGAGATTTATCAGGTCTCTCACACAGCCGTGAAGATGCACAAGTCCAGGTTCCGCGGGCAGGCTGCAAACAGGAGCTCCAGTGAAAGTCCAAACGGTTGGCTGTCCAAAGACGAGCTGGGAAATTCACTCCCAATGCTGGAATCACTTCCTCTTTGAAGGCACTCAATCGATTGGGTTAAGCGTCCCTCATTGCTGATGGCAATCTCCCTGATTGATGTGATTATAACCAGGTATCTATGATTTACCGCTGCAGGAAAGTCAATGGTGACTACAGTCCATAAACGCCCTTGTATTACACTTAGCCCAGTGCTTGCTTGACCAAACAACTGGGCACAATTTCCTGGGCGAGTTGATGCAATAGCCTAACCATCGCAGATCCCATGGGGCAGATGGTTGGAATTGTCTTGCTTGCAGCTGTAGATGCACTTTGTTTTTTGGGATGGGCATTGTCCGTTGTCATTTTGTTAGTTGTCTTCCCATTGATTTCTTCATGAATTCCTTTGTATCCTTCAGTAGTATTTAGGTTTTTCTTCAAAGAGAACTCACACATTTATTAATAAAGTTATTCCTAGTTTTCTTATATTCTGTGGCTATTTTAAATGAGACCATATCTTTCATTAAATCTTTTTGAACAATTGCTTTGGATAGTGATTCTGTACAATGTCAAATGATAGCAATAACTGTGGGCATCATCATCATTTTCCCACATTTAAAGAAAATGCTTTTAGCATTTCCCCATCAAGTATGATACTGTGTTGTTTGTTTGCTTTTTGGCTGGATTAAATGTATTTCACTATGTAAAGTAATTTTCCATCTATTCCTATTTTTTCAGTGCTTAAAAGATCTTTTCACCATGGATGATTATATGATTTTTGTTAGTCATTACTATAATGAATTCAAAGAAATTCCTAATATTATGTGTGGGGGATTGCATTGTGTACCCAAATTTGGACATGTTCTTGGCCCACGGTCTTGTGGGTGGGGACCCATTATAAATAGGATCTCTTGAAGATGTTACTCAGTTAATGTGGGGCCCAACTGAATCAGGATTTGTGGAGTCCTTTATAAACAAATGAAATTCAAACAGAGGAAGAAAGCTACCAGAAGGAAGAAGCTGGAATTCAACCGGACTTGGAAGAGAAAGGAGATGTACTACCATGTACATTGCTATGTGATGGGAAAGCTAAGGAACCCCAAAGTTTGCCAGCCAGCCAGAAGATACCAACCCTGGGAGAAAGTAAGCCTCCTAGCCTCTGACACCACAAGCCCATAAATTCCTCTTGTCAAGCCAACCCATTGCATGGCATTTGTTTTAGCAGCTGAGAAAACGAAAACATGATGCAATGCAGGAAATGAACCAACCTGGGTAGAAGGTATAATTTTTTTAATGTGCTGCTCGTGTTGTTCATGACTAGTTATTCAGGGGGGTTTGAGCCTATATTCATGAGTGAGATTGTGATGTTCTGTTACTGTGCACTCTGTCAGCTTTATGCAAAAAAAAACTTGGAAGTTCTGTTAAACTTCTTTTCCATGCTTTGAAACTGTTTAAAATGTATTGGTGAGGTACATTATATTATATTAGTCCCCAAAGAAGACTGTACTTCCCACCCTATGACATCAGGTATAGCCATTTCGTTTAATTTGGCCAACGAAATATAAAGTGGTGATGACTATCACTTTTGAAGAACACTGCATGGATCCATCACTTGTGTTTTCTCTTTGTCACGAGAAGGACATCCTTGTGAAAGAGGGAAAGGTCCGAGCAGGGCAAGGCTGCTTCAGCCCGAATCCTGGGGTGAGGAAGCCGTGGAGGAGAACACAGCCGACGAGAGCGGATTGTAATGTAGTAAAAGGCAAACTTTGTTGTCATGAGCTTTTGAGATTTTGGTGATATTTGATACCATAGCAGAAACTGGTTGATACAGTTGGAACTATCCTTTGGGGACTTAATAGGATTTCCCTTTAAAACCATTTAGGAGAATGTTGCTATGGGGGGAGTAGTGGGGTGAGGGGGGTGGGGGGCACATGGGGACCTCATATTTGTTGAATGTAATATTAAAAAAATGAATAAAGACCAAAAAAAAATTAAGTTCTGATAAGGCAGGATTTACTTCAGCCACTTTGCAGTTTGTTTTTGTAAACTGTATACACCATTTTTGTCTCTCATGTCCTCCGTTTCAGGTTTCTTTTGTGTACAGTTGATATTTTTTAGCCAAACAGTCTTATTCCCTTCTTTTTTCGCTTGCTGCATATTTTAAGTTATTTTCTTTGTGGTTTTCATATGGTTTGTATTTAACATTATAAATCTATATCAATCTAGTTTGAATTGATACTAACTTAACTTCAATAGCATACACAATCTCTACTCCTATACCCTACCATTCCCTCCGGTTTATGTTGGCTTTGTCACAGATTACTTCTTATACTTTGTGTGGGCAATAACATAGAATTATGATTTTTTTTATGTATCTGTATTTTAGATAATGTAAAATAAAATGTGGATTTAGAAACCCAAAAAAACAAAAAACCATTTAGAATAATTCTTTTGGGAGAAGAGCTCTTTGCTTGAGGAAAAACATTTTCTCACTGACGTAACACATAGCATTTGCTTGATTGTTAATCCCGTATTTATTCATGACACGCCTGTCCTCACAGCGGAGTGGAGGAGAAGGCTTTGTTCAACTAGTGGAATTATCAGGTCACGGGTAGCTCCCTTTAACATTAAACACGTTCTAATGCAGGCGCTCTGAACCTTCTTTGTCCCATGAACCCCTTACTAAGTCCACTCTATACTGTGTATTATTTAATAAATACATCGCACCCGCACCAACACATCCCCACAAGAATAATGTGCTTTTTAAATTTCAATTCAAGCTCACTGACCCCTTGCTATTAATAAAAACCCCTGTCGTAATGTTTCTCCTGGAGTTCAACTTGAGCTTCCCCCTTTCCTGCTCTGACAGGCTGGAGGGAATCCAAAGGCTAACAGGCTTAACCTTGGGTTTCAGAAACCAGCTGGAGCCTGTCTTCACCGGGTCACTCGGGACCCCAGGGAGGCTCAGGCCCTGGGCAGGCGCTTCAGCCACCTGACAGGAGTTAAGGCTGGACCTACGAGGAGGTATTTGCTGCTCAACAGCAGGAGTTTTGAGAACTCCAGCTCCTATAGTTGGTCAACAGCTTATTTACGTGAACTTGCTTGTTCAGGTGAGAACACAGAGGCCGGGGTCGGGGGGAAGCGATTTTCCAAGCAGGGTCCCTCCCACTACGGCTCCTGAGCTCTTCCCAGGCAGCGCGCTGTCCTCACGGTGGAGCTGGCCCCTCGGGAGGGCGGCCCGAGCAGCACTGCGGGTTGGGGGGCACCGTGGGGCAGAGGGGTCAAGAGCAGGGCCTCCGGGGTCAGACGCCCAGGCCCCTGAAATTCCAGGGTGGACAGTGGCAAAGTGTGAGCTGGCCGTATTTCCAAACCCTTCTGTGCCTCACAAGTTTATCCTAAATTCTCCCTCCGTTTTTCCACTCCCATCCTTCTCGGCAGTACAGTGTTGGAGGGGGCGGGACAGGCAGGCCGTTGACATCTGGGAGGGGAGCAAAAAAACCTGGCTTTCCTGGACCAACGCTGGGCCAGGGGGGCGCACGCTGCCAGGTCAGCGCCTGGCAGTTCTCCTGGTGATGGTGGCCGCTCACCTCTGACCTCCAGGCTCAGCTGGTTCTGGAGAAATGCCCACTCCCATCCCCACCCGAATGTTAGAGGTACGTGCGTGGGGAGGGCTCCTAGGAAGGCAGCAGCCAGCCAGCTTCAGATGACATAGAGCAGAGGTGGCACTTCCAGGGACGGAATGGGGTGGGCAGAAAAGGGAAAAGGGGCAGTTCTTTCATACCCTAATAAATGGCCAATGAAAACAATTAATTGTTGCTGATTCAGTCCCACCACAGTCTCCTGCAAGGGGGTGGAGGGCGTGGGAAGCAAGCTCCCCTCTCTCCTAGAACATGTAGGTCTCAGGCACTGACTAGGTGAAAAGGGGAAACATCGATGTCGAAATAAGGATGTCCCGATTTTTAAAAATATATTGAATATTTTTATAATACTGATAAGACGAGGTAAAAATATTTGAAAAGTAAAGATCAACAAAAATAATATAAATCACTCACAAACATCCCACTCAACATCACTGCCCATCTTTTGCTCTCTACCCTTCATTTCATTTTTTAAAGCAGATTTTTTTCAGTAAATTTGGCAGCATACTGTATTACTGTCTTATAGTCTGAATGTTTCACATATAATTTTTAAACTTTATTTTGTACATTTAGTAATTGAAAATAAAAACAATTAAAAATAATAAAATACAGGTGAATAAAAACACACATTTCTCAATTAAATGTACTGGATACATATAAAAATTTCTTTTGAATCATACAATATGTTACACAATATATTTGGTTCATAGTAATGCAGTCATACAGTATTTGTCCTTTTGTGTCTGGCTTGCTTCACTCAACACAATATCCTCCAGGTACATCATGTTGTCATATGCTTTATGACTTCATTTCTTCTTACAGCTGCATAATATTCCATTGTATGAATACACCATAGTTTGTTTATCCAGTCATCCGTTGACAGACACCTGGGTTGTTTCCAACTTTTGGTAATCATGAATAATGCTGCTACGAACACCAGTGTGCAGATGTCTGTTCATGTCACTGCTCTCAGTTCTTCTGGTTATATACCCAGTAGTGGTATTGCCAGGTCACTTGGCAAGTCTATGTTCAACTTTTAGGAAGTGCCAAACAGTCCTCCACAGTGTCTGTACCATTCTGCATTCCCACCAACAGGGAATAAGTGTTCCTATCTCTCCACATTCTCTCCAACACTTGTAGTTGTCTTTTTTTTTTTAATATTTATTTTTTATTTATTTCTCTCTCCTTCCCTGCCTCACACCACCCCCCCCCCACGTTGTCTGCTCTCTGTGTCCATTTGCTGTGTGTTCTTCTGTGTCCACTTGTATTCTTGTCAGCAGCACCCGGAATCTGTGTCTAATTTTTGTTGTGTCATCTTGCTGCATCAGCTCTCCATGTGTGCAGCGCCATTTCTGGGCAGGCTGCACTTTTTTCGCGCTGGGCAGCCCTCCTTACAGGGCGCACGCCTTGCGCATGGGGCTCCCCTACGCAGGGGACACCCCTGTGCAGCACGGCACTCCTTGCGTGCATCAGCACTGCGCATGGGCCAGCTCCACATGGGTCAAAGAGGCCCGGGGCTTGAACCGCGGACCTCCCATGTGGTAGGCGGACGCCCTATCCATTGGGCCAAATCCATTTCCCATCTGTCTTTTTAATAGTGGCCATTCTGGTAGGTGTGAAATGATATCTCACTGTAGTTTAGATTTGCCTTTCCCTAATCATTAGTGGTCTTGAGCATTTCTTCATGTGTTGTTTGTTTGTTTGTTTGTTTGTTTTTGCCATTTGTATTTCTTCTTTGGACAAATGTCTATTCAAGTCTTTAGCCCATTTTTCACTTGGGTCATTTATCTATTGTTGAATTGTAACTTCTCTTTATATATCCTAGATAGTAAACCCTTATCAGACATGATCTCCAAATATTTTCTCCCATTGAGTTGGCTGCCTTTTCACCCTTTTGACAAAGTCCTGTGAAGTGCAAAAGTGTTTAATTTTGAGGAGGCCCCATTTAGCTCTATATTTTTTTCTTTTGTTTTGCATGCTTTGGGTGTAAGGTCCAAGAAACCACCGCCTACTACAAGGTCGTGAAGATATTTCACTACATTTTCTTCTAGAAGTTTTATGGTTTTGGCTTTTATATTTAGGTCTTTGATCCATTTTGAGTTGATTCTTGTACAATAAGTGAGATAGGGGTCCTCTTTCATTCTTTTGGTTATAGATATTCAGTTCTCCCAGCACCAAGAGACTGTTTTGTCCCATTAACATTAACTTGGTAGGTTTGTCAAAAACCAGTTGACTCTAGAGTCATCTGGATTTCTGGATTCTCAGTTCTATTCCACTGATCGATGTGTCTATCTTTATGCCAGTACCATGTTGTTTTGACCACTGTAGCTTTGTAATATGTTTCAAGGTCAGGGAGTGAAATTCCTCCCATGCAGCTCTTCTTTTTTAGAATGCTTTTGGCTATTTGGGTACATTTTCCATTCCAAATGAATTTGGTAATTTCCTTTTCTAATTGTGTAAAGTAGGCTGTTGGAATTTTGATTGGTATTGCATTGAATCTATAAATCAGTTTAGATAAGGTTGACATCTTCATGATATTTAGTCTTCCATGAACATAGAATGGTTTTCCATTTAAAGTCTTCATTGATTTCTTTTAGCATTGTTTTGTAGTTTTCTGCATATAGGTCCTGTACTTCTTTGGTTAAATTAATTCCTAGGTATTTGAGTCTTTTTGTTGCTATTGTAAATGGAATTTCCCCCTGATTTCCTCCTCAGATTTGATTTTTGCATGTTGATCTTGTATCCTGCCACTTTGCTAAACTCATTTATTAACTCAAGTGGCTTTGTAGTGGATATTTCAGAATTTTCTAAATACAAGATCATGTCATCTGCAAATAGTGAGTTTTACTTCCTCTTTTCCTATTTGGATGCCTTTAATTTTTTTTCTTGTCTGATAGCCCTAGCTAGAACTTCTAGCACAGTATTGAATAACAGTGGTGACAGTGGACATCCTTGTCTTGTTCCAGATCTTAGAGGGAAAGCTTCCAACTTTTCCCCATTGAGTAGGATGTGCATTTTTCATGTATGCCTTTTATCAGATTGAGGAGATTTCCTTCTATTCCTATCTTTTGAAGTGTTTTTATCAAAAAAGGATGCTGGATTTTGTTGAATGCCTTGTATACATTGATTGAGATGATCGTGTGGTTTTTTTTCCTTCAGTTTGTTAATGTGGTGAATTATGTTGATTTATTTTCTTGCATTGAACCAGTCTTGCATCCCAGGAATAAATCCCACTTGATCGTGATGTATAAGTCTTTTGATAAGCTATTGAATTCTGTTTGCAAGTATTTTGTTGAGAATTTTTGCAGCTATGCTCATTAAAGAGCTTGGTCTATAATTTTCTTGTAGTATCTTTATCTGGCTTTGGTATTAGGTGATGTTGGCTTCATAAAATATGTTGGGGAATTTACTATCCTCTTCAATTTTTTGCAAGAGCTTAAATAGTATTGGTGTTAGTTCTTTTCAGGATGCTTCGTAGAATTCCCCTGTGACGCCATCTGGTTCTGGACTTTTTTTCATTGGGAGAATTTTTTTTTTTTAAGATTTATTTTATTTATTTATTTCTCTCCCCTTCCCCCCTCCACCCCAGTTGTCTGTTCTCTGTGTCTATTTGCTGCGTCTTCTTTGTCCGCTTCTGTTGTTGTCAGCAGCCAGAAATATGTTTTTCTTTTCCTTGCGTCATCTTGCTGTGTCAGCTCTCCGTGTGTGCGGCGCCATTCCTGGACAGGCTGCACTTTCTTTCATGCTGGGTGGATCTCCTTACAGGGAGCACTCCTTGCGCGTGGGGCTCCCCTACGTGGGGGACACCCCTGCATGGCACGGCACTCCTTGCGCGCATCGGCACTTGCACATGGGCCAGCTGCACACGGGTCAAGGAGGCCCGGAGTTTGAACCGCGGACTTTCATTGGGAGATTTTTTATAACTGTTTCAATCTCTTTAAATGTGATTGCTTTGTTAAGTTCTTGTATTTCTTGTTGCATCAGTGTAGGTTGTTTGTGCATTTCTAGGACTTTGTCCATTTCATCTAGGTTGTCTAGTTTGTTGGCATACAGTTTCTCATAATATCCTCTATGATCCTTTTTTATTTCCTGCAGGGTCAGTTGTGACTTCCCCCTTTAATTTCTTTTTTTTTTTTCAAGATTTATTTTTTATTTATTTCTCTCCCCTTCCCCCCACCCCCCAGTTGTCTGCTCTCTGTGTCCATTCGCTGTGTGTTCTTCTGTGATCACTTCTATCCTCATCAGTGGCACCAGGAATCTGTGTTTCTTTTTGGTGCATCATCTTGTTGTGTCAGCTCTCCGTGTGTGCGATGCCATTCCTGGGCAGGCGGCACTTTCTTTCGTGCTGGGCAGCTCTCCTTGCAGGGCGCACTCCTTGTGCGTGGGGCTCCCCTACGTGGGGGACACCCCTGCGTGGCACGGCGCTCCTTGCGCGCATCAGCACTGCGCATGGGCCAGCTGCACACGGGTCAAGGAGGCCCAGGGTTTGAACCGCGGACCTCCCATGTGGTAGACGGACGCCCTAACCACTGGGCCAAGTCTGCTTCCCCCCCTTTAATTTCTGATTATATTTAATTGCATCTTCTCTCTTTTTTTCTTTGTTAGTCTAGCTAGGGCATTGTCAATTTTACTGATATTCTCAAAGAACCAGTTTTTTATTTGGTTGATTTTCTCAATTGTTTTTTTGTTCTCAATTTCATTTATTTCTGCCCTAATCTTTATTATTTCTTTCTTTCTGCTTGCTTTGGGATTGGTTTGCTGTTCTTTTTCTAGTTTCTCTAGTAGTTTAGTTAAATCATTGAGTTTAGCTCTTTCTTTTTTAATATAGGCATTTAGGGCTATAAATTTCCCTCTCAAGACTGCCTTCACTGTATCCCATAAGTTTTGATAAGTTGTGTCCTCATTTTCATTTGCCTCAATATAGTTACTGATTCACTTGCAATTTCTTCTTTGACTCACCAGTTACTTAGAAGTGTGTTGTTTACCTCCATCCATTTATGAATTTACCTCTTTCCTGTCTATTATTGATTTCCAGTTTCATTCCATTATGATCTGAGAAGGTTCTTAGTATAATTTCAATCTTTTTATATTTATTGAGAGCTGCTTTGTGCCTAACATGTTGTCTGTCCTGGGGAAAGATCCATGAGCACTTAAGAAAAATGTGTAACTGACTGAGTTTGGATGCAGCATTCTGCATATACCTGTTAGGTCTAACTCATGTATCATGTTGTTCAGGTTCTCTGTTTCTTTGCTGATCTTTGGTCTTGTTGTTCTATCTAATGATGTGAGCAGGATATTGAAGTCTCCAACAATTATTGTAGAGATGTCTACTTCTCCCTTCAATTTGGCCAGAGTTTGTCTCATGTATTTTAGGGCACACTGGATAGGTGCACGGATATTTATGACTGTTATATCTTCCTGATGGATTGTCCCTTTTATTAATATATAATGGCCTTCTGTATCTCTTAGAACTTTTTTACATTTAAAGTCTGTTTTGTACAATGTTAGTATAGCTACCCCTGCTTTTTTTTGGGTTACTATTTGCATGGAGTCTCTTTTTCCAATCTTTCATTTTCCGCTGGTTTGTATGTGAAACCAGCTAAGGTGAGTTTCTTGTAAGCAGCATATGGATGGCTCATGTGCTTTTTTTTAAGGATTTATTTTTTATTCATTTCTTTCCCCTTGCCTGCCCCCACCCCAGTTGTCTGCTCTCTGTGTCCATTCACTATGTGTTCTTCTGTGTCTGCTCTGTATTCTTGTCAGCGGCACCTGGAATCCATGTCTCTTTTTTGTTGCATCATCTTGCTGCGTCAGTTCTCCATGTGTGCGGTGCCATTCCTGGGCAGGCTGCACAAATTTCGCACTGGGCAGCTCTCCTTACAGGGCACACTCCTTGTGCGTGGGGCTCCCCTACGCACGCCACATGGCACAGCACTCCTTGCACGCATGTGGGCCCAGCTCATCACATGGGTCAGGAGACTCTGGGTTTGAACCTTGGACCTCCCATTGGGTAGGCAGACACCCTAACCATTGAGCCAAATCCACTTCCCTCATGTGTTTTTTTAATCCATTCTGTCAGCCTGTATCTTTTGACTGGGGAGTTTAATCCATTCACATTCAAAGATTTTCCTGCAATGCATTATTTACTTCCACCATTTTATTCTTTGGTTCTCATATGTCATATCATATTTTTGTCTGTCTTTTTGCTCTTTTGGTATCCTTTCTGCTATTCTTTCTTCTATACTCTCCTCCATGCCTGTCTCTCCTGTCTTTTTCTTTCAGGTTCTAAGGCTTCCTTTAATATTTCCTGCAAAAATGAATTCTTTTTTATAAACTCTCTTAGTTTCTGTTTGTTTGTGAATATTTTATACTCATCTTCTAATTTGAAGGACCATTTTGCTGGATAAAGAATTCTTGGCTGGCAATTTTACTCTTTCATTATCCTAATTGTATCATATCACTGTCTTCTTGCCTCCATGGTTTCTGATAAATGAGTGCTAAGTCTTACTGGGCATCCCTTGTATGTGATGGATTGCTTCTCCCTTGCTGCTCCAAGAATTTTCTCTTTATTTTTGACATTTGAGTAGTATGTGTCTTGGAGTAGGTCTATTCAGATTTATTCTGACTGGGGTACAGTGAGCTTCTTGAACATGTAAGTTCATTTCTTTCATGAGAGTTGGGAAATTTTCTGCTATTATTTGTTGCGTTTATGTTGTCGTTCAACTCTGAGCCTCTGCTCAATTTTTTCCATTCTTTTCTCTCTCTGTTCTTTTCCTTCTTCAATTTCATCTGTTCTGTCTTTGATATCACTAATTCTTTATTCTATCATTTCAAGTCTGCTGCTGTATGCCTCTAATGTGTTTTTTATTGTTCCTATTGTATCTTTCATTTTCATGAGCTCTGTTACTTATCTGTTCAGGATTTCAAATTCTTCTCTGTGTTCACTCAATATCTTTTTGTTTTTTTAAGATTTGTTTTATTTATTTTTCTCCCCTTTCCCCTCCGTTGTCTGCTCTCTATGTCCCTTCACTGTATGTTCTTCTGTGTCTGCTTTCATTTGTTAGGTGGCACCAAGAAACTTCATCTCTTTTTTTGTTCCATCATCTTGCTGCATCAGCTTTCTGTGTGTGCAGCGCCACTACTGGGTGGGCTGTGCTTTTTTCATGGGGGGCAGCTCTCCTTGTGGGGCACACTCCTTGTGTGTGGGACACCCCTACATGGGGTGCCCCTGCATGACACAGCACTCCTTTTGTGTGGCAGCACTGCAAGGGGCCAGCTTACCACACAAGTCAGGAGGCTCTGGGGATTGAACCCTGGACCCTCCATATGGTAGATGAACGCTATATCAGTTGAGCCACATCCGCTTCCCTCAGTATCTTCTTGATGTCACTTATCTCTATTGCCTTTCCTTTTTTTTAAAGATTTATTTATTTATTTCTCTCCCCTTCCGCCCCCGCCCCAGTTGTCTGTTCTCTGTGTCTGTTGGCTGAGTGTTCCTCTTTGTCTGCTTCTGTTGTTGTCAGCAGCATGGGAATCTGTGTTTCTTTTTGTTGCGTCATATTCTGTCAGCTCTCTGTGTGTGCGGCACCATTCCTGGGCAGGCTGCACTTTCTTTCATGCTGGGCAGCTGTCCTTACAGGACGCACTCTTTGCATGTGGGGCTCCCATATGCAGAGGACACCCCTGCATGGCACGGCACTCCTTGCACGCATCAGCACTGTGCATGGGCCAGCTCCACAGGGGTCAAAGAGGCCTGGGGTTTGAACCGCGGACCTCCCATGTGGTAGATGGATGCCCTAACCACTGGGCCAAGTCCGCTTCCCTCTATTGCCTTTCAACTATTAATTTGATTTTGGAAACTTGTGCACAACTCATTAATTATTTCTCCCAAATCCTGCATCTCTTCTAGAGTTTTGATATATTCCTTTTCTTGGGCCATGTCTTCCATTTTCTTAGTATGGCTCATAATTTTTTGCTGATATCTAAGCACTTGATTAAGATGTAGTTTACTCATATGTTCAATTTCTTTCTTTTTTGTAGGGATTTAGTGGCAGGAAGCTGTGTGTTACCGCTGCTCTTTGAGACTTGGCTCGACATGGATCATTAGGATTGTCCCTGCTAGTTGCTCAAAACTGGGCTCTGGACCCAGTAATTTGTTTCAGACCCACGTCCTAGGGCCTTGGGGAGGGAGGATATAAGGACAGGAAAAGCCTCTCTTATTTTGTTTTTTCATGTGCACTTCTTTGGTCTGCCAGCAGATGGCCATCTTCGGTGGCCCTCTCAGTTCAATGCCTGGTCTGAGAGTGTTTGCTGCAATAGAGACTGGATCAAGGTGATGGAGCTTCCTGCCTGGAGGCTAAGAGCGTTGTAATTCAAACTTTCTCAGAAACAGCTCTCCAGCCTTTTCTGGCAGCCCCCTCCCTTTTCCTGGGTAGGAAATATTTCCACTCCCCTCTGAGTCCTCAACCGTCAGTCCCTGTTAGTAGGGGAGGAGGTTGGGAGGGTCGTGTATCTTTAGCCCTTGCTGGCTCCAGGGCAAACAAAGGCACAGCCTGGCCTGGCCTGGAAGGGCTCCTGGGAACAGCAGACCAAATATGTGAGTCAAAAGCTGAGCCAGCCTTAGGCTGTGTCCCTTCTCTCCCCTTTCCTGGGGTGGTGGATCCCTGGAGCCCCCATTGTCTATAGCAGCAGACCCAGAGGCCTGAGAATTTGAGTGTCTTTAGTGTGGGGAGATGCCGGCAGCAGCAGCCACTGGTTTCAATTCACAGTTCTGTAGTTGTGATTTCCCTCCTTTGTCCCTCTCTCCTCTGGACAGTGTCCAGCCTTTGCCTGGTGTCCAAAACCGTGGAAGATCTTTTTCTAGGCCGTTTTAGCCAGTCCTCTAGCTATTTTCCTGGAAGAGAAGCAAGTCCCGCGTCTTTCTAGTCCACCATCTTCCCAGAAGTGTTTCACATATAATTTAACAGCATTGTCTTGTGTTCTTTGGTGTTTTTCTAAGACATGATTTTTAATTGCTGCAAAAAGCCCATTGTTTAGATGAATCATAACTTCTCTACCCAGGCCCCGCTGTTAGACAGTTTTCTTTTTGTTTTTTTAATGAAAAAAATATTTTAAAGATTTTTTTATTTCTCCCTCCCCGCCCCTCCCCGCCCCCCATTACCCCCATTGCATCCTCTCTGTGTTCATTTACTGTGTGTTGTGTGTCTGCTGTATTCTCAATAGGCAGCTCCAGGAACCAATCCTGGAAACTTCCAGAGTGGAAGAAAGGAGATTACTCTCGTGCCACCTCAACTCCCTGTGTTCTGCTACGTCTTCTTATTTTCTCTCCTCTGTGTCTCTTGTTGCATCATCTTGCTGTGCCAGCTTTCCGCATCAGCTGGGACTCCTGCACGGGGCGGCATTCCCACATGGGCTGGCATTCCACATGGGCCAGCTTGCTGCGTGGGCCAGCTTTCCCTCACCAGGAGGCCCTGGGTTGCAAACCCTGGACCTCCTATATGATAGACGGGAGCCCAATTGGTTGAGCCACATCCGCTTCCCTGTTAGACGGTTTTGTTGGACAGCCATAGACAGGGAACACAGCTCTGCTCTGCGCCCACCTTCGGTCTCCTCTACCCTCACTCTGCTCCAGTCCCAGTGGCCTTGAATTTCTTTAAACCTGCCAGCTCAGTCCCACCTCAGGGCCTTTGCAGTCTGTCCCCTCCCCCCATCTTTGAGGTGCTTGTACACAGATTCTCTCGTGGAGGATGAAGATGGACAAGTAAGGTAAAACCCGTGAAGCTTCTGGTTCCCAAGAACAAGAGGAGTCTAAGCCCTTGGGTTCCAGCACAGCCAGCACCTGCAGCTTCAGATCTTTGGGAGCCAAATCTTCCTTAAACCGAGGATGAAGGAAACAGCATTTGCAGTGTCACCGTCACCACTGGAGTGAGATTCCTGAGAACACCTTCAACCACAGAGAGGAAAGGCTCTGGGGACAGGACAGTGTGAGGGTGAGATTGAAGACTTCCAGAGCCCCCCTTTAAAAGGCCTCTCCCCAGACTCCAGGTCCCCAGGGAAAAGGGATTTTGCTGAGACCAAGGCGTGCCAACCTGCTAAGACAGGTCTGGACCGAGTGCCCTCCCCCACCTCTTGGTACCTTTAATCCCCACCTGCCACGAAGAGAAGGAATGAGCTCGGCCCCTTTTGTGCCGCTGACGGGGTCTTGTGACAGACCAGGGTGTGGGATGGCTGGTCATTCCCTCTGCCTCATGTGGTGGGGTGGGTGGGAATGAAGGTGCCTGTGGCCTCTCCTGCTCCCCCCCACCACCATCTGCTCCAAACCAGCTGTCTTTCTCCCTAAGCTTCTGGGGAACGTTCCCACCTTCAGGAGTAAAGTAAGTAGCCTTGTTCTCAGCTCCAGCACCAGCTGCACCTACACAACCTGAGGGGAACTTGACGGTGGAGAGCTGGTGCCCAACAGATGGGCAAAATCGATAATGAAAGATACTCAACATTTCCACAAAGCTTGACATGTTCCAACCACTGTTATCAACACATCACATATATTACCTTCTTTATTTCTCACAGCCACCCAATAGGTAGATGCTATTATGCTAATTTTATTGAGGAGGAAACTGAGTCACAGTCATTTCAGTCACTTGTAGAAGGTTGCATAAATAAACTATACCCCCAACTCCCCAGAATATTCACTGTGGAAAGGATGAAATATACCACAGCAAGAAGGGCTGCACTTTGCAGCTGCAAGGTAAGAGTTGGGAAGAGAAGATTTTCAGGGCTGGTTAAGTGGCACGTTCAGAGTCCTCTTTGCCATTTCTCTTCCCCCTGCCAAGTTTCTCACATGGCTCCCTAGACCCTGCCAGGAGTCCACGAGTAGGCAGGTAGGTGTGGAATGGGCGAGCAGTTCTTCCTGAGACCAATTACCACATGGCCAAGGAGCTGAGGGGGTGGGAAGGCCATTAGAAGAGAAATGGGTCAGTGTAGCAGTTTGATATGGTTATTAATTCACCCAAAAATAGATGTTGGATTATGTTTTTAATCTGGTCTGTACCTGGGCATGATTAGTTATGTTTAGGACTCTGATTGGGTCATGTCATTAGGGCGTTGAGTCCCCACCCCTTGTTGGGTGAGGACTCACAGATAAAAGGCTTGGCAAAAGACAGAGTGGAGGGTATTTTATGTTGGAGTTTTGATGTTGGAGTTTGATGCTGAAGCCTTAAGCTTGAGCCCCAGGAAGTAAGCTCACAGAGGAAAGAGAAGCAAGCCCCAGGAAGAGAGGAACCCAGAGCCCAGGAAAAAGCAAACCCTAGGAAGAGAGGAACCCTGAACCCACAGAGAAACAAGACCCTGGAAGGAAGGAACCCAGGAAGCCTGAACCCTCACAGCCGTCTGCGGCCATCTTGCTCCAACACGTGAAAATAGACTTTGGTGAGGGAAGTAACTTATGCTTTATGGCCTGGTATCTGTAAGTTCCTACCCCAAATAAATATCCTTTATAAATCCAACCAGTTTCTGGTATTTTGCATCAGCACCCCTTTGGCTGACTAATACAATAGGCTCAACGTGTATGGTAAGTACCTGGTGCCAGGTAGGTACTCAAAACTGAGCCTTTGTGCCTAAAATTTGAACTAGGCCTAGAGCTGCAGGGTGCCTAAGAGTTGCCTCCTGAAAGGCTCCATGTTGCTCAAATGTGGCCAGTCTCTAAGCCAAACTCAGCAGGTAAATGCAATGCATTCCCTCTAGTGTGGGACATGACTCCCGGGGATGAGCCTCCCTGTGCACCAAGGGACTACTACCAATCACTAACTGGAGATGCAACTAGAAAAAAAATCCTTGAATAAAAGGGGGAAATGGTAAAGACAAATTAGTTTATTTGGCTAAGAGTCTTTAAAAAAAAAGTCGGGAGATCATCAGAGGGGTCACACTTACACACAACTCAGCAGGATCCCAGAGACAGCCAAGTAGATGCAACCCCAGATACTGGTGCTCCTGAGGGCTACAGAGACCCACAGGTTCTATGGTCATGGCAGGTGGCTCTGGAGTTCAGTGCCTTGTCAGTGGGTCCTACTTTGGAATTTGTGTTCCTGAATGTGATGGAGTTGGACTCAGATATGACTTTTCTACACATACCTCTTCTGTCACTTTTGCTGAACCTGTGGTTGGCGCTGGGGTTGGTGTGTACTAAGGAGACTTGAATCTCTGGACTGGCCATGTGCCAGCTGGGCCCTGAGTCTCAGCAGAGTTGCAACTCCTACTCTCCAGTTCATTGGACTTACCCAGGTGAGCTAACCCAGGGAGGTGAAGATGGTCAACCATCACACGAGGGAGCTGAGAGTGCCTACAACTGCAAGCAGTAGAATCACTTCCAGCAGTCATGTGGGATCTAAGCTCACTCTCAATATAGAGGTGGAGTAGACATCACCATCCCAGGGTCCACAGAATGGAGGAATAAAATATGGATTAGAGTGGACTTACTGGTATTCTACTATAGAACTTTTGTGACTAGTAATGGAAGAAATTGTAGAATTGATGTGGAGAAAATGGCCACGGTAGTTGCTAAGGGCAGGGAGAGGGAAGAAGAGATGTGATGTGGGAGCAATTTTGGGACTTCGAGTTGTCCTAAACGATATTGCAGAGTCAGATTTTGGACTTTATATATCCTGCCATAACCCACTGAATATACTGGGAGAAGAATGTAAACTACAATGTGAACTATAATCCATGCAGTGCAGCAGTGCTCCAAAATGTATTCACCAAATGCAATGAATGTGTCACAATGATGAAAGAGGTTGTTGATGTTGGAGGAGTTGGGGGAGGAAGGGTGTGAGGTATATGGGAACCTCTTTTTTTTTAGATTTATTTTTTATTTATTTCTCTCCCCTTCCTCCCCTGCTCCCCCCATTGTCTGCACTTTGTGTCCATTCACTGTGTGTTCTTCTGTGTCTGCTTGGATTCTTATTAGTGGCACCAGGAATCTGTATCTCTTTTTGTTGTGTCATCTTGCTGCATCAGCTCTCTGTGTGTGTGGCACCACTCCTGGGCAGGCTGCACTTTTTTCACGTGGGGCGGCTCTCCTTATGGGGTACAATCCTTGCACGTGGGGCTCCCCTATGCAGGGGACACCCCTGCATGGCAGGGCACTCCTCACGTACATCGGCACTGCGCATGGGCCAGCTCCACACAGGTCAGGAGGCCCTGGGTTTGAACCCTGGACCTCCCATGTGGTAGGCAGACACTCTATCAGTTGAGCCAAATCCACTTCCCTCCTACATTTTTCAATGTAACATTTTTGGGATCTATGTATCTTCAAAAAATACCATAAAAAAATTTTTTTTAAACTGACAGAAAAAAAAAAGTACTTCTGTTACCATAAGCACAACTATTTCCAGTAGAAACCCCACTCCCCACTCTACCCCCAATCTAGCACCACAAAGTGAAGCAGGCTAGATGGGAAATCAATAGACGGATCTGGACCCTGGCAGAGAGTCCTCTTCAGAGCCAACCCCAAGACGGCTGCTGAAGACCCTCACTAGATTCTCCCACCCGGAATGAGACTTCCTCCAGAAGCCAGAAGCCCCGGATATTCCCCAAGGACTTTATCATTGGGCCTTCCTGGGGGATTGATGGGTGGGGTAATCAATCAAAACAGCAAATAGCTGGGACTCCTCCCATGCCATTAGCAAAGGGGCGGAATAATTAATGGTTTAAAAGGCAAGCACAAAGGCTCTCTTGCTCTCTCTTGCCTTCGCCGTGTCCTAGGGCCTGTTCGGTGCCGGTCTGTGTGCCAGTTCCTGCCCTCTGTGTCCTGCTCTCACCATTTTCCCCTCCCATCATGGTCACGCAAGTAAAACCTGGGCAATTATAATCTATACTGGGAAATTGTCATCTGTAAATCAGCCCACTTTAGCACTCTTCAGCCCCTTCCTCTCTACCTGGGACCCATGATCTGTTACATTCTCCCATTTCTCTTCCCTCCCTACCTTAATAAATTACTGGACTAACTAACCTGACATGCTCTTGAAATTCATTTTCTATAGCACAGTCAAGAACCTAGACAAAACCTGGTTACAAAAGGAGAAACAAGTCTCTCAGTGAGAAGGTGATTTATTGTGAGTGCACAAGCAAGGAACTGAGGGAATCTTTCCAAAACCAATTCAAAGTGAGAATGGGAGTTAGGGTTTTTAGGAGGAAAGGAGAAGGATAGGGGAGAAGAAAAACAAGTAAAAAACAAACAAAAAAGTAATGATATTAGATCTTCCAGGGGTCCTGTGAGGGGGGTATGTGCAGTCCTGCGCTGTCTCAAGCACATTAAACTTGTCCTTGGTTTCAGTGGCTTATTAGCCTCAGTTTAGATATTGTGCAGGTGCCAGGTCTTCATGGCTCCCTTCTCAGCCAACCATTGAGGGATATCAAGCTTTTTTGTCTCTGAGAAAAGTTAGATTGGGTGCCAAGGTGCTCCTGAAGCCATTCTGTCTGGATTTGCTTTGAGATGTTATCTTATTCCCGTAAGCAGAACTGAGAAGTTGTGGTTAATATCCTTCAGGGAACTAAGTGCAAAGAGTAAACTTCTAAAATCAGATAAATTGAAAACCAGCTCAATTAGTGTATAAGTATTTTCAGAGCTGCTTAAATGAAGAAATTTTATTTCTGTATTCTAGTTATCACTTTCCATAGAAAACTCTTTTTGTTTCTTGTCCTTATTTAGTAGATTGTCTCCAACTATAACTTTTATCAATTCCCCCCATGAGGATACAACTTCTCCCATCAATAGGTGTAATCCAGTTCCCCTCTCCCCCTGGGCAGCCCTGTGTCTTGCTTTATCCAATAGAATATGACAGAGTGGAGGCAGGTTAGTATAGGGAAGGGATGGCTTGGGTCACAGCTGAAGCCGACAGGCAACATGGCCGACAGGCAACATGGCCGACAGGCCCCATCCGGAAACCTCCTGATGTATCCCATGAGATCCCAGCCATGAGACTCTCCTTTGGAATGAGAATACCATTTGGGGTCAAGGGAAAACCCCGGATATGCTCAAAAAGCACAGGTGAGGCAACCATTCAGAACAGCAAACAGCTGGAGCCCTTCTCACATTATGAAGAACGTATTAGTCAGCTGAAGGGGTACTGATGCAAAAAACCACAAATATGTTGGCTTTTATACAGGGTATTTATCTGGGGTAAAATCTTACAGTTACAAGGCCCTAAAGAGTCCACCTCAAGGCTGCTTTCTCACCAAAGATGGTGGGCAGTCTCTGCCTGGTCTCTCCTTCCTGGTTCCTCTTAAGGCTCTGTGGGCCCAGCTTCTTCCCAATCTCAGCTATAGGCTGTCAGGCAAATGGCTCAACTCTCTTCCCAGGGATTTAGCTATTTGAACCTTTTCCTTTCTGTCATATGACCAAGTTCTCTCCTCTTCCGTGTCTATGGAGCTCTCTCTCTTCCTTTGTTTTCTTCTGTGTGTCTTCTTGAGTGAGTACCTGTTTATTTCAGTCCACCAAAGGGGCAGGGACTCAACCCTGAGTCACACCCTACCGATGTGGTCAGATCAAAGCCCTAATATTAATATAATTTAATCAAAGACACCTCAGCTGAATCTAATACATCAAAGGGTATCACACCCAGAGAAACAGGCCAGTTTACAAACATAAGCTCTTGTTTGGACATTCATAAATAATCTCAAACTGCCACAAAGGGGGAAGGGGAAAGACTTGAAAAAGCCCTGACCCGGTGCCCCGCGCATGTGTCTCATTCTGCAGCATACCCGCAGCCCATGCCTTGGACCATGTACTTTTCTCATTTTCTTCTTTCTTAATAAACCATTACTCGTTTGCCTACTTTATGGCATGTCCTTAAATTCTTTTATGCAACATAAGCCAAGAATCTAGAAGCCCAGAACCCAGAACCATCCAGTAAAAAAAGTGACATGGTTGCCATCGTCATCCTTGGAATTTCCATACTGATTCCCTGGAAGCAAACAGCATAAAAAAGGCTGGAATCACATTTAGTTCCCAACTCTCCACATCTCAAACTTCCCCAACTATCACACAGGAGAAAGCAAGAATGAGAAATGAAGCCCAGACACCAGGAGAATGTTATCAAATGCTTGGTCAACCTGGAGACACAGAGGTTTTGAAGGCTCTGCCCTAAGCCTGAGTTGCTGGTAGGATCTTCGTCTTTGTGTAGCATTTATAAGCTAGAGAACACTGACACAAGTTCATTATCAGAATCTGTTTCTCCATGTTTCACTGTGTGTAGGCTACCAAAAACCTCTGCATCGTCCACCACAGCTTCTGGCACAGCAGTATAGGTATCAGAAACTTCGTTCAGCAGCAAGCAAAGGCTGCTGAGTCACTTGGTTAATTCAGTTCTGACTCTTTTTTTCCATAGAGTAAATATTTTACTGATGACCAACATGTCAGACACAAGGGATAGAAGCACTCAAGAAAAAGCAAAGGACTCTCCTTGCAGAGTTCACAATTTCCGCCCCTTTTAGCCTGCCTCTTCTGAGTGCTTCTCCCAACTCTAGGTCCGTAATCAGATGAGGATGGCTTTCTAGGTACCACAGACCTGCTCCAGCAACAAGAGAACACCATCACACTTGTTAACACTGTTTGGAAACTCAGGGGTAACCTGCAGAACAAATGGGAACATGCTGAACCAGGTGAAATAGAAACACCTGGCCTCGGGTCTCTCCACGCCCAGGTCCTGAGACATTACAGGAAAGTCGAGTGGCAGCTGCAGGTGCTCTGCTGACCTGGGCTGTCAAAGTCTCTCCAGGTTGCTCTCGTATGCAGTTGGAGATCCCTTGGCCACAAGCAACCAGAGAGTCTGGGAACATGCTGCCCGTTCTGACTCTTAACTATCTGGAGTTAGGCCAGACTCCACAGATTAAGGGCAATCCTCTACAAGACTGTCCTTCAGGCACCAGTTGCAAGTTCAGGGGCCCAGGCCACCTGCACTTAGCTACAAATTCGGGGGTTCCACGAGCCCACTGTGTTCGGTCATTCACTAGAATGACTCAAACTCACTGAAAGCACTATACTTATGATTATAGCTGTATTATGGTAAAAGGATACATATAATAAGAAGCAAAAAGAAGAGACACACGGGCGAGGTCTGAGAGGGTCTCAGACACAAGCTTCCACCCATGTCCTCTCCACAGGGAGTCAGAATGCGTCATCTCCTGACACAGCAGCAATGTATTTTCTCAATCATGGAAGCTCACTGGAGCTTCAAGCGCTTCAAGTTTACATGACATCTCATTATATAGACATATTGATAGACCCACTGTCCAAGTGGTTGAACTCAATCGGCAGCCCCCTTCCCTCCCAGAGGTCGAGGGGGTGGGCATATACTGATGTGGCTCAAAGCCCCAACCCCTTAATCACATGGTTGGTCTTCCTGGTGGGTCAAGTCCCCACCCCAAGACTGCAGGTGTTGGTGACCACTCCCTGCCTCCTCATTAGCATGTAAATATCCGGTATAATCCTGGGCCCACCTATCCCAGGAAATTCCAAAGATTCAGAATTTGCTTCCACTCCTATCCCAGGAAATTCCAAAGGTTTAGAGGTTGCTTCCCCAGGAACTGAGGACAAAGACCAGCCAGATTTTTCATTATGCTGCACACTGTGTACTGTTTCCTGTGGGAATACTGGGTCTCAGTGCAACAGGTCAGCCAACAAAACTTCTCATATCTTTGATCTGACTTGCATATTTCTTTGGAAGTTCCCAGTTTGCCCATAGGGAATAAAGGAAAGACTCATGCACAAAGAACCTACATGAGGTTGCTCTCCATGAATAAGGGCTGTGAAGTTTCCAGACAAGCCAAACGTGGATGTCATTCCTTCGCCTGAGACATGCTTTAGATGTATCATCTCTGAATTCTCCTGTCTTGTGACGGAGGTACCTGTGGTGGGCAGCCTCCAACACAGTCCCCATGATCCTCAGTTCCTGATTTTCATGCCTGTATATGTCAGCCGCAGGGGTGCTGATGCAAAATAACAGAAATTGGTTGGTTTCTATAAAGGGCATTTATTTGGGGTAGGAGCTTACAGATACCAGGCCATAAAGCTTAAGTTACTTCCCTCACCAAAGTCTATTTCCACGTGTTGGAGCAAGATGGCTGCTGACGTCTGTGAGGGTTCAGGCTTCCTGGGTTCCTCTGAGCTCAGCACCTCTGTTTCCTCCACAAGGTCAGCTGTAGACTATCAGGAGAATGGCTCTGTCTCTTTTCCTGGGGCTCCAGCTTCAGCATCAAACTCCAACATCAAAACTCCAACATTGAAAGCCCTCAGCTCTGATCTTTGCCATGCCTTTGCATCACCCCTTGGTGGGTGGGGACTCAACGCCCTAATCAAAGCTCAGTCATGCCCAGGTACAGGTCAGATTACAAGCATAATCCAATATTTCTTTTTGGAATTCATCAATGATATTAAACTGCTACAATGCCCCTCTATAGTCCTCTCCCACAGTGCACACGGCTGACCCGTATTACCAGTAGAATATTGTGGAAATGGCAGTATCTGGCTTCCAAGAATAGGTCTTGAAAGAAATCATGGCTTCTACTTTGCCCTCTCTTGGCTCGCTCACCCTGAGGGAAGCCTGCAGCCACGTTGTGAGGACACTCCAGTGGCCCTATGGAGGATCCACGTGGCGAGGAATTGAGGCCGTGAGCAAGCCATCGTGGAAGTGGGTCCTCCAGTCTCCAGCCTTCACCCCTAGCTGACATCCTGAAAACAGCCTCAGGAGAGACCCTACGCCAGAATCAGCCAGGTACACTGCCCCCAGATCCTGACCGTAGAAACTGTAAGTTAGTGTTACTGGTAGAATTATGTCCCCTAAAAAGATATGTGGAAGTCCTAACTCCTAAAACCTCAAAACGTTACCTTATTGTCAAACTGTGGATAGAATTAGTTAAGATGAGACCATAGTGGACCGAGGCGGGCCCTTATTCCAACACAACTGGTGTCCTTACAAGCAGACCATGCGAAGACGGAGGTAGAGATTGGAGTGAGGCTTCCACAGGCCAAGGAACAGCAAGGATTGCCGGCAAAACACCAGAAGCCAGAAGAGGCAAGGAAGGATGCTCCTCTACAGGCTCCGGGGACAGGGCCCTGCTGACACCTTGATTTCAGGCCACTAGCCTCCAGAACTGAGGGAAACATTTTTAAGCCGCCTAGTTTGTGGTACTTTGTTACAGCAGTCATAGGAAACTAATGCAGACAGTAAGTGTTTATTGTTTTAAGTGCTAAATTTTGAGGTAGCTTTTTAGGCAACAATAGATAAATACTATAGTACCATTAGAGATAATAGAAGCTCAGAGCGGTAAGATCTCAGAACTGTGGCTTGGCCCAGCTTAGACTCCAAAGCCCATGTCCACACTCACTATAGCTCTGGTTCTTTTTATTTTTAAAGATTTATTTCTCTCCCCTCCCCCTGCCCCCAGTTGTCTGTTCTCTGTGTCCATTTGCTGCGTGTTCTTGTTTTTGTCCGCTTTTGTTGTTGTCAGCGGCATGGGAATCTGTGTTTCTTTTTGTTGCGTCATCTTGTTGTGTCAGTGCTCCATGTGTGCAGCGCCATTCCTGGGCAGGCTGCACTTTCTTTCGCGCTGGGCGGCTCTCCTTACGGGGCGCACTCCTTGCGGGTGGGGCTGCCCTACGCAGGGGACACCCCTGCGTGGCACGGCACTCCTTGCACGCATCAGCACTGCACATGGGCCAGCTCCACACGGGTCAAGGAGGCCTAGGGTTTGAACCGGGGACCTCCCATGTGGTAGACGGACGCCCTAACCACTGGGTCAAGTCCACTTCCCTAGCTCTGGTTCTTGATCTGGGCTGTTTGAAAGAATCACCTGTAGATTATTATAAGACTATGCACTCCTGGAGCCTATAGAGAGTATTGTCCCAGTCTCTGTTGGCAGCATCTGGGTATCTGTGGGTTGTTTTTTGTTTTGTTTTGTTTTGCATCATCTTGCTCTGCCAGCTCTCCACACAGGCCAGCAGTCAGCATGGGCCAGCTTTGCCTTCACCAGGAGGCCCCGGGAATCGAACCCTGGACCTCCCACATGGTAGACAGGAGCCCAATTGCTTGAGCCACATCTGCTTCCATGTTTTGTTTTTACTTCACATGTTAATTCTGGTAATCAGCCAGGTTTTAGGAACCACAGAATTGAATTTGTGCATTCATTCATTCAACAAATACTTTTTATTGAGCATTTACTACACACCAGAAACACTACTAAGCACTTGAGATACTGGACTGGGAGGTATTGAGCAAGACAAAAATCCCCAGCCTCATTGAGATTACAACTGACAGGTGGAGAGACAAAAGAAAAAATAAATGAGCAAAACATCAGCTGGTCAAATGGTGATAAATACTATGGACAAAAATAATTCAGGGAAAAATTAATCCAATCATCCAGGAGTACTGAAATCTTATTGGTGAGGAAGTCCTCACTGAGAGAGAAAAAAAAAAAATAGCCAAGAGCAGATTCTGGAGGAAGAGCAGTCAAGGCAGAGAAAACAGCAATCACAGAGGCGCGGAGGCAGGCGCCTGCCTGAAATATTTCAGGGTCAACAAGATAACCACGGCGGCTAGCCTGGAGTGAGGGGAGGGGAGACAAACAGGAAATGCAATCGTAATGGCCTTGGTGACTCAGTTGTAACCACCGGAGGAAGGCGGGCCCTTGGTCTCACACTAAGCTCTTCCCAAGTTTCTGGTCCTCAAAACTGTGGACGAAATAAAATGGTTTTAAGCGGCTAAGGTTTGGGACCATTTGTTTACATGACAATATGTATGCAGAGCAGATGAGAAGTCAATCAAACATTTTGAGCAGCAGACTGAGCCTGATCTGCCTTATGTTAGAAAAGAGCTGTTCTGGCTGCCACGTTGAAAACAAACTTGGGTGGGAAATGGCAGCTACAAGGAGGATGGCAATACCTGGTTGAGAGGTGACTGGCTTAGACCAGGGAGGGAGCAGGGGAACTAATGAGGAGCAGGAAGGTGCTGGGTTATTCTGAAGGTAAAGCTGACAAGACAGGTTGAAGATTAGATGTGAGGTGTGAGTAAAGAGAGGGTTGAATGGTTACTGCAAGGCTTTGGGCCTGAGCAATTGCAAGCAGGAGTTTCCAAGCACACAGCGTAGGGAGAATAAAGGAAGTAAAGGAAGAAGCAGCTTGTGAGGGAAAACCAGGAGTCTTGACTTGGCATGGTAAGTTTGAGGTGCCTGTGGAACATCCAGTGGAACTACCCAGGGGTGGCTGGAAACGTGAACCCAGAGGTCTGCAGAGAGAACCAGCGGGGACATACAGAATTTGGAGTTGACCACATAAAGGTGGAATTTACTGCTGGAGTCTAGATGAGATCCTCAAAGGTCCAAGGTTGAGCTCTAGGGCACTGCAACTTTTGGAAGCCAGGGAGATAAGTAAATAGCAAAGGAGACCAAAGCAGTTCTCACAGAACTCAGGAAAGCTGCTGTACTCATGGTTTATCTGGTAACAAGAGGGCGAGTGTGCTCACACAGGTGGAGGGAGCCTGGTAGTTGCATTGGTGGGTGAGTGGACACTCTCCTCACTCTGTTGATTTTCTCTGTGAAACAGGAAGGACAGTTCTTAGCTGAGTTTGGGAAAAGGGGATAAAGTGTTAGAAGTTAGAGAAAGTGGGACATACGAAAGGAGCATCTGGAAGACTGGGAGGGTGAGCTGATGAAAGATAGCACGAGTGTCAAGAAACATGAAGGGGGAAACGGACTTTGGCCCAGTGGTTAGGGCGTCCGTCTACCACATGGGAGGTCCGCGGTTCAAACCCCAGGCCTCCTTGACCCATGTGGAGCTGGCCCATGCACAGTGCCGATGCACGCAAGGAGTGCCGAGCCCCCACGTAGGGGAGCCCCACGCGCAAGGAGTGCACCCATAAGGCGAGCCGCCCAGCGCGAAGGAGGGAGCAGCCTGCCCAGGAATGGCGCCCCCACACTTCCCGTGCCGCTGACGACAACAGAAGCGGACAAAGAAACAAGACGCAGCAAATGGACACAGAAAACAGACAACCAGGGGAGGGGAGGGGAATTAAATAAATAAAAATAAATCTTTAAAAAAAAAAAAAAAAGAAACATGAAGGGCCCACTTGACATCACAGAGTGTGAGTTTGGAGTGCAGCAGTCAGCATGGTTGTGTGGTTTTCTCCTGCTATGTTCAGCTGCACAGGCACAGGCACCGAGTAGATAGCAAGTTGAATTTAACCAGGTTTGAGGGTTTGGCAGGAGAGTGTCATAAAGAGGTTAAGTTGAGGGAGCTTCTGGGGGAGGAGGGGGGAGTGGATTTTAATGCTGGATCATGGAATTTAAGCTGATTAAGCAGAAAAGGGAGGGCCTAAAAGGATAAAGGGTCTTTAAAAGGTAATGCATGGGGGGTGCAGATGTGGCTCAAGCATTTGGGCACCCGCCTCCCACATGGGAGGTCCTGGGTTCAGTTCCTGGTGCCTCCTAAAGAAGTCAAGCTGCAACCAGCCACAACCAGCCACAAATGGAAGTGGCTCAAGCAGTTGAGCACTGGCCTCCCACATGGGAGGTCCCAGGTTGAGTTTTTGGTGTCTCCTGAGGAAGACAAGCCCACAGACAAGGGAGTTATCGGGGGGGGGGGGGGGGGTTGCGGGGGGATTTTAAAAATTGTTTGAAAAAAAAAGGTAATACGTAATCAATGGAATGTGGGGTCCCAAGTCCAAAAGATTCTTAGAGTTAAGTTTCTAGGGAGACTTCCAGGAAGATGGCAGATTAGAAAGACATGGGACTCTCTCCTCTCCCAGAAAAATAGCTAGAGGTCAGGCAGAAATGGCCTGGAACAGCCCGGTGAAGGCTGCACACTGTCCAGGAGAGAGAGGGACACAGGAAAAGAATTTCTATGGAAAGACTGTGAGTAGAAGCTGCAGCTGCAGCTGCTGGTGCCCTTTCCCCACCCTACAGGCAGACAGTTTTGAATTCTACCAAGACCAGCATCTACAGCGTCTACAGACAAAGGGAGCCACAGGGATCCACCTCCCCAGGAAACAGGAGAGAGAGAGGGTGACGCTTAAGGCTGATTCAGCTTTTGGCCAATAAATTTGGTCCGCTGTGTCCCACAGTCCCTTCCTAGCTGGGTGTGGGGCCACACCACGGTTTGCCCTGGGAGCCAGCAAGGGACTAAAGAGATCCAGAATTATAGAGATTCCACCCTCTCAGTCTCCCTCTCTACTGACCCAGGATTGCTTGTTGAGAACCCAGAGGGAAGTGGAATAATTTCCTACACAGGAAAAGGGAGGGGCCTGCCTCTGAGAAAGTTTGAATTGTGAGCCTCTTAGTCTCCAGGCAGGATCCTCTATCACACTGATCTGGTTCGCTGTCGCGGCAGACACACTTCAACCAGGCTTTGAGCCGAGAGGGCTGCCAAAGAGTGACTGAGCAAGGAACTGCATGTGAAGAAATTAAAGGAAATGAGAGACTTTTTCTGGTCTTTATAGCCTCCCTCCCCAAGGCCCTCGGAAGCAGGCTGCAACCCACACTGAGTTCAGGGTCCAGATTAGAGTAAGTAACAGGGACAATCCTGAAGGCCTAGGACAGGTTGACCAAGGAATCGAAGGACAGCAGAAACATGCCTCCTGCCATTAAATCCCTACAAGAGAGAAACAGAGCTCTGAGTAAGCTCACCACCCTAACCAGATGCCTAGACAGCGGCAAAAAATTACAAGCCATACTAAGACAATGGAAGAAATGGCCCAAGCAAAGGAATATATCCAAGTCCCAGATGAGACACAGGATCTGAGACAACAAGATCCCTGGTACCTCCATAAAAACAAACAAAAAACAAAAACAAAAAGCCATTAGAGGCATACAACCACAGACTTGAAATGAAAGAAGAAAGAGTAAGTGATACCGAAGACAGAACAGATGAAATTGAAGACACAAAAGCACAAAGAAAGAATGGGAAAAATTGAGCAGGACTCAGGGAGTTGAATACAAAGCACAATAACATACTTACCATGGGAGTTCCAGAAGGAGAAGAGAAGGGAAAAGGAGCAGAAAGAATATTTGAGGAAATAATGACTGAAAATCTCCCAACTTCATGAAAGAAATTAATTTACATGTTCAAGAAGCACAGCATATCCCAATCAGAATAAATCTGAATAAACCTATTCCAAAATACATACTACTCATAATGTCAAACATCAAAGATAAAGAGAAAATTCTGAGTGCAGTAAGGGAAAAGTAAATCATCATACACAAGGGATCCCCTGGAAGACCTAGTATGGATTTCTCATCAAAAACCATGGAGGTAAGTAGACAGTGGTATGATATAATTAGAATACTGAACAGAACAGTTCACAAATATGGCCAACTGATTTTTTTTTTATTTATCTCCACTTCCCACCCCACTCACCCACCCCCGCCCCAGTTGTCCATTCGCTGTGTGTTCTTCTGTAACCGCTTCTATCCTTACCAGCAGCACCAGGAATCTGTGTTTCTTTTTGTTGCATCATCTTGTTGTGTCAGCTCTCCGTGTGTGCAGTGCGAATCTTGGGCAGGCTGCACTTTCTTTCACTCTAGGTGGCTCTCCTTACAGGGAGGAACTCCTTGCGTATGGAGCTCCCCTATGTGGGGGACACTTCCACATGGCACAGCACTCCTTGCACGCATCAGCACTGCACATGGGCCAGCTCCACACGGGTCAAGGAGGCCCAGGGTTTGAACCGCGGACCTCCCATGTGGTAGGCCGATGCCCTATCCATTGGGCCAAGTCCGCTTCCTGGCCAATTGATTTTTGACAGTCAAAGGAAATTAATGAAGAGACCATGTTTTTGCTAAACCATATTAGAACAATAAGATATCCATATACAAAATTTGACAAATAAACCTTACACTAAACTTCACACCTATACAAAAATTCACTCAAAAATTCACAGATCCAAAGGTAAAATATAAAATGATGAAACTTTTAGAAGAAACATAGGAAAAAATCTTTGTGATCTGGGGTTAGGAAAAGAATTCTTAGACCAGACCCTATTTATGTGCTTCATGGGACCCTAGCAAAAGCTCTGTAATGAAATGTCTTTGTTCTGAGACCCTATATATTGCCCCTCATTTTCCCAGCCTCTTTGCAGAGCTCTATCTTCATTCTCTGTTCTGCCATCACCAGAGAAAAATCTCTCCTGTCCCAATAAATAAAGCTCATGTCTAGCCCTGTAACTGGGAGTGTCCTTTGGTCTTGCCGCCGCCCCCACCAGTGCCCTTCAGAAGCTGGGGTGCAACATTAGGAAAAGCCCAAATCAAGACATCATCAAGGCAATGCTTTCTTCCCAAAGACTGTGGCATTCTGGGGCCGCTGCTGGCGATCCTTGGCCCTTAGCTTGCCGCATGGCAAGCTACAAGCTCTGGCTCTCCCTCTGGCTCTCCCTCTGGCTCTCTCTCTCTGTCTGAATTTCATTCGGCTTATAAAAGACTCCACAAAAGGGTTAAGATCCATCTTGACTGAATCCGGCCACACCTCAACCGAAGTAACCTCATCAAAAGGTCCAGTTTACCACGGGTTCACACCCACAGGAAAGGTTTAAGTTTGAGAACATATTGTTAGGGTACACACAGATTCAACCCACCTCAGAATGCCAACAAGAAACCACCTTTGCAGACTCTCCTTATAAACGTTAAACTGGTCAAAATGTAATATATGCATTATATTTGTCATAACTTACAAAAGTGCGTGGGAGAGAGCGTAAACTATAATGCACACTTAGAGGCGATGCTCCAGCATGTGTTCACTAACTTTAACAGGTGCGCCACACTAACAAGGGAGGTTGTTGGTGTGGAAAAGTGTGGGAGGGTGGGGAGTGGGGCATATGGAAATCCTATACATTTTTATGTAACATTTATGTAATCTATTAAAAAATAAAAAATAATAATGATAATAAAATAAAAGATATGTAGTATACGGCGCCGCCCTTCAGTGTTCAGGGTAACAGAAGACGGTTTCGGCGGCGTTGGTGCTCCCGCCGCCAAGTGGCACCCGCTAGGCGGCGCCCGGAGGCGCGCAGGAGGTGGGGTTCCGTAGAGGCCAGACAAGCTCGGGACCTCGAAACCCGCCCGCACGGTTACGCACAGGAAGTTTTGCTCGCGCGGGCGCTCAAGGACAGGCACGCTCACGCGTTCACGTGCACACTCACAATCGACTGTCCCCTTATTCAGATTTTTCTGGGAGCGGCTCGCTGACCCCTCGGACCCAGACGTCCGCGCAGCCGCGGAGAGCAGGCCCCGCCGGCGGGCGCGCGCGGTGAACCGCGTCGGCGACTTCCCGCCGCCAGGGGGGGCCCGAGGGAGGGGCCGGGGGGGGGGCGGGGAGGGGCCGGGGGGGGGGGCGCGGGGGGAGGGGCCGGGGGGGGGTCTCGGGGGTGCCGCCGGGGGAGGGGCCGGGGGGGGCGGTTCCGGGGGAAAGCCGGGGGCGCGGGCCGGCGGAGCCGGGGCGGAAGAGCGTGCTGAGGACCGGCTCCCGGCCAGGCCCCCGAGCGGCCCAGGCCTGGCTGCACCGCCTGATCTCCGCCTCCGCATCCACTTGCCGGTTTAGGAATTAATTCCCAAAAGTTCCTACGCGGCCATCTGGAAATAATCCTGTTGCCCCGGGCAGAATACAGGAGCTTGAAGGATGCCTCGGGCGATTTGTGGCCGCATGCCCAGCCCGCGGAATCCTCAGAGGATGGATTTTTTTTTGTTATTTTTTGTGTTTTTTTCTGAGGATGGATTTTGATACTTTAACATTTACTCTATCGCTGACTGCAGCTGAAGTTATCAATCCTCTGAGAGAACTTGGTTGTGATATGTTATCGGTAGAGCATAGTTCCATGAGACCGTGAGGGGAATCTGCATTCAGGAGAGTCTCATAGCAATCCAATAACGTGATGGTAAGAAAATCAAAATAGGTAAGAATACGCCAGTGCTCACTTGAGGGCTAAAGCACCAGAAACTTCGGGAAAGCTTATCTTAAAAAAGATCAGAAAATAGGAAAAAATGCCAAATGCATTGTAAGATTTCTCTATCATTCTTTGAATTTGTGATAGGTCCAGGTTATTTTCCCTGCATTATGGGAAATATCTTTCAAAATTGCTTCACCAAAAATAAAGGAGGGAAGAGGATGTGGCTCAAGCAATTGAACTCCCGCCTAAGACATGGGAGCTCCCAGGCTTGATTTGTGTGCGTCTTAAAGAAGGTAAGCAAGGCAGCAAGCTGATGCAGTGAGACAGGAGGAAAAACAGGAGCGACATAACAAAGCAGGGAGCAGAGCTGGCTCCAGCAAGTAGGCACCTCCCCCCACATCAGAGGTCCTGGGCTCCGTTCCAGCCCTCCTAGAAAAACCAGCACACAACAGACACAGCTAACTGCAAGACTTGAAAAAGCTTTGCCAATACTAGACCCCATGATGCCGAAATTATCAAACAGCCTACAGAATAAGGCATTGTCACTGAATTATTAGGATTGGAAGACCATGGCTATGGAAAGAACTTGAAATTTTAAGACTATGTGCCCTCTTCATGTCAGTCAGCAGAAGTTTTTAGTGCAAGATTGGTTTTGTGTTTTCCAAGACATTTCAAATGACAAAGTACATATTGTATATATCATATAATAAACCATGTTTTCAAGAGGATCTGAAATACCTCATTTTTTTTCTTTCCTCAGTTTTTAATTTTCTATTGAAGTTTTTGGTTAAGTAATCTAGTCGCAAGCCCCCATAAGTCTGAAATATGAAGCAAAAAGGCTGCCATCCCTGTCCCCTCCACCCAGTACCACCCACAGCTCCTCATCCGCCCTTCTACTTTTTCATGTGTACACAAGCAAATATGCATCTAGGTTTATTTTTCCCTTTCTGCACAAAAATTGGCATATTATGTTTGCTGGTTTATACATTGCTTTTTCATTAAGAACATACCTTGAAGATCCTTCCAAACCAGTACGTTTCTTCATTCATTTTTAGGACTGCATTTTATTCCATTCTGTGACTATGTCATAATTAATTTAACCAGAAACCTATTGACAGACATTTGAATTGTTTTCCATCTTCTTCTATTACAAAAATAAATAAAACACCATTTTTAAAAAACACCATTGCTATAATAGTTCGTCTCGTACACATATGACATGGCATGTGCACAAGTACAGTATTGCATCAATTCTAAATGTACTTCTTGTATATGCTAACATCTCTGAAGTTGGACCATATCTTCCGTATCTTACCTTTGATGGTGTAATACAGCATTTTTCTTAATTTTTTATAAAAATAATGGTGCATCTTATAATCAGTAGCTTCTTAGATTCTTTGTTATATAAAATAACAGTGAGAACTCTGGGCCAACAGTATGTATTTGAAATTTTATACATAATACTAATTTGCTTTCCATATATGTACTAATTCACCTTCCACCAGCAATTGATGAACATGAATGTTTCCTTATAGCCCAGTCAACACAGCAAGCCATCACATGTCTTGATTTTGCTGATCTTGTAGTAGAAAAATGGTATTGGGGTAGTTTTAATTTGCCTTTCTCTTATTATGAAGTTAAATTTTACATATAAATATATATAATTTTTTAAGGAGGTACCAGGAATTAAATCCAGGACCTCATACATGAGAAGCAGATACTCAGCCACTTGAGCTACATCCACTCCCCTATTTGTTTTTTTTAAAACATTTCCCCTACCTGAGATGATTCCCTCATCTGCTCTTTGTTTTTGCTCATTGTTTGGACTATCTGCTCGTTGTTTTTTGCTCATTCTCTGCTCATCTGTTTTTGTTTTGTTTTCTTTAGGAGGCACCAGAAACCAAACCCGGGAACTCCCGTTTGTGAGGTGGGCACTCAACTGTTTGAACCACATCTGCTCCCCCCCCCCCCATTTTTTTGTTTGAAGAGGTGGTGCTGGGAAGGTGGAGGCTGGACTGGGGATGGGCAGGGAGAAGTCCCAGCAGAAGGCAAAGTGGGGCTTCCAGGAAAGTTTTGCTTTCTAACAAGAAGACCCAGCAGGTAATGTCTGCTTCTTTCACCCCTCTTCCATTCGGAATCCAGACAATGTGTAGAAGTGCAATCAGGAAACAATCTGCAAGAGCCCCAAGGCCAACACATCAACCAAAGCAGAAAAGAACTACAGAAAAAGCCCAGGTCCCCAATGGCAGGCCCACCAGCAAACTTGTTTCCTGAGAACAATGTGGTTTTGCTGTAGTGGGAGCTACTGGCAGTCGAGCTCGCTGTGACTTGCAGGCAAAAGCACCCGTCACTGAAGCCCGCATGTCAAGCGCCTACCCAGGTCCAGATCATGTGCTAATTTCTGCCCAGGCATAATGTAATATACAATAATCACAAAAATTCCATGAAGTAGGGTTAGAACCCCCATTTTACAAATGAGGAAATTGAGGCCCAGAGAGGTGGCATCCCTCGTTGGAGGTCACAGAGCAACTAAGTGGTAAAGCCAAAACCTGACTCCCACACCTGTGCAGTTGACCTCCACCAGTGCCAGGCACAGAGTAGGGGAACCCACAGATGTCCACTGAATGCACACATGCTCCTCCTCTGGGTCACAGAGACCCCTCCCAACACTGGGATTCTACGACCTGTGGGCTCAGAAAGTGGGCTCTGGAGCATAGTGGAGTTTTGGATGTCAAGGGTTTGGGAATCACCAAAATCCCTGTCTCCTCTCCAACCCCTAAAAATGCCAACAAGATGGAAAGTTTCAAAATTTACTCCTTAACCAAGGCATGGAAAACGAAAAAGTACAAAAGAAACAAATTGGCCTTGGCAGCAGGAAGAGTGGAGGCTAGACTAGCAGAAGTAAACCTGAGAAGGAATAGGACTAGTCTTATATTCGGTGAACCTTCTGCCCAGTCCAGAACCTGGGAGATGTCGGGAGCCTCTGCAGATCCCAGAAGTGAGCGCGGCAACAGCAGACTCAGCCAGACCGGGACACAGGGCGACAGTCTCGGTATGTATTTCCCTCTTCACCCCTCCCTGGCCCCACCCTAGCCCCAGCCACCATCAGAAAAGGACCTGACTGCAACATTTCAGCCCTTCTCGCCATCCTGCTGAGGCTCCTGAGATGGGGAAAGGAGAGAGAAAATAATAATAAGTTTAGAAATGGCGATAATAACAATAGTACAACAACTCCATAAAAATAGTAGCATTTCTGCAGGGCTTACTATGTGCCTGCCACCGTTCTAGAGCTTCACGTGGATTCCAGCACCCACCCAGGTCTCCTTGCTGTTACTCCAACACACCAGGCAGACCCTACCCCAGGGCCTTTGCACTTACTGCTCCTGCTGCCCGGAATGCTTTCTTGCTCAGATGCCAACATGATTCAGTCCTTCCCACCCTGCAAGTGTTCAACTCCCACCCCCTCAACAGAGGCAGGTCAGGCCTTCCCTGACCACCCAACTAAAAACTGCAAAAACACTCCCTTCCCTGCTTTATTTCGCTCCCTAGCACATGGCACCTTCTAAAGGACCTCATAATTTACCTATGCATCTTATTGTCTGTCTTCCCCACTACAATGT
This sequence comes from Dasypus novemcinctus, assembly GCF_030445035.2. Lineage (NCBI taxonomy): Eukaryota > Metazoa > Chordata > Mammalia > Cingulata > Dasypodidae > Dasypus > Dasypus novemcinctus. The sequence continues at coordinate 60,041,155 of NC_080690.1, read as the reverse complement.
GCATTCCAGAAGGACAAGGCTTTGTTCACTGATGTACCCCCAGGGCCTAGAATGGTATCAAGCACATAGTAGGTCCTCAGCAAATATGTGTTGAATTTTTTTTTTTTTTACCAAAGAGCTGTGCTCGCTTTGGCAGCACATATACTAAAATTAGAACAATACAGGGAAGCGGACTTGGCCCAGTGGATAGGGCATCTGTCTACCACATGGAGGTCTGCGGTTCAAACCCCGGGCCTCCTTGACCCGTGTGGAGCTGGCCCACAAGCAGTGCTGATGCGCGCAAGGAGTGCCCTGCCACGCAGGGCTGTCCCCGCATAAGGGAGCCCCATGCGCAGGGACTGCACCCCGTAGGGAGAGCATCCCAGCGCCAAAGAAAGTGCAGCCTGCCCAGGAGTGGTGCCTCACACACGGAGAGCTGATACAACAAGATGACACACCAAAAAGAAACACAGATTTCCAGTGCCGCTGATAAGGATAGAAGCCATCACAGAAAAACACGCTGCGAATGGACAAGGAAAACAGACAACTGGCGGGGGGGGGGGGGGCGGGGGGGCAGGGGGAGGTGGAGAGAAATAAATAAATAAATAAATCTTCAAAAAAAAAAAAAAAAGAAGAACGATACAGAGAAGATTAGCATGGCCCCTGCACCAGGATGCCATGCAAATCTGTGGCACATTCCACATTTTTTTTGTAAGTGCACAACTTCTGTAAAATATATACTTTTAAACAATCCAATGAGGTAAGGGCTATCAGAATCTCTGCTTTGCAGAGGAGGAAACTGAGGCACAGAGCGGTGATGGCATTTGCCCCAGGTCGCACAGCCAATAAATGGGAAAGCAGGGATTCTAGCCAGCCATTGATCTATATATATATAGCCTCTGATCTATAATGTAATGTGGTATTATCCACTAGCACCCACCCCTAGTCTTCCCGCAGGTGGTGCAAGCAGACCAACTTCACCCACTTGTCCCCCAGAAGTGGGCACATGACTCAGGACTGGCCAATGAGAGCACACACATCCTTGGCCTTTGTGATTGGTTCGGGGATGGACATGTGACCTTATCTAGGCCAATGAGAACCTTCTGCAGGACTTATATCTCCCCACCTCAGGAGGGGAGAATAAAGACTGAACAGGAAGAAAAAAAACAACCCAGAAGGAAAGACAGTTGGAGTCCCAGTGGTAGGCTTCAGGTGCCTGCATCCAGCCATGCCTGTGGCAATAGACACCCCTGACTTATTTCTTATGAGCCATTTTCTTTCCCTTAAGCCGGTTTGGGCTGCATTTTCTGTTGCAAACAGAAGAGACTTGACTGTACAGCAATCGCTGTAAGAACTGCTATCAATTATTGAGGAAGGGCTTTGGGAAGCATTTAGCACATCTAACCTCGCCTCACTTCAGCCTGGCACGGTTGGCGGACCCAGGCTTTGAACCCAGGTCTCCGTGCCCCTGGAAGCTGCAGACCTACCCACCAACCTAGTCTGCATATTGGCCGGTGTGAGAAACAGACTGTGAACCCCACACCCCAGCTTGGTGGCTAAAGATAGACCTAAGAGTCTGGCACAGAGTAGGGATCCAAAAAAACCTGTTCATAGCTCTTTAAAAACAGCTAATAATAAATTATGTGGGGGGTGGTGGGGTTGAATGGGACCTCATATATATATTTTTTTTTAATGTAATATTATTACAAAGTCAATAAAAAAATAAAATAAACCCCCCAAAAATAAATAAATTATGTGGACCTTGTCTAGATCCTAACTCCACAGACTAACTAGAAAAAGATATTTTTCAGACAAATGGGTAGGTATCAGATGATATTAAAACATTTTTAAAATTTTGTTCCATGTGATAATGGTCTCAGATTTATGTCAAAAACGTATCTATTTGAGATGCATATTGAGGTATTTATTTACAGGTGATCTGACCCGAGATCTGGAATCTACTTTAAAATCCTACAGTACAAAAGAAAAAAAAAAGGGGGAAGAGAATAAATAAAACAAGAGAAGGGAAAGTTGATGAAGCCGACCTGGGTCATGGGTACATGGAGTTCATCATACTACTCCTTCTCAGTTATTATTATTTTTTTTAAAGATTTATTTATTTATTTAATTTCCCCCCCTCCCCTGGTTGTCTGTTCTTGGTGTCTATTTGCTGCGTCTTGTTTCTTTGTCCGCTTCTGTTGTCGTCAGCGGCACGGGAAGTGTGGGCGGCGCCATTCCTGGGCAGGCTGCTCTTTCTTTTCACGCTGGGCGGCTTTCCTCACGGGCGCACTCCTTGCGCGTGGGGCTCCCCCACGCGGGGGACACCCTTGCGTGGCACGGCACTCCTTGCGCGCATCAGCGCTGCGCATGGCCAGCTCCACACGGGTCAAGGAGGCCCGGGGTTTGAACCGCGGACCTCCCATATGGTAGACGGACGCCCTAACCACTGGGCCAAAGTCCCTTTCCCTCCTTCTCAGTTATTACAGAGGTCTAGAAATCTTCCACAACAAAAAAAGGCTTTAAAAATTACAGCCTCCATTTATATAAAATTCTAAAGAAAATAAACTTACCTACTGCAAAAGAAAGGAAATGCTGGGTTGCACGGGACTGGGTAGAGGGAGAGAGAGATTACAAAAACTCATGAGGGGGGGGGGCGGATTTGGCTCAATGGATAGAGCATCCGCCTACCACATGGGAGGTCCAGGGTTCAAACCCCGGGCCTCCTTGACCCGTGTGGTAAAGCTTGCCCACGCGCAGTGCAGATGCGTGCAAGGAGCGCCATACCATACAGGGGTGTCCCCCACGTAGGGGAGTCCCATGCACAAGGAGTGTGCCCTGTAAGGGAGCTGTCCCGCGTGAAAAAAGTGCAGCCAGCCCAGGAGTGGCACCACATACATGGAGAGCTGACGCAGCAAGACGACACAAAAAAAAGAGAAACAGATTCCTGGTGCCACTGACAAGAATACAGAGCAGACACAGAAGAACACACAGCAAATGGACACAGAGCAGACAACTGTGGGGGGGAGGAGAGAGAAAAAAAAATAAATCTTTAAGAAAAACTCATGAGGGAATTTTGGGGGTGAAGGATGAGCATGGCTCATTATCTTGATTGTAGTGGTGATTTCACAGGTGTGAACAAAACTCATCAACTTTGGGAAGCAGATGTGGCTCAGGCAATTGGGCTCCCATCTACCATATAGGAGGTCCAGGGTTTGATGCCCAGGGCCTCCCGGTGAAGGCAAGCTGGCCTGTATGGTGAGCTGGCCCAGGTAGAGTCCTGCCCAGCATAGGAGTGCTGCCCTGTGCAGGAGCGCTGGCCCACTGCAGAGAGCTGGCGCAGCAAGATGATGCAACAAAAAGAGACACAGGGGAAGCAGACTTGGCCCAATGGATAGGGCGTGCGCCTACCACATGGGAGGTCCGTGGTTCAAACCCCAGGCCTCCTTGACCCGTGTGGAGCTGGCCCATGTGCAGTGCTGATGCGCGCAAGGAGTGCCCTGCTACGCAGGGGTGTCCCCCACATAGGGGAGCCCCAAACGCAAGAGCTGCACCCCACAAGGAGAGCCGCCCAGCATGAAAGAAAGTTCAGCCTGCCCAGAAATGGCACCGCACACACAGAGAGCTGACACACAAGATGAAGTAACAAAAAGAAACACAGATTCCCGTGCTGCTGACAACAACAAAAGAGGACAAAGAAGAACATGCAGCAAATGGACACAGAGAACAGACAACTGGGGGAGGGGGAGATAGAAATTTTTAAAAAAAAGGAGACACAGAGGAGAGGTAATAGAGACACAGCAGACCAGGGAGCAGGTGGCACAAGAGAATGATCGCCTCTCTCCCACTCCAGAAGGTCCCAGGATCAGTTCCTAGAGCCGCATAAAGAGAAGACAAGCAGACACAGAAGACTGCACAGCAAATGGACACAGAGAGCAGACAATGAGGAGAAATAAATAAATAAATCTTAAAAAAAAAAAAAGAACTCATCAGCTTGTATACTTTCAGCATGTACTGTTCCTTATACATCAGTTGTACCTCAGGAAAGCTGAAGATAAATGTAAAAACATATATATGCAACAAGGGACTAATCCAGTAGCACTTGCAAATGTATTACCTGATAAGTGCCTTTAAAAATCTATCAGTGACAACTAAATGATTGTGCATATACTTTAGTACCTTTGAACAATAATAGTAGGAGAACTTTCTGTGATGATGGATTCCATCAATCCACACCATCGTTACCTTAGGCAGTCGCCATCTGTGGCTACTGAAGACTTGAAATGTGGCTACTGTGACCAATGAGTTGATTTTTAAAATTGTATTTAATTCTAATTAAATTAAATTTCAGTTTAAATAGCCACATGCTCCTTATGCTGTTGTTGGCCAGCCCACCTTCCCAACTGCAAGCTAAAATAAAATACTCTTTTGGAAAAAAAAAAAAATTGGTCAACATACACTGAGCCCTACTCTGTGCCACTTTTACTTTTGCCTTTTAAAAAAATTATTTACAAAACTATAACCAGCAAGCAACACTCCCCATTCATATTTTTTGTGGTTTTGGTTTGGTTTTTTGGGCGGTACAGGCTATCCAGCCCAGGACCTAGTACATGGGAATCAGGCACTCACCCACTTGAACTACCTCTGCTCCCCTTCCATACCGTGCTTTTTGTTGGTTTTGTTTACCTTATGTCAGCCATCTCACGTAATCATCTCAACAATCCCATTTCACAGATGAGGAAATTGAGGCTCAGAAAAGGGTGTGAGGGACCTGTCTCTGGTTTTAACAGTGAGGACCGGCTGAGCGAGTACTGAGGCTGTGACTCCCAGCGGCGCCCTGCCCCCTGCCCCTGCCCCCTGCCCCCGCGCCCACCTCCATCCACCCCCGCCCCCTGCCCCTGCCCTCCCGCCTCGCCTCCAGCTCGCCGGCTGCCTGCTACGTTTTCTTGACGGCCTCCTCGATGCTGCTCACAATTTTCTCCATCTTGCTGTCGTCCACAAAGCCATCACCTCTCTGCGCACGGGGAGAAGAGCGCACAGACACGTCTCCCACCCCCCAGGACCCCAGCACCACCCTCCCGCCTCATCCGGGACGCTGGCTCCGAATCACCTTCTTGGAATGGACCAGGGCTCCGTCCACAAACACTTCGAACTCGCCTACAGCCTGGGAAGACCTGGCCTCCTCCTGGGGAGGGAAGTTAGGGCGGGTCGGCTGAGAGCACTGGGGAGCCCCTCGGGGGTCTCAGGGCCCTGACCCCACCCCAGCCGCCCTGCTGCCCCAGGCTACCAGCACCGTACAAAGATGAGACGATTTGGAAATTGCATCTCCAAACTCTTTTTCAGTAGAATGTACTGCAGGGAGAAAGGGGGGTCACAGGCCAGAGGTCACTGGGGCCCAGGGGAGGGGCAGCTGGAATCCTCCCTACATTCCCTCCACCCCCAAAGCCAAAACTACTCACCCGAAGGGCATAGCTTCAGAGGCCACTGAAGGCAGACAGCGAGAGGAAGAGGCAGAGAGAGGGAGGAAGGGAAGACGCGGAATCAGTAGATCCCCAACCCCAGAGCCATCCTGTGAGCGGCTGAGTCTGGCCTCGCCCCTCCCCCTCCCACAGCCTTCCCTGGCTCCGCGTCACTCAGGCTCAAAACCAGGCCTCCCACTCACAAACTACCCCCCTCGCCTCGCTGCCCTCATCTCCCACTACTCAGCCTGACTCGCTCTGCTCCAGCCACAGGGACGTCCTCAATCTTCTCCAATACTCCAGGCACAGCCCTGCTGCAGGGCCTTTGCACTGGTGGTTCTTTTTGCAGAAAGCTTTCTCCCAGCATCTGCATGGTGCCCTCTCTTCCCTCCTTCAGGCATTTGCTCATCTATCACCTTCTCAGTGAGGCCCTTCCTAGCCACCCTGGCCAAAATGTATGCTCAGTGCCCCATCCAAAGCACAGGGCTGGCACATGGTGGGCAGGACACTCAAAAATGAGTGAATGGGGAAGCAGATGTGGCTCAAGTAATTGAGCTCCTGCCTACCACATAGGAGGTCCCTGGTTCGGTTCCCGGTGCCTCCTGAAGAAGACAGTGAGCTGGCATGACAGTCAGGTGTGGCAAGTTGGCTAATATACACAATAAGAAAAACATGAGAACACAAGAAAGCAAGGAGCAGAGGTTCCTGGTGCCTCCTAAAAAGATTGAACAAGGGAGGCGGACTTGGCCCAGTGGATAGGGCGTCCGTCTACCACATGGGAGGTCTGCGGTTCAAACCCCTGGGCCTCCTTGACCTGTGTGGAGCTGGCCCATGCGCAGTGCTAATGCGCGCAAGGAGTGCCCTGCCATGCAGGGGTGTCCCCCGCGTAGGGGAGCCCCACGCACAAGGAGTGCGCCCCATCAGGAGAGCCGCCCAGCGTGAAAGAAAGTGCAGCCTGCCCAAGACTGGTGCCGCCCACACGGAGAGCTGACACAACAAGATGACGCAACAAAAAGAAACACGGATTCCCGTGCCACTGACAACAACAGAAGCGGACAAAAGAAGACGCAGCAAATGGACACAGAGAACAGACAGCCGGGGTCGGGGGGGGGGGGCGAGGGGAGAGAAATAAATAAATAAATCTTAAAAAAAAAAAAAGGATTGAACAAGACAGGGGACTGGTGTGACAGGCAGGCATGGCAAGCTGACACAACAAGATGATGCAACAAGAGATACAAGAAGAAAAAGTGTAACAAGAAACACAATAAAAGCAGGGAAAGGAGGTGGCTCAAACGATTAGGCACCTCCCTCCCACATTGGAGGTCCTGGGTTTGGTTCCTGGTGCCTCCTAAAGAAACAAGGAAGACAAAGAGGCACGGCAAGTGCACACAACAAGGGGATGGAGAGAAATAAAGAAATAAGATAAACCTTAAAACAATGAATGAATGAGAGGCCTCACCCCAATCACAATGGCAGAGTGAGAAGCCTCCACCCCACAGAAGCTTTGAATAACCAGTAAGAATTGGCAGAAACATCTTTCTTAAAGCCCCAAAAAAAGAAGAAGAGAAAAACAGATAAAGGACGACAGTAGCAGGGTGAACACTGAATTAAGAAAAAGGCCACCTAAAAGTGATAGGATCAACTGTGATGAACAGGACAAATACGAGAATATTTTCTCATTCACTATAATAAATGTATAATACTAATACAGGGTGTTAATAATTGGGTGGGTTGGGGGGGAAATACACCAAATGTAAGATACGGGCTACAGTTAATAATAGTTTGACGATGCTCTCTCATAGTTCGTAACAAATGTCTCACAACGATGCACGTGGTGGTGACGGGGTGATGTCGGGGAGCCCTGAATGATGATATCTTTGTTTCGTAAGTTCACAACTTTGACTATACGCTTATTGTTTATGTGTGTTCATGGATGGATGATACACTTCAATAAAATTTTATCTTTAAAAAGTGTGGCAGGGAGCAGTGTGAAGAGGCGAGGACGACCCCGGGACGACCCAAGCCTGTGCCGCCGCTGCAGCCCCGCAGCCTGCGCCCACCACCCGCCGCCACGCCCGAGAGAGGGGCTGAAGGGGACGTTCAAGGAGATAAAGCCACCGTAAAGGAAGAACCGCAGACGAGAGCTGCAAGGTGATCTGCTAAACCTGCTCCTCCAAAGCCAGAACCCAGGCGTAAAACGGCCCCTGCAGAGAAAGGAGGGAGGTTACTCAAAGGGGAAAAAGGGACAGCTGATGCTGGCAAGGATGGGAATAACCCCGCGGAAGACGGAGATGCCCAAACAGACGGGGCACAGAGCGCTGAAGTGCCGGAGACGCCACGTGAAGTGTGTGCCTTTTTGATAACCGTGTCCTTCTGGTGACTGTACAGTCTGAAATACTATTTTTTATCAAGTTTTATAAAAGTGCAGAATTTGGTTTTACTTTTTTTTTAAACTGTGTTGTTAGCACACAGAACACTTCATTACTTTGGGGGAAAGGGGCAGATGTCACTAACAGAATATCTCTGAATATTCTGGATTAAAATGGGAGAAAACACCTTTCCCCTCTAGTGTTTGAGAGAGTGCCTCTTCACTCCCAGGAGAAGGGAACCCCTGACGTTGATAAACTTTATTCACCTTGGCACAGATGCCTTGCGGTGTGGAAAAACTAAAATTCGTTTCATGTCCTCATGACCTCTTCTCTCTCTCTGCCTTCAGCATATACTTGACTTCCTTAAACCCAGAGCCCTGTTGGGGCCTGGCCCAAAAAAAAATTGGTTACCAGGCTGTCCAGCCATCTGACTCTCCAGTGATGCCATGGATATTGGGTCCCTCAAAAAAGTAGTGGTTTCCAATGTATATGAGGTGCAGAGGTGCCCAAAGATGTACTTACAAAATCCAATGGATGTGTCATGATGATGGGAACGAGTGTTGTTGGGGGAGGGAGAGGGGGGGTGGGGGGATGGGGTTGAATGGGACCTCACATATATATATTTTTAATGTAATATTATTACAAAGTCAATAAAAAATAAAAAAATTAAAAAAATTAAATAAAAACACATGTGAAATCACAAAAAAAAAAAAAAAAAAAGTAGTGGTTCCTTTTATAGATTGTGGATATTTCTGCTGTTTTCATTTCATTTCCCGAAAGTCAGGGTCAGCGCGTGAAAAGTTGCGAAACCACATGCTAAATGTGAAAAGTCAACCCTCACTCTAAACTTCCCTTGTTCAGAGCATCAGATGAAGACTTCATTGTTTGTTTTTGGGGTTTTTTAGCATGTTTTTTCTTATTTCTCCCTCCTCCCCGCCATGGTCTGCGGTCTGTGTCCATTTGCTGTGTGTTGTCCTGTGTCTGTTGTATTCTCATTAGGCAGCTCTGGGAACCCATCCTGGGACCTTACAGAGTGGGAGAGAGGCGATCATTCTCTTGCTCCACCTCAGCTCCCTAGTTCACTGCATCTCATATTGTCTCTTCTCTGCATCTCTCTTTCGTTGCGTCATCTTGCTGCATCAGCTTCTCCATGTTGCCGGCACCACTCCTGGGTGGTCTGCTTTTCTGTGCAGGGCTGGACTCCTTGCGTGGGGGCCATTCCTTGCACAGGGGGTACCCCTGTGCAGGGTGACACTCCTTGCACATGGCAGCACTGCTTGTAGGCTAGCTTACCACATGAGCCAGGAGGCCCTGGGTATCGAACCCTGGACCTCCCATATGGTAGGCAGAAGCTCTATCCATTGAGCCATATCTGCTTCCCTTCATTGGGCTTTATAGTGGCTTCCTGATTTTGGTAGTCCATTGAAGAAGGGAATTTGAAAGTTGTTGTATACTATTAATGATTGTCTGCCCATGAACTGCCTGAAATGCCATGATTGTTTATGAAAGGTATCTTTAATAAAAGCTGGATACAGTTTGGAAAAAAAAAAGTGTGGTAGGATCTCCTCCCCCACCTCTCACCAGCTCAGGGCAGAGACAGCCCATTTTCCCAATGGGAATCCCAGGTCCCAGTTCCAGAGGGAGCAGAGTAACCCCTCGTGCACATACTGGGAGCATGTATGTCTGGCCAGTCTCTTTGGAGGTGGCCTGAGTCACTCATGATCCCAGAACTTGCCCTGCATGAAGAAAGCAGTTTGCAGAGCGCTCTCCTACACAATGCTATGGGAAAGCAGTCAAGTGGCTGCTGGGAGCGGCGGATTGCTGGCTATAGGACATCCAGTGGAGCATCAGGAGGACCAAGGGGAAACTATTTCCTAGGGAAGAGGGGACATTTGAATCCATATAAACAGGGGAATTCCCAGGGCCACATGCATATGCCCAAAACAAGAGGCGTGTTCAGAAAAGATCAGGGGAGCCCCTATGTTTTGGCCTCAAGCTGTTCTCTAAACTCCTTGCATGAAGGAGTGCCGTGCCATGCAGCGGTGTCCCCGCGTAGGGGAGCCCCATGCGCAAGGAGTGCGCCCGTAAGGAGAGCCGCCCAGCGGGAAAGAAAGCGCAGCCTGCCCAGGAATGGTGCCGCCCACACTTTCCTTGACGACAACAGAAGCGGACAAAGAAACAAGACAACAAGACGCAGCAAAAACAGACACAGAGAACAGACGGCGGGGGGGGGGGGCATTAAATAAACAAATAAATAAATAAATAAAATCTTTTAAAAAAATTAAATTAAATTAAATTAAAATAAACTCCTTGCATGGATAAGTCCTGGAGAAGAGCACTGGCACAGGTCACTCTGCAAAGGCTGGGAAGGTGTTTTCTTTTCTTCATTTTTTTTTTTTGTTAGCTCCTGGCATTCAAAGAAAGGTCTGTCATAACACTAGCCACACACAAGCTTAAGAAACATATGCTTCAGAGTCTAATTTCCAGAGATAACAAATCAAATGTGTTATCAAAATGTCCAAGTTTAAACAGAAGATTACGAAACATACAAAGAACAGGAAGCAATGATCCAGGCAAAGAAGACTAAAACATTCGAAACCATTAGTAAGGAGACCCAAATCTGGAACATTCCAGACTAAGATTTTAAGCATATTTAATTGTGCTAAATATGCTCAAAGAGCTAAAGGAAAGCACGGGCAAAGAACTAAAGGAAATCAAGAAAATGACAGATGAACACAAACAGAATATCAATAGAGAGAAGGAGATTGTGAAAAGGAACCCAACAGAGTTAAAGACCTCAGTAACAGAAATTAAAAATTCCCAAGGGGCTCGACAGCAGACTGGAGCTGACAGGAGAAAGACTCCACGCAGGGAGTGACATCATCGACATGGCAATGTAAGATGAGGTCTGAAAAAAAACCTCCCAGGAGATTCAGCGAAGAGAAGGACAAATCCAACTGTCTTAGAATTTGAAGGACGGTGGAGACTGGAGGACTTCACAAATGCTGAATTGGAGAAAAAGAAAGCTATCAGGTAGGAAACTTTGTCCCAGGCCACCAGTCCTCGCTCCGTCCCCTGCACCCTGGGAGCTGCTCAGCGGCAGCAGCCGGATCCCTCCCACCTCCCACCTCCCACCAGGGACAGAGACTGTAGAACGACCCACAGCAGCAAGGAGCCCGTGCACGTCCAGGCCTGGGACGCAAGTCTGTGGAGACCCGGGGCAGGACACAAGCTGCCGAGGACTCTTCCTACGAAAGGGCTTCTGGGGGTGGGAGGGGGAGACACTGGGGTGGAACTGCGCCTGGCAGGTGCCGTGCTCCCTCACTCCAGTTTCTGCCGGCTGGACCATCTAAACACAAAATACCTTTCTGGAGTGACCCCATGCGGCTCCCTGGAATGGGATGCCCTAATGGGGAAGAAATCAGAGACAGAAAAAGCCTCACAGAGAAAGAGAGGGGCAAGGAGGTTAAATGGAGCTACTGTAAGACGGGAGGCTCCCAGAGCTGAAAAGAGTAAGGAAAGCGGGGTACGGGGGAGAATTGAAACAAATCATAAGAGTTGGGAAGAAAATTCTGCACAAAAACAAACAGAATGGATAAAGATTTCCAGAGAAGTAAAAAAGGAAGGGGAGCTTCCCCCTGGAGGTGAAACAATTATATGCAAGAAGGGCAATCTTAAAAACTGAACCACAGGGAAACGGACTTGGCCCAGTGGTTAGGGCGTCCATCTACCACATGGGAGGTCCGTGGTTCAAACCCCGGGCCTCCTTGACCCGTGTGGAGCTGGCCATGCGCAGTGCTGATGCGCGCAAGGAGTGCCCTGCCACGCAGGGGTGTCCCCCGCATAAGGGAGCCCCACGCGCAAGGAGTGTACCCCGTAAGGAGAGCCGCCCAGCGTGAAAGAAAGTGCAGCCTGCCCAGGAATGGCGCCACCCACACTTCCCATGCAGCTGACAACAACAGAAGCGGACAAAGAAACAAGATGCAGCAAATAGACACAGAGAACAGACAACCGGGGAGGAAGGGGGAATTAAATAAATAAATAAATCTAAAAAAAAAAAAAAACTGAACCATATATCTAGGGCAAGCACCAGATGAAGAGGCGAGAAAATCTGATCAGTTAAACACGGGGCTATTCTAAAGGTCTAGAATAAATTGGACTGAGCATCAAAGAAGAGCCTTAACACAAAGCAAATCAACTATAAAACCCTAGATAAGAGGGAGAAACTGACCTTCAGAGTTCACACATCAAGATAATCAGATGCCTAGACATCAGCAAAAATTCACAAGCCAGACCAAGAAACAGAAAGATATGGCTCAGTCAAGGAACTAAGTAAAACTTCAGAGGACACCCATTAGAATTTGGAACTCATCAAAGAAGTTCAAACAAATCTTCTGAATCAGTTCAAGGAGATGAAGGGAAATATGCATAAAGAGATAAAAGGTATTAAGAAGACAATATGTGAGCATAGAGAAGAATTTGAAAGTATAAAAAGAAACATAAGGGAAGTGGACTTGGCCCAATGGATAGGGTATCCGCCTACCACATGGGAGGTCCGCGCTTCAAACCCCCGGGCCTCCTTGACCCGTGTGGAGTTGGCCCATGCACAGTGCTGATACGCGCAAGGAGTGCCCTGCCTCGCAGGTGTGTCCCCTGCATAGGGGAGCCCCACGTGCAAGGAGTGCGTCCCGTAAGGAGAGCTGCCCAGCGCAAAAGGAAGTGCAGCCTGCCCAAGAATGGTGCTGCACACATGGAGAGCTGACACAGCAAGATGATGCAACAAAAAGAAACACTGATTCCCAGTGCCACTGATAAGGATAGAAGCAGTCACAGAAGAACACACAGTGAATGGACACAGAGAACAGACAACGGGGGGGGGGGGCAGAAATAAATAAATAAATAAATATTTAAAAATAAAGAAACATAGAAATTATGCGGATGAAAAGCACAATAGTAGAGATTAAAAATACACTAGTGTGGGAAGCGGACTTGGCCCAATGGATAGGGCGTTCACCTACCACATGGGAGGTCCACGGTTCAAACCCCGGGCCTCCTTGACCCATGTGGAGCTGGCCCATGAGCAGTGCTGATGCGCACAAGGAGTGCCATGCGCGCAGGGGTGTCCCCTGCATAGGGGAGCCCCATGCACAAGGAGTACGCCCCATACGGAGAGCCACCCAGTGTGAAAGAAAGTGCAGCCTGCCCAAGAATGGCGCCGCACACATGGAGAGCTAATACAACAAGATGATGGAACAAAAAGAAATGCAACAAAAAGAAATGCAACAAAAAGAAACACAGATTCCCGTGCCGCTGATAAGGATAGAAGTGGTCACAGAGGAACACACAGCAAATGGACACAGAGAGCAGACAACTGTGGGGGCGGGGGGGAAATAAATCTTTTAAAAAAATACACTAGTGGTTTTGTGTGATCTATTTATCTTTTTTAAAAAACACAATAAAAAATAAATTTAAAAAAATACACTAGTGGGAAGCAAATGTGGCTCAAGCAATTGGGCTCCCATCTATCATATAGGAGGTCCAGGGTTTGATACCCAGGGCCTCCTGATGAAGGCAAGCTGGCCTATGTGGCGAACTGGCCCAAATAGAGTGCTGACCTGTGCAGAGTTCTGCCCCGCAGAGGAGTGCTGGCCCATGTGAGAGCTGGCAGAGCAAGATTACACAACAAAAAGAGACACAGAGGAGAGACAATAAGAGACACAGCAGACAAGGGACCTGAGGTGGTGCAAGAGAATGATCACCTCTCTCCCACTCCAGAGGGTCCCAGGATTGGTTCCTGGAACCACCTAATGAGAACACAAGCAGATACAGAAGAACACACAGTGAATGGACACAGAGAGCAGACAATGGAAGGAGGGGGGAGAAATAAATAAACAAATAAATAAATAAATAAATCTTTTTTAAAAATACACTAGAGGCTACCAAAAGCAGATTTGAACAAGCAGAAGTAAGACTCAGTGAACTAAATGACAAGACAATCAAAATCCTATAGCCAGAAGAACAGATAGAGAACAGAATAGAAAAAATTGAGCAGTGTCTCAAGGATTTGAGTGATAGATTGAAATGCACAAACATGTGTCATGGGTATCCCAGAAGAAGAAGCGAAGGGAAAAGGGGCAGAAAGAAAACTTAGGAAATAATAGCTGAAAATTTCCTAGCTTTTATGAAAGATATAAATATATATGTCCAAGATGTGTAATAACAGAATAAATCCTAATAGACCTACTCTGAGACATATACTAATCAGAATGTCAAATGCCAAAGATAAACAGAGAATTCTCAAAGGATCAAGAGAAAAGCAATTCATCACATACAAGTAATCCTCAGTAAGACTAAGTGCAGATTTTGCATCTGAAACCATGAAGTTGAGAAAGCAGTGGTATGAAAGAGAAAAACCGCCAGCCAAAAATTCTTTATCTGGCAAAACTGTCCTTTAAAAATGAAAGAGAGGTAAGCAGATGTGGCTCAAGTAATAGCTCTTCCACCTACCATATGGGAGGACCTGGGTTCGATCCCTGGGACCTCCTGGTGAAAAAGAAGAAGAGAAAGCATGCTTGTGCAGTGGCAAACCAGTGCCCACGTCAGTGCCTGCACAAATCCCCACGTGGTGAACCAGTGCCCCGCACAAGTGAGTCACGCAGCAAGATGATGACACATCAAAAGAGAGATGAGTCAAGGTGAAGCACTGCAGAAACCAGGAACTGAGGTGGTACAATTGACAGGGAACCACTCTCCCAATCAGAAGTCTCCAGGATCAAATCCTGGTGAATCTTAGAGGAGAGAAAATGAGAAGAGAAGACAATACAAACAGCAAAAACAGCAGGGCAGGAGGAGGGGAAGGGGGAAAATTTTAAAAAAAAAAAATCTTAAAAAAAAAGGAAAGAGAAACAAAAACTGAGAGAGTTCATCAACAAAATAACTGCCCTACAAGAATTACTAAAGGGAGTTCTGCAGGTTGAAAGGAAAAGATAAGAGAGAATGGCTTGGAGTACTGTGAAGAAATGAAGATTATCAGTAAAGGTAAACTAAAGGGGTAAATGCAAAACCCAACAGTATAGAATCCTCAATACACATCTCCATTCTTTAATTTTTATAAGAGTCAGAAAATAATTGAACAAGGAATAGGCATATTTCTTGATAATGGACATGCAAAATATAAAGTGATAAAGTGGAACAAAAACAACACAAAGAAGGAAAATAGAGTAATATAGGAGTAGAGAATGTGTAAGCTATTGAAGCTAAGTTGATATCTTTTCAAATTAGTAGGTTATAAATGTAGGTAGGTTGTGTAATATAAATCTCAGACTAACCACAAAGACAGTATTTTAAAAATACATGGAAACAGAAATGAAAAAGGTGTCAGATATATCCCAAAAGATCAACTATACAGAAAAGGAGGTTGCAGTCAAGGGGGAAAAAAGACAAACCATGGGACAAAATGGCTGAAATAAGTACAGCCTGTACAGTAATAACATTGAATTTTAGTGGATTAAATGCCCCAATCAAAAGACATATAGTGGCAGAATGGATAAAAAAGCATGATCCAACTGTATGTTGTTTATCAGAGATTCACCTTAGACACAAATAAACTGAAAGTGAAAGGTTAGAAGAAGATATTCAATGAAAATAGTAACCAAAAAAGATCAGGGGAGCAGGTGTAGCTCAGTGGTTTAGAACATGTGGTTCATGGTGAGCACATGCTTCACATGTACAAGGGTCCTAGTATCTCCTTGGAAAAAAAAAAAGACCTGGGGTAGCCATACTACGTACTAATATCATATATTACTATCAGACTAAATATAGACTTTAAGTCAAAAGCTGTTAAAGAGACAAAGAAGGACACTATATATTAATAAAATGGTCATTAATAAAAGGGTCAGTGCATCAAGAAGAAATAACAAATATTTATGCACTTAGTTTACCAAAGGGCTGCCTATGCAAAGTACCAGAAATGAATTGGCTTTTATAATGGGATATTTATTAGGGAAAAAGCTTACAGTTTCGAGGCTCTGAAATGTTCATATCAAGGCATCAACAGAGATGCTTAGAATCTACCGTCTCCTGGAGCTCAGCTGTGGGAACCAGGCAGAGGGCTTGTCCCTTACCAGGCGTCCTCTCTCAGTCTCAGCTGCTCCACTTTCTTCCTGAGGTCAGCTCTGAGCTATCAGGCATACGGCAGGGCTTGTCTCCTCTGCCTGGGCTCATCTCCTCAACGTTGAGCTGCTCCATGAGCCCAGTCTCTTGGAGGCTTAATGCTTAAGCTTTGGCTGCTAGTGATCCTCGAGTCCTCTCTCACATAGCAGGGTCAAATATGTCAGCTTCCTTTTTCTCTGTGTCTGTGACTCTCTTTTTCTCCGTTTATGTAAGACTCAGTAAGAGGGTGGAGACTCAACCTGAGTCATGCCTCACTGGCATAGTCCAATCAAAAGCAATCAAATCAAGTGATCTAAAGTGAACCTAATGCAGTCAAATGGTATCAAACCCATAGGAATAGATTAATTTAAGAATATAATCTTTTTGTGTCACATGCACTCAACTAAGGTTCCCCACAACACATAAGGCACACTCTGGCAAAACTAAAGGGAGAAATAGACACCTCTACGATAATAGGTGGAGACTGCAATATACCACACTCACCAATAAATGGAACATCAAGTTCTGATCAATAAGGAAACAGAGCTTGAATAACATGACTAAGGAATTAGACCTAACAGACATATACAGAATATTGCATCCAAACCCAGCAGGTTATACATTATTCTCAAGTGCCCATGGATCATTCTCTAGGATAAACCGCATGTTGGGACACAAAACAAGTCCCAATAAATTTTAAAAGATTTAAATTATACAAATCATTTTATCTGACCATAATGGAATGAAGCTGGAAATCAATAACAGGTGGAGAGCTGGAAAATACACAAATATACTGTATTAGTCAGCCAAAAGGGTGCTCATGCAAAATACCAGAAGTTGGTTGGTTTTTATAAAGGGTATTTATATGGGTTAGGAACTTACAGATGCCAGGCCAGAAAGCATAAGTTACTTCCTTCACCAAAGTCTATCTGGAGCAAGATGGCTGCCGATGTCTGTGAAGGTTCAGGCGTCCTGGGTTCCTACGTTCCTGGGGCTTGCTTTTCTCTGGGTTCAAGGTTCCTTTCTTCCTGGGGCTGGCTTCTCTTTCCTCTGGGAGCTTACTTCCCGGGGCTCCAGCTTAAATCTTGCATCAAACTCCAACATCAAAACGCCAACATTAAAAGCCCTCAACTCTGCCCTTTGCCATGCCTTTTACCTCCAAAGGGTGGTGACTCAACGCCCTAGTGACGTGGCCCAATCACAATCAAAGCCCCGATCATAACTCAATCATGCCCAGACACACCCAGATTACAAACATAATTCAATACCTATTTTTGGAATTCGTAAACATATCAAACTGCTACATATGTAGAGATTTAAAAAATCAGTGGGTCAAAGAAGAAATTGCAAGGGAAATAAATATCTTGAGACAAATGAAAACAAGAACACAACATATAAAAACTTATGGGCTGCCTCAAAAGGCAGAGCTGAGAGGGAAATTTATAGCCCTAAATGCATACAGTAAAAAAGAAGAAAGAGCTAAAATCAAAAACCTAACTGCACACATTGAGGAACTAGGAAAAAAATAACAGCATAATCCCAAAGCAAGTAAAAGGAAAGAAATAACAAAGATTAGAACATAGATTATTGAAATTGAGGGGAAAAAAAACAATAGAATTAACAAAATGAAAAGATGGTTCTTTTGAAAAAATCAACAAAATTTGACAAACCCTTAGCTAGACTGACAAAGAAAAAAGAGAGAAAATGCAAATAAACAGAATCAGAAATGAGAGAGGACATTACTACTGACTCCACAGAAATAAAAAGGATCTTAAGAGGATACTATGGAGGAAAGAATGTGACTCAACCAGTTGGGCTCCCATCTACCATGCAGGAGGTCCAGGGTTCAATGCCCAGGGACTCCTGGTGAGGGCAAGCTGGCCCACATGGAGTGCCAGCTGACACAGAGAGCTGGTGCAGCAAGATGATGCAACAAGGGACACAGAGAAGAGAAAATAAGAAGACGTGGCAAAACAGGGAGATGAGATGCTGCAAGAGAGTCATGGCCCTCTCTTCCACTCCAGAAGATCCTAGGATCGGTTCCCAGAGCTGCCTAATGAGAATACAAGCAGACACAGAAGAACACACAGTGAATGGACACAGAGAGCAGACAATGGGGGGGGGGGGGCGGGGAGTGAAGAAATAACTAAAATAAATCTTAAAAAAAAAAAAAGAGGATACTATGAACAACTGTATGCCAATAAATTAGACAACCTAGATGAAATGAACAAACTCCTAGAAACACACAAACAACCTACACTGACTCTAGGAAACACAGAAAACCTCCACAGACCAATTCCAAGTAAAGAAATTAAATCAGCCATTAAAACCCTCCCAACAAAGAAAAGCCCCAGACCAGATAGCTCTACAAGTAATTCTACCAATCTTTCCAAGAAGAATTAATATCAATCCTGCTCAAAAAAAATTGAAGAGGAGGGAACGCTAACCATTCTATGAGGCCAAAACCATCCTAATACCTAAGCCAGATAAAGATACTGCAAAAGAAGAAAATTATAGACCAATCTTTCCAATGAATATAGATGCAAAACCTCTCAACAAGATACTTGTAAACTGAATCCAACAGCACATTAAAATAATTATACACCATGTTCAGGTGGACTTTAGCCCAGATATGCAAGAGTGGTTCAACACAAGAAAATCAACTAATATAATGCACAACATTAACAGACTTAAGGAAAAAAACACATGATCATCTCAATTGATGCAGAAAAGGCATTTGAAAAAAATCCAACATCCTTTCTTGATAAAAACACTTCAAAAATATATGAGAACATGGAAATTTTCTCAACACACTAAGGGCATACATGAAAAATCCACAACTAACATTGTACTCAATGGTGAAAGACTGAAAGCCTTCCTACTAAGACAAGAATGTTCACTGTCACCACTGTTATTCAACATTGTGCTAGAAGTCTTAGCTAGAGCAATAAGGCAAGAAAAAGAAATTGAAGGCATCCAAATTGGAAAGGAAAACATAAACTTTCACTATTTGCAGACAACATGATCCTATACCTACAAAGTCCCAAAAAATTTACAACAAAGCTGCTAAAACTAATAAACAAGTACAGCAAAGTGGTGTGGTACAAGATGAAAATACAAAAATTTATACTGTTTCTATACACTAGTAATGAGCAATCTGATGAGGAAATGAGGGGAAAATTCCATTTATAATAGCAACTAAAATAAAAATATCTAGGAATAAACTTAACCAAGGCTGCAAGGAACCTGTATTCACAAAACAACAAAACATTGCTAAAAGAAATCAAAGACCAAAAAAATGGAAGGACATTTCATGCTCATAGATTGGAAGACTAAGTATTATCAAGATGTCATTTCTACCCAAAATGATTTATGGATTCAATGCAATTCCAATAAAAATTCTAACAGCCTGTTTTTGAAGAAATGGAAAAGTAAATTAGCAAATTTATTTGAAAAGTTATGAGGGTCCCAAATAGTCAAATACATCTTGAAAAAAGAAGAGCAAAGTTAGAGGATTCTTACTTCCTGACTTTAAAGCAGATTACAAAGTTGCAGTGGTAAAAACAGCATGGTAATGTCATAAAGATAGATATATTGACCAATGGAATCAAATTGAGAGTTTAAAAATAGACCCTCACATGGGTAATAGTGCCCAAAAAATTGGGGGGAGGGAGGGGCAACATACGAACATAGGAGAGTGTCAGGTGTTGGTTGAGAGTAAAATGCTGAGAAAACCATATTAAAATATAATTAAGAGGGTTACCTGTTTAGGATGCTCAGAGGGGATGGTCTGACACGGGACGGACTCCTGGGGAATGTCTGAATGCTTATTTTGCCAGGGTGGGTTGTACCATTGGATAGAGACCCAAGTAGTGAGAGTGGGGGTGGACCCACATCCTGGGGAGGACTAATGCCATCAAAAAAGAGGGAACTGTATCTCTCGAGAGAAAGGATGGCTCCCAGGGCATTAGGGCAGTTGAGCAAGTCAAGCCCTGAACACTGTTGCAAGTATCTCTGGACGTGGCTCCTCGGGAAATGGAGATTGGCTGTCGCTGTGGGCCCCAAGGGGAGGGGAAAATGGATGTTGAATGGATGGAACCAAGGTAAATGTGGGGGTAAGAGAGGAGTTTCGCGAGAGTACACAAGGATGGATATAAAACATGTAATATTACACCAAAAACATATAGGGGATGACAGGCTAATAATGTAAACCATAATGTAAAACAGGATAACTAAAAATTTAGAAAACTGTATATCATAAAGTATGGACCACAATGTAAGCACAGATGTCACCTTGTTTGAAAGCTATTGTCTCAGAGTCTGTACATCAGTTTAAGTAAATATGATATGAATAAGTTATAAGAATATCGCTGTGGAAGGGAAAAGGTTTTATGGTGGATGTGTGGGAGTACTGTATATTGTATATATGAATTACTGTGATCTAGGGCTCTTGTGAAGAGAAGCTCAATAATTAGGAAAAAAGAAAAGAAAAAGATAGGATGTAGAATTTTTCCAAATCAATACATATTCTATATTTAACCTTTAAACCCATCGCTATATTCCATTTTACTACTAAGGGATCCTGACATTATATTGGGCTTCACTTTTCAGGAAGTTTTGGATCACAGAGTGGTTCAACAATGGCAGCAGAGGAATACTGGTATAGGATGTTATTGACAGATGATATATGGTTGACAGGGAGTTATACAGGGCATATGTACAGGGTACATAGTAATGTTTGGATATACTCATAGTGGAAACAATTAAAAACAACAGCTGGGGGGGTACTGGGTTCCTGGCTGGGGGTGCTCTGTCGTGGTCCCTAGGGGAGCAGTGGCAGTCCCCCAGGTGCAACACTAAGGACCAGGAAGGAATGAGGGTCCAACAGTGAGCCCCTGATACTAGTGACTATGCTTGTGAGCCTATACACCTGAAATAAGAACAAGGCTTAGAGCAGCACTGTGCCTAGGAGTTTCCTCCTGACAGCCTTCATGTTACTCAAATGTGGCCAGCCTCGAAGCCAAACTCAGCATGTAAATGCAATGCATTCCCCCCAGCGTGGGACATGACACCTGGGGATGAGCCTCCCTGGCACCGAGGGATCACTACCAAGTACCAGCTGATGATGCAACTAGAAAATGACCTTGAATTAAAGGTTCAACATGGACCAGCAGAATATCCCTGTCTACATATAATAACAGGAGTTTAAAATGCTGTTTGACCTAATGTAAGGGGGAAATGGAAAGGAGAAATGAGTTTATATGGCTATGAGTCTCTAAAAAAGAGTCTGGAGGTTGTCAGGATTGCCCTTATGCACACCTGAGCAGAGTCTCAGAGACAGATAAAGTAGATACAACCCCAGGTATTGGTTCCTTTGAGGGCTAAAGAGACCCACAGGTTCTATGGTCATGGCAGATGGGGTTCACTGCCATGTCAGTTGGCCCTTCTTTGGAGCTGGTGTTTCTGCGCGATGGAGCTGGACACAGATGGGATCTCTTTTCACAAGGCTTTCATGCTACTTTACTGGAATTGTAGTTGGTGCTGGGGTTTAAGATATATCTAGGGGATTTGAATCTCTGGACTGACAATATCATAGCCAGGCCCTGAGCCTCAAGAGACTTCAACTCCTACACTCTGATTTATTGGACTTACCCCACTCAGCTAACATGGAGTTGAAGAATGTCAACCACCACACCATGGAGCCTAGAGTGCCTACAACTGAAAGCAGGAGGATTGCATCCAGTATCCATGTGGAATGTGGGCCTCCTCTTGACATAGATGTGCAATGGACACAACCAATCCAAGGTCCACAGAGAAAATGTGGCATTGGTGTGGGAAAAGTGGCCATGGTGGCTGCTGGGTGCGGGGAATGGGAGGAAGAGATGAGATGTGGAGGTGTTTTCGGGACTTGGAGTTGTCCTGGGTGGTGCTTCAGGGACAATTACCGGACATTGTAGATCCTCCCAGGGCCCACTGGATGGAACGTGGGAGAGTATGGGCTATGATGTGGACCATTGACCATGAGGTGCAGCGATGCCCAGAGATATACTTACTAAATGCAATGGATGTGTCATGATGATGGGAGAGAGTGTTGCTGTGGGGGGAGTGGTGGGGTGGGGGGGGTGGGGTTGAATGGGACCTCATATTTTTTTAATGTAATATTTTTTAAAAATGAATTAAAAATTTTTTTAAAAAAAGAAAAGAAAGAGAATATAAGATGAAAAAAAACAAACAAAAAAAATAGACCCTCACATCTATGATCAATTGATTTTTGACAAGCCTGCCAAGACCATCCAACTGGGAGAGAAGTCTCTTCAACAAATGGTGCTGGGAGAACTGAATATTCATATCCAAAAGATTAAAAGAGAATACCTGTCTCCCACAGTACACAAAAATTAACTAAAATGGATCAAAGACCTATATATAAGAGTCAGAACCATAAACCTCATGAAGAAAATGTCGGTAAGTGTCTTCAAGATCTTGTGATAATGGGAAGCAGACTTGGCCCAACAGAGAGGGTGTCCTACCACATGGGAGATCCGCGGTTCAAACCCAGGCCTCCTTGACCCGTGTGGAGCTGGCCCACACACAGTGCTGATGTTGCGCAAGGAGTGCCGTGCCATACAGGGGTGTCCCCCTCGTAGGGGAGCCTCATGAGCAAGGAGTGCACCCGTAAGGAGAGCCGCCCAGTGCAAAAGAAAGTTCAGCCTGCCCAGGAGTGGCGGCCGCACACGGAGAGATGATGCAGCAAGATGACGCAACAAGAATAAACATAGATTTCTGGTGCCACTGACAATAATACAACAATGGAAGCAGACATGGAAGAACACACAGTGAAAAGACACAAAAGAGCAGACAACTGGGGTGGGGGGGGATGGGGAGAGAGGAAGGAAGGAAGGAAGGAAGGAAGGAAGGAAGGAAGGAAGGAAGGAAGGAAGGAAGGAAGGAAGGAAGGAAGGAAGGAAGGAAGGAAGGAAGGAAGGAAGGAAGGAAGGAAGGAAGGAAGGAAGGAAGGAAGGAAGGAAGGAAGGAAGGAAGGAAGGAAGGAAGGAAGGAAGGAAGGAAGGAAGGAAGGAAGGAAGGAAGGAAGGAAGGAAGGAAGGAAGGAAGGAAGGAAGGAAGGAAGGAAGGAAGGAAGGAAGGAGAAAGAAAGAAAGATCTTGTGGTAGGAGATGGTTTCTTAGACCTTACCAAAGCACGAATAACAAAAGAAAAAATAGATAAATGGGACCTCCTCAAAACTGAATACTTCTGTGTTTCAAAGAACTTTGTTGAGAAGGTGAAAAGGCAGCCTTCTCAATGGGAGAAAACACTTGGAAACCACATATCTGATAAGCATTTAATATCCAGAGCTCCTACAACTCAACGATAAAAAGACAAACAACCCAATTTAAGAATGGGCAAAACACTTCAACAGGCATTTTTCCAAAGAAGAAATACAAATGGCTAAAAAGCACATGAAAAGAAGTTTAACATCCCTCGCTATTAGGGAAATGCAAATCAAAATTACAATGAGATATCATTTTACACCTACTAGAATGGCCACTATATATTAAAAATCAGAAAACTAAAAGTGTTGGAGAGGATGTGGAGAAATAAGAACACTTATTTACTGTTGGTGGGAATGTAGAATGGTACAGCCACTGTGAAAGACTTTGGCGGTTCCTCGGGAAGCTAAATATAGAACTGCCATGTGATCCGGCAATCCCACTCCTAAGAATATACCCAGAAGAAATGAAAGCAGGGATGCAAACAGATATTTGCACACCAATGTTCACAGAGGCATTATTTGCAATTTCCAAAAAATGGAAATAATCCAAGCTGACTCATCAACCAATGAATAAACAAAATGTGGTCTATACATATGATTGAATATTATTCAGGTGTAAGAAGAAATGAATTCTTGATGCATGCAACAGCATGGATAAACTTTGAACACATTATGTTGAGTGAAATAAGTCAGACACAAAAGGACAAATATTGTATGATCTCACTAATATAAACAAAAATTAATGAGTTAATATCTAGACTATAGGGCCCCAGAAGATAAAAGGATGGTAAAGAATGGAGAGCTGATAGTTAATTTGTGCAGAATTTGCAATAAGGCTGACTGTAAATATTTGGAAATGGATAGAGATGATGATAGAAATTACAGAGAGTGTAATTAACAGCACTGATATGTGGGTGTGACTGTGGTTGAAAGGGAAAGTCAAGGGTCATGTTTGTCGCTAGAAGGAAAGCTAGAGGATGAAACATGGGACTGTAAAACAGTGAACTCTGTTGAGGACGATGAATGTGGTCAATAGTACAAACATAAGAATGTTCTTCCATGAATTAGAACAAATGTACGTTACTATTATAAGGTGTTAATAATAGGGTGGTATATGGGCAAAAATACACCTAACACCAACTATGGACTGTAGTGAATAGTAATATGTTGGGAAACGGACTTTGGCCCAGTGGTTAGGGCGTCCGTCTACCACATGGGAGGTCTGCGGTTCAAACCCCGGGCCTCCTTGACCCGTGTGGAGCTGGCCATGCGCAGCGCTGATGCGCGCAAGGAGTGCCGTGCCACGCAAGGGTGTCCCCCGCGTAGGGGAGCCCCACGCGCAAGGAGTGCGCCCGTGAGGAAAAGCCGCCCAGCGTGAAAAGAAAGAGCAGCCTGCCCAGGAATGGCGCCGCCCACACTTCCCGTGCCGCTGACACAACAGAAGCGGACAAAGAAACAAGACGCAGCAAATAGACACCAAGAACAGACAACCAGGGGAGGGGGGAAATTAAATAAATAAATCTTTAAAAAAAAATAGTAATATATTAATATTCTTCCATAAATTGTAAAAAAAAATTATGCTGAGTGAAAGAAATCAGACACAAAATACTACATATTGTTTGACTCCATTTATATAAAACATAAATATTTTTAAAATAGCTAATTACAAGGTGTTAATAATAGGATGGTATATGGGGGAAATATATACCTAATGCAAACAATGGACTATAGTTAATGATAATATTTTAATATTCTTTCATCAATTGTAACAAAGGTAACTTTCCAGTGCTATGTCAATAGTAGGGAAGTGTACGGGGTATGGGGGGAAGCGGATGTGGCTCGAGCGATTGGGCTCCTGTCCACCATATAGGAGGTCCAGGGTTCGATCCCCAGGGCCTCCTGGTGAAGGCAAGCTGGCCCGAGTGGAGTGCTGACCTGCACAGGAGTGCTGGCCCGCCCAGAGTGCTGGTCCTCGCAGAGAGCTGGTGCAGCAAGATGATGCAACAAAAAGAGACACAGAGGGAAACGGACTTTGGCCTAGTGGTTAGGGCATCCGTCTACCATATGGGAGGTCCGCGGTTCAAACCCCGGGCCTCCTTGACCCGTGTGGAGCTGGCCATGCGCAGCGCTGATGCACGCAAGGAGTGCCGTGCCACGCAAGGGTGTCCCCCGCGTGGGGGAGCCCCACGCGCAAGGAGTGCGCCCGTGAGGAAAGCCGCCCGGCGTGAAAAGAAAGAGCAGCCTGCCCAGGAATGGCGCTGCCCACACTTCCCGTGCCGCTGACGACAACAGAAGCGGACAAAGAAACAAGACGCAGCAAATAGACACCAAGAACAGACAACCAGGGGAGGGGGGGAAATTAAATAAATAAATAAATCTTTAAAAAAAAAAAAAAAAAAAGAGACACAGAGGAGAGACAATAAGAGACACAGTAGACCAGGGAGCTGAGGTGGCACAAGAGATTGAGCACCTCTCTCCCACTCAGGAAGGTCCCAGGATTGGTTCCTGGTGCTGCCTAAAGAGAAAACAAGCAGACACAGAAGAACACACAGTGAATGGACACAGAGAGCAGACATTTAGCACAAAAACAATGAAGGGGGAGAATAAATAAATCTTTTTTTTAAAAAGGGAAGTATGGGGTTTTTCTTTTAGGAGCAACGAAAATGTTCACACATTGGTTGTGGTGATAAATGCACAACTCAGTTATACTGAGAGTTACTGATTGTATACTTTTGATGGATTGTATGGTGTGTGGATATATCTCAATAAAACAGAATTTTAAAAGGATGTCATTTGGGGAAGCAGATGTGGCTCAAGCAATGGGCTCCCATCTACCGTACAGGAAGTCCGGGGTTCCATACCCAAGGCCTCCTGGTGAAGGCAAGTTGGCCCCATGCACCAAGGTGGCCCTGCACGGGAGTGCCAGCCAACACAGAGAGCTGACACAGCAAGATGATGCAACAGAAGAGAGACAGTAAGAGACACGGCAGACCAGGGAGCTGAGGTGGTGCAAGAGACTGAGTGCTTCTCTCCCACTCTGGAAAGTCCCAGGATCGGTTCCCAGACCCTCCTAAAGAGAAGACAAGCAGACACAGAACACACAGCGAATGGACACAGAAAGCAAGATAGCCAGTGCAAAAACCATTGAGAGGCGGCAAGAAATAAATCTTTAAAAAAATTTAAAAAAAGAGGACATATTAAGTGTTCAGAGTATGCTATATACAACAAATACTCCAGTGTTCAGAAAATGGACTGATAAATAGATGGATAGATTGATAGAATATATGAGAAATGTGGCAAAATGCCAAAAATGGTGGATCTGGGTATCTGGGCGGCTGGGGGTATGTTAGTGTTTTCTGATAGGGTATTATTTTTGAAACTGTCCTGTAAGTTTGAAAGTTTCAAAATTAAAAGTTGAAAATTAAAAAAAAAAAAAGAAAAAGTTAATGAAGCTCATAGCAAGGAATCGCCTTGCTGGCTGCAGCAGGACAGGGATTTGAACCAGATCTCTCTGGCCGCAAAGAGAATGGTAAGGAGAGCCAAGTTTCCATCCTGGGAATTGGGACTTTGGGGTTCTGTGGGACTCCCTCCCGTACCCTGAGCTCCAGCACCTGCCCCGTCCAGCCCTTTCCCCGTGGGGAGCGAGGCGGGCGGGGTGGGGGCGGCCCCTCACCAGTAGATCACTCGGATCACGATTTTGTCGTCCGTTTGGAAGTTCTCGCTGGCGGAGGTGTGCGTGTCGACAGGGTTCGGTAGGCAGATGGGCGGTGGGCCGGTGCCCAGGGTGGGTGCCGGGACAGGCGCGGGAGTGGAGTCGGTCAGTGAGTCCACCCCGGCGGTGGTCCCAGAGGTGGACCCCTGAATCGGGGTGACGTTGGAGAGGGACCCCTGGGTGGTCCTAGATACAGCGGTGACCGACGGGAGCTGCTTCGCGCTCGGCGCCCGCACGGGATGCTCGGCGGGCGGCCGGGGCGGCTCGGGCGTCTGCTCTGGGGGCGGATCCCAAGGCGGGACCGGGATCGGGAAGGACTCGGGGGCGGACTCCGCTGCGGGGATCCGGGCGGCGCCCGGGGCTGGGGTTGGGCTGCGGGCCGGGACCCGAGCCTGCGTCCAGACCCGGGGCGGGGCGGGGGTCGGGGTCGGGGCGGGGGTCGGGGCGGGGGTCGGGGGCAGGGCTGGGGCCGGGGCCGGGGTCGGGGTCGGGGCCGGGGTCGGGGTCGGGGTCGGGGTCGGGGTCGGGGTCGGGGTCGGGGCCGGGGCTGGGATCCGGGTCGAGGTCGGGGGCTGGGCGGGGGTCGGGGCCGGGGCCGGGGCCGGGGACGGGGTCGGGGTCCGGGGCTGGGCAGGGGTCAGGGCCGGTGCCCGGACCGGGGTCGGGGTCGGTGTCGGGGTCGAGGTCGGGGCCTGGGCGAGGGCCGGGGCCGGGATCGAGGTCGAGGTCGGGGCCGGGATCCGGGTCGAGGTCGGGGCCTGGGCGGGGGTCGGGGCCGGAGTCCTGGCCGGGGCCGCGATCGGGGCCAGGGTCGGAGTCCGCACCGGGACCGGTGTCCGGACCGGGGCCGGGGTGCGAACCGGGGTAGGTGTCCGGACCGGGGTCGGGGTCGGGGCCCGGACCGGGATCGGTGTCCGAACCCGGGTCGGGGTGCGGGCCGGGGCCGGGGTGCGGACCGGAGTCTGGGCCCGGACCGGAGTTGGGGTCCGGACCGGGGTTGGGGTCCGGACTGGGTTGGGGTCCGGACCTGGGACGGGGCTGGAGCCCGCGCCTGGTTGTTCATGGGCGGCCAGGGGGGCACCCAGGTAACCCTCTCCCGGGGCGGGGAGCGCGTCCCGCGAACCGGGGTTCTAAGGGCACGCGACCACAAGGGGGCACTGTTACACCGCGTTCACTCGGCGCGGGGGTTCCAGCGCCCTGGGCGTGCAGGGTGATGCTGGGACGGGGGAAATCAGGTAATCCCCGGGGGTCCCTGCCCTCACCCAGCTCCTTGTCTAGTGACAGAGACACACCCTTCACCAACCAGTGCCAGCCTGGAGTGGTCAGCGCACGGATGGGAAAAGGTGCCTCGGGCTCAGGTTGGAGGGGCGGGCGCTGGCAGAGGAGCGGGGGATGTGAGGGGCCAAGCCCCGGGGCTGTGCGTGCCCAGAGGAGGTGCCAGACTCAATCTGCAGCGATCGAGAGGGCTTCCAGAGGAGGGGACAGTTGAGCGATCTGAAAAATTGTAATAATAGTAACAACAACAGCAATGTAGTGCTGAGTACCGTCCCCTTGTGCACAGCTAGGAACGCGCAGAGCTGGGATTCAAACTCAACTCTCAGGCTGCAGAGTCCTGCCTTGACTCCCCTGAGAAGGACTCCATCAAACGGCGCGGTGGGCAAGGGCCGGACTCTTCTGTTTTGTCCAGTGCTGTAGCTCCAGCTTCTAGAATAAGGCCTGGCACAGCGTAGGTGCTCAGCAGGTATTTGTGGCGTGAATGGGAGAGTGAAAGAATAAGGATTAGTTAGGTAAAGTGGAGGCTGGCTGGAGGCAGAGGAAAAGCCTGGCTGGTTCAAGGGGCTGAAAGAGTTGGGCAGAGCCGGAGCATAGTGAGCCAGCAGACCAAGAGCTGGGCAGGGCGCAGTGGCCGTGTCACCAAGGGCCTCCTTGGCCATCAAGGGCACACAAACGCCATCCCGAGGCCATGGGAAACCGTGGAAGAGTTTTTGTAACCAGCACACACCCATAATCTTTTCATTTAAATATAAATGTGTAGGGACGTGCGGCTCAAGCAGTTGAACGCCCACCTCCCACATGGGAGGTCCCAGGTTCCATTCCATGCCTCCTAAGAAGAAAACAACGATCAAGCTCTAACAACGAGCAAACAGACAAGGAAGTTATCTAAGGGGCGGAAATATAAATGTGTGGATATATTACATATAAAGATAAATCAAAAACAAAACAAAAAGGTAAATCAAAATATAAAATAGATATAATAGATTTAATAATATATATAAAGATATGTCATCAATATAAAAAATAGATTTATAATAGGTAGAAGAGTAGCATTTTGACGTTTTGTAACATTTCCAAGAAGATGGAAAATCAGTACAGAGGATTCCTATGTACCTTCTGCTCAGCTTTCCGAGTGAAAACTTCTTACTATGGTCAAAATTTGATGGTGTTACAATACCATGATTCAAGTGCAGACCTTATTGGGATTCCCAGAAGGATTTTGAGCAGGACAGGGCATGACCCTCTGTGCTCCCCAACCTCTGAGAGCCTTTCCTGGGTTAAACCTTGGGTCTGGATCTCAAAACCCAGAAAAGAGACTTAATTTCTATGCGATGCTGGGCAAGGCTCTATTCCTTTCCCGGCTTCAGTGTCCCCCTCTGTGAAATGGGGCCCCCCATTATAGCATGATATAGCTTAATATTGGCACCTACTATAAACCAGGCTCTGTTGCAAAAACGCTTCGCAGTTATTTAATACATGCAATTTAATGAGGCAGGTTCAGTTATTATTCCTATTTACAGATGAGGAAATTAAGGCACAGAGAAGTGAAGTGACTGGTAGCAGAGGCAGGAGGTCCGAATGCTGTGTGACTACAGGGGGCTTTGTTTGGTGTTGTTTTCAGTAGCAGAAGTTATTTTAAATATATAATTAATTTTCTCAGGACATTCCCAAATTAGGGAAGATTCTGTGCCAGCTCTGCTGATTTTGTTCATCTCACTGCTCATCGGGAAGAAATTTCAGGGCGTGGAGAGTCAGACACAAGTCCAGGTGTTTGCACTTTCCCTTTATTTCACATCCAAAAATAGTGCTAAGCCACGCCCAGTTGTCGCCCGGCCTGCTCCCTGCCATTTGCCAAGAACTAGATTCTTCAGCTGTTCTGTCGCTTTTTCAATAATTTGAGGGGGGACAAGCCAGGACGTATCTGTGTCAACAACACGTGTGGTTTTGTTTCAAAAAGGGGCGGGTTCGGAGACTCGTTGCTGCCGCGCGGCGCGCCGGGGGGCCGGGGGGCCGGGGGGCCGAGGAGCCGGGGGTCCGGGGGACCGGGTGGCCGGGGGGCCGGGGGACCGGGGGTCCGGGGGGGCCGGGGGGGCCGGGGGGCCATGGGGGCCAGGGGGGCCGGGGGACCGGGGGGCCGGGGGACCGGGGGGCCGGCGCGCCGGGGGGCCGGGCGGCCGGGGGGCCGGGGGGGCCGGGGGCCGGGGGGGCCGGGCGGCCGGGGGGCCGGGGACCGGGGGGCCGGGGACCGGGGGCCGGGGGGCCGGGGGGCCGGGGGGCCGGGGGGCCGGGCGGCCGGGGGGCCGGGGGGCCGGGCGGCCGGGGGGCCGGGGGGCCGGGGGGCCGGGGGGCCGGGCGGCCGGGGGGCCGGGGGCCGGGGGCGGGCGGCGGCGGGAGCCCACGTCCTCCCGCGAGGCGGAGCCACCCGGCTCACCCACAAGGACGCGGACGCACCCCACAGCGGCCCGAGGCGGGTCTGCACGCGGGTGGGTTTTGTGGTGGTGGCTGTTTGGGTTTGTCTTGGCAAAATCCATCTTTCTGTTGCGGCTAATTTCCAGCTCCAGCCTCCTGAGAATGTTTTCCAACTTGGTGAGTCCAGCTGGGAACACGTTCGCCGGCAAAGGAAACGCCTGGAAGAGGCGGAGCCCCCAGGCAGGTCTCCAGCTGCGCGCCTGCCTCCGGCTCGGGCCCGTCGCGGCTCCTCCCTGTCCTCCACCGCCTGGAGGACCCGGTCCAAGCGCCCTCACAAGGTGGGCGGCAACAGGGACTGCCCCGACGGTGGGCCCCGCTCTGCAGCCCGGGCAGCGTATCCAACCCAGAGAAGAGGACGCCACGGATGTCCAGACGGCCATCGACAGGCGGACGCACGTCCCAGCAGCGCAAAACTGTAGGCTAGGGGGTTCAGCTAGGAGGCGGGTGGGCTTGCTCGTGCCCTTCACGGTACTGGGTCCCCTCGAGGACCCCTGGAGAGGTGCACTCTTGCTGGAAAAGCTGCGGAGTGCCTTCAGAGGCTGATTCCTCTGCCTGCAGAGCGGGCCCTTCTCAGCCTCCTGCCAATCACAGGAATGCTGGGACACGGGACCTGTCGGGCTAAAGCTGCAAACGTCCAGTTCAGCTTGCCTCTTTGCAACTCCTGTAATACGGTCTGGTGTGAAAGTGATGAGTTGAGCTCAAGCCACAGGCCAGTAAATGACAACGAGTAGAAGGAGTGAATCTCCTGGGGAAAGGAGTCACAAGTCACTGCTAGGGAATCTTGGTCACAAATGTCTCAGGCAAGTTTAGCTTTCATTCTTTTTTAAATACCACCGTCACAAAACGCATTGTGTTTACTTAAAAGTGGACTCTCTTGCGGATTGTAACACACAACTCTAAGCAAGGAGTTAATAATAGGGTGGAATGTGAGCTCCGTGTACTTATGCATGATTTTTCTGTAAACCTTCAACTTCTCTAATAGAAAACAAAGTAAGTTGACTGCCACCCAACTCTAAACCCAGATACATGAGAAGTTAAGAAACGGGAAAATTCTGTTATTCTTGTTTCCTTAGTTTAGTAGGAGAATCAGATCAGTTTCTCGGGAACTAACTCCACCCCAGCCCCCTGGATGTCTGTGTGATGCAGTCAGGTCACGTCCGTTCCTCTTCTGCCCTCCGCCCTCCTAGGCTGGCCTCCGTGTCAGCCTCCAGCCCAGGGCAGAACCGGGGTTGGGGCTCAGGGCTTCCAGTCCAGGACAAGCCTCGTGGCTTGGCCAGACATTGCACTTTTCACAGCTTTCCGTTGCCTTTTGCGGAATGACTTTTGAAAGCCAATCCTGCTGGATGTGCATTCACATTGACCCGAGGGTGACATGCTCTGTGTTAGACATCAGGTAGCTGATGAGTTAAAACCAAAATGTTTTAATAAGAAAAATTTTCCAGGATTTCTTTAAACATGTTCAGCTGAAGAATTTTTTTTACCCCCACCCCTTGCAGCTTTTTGCTTGCTGTCTGCTCTCTGTGTGTTCTTCTGTGTCTGTGTTTTTTATTTTTTAAATTTATTTATTCCCCTCCCCCTTGCAGCTTGCTTGCTGTCTGCTCTCTGTGTCCATTTGCTAAGCATTCTTCTGCGGGTTTTTTTTTTTTTTGCTTGTCTCCCTTTTTTTTTTTTTTTTTTTGCTGTGTCACCTTGCTAAGTCAGCTCTCATGGCCTGCAGACAAGCCCGCCTTCACAAGGAGGTCCCGGGGCACGAACTCCCATGTGGTAGGCGGGAGCCCAACTGAGTGAGCCACAGTTGTTTCCCCAGCCAAGTATTTCCTCCAAAATAATGTAGCATGCTTTTTAAAAATATGTTTTCAATTATTCATTGACCATTTGAGTCTTTAATTTTTTCTATCTATAACCTTTTTATTGGGGGGCAGTGTTAGTATTTTTCTTATTTATTTTTATTCTTCCCTTCCCTGAGGGGGCTCCCTCATCTGTCCGTTCGCTGTCTGCTCATCTTCTTTAGGAGGCACCAGGAACAGAACCCAGAGCCTCCCAAGCAGGAGGTGGGCATCCAACTGCTTGAGGCACATCCGCTCCCCATGTAGCATGATTTTTAAGTGACTGTTAACATGCCTGGGATTGGGAAAAGGAGGACTAAAATTGTACCAAAGCATATCAATAAACTGCATGTGTAGCTGAGTTTTAAAAGGGGGGAGAAGGGCATATAAGTGTGATAGATTGTATAAATGACCCGATTCTCCACCCTTCCTGGGACCCATCACCTTGGAAATGTGACCTTCCACCTTCCACAAGAGATGGAGTCTATTTCTCCCTTCCTATTTATCTGGCAGCTTTCAGCTTACCTCCTTTCAGAACAACAGAAGAAATCAGCCTGCTATTCCATTTGCTGCCCATGAAAAAGAAAAATCTACCTGATTTCAGAGGAGAACTTCCTGAGGTTTCCCAAAACAATATGTGCAAGAGGGAAAAATTAAATAGAACAAAGGGGTCCACAGTGATTAAACAATCTCCCCAGGAATACTTGTACATCCTGGTAGGAGTGTGGACTGAGGAAGCAATCTGTTCATACTTGATGAAATGGGTAGCACACGGCCCGTGACCAGGCAAACTCTTTGAGTATCTGTCTGCAGCTGACTCTATTCTGTTCAAACTATTCACTGTCCCTCCCTGAGGAAGGATTATACTTACTGCCCCATTGATATCAGGCTTAGCCATGTGACTTGCTTTGGCCAATGAAATGTGAGTAAGAAGCTTTAAGCACATCAGCATGTGGCTCACTATTCCCCACCCCACCCCCTGCATCCATGGTACCTGGCAATGTTCCAGATGGAGGCTGTTCTGTTAGCCTCAGTCCTGGAGTGAAAACAATGTGGAGCAAAGCCTAGTTAGCCAAGCTGAGATGAAGCATGGATGAGAAATAGACTTGTGTTGTGAATCAGTGGGATTTGAAGATCATTTGTCACTGCAGCATAACTCAGCCTATCCTGACTGATATGATAGCCTAGAGAAATTCTCCAACAGGTCCAGACTTATGCTGGGGGAACTTTAAGGAGGACCCGTGCTCTCCACCTCCTGGTATTCAGGCTTTGTGTGATTCCCTCTCTTTCAGTGTGGGTGGGACCTGTGACTTGGGTCTAACCAATAAAATGTGTGGCAAAGGTGACTGGAGAACATGAGTACGAGTAAGTGCTAACAAGAGTGGAGCACCAGTCTCTCCCTGCCCCTTTTCCACTGCAGCATTTAAAAAAGTGTTCCTGGGAAGCGGACTTGGCCCAGTGGTTAGGGCATCCGTCTACCACATGGGAGGTCTGCGGGTTCAAACCCCGGGCCTCCTTGATCGGTGTGGAGCTGGCCTACGTGCAGTGCTGATGCAAGCAAGGAGTGCCTTGCCATGCAGGGGTGTCCCCCGCGTAGGGGAGCCCCACGTGGAAGGAGTGTGTCCTGTAAGGAGAGCTACCCAGCACGAAAGAAAGTGCAGCCTGCCCAGGAATGGTGCTGCACACACAGAGAGCTGACACAACAAGATGACGCAACAAAAAGAAACACAGATTCCTGTGCCTCTGACAGTAACATAAGTGGACAAAAAGAACACGCAGCAAAATAGACACAGAGAACAGACAACTGGGAGGGGAGAGAAACAAACAAACAAATAAATAAAGTGTTACCATGGGAAGCGGCCATGGCTCAATCATTTGGGCTCCTGTCTACCACATGGGAGGCCCTGGGTTTGCGTCCTGGGGCCTCCTTGTGAAGGCAGGCTGACCCACATGCTGCGAAGAGCCGCCGGCCCGCAAGCGCTGCAGAGAGCCAACTCAACAAAGTGATGCAACAAAAAGGGAGACAAGCAGAAAAAACACAGAAGAACGTGCAGTGAATGGACAGAGAGCAGACAGCAAGCAAAAAGTTGCAAGGGTGGGGAGGGAGTGTTACCATAAGGATGGCTATTTCCAATAGCCCGGCTTGCCTGATCCCATGCTACAAAGGACAAATGTCTCTTTCAGTGAGAAGGTCATTTACTGTGACCGGGAATCTTCCCAAAACCAGTTCAAAGTAAGAATAGGAACTAGGGTTTTTAAAGGCAGAGGGGAGGGTAGGGGGAGAAGGAAAACAAGTTAAAAAAAAAAAAAAGTGATGCCTGAGGTCTTAGGAGGGTACGTGCAATTTCTCAGTGCTGTGTTGCCTCTAGCACATCCAGCTTGTCCTTGATTTCTGCCGGTGCAAGGCCTTCATGGCTTCTTCCGTGAACAACTGCTCAAGGATATCAAACTCTTTGTCTCTGGGAAAATTTACAGATTTCCACCATTCTGTCTGATTTTGCTTTGAGACATTAACTTATTCTTGGAAGCAAAACTGAGAAGGTCTGGTTAATATCCTTCAGGGACCTAAGGGCAAAGAGTAAACCTCTGAAATTAGATTAATAGAAAACCAGTTCAATTAGGTTTAGAATTTTCAAAGCTGCTTAAGTGGAGAAATTTCAATAAGCACACTTTCCAGCTATCAAAAGCAACCTGCCATGAATCCTTCAGCCACAAATAGTCAGCTCTGCCAACAACCTTAGGGAGCTTGGAAGCAGATGCTTCCCCCAGTGAAGCTCCTGGCGAGAACCCAGCCCCGGCCAAGCCGAGAAGACCCACAGAAGCCGTGCCTAGACGACTGGCCCACAGAAAGCATAAGATGAGGAATGAGTGTGTCTGTGTTTGTAAACTGCTAGCTCTGTGGTAATCTGTTAGGCAGTGCAGAAAACGAATACAGGACAGATACGAGGATGTTTACTGAGACACTTTCCACTAGTGAGTTGAAAGCAATCTGGGAGTCCATCCTTGGAAGAATGGAAAATAAAATATGGTAAAAAGCTAAAATGCTATGCACTAAATAAAAGCAATGAGTTAGACAGTAAAACATGCCTAGATCTAAAACACATATTGTTATCAATAAACTGAAGTCAGAGATTATCTGGGGTTTTGGGTGAGTATTGAGCAGATGGGGAACAGGGATGAGGGGATACTTTTTCCTCTGTGTATCTTTTCGACTCTGCTGTTTCTGGTGGATATACTCAAAACTACGGAATTTCAGTTTTGAAAACATAGAAGGTTGAATGAGAAAAAGAACAAAGAAATCAATGTGGGATGGAAGAGGAAAATATTAAAGATAAAACAACAACATCCTTGGTCCCCTCCCAGAGGCATCCTGTGGTGGTGAAGTTCATGTGTCAACTTGGCTAGGTTTTGGTGTCCAGTTGTTTGGTCAAGCGAGCACTGGCTTGATTGTTACTGTGAGGATATTTCATGGATTTAAAAGATCAGTGAATTGATTGCATCTGTGGCTGATTACATCTACAATCACCTGAGGAAACTGCTTTCAACAGTCGGAGAAGTTTTGTCCCGTCAGTTGAAGACCTTAAAAGGAGAAGTGATGATTTCAGCAGTCAGAAGGGAGAATTTCCATCTCTATTTCAGTCAGCCAGTTTCTCCTGGGGAGTTCATTGAAAACCTCCATCAGAGTTCCCAGCTTGCCGCCTGCCCTCTGAAATTTGGATTTGCCCATCCGCACAATTGCATGAGCCAACTGCTATTAATCTCATAATTGCAATGTAAACTATAATCCATGCGGTGTAGCAGTGCTCCAAAATGTATTCACCAAATGCAATGAATGTGCCACAATGATGAAAGAAGTTGTTGATGTGAGATGAGTGAGGGGTGGAGTGGAGGGTGGGGTATATGGGCACCTCATATTTTTTAATGTAAAATTTTTTGTGATCTATTTTTTAAAAAGACGAAATTAAAAAAAATTTTTTTTAACTTCATATATTTACATAATACGCACACACATATATATCTCCTGTTGGCTCTGATTCTCTTGAAAATCCTATTATAAAACCACTATTGCCATTTTCTTATATTTCTTTGCAAAATAGTCCTGAATATACTAGCTTATGTCAATACACACAGACACACTCCATTTTTAAAACACAAATGTAGCTTCCATGCATTCTTTTTTTTTAATGGTAACTGTGGTAACTTATATACAACATAGAATTTCTCGTTTTAACCACTTTCCACAATTGAACATAGAGTTGATTATATTCACAATGTTAGGCTACTATGACCACCACCCATTACCAAAACTTTTCCATCATCCAAAACAGAAACTCTGTACCTGACATACCTATTCCCCACCCACACCCCAGGTTCCCTATAAGCTACTTTTTGCGTCTATCAATTTTCATATTCTAGCTATTTCCTGTAAGTCACATCATGCAATATTTGTTTTATATCTGGCTTATTTCACTCAACATGATGGTGTCCAGGTTCATCCATGTTGTAGCATATAGCAGAACTTTCTTTCTACAATAAATAGTATTCCATTGTATTTACATCTACCATATTTTCTAAACCCATTATTCTACTGGTGAACATTGGGAGTGCATCCACCTTTTGGCTGTTGGGAATAATGCTACTATGAATGCTGTTGTGCAGATATCTGTTCAAGTCCCTGTTTTTCACTCTTTTGAGTATGTACCTAGCAGTGGGATTGCTGGGTCATATAGTAATTCTATATTTAACTTTCTGAGCAACTGCCAAATTGCCATAATGACTGCATCATTTTTACACAAGGGTTCCTACCTCTTGCATCTTCACTAGCACTTGTTTATAAATGGCCCATAATGTAACCAGTGCCCTATCAGCAGACATTTAGCTTGTTGCCAGTCTGTTCCTATTACATACAATGCTGCAACGCAGACACACCTTTGTGCATAAGTGGAGCCTTATAAGTAGGGTAAATTCCTAGAAGTTCAATTGTTGGGTTTAGGGAGTATGTATTTTTCATTTTAGAAGTTATGCTAAATTACTCTTGAGGCTTTTAATTTTATGCAAACACCAGAACATTGAAGGCAGTCAACATGTTCCCATTTTGCTTTTTAGAAACCAAGAAGCACATTTCCATAATACGAAGAGATTTCTTTATGAAAGATGATTCCATCCCAGCTCTCATATTCACTTGCCGTCTTTACATTAGTTACTTCACTCTCTGATCTCATCTTTGACTTCTGTAAAATGGGTTCTTCATTCACTGGTTGATTCTGTTGGGACTGCCTGCCTGGTATTGATTTTTTTTTTTTTTTTTGGTGAGGTACTCCCCCTCACTCATGCCATTCCATGAAATTGGGGTAAGCGGACCCTACTCCCTTAAACACACTGGGCATATGATCAAGTGTGGCCAATCAGAGCAAGCCATACTCCCCTGGTGACTGGTTCAGACATGGCCGTGTGACAAGCAGGACCAATGAGGATCTGCTCACATAGGAAGTCATTCTGGTCAAAACAGGAGACATCAACGATGCCACAGAGCCCCTGCATCCAGCCCTGCCTTAAGATATACTTACAACAGGTTTTTCCTTTTTAATGAACTAATACATTGTCTTTTATTATTTAAACAAGTTTGAGTACTTTCTTTCCCTCTGCAACAGAAAAAGTCCTATCTACCTCAGGACACAAAATCTCTTCTGAGCCCCAACACCAAATATAAAGCACTAAGACTAGTCAAAATTGATCAAAATAAGAGCCTTTATATGCATCTCTGGTGAAATGGGGAAAGAAAAATATAGAATATAAATAATATGTACAACTTTCGAAGGTAAAATTCTCCCAGGCACCCTCAGCTTGAACTCCAGAGTGTCTGGGGCAAAGATTGGTCACCTCCCAGTAAATACAAAAACATCCAGGCTCTGTTTCCACGCTATGGTGGAGAAGGGGCAGGTCAGGCCTAGAAATAAAATGAATAGAAGGCGTTAGAAAGGACCGCGCTCAGCCTCCTCTCCCTCTCCCCAGGGAGCGGAAATCAAGTGAGAAGTTCTGGCAGAGGCAGCCCACTCTGAACTCTTGAAGTTCATCGGTCTTTCAAAGAAAGAATGGCCAGTAGCTCAAAACGACAGCAAGAGGAACGCAAGAAAGACTTATATTAAATCCGAAATTTAAAGTGGGCTTAAGGACCTTCCAGAAACTCTCCCTTCCCCATATAACAAATAGAGAAAAAGGAGGCTCCACCCCGAAAGAAAATATCGGGAGTAAGGGGGACTGCTACCTCACGGGCATAGATGGAAGGAGCAGATACAACGTAAATTGCTCGAGAGTCTCCACCTTCAGGGCAACTCCAATCGGGGGACGGGCTGCGGAAGGAAAGATCCTTCTGACCATTTAGATTCTCAATCTTATTTTTCCCACCCTCCATTGAGGAACCAGTGGCCAACCAAGGGAACTGCGGGGCGAGCCAATCAGAAAAGAGGTAGAGCTAGGGGATAACAGGAACGGGCCAATCAGGAAAGCCCACCAATGAACCAGGCCAATCACACTGTCAATCACAAGTTGATACACGCAGCCGATAGGGACAAGGCACACCCCTGAGGCTCCAGCCCTCACCTCGCACCGTCCCCGGGGCGCTCGTGCGTCCGCAGATTGTTGAGCGCGTCAGGGAATATGTGGCCGGGCGGTTCCGGGGTCCCCGCCAGCAGGCGAGATGCAGTATCCCTGCCGGGACCACGGCGCCGCACGTGGACCAGCAGGAGCACCGCGCCGGCCAGGCCCGCGGCCACCAGCAGTCCCAGGGCTGGCGGCAGAAGGAAGCGCCGCGGGTCTCCCTGCCTGGGGCCGGGCGGGGCCCCGGGCACAGCACCGGCGCCGCCGTCCGCGCTATCTGGGCGAACCGCGAACTCGCATCGCGCGCCCATGTAGCCGGGCGCACATGCGCAGACGAGCCCGGAGAAGTGCGCGTAGCAGCGGCCGCCGTGAGCGCACGGGCGCGCGGCGCACGGGTCGGCGCGCTCACGGCAGTCGCGGCCGCCGAAGCCCAGCGCGCAGGAGCAGCGGCGCGCGCCGCCGCCCTCCAGGCACGTGCCGCCGTTGGCGCAGGCGCGGCCGGCGCAGTCGTCCAGGTCGTGCTCGCAGCGAGCGCCCGCGAAGCCCGCCCGGCAGCGGCAGCGCAGGGCATGGCCCAGGTCCAGGCAGAGCCCGCCTGTGGGGAAGGGGGCGTCAGGGACGCAGCCCGGGGGCAGGAGGACCCCCCCCAGCCCGCCACGCTTCGGAGGGGTGGGTCACTTCCCCAGGCCACAGGGCCGAGGAGG
Source organism: Dasypus novemcinctus (assembly GCF_030445035.2). NCBI lineage: Eukaryota > Metazoa > Chordata > Mammalia > Cingulata > Dasypodidae > Dasypus > Dasypus novemcinctus. Next base: position 60,001,347 of record NC_080690.1, on the reverse strand, counting down.
CAAGACGGGGATTCCCACCCAGGACGGTCCGGCCAAGCCCTGCTCCCGCCCACTGCACCACCCCATCCCGCCCCTCCGCGTTCTGGCCTCCCCGCCTCACCATTCCGACAGGGTTGCAGGCTGCACCGGTCCACCCTCTTCTCACAGTTGGAGCCCTGGAAGCCGGGCGGGCAGTGGCAGACGTAGGCAGAGTCTGGGTCTGCACCCCCCACACACAGGCCGCCGTTGAAGCAGGGTCCATCGGCGCATGTGACCCCACTCACCTCGCACCGCAGCCCGTAGAACCCACGGGGGCAGGCGCATTCGAAGGACCCCGGCGTCTCCTGGGTAGAGGCAAGAAGGCTTTGGACAGAGTGTCCTTGGAGCAAACTCTAGCACTGCCCCCCATCCCCTGTCTCGACATTGGGTTCTGCCCCTTGCACAGGGAAACAGTCCAGAGGCACGGATTCCCACCTGCACTTCTGCCTCCCACATGCAGCCTGCTGGATCTGCCCTCCCAGATTCCACCTGCAGAGCCAAATCCTACTCTGAGGTCCTAGTTGTACGTCCACCTCTTCCAGGAATCCTTTTTATTTTTTTTTTAAAGGAAGAAGTAAACATATATTTATTTGCAGAAGGCAAGATCTTGCATATAGAAAATCATATGGAATCCACTAAGCAAATATTAGAACTGGTAAGTTCAGGGATGTTGAGGGATACAACCGAAATTATCAAAATCAATTGTACTTTTATACACTAACAAGGAGTAATCCAAAAATGAAATGAAGAAAGAAATCCCATTTAGAAGAGCATCAAAAAGTACAAAATACTTAGGAATAAATTTTTTTTCTTTTTTTTAAAAGATACATAGGTCACACAAAAAGGAATCCTTTTCTTGATCTCCCCTCCCCAGCACCACCCCCTCGGCTTGAACCCTGAGTGTTCTCACTGTCCCATGGTGACGGTGTCCAGGTGGCCCACACTAGACTCTGCCTCATCCCCTTACACAACCGGCTCATTCTCATGACACACTTTGCTCACCCCATGCCACTTACCTGGTTCTCCCCTCTCCAGTCATGACCCCTCAGCCAAATCATACTTCCGAAACCCTGTCCTGGGCCCACCTCCTCCAGAAAGCCTTCTCTGATGTCTCCCCCTCGCCAGATCCCAAATCCCTAGCCTCCCTGGGCCCTGGGTAGTTCTCTAGCCCATAGAGGACAATGTGTGGCCTCACAGGGTGCTTCTTCCTCATTGCCACCTTTAGGAGCCACCCACTGGGTCTGCCCTCCCCAGTCCCATCCCATCACCTAATCTTTCAAAGCCCCAGGCGTAAGCTGGGCACCTCCAGGAAGCCCTCCCTGATGGCTACCCCAGGCCCTCCTCCCCAGGCCAGAGTTTCATGGAGTCCCAGAGATGGGGAACTCCCAGGGTAAAGCAGGAGTCGGGATGAGGAGGGGGTTGGGGTGATACTGACACTACAGCTGCCCCCGTTGGCACACGGGTTCCCATCACAGGGCCCAGGCCCAGGCACGAGGCATCCAGCGGCGGCAGAGGATGAGCCTCTGGGGTTCAGGCAGCTGCTGGTGGAGACTGGGACCGTGCAGAGGGGCCCAGCCCAGCCCTCCAGGCACCGACACTCGCCAGGCTGCTCACAGAAGCCGTGCTCTGGGCTGCAGCCCGCTCGACATGCCACTGTGTGGGGCCAAGAGGCAGAGGAAAGAGGGATGGTGATGCCGGGGAGGGCCAGGCCAGGAGGATGGCAATCGCAGAGAGGTTTCTGAGGGCTTTCTGTGCGCCACCCTTGTGACAACCCTCTGGGCTAGGTGGTATTGCCATCCGCAGTTTACACACTGTGAGTTGAGGCCCAGACAGGTGCGGTAACTCACCCAGCTAGGAAGTGGGGAGAAAGGATTTGAACCCAGGCCATAGGGCTCGAGGTGTGCTCCTGGAAGGATGGGGAAGGGGCTCCAGGTTTGAGCTTCAAGAAGGGAGAAGGAGGGAAAGGGATACTTGACTGGGGAGACAGCCCCTGGCTTCGGGGGACATGGGATGGTCTTGGATTAGGGCCAGTCTAGGAGGATCTGGATTAGTCTGGGGGTCCTAGGGGCCTTAGCCGGGCTCCAAACCTTGGGGAGGATCCTGAGGGGACCCCGGGTAGAGGTCAGAGAGTTCCAGACTTCAAAAAGCAGTGGGGGGAGCAGAGGTGGCGCAATCCACTGGGCACCTCCCTCCCACATGGGAGGTCCGGGCTTCAGTTTCTGGTGCCAACTCAAAAAAAAAGAAGACTAGCACACCACAAACAGACAAAGAGAGCAGACAGCAGGTGCAAACAGCAAACAATGAGGGTGGGGGGAGAAATAAATAAAACAAATCCTAAAAAAAAAAAAAAAAGACCTGGCCGGCAATAGAAGGGAGGGAAGATCCCTCAGGGGTTGGCAAGGACTTTCTAAAGCTGCCGAGTGGGCTAAAGAGGGCATCTGGAGAGGGACATGGGTTAGGAAGAAACTGGGGGGTACCAGCATACGAAGTGGGTGCATGCTTCCTATTCGGGGCTGATGAGAGTGCTGGGAAGGGAGGGGACTGGGGTACCCAGGCAGGGCTGGGGAGAGGTCCGGGATCCTCAGTTTCCCTAATGGCAGTAGCGAATGGCAAGAGGGTACTGAGGGTCCCCCGTTCCCTATCACAAGCTGGGTTGTGAGGAGGGACTGGGGGCCATAAGGGGGCTAAGGAGGGGCCAGGGTCCTGGGGGGATGAGGTGGAGATGAACTCACGCGGTACAGCACACTGATCCTCAGCCGGCGGCTCGCAGCGCGCGCGGTAGGAGAAACGCAGCTCCCAGATGCCCGTGCGCTGCACATCCCGGGCCCACGGGCCCCCTGCCTCCAGGCGCCTCCAGCCAGCCACGCGTGCCAGCAGGCTCCAGCTGGGCCCTGCGGGGACGAGGCGGGCGCTGGGAGGGGCCGCAGCCCGAGTCGGACCTCGCCGTGAGGACCGGGCACCCCCTTTGGCGAGGCCCACCCTTATGGGGCCCTGGAGTCCTTTGACGTGGCGACCACATCCAGTGTCCTGTAACCATCGCGGTGGCTGCAGTTCTTTTATAGAAGTCCTAACTCCCCCATATTTCATCCTAGAATTTTTGTATATTAAAGTAGTAATGACACCCTTAATTGCCAGGCCATAAATTACCCCTATAACATCTTGTGACATTTGATATTTCAATATGGCCAAGGTACAATAACAGGTCTCCTGAAATGAGGTCACAACACCCCATACTGTGCCTCAGGATCATCCTCTATCAGGTGGTGACAGACTCCAGTTCCTAGGCCGTAAATTACCCATTTGCGGATATGGGCAGAGTGACAGTTTCTCCACAGCAAGCCTGTCACCCCTAGCATTGTGCTGCAGGAGATTCCCTTGTATCAGAAGGGCAGCAGAACCCCCCCACACACTGCCAAGCCCTACGTAGTGCTCAGAGTCCCCCCCCCCCAAGGTAAGGTTAAGAGCACCCCATATCCCCACCTGAAGCCTTTGCTCGGTGTTCTCCCTGGTGAAGCTGCAAGTTCCCACAGATCTCCCCGAGACCTTTATGTGAACATAGTGGCAGAACCTCCCACAGAGAAACCAGAAGTAACTCAACATTGACCCTGGATTCTCAAAATCACGATGCTAGAAGCCACCAGAGCTGAGCTGTGAAGGGCTGTATCCTATTCTGGTGGCTTCAGTTCCAAGATAATAAATCAGCTTCCCTCACCCAGGTGATTTCTGTATTGAGGTGCCAAGAGCCTTGGAGGTGTCCGTGCTCAGCACCCCCTCCGTGAGCTGCGATGACATCATACGCCCGGTCATCCCGTAAACACCCCACTCTGCATTCCTTCAGGGCCACAGGCACCCCATGTTACCATCCTGTAGCCCACAACACACCCCAATTCTTGGGAGCTCCCACGTCCCCCACCACAGTTCCAAGACTAAAAACACCCACCTGCAATCTGCTCGCCTAACTCCTCTCTCCAGGTTTCAATGATAAGAGAGAAGGTGCCCTGGGTGGGTTGGGGAAGAGGAAAGAACAACAGGCGGTGGTCAGGGTGGGAACTCAGTGAAGGCCAGACTTCAGGGGTGAAGTGTGATGGCCACTCTGGGAACTAGGCAGACAAGGCACAATTCCCAGAGGGCCTGGCCCCAGGAAGGGATGACATGTTTGGTTTGCTCTTTTGAGCACTTATTATGTGCTAAGCACTTTACTCAAGCTACCTGGTTGGATTCCTCACTTGAGGCCCTTTGAGATAACGTAATGATCCCATTTTACAGATGGGGAAACTGAGGCTGGGAAAAGGAATTGCTCACCCAGAAGGGCAAGAGTCTAGAATTCAAATACAAGTCTCTTCATTCCTGTCCTCTTGGGATTGTAGGGGTGGGGAGATTTTGGAGATGACTTGGAAGAACAGAGGAGGGATAAGGTAAGAGGACATTGGGGGTCCCCAAAACACAGTGGGGGTTCCCGAGGGGCAAGGAAATTTGGGGATAAAGATGAGGATCCCAGTATTTAGGGATCCCTAAGAAGCAGAGCACTTAGGATTTCCAGAGGTGCAGGGTTTGAGTTCTGGGATTTGAAGTCCCCCACATACCCTGCTGAGTTCAGAGCTTTTGAAGTACCCAGAGAGCAAAGTTAGGTTCAGAAAATTTGGGATTCCAATGGGTATGTAAGATTTAGAGGTCTAGAAACATGGGGTCGCAGATGGTAGAGTTACTGGTCTGGGAATTTGGGGACCCTGGGGAGAAGGTTGGGGTCTTGGAAGCTGGAGGGCAGAAAGGAGTCGCAAGCGGGTGGCAGGCTGAGGCCTCCAGCACCGGGGGTGCCCGGGCCGGGTCTCACCGGCCAGGAGTCGCGGAAGGGCACGCTCATGAGGCCGTCGGGTAGCGGCAGGTCCGGCGCGGTGGCCCCCGGCTGCTCAGTGTAGACCGGTCCGCGGGCGCTCAGCGCAGCGCCCAGCGCGCACGGGGACCCGGCCACCTCCTCGGAGACCCCCGGCTTTAGACAGACGCGGAAGAAGAGACGGCAGGAGCCCCGGGAGCTGCACGGCGACCGCGGGGCCCCGGGGCCCGGGCCCGGCCTGAAAGAGTGGATCTGCAGCTCGAAGACGCCGGCCGGCAGCGCCTGGGGCGGAAAGGGGCCCAGGGTGAGGGGCTGGGTGGGACCCAGGCGCCGCGGCCCCTCCCCTGGCTCCCGGGTCGCCCCCGTCACCCCGAATCCTTCCCTTCCCCTCCCGCGGGTCTCTGACCTGGGGAAGAGAAAGGAGCGCCAGGAGCAGCGTGGGCGGCAGGAGCCGGGGCGTCCGCGGGGCGACCATGGCCTTTCGGGGGTCTCGGCGGTGGCAGCTGCTGGCTCCGGAGTCTTATATCCGAGGGGGCGGCCCCGCCCCTCCAGGCAGCCGCGGGTGTCCGGGGCACCCGGAGGGAGGGGGCTCGCAGAGGAAGGGGTGCGGGCAGGAGCCCCCTGAGATTGTGCGGTTGTGGAACCGGCGGTGGCGTGAGGGTGGGGCCCCGGGGCGGTGCGCGGCTGCTCGTGGGCGCCCCTTTGATGCGGCTGAGGAGGGGGGAGGGCTAAGCCTGTGTGAGGGTCCCAACGATGTTAGGGTGCTGCGGGTGTGCGTGTGCGCGGCCGGGGCGAGCCCCTCGGGGCGGTGCAGGCTTAGCGGTTGTGCCTGTGCGAGGCCGTGTGGCTCAGTGTGTGCCTGGGGTTGTGCGCGGCGCAGCCTGTTTACGGTGGGGAATAATTCTAAGCTTCCATGTGTATGTGCGCGCGCGGATGGGAAACGGGGGGCTTCGTGGCCGTGTGGCCGTGCGGGGCCTGCTCGGTTTGTGTGTGTGATTTCTGCGTGTAGCGTGACTTGGTGGCCTGGGCCGGGGTGGCTCTGGGGGGTCCGTGTGCGTTTGTGTGTGCGGCGAAGGCTGCGTGAGCTCGTGAATGGCTGAGGGCTCCGCGTGACCCCGCCTGGGCGTGCATCGATTCTGGGGGCCTGGTGGGAGGTCCTCGGGTGGAGCCGTGTGTGGTTATGATGGGTTGGGGTTCTTTGTGGCCCCCCTGTGTGCTTGGGTGTGTTCTCCCCCCATCCCCCACCCCAAGACAAAGCCCCCCCCCCGCCCCCCCCCCCCCCCCCCCCCCCGCATCGCGGACGCCTGCGACGCCCGGGCGAGGGGCCGCGCCGCGGGGGCGCCCAGCTGTATGTAAATGCCGCCATCTGCCGGGCGCCGCGCCCCGCCCCGCGCCGCAGCTGGGCCGCCCGTTTGGCCTCCGGAAGGTGTGAGCAGCAAACGGGCAGGAAATTCCGTCCTCGTACACCCGGGGCCAGCTCCCCCACCCCAGGATGAAAGGCGGACGCCCCTGGGCCCTCCAGAAGCCCCTTAGTATTCCAGGGCCACAGCAAGGAGGGCAAGGCAGGAGCAGATGTCCAGCCCTCCGGTTCTAACTGCGAGTAAATGTGTGTTTTTTTGGTGTCTCCCCACCCCCCCGAATTAAAACAAACAAAAAACCATCTCAGGCTAATAATTTAAGGGAAAATATAGGTTTGATCAATATATGTACGTACATACATACATACATATCTATATATATTTGTAAGGGTGATCACCACAACCAGAAATAAGAGCGCTCAGTAGATTTTGAATTAATGAACTAATGCCAATCTAAAGTTTTCTCTTAATCCTGAGAACACTGGAGGCACGGGAGGGTTTGGAGAAGGGGAGGACATCGTCGAACGTACTGAACACTCCAAGTTCCTTTGCACATGCTTGCCCTCTGCTTTTTATACTTTCCTTCCAATTCCTGTTTTAATTCCCTCGTTTTCACCAATCAGAGCTTACCTCCACTAGGAAGCCCTCCCTACCATCCCCCACCCTCACCGAAGGCGCCAGGGCCCCCCTCTGTGCTCCCACAGCCCTGATCACTCTGCCTGTGCTTCCCCATCCCAGCCCTAACCCCTCTAGCCTGTGGGGTCTAAAGCACAAATTGGACCGTGTCCCACCCCCCACACCTAGACCTTTCCATGGCTTCCCAGTGCTCTCAAAGTATACTCTACTCTAAGGCTAATATTTGAGGACCTCTCTCTACAAAATCCCCACTCTGCCAGTTCTGTGGTCCCAAAGGATAGAGTCAGATGTCAGAAGGGGAATTTATTGGGATGCAAATTGTGGCCCCAGACTGGGATAGGTGGAGGAAGTGAACTCCCACCTAGAGAAGACGGTCAAAAGGATTTGGGCAGTTATAAGAACTACCTGCGGGAGGAGGCAAATTCCTGCCTTGGAGGATAACTTCAGAGGTTAAATGTTTCCCCAATTTTGAAGACAATAAAAATGGCCAGCATTTACTGAAGGTTTGTGCCAGGTTGCTGGTGTCTCACATGGAGTTGCTCATCTGTGCGTTGACTGTATTTTAAAGGATTTCCAAGCACCTTTTGGCTATTCAGGACTTTTCCTTATATGCCGACTTTAGAGTCCCTGAAATAGTGGGACTTGACTGTATCAGGTACCAGCCACTATGCTAAGTAACTTCTATGGTAATGAACTCAAGAGTTGCAGCTGCCCTTCTCCCAGCAGTACAGCCCCCACCCTAGCCCTATCATCTCCTGCCAGGCCCAGGGAAGCAGCCTCCTCACTGTCTCCTAGCTCCTGCCCTGCACACAGTAGAAACATCCCTCCTCACCCCTTCCCGTGGCTCCATCTCACTCCTGGCAAAGTCCTCATTGTGCCCCCAAAGGCCCCCATGACCTGCCCCCATGGCCTCTCTGCCCTCACCTCCTCTCACTGTCCCCCCAGCCCCCTGCTCTGGGCACACAGGCCTCCTTGCTGGTCCTTGAACAACCAAGAACTTGTCTCCCTCAGGGCCTTTGCATTGCCTGTTTCTACCACCTTTGCACTGGCTCTTTCCTCCAAATTTATTTCTTCATTCCACAAGTATTTAAGAAGTGCCTAAAAAGAGAAAAAACTGTACCCTCATAGAGGTGACATTTTCATGAAAGGAGAGAGAACAAATAAGTAGAAAAGTACAATATGTCAGATGGCACTTAAGTATAACCAGGATTAATCAAAAGGGATGGAGTGTACTGGAAGATAACAATTTTCAAGAATAATCAGGGCGGCGGACTTGGCCCAGTGGTTAGGGCATCCGTCTACCACATGGGAGGTTCTCAGTTCAAACCCTGGACCTCCCTGACCCATTTGGAGCTGGCCCATGCGCAATGCTGATGCGCACAAGGAGTGCCCTGCCATGCAGGGGTGTCCCCCGCATAGGGGAGCCCCACGTGCAAGGAGTGCGCCCCATAAGGAGAGCCGTCCAGCGCAACAGAAAGTGCAGCCTGCCTAAGAATGGCACCGCCCACAAGGAGAGCTGACACAAGATGACGCAACAAAAAGAAACAGATTCCCGTGCCGCTGACAACAGAAGCCCACAAAGACGATGCGGCAAAATAGACACAGAGAACAGACAACCAGGGTGGGGGTGGGGAGGGGAGAGAAATAAATAAATAAATCTTTTAAAAAGTAATAATCAGGGAAGGCTGTGTTGGAGTGATATTTGAGCAGACCTAAAGGAGGTGAGGAAGTCATAGGGATGGGGGGGACAGAACATTCCTGAACATTCCTGGCAGAGGGGCAAAGGTCCTAAGGTGACCACACCTGGTATACTCAGCTACCCCCAACTTTCTTATTATATTCTGGTATCCACTCAAATATAATCCCGTAAGAGGTCCTCCCTGACCATTTTCTATCTAGTCTAAATTAGCACCCCACAGCCCAAATCACTCCATCTCCTTACCATACTATGCATTCATTAGCACCTGAGAACAATCTGATTGTTGTCTGTATCCGCCATGAGGATGTCCACTTTGAGAAGCCAATTTTTAAAAATCTGATTTGTTCCCTACTGCATCCCCAGTGCCTAGAACAGCAAGCTCCATGTCAATGGAGATGCAGGCTTTTGAAAAAGATATATTTAGCCTGAGTATGATTTATCCCATTTACCTTTCACAACTATTCTGCTCAGATAGAGGTGTTATCATTACCCCATTTTAGACAGGAGGAAACTGAAGGAGAGGCAAGTGCCTTGCCTGAAGGCCACACAGCTATCATTTGAGTGTTACTTCATCTTTAAGCCTAGCCTATGAGGTAGGTACTATTACCTTACAGGTGTAGAAACTGAGTCACTGAAATGTGAAATGAAGTAAATTGCCTGTGATCAAGAAGTCAGGAAGTGGCAGAGCTTGGATTTGAACCCAGACAACCTGGAACCCAATTTCTTAAATCATACATAGGGACACTGCCTACCGGGGGTGCCAGGAGCCATAATGTGGCTATTAAAATTAAACAAAATTAATCAAAACTGAAAATTGTTCTCCAGTCACATTAGCTAAATTTCAAGTGCTTGACAGCCACACGCAGCCACTGGCAACTGTACCAGACAGTACAGACAAAATATGGAACGCGCCATCGCAGGAAGTTCTATTGGCCAAATACCACCAGCTACAGTCTGCTTGTTTTAGTTAGGAGCCAAAATTTAAAAGTTGGAGGGGGGGGAGCCTAAGTGGTTAAGTGGTTTGAGCACCTGTTTCTCACATAGGAGGTTGCAGGTTCGGTTCAGTCCATCCTGCCCCGTCTCCCCCCACCCCCCTCCCTATGCTTCCTAAACAAAAACAAAACAAGCAAACAAACAAAAGAACCAACTCTGGGGAACTGATGTGGCTCAGTGGTTGAGTGACAGCTTCCTACATATGAGGTCCCAGGTTCAATTTCTGATTCCAGTACCTCAAAAAAAAATTTTTTTTAATTAAAAAAATAATAATTAAGGAATTTAATATACAAATCCCAATTTCTGGCTTCTACTGAAAAACCAGAAGATCAAGCAACTCTAGGTCCACTGCCCACAGGGTCACAGCTCGTTGGAACTGAGCAACAGCTGCCTTCTTCAGTCCCCCAGAGCCCACACTTCACATATTCACACAGCAGCCTGCAGGCCACCTGTCTTTCAACCCTGTTGCTCTTTTCTTTTCCACAGATGGGGAACCTGGGACCAGAGGGGGAGATAACTTTTTTCAGAACATGCAACACGAAGATAGAGCCAGAGCACAAACCCAGGTTCTCAGAATCCCAGGCCAGGGTTAAAAACCAACAAAGGACCCACGCTGTCTGTCCTTGGTAACTGAACAGCCACTGGGAGAGGGTGACTTCACCCCAATGCCCCCATCTGGAAACTCTGAACACAGGAGTTGTGGTATCTTGAGATGGACTTTATTGGACATGCGGCTGCCCAAGCCATGGGTCTGGAAGAAATGGGGCCTGGGGCCCTGGGCCCAGGCACTGAGTTTGAGGAGGCCCAAGGATCAGGGTTGTTTGGAGCGAGGCCACAAGCGGCTGGTGAGAGAGCTGAAGAAGAGGTTCTGCTTGCTGGACTTGGAGAGCTCAGCGAGGCGCTGCTGCTCCTCCTGGGGCGGGCAGACAGATGAATGAGGGGAAGGTCAGTCAGGTGGGTAGAGCCTCCTCCCAGACTCCCCGGTCCTCAGACCTTAGCCCAGGGGCCACCCTTCTGTCCAGCTGAGATGCCTTGTTCTGACTTCCCAGGACACCAGTCCATACATGAGGCCCCCAGAGACCCAGCCCAGAGCCTCACAAGGGCCAGTTCTGAGCTGCAGGACCCTAGGAAATCAGAGTCTCCAGTCCTGAGCATCAGAAGCTTCTCAGGTCCCAAACTCTCATGATCCCCTTCCCCAGATGCCAGGGACCCCTCCCATGAACCCTGGGAACCTAACACAGACCCTATTACCTCAGTCTGGATGCTGGTGAGATCCCAAGCCCAAACCTCAGGGCCCTCTGCCCCTGGCACCCAACTTCACATCCCATGATACCTGCCTAGATATGGGTGGGGAAGCCCATTTCTGGGTACTTGGGGCTCTAGCCCCAGCCCCAGGAACCCAACCCAGAATCTGGTCAACCTCAATCTAGACCCCTGAGAATCTCTTCCCCAACTCGACTCATACTCTCAGCCCTACTTTCAAAATTACCAGGGACCCACCAAGACCATCCAAACTCCTCTCTGGAGTTCTTATCCTTGGGCCTTACCCCCACGTCCCCAGGATCCCTCTTACCACATCTGACCCGGACCCACAGTTGACCTCCAGAAATAACCAGGGCCCCCAGACCTGCTCGAGACCGTCAAGGAAGACCCCTCATCCAGACGTAACTCACATGCTTGGTGCTTCCTACCTCCTGTTCTCAGAACAGGCTGCAGGATCAATTCCTCCCCCATTAAAACTCTGTGAGACAGGTCGTGTCATATCCCCCAGGTTACAGACAACAAGGCAAAGACGACAAGGCATTTGCCCAGCCAACCAGGGAGAGAGGAGACAGGCTGACTCAGGACCCCTCCTTCAGGGAGCTTCAGGAACCAATACACTGTCCCCCACTCGCCTGGGGATCTGCAGCCCCCACCTGCTCTAACCGGCTTTGCCGCTGTTTGAAAGCCTCGAGTGGGTCATCCTCCAGTGCGTAGTGCTCCAGCACCGTCCGGACGTCCTCCACACCGTTCAGTGCAATGGCTGTGGGCACAACAGGAGGGGGTCAGCTGGGCTGAAGGTCAGAGGAAGGCAGGTCCCACAAGGGTAAAGGTCAGACAGTGGGGTTCGTGCTACCGGGGACACTCCTTGACATTGAAAGGGCTCTCTGAACACTCCTGAGTGCTCCTAAGCCATTCCAGAGGAGCACCCCAAACATTCTAAAAGCTTCTAAAGACTCCCAAGATGCTCCCGAACCTCCCTGCATCTCAACTGCCCAGATTTACATGAAAAACAAGCCAGAAACAAGTGCCTAGCATTCCCCTTGAGGGTCAAAAGGGGTCAGGGTCAGAGGCCAAGAGGTCAGGGATCAGCCTCACTCTTGAGGAAGGCAGACAGGTCCAACAAGACCCGGTCATCAGAGTTGCCGTCCCAGGGCCGCAGGGCGACACCATTGTAGGGTTGTAGGCGGAAAGCTTCCTTCTTGCAGTCCACAACTACCACGCGGGCTGGGTCCCGATTCAGACACGAGATGTCCTGCAAGTGGGTGACAGCTAGGTCAAAGCCCAAGCCCCTCCTCTCCCTGCTAGGAACCCAGAGAGAGAGAGAAAGATACACAAATATACACCATCACAAATGGGGCCTCCCAAGAACCAGGCATAGATGAATGGCATTGAACTCCCCAGGAAACCTGGGAGCCAGTCACACAGACTCCTGGAATTCCCACCCAGACGCACACCAGGCACCAAGACTGATGAGGAGGTCTGGGGAGGGAGCTGGGCCCTCGCACACTTACCCAACACCTCACACCATGCTATGCTGCAGGTCTGAAAACCTCTCACTTAGACACAGAGGTGTGGGGAGAGCTAAAGCAACACACAGGGAGTTAAACAAAGACAGGAACGCAGACCCAGACACTTGACAGCCACACCTCAATCTCAACCCAGGTACTCTTCTTTTTTCAGAATGTACAATAGGAACTCCACTTATTGGTAGACACTGAAATAGATCAAATACGCCTGGAGGGTTTATAAAAAACTCAAGGCCCCCCTACTCCCACCCTGCTTTGAACAAGAAACTGAATGCAGACTATACAGGTTCCAGCTTCAGAGACTAAGGAAACCTGAGTGTTAGAGATGACAACTTTGGTGAATGCCAGTTTTGGAAGAGTGAGTTTAGAATGGGTATTAGAGCTCTCCTGAGGGCTTTTCTTTCTTTCCTTAAAAACGGCCTGCTTAAATTTTGGTTTTCAGACTTGAATTCCTATGCAACAATACAGAAACAGCAGAAAACAGGGATTCTCCTGTTTCTGAAGAACTAAAAATGTCAACAGTTTATCTATTATCACTATGACCTCTGTATCTGAAACACTTGACAAAGAGGTAGATAAGTAAACTGCCAGTACAGGTTCCAGACAATTACACTACTAGACAATTAGTTCTGGGTTGTAACAGGCTAAGTAGAGTGGTTGGGACTGACGCGACTTATTTTGACACGTAAATGTTAAAATAGCTATGGGTCAATTTATAGTTTAAGAAACACCATATAAAAGAACCAGATCTGACTTTTAATGTTTCTGTAAATGTCTTAACTTCTGATTTTCATATAAAATGTGAGAACTTTAATTTAGAATGAACCAAAATATAACAGACTTCATACTGGCCACTAATGACTCTCACAAAACACTGGGTTTAGAAGTGATTTGATATTCTCTATCTCCTAATGGTACGTTATTTTATATTACTGATACTGTCAGGAAAATGAAATGAAATTTTGTCTTTTAATTTTCTATTCTGTATTTTTCACCTCAAGTCTTAATCTTCAACCCGTGACACCATATTTATTCTTCTCATCACTAAGTTATTAGTGCAAATGGCGAGCGCTCATCATTATTTATTACTTCCAATACCTGTTGATGTTTTTGGTGTTTTGGGTGTTTTGTTAGGCTTAATCTGAAAACTTTGCTTCTTTTTAACTGGATCTTCAGGCTCAAATGTTGGTGAAATGGTGTCCAGTAGTTATAAAAACAATGTACTTCTGAACCCCCAAGGAAAACAAAGAACCCTAGATCGACCAAGATGCAGTAAAAAACCCAGAGGGAAGCGGATGAGGCACAAGCAGTTGGGCATCCACCTACCACATGGGAGGTCCCAGGTTCAGTTCCCTGTGCCTCCTAAAGAAGACAACCAATAGCAAGCTGATGCAATGGGCTGGCACAGTGAGTTGATGCAACAAGATGACACAAGATGATGCAACAGAGACACAATGAGACACAACAAGCAGAGAGTGGAGGTGGCTCAAGTGATTGAGCCCTTTCCTCCCACATGGGATGTCCTGGGTTCGGTTCCCAGTGCCTCCTGAAGAAGATGAGTACACAATGAACAGACAGAGAGAGTAGACAGCGAGCTCAAATGAGGGGGAGGAAATAAGTAAATAAATCTTACAACAAAAACAGGGAAATGCATGTGGATCAAGCAACTGGGCTCCCATCTACCATACAGGAGGTCCAGGGTTCAATATCCAGGGCCTTCTGGTGAGGGCAAGCTGGCCCATGTGGCGAGCTGGCCCACGTGGAGTGCTACCCCACACAAGGAGTGCTGCCCTGCACAGGAGGCCTGGCCCATGCGGAGAGCTGGAGCAGCAAAATGATGCAACAACAACAAAAGAAAAAAAACACAGGGAAGAGATAATAAGAGACGCAAGGGACTAGGTAGCTGAGATGGCACAAGGGCATGATCGCCTTTCTTCCACTCTGGAAGGTCCCAGGATTGGTTCCCAGAGCCACCTAATGAGAATACAAGCAGACACAGAAGAACAGTGAATGGACACAGAGAGCAGACAATGGAGGGAGGGGAGAGAAATAAATAAAATCTTTAAAAACAAAAACAAAAACACAGAAAACGGAAACCTTGCACACCTGGATCCAGACCCACAGACTCCTGGGCCCCCAGAAATAGAACCTGTCAGTCAGACCCCAGGTCAGCCCAATCCCAAACAGTCTCCTGTGAGCTATTAGATTTATAAGCAGTCCCAGAAATACAGTTCCAGTACACAGAGAAAACACAATTTCTAAACACCCCATGTCCCTACTACCCCTCATGCCCCAACCATCTTCTTTGAGGAGATCCCATTTCATGTCCCGAGGAAGGAGGAGAGGGAGAAGGGCCTGGCAGACACCCAGTAGATACCAGAGCATGGGCAAAACCAGAAAAAGGACTGGGGCTGGGGTCAGTGCTGGGCCCTCTTTCCCTGCTTCCCTCAGAAATGTCATCCCCCCAAGCCCTCCAGACCCCAGAGTCCCATCCATGACACTCCCTGGCACCTTCACATGATGCCCATCCATGTATCGCGTGGCATCCCGGAACAGGCGATAGGAGATGAAACCATGGGGGTCCACACTGTCGATGAGGGGAAATGCAGTCTGGGGTAGGGTGAGAAGAACAAGATCAGACTGAGCCCTGGCCCCCCAGATCTCCTACCACATTGACCATCCCTCCCCTCCCTTGTGCCCTCACCATGCCAGTCTCCGATGTAAAGATGACGATTTCATACAAAGGGGCAAGCTGCTGGAACAAGGTCTCAATGCCTGGGCGCTTCTTAAACCTCCAGCCTGTGGCCAGCTGGGGAGGCAGTGGGGACAGTGAGATACCAAGACCCAGAGCCCGAAGAGGACAAGACCCAGCCTGAGGATTTCCCAGAATCTGCATTCTCTCCCTCTGACCTTTTGGCTGTTGGGGGAGGAGTTCAGGGGTACAAAGACTGGGTGAAGCTCTGTGAGCTAGCAGAGTTGGGTTCTGTAATAAAAGCTGGCTCTTCTGCAGCACTTACTGTGTGTTAAACATGCATATGACAACCCTACCCAGTGGTTACTGCCACTATTTCCTTTTCCTTTCCACAACTGAGGGAAGTGAGGTAATGAAAGGTGACACCTCTGCCATAGGATCGATGTGCTGCAGAGCCTATGCTTTTAACTGAATCATCAAGTTCCAGCCCCCCACCCCAGTTCTATTCAGGGCCCCAACCCATTGCCTTCCCCAGGACACACCGACCACTCGGGGTGCAAGAGGACACCAGTGAGCTCCAAGACGAGTGTGTAGGGTGGCTGGTAGTATGGCTCCTGCAGAGGATCTGGGAGAAGGCAGGGGCTGGTGGGCTCGATGATCATCTGTGGGAAAGGAAGGAATGGGGCACTGAGGGACTTGGTGACTGGGGATGGAGGGGATGGAAACTGGGCCAGGGCTCCCACTCACCTGTCTGTAATCTTTGAAATATTTGTATGTCCGGCGCAATTGCTGTACCAGGACTGGATCTAAGAGAACAGTGGGGCACAAAGGGATTCCAAGATGAGACCCTGCTCAACTTCCTGGACAAATCAGGGGTTTACTTATCTACCAGATATAAACCTATCTACCCACCTGGTTTGAAAAAGCTTATTTCCAGGTCCAAAAGTTTAGAAGGCTGTACAATGACATAACTGCCAGGTAGAATTGTATTTATTCATCAGCCCAGTTTTAAACTGAATATTTTTATCACATGCTATCCCAGATATAAAACAGAATGCTTATAAACCTGCCCCCTTAAAATCAATACATACAGAAATCTGTTGTTATACCACTATACCTGCCTATCCTGAAACACTATGCTTCCAGATGTGTTTACTTTAAGCCAGTATACTATGTCTAGTTAAGCCAGGATAAACATATAAAGATTGCATATTTTAAAACCATTTCAACCAGAAGCAGTTTTGCTCCCCAGAGACACTTTGCAATGCCTGGAGACTTTTTTTCTTTTTAAGGAGGTACCAAGTATTGGACCCAGGACCTTGTATATGGGAGGCAGGCGCTCAACCACTGAGCTATATCTGCTCCCCAAGGCATTTTTTTTTTAAAGATTTATTTTATTTATATCCCACCCCCAGTTGTCTATTCTCTGTGTCCATTTGCTGCGTGTTGTTCTTTATGTTTGCTTCTGTTGTTGTCAGCAGCATGGGAATCTGTGTTTCTTTTTGATGCGTCACCTTGCCATGTCAGCTCTCCGTATGTGCGGCGCCATTCCTGGGCAGGCTGCACTTTCTTTCACGCTGGATGGCTCTCCTTACAGGATGCACTCCTTGCACATGGGGCTCCCCTATGCCAGGGGCACCCGTGTGGCACGGCACTCCTTGCACGCATCAGCACTGCACGTGGGCCAGCTCCACATGGGTCAAGGAGGCCCGGGGTTTGAACTGCGGACCTCCCATGTGGTAGACGGATGTCCTATCCACTGGGCCAAGTCCACTTCCCTAAGGCATTTTTGATTGTCACTCTACTGGTACCTAGAGGTCTGGGATGTTGCTAAACCTCAAATGCACAGAATAGTCCCCCACAACAAAAAATTATCCAGTCTAGCGTATCAGTAGTGTCAAGGTATTAATAGAAACATCCTGCTTTAAATGGATACACTGAATCCAGTTTGAAACAATAAACTTACACAACTGCCTACTTCAGTATAGTATGTTTAGTCCAGTTAAACTACTACTTACAGGTCTCCCTTTTCAAAAATTACGAAATTGAAACTAGTTAAGCAAGCACACATATATACACACCTTAAACATAGATCTACCTGCCCAATTTAAATCAGTATATTGCTTTTTTAAAAACCACTATAATTCTACAACTTCCCAGTTTAAAACAGCATATTTATCCCTTCCCCAGTTTAAAACAATCAATATATATCAACATGCTCATCTATAAACTTCTGCAGCACACACAGGTGGCTTTTGGGATCTGCCAATTTTATTTTTCTCTTGGGAAGGACCAAGTGTGACAGGAAACGACAACTTCTCTCTACTATCCAATTTGTCAAAACTCCCACCAAAAAGCTGATTAGCCAGAAGAGGAGGGAAGAGGGAAGCATTGTTCTGGAGATGAGGAGTAAATGGATAGGGGACTGGTAGAAAAAGAGGAGGCTGTTGTAAAAGAGGTGGTCGTTAGGGAGTGCAGATGTTCAGCTCTAAGGCAGAGGGAGCCATGTGTCTGGCCTCTCCAAGCCCCCCATGTCCCCTCCCCCATCTGTCCCTGACCATCTGCTCCTGGGCTGAGGGACAAGGAAAGCGGACTAGGACTTTGTAATGCCCCTCCCTGCAAAACCATCCAGCTGCTGACTCCCCGCCTCCCAACTAAAGGAGGAGGGGCCGGAAGGCACCACGTGGGGTAGGCTACATCCCTGGAAACAGCAGAGTTTACTCACCATTGTCGAACTCATCGGGGATCTGGAAGGTAAGAGAAAATGGGGACTTGGGGTGACAGAGGCAGAACAACATCACACCCAGAAAAGGAATCTCTAGGCCCTTAACAGGGGTAGGCAAAGGTCCCTGGGAAGGAGAGGCTCACCCCAGACAAGAAATGAGCCTGAGCAGACCAGAGAACCACCCTCATGCCCAAGGGATGGGGCTCCTGGCAAGGCATCTGGGTCTCTTCCCCCCTCACCTTTGCACCAGTTTCATCCACAGAGTTGTTTCCTGCAAAGCAGATAGGATGAATGAGAGAAATTGGGGCCTGGTCTCCTGGGTCCTGAGGGAAGAGTGGGAAGGGGCCTGGATTCTTGGGTTTTGAGAAGAGGACTGGGAGCTTGGACCCTGGGTCTGAGGGAAGAGGATCAGAGGCATAGTTTCCTGGGTTTGTGGGTTTGTGGAGGTCTGGACTCCTGCCTCTCTGAGAAAAAGGGGCTAAGTGAAGTGCTGGTCCTGAGGGAAGAGGCTTAGGAGGCTGATCCAGGCCTATTCTTTCCCATCTTCCCCTCCTCTGATTGGCTCCTTATAGCCTGGTGCAGGAACCAACTAGAAAAAGTAGAAACTTGAGCACAGGAGTCAGAAAGAAGAAAGGTGACTTCCCCCTTTCTGAGGTAGGTGTCCTAGCTGCCTGTCTTACTGAGAAAGGAGTCGGTGAATGAAAATAAGTGAAACTCTTGAGGGGGAGGTTGATGGTGCAATGGGAAGCCAAGAAAAAGTTAGGAGACAGGGGTGTGTCTCTCACCGAAAATATAGACAACGCTCACGGTCCCACCAGCTCCAAGCAGCCCAGCGAGCCACAGTGCAACTTTCTTGGCGTAACTGGGACCCTCTGAGCCTCGATGCTGTTGTGACCCCTGAGCCTGGACGTTCCCACGGCTCCCGAGCTCCACAGCCTGCAGTTGAAAGGAGGCAGGTCAGCCATGAGAGAAGAGGGAGAAGGCCAGGGTGGATGGGGCATCCTGGTCTCTGAGAAAAAGCAAGATTTGAAGCCAGGAAGCAAGCACACACAATGCTGCCCCTGGGGCAACGTGTTCCGGGCAGTGCAAGCTGGGAGAGGTCAGCAGGATCAAGAACTAGGCTGTCAGGAGCCTGGATCCCGGAGGCAACAGAACTGGAGGGCTGGAGGGCGTGGAGCTCAGAAACGCAGGGCAGGGAAGAGAATACATCAAGGGGCTGGGCACTAGGAGGTCCAGAAGAATGGGGCTGTGGTAGCAGAACAAGGAAAGGGAATGGGAGGAAGCAGTTAGTAGAGAGCGTGGGGAGGGGGCAATCCGTTTGCCTGGGTCTTGGGAGTGGTAGGACACGGAAGTTATAGGCCTGGAAATCTGAACGGCTGGCTCTCCGTCAACATGGAGGCAGGTAGAGTTGGAAGCCCGAACACCCACCGTCCCTCTCCAACACAAACGGGGAAAAAGTACTTACCCCACAAAGCCAGGTTGGGACCCTAGGGTCCCGGGTCCCTTCCCCTCAAATATTACCTGAGCACGCAGAGATGGGGACCAGCAGGTGACCCCCTTATCCGGCGCCCACGTGGGTAGGAATGGGGGTCCCGAGGATGCATTTGGGCCCCAGCATCCCGACCAGGGGAACAAGCTCTGTCTGCTCCAGGAGGCAGGAAAGCGCCCCGGAAGACAGACGGCCGCGGCGACATTCCATTCAGCTTCCAGAGGGGCGGTGTCCCAGAAGCCCTGAGCGGCAGTATCCCGTCCGGAGTCCCGGGAAGGGGCGCCCGCACGCGGAGCGCCACTCCCGTCCCACTCACCTGGTCCGGGGCCCGGGGGGGCGGCGTCGCCAGCCTCGTGCACAGTCCCCGCGCGCCGAGCCGGAGACCGCTCCACAGGCGCGAGAACAGGGCCGCCGAGGCCGCCATCTTGCGTCGACGTCACACGGCCCCGCCCACTCTCTCTCTTTCCGCCCACCCCGAGCCACGGTCGTGGCCAATGGATGCCCAGGGGAAGGGCAGGTGGACGGAAGCCCGAGAGAGCCAAAGATTTGTGGACGGAAGCCCGAGAGAGCCAAAAATTTGTGAGCGAATTGCCGCACACGGTTCGCCTCAGGCCGTTCTCGTGGCTTGCCCGGGACCCGCCAACTAGGATACAAAGTCACCCGACGCCGCAGCCCTCTCTGCATCAGGACGTGGCGGGGACACGGGTCACACCCTCTGCTCAGAGGTAAAGCTGAGGCCTTATGAAGGGTCCATCCGCCAAGGTTATCCTAATGGCTGCCTGGTCTGTCCAGAAAGCGAACAGCCGAGAGTCCCGTAGCCCTTCTCGCAATCAGAGGGTCTGCCTGCTCCTTCCAGCGGTCAGACGTGGAAACTGAGGCCCGGAAAGCGGGCGAGTGAGCCGGCGCTCACTCCTTCCTCACATGGAGCTGGGAGACAGGAATCTTACTCTGCCGTTCGCGGGGGCCACTTGCCCTCCTTCCGTTGCGTTTCCTGTAACGGGTCTGAAATTTTGAGAGCCAGCCATTTCCCTCATCTGGGGCTCAGCAAAGGAGCAGCGGCCGGGTCCAGCGTACAGAGAGGTGAGAAATCAATGAATTAGAGGCCACAGTAGTCACAGATGAGTCTCCCTCTTTTTTTTTTTTTTCTCCCCTCAAAAATTTTTGAGCAAAAACAGTTTGGTACCTCTTATGTAGACTTTTAAAACATGCCAAGTTACCATATAACATTTAGGGGTAAATACTGAAGTAGTAAATGTATGTCACAGGAAAAACATTGAGTTCAGAATTGTGATTATCTCTGGAGAGTGAGAGGAATGTATTGAGGGTGCTGCTAAAGTGAGTCCTAATCAGGCACATAGTGTTTCTTCAACTGGGTGGTGGAACATGGGCGCTCCTGGTATCCTGTATCTTTCAGAACATCTGAAATATTTTATATTTTTAAAAAGACATGATTATCAAATGAGGAAAGTGAAGGAGGCTCAAGTTACTAAGCCCTATTTTCTACACTGATCCCCTACTTCACCCCCAACCATCAGACAAGCGACACCAATTCTGGTGTCCCTGCTATCAGAGCTCAAGAGACCAAAGGACCACTGTGTGTTGTATTTTGCACCATTGAGGAATCTGGAAGTTTCCCGAGAGCTACTGTCACGATTTTGCATGCCTGAGTAAGGTGTAATTTTCTCAGTCACATGGCAGGGTCTGTTCTAACAATCCCTTTCTGGATGTTTTCTCACACATTTTTCTAAAGAGCCCTGTGGGGTAGGCACTATCATTACTTTCTAGATGGGGAAACTGAGATGTAGGAAGGACCCAAAGTCACTTGCCTAAGACTACACAGCACGGAAGGAAGAGTGGGGTCTACAAGTGACCCCACTTTCAAACCAAAAGACACAGACACAGGACTTTTGACCAAACAGCTTCTTTTTATTCAAAGACCATAACACAAAAAACAAGCTGAGGGCAAGGGAGATACAGGAAGATGGGGACCCTCTGCCAGACTCTGCTCTGATTTCCACCCGACATCAGGAAGGAAGGAGATGGGAACCCAGCAAGTAAAAGAAAGGTAACCCTGACCAAACAGCCCAGTCCTGCCCCAGCCCCAGGATCCTGTGTCAGAGCCAAGGGCCAGGGAAGGAAGGAGGGACATTCTTCACCTGCCAAGTATCTGCCAAGTCCACCACTGCCTGCCTTAGGCCTCCAGGAGCTTCCCCAGGAAGCGGAGGTTGAGGATCTTGAGCTGCTCGTCAAGGTCCATGCGGACAATGCCATCCTCACCATCAATGCTCAGTAGGACACCTGTGGCTTCCCGATCCTCACCCAGGATGACCTTCACCTGGTGGGGGGGAGCATGGGGTCAGGATCCCAAGTCAGCAGCCCTCTGCCCACCCCCCCCACCCCAGCCCACCCAATGCCCTTACCTTGTTGTTCTTGGTGGGGGTGATGGGCTCCAGGTGCTCACTGGAGATGCTGACGACCTTCTCACTATCCTTCAGGTACACGGAGCACATTCCTCCCTGGGGTAGGAACAGCCTGGTCAGTGTGCTCTGCACCCAACACAGGGCTGAGACCCACACTCCAGGAGACACAGAGGCTCGGGACTCATGCTGAGAAGTAAAGTCATTTCCCCCAAGGTGAAGAGAGCAGGAAAGGGCAAGACTAGGCCAAGTTTCAAGGCCTGAGACCAGTGGTGTGTGAGGATGGGTGGGGAAGGGAGCCTGGATAAGGGCAGCATCAGAGTCAAAAGGGAAAACTGCTTCTTGGGCACTTGACCCTTTATGCCCCCAAAACTAGCCTCAGCAATTCCCTACAACAGCTCTCCCACGGCCCTGTCTCAGGGCCACCCCTACGATCCCTAGTCCCCAGCCAGAGCTCTGGACTTCATCTTGATCACCTCCCTCCCCAGGAAGCCTGCAGCTCTGATGCCTACCCAGTCAACCTTCTGGTGCTCTCCCCACCCCCCCACCTCCGCATGGCACCAGAGTGGTGCAGCCCCTTATCTCACCACTCCCAATCCATCCCGACAGGCAGCACAGAAGAGTCATCACCAAACCACCACCCTGATTCCGCCACTCCCCTGTTTAAATTCCTCCAACAACTCCCTGGTGCCCTCAGGACACAGTCCAGGATCCCCATGCTGGGACATAACCTGGTCTTAGCCACTTGTCTATCCTCTCCTCTCACCATCTCCCTGGGCTCTTTATGTTCCAGGCACAATGAACTTACTTCAATTCCCCATATGTGCTTGGCTTCCCCTTACCTCCAGATCTCCGCATGTAATTCCCTTTACCTGGAACACATTTAACCTCTTTGCCCAGACTTACATCCCTCCCCACCCCCACCCCCCCACCTCAGCCTTTTTTCCTGGCTTACTTGTATTCATTCTTTAGGTCTCAGCTCAGAATACACCTTCTCAGGAAGCCTCCCAGATACCCCCCAGAGTTAAATGAATTGCCTTTTCAGGGTTCCCACTGATAACCTTGACAACTCTGGGATGTCACTGTCTGGGCACATGTCTGTCTCTCCCACTGAACTGTGAGGGCAGGGCCTGGGGCTGCCTTGGTCTCTGCTATTAACTTAATTAAATTAATATTATGTCTAGTGAAGGAAGACAGACCATTATGCCAGGCCCTTGACATTGATAATTATACTGATGAACTTTTTCTCATGAAATTAAAACTTAGCCTAGTATTATATACTGCCTAAGAGTTACCTCCTGAAAGCCTCCTTGATGCTCAAATGTGGACTCTCTAAGCCAAACACAGCATATAAACACACTACCTGTCCCCCACCATCCCAGCATGGGACATGACTCCCAGGGATGAGCCTCCCTTGCACCAAGGGATTATTACCAAGCACCAACTAATAATGCTTCTGGAAAAATACCTTGACTAAAAAGGTGAAAATGGTAAATACAAGTGAGTTTTTAACACTAAGAGACTTCAAAGCAGTCAGGAGGTCATTCCAGAGGTTACACTTATTCAAATGTCAGCAGGATCTCACTGACTATCACAATAAACAGTGCCTCAAATAGCAGGGCTCCTGAGGCCTCTAGAGATACCCAGAACCTATAAGCAGGGCAGACAGTTCAGGAATTCGGCACCCTGTCAGGGGGCCCTACTTTGGAATTATGTTCCTCATTGTAACAGAGTTAAGACTCATAGGTTCTTTACACATGGCTCTTCTGACTCTTTTATTTGAACCCATAATTAGCACTATCCTTGATAAACTCTTTGATCCGTCCATGTGCCAGTTGAGCCCTGAATTTCAGCAGAATTGCAATTACCTACCCTCCAGTTCACTGGACTCACCCAGGACAACTAACAAGGAGATTATGACAGACAACATCCATACTAAGGAACAGAGAGTGTCTACAACTGCAAGCGAGAAAGCTCCATCCATCTGCCCCATGGGACCTAAGCCCTCTCAATTAGAAGCAGAGTGGCCACCACCATCCCCAAATCCTCAAGACTGGGGAATGAACAATGGACTAAAATACTTATTATTCTACTATAGACTTGTTATTATTCTAACAATGGAAGATCTAGTATCATTAATGTAAAGGCAGTGGCCACCAGAGCGTTTGAAGGATGGGAGAGGGAAGAACAGGTGTAATATGGGGGCATTTTCAGGACATTGGCTTTGTCCTGCATGACATTGCAGTGACAGAGACAGGCCATTATATATTTTGTCATAACTTACAAAATTGTGCAGGACAAAGTATATAAACTACAATGTCAACTGTAGTACATGGTTAGTACATCAATTATAACAAATGTACCACACTAATGAAGGATGTTGTTAAAGTGGAAAAGTGTGTGAGAGGGAGGGAGCTGGGCATATGTAACATTTTTTTATGTAACATTTATGTAATCTAAAACTTCTTTACAAATAAAAAAAACCTTAATTATTAAATGTATTAATTGGAAGGCCAACTAGGTGCCAGGCCTTCACTGAGTAACTGGGGTATCTTCTTAGGAATAAAATACAGGATACATAATTTTAAAAACCATGCAAATGTACACTTTAAGCTATGACAGATAACATAAAGACTAATGTGGTCTTAAGACAGCCTGTAAAAGACAGACCTGACATAGCCTAGGATGTGCTTCTCTGAAGGGTGGGTAGGAATTAACTAGGCAAAGAATGGAAAAAAGAGAGGTCTAGACAGAAGAGACTGCAAAGTCCCTGAGGCTGGAGCAGGATGCCCAACCCTGACACAGAAGAGGCACTTGGTATATGATACCAAATTATCTCTCAAAGGAATATGTCAAAAAGTTACCGTGGAGGGAAGCAGATGTGGCTCAATTGATAGAGCATCTGCATACCATATAAGAGATCCATGGGTTCAGTACCCAGAGCCTCCTGGCTCGTGTGATGAGCTGGACCATACACAGGGCTGCTGCGCACAAGGAGTGCCAGCCCATGCAGGGATGCCTCTGCGTAAGGGTGCCCCCTGCGCAAGGACAGCTGCCCCATACGAAACCACAGCCTGCCCAGGATTGGCGCCACACACACGGAGAGCTGACACAGCAAGGTGATGCAACAAAAAGAAACACAGATCCCCAGTGCTGCCTGATGAGAATAAAAGTGGACACAGAAGAACACACAGTGAATCAACGCAGAGAGCAAACAATGGGGGGGAGGGGTGGATGGGAGGGAGAAATAAATAACTCTTAAAAAAAAAAAGGACAAGTAACCACAGAAATAGGAACACTGTGTGAGAGGGTACCTACCCACCCACCCCCCGGACCCCACATACCGTGACGCTGCGGATGACGCCTGTCTGCCCCACCACCTGCGTATCCAGGTAGGTGTCCCGCACCTTCACTTGGATGTCAGTGGTCACCCAGTCACTGGAGTTCTGCTCAATACCTGAGCCTGGTGTGTGGGGGTTGTAGCCACCAGGGGAAGGGGCTCCGGGTGTCATCGGACTGTAGCCAACGGGGCTTGGGCTGGGGCTGGCCTGTAGGGAAAAGGGGACAGAGTAGCTGGGAAGAGATCATCTGGCCTAGGTGGCCCTACAGGCCCATGCTCCCCTCCAAAGCCCACTACCCTCAGGTCTAGGGGCTGACCGGTACCTGATAGGCCATGGGCGAGGGTGTGGGGTGATAGCTGGCTGGGGAGTGGGTGTTCTGGTAGCCTGCTGGGCTCGGTGCCACCTGGTGGTAGCTCTGGGGGCTGGGGCTCGGCTGGTAGGAGCCTTGTGGGGAGGGGGCGGCATAGGGTGAGAACTGGTCTGTGTTGTACCTACAGAGATAAAGAAAAAAGAGGCATTTGTTAAGAATGGGGTGGGGTGAAGGGAGTGGTGACAGTGGGGAGAGTGGCTGTGCAAGGGCTGACGGGGCTCACGCTGGTGGACTCACATGGCCGGCGTCCCTGGTGTCTGTGGGTTGTACTGTGGGTTGACCTGTGGGGACGAGGGGTCTGGGTAGCCAGGTGTTTGGGGATTGGGGGTTCCTCCATAGGCCTGTGGAGATGGGGTGGGCTCATCATCGAAGGCGTATTCATACTCTTCCTCGGCCCTTTGGGGGAGAGAGATTGGTTGGAGATGACTATGGTGATAACAATGCAGCAGATGCTTATGTCCTCACAACAGCCCCACCAGAGGAGTTGCTGAGGTGATCTCCATTTTGCAGCTGAGAGAAGTGTGACATGGAGATTAGGCCTGAGATAAGGCTGCATGCCTATGGCTGCACAACCCAGGCAGCCATCTCCAAGCCAGGTCTTAACCACAGCACGCTACTGTGGCTGGGGATGGAGTGAAACCCAATTTGCCACCCCCAAGTCATGTGTCCTCCTTCACATGGACCAGCCAGGGACTGGGAGCAGAGCATTCCAGGTGGGCCAGAGCAGATCTGTGCCATTTCTGCTTAACTCTGAAGTAAAAGAAGGCTCCCAGAACCTCCAGCATAGCCCTTCACACACCAGCACACAGACCCCACCCTGCACCAGCTTCTGGCCCTCACCGGGATGGCGTGTTAGGGTTGTTGGGGTCCCAGGCCCCACTCTGAGCAGGAGTGCGGCTGCCATCATGCAGGGGTGTCTGCGAGCCGTAATGTGGGGTGCGGCTGCCTGGAACAGGGAGAGAGGAGAGGCACGTGACCATCTCTTCTGTCCCATCTTCAGATGCCCCCATACCACTCTTCCTGTTCTCAAGAAGCACACACCATCCTGGAGAGGAGTCTGCGAGCCATACATGGGTGTGCGGGAACCAGAGCCATACATGGGCGTCTGGGAGCCATACATGGGTGTCCGCCCATAGGTCGAAGTCATGCCACCTGGGCGCCGTGAGCCCCTGTGGACAGAGAGCAAAGAGGTGAGCAGGGTCCTCTCACGGCCCAACAACCCCATCGCGGCCCTTTCCTGGCCCAGCCGTACACCGTGGTGAGCCGCTGACGGTCTACAGAGATGGTCTGGCAGGTGGAGTGCAGCTCCACGCGGGCTGTGGACTCAGTGGCATCCTTCACCACCCCAATGTAACCTGGTGGGGAAGTAGGAGGTCAGGCAGGGGGATCTCCTCACCATGTCCCCCCCCAGACCCCACCTGGCTGCACAGATCACCTTTGTAGGGTCCTTGGGAGATGCGCACAGTCTGGCCGATAAGCTCATTGTCTCTCCGGCCCCGGCCCCGGCTCATGCCACCACCGCCACCACCTGGGCTGCCAAAGCCACCACGCTGACCTAAGGGACAGAAAAGGTCACTCAATTCCCCCCAGGGCCAAAGGACCCTCTGAGTGGCCTGAGTCCCCCCAGGCCGAATCAGGTGCCTCCTCTGGGATCCGTCAGACCCATGAGCATTCCCATCAGAGCCCTGACCACAGTGTGGGCTTGGGCCTATCCTCCCCTGGACTGTGTACAAGTCCAGTGATGGCAGGGCCCAGGGTTAGCTCGGTCACCACTGGCTCCCCAGAAGCACCTGGTGCAGGGTCCAACACAGAGCAGGCACTCAGTCAATGTGGGCTGAACAAACCAGTGCTTTCTTTCAGCTTCTCCCTCCTTCTACCCCCCCAAATACACCCCATCCAACTCCCCCTCACCTCCAGCGCTGGGGTGCATGGGACTGCTGATCCGGGGACTCATAGGGGCAAAGCCACCTACGGTGAAGTTGGTCACATCTCGGGGCTGGGGAAGGGTCAAGAAGTGAACTGGCAGGCTGGGGATGGGGAGGCAGGGCCTGGGTGACAGGCTCCAGCCCCCAGGCCACACTACCTGCCTCCATTTGGGAACCTGCCCAGCAACCATCCTCTCCTGGTGACAATGCCTTGATTTCCCTTTGGGGGAACTGCAGCCCCTCTGCCTTCAGAGGCCTGTTGATCAAAGGCACTGGCCTCCTTGGCTACAAAGTAGGACTAAAACTTGGCCAGTCAGGATTTAAATCTCTAGTGACACAAAGACTACAAGCCATGGGAATATGTCATCCTGTCAGCAAGACCCTGAAGAGACCACCTACTAGTTCCTGCTACCCAGATCCCCACCTGATTTCAAAATAAGTTTAAATTTAAAGAAACGAACTATGAATGAATGAATGATTTGATGAACAGCTCAGAATCCTAATGAGTCACACGTTTCTGCAAACTTCACTGGATGGTAACATCTGCCCTCCTAACTTCCATTAAACACAATCCTGTCACTCCTGGGGAAGCTCAGAGCCAACCTAAGTACCTGAAGACAGGGTCCCACTATGCCTGCCTCACCTTTGAGCCCCCAGCCAGCACCAAGTGGCGGGTCTTGCAGACGAACATGCCCCCATTCTCCACCAGCTTCTTGCAGTGTAGGAAGGCAAAGCTGCGGAAGAGGTGGCGAATCTCGCCCTCCCGGCCCTGGAGTGGGAAAGGAGGGCACTCTCTTGGCCATGCCCCACCCCACCCAACCCCAATACTTTGAACCCCAGCTGAGGGGCAGGAGCTTGGACTCACCGAGTGGGGGCCATCGATGACCTTGACGATGTCTTTCACATGGATGTTGTTCTGTTCTGAGTCCAGGGCCACAGCAAAGCGGTTGTCCTTCTTCCGGGTCACAGCCTGGTGCCTGACAGTCACCACTTTCCCATACATGTTCAGGACCTCAAGAGGGAGGTGACAGTGATGGGGGGTGAGGGAGGAAGGGAGTGACATGGAGCAGGACTTCTCTAAGCAGGGACGACCCTTTCTGGTGGGAGACTGTCCCAGGTTCTGCAGGACATTGGACTCCTGGGCCACTCTCTAGATACTGTGTCAACTGAAAATGTTGCCACTCTTCAAAAACACCCTTTGGGGAGGGGAGACTCCCTTCCCTGATTAAGCACCAGGGGCCTGAGATGGGCATTGGGAGTAGGAAGATAGGAAATTCACACTAACCCTTACTCACCACCCCCTCTGGGCCAGGCCCCATGCCAAGCTCTTCACAGGTAACATTTCACCAAAGCCTTCCCCCCTACTCTGAGGTGGGTGCGGCCATGATACCTGTCTCTCAGACAGGGAATCTGGGGCACAGAGAGGGCAAGTCACAATAGGGAGGCAACATAGTCAAGATGAGAATCCAGTGTCCAGGGTCCTTAGCACTATGCTCTGTGGCACCCGGGTCTACAAGGAAAGGCTGAAGAGGAGGAGGGCACCTGCAGCACCCGAGCCTTGAGCAATGTGATCTCAAGGAGTCATTCACAACCAATGGAGTAGCTGCTACTATTAGCCCTATGTTTTAAAGGTTGTGAAGCTGAGGTTCAGAGAGGACAAACGACTTTCCACTTGCCCAGCATCAGAAAGCCGTGAGTGGCAAGGCCAGGACTGCAACCCAGACTCACCTATTCTCTACCATCTCCTAGGACAAAAGTCCCAAGGGAAGGGAAGTCCCTTCAAAGTGAGCCCCAGCCACTGAGTCTAATACACAAACCTGGAAGGTCTCCCGCTCCAGTCGCACGATGACGCCCACAGTCTCAGGGTCTAGCTGCACCAGCTCACCCCACTCATGCTGGCCCCCCACATCCACACCCGATGCAGTCTCTGAGCAGAGCTGCAGGTCCCGGGGGAGCACCTTCAGCTGCAGAGAGAAAGGGGTCAGGCTCGTCAGCCTGGGTTTCCTCTAGGCATACATGCCCCCCACTCCCCTACAACCTACTTCATGCATGGTGAGGTCAGAGAAGAGGATGACGAAGTTCTCCTCTACCCGCACAATAAGGCCTGTGTCACCCTCAAATCGGCCAGCAATCACTTTCACATGGTCCCCCATCTTGAAGTATTTCCGAAGTTCCTGGGCTGGGAACTCCAGCATGTCCTGGGGGATGAGGGACAGGAACAAAAGAGTAAGTGACAGGAGGCCATCACAACTCAACCCCTCCCAAATTCACTTATGTTTTCAGAAAAGGTCCTGGTCAGGGCCCATTTCAGATTCACACCATTTCCCCACAGACTACCTAAAACCTGACAAGCCATCAAACAGCCGGGCCCCAGGTACAAGACATTGGCCCTGGACAAGCCCTTGGAGAGAGCACACATCTGAGCAACAGAAGTCTATCTCAGACTGCCCCATGGGAACACCACACCCTAACCCAGCACACAGATACCTTCCCTTTCAAAAACAAGAGCCCAACCCTTTCAGTGATAGAGCCACAAGTACAGCCCTTGGACACATGCTTCTTCCTCCCTTAAACATTTGAACACCCACCATATGCAAGGTGCCCTGGGTCAGGAATGTGAGCAGATACCCCATGTATACACAAGCCCAGCCACCCAAAGACACATGCTCCCAGCAGTCTCCTAGAGACAGACAAGACCCACACACCAGGCCCCCAGAAACATACCCAGACCTCTCTTTCCCTGAATGCCTGCACAAAGCCCACCCTGATCTGGAGACACGCCATGTGACTGCCTCAGCAGGCATACCTTCTCAGGCACCTGCAAACACCATACCCTGAAAACACTGGAAAGACCTAGGCAGACCCTCCTGGTAAAGAGATGTAAGCAGGGGTACCACCACCTGAACATGCATGCCCCCAAACGCTCAGATTCCCTGTCTCTCAGACCTGCAGCAGTCCCTCATGTGCACCCATGCAAGCCCCAGCCCTGGAGGCAGGATGGGCACCCACCTTGAGGTCCTCGTGCTTGGGCATGATGGTGATCTTGTTGCCATCCACACTGAGGATCTTGCCCTGCAGGTTGATGAGCTCGCCTTCGCACACCTCCACGTTGTCTCCAGGTTGGAAGTTGTGCTCTCGCTCTTTCCCTGTGGAGAAAGACAGGGGGCTGACTGGGGGGCTGCCCCCACAGGCTCCTGCCTCGTCCTTGGCCTGGGTGGGGATAGGGACCAAATACCTGTGCTCTCAGTCACCACCTCCAGGTCGATGCCCTCCGGTTGGTCCTCAAACTTCTCCAGCTCCGAGAGTGTAGGTTTCACACCCTCTGTGATCTGAGTCCCGAGAGGCAAGGGGAGGAGGAGAAAGTGGACAAAGGAGAAAGTGTCACAGCCTAGCCAGTGGATCAGAGAGACAGTGAGAATTTTTCCCCCCTAGGGACACCCCTAAATTGATTATGTGAAAAAGACAGTCAGAAATGGTCTGGGGCCTGCACTGTAGGAGGGAGAGGAAGCTTGCTCCTCCCCCCACCCTCCCACCACCAGCACTGCCTTCCCCCTGCCAGACCCTCACCACAGCAGACATGGCAAAGCTCTTGAACAGAAAGCCCTTCCGGCTGTAACGGTTCCCCTCGAAGATAAGGAAGTCGCCATCAGAGGCCACGTCACCCCCTAGGGACCTGGGATTTTGGGGGGAAGAGAAGATTAGAAGAAGAGTGTCAAGAAGAGAATCTTGCTGTACCCCAACATCCTGAGCTGGCAAAGCTGGGAGAGGACCACAGGGTGATTGACCTACTCCATCCCAACACACATTTTGGCGCCTGAACCCCAAAGGCCCTGACTCAAAGCAACTCCCACCTCCCTGTACTCTGCTGCCCCTTCCCTACTTGCACTCAGTTAACTATTAGTTATATGAATTCTGGGATATACTAGCAGCTGATGATCAGAGAGCATTCACCCCATGCCTGGGCTGTATGTACATGACCTCAATGGCACCTCTCAAAACCTGGTGACATCAATAGTATGACCCTTCTCTTACAGGCAAAGGAATGTAGCACCGAGGGGTCACACTACATACCCCAGTTTGGCAAGCCAACAAGTTTGGAAGCCAGGATTCAAACCCAGGTGGGCTGGACTCCCACGCCTGTGCCCTTCACTATACTGCCCAGATCTGTCTGTGGTTGCAGCCCTCGACCCTGCACGTGGGGTGGGGACACACCATTCCCACACCCTGCTTTCAGAGTGGGGAGGGAAAGTCTCCACATGCCCCCAGAGGGATGCGTATGGGAGGATCAGGTCCAGCTCCTCTTGCTGCTCACTCAATCGCCTTCTCCATGTGATGCATCTGGGGGAGGGAAGGTGCACGGCCCACCAAGCAGGCCTGAAGCACTCTGTCAGCTTTGCCTGCTGGGGTGTGGCAGGGGGGTCCACTCTGGTTTCCTCTGCCATACAGTAAGGGGAGGTCCAGTTGAGTCAGTAACTGGTCAGGAACTGGTGGTGTAAATGGAGCCAATTCAGCTAGGTCAAGTATTAGAAAGGCCCTTGGGTATAGATCTGAAGGTACATTCTACAATTCAACTTTTCTCAGAATAAAAACCTAGTACTCAGGTCTGTCTGGCTGACTCACAACTGGTTCCACAACAGGACCAGAGGGAAGAGCATCCCTGGCAGCTCTTGTGTCCCCATCTCCTCCTCACTGGAGCCCCCAGCCCATCCTGGGCTGCTCTAATTCCCCTATCCATCTGGGGAGGAAAGGAGGGACATGCTGAGGGTAGGAACTCCAAACGCCCATTTTAGCCCAGACAACAGGAGGAGATCAGGGAAAGACACCTTATAAAAATAAATCCCATTTGAACAGGTGACATCATTAATCAAGCACTTCCCATCTGTGGAGCACTGTTCTGGGCAGACATAGTCACTCACTTAATTCACATCACAATCCTAGGGAGTAGGGGTTTATCGTCATCGAGCTTTCTAAGAGGGAACCTGAGGCACCAGGATGTTAGATAACCTGAGGCTACACTGTGAAGCTAACCACTCACAAACTAACCCTGTGGGGGCACAAGCAGGGGTATGTTCCATACCACAGGGCCTGGGGACCCCAGGGCACTCTCACCTGATCTTCTCAGCGTCAAACAGTCTCTGTGGTGGTCGCTTGAACTTCTTCCTTTTGGCAAACCAATCTTTCTGTGGAGGAAAAGGTGCATGGGCGAGGGAGGAGATGTGTCCACCAATGCTCGCACGCTTTGTGTCCCACCCCCACCCCCAGCGAGTCCCCACTGTACCAAGCTCATGCGGGCCTTGATGCGGTCATAGTCGATGCGGGGAATCATCTTCAGGGAGATGGTGTTCTGGCTGGGCTCCACGTAATCCACCTGTGCAGGGCAGGCACGGGATCAGAGGGGCGGGACTTGGGGCCCAGCCCCCACCTGCCTCTCCCTGATTCCTGCCTGACACAGGACTGGCGAGGAGTGGCCAGGAGGGGGAAGGACAAACATGATGGGAAAGAAATCCCTCAGCCAGCAGCGCCCAAAATTCTGCCCCCAGTCTGGCCAACTCCCCTCAACCTGGAGTTAAATATCTAATGCCTCTAATACCACGTCCTTGGTCCTGTGTCATTCCCCGCCCCAGCACCCGCCACCTGGACTATGACAGCAGCCTCCTCACAGATCTTCCTACTTCTGCCTGGGGCCCCAGACAGTCTATTTCAAGGCTTCTCAGCCTCAGCTCTAGCGACCTTGTGGGCCAACTAATTCTTTGTTGTGGGGGCAGTCCTGTGCACTGTAGGATGTTAAAAGCCCCTCTTGTTTCTATCTTCTAGATGACAGTATCACCCCTTCCCAAGCCATGACAACCAAAAGTCTCCAGACATTGCCGATCTGGTCGAGAGTCTCAACAGTCAACAAAGTAATCCAGTTAAAACTGAAGTTAGGTTATGGCCTTTAGAGCCCTCCCATCATACTCAAGGAAAAGCCAAAGCCCCTACCCCCTACAAGAAGCCCCCATGTCCTGGGACCTCTCTGAGCACACCTCCTGGTAGTTCTGCACTCAGTCTGCTTCAGCCAGCCATGGTCCGACTGCATGAAACAGCACCTCGGCTGCTCCTCCTGCCTAAAACACTCTTCCTGAGGAATTCCACAAGATTCCACTACCTCCTTCAGACCTTTACTCAACATGCCTGTGAACGTGCACAGAACACAGGCATCACCCCTTCCCCAAACCAGCTCCTCCTCCACCAGCCCCCCAGGCCAGAAACCCTACATCATCCATGATTCCTCTCTCTCACCGCCTACATCCAGTCAATCACTGAGGTCTGTTGACTCTATGTCTAAACAGCTCTCGAAACCTTCACTGCTCTCTGCTCCACTGCCTTCCTCCTAGACCTGGCACTGTCCTCTCCCTCAGTCTGTATGCCATCCTGTTTCCCTAGGTGCTGCTTCACCTAATCTGCATGGGGTTCTGTTCCCTGCACCAGGAAGGGGAGAAGGGAGAATAGGTGGAAAGGAGGGGAGGACATGAGCCCTCCCTGCCTTCCCTCCACCGCCCCACCCCAGGTACCTGAGCGATGTCGTCCTTATAGATGCCCCGCTTGAGGCGGACCCAGGACTTGGGTTTCAGGTTGGCCACCTCCTTCACCACCTTGAGCACATCAGTCATCTCCTTGATGGGCACCATCTGCTGGTTCCAGTAGCCCAGCCGCAAGTTGCCCACGCCCTCAATGGCCTGCTTCACGTGGGTCTGCTTATAGGCCTCCACATAAATGTAGCCCTTCACATGCTCAGGAGCCACTACTGACTTAATCTGCAGGGGCTGGAGGGTGAGAAGGTGGGAGGAAGAACCGGTGAGACATAAACACTAGCAACAGTAATGGCCTCCATGAAGCAGTCCTCTCCCACCAGTGTATCCCACAGAAATGTGCCAGCACAATAACATGGACACAAGGATGATTACTGCAGGTATTTATTTTAGTAAACCAAACTAGAAAGAAAAAATGCCCCACAAGAGGTCTGGCTAAATTATGGCTCAAACCATAACACGAAATACAAAGCAGCAGTTAAAAAAACAATGTGATGAAACTACATACAGTGACAGTGAAAGACATCCAACATATGCTCTGAAGAAAACGCAAATAGCACCAAAAAGAGCTAGGGTGGCTTTACTACTATCAGATAAAATAGACTTTAAGGCAAAAATTGTTATTGAAAATGAAGAAAAACATCCTGTAAAGATAAAAGTGTTAATCTATCAAAAGGATATAACGATAAACATATGTGCATCTAACAATAATAGCCCCAAAATACCTCTGGGAGAAACTGACAGACTTGAAGGGAGAAACAGGTAATTAAACAATAATAGTTAAGAGATTTAACATACCACTTGCAATAATGAAATTAACAGGTAGAACATCAACAAAGAAATAGAAGACTTAACAATACTATAAGGCAACTAGACATAACAAACATCTATAGAACACTCCACCCATCAACAGCAGAATATACTTTCTTCAAGTGCACATGGAAGATTCTTGAAAATAGCTGTTAGCCTATAAAAAAACTCAAAGTTTAAAAATATTGAAGTCGTATAAACTATGTTCTCTAAACAGAATAGAATAAGAAATTTAGAAAATTTGCAAATACGTGGAAATTAAACAACACTCCTAAATAACCAATAAATCAAAGAAGAAATCACAAGGGGAATACAAAAACGGGATGAATGAAAACAAAAACACTAGGGAGCAAATATAGCTCAAGTAAGTGCCTGCTCCCCATGTACAAGGTCCCAAGTTTGATCCCCAGTACCTCCTAAAAACAAAATAAAACAAACAAATGGGAAAAAGAAAACAAAAACAACTCTCATTGGGGAGCAGATGTAGCTCAGTGGTTGAGCGCCTGCTTCTAATATATGAGGTCCTGGGTTCAATCCCGGGTACCTTCTTAAAAAAAACCAATACACAACATACTAAAACTTATGGATTACAGCAAAAGCAGTGCTCAAAGGGAAATTTATAGCTATATTTTAAAAGGTCTCAAATAAATAAATACCTGTCCACCTTAAGAAACTGGGGGGTGGGGGTGGGGGTGGCGGTGGGTGGGAAGCAAACTAAATCCAAAGCAGTAGGGGGGATTATAAAGGGCAGAAATAAATGAAATAGAGAATAGAAAAATAGTGAAAATCAAAAGTTGCTTCTTATTTCTGGAAACACATAAACTACCAAAACTGACTCAAGCACAAAAAAATCTCAGTAGACTTGTAACAAGAGATTGAATTAGTAATCAGTAATTTCCTACAAAAAAAACCCCAGGACCAAATGGTTTCACTGATAAATTCCAACAAATACTCATGGAAGAATTAACACCAATCCCTCTCAAACTTTTCCAAAAAAAACGGAAAAGGAGGGACCACTCCCTAAGTGATTCTATGAGGGCCAAGTTCATCCTAAAACATCTCATGTTCATTGACTAGAATGATTGTAAAGCCAGATTAAAAACAGCATAAGAAAATAAAATTACACGTCAATATCCCTTATAGGGAAGCAGATGTGGCTCAAGTGATAAGGCCTCTTGCCTACCATATGGGAGGACCCAGGTTCAATCCCTTGGGCCTCCTGGTGAAAAAGAAGAGAAAGCATGCCTGCACAGCGAGTCGAGTGCCCACGTGAGTGCCTGGACGGTAAGCCAGTGCCTGCATGGCAAGCCAGTGCCCATGTGGTGAGCCAAATGCCTGCCCAAGTGCCTGTGTGGTTAGCCAATGCCCGTATGGCAAGCCAAGTGCCCACACAGCAAGCCAAGTGCCTGCATGGTGACCCAGTGCCCATGCAAGTGAGTCACGCAGCAAGATGATGATGCAACAAAAGAGAGATGAAGGGGAGAGTGAAGGTGAAGCAGAGCAGAGACCAGGAACCGAGGTGGCGCAACTGACAGGGAACCTCTCTCCACATCAGAGGTACCCAGGATTGAATCCCGGTGAATCCTAGAGGAAAAAGATGAGAAGAGAAGACAAAAAGAGAAACATACAGAAGATCACAGAGGATGGACACAGACAGCAAAAACAGAAGGGACGGGAAGGGAAGGGGGAAGGGAGGGGGAAGAGAAGAAAAAAAATACATCCTTTATGAATATAGATGCAAAAATGGTCAACCACATGGTGGCAAACCAAATACAATAGTATATTGAAAGGATTATATACCATGACCAAGTGGGATTTATTGAAAGAATGCAAGAGTGGTTCAAGATAAGAAACCAATCAATGTAATACACTGTATCTATAGAAAAAAGAGAAAAACCACAAGATCATCTCAATAGATACAGGAAAAACATATGACGAACTTTGAGACCCACTCAACAAATCAGGAATAGAAGGGAACTTCCTCAACCTGAAAATGGGCAGCTAACATACTTAAGGGGAGAAGACTGAAAGGGCTCTTTTCTAAGATCAAGAAGACAAGAATGTCTACTCTTGCTGTTTCCATCCAAAACTATATAAGAAATTCTAGCCAGGGCAATTAGACAAGAAAAAGAAATAAAAGGCATCCAGGTTTCAAAAGTAGTAGTATAACATTCTGTTTGCAGATAACCTAACCTTGTAAATATAAAATCCTAAAGAATCCACAAAAAAAACCTATCAGAGCTAATGGAATTAGGTCACTAGAATTTTGCCCAGGGCACAGTGCAGGTTTAAACATTTAAAATCACGGTTTGCAAACTCTGCAATTGCCTACTCATCCCCACTGGCACACACTGACTGTTTCAACAGGTAGAAGCAATTAACTCAGCCTAACACAATTCATGTTATGTTAGAAAGTTACCAGCCAGCACACAGTTATTAGCAAGCCCATGTTTCACAGATTTCACAGGTTTGAGGACACGTGCATATCATTTGCCCTGGTTCCAAAATTGCCAATTACGCCTTTGACAACAACTACTGAGCACAAGCTGCAGGTCAGGTTCCAGCTGAGAGTTGGACATATCCAAAGCCATTTAATCTTGATGATGCTGAGAAGCAAGCAAGGGGCCCAGAGAGAAGTAGCCCTGCCCAGGAAATGGTAGGGGCAGGATTTGAAGCTTGCTGTTCAAAGAAAGATCTGTGCCTTTAATCTTGCATTTGCTGCCTTGCAGGTGGGCAGCATTACTGCATGTTTCACAAGCTGTGAGTGAGCCCTCAAGGGGCAAGGCCCAAGACTGGTATAGTCACTCCTGTAGCAGCCTCTCCGAGTGTAGTGATCAGCACAGAGAAAGAGCTCAATGAATGCTAGATGACTGGGTCAGGGGACAGACGGATTCTGCAAATGGAAACTGGTCTTTTTCTAGCTGACACAGCTCAACCAACAACAGGCAGCACAAGGGAAACCTGGTGCCCTTGAAGCCTCTGCTGCCCCTCCCTCTGGGCTCTGCCCTGTATCTCAGTCCTAAGCCTCCTGCTACCCATCTTACCGTGTCTGTGAACTGGTAGGCAATGAACTTGCGCATCAAGGAAATAGCTGTGGCCCGTTCCTCCCCAATCTGGAAGAAGAAAGGTAGATTGAAAAGATAGGATGAGATGGAGGAAAAGACACAGAAAAGGAAACAGGGGACAGCAGTAGGAGAGAGACAGTCAGTGGGCAAGAAATAGAAGGTTACAGCAACAACAGGGACAGAGCAGAGAAAGATGGAGAAAAAGGTGGTAAAGAGTAAGCAAATGGAGTGGGGGAAGGACAGAGAAGGATGGAGAGGCAGAGACAGAGGGACCAAGATGAAGGCACAGGTCAAGGAGTCCCAGGACAGATGATGGACAGCTCTCCATTTCAAGGCATCCTCCCCCATTCTCCTGCCTCCCCCAAGCCGTGAGGCCAGCACCCACCTTACATTTGACCGTCCACAGATTGGGGTCCCTAGCCAGGGGAGAAAAAGGAAGCTCTTTAGTGAAACTGTCTCCCCAGCATGAAACATATGAACAACCACAACCATCCTTCTTCCTCTCTCCACACCCCCAAGGTTCCCTACACTGACCTTCTCCACTCTTCCGGCCATTAACAGAAGGAAAAGCATCAACTTGCCCTCCCACCCCCAACAAAAGATTGTCTCCAGAAGACTCAGTGGGCTGATTTATTTCAGGGGTACATCAGCCCAAAGCAAGAGTTCCCCCTCAGCCCTCCTGCCCACCCCTTACTTGACTCCTGGGAGCAGCTGCTGCTGGGTGATGTCATCCGAGAGCTCATCAGATCCTCCATACACTCTGAAGAGAGAGGCAGTCAGGAAGTAGGAGGTTAAACTCTGTTAGATCCCTGATCCTCCCCCTGAAGGAACCACCTGCTCCCAACACCTGCCTGCCCACACCATGCCCTTACGTCTCTCCCACAGATGATTTGGCATATTTCTTCATATAATACTCTCCCAGTTCTTCTTCTCGTTGGTCCCTGGAGTCCAAGGGGGAAAGCAAACATGAATTGAAAGTTGAGGAGAAGAGGGGATGCTGTCCTGTCCCCAAAGCTCACCACAGAAGCAGGCACCCTGGGGACCCAGTTCCATCACCGTTCCCCTCCTTGCTCACCTCCAGAGGTTTTGTAGGCGGCGAGCCCCAGAACGGTCTTCATCCAGGACGACATTATCAATATTGGAGGCTGAAAAAAAACGGGGAGATGGGGTAAGTAAGAGAAGGCAGAGAGCAGGGGCCTGGAGAAAGTGGTGGAGCTAAGAGGGCCAGAGGTTGTCCTGAGAACAAGAAGACACCTCACCAAGGAAATCCCCAATTCTCCACCCCCCTACCCTTTCCTGTATAGCATCCTGCTTCTCGTGAAAAGAATTTGGGGAAGGGGTCCAGCAGTTAAGGGTATCTAGCTATTCCCCTCTCACAGCCACTGTCTAATAAGCCCACCCTGAACTCCATCCCACCTACACATGTTCATACACACACATAAACACACACACACTTCCCCAGGTCAACAACTGCTAGATATCTGGCCCTAGAACTCCCTGACTCTGGACTTTATATGAATTAGAGCCCCAGGACCAGACAAGGGGTTGGGGGAGTATGGGCAGGATGCC
Source organism: Dasypus novemcinctus (assembly GCF_030445035.2). NCBI lineage: Eukaryota > Metazoa > Chordata > Mammalia > Cingulata > Dasypodidae > Dasypus > Dasypus novemcinctus. The sequence goes on along the minus strand of NC_080690.1, from coordinate 59,962,051 downwards.
ACAGGAAAGAGGAAATGTCAGGATATAGGAAGGGATCAGGGAATCACGTATTTCAGATTCTTACCTTCAATCTCTTCTACTTGGAGGAAGAGGAGGTGGTGGTGGTGGTGGTGGTGGTGGTGGTGGTGGTGGTGGTGGTGGTAGTGGTGGGCGAGGGCAGACAAAGTATGAGCCAAATTATAGCAGCAAAATCAACCAATGGGTTGGGGGAAGGGAAAGGGTAGGACACAGGAAGGTCGAAAATCAAAAATAAAGGCCAGGCACCAGGTGGGTGGGGGAGAAGCCGAAATGTATGAGGTGCACAGAACGGAAAATAACAGGGAAGGGCAGGGCACTGGCCCAGGAAGTGGGGGGGTCTTGGGACAGAGCCCACCTATCCTATAATTCCCAGAAGGGACTCACTGGGGCCCTGGGATCCTAGAGTCCTTTCCCCATAACACCCACCGCCCCATGGTACCCTCCCCCCCAACTCATGGGCCTAAAAGGAAAAAGGTGGGGGGTTGGTCTCTCTGGCAACAACAGAAACAAGCAAGGTGAGGAAGGTGGGGGTTAGGGTGGTACAGGGCATGGGAGTGGGGGGAATGGGCTCCCAAGACCCTCTCAGCCACACCCCTCAATGTTTGTGGTTATGTGGAGATAGGGCCCACACTCACCTTTCTCTAGGATGTCCTCTGCACCATCCTCCCACTGGTCCTCATCCTCATACTCATCATCCACGTCTGAAAATGAAAGGCCAAGGAGTCAGGGCAAGGTGACCTTCCTAACAGCAACTCCCAGGAAAGGAAGTGCCTCCTCTGGGAGATAGGCACATCAAATCTCCACTTCACAGACCAGAATACTGAGGCTCAGAGAGGTGAGATACTCACCTATTTTCTCAGCATTTGAGAGTAAGGTGGATACACCACGCTCCTTGAATACTTACATGTGTATTTTCTAAGAGCAGAGACGCTGAGTTATGTACACACATTAAGTATACTTATCAAGTTAAAGAAACTTAACATTGATATAAAACATACAATCTACATTCCGATTTCTCAATTGCTAGAATAATGTCCTTTTAGGCATTTTCTCCATTATTAGCTCTACTTCCAGATCACGTATTGCTTTTTTTTTTTTTTTAAGATTTTTTATTTTATATACTTCTCCCCCTCCCCTACCCCTATCTGCTCCCTGTTTCCATTCACTGTGTGTTCTTCTGTATCTGCTTGTATTCTCATTAGACAGCTCTGGGAACCAATCCTGGGACCTTCTAGAGTGGGAGAGAGGTGATCATTCTCTTGCGCCACCTCAGCTCCTTGATCTGCTGTGTCTCTTCTTATCTCTCCTCTGTGTCTCTTTTTGTTGCATCATCTTGCTGTGCCAGCACTCCTGCATGGGGCAGCACTCCTGCATGGGGTAGTACTCTGTGCAGGGCAGCAATCCACGTGGGCCAGAACTCCACGTGGGCCAGCCCATGACACAGACCAGCTTTCCTTCACCAGGAGGCCCTAGGCATCGAACCCAGGACCTCCTATATGGTAGACGGGAACCCAATTGCTTGAACCACATCTGCTTCCCCGTGTATTGCATTTAATTATCATCTCTTTGGTCTCTCTCTCTTCTTATGCATATGATAAAATTTCCCAAGCATACAATTCAGTAGGATTACATTCACAATGTTGCACTACCATCATTACCATTCATTACCAAAACTTTCCCATTGCCCCAAACAGAAACGCTGCACCCATTAAGAATAATCTCCATGAATGGAATCCTCAAAATATTCCTGTTTATCTGCCCTATAGAGGAGGAAAGAAGCTGAGAGAGACATTCAATAGGAGAAAATAGCAGAGCCAGGAGAGAAGAGACCCAGATCTGCTGGTCTCCAATACCCTCTCCTGTTGCCTACTTTTATGTCTTTTGAGCTGGCCATGGCTAGCACAAATTATTGTCATTTCTTAAAGGGTGATAAAGGTACTACGATTATGTGTTTTTTAAAAAATCTGTCTTCTAGAAATACATACAAAAATATTTTTGGGTACAGTTATGTATATAGAGTTTGCTTCAAAAACATCCAATGGCAGCTGGGAAATGAAGAATAATAAGAAAATCAGGGAAAGGGACTTGGCCCAGTGGTTAGGGCGTCTGTCTACCACATGGGAGGCCCACGGTTCAAACCCCGGGCCTCCTTGACCCATGTGGAGCTGGCCCATGCGCAGTGCTGATGCGCGCAAGGAGTGCCCTGCCATGCAGGGGTGTCCCCCGCGTAGGGGAGCCCCACGTGCAAGGAGTGCGCCCCGTAAGGAGAGCCTCCCAGTGCGAAAGAAAGTGCAGCCTGCCCATGAATGGCGCCGCACACACTTCCCGTGCCGCTGCTGACAACAGAAGCGGACAAAGAAACAAGACAACAGAAACAGACAAAGAAACAAGACGCAGCAAATAGACACAGAGAACGACCCCCAGGGAAGGGGGGGTAATTAAAAAAAAAAAAAAAAAAGAGTGTGTACCATTATATTTAAAAAAAAAAAGAAAAGAAAATCAAATTTGGCAGTGAGTTCTTAAACTGTTGAAATTAAGATATGGTACAGGGACAATGGAAGTGGTGGTGGTTCAGTACAATATTTTAATGTTTTATATAGCTGAAACTTACCAAAAGAGAAAAAAAGTACATTAGAAAAATGGAACCAAAAAGTAGAAGCAAAGCCCAGTCCCTGCTCAGCTCTCTCCTGGCCCCATGACATACCAGCCTCGTCCAGAATAAAGCCACCATGACGGGGTTTCTTGGGGGGCCGGTCATCGTCTTCCTCCTCCTCCTCTTCATCATATTCCTCCTCCTCTTCCTCCTCTTCCTCCTCCTCCGGCTCTTCCTCCTTCTCACTGCCTGCAGCACTCCGCCGTTCCTCCTCTACCTGCAGAGGTCAGGCAGGGTTGGAGCACCAGGGTTCTACTGCCCCCAAATTTGGAAACCAAGCTCCCCATGCCCCACATGTGACTGAGGTCAGCCTGGCCAACAGAGGCCCTGTTCTGCATGCACACCCTGCCATTCTGGCAGACCTCTCTGGTAACCATCCTACCTCAGCAACAGCACCCCCGTCCAGCCAGCACCCAGGAGTTGACGCAGAATACCCAACCCACTGGACTTCTCGTTATAGGTCCACAAAGCTTAGTCCTTGGCCCTCATGTCCTTCTACACTAAGCTCCCCCTGGGCCTCTCCTCTATTCCCACGGCTGTGGCGGTCATCTCTGTGACGAGGACTCCAATTTCTCTGTTTCTAGCCCATGCTGCTCACCAAGGTGACAGACCACCCCACACTGCTAATCACGTGGGTATTCTTCAGTCCTGACCTGAGAGCCACCTCAGCAGTATTGATTCTGCTGACCATTCCCTCCCTGTGGACAGCTCTTCCCTTGGCTCCTGCTCCACCATGCAGTCCTGATTTTTCTCCTACCTCCCAGGATCCTCTCACTCCTCCTCATCCCTTAAATGCTGGTTTCAATCCTCAGGGCCCATTTTGCTTCTCCTACAATATACATACTCCCACCCTGGGAGTTTTCCCTTCCATGACTTTAGTTCCTGTCTCAGCAGATAACACCCCCATCTGTCTCCAGTCCCCACCTCTCTCCTGAACTAGAGACCCCATGTGCCAGCACCCTCCCATATGCGTTCCCCAGATGTCTCCTGAAGCCTTCACACAAACTGTGTCCCAAACTGACCTCAGTGACTTCCCTGTGCTACACACATGCTGGCTTCCTCCAGCTCCCCATCACATACCAGGTTCTGTCTTCTCTGCCTTCTGAATGATTCTCCAATGGGTCTCCTCCTCCCCACCTCCACATACCCTAATCCAGGCCAGAACACTGCCCTCTGACACACACGTCTTTGCCCCAGCCTTCTGGTCTCTCAACCTCTAATCCCTCTTTCCTCAGCACCCAAAAATGGAAATTATCGATACAAAATTATATTTCTCAATCTTTTTTTCATTAATTTCATTTCTTGCCATAGCTTCATCAGCACCACCCGTTTACTTGGTATTTTCTTTAAATCCACTAACATTTTTACTTAACTTAAAAGAGAAACTTTCCTACATTTTAAAATATGTCATAATTTAAAAACTCTCTTTAAAAAAGGTTTGTTTGTCATAAATAAAAGGTAACCAAAGATAGGTAAGCGGCTATGGCTCAATTGATTGGGCTCCTGTCTCCCATATGGGAGGTCCTGGGCTCGTGTCCCAGGGCCTCCTTATAAAGGAAAGCCAGCCCGCATCTGCAGAGAGCTGATGGCCTGCGCCCACGGAGAGCTGGCGCAGCAAGATGACACAACAAAGGGAGACAAGCAGACACAAAAAGAGCATGCAGCAAATGGACACAGAGAGCAGACAGCAAGCAAGCTGCAATGGGGGGGTTTTAAAAAAAATAAACCTTAAATTAAAAAAAGGTAACCAAAGATAAAAGCAAAACAATGTTACTAAATTCCAGCAAGATACTGTTGCCTGCTGCAAGCTCTAAGACTGATAAACACTGAGAACAGAAAACTTCAGAGAGGTTTTCAAGATACACTAGCACAGAAGTGAAACTTTCTCCCTGATGCCATCAGAAGACAGGACATACAACTTAAAAAAAACAAAAGCAACAACTTTCTCACTAAATGATTCAACCTGCTTAAAGTTATATCCTTACTTCACCTGAAAATACCTCTTGCCCCACTCTATACCCCCAGGATGGTTCCTACCACAACTATGATCGAAAACATGAATCTGACCAAGTTGCTCTCCTGTTTAAAACAGAGGGACTCCCCACTGCCCTCAGATAAAAAACCAGTTCCTCGGCCAGCCTGGATCGAAGTGCACATTTTGCCTACTGTCTCTCCCTCTTACCCCACCTCTCAGGGCTTTCCCTTACAAACACTTCAGAACCCAGCCACTGAACCACCTGTACTAGACTCTCAGTGCTGCCCACCATCCAGGCTGTTCCTCTGAATAAAAAGCCATTCTTCTCTTCCTCCCACTCACATTTCCTCCTCCAGGACGCCCTCCCTGGTGCCCCCAGGCAAAGTCAGACAAGTCTTCTACGTTTTCACAACCCTCTGGACTTTCCCCATCCCAGCCCTGAACACTCTGTGCAGTTATTCTCCAGTGAAAGGTCTGTCTCCCTCAGTGCACTGTGAGCTCCCTGAGAACAAGGGTCAGGCTATCTCAAGCATCTCTGGGTCCCCAGGATCACCCAGCCCAGGGCCAGGCACAGAAGCCTTAAGAAACGTTTGCTTAATACACAATACCAACTAGCTCACAATACCCCACATTTTAATACCCTGAACTACAACAGCAACTCAGTCTGTTTTCTAGGAACCTTATTATGATCCCTGGTGGCTCATTGCCAGCTCGTTCCCAGCAAAGGCTCATTCCCAGATTCCCACACCTGGATACTTCCTTTCTGAGAAAAGAGCTCCTGCTACTTACTACCTTTGTGCTTCCTCAGGGCTTGAATGTGCTCTTATACTGCCCTCAGTATTCCTGAAGTAACATTCTATTTATAATACTATCTCCATCCCAGGACTTGAAACTGGGTGCAGGAGACTGTGATCCTAGCATGACAGGGGTTCAACAAACACACGTTAAATGAATGAACAGGTTACTGGGGCTGGGACTAGAAATGACTGATGCCATAACACCTGCCTTCCATCCCTACCTGTCTTTACACAGAATGCCATCCTTCAAGACCATGCCAACATCTGGCTCCCTGAAAAGCCCACCCAAGTCCTATATCTGGCAGTGAAGGCAGGCCTCACACAACCCTCTACCTTGACTGGGGATAGTGAACATGCCAGCTGGTAAATCAAAAGCCTGGTGTAGTATTGAGGGTGTGAGCCTTGTACACGCAAACTGATTGTTCCAAGCAGGAAAGGAAGCAGGGACACCCTTCTCTTTAGTACCAGGCTCTAACCACTAAGCAAAGTACCCTGACACCATGAGTCAAAGACCAAGGCCCCAGTGTGACAGCTTGGAGCATCCTCCCATGTGCCTCACCCTCACCATATCCCAATTCCTCCAATTCTGTATCCCCCAAAAGATACAAGAAGAATCAACAATCAAATGCCTGCTGGGGACAAGCTGGCAACATAAGTAAGTGGAGCAGGCCAAAGGAAAGTCACAGCACTCTTTGTCTATCTGATGTGTTCCAGGACACGGGTATGTGAAATCTTTCCCTTTCTTAACTCTGCATAAGGCAGGTGTGATGAGAAATGGTAGATGACACTCAGTCCTAGTGCTGGGGGCGGGATGGGACTGGGGGCGGGATGGTAGGCTATGTGGGGACCTGGAGGCAGTCCATGGTGGTAAAGGGAAAAGTCACTTCTCTAGCAAAGGGCTGCTATGTAGCACACCCCCGGCCCTGGGCTGCCAGCTCCTTCCACCCCTCCAAAAAAGCAGAATATTACTATTTTTACGTGAAATTTGCCTTCATATGTTGGCAACTAACTTAAAAAATAAATGTAAGGGTCTACAGATCAAACAAAGTATCTATAATTACCACCTCTTTGTTTATTGGTTTTTGGATGTTGTCTACTAAATGTGAACTCCATAGCAAAGATTTGCCCTGCTCTACTCTGTTTGACACTTGGGAAGTATCTAGAACATGGTAATAGATGTTTAGCCATTTACCTGCTCAATAAATAAATCAGAAATGAGGAAAATATGTGTATATGTATAATAATTTCTAAAATACTTGAAATTGGAAACATCCCAGGAAATGTCTGTTATTTGATTCCTGAAAAGTGGCAATTCAGCAAACGCAACACCAGAACGCTCCTTCCAAAACATTAAATCAAGTCGCTCCTTTGCTCAAAACCTTCTCATGGTTCTATTTCATGCAGTAAAGGTCAGATTCCTCACTACAGCCTTCAAAAGCCAGTATTCTGGCCTGTTACCTCACTGCCCCACTCACTCAAATCCAGCAAAACTGGACTCCTTACTACTCCCTGAAAACGGCAGACACACTTCCAATTTTGTACTTGCTGTTCCCTTTTACTGGATATTCTTCTTCCAGCCACCTGACTCACTCCATCACCTCCAACAAGTCTGCTCAAATGTTTCTCTCTCAGACTCATCCTGAGCACCGTAAAGTACAATCAGGTTCACCTATTCCTTTTCTTGGATCTACTTTTCTCCAGAGTACACATCACCGTCTAAGTTATCATATAATTTATTTACTGGTTACGTCTATTTCTGTTAGAATCTACATTCTGGAGTTTTCCAAAGCAGAGTTTTTTTTAAGAGGCCCTGGTTTACAAATGGTTCTGCAAAATTAACTGGCACCAATATGACGTGGATGACTGCAGCACAGCCCCAATCAGAAGTAACCCTGAAAAAAAAAAAAAGGTAAAGGGAAATTCTCCTAGTGGTCAGTACTTCAGGCAGTACATCTGGTTATCTATTTTTGCCTGGATTGAGATATGGCAAAAGGAATGGTCTACATTAGTTTGTGAGCAGTTACCAATGATTTCACAGAATGATCAGGGACTTGAGAAGAAAAGTATTGGGAGATTGGAGACAAGGAGGTCTTGAGAAGAGGTATGTGGATGGACTTCTCAGAATGGAGAATGAATGTGAAGATATTTGCAATTTATGTGGATAAAGACATCCAATGCAGGGAAGACTCTCATTAAATCAAGTGGGGAAAATGACATATTCTGTTGATGTAAATCAGTTTTTATTCCAGCCATCAGTACTCAATAGGCCCGTGTAAAAATAACTACAGTGGCAGGCATGAAGCTGCACATAGGCTTATCAACATGGACTTCCCCTCACCAAGGCTGACCCCTGATACAGGACCTTTCCTTGGAGAGTGGGTCAATCAGTCACCTGGTAAGCAAGAGATTTTTTAAATGTTTGGTTCACTGATGTAGCCCAAAAACAAAATATTGTATCTAACACATAGTAAAAACACTAAAAGGTTTCTGGAATGATTGAGCAAACCTAAAAATAAGAACAACTAGCAAGAAGCATGCTTATTATATACTAGTCCTCTGATGGTTATCCCACCATACCTGGTGCATCCCTGGTTTCCAGCACCTGTCCCTCTGCTAGACTTCAACTACCTCTCTTATCTCTTCGGATACCCTGCAAGCTTCCACAGGACAGAGGTCGCTCTGATCCCTTCTGGACGCCCACAGGGACCTTGCTACCCTGGTCCTGTCTCCACGCGCAATGCCTCTCCCAGACCCCCAGCCACAGACCTCGGCCTCCTCGCCGTCGCTGCTGCGCTCGCTGTCCTCCTCCTCAGAAAAGTTGCTCTCCTCGCTGTCCGACATCTTCTGTTCCTACAGGTAAAGACGGCGGCCTGAATGAGTCCCCCAATTCCGACCTCCACCTCGAGATTCAGTTTCCTCACCAGTTCCCAGGAAAAAGAAAACCCTCTTTCTTTTACTGCACTTCCGGCAGCCCTGTTCTAGCTGCGAACCCGAAAGAGGACACCCTCACTAAACCTTTATACCGCCCGAATCCTGTCTCCACACCTCCCTGGCCCCGGCAGCGGCCCCGGGCTTACCACTTCGGCCCCTTCCTTGCCGCTCCGGTTCTACCCCCGCCGTCGGTAACAGCTGCTGTTCACACGACCCCTAGCTGGGACTGACGGGCCCTCGCGCGAGAATATGCGCGTTGGCCTCGCCCAACGCGAGATTTCTGGGGCTCGCCAAGGAGACGCACTTCCGGGACGCCATCTTGAGAGTGTCTGGACCACCTTACGGCAGAACGTGGAGCTGACATCTTGGGAGGGTCGAAATGGGAAATTTCCCACAGGCGCTGAAGCATGGAATTCGTGCTTGAGTTTACTGAACCGTTTATTCGTTAGTTCAGACCACTGATTACTTCGGACACAGACGGTGTGCTAAGGCAAGCCATTAGGCGGCAGGGAATTAGCCAATAGTAATAACCGCGATAAATGAGACTTTACGTGCTTGATCTCATAGACCCTCTAAAACATCTTTGGTAAGTAATTACACCCATTTTGCAGAAGAGGAAATTGAAGCTCAGAAAAATAAGCTAGCTGAGAAAAAAAGAAAGAAAGAAGAAAAAGAAGCTAGCTGAGAAGTAGAGACCCAAGACGCCACTCCAAGTCTGGGTGCATTTAAATGTGAATTCACATGTCAATAATGGTTTAACAGATACTGTATGATTGCGCTACTATGAACTAAATATAGTGTGTAACATACAAAAATAAAATTTGACAGAAGTGGGGAAGGGGACGGGCATGAGAGACATGAAAAATTAACTGGCCGGAAGAATAAAAAAAAGCAAAAGCTTCTGGAACACATCGCTGAAATTTCTCACATAAGCAAGGAGACAGCTGAATTCAATTTCCAGAAATTTAATATGTACATAGTTACATAGTTAATGTACAAATAGAATGCAGTGCCCTGATGAGAGGAGAAAGCAGCAGGCTCACAAACTTAGCCACCTGGTAGTGAATATACCACAGATGCATCTCTGCATAAACACACAGCCAACTCAGAGATCCCAAATTAACCCAAGATAAATAGGGGAGTGACTGGGCATTTTATAGAGACAGATTTATCTTCCCATAAGCTTGGATGCTTTAAACAGCAGCTCTTTAAAATGCTTATTGACAGGGCTGCCAAAAGGCATTTACTCTGGGAAAGAGAGGGAGCCCTCTTTTTGTCCCCTTGGAAATTTCTTTCTCTGTCTGTTATAGTTTCTAGCTCTCAATCCTGGCAAACATCAGAATACTTGGGAAGTTTAAAAGACAGAGAAAGAGATGCATAATAACCCAAAATGAAAACAACCCAAATGCCCATCATGAGGAAAATGGATCATCAAATTGTGATACAGATTCTGAGAGGAAGGTGGATTAGAGAGTCACAGGACATGCTACTCTCCCAATAGGGAGAACAATAGGGAGCGGAGAGGCAGAAACAACCTGGAAAAAATGATCTATGGTTTAGACACCAGGGGAGGGCTCGACACCACCCAGAATGAGAGAAGGGCACAGGGAAAGACTCCTGTGGAAAGACTGTAAGTAGAAGCTGCATCTGCAGGTGCTAGTGCCCTTCCTCCACCCTCTGAGCAGACAGCAGACAGCTACAGACAAAGATGGTCACAGGGATCCACTTCCCCAGGAAACAGGAGAAAGAGGGGTGCACCCTAAGGCTAATTCAACTTTTGGCCAACAAATTTGGTCTGCTGTGTTCTATAAGCACTTCCAGGCTGGATTGGGCCACACCATTGTTTGCCCTGGGAGTCAGCATAAGACTAAAGAGATCCAACTCTCTCAATCACCCTCCCTATGACCAGGATTGATTGCTGAGGAAGCAGAAGGGAGTGGAATTATTTACTACCTGCAGAAAGGGAGGGGGCTGCTAGCAAAGGCTGAAGAACTGCCTCTGAGAAACTTTGAATTGTAAAGCTCAGAACCTCAAAGCAGGATCCCCTGAAACATTGTTGCGGTCAGTGTTGCAGTGAAAACACTCCAACCAGGTTTTGAACTGCAAGGATTGCTGAAAAGCACCATCTGCTGGTGGACCAAAAAAGTGCATGAGAGGAGATTAAAAGTAAATGATAGGATTTTTCTGGTCTTTACAGCCTCCCTCCTCAAGACCTTGGAAGCAGGTCTGCAACTCATACTGGGTCCTTGGCCCAGATTTAAGCAACTAACAAGGATAACCCTAAAGACCTAGAACAGGTTGAACCACGAATCAAAGAACAGCAGTAACACACGTGCCTCTAAAAACCTATGAAAGAAAGAGAAATTGAGCATCATTTATCTTACTCACCATACTAAGAATATGGAAGAAATGGCCCAAGCAAAGGAAAATATCAAAACCCCAAGTGAGACATAGGATTGGAGACAACTAATCAACAAGTTTCGTACAATAATTGAGCCGAAATAATTGAATTATTTCGGAAATAATTGAGCCGAAAGAGAAAAAAAAAAAAGATAAAGGACACTGAGAAGACACTGGGTGAGCTCAAAGAAGAATTTGAAAACCTGAATAGAAAAATAACTGCTTATAAGAATGAAAGACACAATAGGCAAGATCAAAAACACATTGGAGGCATATACCAGTAGACTAGAAATGACAGAAGAAAGAATAAATGCTGCAGAAAACATCTCAGCTGAAATGGAAGAGAGAAGAACAGGGAGAGAAAAGGATGGAAAAAATTGAGCACGGTTGCAGGAAATTGAATGATAACACAAAGCACAACAACATATGTGTAATGGGAGTTCCAGAAGGAGAAGAGAAGGGTAAAGTTGCAGAAAGAGTATTTGAGGAAATAAGGGCTAAAAATTTCCCAACTGTCTTAAAAGAAATGAATTTACATGTTCAAGAAGCACAGTGTACTCCAATCAGAATAAATCTGAATAGACTATCCCAAGATAAATACTACTCAGAATGTCAGACATCAAAGATAAAAGAAAATTCTCAGAGCTGCAAGTGAGAAGCAAACCATCACCTACAAGGTACACCCAGTAAGACTTAGTGCAGATCTCTCACCAGAAACCATGGAGGTGAGAAGACAGTGGTATGATATAATTAGGATACTGGAAGAGAAAAACTGCCAGCTGAGAATTCTTTATCTAGCAAAATTGCTTTAAATATAAAGGTGAGTTTAAATATTCACAAGCAAACAAAAACTAAAAGAATTCATAAAAAAGAATCTGTCTTTGAAAAAAGTAATATTAAAGGTAGCCCTACAGCCAAAAAAAAAGACAGGAGAGAGAGGCTTGGAGGAGAGTGTAGAAGGCAAGAATATCAGAAAGGATGATGAAAAGAGTTAAAAGAAAATAAAAATAAGGCATGACATATGAAAACCAAAGAATAAAGTGGTGGAAATAAATAATACATTATGTGTACAGTAATATCATTGACTGTAAATGGATGAAACTCCCCAATAAAAAGATATAGCTGGACAAAATGGATAAAAAAATTTTAAAAAGACCATGAGCCATTCATATGCTGCCTACAGGAGACTCAGTTTAGATCCAAGGATACAAACCAGCTGAAAGTGAAAGGTTGGAAAAAGGTACTCCATGCAACCAAAAACAAAAAACAAAAACAGAGGTAGCTATACTAATATCAGACAAAATAGTATTTAAATGCAAAAAAAAAAAAAAAAAAAGTTGTAAGAGCTACAGAGAGCTGTTATGTATTAATAAAAGGGGCAATCTACCAGGAGGAAATAACAATCAATAATCTATGCACCTAACCAGAGTGCCCAAAATACATGAGGCAAATTTTGGCAAAACTGAAGTGAGAAATAGACTTCTCTACAATATAGCTGGAGACTTCAACACACCACTCACATTAGATAAAAGAACTAGAGAGAAGATAAAGAAACAAAATCTGAACAACATGATAAACAAGTTAGACCTAACAGATATATACAGAACATTGTATCCCAAATTAGTGGGTTATATAATCTTCTCAAGTGCTCATGGATATTTCTCCAGAATAGACCATATGTTAGGTCACAAGGCAGGTTGGAATAAATATAAAAAGACTGAAATTATACAAGAACTTTCTCATATCCCAATGGAATGAAACTGGAAATCACTAATAGATGGGAAAGGGGAAAATTCACAAACGTGTGGGAGCTAAACAACATACTCCTAAACAAGCAATGGGAAAAAGAAGAAATTTTAAGAGAAGTTAGTAAATATATTGAGACGAATGAAAATGAGACCACAGCATATCAAAACTTATGGGATACAGCAAAGGCAGTTCTGAGAGGGAAATTTTTAGCCCTTAATGCCTATATTAAAAAAGAAGAAAGAGCTAAAATCAAAGACCTAAGTGCACACCTGCAGAAACTAAAAAGAGAGAAACGGACTTTGGCCCAGTGGTTAGGGCGTCCGTCTACCACATGGGAGGTCCGCGGTTCAAACCCCGGGCCTCCTTGACCCGTGTGGAGCTGGCCATGCGCAGCGCTGATGCGCGCAAGGAGTGCTGTGCCACGCAAGGGTGTCCCCCGCGTGGGGGAGCCCCACGTGCAAGGAGTGCGCCCGTGAGGAAAGCCGCCCAGCGTGAAAAGAAAAGTGCAGCCTGCCCAGGAATGGCGCCACCCACACTTCCTGTGCCGCTAACGACAACAGAAGCGGACAAAGGAACAAAAGCAGACAAAGAAACAAGACGCAGCAAATAGACACCAAGAACAGACAACCAGGGGAGGGGGTGAAATTAAATAAATAAATAAATCTTTAAAAAAAAAAAAAAAGAAACTAAAAAGAGAACAGCAAACCAATCCCAAAGCAAGCTTAAGGAAAGAAATAATAAAGGTTTCAGCAGAAATAAATGAATTTGAAAAGAAAGAGAAAAAAAAAGAGAAAGTCAACAAAACAAAGTTGGTACTTTGAGAAAATCAATAAAATAAGCCCTTAGCTAGACTAACAAAGAAAAAAGAGAGAAGATGCAAATAAATAAAATCAGAAATGAAAGGGGGAAGTTATGATTGATACCACAGAAATAAAAAGAATCATAAGAGTGAAGCCGGCTAGTAAGATAGGGAATCAATAGATCTGGACCTGGCAAGAAGTCCATGTGGACATCAATAACCCCAAGATGGCTGCCTGCAGACCCTCCCAAGATTCTGCCTTTCAGTACAGGATTTCCTCCAGAAGCCAGGAGAAGCCCCAGATACTCCCCAAGGACTTCATCATTGGGCCCTCATGGGGGATTGATGGGTGGGGTGACCAATCAAAATAGCAAACAGCTGGAACTCCTCCCTGCCATTAGCAAAGGGGTGGAATAATAGTTCAAAAAGCAGGCACAAGGCCTGAACTCGCAGTCTCACCTTTGGACCCCTGTTCCTGCCCTCTGTGTCCCGCTTTCACCATTTTCCTCTGCCATAGTCACCACACAAGTAAACCTGTGCATTTATAGTCTATAATGGAGAACTGTAGTCTGTAAATCAGCCCACTTTATCACTTTTCAGCCCCTTCCTCTCTACCTGGGACCCAGGATCTACTATTTTCTCCCATTTCTCTTCCCTCCCTCCCTGACATGCTCTTTTTTTTTTTCCTTACAGATCTATTTTAGGGAAGCGGTCTTGGCCCAGTGGATAGGGCATCTGTCTACCACATGGGAGGTCCGCAGTTCTAAACCCCAGACCTCCTTGACCCGAGTGGAGCTGGCGCATGCGCAGTGCTGATGTGCGCAGGGAGTGCCCTGCCACGCAGGGGTGTCCCCCACATAGGGGAGCCCCACACGCAAGGAGTGCGCCCTGTAAGGAGAGCCGCCCAGCGTGAAAGAAACTGCAGCCTGCCCAGGAATGGTGCCGCACACACGGAGAGCTGATGCAGCAAGATGAGGCAACAAAAAGAAACACAGATTCCCACGCTGCTGACAACAACAGAAGTGGACAAAGAAGAACACGCAACAAATGGACACAGAGAACAGACAACGGGTGGGGGGGGGCGGGGAGAAGGGGAGAGAAATAAATAAATCTTTTGTTAAAAAAGCTTTCTTTTATTTATTTCTCTCCCCTTCCCCGCTGTTGTCTGCTCTCTGTGTCCATTCACTGTGTTCTTCTGTGTCTGCTTGCATTATCAGGCAGCACTGGGAAACTGTGTCTCTTTTTTGTTGCATTATCTTGCTGTATCAGCTCTCCGTGTGTGTGGCACCACTTTGGGGCGGGCTACCCTTTTTTCACGTGGGGCGGCTCTCCTTTCAGGGCGCACTTCTTGCACATGGGGCACCCCTACGCGGGGGCGCCCCTGAGTAGCATGGCACTCTTTGCACGTGGCAGCACTGCCACCTCCCCAGGAGGTCCTGGGGATCGAACGCTGGACCCGCCATATCGTACAGGGATGCTCTATCAGTTGAGCCACATCTGCTTCCCCAAGATGCTCTTGAAATTCTTTTCTTCAGCATAGTCAAGAACCTAGACAAAATCTGGTAACAAGAAGAACTGTATGCCAACAAACCAGAGAACTATATAATGAACAAATTCCTAGAAATGCACAAACAACCTACATTGACTCTACAAGAAATATAAGAACTCAACAAACCAATCACATTTAAAGAGATTGAAACACACATCAAAAATCTCCCAACAAAGAAAAGCCCAAAACCAGATAGCTTCATAGGTGAATTCTATCAAACATTTGGAGAAGAATTAACACCAATCCTGTTTAAACTCTTCCAAAAAATTAGGAGGAAAAATTGCCCAACAGATTTTATGAAACCAACAACCCATAATACCAAAGCCAAATAAAGAACTATGAGAAAAGAAAATTACAGACCAATCTCCCTAATGAACATAAATGCAAAAATTCTCAACAAAATATTTGCAAATAGAATCCAACATCATCTCAAAAGAATTATACACCATGACCAAATAGGGTTTATTCTTGGTATGCAAGGGTGGTTAAACATTAAAAAAATCAATTAACATAACACAACAAATTAACAAACTGAAGGGGAAAAACATGATTATCTTGATCAATATAGAAAAAGCATTTGACAAAATCCAGCTTCCTTTCTTGATAAAAACACTTTGAAAGATAGGAATAGAAGGAAAATGCTCAAGATGATAAAGGGCATGTATGAAAATCCCACAGCCAACATTGCACTCAATGGGGAAAGGTTGAAAGCTTTCTCTCTAAGATCTGGGAAGTTGTGTAGTTCAGTGGTTGAGTGCTCGCTTCCCACATACAAGGTCCCAGGTTCAATTCCCAGTATCTCCTAAAAAATAATAATAATAAAATGGGAACAAGGGAAGCGGATGTGGCTCAAGCAATTGGGCTCCTGTCTACCATGTGGGAGGACTAGGGTTTGATTCCTGAGGCCTCCTGGTGAGGGCAAGCCTGACTGCACAGCAAGCTGGGCCACTGGTCCACGTGGAGAGCTGGTGCAGCAAGATGACATAACAAAGAGACACAGAGGAGAGACAATAAGAGATGCAGCAGCCCAAGGGGCTGAGGTGGCACAAGAGATTGAGCACCTTTTCCCACTCTGGAAGTTCCCAGGATCGATTCCCGGTGCTGCCTAAAGAGAAGACAAGCAGACACAGAAGAATTCACAGCAAATGGACACATAGAGCAGACAATGAGGAGGGGCCGAGGGGAAAGAAATAAAAAAATAAATCTTAAAATAATGGGAACAAGACAAGGATACCCACTATCATAACTGTTCTTCAATATTGTGTCAGAAGTTCTAGCAAGCAATTAGACAAGGAAAAATAGGAAAAGAGGAAGTAAAAGTTTCACTATTTGCAGATGACATGATCCTGTATTTAGAAAATTCTGAAACGTTTATGACAAAGTTACCTGAGCTAATAAATGAGTTCAACCTGCCATAACTCACTGAATGTACTGGGTGAGAGTGCAAACTGCGGGTAAATTATTACCTATGTAGTGCAGCAGTGCCCTAAAATGTGTACACTGAGTGCTATGAGTGTGCCACAATCATGGGGGAGGTCGTTGGTGTGGGAGGAGTGGGGTGGGGGGGGTGGGGGGTATAAGGGAACCTCTTATAATTTTTAATGTAACATTTTTTATGTGATGTATATATCTTCAAAAAAATACAATTTACAAAAATGATGTGGCGGGGGGTGGGGAGTGGGTTATATGGGGAAAATAAATAAATAAATAGAAAAAATAAATGAGTTCAGCAAAGTGGCAGGATACACTAGTATTGAACAATCTGAGGAGGAAATCAGGAAAAAAATTCCATTTATAATAGCAGCAAAAATACTCAAGTACCTAGGAATCAATAAACCAAAGATGTACAGGACCTATATTTAGGAAACTACAAACCTGCTAAAAGAAATCAGAGAAGACCTAAACAAATGCAAAGACATTCTGTGTTCATGGATTGGAAGACTAAATAATATGATGTCAATCCTACCCAAACTAATTTAAAGATTGAATCCAATGCCAATAAAAATTCCAACAGCCTCCTTTACAGAAATAGAAAAGGCAATCACCAAATTTATTTGGAAGGGAAAGTGCACCCAAATAACCAAAAGCATCTTTAAAAAGAGCAATGTGGAGGACATTCACTGCCTAACCAAGAAACATATTACAGAGCTACAGTGGTCAAAGCAGCATGGTATTCACATAAAGATAGACACAGATGGATCAGTGGAATAGAATTGAGAATCTAGAAATAAATTCTTACCTCTATGGCCACTAGCTTTGGACAAACCTACCAAGTCCATGTTAACAGGACCAGTCTCTTCAACAAATAATGCTGGGAGAACTGAATATCCATAACCAAAAGAATGAAAGAGGATCCCTATCTCACTCCCTACACAGGAATCAACTAAACAGAGATCAAAGACCTAAATATAAAAGCCAGGCCCATAAAACTACTAGAAGAAAATGTAGGGAAGCATCTTAAAGATCTTGTGGTAGGTGTGGTTTCTTGGAACTTCACACAAGGAGAGCTGACACAAGATGACGCAACAAAAAGAAACACAGATTCTCGTGCCACCGACAACAACAGAAGCGACAAAGAGGAACACGCGGCAGATAGACACAGAGAACGGACAACTGGGGCCGGGGACGGGGAGGGGGGAGAAATAAAATAAATCTTAAAAAGTTGTGGTAATGGATGGTGGTGATAGTGGCATAATATTGTCAATTACACTGATATCACTGAGTTGTACACATAGAAATGGTTAAAGTGGGAAAGTTTGTATTGTATATATTTTACTATGATAAAAACTTTTAAAAGTAGTAAAACAAATAAAATTAAGATCATCTATATATAGATGCTCAGTCTCCAGCAGAGACCAATGATCACACTCTCTGGGGTGGGTCCTGGACATGAGCAGTACTCGAACGCCCTGCAGGAGCAGCCAGGGATGCAGCCACAGTAATCTCCTGGTCCTCCAGGCCAGAGGCTGCCTGCCTTTTCCTGGGAGAGGACGGAGGGAAGAGAATCTGAATGAGAAGGAGACAGGGTAGATGGGGACAATTTTTCTACCCCCTTGATCCAGTAGGTCAGAGACTTTGGGCTTCAGACCTTATTTTCCTCCTTTTCTCCTCTTCTCCCTGTCTCCTGGGGCTCCTGCTGGGGTCCACTGGCCTAGTAAGAGGAGAAGGCATGGAATTTGGAATTTGGGGCTGCAGACCAAGTCTCCTTCCTCCTCCCCACCCAGCCGTTCCTTGGGGAGCTGGGAGTCTGTGTCCTCCAAGACTCATGCTGCTGACAGATGCCCAGCACAAGATCCCTGCAGGAACCCCAAGAGTGTAGCCAGGAAGAGGAGGATAGGTGTCTGGGGATGTCGCTCACAGGGCGGGCCAACCACCCACAGCCAGGACCCCGGGCATCCAGCAGGTGCTGCAACCAGAACACAAAAACTCCAGGATAGGCTCTCCTCGAACCCAGTCACAGAGAGTTCTAGCCTGAAGCAACTTCAAGCCTCGGCAGGACTCACTTGTGGGGATGGAGTGGCCTGGAGACTCTGGACAAAGGCCTCATCCCAAATCCCCACCCCACTTGTGGGACAAGCCCCTTCACCTTTCTGGGCCTCAGTTTCCTCATCTGTGAAACATGGCTCAGAATCACTTCTACCTGCAAGGCTGACCCTCACGCATATGGTACCCTTCCTTATGCAAGTTAGAAAAACGCACTCCTCCCTTAAGGCTTTTCTAAGTGTTAGAAAACGTGTCAAAGTATTCTGATTTTCTTAGAGAATACTGCCATCTACTGGACAACTGACAAATATGCAAGTCTATACTGTCTAGGACGTGACTATTGTCCTTTTAGAGGAAGGATCCTTGTGCAGTGTACAACCTCCACAGCCATACACCGCAGTCCTGTCTACCTCATAGGGTTGGCGTGAAGAAGATACTTCAAGTGCTTAGACAGGTACCTGATATGGAGTAAGCTGTATATTAGTGTAATCATCACAGTCATTATCACTGATGTTATTATTTGCCTATCACAGTACTAGATGCTGGAGACAGTAGTACACACAATGTATCTGTCAAGGCAAGCGGATATGGCTCATGCAATTGGGCTCCTGTCTACCATATATGAGGTCCAGGGTTCGATGCCCAGGGCCTCCTGGTGAAAGCAAGCTGGCCCATATGGCGAGCTGGCCCACACGGAGTGCTGCCCCATGCAGGAGTGCTGGCCCACATGGAGAGCTGACGCAGCAAGATGACACAACAAAAAGAGACACAGAGGAGAAATAATAAGAGACGCCGCAGACCAGGGAACTGAGGTGATGCAAGAGAACGATCGCTTCTCTCCCACTCCGGAAGGTCCCAGGATGGGTTCCTGGTGCTGCCTAATGAGAATATAAGCAGACACAGAAGAACACACAGCAAATGGACACAGAGAGCAGAGAATGGAGGGAGGGGGGGAGAAATAAAATAAAAATAAATCTTAAAAAAAAAAAAATATATATATATATATATATATATGTATGCATCTGTCGAGGCTGAGGGCTGGGTCAGGGACTGGAGAGCCGGAGAGCCGGAACACCAGCCCCACTGCTTCCTCCCCCAAGCACACACAGACATGCTTGCACATGCGTCTGGAGTCTAATGGGGTCTCCCTAAACTGCCAACTTCACTGAGAGGCCAATGAAGTCCCCAGAGATCTGGGGTGTAGAGAGTGCCATCGTTTCTGTTCTCCAACAGCTTGGAGGTAGGGAGGCGAATACAATTGTGGAGAGGGAGCACCTGATCCTTCTTCAAAAGTGCCCCACCACCACCCCTCTGTCTCTGCCTTCTGGCTCCCCCCTTTCCCCCCTTCTCACCAGCAGCTTTTTTTTTTTTTAAGATTTATTTATTTCCCCCTCCACCCCCCACCCCAGGGGTCTGTTCTCTGTGTCTATTTGCTGCGTCTTCTTTGTCTGCTTCTGTTGTTGTCAGGGGCACAGGAATCTGTGCTTCTTTTTGTTGCGTCAGTCATCTTGCTGTGTCAGCTCTCCGTGTGTGCGGAGCCATTCCTGGGCAGGGCCATTCCTGGGCAGGCTGCACTTTCTTTCGCGATGGGCGGCTCGCCTTACGGGCACATTCCTTGCGCGTGGGGCTCCCCAGAGCGGGGACACCCCTGCTAGGCACAGCACTCCTTGCGTGCATCAGCACTGCGCATGGCCAGCTCCACACGGGTCAAGGAGGCCCAGAGTTTGAACCGCGGACCTCCCATGTGGTAGACAGACGCCCTAACCACTGGGCCAAATCCGCGGCCACCGGCAGCTTCTTGATGGCAAACAGGAATCAGAAAGGATTCCAGGGCAGAGGGGTGGTCCCAGGTCCCCCCAGCAAGAGAACGGTCCAGAGAGGCTGCACTGACACCCTGCCCTTCTCCAAGATTCCTTTGGTCCCTGGCCCACAGTCCTGGAGAAAGTGGTACAGATAAAGGGAGCCCACTGGAAGACAAGTGTGGGGGGGAACTGCTCCCTCCCCTGCCCTAAAGCCACAGATGTTCAGGGAATATGTCCCAAGAAGTTGCGGGAAATGGTCACCTCAGGATAGGGAGGACCTGGGTCAGAGGGTTCCCTGACCCCCAGACTCAGGGAAAACACAGAAGTGAAAACACAAGGGAGTGAGGGTCAGGCTGGGAGACTGCAGCACTTGGGACCCTCACACCAGGCGTCCTGGTCCCTAGAGTGAGTGTCTGTGCATTCTGTGGTCTGTCTGACTTTCTGGGCTGTGTGTTCTCATGGGAAAAGCCCTGTTCGAGGCCTTGCCTGTGTCTACAGGTGCTTATCTGGGGATCTGTTCTCTCATTTCTGTCTCAAATCTCTTGGAATCATCGTGCCTCTTCTCTCCGAGGGTTGGCGTCTGTCTGAATTCCCGTCACCAGGCTTGCGCTTTCTGAGTCCATCTCTGACTGAGCTGGTGTCTTTCGTCTTCCTCCTCTTTCTCGTTAGCCCCTTCTTTGTCTTCATCTCCTTTTCCATGTGTGCCTGCCTGCCTGTCCCTCCAGGTCTGCCTGTGTGTCCTCCCTTCCTTCTTCCCTCTTGCCCCTCTCCCTGTCTTTAAGAGCTGGATTCTGGCCTGGAAGATCCTCCCTCTGGCCCCAGACCTGGCCCCTTTTCTCTTCCCTGAGCCACCATATCCCTTTGAACCTTGGCCCCCAGACCCGGTGCTGCCAGTGAAAGTGAGGCAACCCAGGGCTTTCCCTAACCACAGGAGAGAAGCTTCCCGGCTTGGAAGGAAGCATCCTGAGTTGGGTAAGTCTGTTAGGGGAACTGGGGACAACCAACTTAGGGCCTCCTGAGAGAGAGTTAGGGGCTGGGGATGGATAATTCTGTGGAGTGGAGACCTACCAAGCAGGATGATTTGGAAGAGAGAATGAAAGGATAATTCGGGGACTTCTGGAAAGAGGGAACCGAGAGTAAGTACTCTGAAGAGGGGGATTCTGGGGTGTGTGGCTTCTGAGGAGAGGGAAATTCAAGGAGAGGAAAATGCCAGGGGAGCCAGTTGCTGGGGAGAGGAAGGACATTCCCTTCAAAGGTAGATTCTGAGGGAGGTAGTCCTAGGAGGGTGATGGGAGATTCTGGGAAATGTGGATTGTAGGGGAGGGAGATTCAGGAGGGGGATTCTAGTGGTAGTGGGTCCTGAGAAGAAGCTTCTAGGGAGGATGTTTGGGGGGAGAGGGTCCCAAGGATTCAAGGAAAGAGGAATTCGAGGGTGAGGGCTCTGAAGAGGGAGATTTGGGGGTGGATCTCTGAGAGGACTCTGGGAGACAGGGAATCTGGGGAGAGGAGGCTCTGAAGGGAAGAGAATTCTGGGAAAAAGTTAAGCTCTGAGGGAGGGTACTTTGAGAGGAAAAGGATTCTGAGAGAGAACTCTGGTAGAGGGGTTCTGGGGATTGGATTCTGGGAAAGGTGGATTGGGAGAGGATTCTGGTTGAGTGGGATTCTGAGAGGGGGAGTCCAGAAGGGAGGAACATGACGGGGGGATGGGAGGGCCCTTTTTAGGGGCCAGTGAAAATTGATGCTAGAGAAGCACCGAGGGGATTATTAAAGAGGGCAGAGCCCGAATGCAAAAGAAAACCGGCGGTGACCAGAGAAGACTGAGGAAATGCCTAACAAGTCTAGCTCATCCGCCTCCCTCTGCACACGCCACTCTTCAGGACTCCCCGCTTCCACCTCCTAGGCCCCGCCTCCCCGCTCCCAAGATCCACCTTCCCGCCGCTAACCCAGGCTCCGCCCCCTAGCGACCACAGAAGTCGTAAAGCTCCCTCCTGTCGCGATGCAGCGCTCAGGGCGCTTGCGCAGACCCTGAAAAGCGGCCTGGGTGGCCCCGAGCTTCCCTTTTCCGGTTACGGCGCAGCGCGGTGAGGAGCTCGTCTAAGCCCGCAACCATGCCGTCCAAGGGCCCGTTGCAGTCGGTGCAGGTCTTCGGACGCAAGGTGGGCCGGGCATTCGCTGGGAGGGACTAGGGGAGGCCAGGATCTAGGAAAGCCTGGTAGGCAGGGGTCTGAAACCAACTTGGGAACTGGGGTCCGGTGCTCACGCGGCCCCGCTCCCGTTTTCGCTTTCCACAGAAGACGGCTACAGCCGTGGCGCACTGTAAACGGGGCAACGGCCTAATCAAGGTGAACGGGCGGCCTCTGGAGATGATCGAGCCGCGCACGCTGCAGTACAAGGTAAGGTGATGGGGGAAGGCCGCTTGGGTTGAGTGGAGAGCTCCGGAGACGGAGATATTCGGAAGCTGAGGGATCTGGTGTTAACAACGGAATACTTAGAAGCACAGTTTGGGGCGGCAGAGTGGGCTAATCGGGATAGAGTAGGGGTGCAGGAGATAAACGCCGAGTTAGGAGTGAAAAAGTTAATGTTGAAGGTTAGGGGGGTGATTTGAAAACGGGGGTATTTGGAAGCCCACCCAACTGGGGACGTGATGACAAGAATGCCAGAGCTTATCCGGCCTAGATTCTTGCAATGTGAGGCATCTGTTATGTTCACAATTGTGTTTTCACCTGAAAAGTGTCTATGTAAGTTCCAGAGAACAGGGATTAATGTTTAAATCCTAAGTAACATCTACACTGCGGGGTCATGGTGAGAATTGAATAAGTGTCTGAGTCTTGTGAAACAGGTATTCAGTATTAAGGGCTTGCGGTTAATACTGACCCAGTTTTCTTGAAGCTTGTTTGTGTACAGCCTCCTGTTGGGTGCTGGGGACCCAGTAGTGACCCAGATAGCCTCAGGTCATGCCCTCATGAAGCTCCCAGTTCGATAGGTGAGGCAGACTGGACCCATTAGCAAATACTGACCCAGAGTGGCCAGGTCAGAGGATTCAAACCAGGGTAGATTTCCTAGGGGAGGAGACCTTTTTGAGACCTAAAGCTTGTAAAGCCAGAAGTGTTCCAGTCAGAGAAAACACATAGAAAGAGCTAGAACCGGGAAGGGGAGGTTTATAGTGTAATTGTAATTTCTTTGGAAATCTGTTAGGCTCAAAGGGAAGGCAAGACACCTGACGGCCCAGGTGTGGCTTTCCACTGTTGGAAGCATCTCTGATGGTTGTAAAAGTTTTCCTTACTGTTGATTTAGAGTGTCATTCTTCTAAGACTTCAGTCTTAAGAGATGGGGGATCAGAGATCCAAAGACAGACCGAAAAACCCCACGATTGCCTTTATCTGGACTTGGTTTCCCACTGTAGCAGTCTCGTTTGATTACTTTGAACCTCCTCTGCTTCCTTGGCTTTGTACAGAGTAGAGAAGCCCAGGATGGCAGTCCCTCCATTTTACTAGCACAGTGAGACTGGTGGCGGAAGTTACATAGAGGGTCCAGTAGTGACCTAAAGCCATTTTCGTGCCCTCTTCCTCCAGCTACTGGAACCTGTTCTGCTTCTGGGCAAAGAGCGGTTTGCTGGCGTGGACATCCGCGTCCGTGTGAAGGGTGGTGGTCATGTGGCCCAGATTTACGGTGAGTGCCAAGAACTGCATGCTGGAGTGGTAGGTGGTCCTGGGAGTAAGGCCATGGTCTTGGTCCTTCACAAAGCTCATGTGCCCCATTTTTGTGTACATCTTCCTCACAGCAATCCGCCAGTCCATCTCCAAAGCCCTGGTGGCCTATTACCAGAAATGTGAGTGGGGCCTTCCCATTGGATGGATGGGTGGAAGCCCTCAACACCAGAGAGTAAGAGGAGGATTCTCTTTATTTAAATCTTTTCCACCCCTTCTCTTATCGCCAGATGTGGATGAGGCTTCCAAGAAAGAGATCAAAGACATCCTCATCCAGTACGACCGGACCCTGCTGGTGGCTGATCCCCGTCGCTGTGAATCCAAGAAGTTCGGAGGCCCTGGTGCCCGTGCTCGCTACCAGAAATCCTACCGATAAGCCCACTACAAGGAGCAGGGTTCACCTTTATAATAAACCAGGGTTGTGGGATTTTAAGGTTCCAAGAACTCCTGTGGTCTTTTGTGGTAATGTTGGGTTGGGTTGGGACTTTGACTAGACAGAATGCAGGAAACACCCCTTGCCCATTGCCAGTCTGGATTTAGTCCTCCCCAGAAGCTACCACTATTCTGGGGTTAGTGTGGATGGAAGGCAAGTGGGAGCAGACCTGGTCTCCCCTGTGACTCCACTAGGGAGCAGGGTTGGTTCTGGGCTGGTGGTGAGTGGAGTCCTTGTGGATTTGTCTCTTTGTTGTAGTTTATAAGGGTTTGTCAGTGAGAAGCAGAAGAAATATGTTAAACCCGTATTCCTTAAAAGGAATGGTTATGAAGAAAGTGGGGAAGGGCCTTGCCTGGCTAACCTGGGCCTGGGAAAGTTTTTCCTTATGCAGAACTGTAGTGTGGACAGGACTGATCTGGCTCCCCCCCCTCCCCCCCATCTCTAGTCTCTAGTCCCTGTGCAGACCATTTTTATGTTCTTCTTTATGTTCTTTCCCATTTCTGGGTCTCTGTATGTGGCAGGTTTCTTGGCCTCTGCCACAGTTTTCAGTTCCTATTGATTGGCTTTGCTCTCCAGGTGTCAGCAGTACCTCCTAGGGAAAGGCCCTCCCTGGCCTCAAGCAGGTCCCAGTTAGGCTGTCATCCTTTTTATGGCAGCATGGGTCTAGGGGTTTGTCCATCTGTAGTGAGCTCAGAGCAGTTTTCCTGAGTGTTGCTTGTGGATTAAATTGCCTTTTAAAAAAGTTTTCCCATTGTACAGAGGGAAAGGAGTACCAGGCAATTAAGTAGCTCACGCAAGGGCACGTGGATTGGGGAATTTGGGGAGTAGTTCACTGGTTCTAGGAAGCGTGGGACCCACGGGAAGCACCTGCCCAGCCTAGGTAGAATGGGTTTTAACAAGAGGTCCAAGAGCTTGAACTGAAATTCAAAAAAACATTCTTGTGGTGGGGATGTGTTAGTACGGGTATGATATAGTTATTAAATTATACACAGTATAGTGTGGACTTAGTAAGGGGTCCGTGGAGGGACTGGTGGGTTCTGGGAGAGATGATCCTTGAGCTCTAGAGGACAGTAGGTGTGAGCTGGGGATCACATCTGGGCGCTGCTTCAGTCTCGTTTGTTCACTGGCTTCCTCCCAACCCTCTGTCTTGCTATGTGACCACAACCTACATCCCACTTCTGGAGTGTTGTTGATAGTGGAAAAGGGCAAATTGGCCTGAATGAGTTGAATGGACTGTGAGGGAGCTGGTGAGGGGCCAGGTGTGGAGGGCATCTCTGCTTCAGTGGCAGCCTTTGCAGCCATCTGCTCCAAGTGGGGTTCCATGCTGTTGGGTATATGGGAAAACATGGCACTTGAACACTGAGGGGGGAAGCTTCACAAACACGCATTATAAAAGGAGTTGGGAGATTTAAGTTACAGCAATCCTGACCAGTTTAACATTGTATATATATGTACTATATAATAGACTATTTCCTTCCTCAAAGTTCTTTTGGACAGTGCTAGTGTGTATAGGGAGTACCTAAAAGCCCTTACTTGCACTAGGATGAGTGCCAAGCCCTTTGAGGTTAGTGACATAGCTGCCTCAGGTTACATAAGGGAAAACAGGCCTAGAGGCAAACTTCTGTGGCTTGTCAGGTATAGCATTGGAGACGGTGGGTTTTTTTTTTTTGTTACTGGGGATTGAACCCAGGACCCTGTTTGGGGGAGGCAGGTGCTCAACCACTGAGCTACATTCACACCCTGAAGCTGGAGTTTGAACCGGGTTTTAGCTTACTACACAGGGCAGTGGGAACACCCTCACCCTTCTGGGCCTGACTTGGCTGCAGCTCTAAAAGGCTGGGTTTAAGGAAGCCATTCCTGAGACGGACATACTGGGGCCTTGAAGCAGATGCCGGCAGGATGGAATTTAGGGGTAGACCAGGAGGAGGGGCCTCGGGCTGCCTGGTGCCCATGATTTTCCTGAGGGATCCAGAGACCCCTTACTGAAGTTCCCGGCTCAGCACAGCTGGGATACATCTGGAGAGGCTAAAGGAGCACCCCTCCTTACCCGGAACCGAGCCTTGAATAGAAAGCCCCCTTTCTCCCTGCCACCTCTTCAAATACCAGGAATTCCAGCACCCACTGGGAGCCCAGGCCAGGCTGATGACTTTTCTCCAGCTGGGAATATGCAGCCGGGGGCGGCTGGGAATGTGCAGCTGGGGGTAGAGGCGGGGAGGGGCGGCCTGAGCTCTGACCTGGGGAGGCAGCAGTGGAGTCTTGCACCACTGCAGGCTTAGGGCTTCGCCTCAGCCACTGCGGGGCCCCCAGTAGGCGTTCAGTAAGCGAGCCAGCAGCCACCATTGACTGAGCCAGGTATTGTGCTGGTTACTTTATTCAGCTAATTATGAGAGTACCCTGGGGCCCGCGGAGCACCAGGCTGTCAGTCCCCGGCAGGCAGGGAAGCGTGTGCTGTGGAACCCCCAGGAGCAAGAGCAGCACCCGGCGCAGGACAGGCACTCGACGTACCCGGGCACATTCTGGTGCCAGGCTGGAATCGAGTCCCTGCTCCGACGCATCTTAGCACCTGGGCAACTCTGCTTCCGTTTCCTCATCCCTAAAGTGGGGGTTAGAGACCATCCTCACTTCGTGTTGGGAAGATTAAAAGTGAATTAGTTCATATAAAGTGTAAAGCCTGTGGCATACAGTTAGTACTCATTTTAAGTTGTTAAATTCAGATTCCTAGGTCCCTGTCCTAAAGGTTCTGATTCAGTAAATTGAGACTAGATCCTGGAAGCTGTGATTTTAACAAGGGGAGCGAGAGGTTCACACTCATTTACGACTCTGAGCTGAATCTCCACAGTGATCCCACGAGGCAGGTACTATTGTCCTCATTTTACAGATGAGAAAATCAAGGCTTCAAGGTGAAGTCACCCGGTGGGAAGCCAGTATTCAGACCCACCCAGGTTACACCCTTTCAGCCAAGACTTAGGATGCCTTGCAGAATCCCAGGGAAGATTAAACAAGAATGTGCCAAGTATAAGGGGTTAAGTGTTTGATGAAGGAAGTTGATACTGTTATCAACACCAAAGCAGCTACTTGCTATGCTTCTCCCTGCTTGTGCTGCGCTTGGGAGAACCGGACAGTGGGTGGGCACAAGAATGGGATGTGCATGAAGGTGCAGGTATGGAGTGGTTGCCAAAGGAAATCAGAGAATTGGGGCAGACTTTCCAGAGCCCAAACAAGATCTGCCCTGATATCAGCAAGGAACTGTCTGAAGTTTTGTTCCAAGATCAAGAACCCAGTTAAGGAGGTCTGCTTACGGAGATGTTAAAATGGCCAGAGGGACAGAGATGAATATGAAGAGATGGATGGATACATGGAGAGGTCTGGATGGGTGGGATATTGCATTGATGGCGGAATGGAGGCTGGATTGGGAGTGGGCAGGATGGATAGGATAGAGGTGGCTGAATAGACGAGGTGGATGGTGGGTGATGGCTTGGAAGCTCATCAGAGGGAGAGTGGATGAAGAGATGGAAGGACAGCTGGCTGGCTAGTTGTGGAGAAGACTGGTGGGCGAGATACATGGACGCAAGGTTGGACACATCAACTAAGGGAAAGAATTCCTAGGAAGTCTACTTGGAGGGGTCTGAGATAAACCAAACATTTTTGCTATGTCAGACTGCCATTGCTAAGTGTTCTGTCATCCCCCACTGCCTCCAGAACGGCAAATTACAATTTCATAATATTAACAAAATAGTGACATCATCCCCTTCAACATTCCCGCTGAGCATCAAAGTAAGAAGAGCCATTCGCCAAAGCAGATCCCTGGAGTTGAAAGGCTGCAGCAATTTTGAGACCTGCACTCAGCGTCTGGACTTCTGGGTGAGGTTCTGGGGGTCTGTGGCATCTGGTTGAAGTCCTTGCTTTTCCCGAAGCCTGACGTCCTGGCTCACGTGTGGAAAGGGGTATCAGGAGCCCCCTGGGCCCTGCGAGGGACCACAGATTCCTGGGTGGGGGCCAAGAGAGCAGGGTGGCTCAACTTGACCTGGGCCTTGGCTGGCCGCAGCCGCCCACCCCCTCCCACGTGGATGCTGACCGTGGTGGCGTAGCTCAGTCGCCTGGCTGGTGGCGGAGGGGGCTGGGGCTGGGGCTGGGGCGGTGGTGAAGGTGCCCGTGACGTGGGGGCAGAGGAGGACCAGGGCCCCCGGGAGGCCGAGGGGCCCTCTCCCCCAGGCCCCTGCCGCCGGGCCAGGCTCTGGCTGATGTACGAAGCTGCCAGGTATCTCGAGAGGGCAGCTGCGTTAGGGCCCAGGAGCCGACGGGTGGGGAGTGGGGGGCTCTGGGGTGGAGTCAAGTCCAAAGACTCTGGCCTGGCAGTATGAGGGACCAAGTGTCCTCCTGGCTTAGAGAGAACCACGGTGGCCTGGACCAGGGTGGGTGACAGGCCCTGAACGTCCTGAGAGCTTCCCTGCTCAGGCAGAGGTGTGGCAGCCGGAACATGGACGTTTGTGAGCCTTCTCTGCTCCGACGAGGGTGTGAGCTTGGGGACCTGGCTGTCTGTGAGGTTTTGCTGCTTGCGCAGGGCAGCAGCTGGGCCCTGGACATCTGGGGGCCCTCCCTGCTCAGGCAAAGGCGTGAGGGCTTGGACCCGGATGTCGGCAAGGCCTTGTGGCTGGGGCACCTGAGTGTCTGCAAGGTCTTGCGGCACAGGCAGTGGAGTGCCGGCTGGGAGCTGGGGATCCAGGGGACCTCCACCTGCAGGCAAAGGTGTGGCAGCTGGCGCCTGCGTGTCTGAGAGGCTGTGTGGCAAGGACAATGAGGTGTCCGCTGGGAGCTGGTGGCCCAGGTGGCCTCCATGCATAGGCAAAGGATTGATGGCTTGGCCCCAGACAGTGACTGGGCCCTGAACATCCCGGGAACCTTCTGGCTCAGTTAATAGGGTGCTGGCTGGGCTCTGGCCGTCTAGGTGACCTTCTTGCCTGGGCGCAGGAGTGGTGTCTGGAACCAGGACATCAGAAGCCCTTCCCTGCTTGGGCAAAGGTGAGGTGGGCAGAACTCGGACGTCCACGTGGCATCCTTGCTCAGGAGAAAGGGTGGTGGATGGGACCTGTACGTCCAGGAGGCCTCTTAGCACAAGCAAAGGAGTGGAAGCTGGACCCTGGATTCCCAGGTGGTCTTCTTGATCAGGCAAAGTAGTAAGAGCTGAAACCTGGATGTCTGGGGGCCCTTCCTGCTTGGGCAGCGGTGTGCTGGCTGGAACCTGGAGAGCTTGGGGGCCTCCCTGCTCAGGTACAGGGGTAGCAGCTGGAACCTGAAGTCCCAGACGGTCTTGCTCAGGCAAATTTGAGACATTTAGACTCTGACCATCAAGGCAGTCTCCCCGCTTAGACACAGGTGTGGCAGCTTGAACCCGGGCAGCAGGGCTCAGGGAAACAGATTCCTGGGCACAGGTCAGCGGGAAGGCCAGCTCGCACACCAGCACATGTCCGAAGGCAGGCAGGGGCCCTGCAGACAGAGGAAGGAGGACCACGTCAGGACCGCTGCCCCAGCTTGGCCACCGCTGCCCACCACATGCCTCGTCCTCACCTGGCTGGGCCTGCTCGTGGGGCAGGCAGGGGGACAGCTGGGGTTGGGCCAGAACCCGCGGCCGGCGGCGGGGGGCGTTGGCGCACGCCCGTGTCTCAGCCCGCTGCATCTGCTGGATCCGCTCGCTGTAAAGCCGCGCCAGCTCTCGTACCCGGGAGGCTGCCCTCTCTGACCTCGGGGGCCCCGCCTTCCCACTCCCGCTGCCTCCTCCCAGATCTGAATCTTCCAAGATCAGCAGTGGCTCTGGGAAACCTGGCCGGGCCAGCTGCCCCTGCTCCAATGCCCGCCAGGCGCTCCGGATTTCTGAGCAAGAGCGGAATTCCAGCTCGTCCGGGAAACCCTGATCTCGGGTGGCATCCTGGGGCTGGAAATTCGGGAATGATCCTCCTTCTTCATCCTCCTCCTGTCCTGGCCCGCTACCTGAGGGGGGTTCTCCCAGCTTTCCGGAACTGCTTCCAGGGAACAGCTCGGTCCTGGTGGCTAGAGCCTTATCCAGCTCCTGCAGGGGTCCCTGGAGCCAGGAGTCACAGGGAAGGGCAGGAGTTCCGGAAAGACTGGGAATGTCAGGGACACTAGCGATGGTTGGAAGGCAGGGCATTTCAAAAACACTGGAAATGTCAGAGAGACTGGGAAGGCAGGGAATTTTGGGAATTTCAGAAAGGCTGGGAATTTCAGGGAGGCTGGGTACATCAGGAATTTTGGCAAGGCTGGGAATGTCAGGAATTTCAGCCGCACTGGAACTTTCAAGCCCCTCCAAGACATGGAGTGGAGAAGGCCCTCGTTCATCCATCTCCAGCTCTTCCTCTTCCTCCTCCTCTTCTGAAGAGTCCCGGCTGGGCAGGGCTTGGAACGCGAAGGTTTCATTGTCTCCTGGCATCTGGGAATCTCCGGAGAACTCAGGAATGTCATGGGGAGACTTCCGCAGAGGGCACTGGGGAAGAGGCCAAAGTTTCAGGGTGGGTTGGCCTGTCTCTGCCCCAGCCTGGAGCCCCCAGGGCTCCCATGACGAAACCCCAGCTTACCCCTGGGTCCTGGAGGCCTCTCTGGTTCAGCAGTTCCAGGATTTCTTCAGTGATTGAGGTCCCAGAGGGGTCCAGGCTTGGGGGTTCCGTGTCCTCCAGGTCCTCAGAGGGTCCAGAAGCTGGAACTGGCGGCTGAGCCTCCAAGGGGGGGTACAGCTCGCCCTCGCTGCCAGCATGCTGTGGGGAGGGAAAGGGGATGGAGAGCAAGGGCCAGGAGGAACCCCCTTCCCCCCTCAGCCCCCTCCTTTTACAAATGGAAGAACCCAAGCCCCTAGCCCCTAGCCCCCTTCTTACTCTGACCCAAACTTTGGAACTCAAGCCTTTTCCTCCCTCAGCACCGCGACACCAGCCCCTAGGCCTGGCACAGGAGATTTCTTACCTTGAGTCTCGGCTTAGCTGGGAATGCAGAGATGAGAAGAAGAGTTAGTGAGATACAGGAACAAGAGCTATTCCTCGTAACTGCGAGTTGCCCCAATCACCCCCTTTCCCTGGCACCTGGGGCAGGTTAGAGAGACTGACAGGGACAGGCCGGGGTGGGCTGGGGCAGTCACTGACCGTTCTGTGAAAACATGACATAAGGGTCCTTCGCTGGCTCTGGGGGGGGAGGACACAGTGATGTCAGGGGCCCAGATCCCACCACCCCAATCCCTGGCTCACTTTCTGGATGGGTGCTCACCAGACTGTCTGCGGCCTCGGCGAGTCCTGGACAGTCCTGGGGATGGAGCTGTGGGTCGGGAGCAGGAGTCAGGAGCCCGTTAGGAGCCCAGCTCCAGGGCCTGGGGCCTCGGGGCCGTCCTCTCACTTACCTGTATTCCTTCGGCCTGGGGTGAAACTTCTGGCATCTCGAGGTTGGGGAGATCCGAGCGGGGGTGTCCGGGGCTCTGGGATGGGCTTACTCTTGGGAGCACCTGTGTGAGAGTTGTGGGGCTGAGAGTACACTTTTTCCTGGAAGTACTTCCTCTCCATCCACATCCTGCCAGACCCAAGCCTCACCGCCCCCAACTCACAGTGCAGGCTGTTTTCCAGGAGAACTTGTTTTGCCTGAAAGAGACGGGGATGGGGACTGAAGGAACCGGGTCTCTGAGCACCCAGAGGCCTCGCAGCCCCCTCCACGGGGGCTGTCAACCCGCTAGGCATGGCGATTAATCCTCGCCACAACCCTGTGAGGTAGGTTCTGTCCACTTGTAATTCGCCCAGGCGAGGAAACTGAGGCCCAGGGAGGTTAAGTACTTGCTCCAGGTCACACGGCAGGGATCCGGCAGGGCTGGGGCTCTGAGCGGGCAGCCCCCCCTCCACCTTAGCTCTCGGGTCGTTCGGGGGACTCCCTGCATGCAGAGGGCCTCCCGCTGTGGCGGCCTACCTTGGCGGGGATGGAGGCAGGGTGGTTCTCAAAGAAGAGGCGCTGGAGACAGTGAATCCACAGCCTCTTCTCTTCCTGGTTCTTGGCCTGGGCGAGGGGCGCCAGGCGTGAGGCCCAGGGGCTGGGGAAGTCCTGCCCGCCCGCCCTGCCCTGCGCTCACCTGCAGCAGGTGCCTGTGCTTGGGAATGGTCAAATCGGACACCTTGAAGCCGAGAGGGTCACGAGGGCTCTCGCTCACGCTCAGGTTGCAGCACTGGACGCGGGGGCAGACAGTGGCAGGCTCAGGGCCCCTGGTGGCCTTAGTGATGTAGCCCTGTAGGTGGCTCTGGACCCCTTCCCCCAAGAACTTGTGTGGTGGAACCCTCCACCTGGACCACAAAGCTGTGCTCCCTGTAGCTCTATGGGGGGGCCCCTTCTCCCCCCTGCGCCGTGAAGATGCCCCATCGTGGGCAAATCCAGGGTGCCCAGGCCTTACGCCTTTATCACCGCTGCGCCCTGCGGCCCTGTCCCTCCCTCCATGCCCCCCCTTCAGGTATCCAGGCACCTGCCCACAGACCGTCCCTTCTAAGCCCATTCTAGCCCCACGCCCTCCTGCAAACTCACGAAGATGTGCCCCTTGTAGGTGTATTCCGGCCCCCGGCGCTTGGCCACGAGCAGCATCCGAGAGAACAGGAAGAGCAGCCGCTCGCCCCCGCGCAGCCGGGGACCGCCGCCCCCGCCGCCCCGGAAGGCGCCCTCCAGCACCAGCTCCCCGAAAGCGCTGAGCTCCGGCCCCGTCCAGCCGCTCAAGCGCCGCTGCACTTCCTGCCGGGAACCCGCAGGTGACGGGGCACATGGAGGCACAGGGTGGGTGGCACACGCCAAGGTGGGGTTAGCGACAGCCCGCCCTGAGGCCACCTCGGAAGCACCAGCCCCCCACCCCTGCCCCAGGCCTTCTTGTCCTCCCCCCCCCATCCAGCTGGCTCCAGACCACCGTGGGGCCACCTGGAGGCGCGCGGCGTGCTCCTGCTTGCGCTTCATGTCGTTGATGTACCAGGCCACCGCTGTCATGGACACGATGGCTTCCTCCCACCACCTCGCGGCCCCCGGCCCCTGGACCTTCGGCCCAGTGCTTGCCTAGCTCCTGCCGGGCAGCCACCGTGTACACAGGAGAGGAATGAAAGGAGGAGGAGAGGGATGGGAGAAAGAGAAACATAAAGGTAGGAGAGAGATGCAGAGAAGCGAAAAGACACAAATGCAGAGACAGAACATGGGATCAGCTGCGATTAGTCTCTACCCTGCCAAGCACTGGCCCAGTTGCTAGGGACCAGATGCCTTCCAGGTGCGCAGTGAGGTGCATTCAGGGGGTGCTTCCCAGGCACCCACCAGAAGCACCATCATGTGGTCAACGGGACTGGACCCCCACCCAGCCCCCCAGGGGCTGACCTGCAGCAACAAGTGGTACTTGAGGATGCGCTGAACAGGTTTCAGCAGGAAGCTCTGCAGGGGCAGCGAGTGGTGAAGCTGGGCCTGGCGCTCCTGCAGCCACAGGGCCGCTGGCGGAGACAGCGACAGCTCCCGCAGCAGGGCCAAGGAACTGAGGGCACAGCACAGGGCAAGAGTGGCTGGCAGTTGGGGCAGGCAGGCGGGGAGGGGCCAGGGCATGGCTAGGGTTCAGGGGCGGCGGCGGCTGGCAGGGGTCAGGGGCAGGCTAAGGAGAGATCAGGCACTGTCGAGGGCAGGGTTGGAGCTGGGTGGGGTGGGGGTGGGGGAGGCTGGCTGGCATATCAGCTGGTGGGCACGGCCTGGGGGCCCAGCAGGGGCCCCTTGCCCCTCACCTCGGGTAGTTCATGCAGTACAGCGTGTAGATGTCAAAATCCTCACTCTGTGGGTGACATGGGAGTCAGGGAGACCCCAGGCCCTGCTCCCTATGAGCCCCCTTAGCCTGGCCCAGGCCTGCTTCTCCCACCAGGACCCACCCGGATTGAGAGACCCCTCCCCTTTGACTCACCCTCTGCACGAAGCACTCGGCAATGCCCCCCGCACTGCTGCTGCCTTCCAGGTCCTCCAGGAGCTCGCTGTGGGGGAGACAGGAGGAGTGAGGGGCGCCCAATGGTCGGCGGGGGCTGGGGGCTCAGTGGGGGCCAGGAGCTCTCCTTGGGGTGTCATGTCTAGAGGGAGGGGCCTCTGATCACTACAAGGACACCTCATTTCTCAGGCCTGGGACCCTGCCACCATCCTCACAGCTGGCTGGAGCCCGGGGGTGCCAGGTCATGACCCCTGGGACTGAGCGCTTCCACACAACAAGACTCTTTGAATACGACAGCTGGGAAAGGCCCAGGCAAGCTAGGGTCATGTCCTCTGGCCCCACATGGGTCCTTGCTCGATCCCAATCCCAGACCTATCATCGTCCAAAGACTCGTCCTGCTGCTTGGACCCTGGCCAACACCTGGACCTCACCCAGCTGCTCAAACCCCCCCACCCCAGGTCCTCACTTCCCACCAGGACCCCTGCCCACTGCCACAGCACCCCAAGGACCAGTTGGGACAGAACATAGGCCCCTGCCCGCCACCAGGCACCCCTGGCCACTCCATGCACCCCTGACCTGCTGAACTCGTAGATGTCCTCGACGTTGGCGAAGAGCGTGCCCACCTGCTCCGTGGTCAGCCCCAGCGCCCTGCCGTCCAGCAGGGGGCCCAGGTAGTCCTGTGGGAGGACTGGGGTCACGGGGGCCGAGGGCTGGCCTGGGTCTCCCTCCCGTGCCTGCACCTCACCTCCACGATGCTGCGGAGGTCCCGGACGTAGGCCCGCTCGGTCTCCACGATCTCGCGGGCCACCCGCTCCAGCCGCGAGGGTTTCGCTGAGCCCACTGTCCCCACAGGCGACAGATGCAGGCGGATGGGGGGCCCTGGTGGGGGCTCCGGCCGGGAGGCTGAGCAGGCTGGGGTGGGCCCCGGGGCCGGCTCCCCCTCGGAGCCCACCGTGCTCAGGGATGTGGAGCTTCCAGAACCTCGGGGGGAAGCCATGGAGGCGGCGGCAGGGGCGGCTGGGGTGGAGAACAGGCCGGGGCTTTCCCCACTTCTCACCTCCCACGGCCCCGGTTCACTCAGCCCCCACAATCACCCCCACTCGGCGAATGTCTTTCCCACTTGCTCCCTCCTCCCCTTCCCTGCCTTAGTCCAGTCCTGTCATTGTCATGGTCGTCTTGTCATCGTCTTCTCCCACAGAGGTCCCTGACCGGTCACCTCCCTGGGCTTCCTGCCCTGTTCCCTCTACTTCACCTCCATACACCAGCCAGGGAGATCTTTATTAAGTCATCCACCTGAGCCTGTCACTTCCTCCATGCCCTGAGTCCAAACTCCACAGAGCTCTCGAGCCTGCTGGCCTCCCATGGTCACATGGCTTCTTACATTCCAGACTCCGGACCTTCAGTTCACAGGCTTTCTCTCAACTCGGCCTCTGCACACACCCTTCCTTGCCTTTGCCCAGCTCTTCCCTTCCGTTCCTCAGTTGCCCCTGCGCTGTCCCCTCGGCAGCCCTGACCACATTGCCCTGGCTTGCCCCTCTGGACTCTCCCTGGAGCCCTGGGCGGGCAGGGTTGGGGCTGTCTTGGTCACCCCCACAGAGCCACAGAGGGGCCTTGCATGAAGGGGGGAGTGTCCCCCCAGGCTCTGGCCTCCTTGCCCACTCACCTGCCCGAGTCTCGCACACAGCTGAACAGTCACACGCTTCACCTCTGTGGCCACACCCAGGGCTCAGGCTGGGTCTGGACAGGTTCAGTCCACGGGCTCCCTCAGGCATGGCTGAGTGTGCTCAGGGCAGTGGCCTGCACAAAGACCCCTTTCTTGGGCATGGAGACCCCATGGGCCTCGGCACCACGCTCACCTCAGAGACGGGGGGCTGGGGCTTAGGAGTGGAGGTCTAAATCCAGGGTCGGGCCCCTGAGCGTAACTGAGAGGAAGACACCGGCAAAGTGACGGAGAGGGGCCAAGGAGAGAGCGAGCTGAGGAGATGGAAAGGGTGAGACAAAGAAAGAGTGGAAGGGAGCTCAAGAGTCGCGGAAGCGCCGGGAGGCGGGAGGTCCAGGGGCCCTGGGAACGTCTGGGCTCCGGCTGGAGCGGAGAGCGAGGGGCAGGGCTGGGAAAAGCCGTGGGCGGGAGGCCGCGGGTCCCAGGGGAGGGCGGAGGAGGCTGGGGGACCGGATGCCAGGGTCCTGCAGACGGCGCCCTCCCCCGCCAGGGCTGTGCCGGGCGGCTGGCCCCGAGCCCTGGCGCCCCCCGGCCGCCGCCGCCCCCCGCCCGCGGCTCGCCCCCCGCCGGCACGCCCCCTCATTGTTCCGCGGCCGCGGCGCCGCCCCCTCCCCTGCCGCCCGGGCCCTCGCCTCCCCCCTCACCTCCCCGAGCCGCCGGCGCCCGCCGCCGGGGGCGGCTCCCAGTCAGCCCCGACGCCGGCCCCGCGCGCCCGCGCCGAGCGCGACCGGGACCCTCGGGGCTCCGCGACTCAGGGGCGCCAACTTCGGGCTCCAGGAAGCGTGCTCCGCGGTGTCGCGCCGAGTCCGAATCTCTTGGTCCTCTAAGCGGGGGACGCTGGGAGCCTCGATCCCTGAGTCTCAGATGGGGGCGCTGGGGACCCGCCTTCCCGGGTCTTCCTTAGCCTTCCTAACTACCGTGCGGGGGAGTCCACCCAACTCCCGGGTCCCCTGGAAGTGGACGCTGCCGCACGCAGGCCGGATCCCGAGCTCTTCCAAGCCGGGGGCCTTGGGCCCGGATTTCGGGGAGCCCCTGGAGGAATCTGCGTCCTGGCTCCCGAGGTCTCGGCCTCAAGGGTCCGGCGGGGCTGATGTCCCGGACTCCCGGCTCATCCAGGAGGGGGCGCCGGGGGCCTGGCTATCTGGGGTCCTCTACCCTGCGCGCGGGGCCTGGGCTTCGGGGTCTCTCGGGATGCCGCGCGGATTCTGGAGGCCGGGGTCCGCGGCACCGGGACCCTGAGACCCGGGGAGGGGTGGGCCGGGACGCCTGCGGCGGCGGCAGCGCCACATCAGGAGCGGGGGAGTCCGGCTGCAGCCGGGGGCGGGGGGCGGCCGCCCGGGGCTTCTCCCTCGCTGGGGCTCATATCCTGTTCCCGCCCGCGGGGGGATGGGCCGCCTTCCGGCCGCGCGCCAGCAAAGGGTTAAGACCCTCCCGGGTCCTGAATATTCACGAGGAGGGGAGTCCCAGGCAGGCGACGCCTCCACATTCCAGGCTTCTCGCGCACTTTTCCCTTTTACAGCAAGGGCCCGCGAAGCGTGAGAATCCGGAACTGGTTACGCACGTTCTCCTATTGGTCAAGTAAAGTTCTTCTATTTGCATATGGGATTTAGGGCGGGGCTGCCCGGCGAAGTCATGTGGTTCAAAACAACTGAAGGGTGCCACGTCAGAAGGGTGCGGCCGGAGCTCCAGTGGCGCAATCGGTTAGCGCGCGGTACTTATATGACAGTGCGGGCGGAGCGATGCCGAGGTTGTGAGTTCGATCCTCACCTGGAGCACTTTTAGTTTTCCTTCTCAGGTTTTTAAAAACTTTTACCATCGACCGCAATATCCACATTACTTAGAAAAATGAACACTTCAATATTTGGAATTTTTAGAGTCGCGAGACTCGAACTCTGGCAAGGTTCGGTTGAGGAGGGAGGAGTTATCTTCATTACGAGAAGGTGTTGTTTCCATTTTGGCCGCCAGGGGGTGGTATCGCCTAGATGATCGTGGCATCTAATGGGGCTTCAAGAATCTTTTGAAGCTACTGTAGGCTGTGGGTCTTTGGCAAGTTGTGTGTAGTGTCTTTCCCTCTCCGTTTCTATATCTATTTGTTTTAGTAAACAAATACTGAG
Source organism: Dasypus novemcinctus (assembly GCF_030445035.2). NCBI lineage: Eukaryota > Metazoa > Chordata > Mammalia > Cingulata > Dasypodidae > Dasypus > Dasypus novemcinctus. The sequence continues at coordinate 59,923,966 of NC_080690.1, read as the reverse complement.
CACAAACTATGTGCCTAGATCTGTTCTAGGAGTGGGGGGTACAGCAGTGAACAAGACAAACACCCTGCCCTGAGAGCTTGACATTCTAGTGGGAGGGGGGGGGGAGGCAGACATTAATAAACATAGCAACCAAGTATATTTGGTATGTTAAGTGATGATAAATTTCATGGAAAAAGTACAGCAGGGTGAGGGGACTGGGGGATTCGGAAGTGGGGTGTGGGTTGCAATATTAAACAGGGTTGATAGGGATGGTGGCACTGAGAAAGTGACATTCGAACAAGACCTGAGGGAGGTGTGGGGCTATCTGGGAAGAGGGAAGAGCCAGCGTAACCTCGGCAGAATGACTAAGGTGGGGTAGGAGATGAGATCAGGGAGGTGATGGGAGCCAAGGCGCGTGCTCCGCGGCGAGGACTTAGGACTTTGTTTTGTCTGTGATCTGACTCAGGTATTAACACACTCCCTTTGTTTGCTGGGGAGGGGGGGGGGGGCTGGGGCAAGACTGAGGGCAGAAGAGGGAGCAAGGAGACCTAGGGAAGTTCCGAGGGTGACGGGAAGTAGACGACAGACAGGACCAGGGTGGAGAGCTAGTGGGGAAGGCGGGCGGGGGGCGGATCAGACACGATTGCTGTCAGGTGGGGTGTGGCTTTGAAGGAGAAGGGGGAACTTGCAGGTGTTCGGCCTGTGCACTGGTAGCTGGTGGGATGTGGCCATCTTCTTAGAGTGTGTGTGTGTGTATGTGTGTGTGAGTGGCTTGGGGTTAGGAGAAACCACAGTGGCTGCTTCTTATTCTTTGAGTGTGGGGGTCTCTTTTCGGGAAAGTGTCCTTACATGTCTTGCTGTCTCCCCAAGGTCTTTGGGTTTCAGTCCGTCCCTCCCATCCCGACGCTCTTCCTTCTGGGCAACTGGGGCCTGAGCCCTTTTCCACCCCGGGGGCAGTTTCCTTGAAGAGGAGGCCAAAAGGCCAGGGCCTGCCAGTGGGCAAGGGAAGAGAGACGAGGAGGAGGGGAGGAAAGAGGGGCGGGGACAAAGGGGACGAGAAAAGCAATAGAAGGGCAGGAGAGGGAGAGGAGAGGGAGGAGGGCACCGGCTGGGGGAGGAGGGCAGAGGGGTGGGAGGAGGAGGGGCAGTGAGAAGGCAGGGCAGGAGTGGGAAGGGAGAGGAGCCGGGGGGCTGGGGCAGGGGGAGGAGCGGGACGGGGGGGGAGGTGGGAAGGTCGGCCGCGAAGGCCAGGGAGGGGAGGGGAGAGGGGGGACAGGGAAGGGGAGCAGGGACTGGAGCAGCGGGAGGGGGAGGCGGGGGCTGGCAGGGACGGCCGAGGGGAGGCGGAGCCGGGGGCGGCCCGGGGCGGGGCGGGCGCTGACGCGGGGCCGCTTCCGCCGCCCGCGGGGGCGCCCCGGGCTCTTGCCTTGTTTGGTCCGAGCCCGCGCCGCGCGCAGCCCCGCCCGCCGAGAGCCGGCCCCGCGGCGGCCGCCAGGGGGCTCGCGGAAATGGAAAACCGTGGTGCGGGAGGGCCAGGATCCCGGCATCCTGGACTTCTGGAGACCCGCCGGCCTAGGAGTCTGGGAGTCGAGGTCCTGGGATCCCGGAGAGCCAGCACTCGGCGTTTCTAAGTCTCCAAGAGTTTAATCTGAGCTTCCAAAATGTTGAGATCCTCGACTCCTGAGGCTTGAAAGTGGCCTCCCCCGGTTCCGAAAGCGTCGGAATTCGCTACTCGGGCCCAGCGACTCCCCGTCCCGGCCCCCCGGGCCCCCGCTTCCGGGTGACGCCCCCGCCCCTCCCCGGCGCCGCCGCCCGCGCTGGGCTCGGCTCCGGCACATTCCGTCCTCCCCGCCGCGCCCGCCCCGGCCCCGGCCCCGGGGGCTGAGACCTCCGCCCCGCCCACGCTCGCTCGCCAGCCGGGCCACAGACGCGCCCCGAGCGCCCGCACCCCGGGAACCGGCTCCCCGGCTTCCAGCGGGGTGACCTCACCTGGGCCCGCCCTCTCAGGTGAGCCGCCGAGCCCGGTGACATCACTTCCTGCCAGGTAAGCGCCGCGGGGCTCTCAGGCTCCGGAAGAGTTCAGAGCTATCGGTGGACTCTACGCCACAACAGAAGAAAGGTCGAAGCGCCATCCCCACCGCCCTCACTCCCTGTAGACGGCGGAAAAGCCAGGATTCCAGTTTACACGCCGATTCCTTTTATTTAAAAACTCCAAAAAACGCAAAAATAGACTTTTTTGGTAACAATATATATTACTTGATATAGTATACTTATAACAATAATTATTCCGTTTCCAATATTACAAAAAGGAAAAAAAATTACAAGGGAAGCAGACGACCCAATATATATAAATACTATAAAATCTATTAGAATAAATAAAGTCGTCATAAATAAAGAGCCCATTGGCTTGGGGAGGGGACAGAGGTTTGGCAACGGCTTTGGCTACTTTGTTTTCTCGGAGGATATGAGCACCAGGATTCCCCTTCCAGGGAGGCTCCAGTCACCCCCAGGTGCTGGAACCTCAAGTCTAGGAAAAATGAGAAGGGGATAATGGGGGCCTATTAGTCACAGCACTTATGATTCCAGGAGACATGATCAGGGCCCGGGAAAGCAGGCCTCACTGTCCCCCTAAACTTGCTACATTTTGCTTTGAAGGACCCCAAAAACACCCCATCCCCAACACCAGAAACGCTGTTAAGGCTTACACACTGGGGACCAGCCCCAGTATGGGGTCAGGGAAGTGGCTTAATGCATTTTGGAAAGTGGGAAGGGGGCTGCTTGATTACGTAAGGGGGCTCCCGGGTCCCCACAGCCCCCCAGGCCCATATGGAGCCCACAACAGGGAAGAAATGGCCCCCCTTTGAGATCCAGCTGATCTGTACTCAGCCGACACTTGTCACTCTGAAACGGAGATGTGATTGAAGATGGGGAGTCGGCGGGGGACGGCAGCCTGGGGTGGCCCAAAAACCCCCGCCTCGAAGACGGGGGAGTCGGAGCCCCCCAGGCTGCTGCCGCTGCTGGCGTATTCATCAGGGTCAGAGCCCAGGGAGTGTGCAGAGGGGCTCCGAGCCAGGCCGCCCACGGGCCCCCAGAGGCTGTTGCTGGGAGTGGCCCTCCGGCAGGAGGGGCAACAGGCCACGGTGGGGTCCCTTCGGGGGACCGGGGTCCCAGGAGCAGCAGAGAAGGCAGAGGGTGAGAGCGGAAGGTCCCCGGGGGGTGGCGGTGGGGAGCTGGAGGGCGAGAAGGAGCAGGAGGACAGGGATGGGCCTGCCAGGCCTGCTGGTGGTGGCGAGGCACGGCGACCGGAGGGCAGGCCGGAGAAGCTGATGCTCTGGCGCAGTGTGTGTGGGTGGCCGGGGGTGGCCAGGTCCTCGCTGGGGTTGTGGATGAAGTGACAGCGCGAGCCATAGGGGCAGCGGCCCTGGAGGTAGAACTTGTGGCAGAGTTCTGTCTTGTACTTGGGATGGCGACTGGCCTGGCGTAGCTCCCCCAGGCCGTGGGCAAACTGGCACTTAGCCCCGTAGCGGCAGCGCCCGCTCTCAGAGAAGGTCCGACACAGCTCAGTCTTGTAGCGGGATGAAGTGGCCGGGGTCGCAGGAGGTGAGGTGGGTGAAGGTGACAGTTCAGGGCACGGGCGGGGAGCCAGAGGTGCAAAGCCTGGGGGTGGGGGGACCCAGCCACAGGCGCGGCCCTCCACCAGGCTGGTGGAGCGGCTGGGCAGGCGGGGGGCGACCTCAGCAGCGCTGGAATCCGATGAGCTCAGGCTCCAGGGTCCTGAAGAGGCCCAGCCCAGGCTGGACTCCGGGCCTCCGCGGGCAGATGGCAGCTCAGGGCTCAGCGACAGAAGGCTCTGCCCGGAAGGGAGGGGGGAAGGTTAAGACACCGAAAATGCAGGGTAACGCCCTGCCCCAGCTGCAGGGCACCTCAAGAGCCTGCCAGCCCGGTTTGTGGGCTCCAGGCCTGCGCACCAACTGCCCGCAGAAACCCTTGGATCCGAACTCCAGCTATACCGATTTGGAGACTCTGTGTTTATGTGAAGCCTTCTCCGGGGACTAGGAGTCCGGGTTCCCCAGTCCTGGATAGAGCCCGGCTGGATCGAGACGGGGCCCCAAAGTCAGGGGACACCGCTGCCCCCAATTTTGAGCCTCTGGGCTTCCCCGGATCTGGTCCACAAATCCGGGTTCTCCAGTTTCACAACTGGAAAATCTGGGCAAAGTAAACTTAGAGGAGTCCAGAGCTCTTTGATTCTGGAGTTCCCAGAGACCTCCCCTAGTCAGGGAGTGGGAGAACATAAGTTCACTTCTCGCCCCCCCCCCCTCAGCCCCTGAAACGCCTCCCCGCAAACCGCACCCTCAGCAACTCCGAGCAGTAAGCCAGGTGTGGGGGCCACTTCCGCCCCCAGACGGCCCTAGCCTGAGAAGAGGCCTCCAACTTTCCATCTCCAGGGGCCACTCCTCCCCTATTTGGGCCGAGCCCCGGGAAGGAGTCCCGGGAGAAAGACCCGGGGTTCCATTTTCGCCTCCAGGGAACCTCGCGGGTCTGCGAAGGGAGGCGGGCACTCCCGGCTGGAGCTGGCAGCCTGGCGAGCCCGGGTCGAGGAGGAGGCCGGGCGGGCGGCGGGCGGGGGCTCACCTCGTAGAGGGCGGTAAGGTCCATGGCGGCGCGAGCGGCCGGTCGGCTGCAGGATCCGCGGGACTGGGAGCGCCGGATTCGCGAGCTGCGGCGGGGCCTGCGAGCCGGCATCTTATAGGGGCAGGGGGCGTGGCGTGGCGCCGGCGGGGCGGGGGCAGGGGCGGGGCCTGCAGGGGCGCTTCCCGGACGCGCGCCCCCCGCGCCCGGGCCCGCCCAGGGCCAGTCCCCTTCCACCCTACCCCCAGCCGGGACGCCAGCCCAGTGTTCAGGGCTCCAGGGGCGGTTGTCCAGGGGAGAGGCCGAGAGGCCGCGTGTGTGAGAGACAGACGGTCAGACACGGTTCGGGAGACACACGGAGAGGGGGAGAGATAAGAGAAACGGAGAGACATGGAGGGAGGGACACACAGGAAGAGCCATACCTGGAGAGGGAGAGGCTGGGTAAAGAGGGGAGCGGAGGAGACCGAGGCGGAGAACCAAGCCATGAGAGAGACAGTCCCAGGGAGACACAGATTCAGAGCGAGAAGCAGAACCGAGAGGGTCACACAGGGAAACAAAAAGAGGGAGTAAAACAGGGGAACAGACCCCACAGAAGGACAGAAACTGGGACGGGGGTGGGGTGGGGCAAACGCAGAGGGGAGACCAACAGGCCTGGAGAGGACTCGCACCCCAGCAGTCCAGATCCGAAGACCTGGGGGGCTGGGTGTTTGGCACAGTCGGGGGTGCGCGGCGAGGCTGGGCCTCTGCAGCGCCTCAGCTTCACGCAGACAGTGGCGCTTCTCGCCTGCCTCTGGGCTGGGCACTGTCCAAAGCGCTTCACATCTTCAGTCACCACCACGACTCAAGGAGGTATTATTATGCCCACTTTACACACGAGAAGTTAAATTACTCACCTGGTTCCCCAGCCAGTAAACGGCAGTGGCCTAAGACTAGGGCCTTACATGATGTTAAGGGGTTTGCCCTCTGAGAAAACGCTGAAGAGTGGAAGGGGGTGGATCTTTCTTTCGTGACGGTGGAGGGCTGCCTTGATTGAAAGCTGCTTGAGTTGGAAGAAATGGGTCGCCCCCAACTGAAGGTGGGCTATGTGTGCCTCAGTGAAAACTCATTTTAAGATGTGGAGAGAAAACTTATTTTTTAAGGGGCTGACGGTAAAGGGGGGTGCCCTGAGCGAAAATGTGGGGGTATTTAAGGGGCTGACAGTAAGGGGGCTGCCCTGAGCGAAAATGTGGGCGTAGAAGTCCTTGCCACCGAGCCCGGTGGTGCTGGTGGAAAGTTCAGTCTTCGACTGCGGGCGCGGAGTGAGGCGGGGACACGCGGCCAGGCTTCACGCAGACTCGCCTCCTCGGAGCACCGGGGGAATCCCTGCGCGGCGCCTCCTGCGAGGGGCTGTGGGGCCTTCCCCGGCCGGTCCCGTGAGCAGGGCGGCCGCGGGCGACTCTGGCACGGTTGCGGCCTCCCGCTGCCCGTGACTCACCCGCGAGGGGCGGGGGGAGGGGGCTTCCTGGAAGCCGTGACGGGGAGGCTCGGCCCGGACGCCCGGGTTCTTCTCCCGTAACCATGGCTCCTGTCCACCGTAAACAGAGCGTCCAGGGCGCGGGGAGAGTGGGGCGGGGGTGCCCGGGACCCGCCTCCCGACCCGGCTCTGTAAGGCGGGAACACGGGGGTGGCGGCCCCCTGGGGTCCCCCGAGCCCGGCTCCGGCCGCGATCCTGGAGGAGGGATTCCAGTTTCGATTCCTGGGAGACAGGGCGCATTTCCCACCCTTGAGTCAGGTTGACCCCCTCCCCCTCCCCCATCTGCTGAGTCATCGGCCCCAAAGCCGGGACGCTGGGATCGGGCCACTCTCCAGGAGGCTGGAGGGGGCGCTTTGCGCGCGGGCGGGCCGACCCCCCCCCCCCGAAAAAAAAAACCCCACTGACGTATGGGCCTGAGTCCGGGCCTCAGCCCCTCCTTGCTCAGATCCAGGGGTCCGGGTCTCCACGCCACCTCCCCGCTCTGGCCCAGCCCCCTCTTCCGCCCGGCCCTCCAGCCCCGGCCCCCGGCCCCCGGCCCGCTCCTCAGTCTACGCGGGAGCCCCGGCCTCAGCTCCCCCCACTCTCAGACCAGAGTCCCGGCTCCCACGCCCGCCTCCCTCCAGCCTGGAGCGGGACTCCCATCCCCCTCCCATCCCCGCCCCGGAGGCCTCGGGCGTCCCCGCCCCTGAGGAAGTTCAGGGCAGGACTCGTCCCCGCGCCTCACGTAGCCAGCGGGAAAATCCGCGGCCCTAGCAGCGGCCGGGAATCCCCTCAGGAATGATGTTGGGGAAGGGGATGGCCGGGGTCCCCCGTCGGGGCGCGGGGGACAGGTCCCGGGGGAGGGGGGAGGGGGGAAAGGGCGGAAACCAGAGAGGCTAAAAATACTGCGAACACTTCCGGCTAGGGGGTGGGGAACGGAGCGCAGTTTCCAGAAAAACAAGCGAGGACGGGAAACGCGGGGGTGTGAGAGCCGGGCCGGCTTGCGGCCCTTGGGTCTGGGCCGTGCGTGCGCCTGGCGTGACTGACTGCGTGGGGCCCGGGTGTGACCGAGGTGGGGCAGGCGGTGTGCAGTTGCGAGGGAGGTGTGGGCCAACTGTGTGTGTGTGTGTACGACGTTGTGTGCGTGGTGTGTGCAGTGCAGGTGCCGAGGTGTGTGCCTTGGCATGACGGGGGGTGTGAGTTCTGCTGTGCCTGGGTATACAATTGGGGAACGAGCGCGCCCATTTGGTGAGTGAGCTGCGTGTATACAGGCCTGCGTGAGGTGACTGTGTGTAAAGTATGCCTAGGCCATGTGTTCTCTGTCACACCTGTGTAGCTCTTTATCACTCTGGGGTTTGGAGTGACTAAGTGTATGTGTGTTACCTCCTTGAAGACGCCTGGGTGAGAGTATAACTGTATGTGTCCTCTGGTGCCACCGGAGGGGTCCTCAGCCTTGTACAGCTCTGTGCATGCCATATAGGGACCCAGGCTGTGAGAGTGTAACTAAGTGTGTGAGTAAACGCAAACTTTTAAACCGAGTGTGTGTTAGCATGTGTGTACAGCTGTGGTTGTGTACAAGCCCTGTAGCTCAGTGTATTTGTGTAACCCTCAGGTGTGTGAATAGCATTCACAAGTATCTGTGTCCTCCTCTGCAGGTGTGTGCAGTTGTGTGTGCGTGAGGGTACGGTAGGCCAGTCTGGGTGCAGTTCCTCTGTGGCCCAGTCACAAGGCAGTGAAACTGGTGAACTTTGGTTCCTGACGTCTACAGCGCGCGTGATGGGGAGGGCGGCTGGCGTGCCCCTCTCCATGTTGCGGTCCATGTCTGCCTCTGCGGGCACAGCAGATGCACACACCCACACCCCAGAAGCTGGGGGCAGCGTCTGTGCCTGGCCTTATCTGTCCCCAGCGACTCTGCCGCTGGTAGTATTGGGCTGAGGTAGGAGTGAGTCAGGCTGTGATGGGCAAAGTCTGAGATGGGGTGAGAGATAGCGGGTTAGGTGGTGGTTAGAGGGTTATTTGTGTTCACAGAGGATTATTTGTGTGTGCTCACGTTGTTGGGTTTTTCCCTTGGGCAGTTTGTTTGTGGGAATGTCACTGGGACAGGGTCCCTGGGAGCACCATGGTTGTCCTCTGCTGGGGGCAGGGGATGTCGTGTGTGCCTGTGTACCCCCACTGTCTAATTTGCCCGAAGCACGGTGGTGTGTCTGATGTACCCTCCCTTCTTAAAGTGTGTGGTTTCTCACCAGGCTGTACAACAGTCTCCCTCTGAGGCTAATAACCTAGTAAGTGCCAAGTCTCCACCAAGGGCCTCCATGATCTGCCTTGACTTCCTCTCCTATGCCTGTCCTCTCACCGAGGCCCAGGCCTCAATGTTCTCTAACGACACCAGCACAACTTGCTGTCCCTCTCTCTCTCCTTAGTGCGCTGGCCTCTGAGGTTCACATGGCTTATTTCCAGTCCTTTTTCAAGTTTTTGCTCCAATATCACCTTCTTACTAAAGCTTTTCTTGATCTCCTTCAAGGATTTAAAAAATAATACCCTAATCTACTTTACAAGAAAATGTGTAACATCTATTTACAGACCAACGAATACCTGTGAAATTCTACCCAACCTAAGCTCTCAAACTTTTTCAATAGTGACATAATTTTCCATATCCAAAGTCTGGCATTTCTTGTTATATTTATTCCCAAGTACCAAATGTTTTTGCTATTATAAATTTCTCTCCTCTTCTGATCTCACATCTTTATTTTTCTCCTTGGAACTTCTATCTGGTATACTGTTTTACTTAAATGATGTTTATTTTCTCTCATCAGAATATCAGCTCCAGGAGGGCAGGGGTCTTTGTTTCACTGTACACGGCCTGACCATACTGGATACACAATAAATGTTTGTTGCGTGACCATAGTTTCCTGGGCAGATCTCCCACAGTGCATGCAGTTGATGAACTGGGCACCATTACACCCCCATGTGTTCTGGCCATCTTCCCTCATCTGTGTGTGCAGTTGCAGTGTAGACTCTAGCCTGTAGTCCAGCTGTACCTGTTTTATGTATGCCAGTGGGTCTACACATCTCCACCTACATGTAGTATGTGCCTCCAGGGGTAGAATTTGGGTGGGCTCTTCTGGGTAAAGGGTTAGTGCGTTTTTTATCACACAGGGTAGCTGATCCAATGTTAGGTGCACTTTGGCTTGTATTTATTTGGGGAGTAAGTAGGGTTTGAGGTGTGTATAGGTATCAATTTGACAAAGGGTAGACTGTGGTAGTCTGTTTTGTGTGTCCACTTGGCTAGAGTACAGTCCCAGTTATTTAATCAAACACTCATATAGGTGTTACTGTGAAGGTATTTTGTAGACATCATCAAAGTCCATAACCAGTTGACTTTAAGGGAGATTACTGTCAATAATGGAGAGGGAATTGATTCCATCAGTTAAATGAGCAGAGTTTATGCTTCCTTGAAAAAATTCCACTGGTGGATAGCACCTTCAGTTTGTGCGTTAAGAGTTCCCTTCTCAAAGGCCTACCTGTGCACCCTGGCACTTCAAGGCAGGATGAGAAGGGGAGGAATTTCCTGGGATGTACATATACACACATGCACAAACTCACACAGTTTGGACATTTTCCAGGACTCCGGTATGGGGACTTGGGCTTGGGTGAATCACAAAAACTATCTCTGGCCTGGGTTTCCTTCCAGATGTGGGGTCCAGGACAGGAGGCCAACCAGTCCTGATGGGTGGGGATATAGGAACCAGGGCACAGAAGGTGTTATGTGGGGCAGTCCCTCCAATGAGGCTGAGTCACTTGGGCCTTTCACACACCCCAACAGCTGGACCTGGGCTGGCAGCTCCACCCTGTACTTGTCTAGGCCTGAAGGCTATGGCTGAGCCACTCTGAAGCTCTTGGTGGAGTGGGGAGCTTGGTGAGGCATTCCCTCTGCCAAGACCCCTCCCCCAAGGCCTGCTTCCTGGAGCTGGGGCCCAGGCGCCTGGGTCCTTCTCCAGGACAGATGATTCACCCATGCTGGGGCCTTTTCACTTCTCCTTTGGGGCTAAAAATACTGGGACCCAGGCATCTAGCTGAGCCAGGCCTCACCATGGATTGCACAATGGCCTGGTTTGTGCCGCTGACGTGGGCCCTGGGTACAGGCGGGGCCTGGGGGCCTGCGTTGCTCCCCGACCAGGCATGCTGAGCTCAGGACCTAGACCCCCTGTACTTCCCCTTTCTTGGGCCAGAGACAGTGGGGGCTGGGCTTACTTGGGAGGTACTGGGGGACTCTGCTTGGCTGTGGCTCCTGGAAATGGAGCCCCTTCTGCCCCAAAAAACCCAGGGATCCTGGTTCCCAGAATCTGGTCCCCTTCAAAGACATGGAATCCCAGTTAGGAAATGGGGGGCAGAAGAAATCAAAGGGGAACTGAGAGAGAAAGAGAGAGGAGATGTAGTACCACAAGGGGCAGAGACAAAGAAACAGCAGCAGAGAGGGGACAGGGACAAATAAAGAGCATGAGAGTGAGAGGAGAGACCCGCACTTGCAGAGGGAGGAAGACCTAGAAAAAGGAGCTGGCACAGCACCCACCCTCCAAATTGGGACACAGTTGAGGAACAACTGAGGGGCAGGGGCCCACTTAGGGCCCCACACCAGAGCCAGGTGGAGAGGCTCCGGGACAGAGATCACCACCAGGCAGAGTCCAAAGTCCACCCCAGGCTAGACTGGGCAGCACTGGGGGCTGTGCAGTGGCAGGAGGCCCCACCCTGCCATCTCCCGCTGCCCTCTGCTGCCCTCTGCTGGTCCAGACGGGAAGAACAGTCAGAGACAAGTTGCTTAGACCATCCTTCATTCCCCAAGCCTCTCTGACCACCAGCCTACCCCACTTCCCATTGGGCCAGCTCAGAGGGTGCCCCCAGGGCCTGTAGGTGGAGCAGGTGTCTTGCCCGTGACCTTGTTAGCACAGTCCAGTAGGGCGGTGTGAATGTCCTTGGCACAGGTAATCTGGGCTTTGATGACCGCCAGGTACTGCGGGTAGGGCAGGCTATCAGGTTGGACTGCATCGGGCTTGGTGGCCGTGGGTACCAGTGTCGGAGAGTGCTTGGCACTGTCGCAGCTTTGCGACAGGCACTCATGTGCCAGGCGCTGTGGGTAGGCAGGAAAGGGTGCAGCATCAGCCTTACTCCAGGTACTCCCAACCCCAGCCCGAAGACCAGCTGGTGGCCTGGGAAATCCCAGGGTCTTGCCGTCAAAAACCTGGCCCTACCAATCACTTGCTGGGTGACCTCGGGCAAGTGGAGGCTCCTCTCTGAGCCTTGGTTTCTTCCTTTGGAAAATGGGCTTGGGAAACGGACTTTGGCCCAGTGGTTAGGGCGTCCGTCTACCACATGGGAGGTCCGTGGTTCAAGCCCCGGGCCTCCTTGACCCATGTGGAGCTGGCCATGCGCAGTGCTGATGCGCGCAAGGAGTGCCGCGCCACACAGGGGTGTCCCCCACGTAGGGGAGCCCCACGCGCAAGGAGTGCGCCCGTAAGGAGAGCCGCCCAGCGCGAAGGAGGAAGCAGCCTGCCCAGGAATGGCGCCGCCCACACTTCCCGTGCGGCTGACGACAACAGAAGCGGACAAAGAAACAAGACGCAGCAAGAAGACACAGAAAACAGACAACTGGGGGAGGGGAGGGGAATTAAATAAATAAATCTTTAAAAAAAAAAAAAGGAAAATGGGCTTTACAACGCACTTTGTCTACCTCATAAGGTTAGAACATTTTGAGACCCAGGCCATAGATTTAAGCGCTAACTCATGAGTGTTAGCTACTATCGTTATTACTCTTATGACTGGGTTGTAATGCCAAGCTTGGAATCTGCAGTAACTCCCCCCGCCCCCACCCAGTTGTCTGCTCTCTCCATTCACTGTGTGTTCTTCTGTGTCCGCTTGTATTCTCATCAGGCAGCACTGGGGATCTGTGTCTCTTTTTGTTGCGTCATCTTGCTGTGTCAGCTCTCCATGTGTGTGGCACCCCTCCTGGGCGGGCTGTGGTTTCTTGGGGGGCACCCTTACATGGGGGTATCCCAGCGTCGGCCGGCACTGAGCAGGGGCCAGCTCACCACATGTGCCAGGAGGCCCTGGGTATCGAACCCTTGGACCTCCTATATGGTAGGTGGATGCTCGATCTGTTGAGCAACATTCCCTTCCCAGCAGTCACTCCTTAAACTCCGCAATTCCTATTTTCTCTCACTCATCATACCCTTCAAGTGGCATAAATGTCACTTCAGGTCCCACCTCTGCACTGATGATGCCATATGCCAACCCCAGCTCTGGCCTCCCTTGACATTCCCAGAACCCCTCATAATCTCCCCTTCAACTGTTCCTCATCCTTGGTTGCCAATTCAGGGATGGGCATGCCATTCCAACCAGAGTCCTGGATGTCATCCTGGAGGCCTGCCCATCAGTTCCATGGCCTGTATTCAAGGCCGCCTAACTATCTTTCCCATCTGCCCATCGTCCCTTCTTCATGGTCCTACCCCAGTTGAGCCCAGTCCTAGCCCATCTGGATCCTGGCATGGCTGCCTCTATGGACTTCCAGCCTCCAGTCTCAATCCTTCTAACCCACCCATCATTTGGCAGCCAGAGAGATATTAAAAAAAGTAAATGGGTCCATGTTCTTCTCTGCTTGGAATCCTCCATGGCTCTGGTGTGCCCTTGGGAGTATGTCCGAACTCCAGCAAGCTCCAATGGCTACCATATCCCAGCCAAACTAAATTTCTTAAAATTCCAAAAGGAAATTTAAAGCAAAAGTGGTTCCCTCTGTTTTGGAACACAATTCCACCACTACCAACCCTTTCAGAGACTTCACTCAAAACCCAGTTCAAAATAATAACAATGATAATTCTACAAGAAACATTTAGCATATGACTAGTACCACATTAAATACTCGACATACATGATTTTTTTTTTTTTTTTTGAGGTACCAGAGCTGGGGATTGAGCCCTGGACCTTATATGCAGGAAGCCGTCTCTCAACCACTAAGCCACATTGGCTCCCCTGAATTGGTTATTTTGTTTGTTTGGTTTTTAGGAAGCACTAGGAACTGAACCTGGGACGTCCCATGTGCAAAACAGGCGTTCAACTGCATGAGCCACATCCATTCCCTACTTCCATTAAGTCTTTCCTAAAACTCAACTTTCCAAAGGAAGAACCAAGGCTTAGAGAAGATAACTGATGAACTGGGAATTCAAATTCAGTCTGATTTCAGAAGCTGTACTTTTAGCTGCTTGTCCTCTTCTCAACCCTTGTCCCTCTTCCATTCTTTCAGCCTCAGCTCAGATGTGCTTTCCACCAGTATTCTTCCCTGAGCCCCTCCCCCATAGCTACCCTAGGCAGGGTCAGGAGCCTTCTCTGGGCTTCCACCGTCCCCTGAGTGTCCCTCGTTTTAACCCTGAATTATGTGCCTGTGCCTCCTGTCCCAGACCTGACCCCGCTGCCCATGCCTCCCCCATCCCAGCCGTGGCCCCTCTGCCTGTATATTCTCTGTCCTGGCCCTGACCCCTCTGTCTATGCTTCCCTCAAAGGAGCTTTAAATGCCCTGGACTGTCACTGTTTGGGATATATCTGTCACCCCACTGGACTGGAAGCTCTATGAAGAGCTGTGTTCCTGGCATCAGTTGAAGCACAGGTTTGGCTCAGAGGACATACCCAGTGAATGTGTTGATTAACCGAATAAGGGTTCCTGAGTACCCTGGGGGAATGCAGCAGTTGTGGAACCTGTGGGAGGTCTCTTACCAGGCAGAGCTCCAGCTGGTCACAAAGCGCATAGAACTCCTCCAGGCACTTGTCAAAGCGCTGTATAGGTCCATCGCTGCTCTTTCTACAGCCCAGGAGAAGAGAGTGATTGGGGAATGACTTTCTAATCCCTGGGACACCAGTATCCACCAAACCAAGTTCAGTTAGCAAACCAGGTACAGGCCCGGGAAACCAAAAGCAGGGCCTATGGGATAGGTAGTAGAAGGGCATGGGGCTTGAAGATAGAAGGAAGCCTAGGCACTAGGGGATGAGTTTCTAAGACTGAGGTGGAGAAAGGACACCCCAGAGAAAGAGGGCTGCACTCACTGTCCGTTGTCAATGTTTGTGTTCTGAATCAAGTTCTGGGCCGCAACCTTCATCAAGGTCTAATTTAAAAAAAAAAAGGGGGGGAGGGCGGGATGGAGAAACAGAAAGAGACGCCTTTAGTAGACCTACGTGCCTTCTTTGGATCTACCCAATCCAGGCCTTCTCTTCACTTCTGACGCTTCAGAGTAAAGCCTGCTTCCATCTCTATAGCATTCACCACCCCTATTTTCCCAGAAGCTCTCCTTCACCTGAGGTTTTCATTTCACCACAACCTCCCAGACATCCCTCGGCCTCCTTTGTCCACCAATCACGGCCAGAATCTCAGTACAGACCAGTCCTCTCCTCAGGCTTAAACGACTAGAGCCTGGGTTCTCTTTTAAACTCCCTCCTGCTCGAGCTCCGGCTAATTCCAGGCTCAGCATTTGCGCTGGCCCACCTCGCAGTGTCAATCTGCAGAGCTTTGCTCTGGCTTCTGCCTAAGGCTCCTTCTGACCAAACAGTTCCGCGGCCCACCCTCTTCGTGTGCCAAATCCCGCTAGCTCCTCGCAGCTCCCAGCCAATCACCTGTAGACTCTCCTTCAACTGCGGGATGAGCATCTTGTAGCGTTGCACAGGATCGAAGTCCTGTTGCTGTTGTTGCAGGAGCCCGCTCTGGGCAGGACCCACCAGTTGTGTCGGCGGCTGCGGCGGCTGCTGGGTACCCGACCCGCCAGCCGAGCCCGGACCCGACACACCAGCCGCAGACGATGCGGTTGAAGACTGCTGCTGGGGCGCAGCCATTTTCCTGGCTTAGCGCGCCGGAAGTGCATCACAAGCGCGTCTCCTCCGGCTTCTTTTTAGTGTCTGTAACATCTCCAGGTTCTGTTTGCTAGTTAGCGCTGCCTTCCACACAATTCGGCCTATTCAGCCAAGTCCCACCTTGCATCACTTAGAATCTCAAACCCGATAAGTGGAATGAGGTACTTTTCCACCAATCAGAAGAGAGTTTTTTCTCCCGCTCCGCCCCCTGTCCAGCCGCTCGCCAATCCGGCAGTAGGTCCGATCCGGACTCTATTTCCCCGAAGGCTTCGCGGCCTGAGATGATCTGTCGGGTCCTCAGCGTCTGGGCGGCAGTTGGTGAAGCCGGAACTGCGAGTCCGTCCTCAACGCTGCCTGCGCGTTTTTCGGCGAGTCAGCCGGAGCGCTTCTCGTCAGTCCACCTCCACCCAACCCACTCCCTGCGCAGATTGGCACCAACTCGGGCTCGCCCTTGGATCAGGCGTCCGCGGGAGCCGACACGCCCCTTCGCGTCTCTCCGCGGCGCAGGAAGGACCCCGTCCGGGCCACCGTCGCCTTGTCGCCATGGCGCCCACTATCCAGACCCAGGCCCAGAGGGAGGATGGACATAGGTAGGCACCATGCCGCCTGGCGGTTCCGCTTTCCTCTAAAGTCTCTCCAGGTTTCAGTGCGGCGGGGGGTCGGGCGCCAGTTTCTGTCTACAGTGTCATCAGCGCCCAGGTCTGCCCGTGGCGTCAAACCCTCGGCGTGAACGCCGTGACGTCACGGGGTGCTCACCTTTGAGGATGGGGGCGAGGTCCCTAGGTTCCTTCTTGGATGGGATATTGTTTCCCCTTGTTGTCGAACTCGGGGATTAAGCGCTCTGAGACTCTCTCCAAAAGGGATTAAACTCTTAGATACATTCATCCAAGTGTTCGGAGACCCTTCTTCCAAAAATAATTGAGTACGTGGTCCATTTTATTAAAGTACTTGAAGACATCCCTTCAAAAGGAATTGAGCACTTGGCTTTGCACACTAAGGCACCTGGGAACAGTTTCTCCAAAAAGGATTTAATTCTTGGCTCCTTCCATTAAAGTACTTGGAGATACTCTTTCCAAAAGGGATTAAGCATTTATTACTTCACTACCCTTTTAAAAGCTTGGAGAAGCCCCTTCTACTCTTGTCAATCTGATCCTCTCCATCTTCACTGAATGTGTCTCTCTACCCCACCAGGCCCAATTCCCACCGGACTCTGCCTGAGAGGTGAGGCCTCTTGTACTTTCCCAGGAGGGGTGGGCCAACGGGAGCTGAAAGCACAAGTGGGGCAGTATGGGCCAGTTTTGAGCCACTGTATTCTTAGGTCTGGAGTGGTCTGCCGGGTCAAGTACTGCAACAGCCTTCCTGACATCCCCTTTGATCCCAAGTTCATCACTTACCCCTTTGACCAGAACAGGTGAGACTTGAGAGCAGGGATGGGGATACAGTTCATATTAGAATGAGTCCCTCAGGGGCAAGGTCTACCTGAACTGTTAGCTGCTCTTTCCTCAGAACCTAGAGCAGCACCTAGCACTGAGTAGTAGGGGCTCAATAAATATTTGTTAATGAACGAAACAGTCTCTGACTTTCCACTGGGGAGCCACTCTGGCCTCCAACATGTGGTGTACTCTCATTCTGAGTTCTTCCCTGGAAAAACTGAGCCTCTAGGAACCCGGGATGTGAGGGGTAAAGATGGAATTAGGGGATTATAATGGGCATGTTTCCCTCCCAGGTTCGTCCAGTACAAAGCAACTTCGTTGGAGAAACAGCACAAACATGACCTACTGACTGAGCCAGACCTGGGGGTCACCATCGACCTCATCAACCCTGACACCTACCGCATTGACCCTAATGGTGCGTGGGGAAGCAGGGAGAGCCTGCTCTAGGTGAGCAAAGCCAGGCTTGGGGCCTCCTTGGTGATTCTCCTGCTCCCTTTCTCTCCTCTAGTTCTCCTAGATCCAGCTGATGAGAAGCTTTTGGAAGAGGAGATTCAGGCCCCCACCAGCTCTAAGAGGTAAGGAGGTGCGTAGTGGATATTGGGGGCTGGCTCAGATGGGCTGCCCAAGCAGGAGAGCAGAGGGGTCCTGAGGTGCCTGGTCTTCTACCCAGATCCCAGCAGCATGCAAAGGTAGTGCCGTGGATGAGGAAGACAGAATATATCTCCACTGAGTTCAACCGTTACGGTATTTCTAACGAGAAGCCAGAGGTCAAGTAAGTTGCAGCAGGGAGGGAAGGTGTATACACTTCAGGTTATGTCCAGTCACCACTAAAGGCCTTTCTCTTCATCCACAGGATTGGGGTTTCTGTAAAGCAGCAGTTCACCGAGGAAGAAATATACAAAGACAGGGATAGCCAGATCACAGCCATTGAGAAAACTTTTGAGGATGCCCAGAAATCGGTAACTAAGGAGGGAGTGGCATAAGGGGAGGCAAAGAAAGATAAGACTCTAGAGCCTTCCTTATCCTGTTTTTTTTTCCCGTCCCTGCCAGATCTCCCAGCATTACAGCAAGCCCCGAGTGACACCGGTGGAGGTCATGCCTGTCTTCCCAGATTTCAAGGTCAGTTCCAGGGTGGGAGGCAGAGAGGAATAGCTACACAAGGAGATGGGCCTGTGTGTTCCAGTCTAACTCCAGTGCCCTCCATCTCCCAGATGTGGATCAACCCATGTGCTCAGGTAATCTTTGATTCTGACCCGGCCCCCAAGGACACAAGTGGCGCAGCTGCACTAGAGATGATGTCTCAGGCCATGATCAGGTGAGTGGCCCTGCTAGTCACCTTGGCCTGTTCATCAGTTGCCCCTTTGTTCTTACCCCTCACTGCTTCTTCTCTTCCTCCGACCAGGGGCATGATGGATGAGGAAGGGAACCAATTTGTGGCCTACTTCCTGCCTGTGGAAGAGACACTGAAGAAACGAAAGCGGGACCAAGAAGAGGAGATGGATTACGCGCCAGATGATGTGTGCGTGGTTTAGGGTTAGGTTTGGGGGACGAGAAATGCATCCTCTTTTCTCTCATAGGGAAGCAGCGGGGCTGACCCTATACCTTCATCCTCAGGTATGACTACAAGATTGCTCGGGAGTACAACTGGAATGTGAAGAACAAAGCTAGCAAGGGCTATGAGGAAAATTACTTCTTCATCTTCCGAGAGGGTGATGGAGTTTACTACAACGAGCTGGAGACCAGGTACCCAGTACACTTAAATTCCACGTTAGCCTGGGTCTGTGCTTCTCAAGACCCTGGGACATGCAAGGGCCACCTTGGAGGTCATCTGTACCTAAGGAGTTGTAAGCAACATCAGCAGAAGCCTGCTTATCCAATGTGCGGCCAGAAAGAAAAGCTGTATGTAATGCTGGGAACATTTAGAACTTTTGTGTTGGGTGTACAGTTGCGTTTCAACTTATATTAATGAGATTTCATGTGAAAATAAATAGCTAAAATTTAGAGTACATCCAATTAACGTGTTTTAAATGTAACACTGGGCACCCAAGTTAAAAAAATGTGACTCTAAAATGCTTCCCTGGTAAAGCATGCATGCTTTGCAGCCAGACCCCTCAGGTTTAGATCCTAGTTCTGACATTTCCTCAGCTGTAAGACCTGGACACATTATTCAACTTCTCTGTGCTTTAACTTCATCATCTGTAAAGCAGAAGAGATTCTTAACTCAAGGGTTTAATAAGTTAAAATGGGTATTTAGAATTGTGTCTGGTATTTAATAAGCCCTTGATAAATGTAAGCTGTCATTTTATTAATGTGTATGTAATTTAAAGCAGGGATCACAAATTCTGATCCTATAAGTCAATTGGGAAATGTAAAAAGAAATAAGTTTTTGAAAGGGTATAGGGCAACCAAACTGGTACTTTGGGAGCTATCATCTTGCTCTTTCCCTGCCCCCAAACCCCGAGTTTAATGTCCCTTTTCAATCTTAATATGTATTTACTGTGGCCCAAACACTGATGGGGAAATAAGAACCAAGTCAGACCAGACCCTGCACTGGGGGGTTCTTTAACTGCACCAACTCCACCCACCCCCCACCTTCCCTTGCAGGGTCCGCCTCAGTAAGCGTCGGGCCAAGGCTGGTGTTCAGTCAGGTACCAATGCCCTGCTTGTGGTCAAACACCGGGACATGAACGAGAAGGAATTAGAAGCACAGGTAATAAGCACCATTATGCCCCACAGCACCCATGGGGCAGGGAGGGGAAGGGGGACAGAGGCCTGACAGTGTCCCTTCCCTCTCCCAATCCTGCTGCTTCCAGGAGGCACGGAAGGCCCAGCTGGAGAACCACGAACCTGAGGAGGAAGAGGAAGAGGAGATGGAGACAGAGAAAGAAGCTGGGGGCTCAGGTAAAGCGGAACAGGCCAGACCCTGGGAGTTGGGAGGGTAGCAGGTAAGGAGACTAGTCTCACCCCTCCCTGTTTTCACAGATGAGGAGCGAGAAAAGGGAAGCAGCAGCGAGAAGGAAGGCAGCGAGGACGAGCGCTCAGGCAGCGAGAGTGAACGGGAGGAGGGTGACAGAGACGAGGCGAGTGACAAGAGTGGCAGCGGTGAGGATGAGAGCAGTGAGGATGAAGCCCGGGCCGCCCGGGACAAAGAGGAGATCTTTGGCAGTGATGCCGATTCGGAGGACGATGCTGACTCTGACGATGAGGACAGAGGACAAGCTCATGGCAGTGACAATGATTCAGACAGCGGCAGTGAAGGGGGTGGCCAGCGGAGCCGGAGCCGCAGTGCCAGCCCCTTCCCCAGTGGCAGCGAGCACTCAGCCCAGGAAGATGGCAGTGAAGCGGCAACTTCAGATTCTAGTGAAGCTGACAGTGACAGTGACTGAGTCACAAGGTCTTTGGAGTTGGTGCAGATACCATTATGAGCAGGAAGGTACTTTTCTAGTGGTTTGTGAGCTACTGTGGTTTATTCATTCTCTTCTTATTCTCCAAACCTTTGCTGTTAATAAAGCCAACTTCTCTTTACTTTTCCTCCCAGCCCCTATGGTCTCATTCCACCCAAGCCCCCGATCCCAGGTGATCAAGTTCAGTTAAGGCAGAGAAGTGGAAGGCCACAGGGGCAGGGCCCCTCGGCTTTCCATTAAATGTAGCATGACAAAGATCAGAATTCTGTTTTGTTTTTGTTTCTTTTTTTTTTTTTTTTCCAAAATAAGCCCAGACCATTAAACAAGTGAAACTCCAACAAATAAGTCTTCTCCAACAGCGAGAAAAACTGTACAGTTACTCAAAGCTGATTCTGCCAGTGGGGCTGAGGATAGAAGGAGGCAGGGTGAAATCATGGTGGGAGCTGGGGATGGGGAAGGGGGACTGGACCAGGAAAGTGTCAGGGTCCTGCCCATCAGAGTGGGGCCGCCTGCGTCCTGCGCACTCTGCTGTCAGGTAGGGGATGGGGGGTGGGGGTGGGGTGGGCCAGCTCTTGCCTCCCTTTGTTGGGGAGGGGGTGTCCCTCAGCATCTCCTTGTGCCAGGCAGAGCCAGCTCACCCTGACAGATAGTGACAGGATGGGACCGGCTGGGGGGAGGTGAGGGTCCCATAAGAGGGACAACCTGCTGATTCCAAACAAGGTGGCCCCTGTCCAACCACTTCCCAGGGCTAGTGGGAGGGGACTGGAGAAGCCCTGGGAGCTTGAGGGGAATGAGCAAAGGCACAGAAACATGGAGGGGCCGGGGTGGGGGACTTGCATAGGTTGATGAGTGTGCAAGAGGTACATAAATAAACCTGACACCCCACCCAGCCCGGCACTGGGAGAGGAGGTGGGGACCTGGAGGCAGGTCCCCGGGCCACCCCCACCCCCTGGTTTCCTCCCCCTCCCTGGGCTCAGAGCTGAGGGAGGGCCACAGACCAGGAGGAGGGCAGGGGCAAGAAGGTCCGGGGATGGGTGAGAGTGCGGGGAGGGTGGTGGTTTAAATTTTTTTTTTTTTTTTTTGGTTTTGTTTTTTCCCAACATTTTGTATCTTTAATAACATACACAATGGTTACCAGCCATATTCATAACAAAAGTTATTCATAAAATGTATCTAAAAATAACATTTTTTTTCCTTTTCGATGTGAAAAGCTTGAGGATGTCCCAGTGAGGAGGGGTGGGTTGAGAAGGAAAAGGGAGCTGGAAAAGGGGACCCTGGCTTCCCCACAGTCTGAACCCCCATATACTCTCCTCCCTCTACCTTGTCCTCAGCACAACCCCTCAGTAGGAACAGGGACCAGAGGGTCTGTATGATATGGGGGCTGGGACAAATCTCTGGGCTATGATATAGTGTTCCACTTAAGTGAGGTCATGAGACATGGGGGTGGGGGCGGGTGGGGTGGGGGAAGAAACCAAAAACCAAACAATACCCTTTCCCTTATTCCTTACCCCCAAGTCTCACCAGCCAAGCTGGGAGTGGAGAGGGGTGTGTGTTGGTGGGGGAGGGGGACATTAAGGCAACAGACTTCCTGACCTCACTGGCTGCCCTGGCTCCCCATCTTCAACCTCTGCATCTAGGGGAGCCAGGGCTGCAGGGAATGGGGTGGGGGGTTAGGGGAATCTGGAGGAGGGGGCTCTGCCCTCTCCCCCTGTAAAATTCAGGCTCCCCCTGCCACTGTCTTGGCTCAGAGAGAGGCCCAAGGGTTGTAAAAATGAGAGGGAATGATCAGAGAGAAAAACCGTTAAGAACTATATAAATATGTGTCTTAAATAGGCCTAAGAAATTAATCGTAGAGAACCTCTGATAAAACAGAGTGAAGGGAAGTGAGTGAGAGGAAGGTGGCTCCTGTCCTCAGGAATGGAAGGGGAAGAAGTTGGAGAGGAGAGAAAGAGGTTCTTCTTCTCAACCCCCTCTTCTCCCCAGCTCCTCTCAAATATTCCAGGGAGCAGGTTATCTACCCTGCTTATTTCTCCCCCAATGTCAAACATTTCTGAGCAGCTGTCTGCTCCCTTGGGGAGGGGCAGGTGGTCAGTGGTCTGGAGGAGGCAGGGATGGGACTGGGCCAGGTGAGAAACAAGGAAGGGAAGGAGAGGAGTAGGCAGCCTAGCCAGTCCCTGCCCTCCTTATCCTATCCTGGCTTCTTCCTACCTCCCCAGCCTTGGCAAAGATCCCTCAACGGGCCTGGGAGTGAGCAAGGCATGAGCCAATGTTAAAAGTTAAAAGGAGGGGAGAGAGTAGAAAAATATTAGAACATATGGCTGAGCCAGCCCACCCTCTCGCTGTTGCAGAGAAGCCCGATGGGGGTTGGCCCCGCCCGCCGCCCGGGGAGCCTATGGGTGCGCTGGGCTGTGGGTCCTGTCAGATGGTGGAGGTTTTGTCTGTCCCATCTGTGGCGAGAAAGGGAGGAAGGGAGGCAGATCAGGAGCTGGTGGGAGGCTCGAGTAAAGGTGCTCAGGTAGCCTGTTATCCCAATCAGGCCCTCCCTGGAGTCTGGCCTCCCCTAGGGCCCCCTCAGGATGACTCTGAGTTGCTCAGTTCAGAGATGGAGACGCTGGGTAGGTGGGAGCTGGGTCAGGGGAAGAGGAAATGCTCACCACCCAAGGCGTGTTCTGTCATGCTCAGACACAGAGACTCCAGAGTAGGATTGATCTCCAGGTCAGGCCCAGGGACCGGGCAGTCTGAATGGGAAAGAGGAGAATGGTGAGGACTGGACTGGAGTGGAGAGTAGAGCTGGGAAGACAATGGACGGGGATGAGAATGGATTGGCTTGGGAAAGTGGTTGAGAAAGGAAGTATGCATGAGAGAGGGAGAGAGGGAGAAGGGGAGAAGAAACGAGAGGGAGAAAGAGAGCATGTAAGACATGCACACTAGCATGTGTGCTGATGGAAAAGAGATGTCTGGGCAGAGGAAGAGGACAGAAAGAGACAAGGCCTGGGTTGGGTGTGTCACAAAGCAGGCAGAGAAGACAAAGGCAAAGGCAACTGCAGAGGCAGTGCAGAGAAGGCTTGACTCCCAGATAGGAAGTGACGGGAAGCCTAGAAGAGACTCCCTGGAGCCCACACAGGCTACGACCACTGTTGACAGACTGCACGTTGTCTTGCACAGCCTGGGGATCTCCCCCAGTCACTGGGCAGCTCCCCAAGCTTCCTGACTGGTAATCTGCTATGTACTTGATGCAGGAGCTTAATTAAAACCCTTCTTGTCCCCACTTGGACTTGGGTAGGCTGTGAACCCCACAGGAATGGCAGGCGGGGCAAATAAGGACAGGAACCAATGGGCTTGTCTTTAAACTGCCTCTCAAAAGGGCCTCCTCCATCTGGGAACCAGCTCACCTCCCTGGGCAGACCTGACCCCTCCCCACACTGCTTAATATCCTCCCTGAACTCCTCACTGCCACCCAGAAGGAGTGTGAGCCTTTTCCCTGGGTTTGGAGACCCTTCACACATCGCTCACCACTGTCTTGTCTGAACCCCGACTTGGGCCATGTCAGAACACCTGTCTCTCCTATTTAAAAGAAGAAAAAATATATATGTATTTTTAAACTTGGGCAAGTCACCTTTCTGAGCCTGATTCCTGACTAACAAGATGGGACTAATACAAGAGCCATCACATATGCGGTTGGGAGGATTTGATACGCTAGTGCAGGAAAGCTGCCTGACGCAATGCCCGCACATGGTAAACCGGCAAAAGGAGCTGTTCTCGTTTTGTTGCTCCCGCAGTTCCTCCAGCCCCTCATTCAACGATCATTTACAGATGCCTACTTTGTGCTAAGTCCTGGGTGAGGACAAACATGACAGAGAGGGTCTCTTGCCCTCTATAGACTGCAATCTACCTTATCTCAAGAATTTAGAATTCTCACTGATTTGGCAGTTTGTGAGATGAAGAGTTTAGGAATACCTGCAGATCTAGAGATCTGTCCAGAGGCAGCCTATTCCAGACCAGCCTTGTCTGTCTCTGCACCCCCAGTGCCCAGCCTCCAGCCCAGCACAGGGTGGAAGACTCAACCCCCACTTGCTGAACAAGGAAGGTACCTATGGTTAGCACTTCTCTAATCTTCATATTGCCTACCTAGCTCTAATCCTGATTTCCTGTCTTTGGGCTGGTCTGTGAGCAGAGATGAAAGAGCACTTCAAACACCCTTTAGGGTAGAACCCAATCCAAGAGCTAGTCTCCTGGTTTCTGCCTGGTCTCTTGTCTTCTGAAAGAAGGCAGTGGAACAGTCAGGCAGGATTCCCCTCCACAGGAACCTCATTGCTTTTACTGTCTCATCCCCTCAACCCCTTCTAAATTGAGTATCTTATGATCCTATGAAGAGACAATGACATAGACCAACACAGACACTAAAATTTTGACAAGAGAGGGAGATAAGGAAGAAGAGAGAGAAGGCAGGATCTAAGAGATAAAACTGAAACAGAGGGAAATAAGGAAAAAAAAGAACAAGAAAGCCTGCAATGGGGTTAGATGGGTGAGGAGTGGTGGGAGGTATGAAGACAGGTGCTCAAGCAGTTGAGAAGGACAGTGGGTACTGAAACCCAGAGAAGAGTAACATGGAGTTCAGGGTGTGCTGTTGTGCAGAGAGCGAAGAGTACAGCATCTCACCTGGAGGAAACATGAGAATGGCCTGGGGCGATGAGTGGACCGGGAGCGAGTGAGTGCGCTGCACAGAGCTACGGCTCTGGCTGGGCATGCTGTTGCTGCCCCCAGGGTTGGCAAACCACAGGTTCTGCATAGGTTGTGGAACAAGAGAAAGCAGTGGGTGAGTGGGGAGGAGGCCAAGGCCCAGGAATGGTGGAGCTGGCAAAAGAGCTACCTCTCCCCTGCCCAGCCCCCTAGCCAGGCCCAGGCAGACAGATTCACAATCCCAGGCACCACCACCCCAACCCTAGAAGCACCAGGTCTTCTGCTTCACCCTACTCACCTGTCGGCCCTGGCCTCCAAGGCTGGGGCTGGTGAGGGCATGTCGGGGAGAGACGCCCCCAATGCCCGAGGGGCTCAAGAGGCCCATCCTGCCAGGTGGAAGGGCCCGGGGAGGCATTGGGAACTGCCGCTGGGTCCTCCGGGCCACCCCCATTCCCACAGAGCCAGCTATGGGGAGTGAGTTGGAGCCGAATGCCCAGCTGTGAGAGAGAAGGCAGGGTGTCAGTTTAGGTGGATGAGGTCCATCTGTTCACCCCTCCTCACTCCTCCAACAACCCCCAAAGGCAGGACAAAACATGAAGTTCCTGTGAGCAAGGGCTATCTGACCAAACCCCTGCATCACATCTTCTATTCCTGCCCCAAGGATGTCCCCAGGTTGGAAATGAGGAGTACAAAGGTTTCTTCACTGTCCACTCAAAGCGGTTCTCCTAACTTCAATTCTCAAGTGTGTTCTTTGTATTATTTGTTTGGGGTGAGAAGGGACTTCAGAGCCCCCTGCAAACATGAGAAGAGAACAAGGTACAGGCAAGCATCTGCTATTGAGGACATCTGTTGGTTTTCTGCCAGCTCAACAGTAAGAGCACCCTGACTTTATTCTTGAAAAGCACCCTATCTTCACTGGGTGACTTGTACAAGGCAAACCAGTGATGGAATGAACACAACCTAGCATACAATCAATCACCTCTCATCCGTTCATCTGTCAACTAGCAAGGGTGGAGGGAGAGAGGGTCCTTCTACCCTGGCCACCCACCTACCCTTTCTGCTGCCGGTAGTTCTGCATCTCTAACGTGGCTTTGCGAGGGAACGTACGGAGGAGCTTCAGCACTTGCTGTTTCCAGGACAGCAGTCGTTTCTTCTGTGTCTCTGTGAAAGCCTAGAAAGAGGGTGAAGGAGGAAGGGAGGGTCCTTCTTTCAGATCTGCTTTCCCTTCATTTGCTTGCATACCTACTGCCTGCTCTGTGTCCTGCAATGCTGGGAGGCAGAGGTGACCTGTGCTTACAGGTTAGTTGGTGGGAAGATACACTTGTAATTTTAACTGTGACAAATGCTGAGGGGGAGATATACAGGAAGCACAAGACATCTGAACTAGTATGTGGGGTCAGTGGATGCATCCCTGAGGTAGATGTCTGAACTGAGAGTTAAGGGATGAGTAGGAAGGGAGACAGTTCCTGACAGGAGGACTATATATACAGGTCCTGAAAAGGAGAGCTTAGGTCATTCACTAAATCCCAAAACTGGCGAGATGAGAAGCTGGAGAGGTGAGTGGGTACCAGGCCAGGCAGTGCCCTGTTGGCCAAGTAAGAAATTTTGGTCGTGAAAACAATGGGCATCCTCCGCCTTCTCTCCAGCCTTGGGAGCCCCAGAGAAGGCCTCACCTCATGAGTCAGGCACTTTTCGATGAGCTGGAGGTAACTGGTGATGTTCTCCTCGTCTGGCCGGGACACCAGCAGCTGGGTGCACACTGGGGATCATGGAAAAGGGCAGGACGTTACTCCCCAGCCTGTTCTCTGTTATGTTCCAGCAGGCTGGTGCAAAAGGAAGGACAGGAAACTCAGGCACCACTATGTGCCAGGCATTGTACCTGGGTTATCATGAGGACATGAGATGTGATGCACCTACAACAGTGCCTGGCACAGGCAAAGATAAAGTCAGTAATCAATAAAACTCTTCATTTTAACTCTTGCAACAGCCTCAATAACGTGGGGCATTTTTAGCTTAAAGAACCTAAGGTTCAGAGAGGTTAAGTCACTTACACAGCTGAAAGGATCTGGGTCCAAGCCTAAGCTTGCTCCATCATGCTACCTTAGTTTACGCTGAGCCCATCAGAGCTTTGCCGAAACTATCCCCATGGTTATTGCTCCCCTTTGAGAGAATCAATGGTGTCACCTTAATCTGTTCATTCTTTACTGTATGCAGTTTCCACTTATACATTGTCCTACCTTCTGCTCAGGATGGAGACGCTTTGAGGGTAAGGGCTGTCTCTATCACCTGGGCACTCCCTGAAGAAAGGGGTCTTGTCACCCTCAGTCCCAGGCACTCTGCAGTGTTTTAATCTAAGGGGTACTTTTTTAAAAAGCCCTGCTTCCATCATCTTTTATTTGATGTGTGAGGCCTGAGTCCCCTGGGATCCCTGCCTGAGGACTTCCTGCTGGGTCCTGAGTAGTCTCACCTTTGCCCATCACCCGTGTAAACTGGCTGGGGATGTCTCCATCGGCGACGGGAGCTGGGGCTGGCTCACTGCCATCAGTGGGAGCTGGAGCTGGTGGAGGGGGGTAGCTCTCTGCAGCTGGAGGGTCCTTGGCCTCAGTGCCCTTGTCTGTGCCGGTGTGGGCCAGGGGAGGCTCAGCACCTGGCAGCAGTGGCTCCCCCCGGCCCCCATCCTTGGCAGTAGTAGTGGCGGCGGCGGCGGCCACGGTGGCCTGGAGGACACTGTAGGCCTTGATGGGGGTGATGATAATCTGTTGCAGCTCCTGAAGAGCGTTTCGCAGATTCCCGCCTTCCAGCACATCCTGGGTTGGGGAACATGGGCTGTGGTCATAGGCAGACCCCACAAGGACAGAGCTTTAAGAGAGCTAGATGGATCTTGGGTTCCAGCATGTAGAGAAAGCAGGCAAGGGCACCCATGCCCACAAATGTGTAGGTACACACTTGTACACACACATTCCCTCTTCTCCCTCAAGGTGGAATCCTGTGGAACCCAGGAAAAGGTGGCCTAAGGCATTAGATCCCAAGCAAGGGCAGAATCAGATTCAGACCCAGAGATTCAGACTGAGGGGAGAAAACAAAACAGAAGGTAACCATCAGGGAGAAAGGAAAAGTAAGGCAAACAGAGGCAGATACAGAAGACGAGAGAACAAATCAGAAACAACCAAGTGGAAAGAGATCACAGACCTAGGGAGACACTTCACTCTCCAAAAAACATCAGTAGGAATATGGAAAAGAGGAAGAGAGAAAGGACTGAGTCAAAAGACAGAGAGTGATTCAGGAGACACAGACTAGGGCAGAGAGGAAGGGGGTCTCTTAGCTACTGGCAAGTCAGCCCTTTGATGCCAACTTGCACCTTGGGGCCTGGCTTCCTGGGGCCAGGGACTACTGGAGGTCAGACTTGTAGGATGAGGAGGCCCACAAAGGAAGCCCCTGGCAGCAAGGCCCACCCAGAGTCTTCAGTCTACTGGTTCCTCTGGGCAGCTGGTTGGCCTGGAAATGGGGATACCACATCCTCACCTTCTCCAGGGACTTGAGGACACTCTGCCTCTCACGCAGCTTCTGGATGCTCAGGGCTATCTTGTGGCGGGCACCTTTGGTGACATTCTGTGGTAGAGGCAGAGGGGACAGGAAGCTGTAAACAGGAAGCTGAGGCACCTGGGGCTGTCCCAACAGGGCCTAAAGAGAAAGAGGCAGCTTGCGCTGCAAGAGCATTGCCAAAGTGGTACTGTCCCCATCACCTTCCTGATGGTCCCCTTGGCGTCACCTGAGACTCCAGGTGCTGCTCAGTCAGTGTCATCATCTCCTCATAGCTCATCTGTGAGAAGAGGGCTGCATACTTGTGCAAGCGGAGACTCTTGAGCCATGAGGGCACATCTGTGGAAAAAGAGAGAGGGCTAAAGGTCAGGAGTTTGATCCTGGTGGCTAGGGCAAAGAGAGGATTGTAGGGAGGGAGTGGTTTTAAATCACAGGCATCCTTAAAAACTGCAGAAAACCAGGAGCAGGTGGGAGGAAGCCAAGGGCCCATAAGTTACTTCTATGTCTGCCCAGTCAGATCCATACAGGTAGCTTTCCATGATAAGGACATCCTATACTATCTGGCCAGGTTTCCTGAGCTGGTTGGCTGGATGTGTACTAGAATGACCTCACTGTATTTCTCTAAGTATTCCTGGAACCCTTATGAGTCATCTCTGCTCTGGCTGCCTCGTCACACTGTGAGGGCAGTGTGCCTCAGACTGTGAGGGCAGACCCCAGTCTTTCTGTTCAGTCTTGAATCCTAAGGGCAGGGAATGTCTTCTCCCCTCAGACCAAGGGCTCTGCAGGCAGAGGGGCGGCTATGGGCTCCCTTCTTTCCTCTGAGCTCTGCAGAAGCCCCTGAAAAAGGATCCCTCCCCACTGTACCTTTCATGCCACTGCCGTCTTCCTGGAAAGTGTTACGGCTGGAGCCCTGCTCCTCCGTCTGCTCACTGCCAGAGGAGGCCACGCTGCTCTGGGGTGAGAGAGGCGCGTGGTCGGGTGTGGTGAAAGCAGCCCGTGCCCCGAGCTCCTCCGGACTGGGCCACTCACCAGGGGCCTGTGGGCTCGTGGGGATGAGTGACATGGAGCGCTTCAACGGGCTGGGGTGGATTTGGCAGGGGAGACCTGGCAGGAGGAGAAGAGAGCCAAGGGGGAGGTCAGGCTTAGAGATCTGACCACAGGAGACCATGCTCCCCTTCCTCCTCCTCCCAGCCAATGCCATGGCTGTGCTCAGTCCCAGAATGTTCCAAGGGAAAGAGACCCTGGGATCTGAGAGGAACCACCTTCCAGATACTGCTCATCCCCTCACTCCCCAATGCCTAATCCAACAAGAAGCTCTGCCAGCCTCTTCTCCAAATCACTCCACTTCCTCTGATAGCATTCTGGTTCGAAGTCACTAGCAACTCTCACTGGAATTACTATAACAGCTTCCTCCCTTTGTTCTTGCCTCCTACAGTCATTTACCTCACAGCAGCTATACTAACGTTTCTAAAAACACAAACCTGATCAAGTCAGTTCTCTGCTTAAATTGCACCTGTGGCATCCCTTCATACTGAGAATAAAAGCCAAACTCCTTGCCTCACAACAGAATAGCTACTATTTAAAAAATGGAAAATTACAAGTGTTGGTTAGGATGTGGTGAAATAGGCACCCTCGTACACTGTTGTGGGGAAGGTAAAATGGTGCAGACGCGGTGGTAAACAGTTTGGCATTCCTCAGAAAGTTAAGTATAGAATAATCATATGACTCACAATCCTACTTCTAGGTATATACCCCAAAGAACTGAAAGCACCGACTCAAACATATTTGTATACCAATGTTCATAGGTGGAAGCAACCCAAGTAACCATCAACAGATAAATGAATAAAGTATGGTACATCTATACAATGAAATATCATTCAGTCATAAAAAGAAATAAAGTACTGATATATGCTACAACATGGATGAAGCTTGAAGACATGTTGAGTGAAGTCAGACACAGAAAGACAGATAATGGAGGATTCCACTTGCATGAAATAACTAGATTATGCAAATGCATAGAGCCAGAAAGTAGAGTACAGGTTACCAGGGGCAGGAGGGAAGTTAATGCATAATGGGTACAGGATTTTTGTTTGGGATGATGGAAAAATTTTGGTAATGGGTGGTGGTGATGGTAGCATAATGCTGTGAATGTGATTATTTCCAATGAATTGTATGCTTGGGAGTAGATGAGATAGGAAATTTTATGCTGTATAGTTTCCACAATTTTAAAAAGAGAGACTCAAGTGACAATGACAATTAAATGCAATATATGATTGTGGACTGGATCTAACAATGGAGGAGAAAACATCCAAAAGAACAGTATTGAGACAACTGGAAAAAGTATAGACTGAAGGCTTTAGGTCAATGTTAAATTTCTTGAACTTGACGATTGTACTTAATGAGGTTACACAGTGACTATAATTGTTCTTAGGAAATATGCATGGAAGTATTAAGTGATCAAGGAGCATGATGTATGCAACCTACTCTCAAATGTTCAGAAAATAAGAAGAAAGGAAGAAAGGAAGGAAGGGGGGAAGGGGAAGGGGGGAAGGGGGAAGGGAAAGAAAGGAAAAAATAAATGGGACGAAATGTTAAAAGTAAATCTGGGTATCTGGATGGGGGGATATACTGGAGTTCTCTGTATGGGTTTTGTATTATTTTTGCAACTGTCCTGTAAATTTGAAATTATTTGAAAATAAAAAGTTAAAAACTCCAAGCTCTCCCACATCCCACAAGGCCTTGCACTTACTGCCTTCTCCATTAGCTGGCCTCTCCCACTGGACTGTGGGTTCATGAAGGACAGGAACCCCACCTAATCATTTCTGAATCCCAGGATCAGTACAGGGCACAACATACAGAAGCCCTCAACACTTCATAAAAAAGGATAAAGAGAGGGCACCCACAATCCTAAGGGGTGGTAAGGGGACCTCTGAGCTCAACACAGAATCCAAAAATACCCCCAACTCTGCCTAGAGAAAAATAAAAAGAAACGAAGCTGAAATACCTCATGCTGGATAGGTGAGAAAAGCAAGGCCAGCCTTGTTTCCCATGGGATTTCTGCCAGTGCTCCACTAATACCCAGACCAGGAGGTAGAACCGGCCTGGTGCAGGCCCCAAAGCACCTTCCCTCATCTGTGATATTTATACTCCTAGTCAAGGAATCATCTAAGGGAGAGGGCAGTTGACTGACCTGCTCCCCTAAGGCCAGCCTCCATCTAGGCTCAGAGCTCATTCCCAGACCCTGGACTGCTCAGTCCTGGCTTCTGTCCCCACTCTAGAACACTTGCAGAAGATGGCACACTCTTGGGCCCTACCGGGATGGGAGAAACCCTGAATACAGGCCTTTTTGCCTATCTTGGTCCCTCTGGCCTTCTCTTTCCTCCCTTCTCAGCCAAGTAGTCCACAGGCAAGGCTGAGAGGGCAGGAAATTACCCTGATTGGAATGATTATGCAGTTCCTGAGGAGTCCTATTTGGCCCCACTCTGGGGTGGAGGTTGGCCACAGCATGAGAATTATAAAAACAGGAACGCAGGCTGGAGATCCAGTGCCTCACACTCTCCAAGAAATCCTGGTCTGTCCTTGGCAGTACCCCAAACCCATCCTGCCCGCCCTCACAGGCCAATTCTTGCTCCTCACTCAAAAATATTTTAATGGTTTCCTGTTTCCTCCAACGGCCTGAAATCCAAAAGCTTCATGCTGTCCTTCAAGGCCCTCCTGAATGTGGACCTAACTACTGTGGTCTCGGAGACAAGACAGAACTGAGTTCAAATCCTGGGTCTGTCACCTACTAACTGCAATCTTGGGTAAGTCACTTCATTGGCCTCTCTGCCTCCATTTCCATGTGGAAGTACTTAGCACAGGGACAGGCAGATAGAAAACACGAGTGCTTACTACTGCTACTTTAAACCTCTGTGCCACTCTCCATTCCAGATCAGTCTACATACTGTCCCCTCCAATTTGACACCCCTGTGACTTCAATTCATGCTCTACTCTCTTTTTGTAATGCTCAATTTCTTTCTCTCGTCTAGTCCAAACCTCCTACCCAACAATGTTTTAAGCTTTGTCTTTTAATAACTGCTGTCCTCATTATGGGGAGCCTTGAAGGTATGGGGAGGAAGTCATTTACAGGGACTCTGCATGGGTGACCCCTCCTCATGATGAGGTTTGAGAATCTAGGAGAGTCACTTTTAGGAGGAGGCAGTGGAACAAAATGGTTAATAATATGAATTCTGGAACCAGGCTGCCTGGATTTAGGTTCTGTCTACGTCACCTTGGGCAAGTGACTTTTCTGTGCCTCAGCCAATGAAATGGGTTTATATATATATAAAACTCCCGACCCCTTACCTGAGCCTGTGCACGCAATGCAGATCCCTGATCCCAGGTCCAGGTCCAGGGGGAGCAGAGTAACTGTCATGCACATACTGGGAGGGAGCATGTATGGCATGTATGTCTGCCCCAAACTAACTGGTGGTGGCCTGGGGGACCTGCTATCCTAGAATTTGCCCTGCACATACAAGAGAGCCCAGAGAACTCTTCCACAGAATGCCATGGGAGAGAAGGCAAGTTGTGCTGCCTGAGGCAAGGGGTTGCTGGCTATAGGACATACAGTGTGGTGCCCGGGACTATGAAGAAACTGTTTCCTATGGAGAGGGAACATCTGTAACTGTGAAAATGAAGGAATTCCTCAGGCCACAACACGCATGCCCCAGACTACAGGCATGCGCGGAAAGAATCAGGGAGGCCCCTTCACTTTGATCTGGAGATACTGTCATACAAACCATTGATGGAGTGACTTTTCTATGCCTCAGCCAATGAAATGAGTTTATATATATAATGTTCTTCAAATGCTCCTGGCAGACTAAATGCTCAATATATTCCACTAGAATTATCACTACTAATATATCCTCCCAACCTGGACCCAAGAACCATGATGCTCTGAGACTGGAAGACAAAGTCCAAGATACCTTGGGTTTCTAGAGTCCCTAGAAATGTTGCAAACACTGGGAAAGGCATTCTCATTTTCTTTTTTGTTGTCTACTGGCATTCAAGGAAAGCTCAGTTATAACACTAGCTGGATACAAGCTTAAAGAACAGACACAGCAGAGTCTAAACATCAGTGATAACACATTAAAATACCAAAATGTCTAGATTTCAACAAAAAATTATAAAATATACAAAAAACAAGAAGTGATAGTCGAGGTAAAAAAGAAGATTAAAGCATTAGAAGCCATCAATGAGGAGGACCATATCTGGGACATACCAGATAATACATACATATATATGCTCAAAAAGCTTAAAAATTCCCTAGAAAGGTTTGACAGCAGACGGGAGCTGTCAGAGTTAAGAATCAGTGAACTTGAAGACCCCTGAAATCATCCAGTTTGAGCAGAAAGAAGAATGAATAAAGGTGAACAGAGTCTGAGGAACCTGTGAGACCCCATCGAGCATACCATTATGCATTATGGGAGTCCCAGAAGGGGAAAAGAGAAAGGGACAGAGTATTCAAGGAGATAATCACTAAAAACATCTCGAATTTAACAAAAGACTAGATATGCACATCCAAGATGCTCAACGAACTCGGAACTAGACCCATACTGTGACACATAATCAGAGTGTTGAATGCAAAAGGTAGAGAATTCTATAAGGCCACAAGAAAGAATCAATGTGTCCTGTACAAGGTAGCCTCAGTAAGATTACATACTGATTTCTCATTGGAAACCATGAAGGCAAGAAGGCAGAGGGATGAAATATTTAAAGGTCTGAAAGCAAAAAACTACCACCCAAGAATTATATATCTGGCAAAACTGTCTTTTAAAATGAAAGAGATATTAAGACATTCCCAGATAAACAAAAGCTGAGGGAGTTTGTCACCACTAGCCTGGCTCTATAAGACATGCTAAAGAGAGTTCTGGAGGTTGGAAAGAAAGAACAACAGATCAAAGATTGAAGCCACACAAAGAAATAAAGATCTCTGATGAGGGTAATGATATGGGTAAATATAAATGCCAATACTATTCTATTTTTCATTTGTAGCTCCACTTTTTTTCTTTCTAGAGGATCTAAAAAGCAAATGCATAAATTTAATGATAAATAAGTGGTTCTGAACTCATAATGTAAAAAACTATAATTTGTTACAAGAACTACATAAAGTGGGAAACATAGTTTGTGCATGCTATTGAAGTTAAGGTGGTATCAAAGCAAACAAGATTGTTATAGATACGTTAAATTTAAGCCCTATGGTAATTATAAGGAAAATATCAGAAAAATATGGAAGGTCACAAGGCAAAAATTAGAGTACAGATTGCAAGGGGTGGGAGGCAGGGGAAACAGGGAGTTAATGGGAGTTAATGCATAATAGATGTAGGGTTTCTGTTTAGAGAGTTGGGAAAGTTTTTTCTTTCTTTTTTTTCTTTTAGGAAGTACCAGAGATTGAACCCAGTACATGGGAAGCAGGCACTCAACCACTGAGCTACATCTATTCCCCAATGAGAGTTGGTTTCTTAGTTGTTGTTTTTAGGATGTACCGTGGATCAAACTAGGATCTCATATATGGAAAGCAAATGCTCAAACACTTGAGCTACATCCACTCTCCAGGAAAGGTTTTTTTTTTTAAGGATTTATTTATTTCTCCCCACCCCCCTTGTTATTTGCATTTGTTGTGTCTGTTGTGTGCTAGTCTTCTCTCTTTAGGAGGCACCAGGAACCAAACCTGGGATCTCCCACGTGGGAGGGAAATGTTTCCTTGTTCTGTCTCTTGGTTGCATCAGCTCATTGCATCAGCTCTTAGTGCCAGCCTGTTGCACTAACCCATCACGTCAATTCACTGTCTGAGCGTCTTCTTTAGGAGACACTGGGAACTGAACCCGGACTTCCCGTGTGGTAGGCAGGAGCTCACTCACCTGAGCCATTAAAAAAAACTTTCCCAAGGAAGCAGATATGGCTTGATCAAACTAGGACTTCGTACACGGAAAGTAGACACTCAAACACTTGAGCTACATCCACTCCCCAGGAAAGTTTTTTTTTTAAGGATTTATTTCTCCCGCCCCCCCCCCCCCCCCCCCGTTATTTGCATTTGCTTTGTCTGTCTGTTGTGTGCTAGTCTCTTTTTAGGAGGCACCAGGAACCAAACCCCCCCTAGTTGTCTGCTCTCTGTGGCCATTCGCTGTGTGTTCTTCTGTGTCTGCTTGTATTCTTGTCAGCGGCACCAGTAATCTGTGTCTTTTTGTTGCGTCAACTTGCTGCGTCAGCTCTCTGTGTGCGGCACCGCTCCTGAGTAGGCTGTACTTTTTTCGTGCTGGGCGGCAACCCTTACAGGTCGCACTCCTTGCACGTGGGGCTCCCCTATGCAGGGGACACCCCTGCGTGGCATAATATTCCTTGTATGCAACCACATTGCACGTGGGCCAGTTCATCACACGGGTCAGGAGGCCCTGGGTTTGAACTCTGGACCTCCCATGTGGTGAGAGTAATGTAATATCATGAATGTTATTAATCCTGCTGAATGATATACTTGGGAGTAATTGAAACAGAAGAGTTTATATTGTATATATGTTTTCACAATTAAAAAAAAAAGTGAGCAGGGGAAGCAGATATGGCTCAATGGACAGAGCTTCCACCTACCATATAGGAGGTCCAGGGTTTGGTACCCAGGGCCTCCTGGCCCATGTGGTGAACTGGCCCACAAAGAGTGCCACCCTGCACAGGAGTGCTCCCTACATAGGAGTGCCACTGTGGAAGGAGTACCCCCACCCCGTGCAAGGAGTGCTGCTCTGTGCAGGATGCAGCCTGCCCAGTAGTGGTGACGCACACACAGAGAGCTGACGCAGCAAGATGACACAATAAAAAGACACAGAGAAGAGACAATATGAGATGCAACATACTATGGAGTTGAGGTGACACAAGAGAATAATAGCTCCTCTCCCATTCTGAAGGTCCCAGGATGGGTTCCCTGAGCCACCTAATGAGAATACAACAGACACAGAAGGATGCACAGCTAATGGACACAGAGAGCAGACAACAGGGGGAAATGGGGGGAGAAATTTAAAAAAAAAAAAAAAAGTGGGAAACGGACTTTGGCCCAGTGGTTGGGGCGTCCATCTACCACACAGGAGGTCCGCGGTTCAAACCCTGGGCCTCCTTGACCCGTGTGGAGCTGGCCCATGCGCAGTGCTGATGCGCACAAGGAGTGCCATGCCACACAGGGGTGTCCCCCGCGTAGGGGAGCCCCACGCGCAAGGAGTGCACCCGTAAGGAGAGCCGCCCAGCGCGAAAGAAAGTGCAGCCTGCCCAGGAATGGCGCCGCCCACACTTCCCATGCCGCTGACGACAATAGAAGCGGACAAAGAAATAAGACACAGCAAAAAGACACAGAAAACAGACAACCGGGGGAGGGGAGGGGAATTAAATAAATAAAAATAAATCTTTAAAAAAAAAAAAAAGTGAGAGCTCAAGAGACAATGACAATTAATGCGATATATAATCCTGGATGGGACCTAGCAAGAGAGGAGAAAAAGCTTAAAGGGATATTACGGGAACATATGAAAAAACGGGAATATAGACTTTGAGTTTTATTTCAATGTTAAATTCCCTGAACTTGGTAACTGCACTTTAGGTGGTAACACAAGAGAATATCCTTGTTCTTAAGAAATACAGATGGCAGTAAGTCATTAAGGAGCATGATGCATACAACATACAGTCAAGTGTTGCACAAATAGACGGATGAACACAGAGAGCGAGAGGGAGAAATGAAGAGATAGAATGAAAGGACAAATGTGACAAAAAGTTAAAATTGGAGGGAGGGAACAGTAGGAGTATGTTGGAATTCTCTGCATGGGGTTTATAGTATTTTTGCAACTTTCCTGTAAACTTGAATGTATTTCAAAATAAAAAGTTAAAAAAACAAACAAAAACAAAGCACGAGTTCAATAAAACTTGTCTTCAGTTGGCTCTGATGCTGCCAGTTCACCACCTCTGTACTGCCTCCAAAGC
Organism: Dasypus novemcinctus; assembly: GCF_030445035.2. Lineage (NCBI taxonomy): Eukaryota > Metazoa > Chordata > Mammalia > Cingulata > Dasypodidae > Dasypus > Dasypus novemcinctus. Next base: position 59,886,938 of record NC_080690.1, on the reverse strand, counting down.
TAAGGCCCAGAGAGGTTATATGACATGCCCAAAGCCACAAAACAAGGCAGCCCAGCATGACTACTTTTTAAATAGACATGGTCGCCCAAGACCCCTTCCCCCTCACCTGTGTTTGCGTTGCTCCCAATACTGTTGATGGCTGGCGGCACTGAGCTGGGTGGGTGGAAGGGCACATGTCCATTTTCTCGGGGTGGCTTGTCCTGCCAGCCTGGCCCTGCCTCCCCGGGGCCCAGCTCTGCAGAACCCCCCCATTCATCTGAGCCCTGGCGTGAGTGGTAGGCAGGCTCGGGACGGGTGCGGAAGCCACTAGCCAGCCGCTCTTCCAGGTGGCTCAGCCAGAGGGCCAGTGCGTTGCGGTCCTCCAGTGTGGTGGCCGGATGGATGAGAGCATAGGAAAGGAGCTGGCGGCTCTCTTCGATGAAGGCATTGCTTTCGATTGAATAGGCTAGCACTTTCTGCAGTAGCCTCATGTACTCTGTCTTGACTTCCATGTTGCCTGGCTGAAGCAGAGGAAGGTGGGACAGCAGAAGAGACACCACCTTCTCTTTGGACTCCTGCTGCCACTGGCTGACGATGGCTGCAGAGGCGACAAGAGGGAATGTCAGGGGAGCTGGGGTATAAAACTCTGATAAAGCCAGAAGAACTACTTATGGCCTGTTCCCTTAACTCCTGCCTCCTCTCCCATAACCTTTCGTGACCTTTGACCTTGTCCCTCATATCACCCCCTACACCCTGAGGAGAGATCAAACACATTCACCGTGTCTTCAGAGTAATTTTTTCAGGGTCTATCACCTCTGCTTTCAAAAACCTGCTGTCAAACTCGGTACCCTGGACTCTGAGCTTCTACTGCTGAATGTGAGCCTGCTCCTCATGCTGTATTCCTCCTCTTTATCCTCAAAGCCTCTACCCACTTTCCCCTATCAAAACAGACTCCTCCCTGATTGGGGAGAACAGTGGAATATAGTAGTTGAGAGCTTAGGCTTTGAAGTCAGATGGTCTACACGCCTCAACTTACTAGATGGATCTTGGGCAAGTCGTCTTGAGTCTCAAGGAATACTGATTTTCTCACCTGCAAAATTTTGGAGATAATTACAGTACCCAATTCACAGTGCTATTTTGAGATTCAATGAGCTAATTAAGAATGGAAAGTGTCCTGGCTTATATAATAAATACTTGTTTCATTTTTTAAGTAGACTCTCTGCCTCTATATGCTCCCCCTCCAATCTGTCCCATACACCCAGATGGATTTATCTTACTAAACCATACCAGGATGTCATGTTCCTGACCAGGAGTTTATAAGGGCAACCCAGCATCAACAGAATCAAACCCAAGCACTCCTAGCCCAAACTTCATTACAAGGGCACTCTCCCTCCCCACCCCCACACCTTCCTATTCTTCCAGATAAAGACTTGGCTCAGGATACCCCAGTTTCCTTGGGGTTCTCTACATGCCACATTCACCCCAACTTCCACACTCAGGCTAAGATTCAAGGCTTCTGCTTAGAGCACCCTTCTTCCTACCTAAATTCTCTATCTTCTAGAGACTGCCTAAATCTGTCCTTCTCCAGGAAACCTCTCTTGGCTACTCTATGCCATGGTTATCTGGTGTCCTCTCTTTCCTCTCCCATGGTCTGAGGACCTGAGTCTATCTTGTGGAGATGAGCCCCATTTCCTCTCTCAGTCCTGATAGAGTTCCCCAAAAATAAGGCTCCAGGCTGGCCACAAGAAGGAGACCTTGGAAAGGACTGTTACAGGTCTGACTGGCCCTCCTGAAACCCTTGTTACCACTTCAATGACTAGCTAAATGGAAGAGTGGGTAGAATGGGAGTAATGCTGACAGGCAGAGAAGAGGGACAAAGAATATCAACACTTGGGGAAAGAGGCCATGGTCAAGGGTTTGGGGTCAACTCTGCCCCAACACTTGGGGCTCATGCTTACAGTTAAGGTAATGATTCACAAACATCTCACAACAAGGTGTTGTGAGAGGTGCTACTGGTGAGTTCCTGGAAAAGAGACAAAGGAGCTGCTTTAACTGGACAGAGCTAAGACCCCAGAGGGGAGGGTGATGAAAAGGAAGAGGCAGAGATGTGGCTTATGTCCCTCCTACACTACTTTGTGACTCTGGGCAGGTGTGGTAACTACGCTAAGGACATGATCACTTTTCATCCTCAACTCAGTGCTGTTTTAGCATTCCCAATCTTGTAGATGAGTAAAGATTTGGGAAGAACTTTTACCAAGTGACAGGGCTAGTAAGTGGTAGAACTGAGATCTGAACCAACGTCTGCCTGGCTCTAGAATTAGGAGGAACTTTTAACCACCACACTGTACTCTCTCCAATGCCAAGTCTCTCTTCTTCACCTCATCACTGGCTTTCTAAATCCCCTTCATTATCTGCCATTCAGTGCTAGGAAGCCTCATCCCCTCCATCTGTCTTCACTTCAACAAGTTCCCCATGAGCATGAAACTGTCCCTTAGGCCAACTGCGGATCTAAAGATATTCCCAAAGTGGGAAGCCTGCTCGATCTCAGGGAGACTTGGCTCTTTCTGCACCTCTACCTCCATCTGGAATGGGATCACATGGGAAGGATCTCCCTAGTTTCTTGAGGTTTTATAAGAGAGATGAAATAGTGATTTCATCTCCTTTCTTTTTAAAGATTTATTATCCCCCCCATCCCTCTACCCCACTGCTTGTGCTCGCTGTCTGCTGTGTCTATTCGCTGCACAATCTTCTGTCTGTGCTTGTCTTCTCTTCTTAGGAGGCACTGGGAACTTATCCCGGGACCTTCCAATCCTTTCTTATAAAAATTAAGATTAGGGACAGAAGTCCAGATTAGGGACTTCTACCCCAGCTGTATCAAGTCATTGCTTGGGCAATATGCTTCCTCTGGATTAGAGGGCTGCTGAGGAGACTTAGGGAGATGATACATGTAAGGCATCTGACAGAATCTGCCCAGAGTAAACACTCAGGAAGTGCCTCAATGATTGGTGTTTTTCTGCCTTCTCCTCTAGCAGTGGAGAGCCTGCCCCTTTTCAACCCTACCCTCATTTTCTCTACTGTAGTTGTTTAGGCCTTGTAGGGTAGCCAGAGGCATTTGGGACAGAGAGAAGCCTTGTCTAGTCCCTCCCGCACCCCAGAGTTCTGTCAGGACTCCAGGGCTAAGGACACAGCTTCTCCTCTGGTACTGCCAGGGGACGTGACAAAACAGCACCAAGGGTTGGACTCAATGGAGGACCTTGTTCTACTGCAGAGAACAGAGAGAGTAGTTTTAGATGAATGGAGACTGACCCTGTAGAAATGTGTGCTCATGTGTATGTGTGGTGGTAGTGATGGTGAGGGTGGGCCTCCAATGACTGGGAAGCATCAGCGAGCACTGTAACTGTTCCAAGGAATTTGCGCAGTCTCTAAGCCCCTTGGGGTGAGCCCAGCTGGGGCTGCAGATGACAGGTGGAGATAGAACTAGTATCCTGCAAAATCTGGCTCAGAGTTGAGGCAAGAAAGAGACCCAATGAATACTTGCACACTGGAGCCGACATGATACCCTGTAAGATAGTGGTATCTATGGGTGCATAAGTACCCTCTCTAGGATCCCCTGACCATGTCACTTTGTGTCATGTCCAAGCACATTATACTAAGAGTTCGACAGATAAAACCGCCCAGATATGAAATCTAGCCCTGCCACCATGACCTACTAATTGCAGGCCTGTCCTTTAAACTCTCTGAGCTTTAATTTCCTCTTCTGTACAATGGAGGAATAAAAGCCCCTACATCACAGGGTTCTGTAAAGATTAAATGAGACCACTGTGCAAAGCACCCGGCATTTGGAAGTGCTCAGTGCATATTAACTATTGTTGTTGTTGTTGTTCCTTGTCAAGGATCTACAGTCCATGATGTTTAGGGTTCGGGGGAGCAGTTCATGTAGGACAGCATATCTGGGCCTCCCCCTTAAGATTCCCAACAGAGGTGGGGAATTTCACAGTTATTTACCAAAAACAGACATATTTCTGGCTGCTCTGAGCTGGAGGCACAACAAGCAATGATGAAATTCTGAAGGTGGGCGGGTGGGGGAAGGGGCTGGGGAATGCCGTGATGCCAGCTGCTTCTCACCAAGCTGCAGAGCTGGACTCTACAGACATGGGAAGGAGTAGGGCACAGTGTGTATGAGTGCCGTCCTGGCCACAGTGCTAACAGGAACAGGGCTGACCAGGTGACCAGAGCTAAGTAGATCATGACCCTGCCTCCTGGCAAATCACAGAAGCCAAATAAATATATCTTTGAGACTGCCGTAAGAGCAAACCCATTTTTATGTGCTAGGCTATTGCAACAATCGTGGCAGCCTGAGGTGGTAGTCAGAGGAGGTGGGGTTTGGCTTCAAATGTGCCCTTCTCTGCCTTATCCCAGCTCTCACAGACATGGAAGAGGGCTAGGGAACTCACATTTTTGTTTGATGAACTGTGTTAGTAGAGCCTGAAATGAGAGGGTGGAGGCACCAGGGTTGAACTCTAATGACTCAGTCAGCCATGGCCCTCTCCTGATCTCAGTTTCCCCACCCAGATTCAGTGAGCCAGAGAGGGAGGCAGTTAAAACTGCTGTATATGGGACTATGACTCAGGGGACAAGTGAAGGGAAGAAATTCAGGGAATGGCCCAGGAAGCCGTAGGACCAGGGTGGGAAGGGGATTTCACCTCCTCTGGCTCTAGCCTCCACTCGCCATCCATGAGAACACATCTCTGGTCCAAGTCAGCATCAGGGACAAAGAGTGGGCCAGAATCACTGTTATAGCTCGAAACAGGCAGGGAAAACAAGCACTGGAAGAAGGAATGGGGATGACAAGGGAAAACCTGGAGCCTCTCCTCAATTCCAGAGACCCCTAGGGTATTGCTATTCTGTTCCTGGGTGTTGCTTCAGATTCTGCCTCTATGAAACTAATGCTGGCTGCCTGGCCTGGGGAACTTCCTTACACCCTCTCCGGAGGAAGGGACAGCTCAGGGCAGAACCTCCTTCCACAGTTGTAAACCTTCACCTCCCACTCCCAGCAGGCCACATGACAGTACCCTCATAACCTTCCTGAGCCTACCCAGAATCAGCATCATCAAGACAAATGGAGGAAGCAGATGTGGCTCAAGCAATTGAGCACCTGCTTTCCACTAGAAGGTCCTGGGTTCGGTTCCCAGTGCCTCCTAGAAAAAACAAACAAGCAAAACCAATGGAAAAACCAACTCGGGGGAGCGGATGTGGCTCAGTGGTTGAGCGCCACTTTCCCACATATGAGGCCCTGGGTTTAATCCCTGGCCCTGGTGTCCCCCTCCCCCTGCAAAAAAAAAAAAAAAAGACAAACGGTTCAACACTCTGGGTACACACAGGGATCAATCAGAGAGCTTCAAAAGTATCAGAATCTCTAGGGATAAGACCAAGGCCTCAGACTTTTTTTTTTTTTAATGAGGTCCCAGAGAGATTTTCTCAATCCTGATGAAGCCAGGGTTGGGAAACACTCACCTAGGTCAATCCCTCTGTGTTCCCTGTCCTTTCTGAAGAGCAGACAGACAGATGCACAGCTCTGATCCAAACCTAACCCGTAATTAGGGTCCTCCCTGGGAGAAGTGGAGGAAGCAGCAGGGTTGGGTGGGTGGACAGGTAGACAGAAACCCAGAAGATTTGCCTCATTGTTCAGCCCTCCTGGCTTGAAGGGATTTAAAAAGTTTAAGTGCTTCAGTCTCTATAATAGGGATCAGTGGATCAAATGAATTCAAGATTTGGTGTTTGAGGTAAGTGGCCATCTTTTTGGGGGGTGGGGGTAAGGAGATGGGGAAGAACAGAGAGTCAGATTCTATGAGGGGTTCATCCCATAAAATATTAAGAACTGCTGCTTTAGAAGAATGTGCTGGGCCCCAAAGACAGAAAGAAATATGCTTAGCTTGGCTCTGCCTTCTGTTGGCACAGTATTTCAGCATCCAAGAGGCAATTGGAGAGCACCTAGAATAGCACCCTCACTGTCCAGATGGGGTTCCATAGGCCCAAAAGGGGTGGGACTGACCTAGGTAACAAAAATGCTAGTGGCAGAGATGGATCTAGAACCCCTATAAATGCCAACACATATTCCCATGTCCTGTGAGAAATCCAGCAGGGCCTCATCTCTCAAAACTGCCTGGTCATCAGAATAAGCTAGGCACTCATTCCCAGGCCCTCACCCTTAGGATTTTGATTTAGTGGGTCTGGCTAGGTGCTCAGGAATCAGGATGTCAACAGTCATCCCCAGGTGATTCTGACAATTGGGCAAATTTGGGAAACACATGGGAACAGGAAGGCCATAATGAACACAGGAGAACCAAAGGAATTACAGCTCCTCCCAAAAGGCAGGCCTCAGGTCCAGGAAGCAGCTTTCCTTCCCAAACAAGGCACAGAGACTGCTCTATTTAGGTGTGGGAGTAAGATAGGAGACTCAGGCCTCCTGAATCTTAAAGCCACCATCTCTACTAGGAAAGAGGCATTCAAAGCCAGGCACTCATGGTACTCTACAATTTACCCCTGCAATCACTTCTCTCTCAAGTATTGCTTTGCTTCTACAGTCCTATCAGGCTCTCTGCTGACTCTGGAATACAACATTGCCCTCTCTCTCTTCCCTCATTCTAAGTTTTCCCTACTCTCCACCTATCTAAGTGTCAGCTGGGTTGGCACCTCTGCTGGGAAGCCTTTCCTGATACCCAGCCCTCCTTCAAATCAACTGATTTGATCAGTTAATCAACTGATCCACTAGTCTGTGCTGTTCTACCTGTATTACTGATTTGGTACCAGGCAGATACTTTCTGGGGTCATTATTTCCCACAACTAGACTGTGAGCTCCCAAAAGGTTTGGACCTTGTCTTAGAAGCTTGTTATATTCTATCTGACATGAGACCATGGATAACAATCGTGAGTCACACATTCATTCAATTCATCATTCAATTCATTCCATAGCAGTCTCAACCTGTGCTAGGTACGATCCCAATATCCCAATTCAAACAATCTAGGATGGGCCTCAGGGACTATTCTGTAAATTGTATAACGTCTTTCAAGGGCAGTGAGGTGAAATACTTTAAATGTACATGCCTTCAAACTAGCAGTTCCACAGATTTCTAGGGATTTATCCTAGAGATGCTTACAGGGTACTCATTACTGCACTGTTTATAAGGATAAGACCAGGAAAAGCCTAAATGTCCATCAGCAGAGGACAGGAATACCATGTGGTAGAGCCTACCAGTCAGAGCAAGAACAGTTCAGTTGGTTGAGTGCTGGCTTCCCACATACAAGGTCCCAGGTTCAATCCCTGGGCCCCTGGTACCTCAAAAAAGAGAAAAGAAAAAAAAAAAGAATGCAGAGTCCAATTTTAGCTCTCCACCCTTGACTAGTCCTATGACCAGGGCAAGTCATTTAATCCTTCTGGACCTCGGTCTCCTCATCTGGGAAATGGGGGAGTAACAACAGGATCTACCTTACAGAATGAGTAATAAAGGTAAACCACTGCTTGGTACATAGGTAAGACTCAATCAACATTACCTATGCCTCTTCCTATGCAGTCATCAACAGTCATGAGATACATATGTTTGTGCTGAATAGGAAATAATCTTTAGGTTATATTAAGTGAAAAAAAGTCACTTAGTTAATATGTAGTGCCCTGCCATATGTGTTAAAACTAAAACCCTGAAGAAGCTAGAAGGAGTATATACATGTGCTCATATGTGCAGAAAATAGAATAACTCAAAACTAAACTGGGAAGGTGCAAGTCTGGAAGGGAGCCCTCATTTTTCACCTTTTGTTTGGTCTGATTTTACTACAGTTTTTAAAAACAAAGCAAAAACTAAAAATGCTCTAAGAAATAAACAGCAGTAAGCACCACTGGTGATTCTGACATATAGTCAAGATAGGTACCCACTAGTCATCCAAGTACCTGCTTGGGATGTGGTTGTGGAGATGTGTGATGAGTGGAAGACACTGGCCTGCCCCAAAGGAACCTCCACCCAGGGGACAGAGCTATACAGCAAACAGAATTTGCACTGCTGGTGCTAGAGCAGAGGGGAGCCCTACCTGCTTTGGGAAGGGGGGGAGGTGTGTGAGCCTGCTGCAGCTGAGCTGGTTTTTGTTTTGTTTTGTTTTGTTTGAGGTACCAGGGGTCAGGGATTGGACCCGGAACCTCATATGTAAGAAGCTGGCACTCAACCACTGAGCCAACACTGGCTTCCTTGAGTTCTTTTTTTCTCTTTGTTTGTTCTGCTTGTTGTTTGTTGTTGTTTTTTTCAGGAGGCACTGGGAACCAAACTTGGGACCTCCCACATGGGAGGCAGGTGCTTAAGCACCCCAGCCACATCCACTTCCTGAGCTGGGTTTTTACTGCTCGCTGTGTGCTAGACTGGGAATTAAACTCAGGTGTCTACTGGTCTGAATGACCACCTTTCCCTGAACTGTGATGGTTCTGTGACTTGTACACATAAACTCAATAAAATAAAGGCACCTTTATTTTGCTAAGGTGGGTGGCCTGAGGAGATGAAGGAGGCCAGGCACTCTACGGCTCCCCAGATCCCAATCGTAGCAGTCCATGATGATTTTCTCACTTGTAAAATAGGGGCAATGGCAGTACCTATCTCATGGGATTGCTGTTAAGGACTAGACCAGTCACTAACACTTAAAAAATTAACATTTATGGAGTGTTTACTACATGCCAAGCACTGTTCTAACACGTTACACATGTGTTAACTCACTGATTCCTCACAACTACCCTAGAAGGAAGGCACAAATATCATGCTGATTTTAAAGATGAGGAAACCAAGCACAACGTTTAAATTACTTGGTTATACAGCTAGTCAGTGACAGAACTAGGACTTAAATCCAGAGAGTCTGGCTCTAGAGCCACCAAAACACACTGCTCTTAAAGTCAACATACAAGTAAAGATAGTGCTTGGCATATTGTAATGGCTCATGTGAACTATTATTATGGGGAAGAGGGTGGGAAGGGTCAGGAAACTAATTTGGACAAACTGCATGGAATCCCTGGGTTCCCTTTCCAGCTAACTTTTTTTTTTTAAGATTTATTTTATTTATTTACTGCCCCTCCCCCATTGTTCGCACTCACCATCTGCTCTGTGTTTTTTTTGCTGTGTGCTTATCTTCTCCTTAGGAGGCACAGGGAACCTGGGACTCCCACATGGGAGAGAGGCACTCAGTCATTAAGCCACCTCAGCTCCCTGCTTTGTTGTGTTTCTCGTCTTTCCTCTGTGTCTCCTTGTTGTGTCAGCTCGCTGTGCCTGCGTGATGTGCCAGCTCACTGTCCTGCTTGTCTTCTCTAGGAGGCACTGGAAACTAAACCCAGGACCTCCATGTGGTAGGTGGAAGCTCAATCACTTGAGCCACATCCATTTCCCTCCAGCTAACTTTTATGTATTCTTCCTCTTCTCTGGCCTCCATCATCCCCACCCACCACTGGGATCAATGGCTCTCCATCCAGCCCTGTGGAGGCTCACCAAAGGCCCAGAAGGCCGGAATGGCTTCAGAAATGCTCCTTGAGATGGTTCTCTGGCCTGCCTCCTGTCTATGACTATAGCCTTAGAGATAATTTCCAGTAGTCTGACTTAGCTTCCCTCATGCCAGCCTCACAGGAAACAGAGAGCCCCTTTATTGACTGCTTAGGATACTGATAGAGAGCAATGTATCTCAATTCTCTTGAAGTCATGTATTTCTTAAGTCTAGCCTACCTTTGGATAGTACTTTTAGTATTGGATGAATCATGAATTTTGGAAAAGTTCTAAAATTCCCTTTTAGTTCTGATGATCTGGGAGCTTGAGAATGAATTACTGCTCACTTTCCATCCCCCCCTTCATAAGTAATGACTTAGTCTGTTCCTTTCACCCTCCCAGACAAATCACTCTGCTATTGCCTACGGTGAAGAAGCCACCCTACATGATTCTTCTTCTGCTCTGGGTAATTTCAAGTTTGTGTTCCCCTTCCCCACCCTCTGCCTGAGGATGTCTGGCAACACAGCCCAGGAAAGAGATTCATGATGATGGCTTGTGAAGTCAGGGACCCCCATCCCAAGCTTAGAACCCACATTTCTTAGCACCAATGTTGGACTGGCCTCTCAGCCTGCCATCTGTTCCTATTCCAGGTCTCTCTCCTGCTGTGCTCCCATCTCTGGGAGTGGAGACTCACCAGCACTGTTGGCCTCTGACTCCAGCAGGTGGATGTCATTGCAATCCGCCAGTGAGTGCTCCAGGCAGAGCTGCAGGAAGCGGGCTTGGGTGCGGGTGACCCGCTTCAGAAGAGACAGCAGGGCCACCGTCTGCTCGCACTCATTCCAGCCCTTGAACCAGCCAGCGAGGATGCCCACCTGGTCTCGGAACATCATGGTGCCAGGCCTGGGGCCAGGGTGGGGGGACGGCGGTGGCGAGGGCCAGCGCCGTCACATGGTCTCGGCTCCGGGCTTCTGTCACCTCTCCCCTGAGGGCCAGGGCTTGAGGACGTTCCCTGGCGTGATGGCAACGGGAGATGGGAAGAGAAAGAAGCCTGCTCACATCGGAGGAGGTCTTGGTCCAGCCACACCTCTCCAGGCTCCTGGAAAAGAAGGAAACAGAGGGGTCGTAGAATGAAAGGGTTTGAAGTAGCCTGGTGAGTGTGGGCTGAGAGTGGCAGTGAGCTTCTGAAAAGAAGACAAAACCAACGCCAGACACCAAACTTTCCCTCCAATCTCCAGATACTGAGAAAAGGCAGATGCATCCTAGAGACTAAGGAGACAGTGTTCTTCAGGTCTGGCTGCCATAGAGCCAAAGAAAGTAGATTTAAAGCAGGGAGTTAAGGTGGTAAGAAATAGGAAATAGGAGAGGCTGAGCACTGTGGGGAAAGATCTGAATTAACAGATAACTGACCCCAAGCCCACCTCTAAGCAGACACGTGATTACAAGCATATCCCCTGACCTTGGTCTTTGGCCACCTCCTCTGACAGCTGAACAGAGTGACTGTTTACCTGCTGAAAGGAATTTCTGGGCTCTTTATATTACTTCAAGTTAAAAACCACAGGCTATGAAAGGGATGGATGGTGGTGACCCCAGTGGAGAACTTGGGTATGGATAGCTTTTTGATCAGGAACAGGCTAGGTGCCTGTCAGCCTTTAGTAATGGAACTGGACAGGGGCCTTTTCAAAGATCAACAGGCTAAGGGGATCCCACCTCTTAAAACCTAGTTATCCTGCTTGGGAAAAGATGCAGCTCTGTTCTCAAAGATCCTACCTATCTTTACTCTGAGGTAAATATCTGATCCCAGCATTCTTCTTCATTCCCCTCAAGGTGGCTCTAGAATCTAGCCCTGTGGGTTGGGAAGTTCCCTTGGTTTCCAGAGACACCAGCCTGTCATAGAGGCCTGGGAGCCAAGAGGATGTCAACCTGATGGGAAGGGGACAGATTAAAAGTCAAATACTCTGGAGGGAGAAAGTGTCCAAATCCAAATTCCTCTCTAAGGCAGGGACTACACAGGAACTGTTTCCACTGAGCAAACAACAGGCCTATTCTTCAGCTGACTAGTTTCTGGACACTGGTTTGAAGCCTTTTTCTCAGTGTCTTGAGCTCCTGGTCTCCACTCACATTTCCCTGTTTCTCTTGTGACCCTTGGCTCTATCTCCAAACCACATTCAGCTCTAGGCCCCTTTGGCTGCCAGAAGAACTGAGGTTCCCGGGACTAAGAATTCCATACAAAGGCTCACTGAACCTGCTAGGCTCAGGATTTAGGGAGCTACTCCCATCTCCTGGAGCTTCCATGCCCCTGTGAGGAGGACTGTAAGGTGCAGCTGACAAAGGCTGTGACTCACCTAGTGTATCTCCTGTGGGGAGTCCTGAACAGAGGGAAGTGGCTAGCCTGTCAATCCCTTTATTTGTTTGTTTTTTTAAAAGATTTTGTTTTATTTACTTCTCTCCCCTTCCCCCCGTTGTCTGCTCTGTGTATTCATTTACTGTGTGTTCTGTATCCCCTTGCATTGTCAGGCAGCACTGGGAAACTGCATCTCTTTTTTGTTGCGTCATCTTGCTGCGCCAGTTCTCCATGTGTGTGGCACCACTCCTGGGCAGGCTGCACTTTTTTCACATGGGGCATCTCTCCTAGCAGGGCACACTCCTTAAGCATGGGGCTCCCCTACGCGGGTGCGCTCCTACGTGGTACAGCACTCCTTGCACGTGGCAGCCCTGCACATGGGCCAGTTTACCACACAGGTCAGGAGGCCCTTGGTATCGAACCCTGGATGCTCCATATGGTAGGCAGACGCTCTATTTGTTGAGCCATGTCTGCTTCCCTGTCAATCCCTTTAGATATAAGAAAGCAGGGCAAACCATGGGGAAAATGAAAAATCTTGTTCCAAGTTAAGCAAATCTCTCAGCAATCTTGTTTGTTTTTTTTTTAAAAGGGAATCTTAGTGTTTCTTTTTTTTTTTTCAAGTCATCACCCTGGCTAAAATCCTTAAATGACTTCCCATTGCACTTAGAATAAAATCTAAACTAAACCCAAACTTCTTATGGCCTAAAAACTCTGCAGAATTCCTATGGCCTCTCCAAACAATTATTGTACCAAGTTCTTTCTCGTTCATTGGAATCCCGTCTACGGCTGGCTCCCACTTGGCTCCACAGTCTCAGCTCAATGTCACTTCTTCAGACATATTCCTTGACCATCAAATCTAAGGAGTCTCTCCCTTGATCACATTATTTTATTACTATTTCATTTCTTTTATATAACTTCGCACCCACAGATATCATCTTATCTGTGTTTGTTGTTTCTTTCCACAAAAATGTAAGCTATAGTCTGTTTTGGTCACTCAGTGCCTAGAACAATGTCTGGCATATAGAAAGTGCTCAATATACATTTGCTGAATGAATGCCTAGCTAAAAATGGAGGAGGCAAGCATGGAAACCAAACCTGGGATTTCTACAGCCCCAGGGAAAAGAGAAAACAAGGAACAGCCCATAGGATGGCAAAAGGGATTTGGAAACCTCGTTTAAAAGAAAAGTTTCAAGGCCCAGGGGAGATTTCCCCTAGAGGAGAGAAGACTCGGGGAACGGCATAACTGACTTTAAACATCTGAAGGGGAACACACAAAAGATGAATTAGATTTATTCTTTTACTCCATAGGAGAGAACCAGAGTAGGCTGCTCTATGTGAGAGGCAACATGGGATACTGGAAATGTTGAAAGTCAAGAAAATTTAGTGTGAGTCCTGCCCCAGACACTGAATCACATTGATCTTTGATCTAGTCTGCTTCACTCTCCTAAATGTGTCAGATAAGGGAGTTGGATTGGATCAGACATGACATATAGTTTACCTCACAGGCTAACTCCAATCAATTGGTAGTGGTTGCCTTGAGCACTGTGGTGAGAAGGATCCTTAAGAAAGGAAGCAATGTGAATACCTACCAATGGTGGAATGATTAATAAACTGGAGCACACTTCACATCATGGGATATTATATAAATATTAAAAACATGTTTGATCCTGACAGATTTTAAAATATACATCTATCTCTCTTTATATGTCTGTAACTAGTGTTGGATCTACAACTACAGAATGGCAGGAAATTCATAAGCAGCACAGTAATGTAAACAATATGATGCCAGTTTTGTTTAAGAAAGTCACATAAAAAATTCCTATATAGCTTATATATGAATATCTATGTTTGTATATGTTTAGAGATAAGTGTGGAAGGATACATCCTACTGGTTATATTGGGGATAAGGAAGAATAATTACCATTTTCTTTATATAACTTTGCACTATTTCACTAGTTGCAAATGGACACATTGCTTTCGTGTTTTTTTTTAAAAAAGGTCGAATTTAACTTTAAAAAAATGTTAAGGCTGCATTCTACTTTCTGGCTCAGTGAGAAAGAGTCCTGTGTCTGATTATCAATGTTTGCCCTGGATACAAGATGTATGAGGGGCGGCTCACATGCCTGAAAAAAATCAGTTTTCCTCCCAAGCTCCAGTACTTTGTGGTTTTCAGTCCCAAGGAGGCAGCAGCTGCCTCAACATAAGGAAGAATTTCAAAATAATTTATCTGTCCAAGAATGGAATTGGATGTTATGTGAGGAGGTAATAAGCTCCCTGGCTGCTGGAAGTGGTCAAGCAGAGGCTGGATGAACATCCCTTGGGAGTGGGAGGGATTCCTCCATTGGGTGGCAACTCATAAGACAGAAGGATATGTTACTATTTCAGAGGGAACATTTGTGACAGGAGGTTTGATATGCTAAAACAGCATTTACGGCAAGAAAGATGACCAAATCCACAAACAAGCCAAAGTTAGGTATGATCTTTCCCATAAATGCTTTCACCGGGTTGTTAGTTTTCCTAAGCAACAGCACTGTGATCCCCAAATAAGCTGTTGACTAAACATAAATCCAGCTTCCTCCCCCAACCCAAATGCTAGAAGGAAAACCTTGGGACAGAGAAGGGTCTCACTTACAGGCTTATAAGCCCAGGTTTTGAATGAAGCAGACCAATGGGGAATATTATAAGTTGCAAACTCCACACCCTATCTAAAGGGAGAAGTCACTAATCAGCTCTAATCAACTTTGCCACTTGGGTCCAGTATTGTTAGACCTCAGCATTTTGTTTTAATTAAAAGGAGCTGGAAATTTAGAGTTAAAACAAAATAAAACAAAACCACAAAAAACCTGTATTTTTAAATATTGGAAACAATTTCAAATGAACATAGCAACTAAATAGCTATTATGCAGAAGAAACAAAACCTGTGCCCTGTGGTCCCTGGAATAGATACAAATAGCAAAAAGACCAGAAGTCTTTCCCTCAGGCCACTCTGAATCACACCTTCAAACCACCCCACTACTCAGGGAACATGACTGGTGGAGAGGAACTAAGAGGCTGAGGATAGCCCTGAGAATCCCAGAGTAAACACTCACTGGAGGGTTGTAAAGAAACAGTCACTTTAAAAGTATACACCGTCAAAGGAGAAAGAAAAAGTCACCCCTAAAAGAAGGGTTCCTGAGTCTTCGGGACAGGAGAAAGATGTTGGGTATTTGATCTGGATGGTGACTGGAGAGGTGAACTGGATGGCCTTATTCCAGAGGCCCCCAACTACCTCCTTTCCTGCAGCTTGGCAGCTGAGAGAGAGGAAGACCTGGCTTGGAGAAACCACCTGGGGAAGAGGCATCAGCCCTGGCTATCCCAAGGCCTCTCACTGTGGTAGCATTTCACAGTGGTGGATTTGACTGCCAAACATCCATTCCTGTTTTTTGGCACCAGCACTGTGAGTTCCCTTTGGAGAACCCTCACGTGACCAAAAATGATTCCTTGCCTTTGAGGAAAGATAAGAGAGGGCAAAACCCTTTCAAATGGCCAGCAGCACTGCTGCCATATTTGAGGGGGAAACCAGGTAACCTTCTTGGAGAGCATCTTCCAACTCTGGAGGGTGGGAAATGGGGCCAAAAAAAATGCCTAAGAGGCTCTAAGGAAAAATGTTTGCTCTTTGGCCCCAAACAGTGAGAAGGGGCCCTCAGTCAAGCAGCACCTCTGGAGGTCAGCTCTCCTCATTCAGAAGCTGTATGTTCTACTGAAGTTAGTCAGATCTGGCCTAAACCCTGGGTCTCTTGTTGCTCCTTACTTGCTGTGTTGATCTTTAGCAAGTAATTCAGTTTCTTCTTTAGTGAAGTTTGTAAGAATTAAATGAAACAATGTATAAAAAAATAGCTAGCATGATGCTTAGCCTGTGCTTCATACATCATTAAATAAGTTCCAAGTGCCAGTCTCTGTGCAAACAGCTTTCTATGAATGAGCTCATTTGACCCTAGGAAATCTAGGGAAGATAAATATATTCCTCATATTACAGATGGAGAAACTGAGGTACTGAGAAGCTAAGTCATATACCCAAGACCACATACAGCTAGAAAATGGTTGAGCTGAGATTTCTTAAGGCCAGGCAGACTGGCTTCAGAACTCTCTTGCTCTTAACAACATTACTCCAGCCTCCTTTCCACTGCCAAGAAAATTGGGCCTAAGCATGCATAACCCCTTTAATGCCAAGATCCGGATAAATAAGGGTGTCCTACTAACCTTGTATAGCAACCATCTAGGCCTTTGGGGAATTCATACCTCATGAACAAGGTAATAGGGTATTTACCTAACTTGACCTGACAAAACCAAGAAAGTGTCAGAAGCTCAGGAGTCCAACTTCTCTAAGAACCATTATTTTCAAAAACATTATGTACAAAAATTTTATGTACATAAAATAGGTATACTATTGCCTCAGCAAAAAAGAGGCTTTTGTATGAAAGGTCCTGAGGAAGGGAGGTAAGGGTGGGGAGAAGCGAGGCAGAGCTCCTGGGGACTGGGAACCCCTGCTGCAGACAGGAAGCTAGTGTTCCCTCTTCCCACTCCCATGTATCACTCTGTCTTCCTTTTCCTCCCTGCCACCCATGTGATGACCATATCCCTCAGAAGTCTATCCTCACTGATGCATGTGACATGGATGAACATTGACTACATCATGTTGAGTGAAATAAACCAGACACAAAAGAATATTGTTTGATCACGATGATATGGAATAATGAGAATAAGCAAAGTCATAGAATCAGAAACTATACTATAGGTTACCGGGGGCCAGGGTGGGGATTGGGAATGGTGAGTTAATGCTTAATTGGTGCAGAGTTCTGTTTGAGGTGATGGAAAAGTTTGGTAATGGATGGTGGAGATGGTAGCACAACACGATGAATGAATATATATGCCACTAAAATAAAAATTTAAAAACAAAACACAGGATCATACAACCCAGTGAAAGCTAATGTAACCCATGGACTATAGTTAATAACTTAATTATAATAATATTCTTTCATCAGTTGTAACAAAGGTACCAACCACACTAATGCAAAATGTTAAGAATAGGGAACACTCTATGTGTTTAGGGGGGTATATAGGAACTCTATTTTTTTCATGATTTTTCTGAAAACCCACAACTTCTCCAATACAAAAAAAGTCTATCCTCAGTTTTCTTTCCCTTCTCCATACTTAATCTGTTCACTTAGGAAAGTAATTAACTTCTGAATATTCAACTACCACCTCTCGGAACACTCACAATTTTTGAGTCATCTTTGACTATTTCCTCTTCTTTTAGATCCAACAATTAGGTTTGATTGTTACATTAATAAAGCATACAATCCATTCAAAGTGTACAATCAATGGTCTTGATTATTCTTAATATCAGCTAAACATACCCTCCTTTTTATTTCTCAAAACCCAAGTGGCTATGGAACCAAAATGCCTGGGTTGGAAATACAATCATCACTTGGTAGCAGTATAGTTTTGGGCAAGTGATTTCACTTTACCATGACTGTTTTCTCATCTGTAAAATAGGTTTAATAATAATACCTCTCATAGAGAAGTGAGAAATAAATGACCATCCTGGATTTCTCCCTTTCTCATACCCCTTCAAGTGTTGTTTTCTCCAGGCTGAAATACATCCAATTCTCTGTCTTTATACTGTCACCACCATGATTCAAGTCTCCATCCTTTCCCATCTGGTCACACTGGTTGCCTCTTGACTCAGTCTTCTGCTTCCAATCTTGCCTGCTTTCCTCCCAGAAAATAAAGTGAACTGTCTAAAAAGTCAATCAGATCATGTCGCTGTTCTGCTTTTAAAAACCCTATTATAGGGAAACGGACTTTGGCCCAGTGGTTAGAGCGTCCATCTACCACATGGGAGGTCCGCGGTTCAAACCCCGGGCCTCCTTGACCCGTGTGGAGCTGGCCCATGCGCAGTGCTGATGCGCGCAAGGAGTGCCATGCCACGCAAGGGTGTCCCCCGCGTGGGGGAACCCCACGTGCGCCCGTGAGGAAAGCCGCCCAGCGCGAAAAGAAAGAGCAGCCTGCCGAGGAATGGCGCCGCCCACACTTCCCGAGCCGCTGACGACAACAGAAGCGGACAAAGCAACAAGACGCAGCAAAATAGACACCAAGAACAGACAACCAGGGGAGGGGGGGGAATTAAATAAATAAATAAATCTTTAAAAAAAAAAAAAAACCCTATTATAGCTTTCCAATTCTGTAAATTTAATTTTAAATTCCTTCCCATGGCCCACAAGGCCCCACATGATCTGGCTTCAGTTAGCCTCTTTTAACCCCATCCCCTCTCCCTCACTTAAGCTCTAGCCACACTGGTTTCCTTGCTGTTCCTTGAACATATCTCAGGGCTTCTGCACCTGCTGATCCCTCTATCTTAAATATTTTTCCCTCCAGATGACCATATGGCTGATTCCTTCTCATCAATAAGATCTGAGCTCACATTTGCCACAATCTTCCTCCTCTACCCAATAGGAGTCTCTGGTTTGATATTACCCTCAAGGGGTATTTCTTCAAAGGCTGCAGCTCTCCTCAAATGTCTGGACTGTAAGATCTATGATGGAAAGGAAGACTGTGGCTGTATTATTCACTGCCACATCTCCAAGCACAGTTAAGTTCTAGCACAACATCTGGCAAATGGGGGAAACGGACTTTGGCCCAGTATTTAGGGCGTCCGTCTACCATATGGGAGGTCCGCGGTTCAAACCCCGGGCCTCCTTGACCCGTGTGGAGCTGGCCATGCGCAGTGCTGATGCGCGCAAGGAGTGCCGTGCCACGCAAGGGTGTCCCCCGCGTGGGGGAGCCCCACGTGCAAGGAGTGCGCCCGTGAGGAAAGCCGCCCAGCGTGAAAAGAAAGAGCAGCCTGCCCAGGAATGGCGACGCCCACACTTCCCGTGCCGCTGACGACAACAGAAGCGGACAAAGAAACAAGACGCAGCAAATAGACACCAAGAACAGACAACCAGGGGAGGGGGGGAAATTAAATAAATAAATAAATCTTTAAAAAAAAACCAAAAAAAACAAAAAACATCTGGCAAATGGCAGACTCTCAAAAAATATGTATATGTGAGAAATGTCCCCACCTTGAAGCAGTCCTTTCTCCACATGCCACAATGTTTAGCATCGATGTCCAATTTCCAGATCTTCACACAACCAGTGCTTTCTCATCTTTCAGGTTATTATGCTCAACTGTCACCTCCTCAAAGAGGCTACTTTAGACCACCCTATCTACAGTGGCCACCCTGACACTATCACATGACTCTTTCGTTTCCTTCAGAGCACTTATCACTATCTCATTTCTCTTATTTATTTGTGTGTATATCCTCTCCCATCAGAAATAAGCTCCAGGACCTTGACTGTTTTATTCACTGCTGTACCTCCAGCACCTAGGAGAGTGCACATGGTAAGTACTTCATAAATTGTTTACTAAATGAGTGCAGGCTAGAGACATATAAGACCTGCATATTCTGTATACTGCTATCCTGTGACTTGTCCTCAAACTAGACTCTACTCAACAAGTTTACATTAAAACAATAAAATAAAGCTCCATCATGAGAACCTTCTTAATCTTCTTCCAAAGTTCTGAGCCCTGGGAACCCAAAGCTGAAGTTAAGGGGAACAAAACCAGCACTTTCAGATTTCATTGCCCTGATGCCACTACCACACCAGGTAGTTCACCTCATTCCTGCCTTTCCTAGGGATATCCCAAAGGAAAGTCTGGTTAGGTGAGACTAGCCATAAACTTGTCTTGGACTCAAACAACTACAGCAGAGAATGACTAGGACTGGGGAACAGGCCAGAAGGGAACTATCACCAACACTCAGAAAGGTCATGGGATAGAATCACAGTCCTATGGGACTCTGAAAGCAAGAGACTGAATTCTAGAGTACAGAACCCAAAACATGTCTGTTAGGCTCTTCAGTTATCCTCTCATATTTATTCAGGGAAGACAGTTTTTAAACAGTCCCCCCATCCCAAGCACGCTCAGGAAAGAGTGCTCTTTTCCTTAAGACTGAGAAGGAGGTAGATTTAAATGGGGGTCGCTGACAGCCATTTATGCCACCACAAATCTTTAGCCTGTTGCGGGTGAAGCTAACTCAGTGAAGAAATGGGGAGAAGTTTCTAAAAATACAGTTTAAACTCCTGAAAGCAGCTAGGCCTGAAGCCATCCTAGCACTGAACTTTTTAGTTAACACGAGCCAATTAATTCCCTTTTATGATTAAACCAGCTTGAGCTAAGATTCTGTCACTTTATGTGTTTAGAGTCTTGGCTGATATAGGCTATTTTTTTTTTACTAACATTGAACACTTCTGTGCAAGGCACTGTTCTTAATACTTTACATATACAAACTCTTTTAATCCTTATAACAATTCTATGAAGTAGAATATCATTATTGCCTTTCTTTCCTAGCTGTAGAAACTAAGGACCAGAAAAGTAAAGGTAAAGTAATTTGTCCTAGGTCACAAAACTGGTAAATGGTGATACAGGAAGCAAATCCTGATTGGCCCCAGAGTCTGCATACTTTACTATAATATGGTGCCTGATTATTCCCAACCCTATCTGGGCAGAAAATCCAACTCTCTGACCCAAGGCAGCATTGTCTTGAGAGACACTTCTCAATTTCATCATCTGTTAAATGAGAATAATCCTAGTTTTCCTACTTCATTGGACTCCTGTGAGTATTATACGAGAAAATACACGTAAAGCACTTAAACAGTGTCTGGCACATAGTGAGCATTCAATAAATAATAGCCACTACTATTATTAATGTTAGTCACAATCTATTTACAATGCAATGCAGATGGAAAGGAACTGCCTTCAAATTTGTCCATTAGGTGATGAGAAAACATGCCATGGATGAGAGAGTTAAGGAGGCTTTCCTGTCTTTGACCATTGCTTAAGCTATTTCCTTTACTTTGAAAGCTATCATTGTCCCAACTCCTATGGAACACTTTCCAGACCAAATACCACCTTTCCCATCAAGTCTTTCCAATTACAGGACTCCCTCTCAATGCTGAATTTACACAGCATATAATTTGTACCTCATGTTCTGTCCCATGTACCGGCCCATCCTTTCGACTGGACTGTGAGCCCCCTGACAACAGGGCCCAGTATTAATCCTGTGGTCTCCTTTTCTCTTCTTGGCCATAGAGAAATAGAATCCCATAGATAAAGTTGAGAGGCCTGTTGAGACCCCAGATTTACAGAGGTTGAGGGAAGGTGAGAAGCCAACCAGGATGGGGTAAGGCGGGTCACCAGAAAGAGAACTTGGTATAGCTCAGAAATGGATAGGAACAAGCAGGGAAGAAGCCTCCCTATGAGGAGAGGCAAAGGGATAGAGAGAAGAAAGGAGGTGAGGGGAGGGGAGGAGACAGGGAAGATTGCTGAACCTGAATAAGAAACTTGGGGGAGTTCTGGCCAAATACAGAAGGAAGAGCTGCCCATTCTCTAGTGATTTTCAGTAAGTTAGAGCAGGTTTCACCCTGAAGGATTTGGAGTGGAACAAGACACATCCCTGAACTTTCAGAGCTCCGGGTATAGTGAATCAAGGGGGAAGATGAGTGGTGCTCTAAGAGAAGTCCTGGTGAAGGGCTCTGGGCAGCAAGGCACAGATGAGGGAAACACTTGAGCAGGGAGGAGCTTATGTGGAGAGGGATGGACAGAGAAAAGAGATGGGCATGTGTGCTCAAGGAGGCAGCAATCTGCAGTAGAAAAACAAAGGCTACGGGGGCCAGAAAGAGAGGAGGCCAGAAAGTGAAGGTGCTGAGGAAAACCTGATATGCAACCACTCAAAGACAGAATCTGAAGTAACTGCTCAGAGAGTGGGGTAATCATAGAGAAGCCAGAATTCTTTCAGGAAGGGTAATTAGTCTTTCTGGAGGATGTGGACTTAGCAATGGAGACTCCCAAGTAAATGAGGGTGGCTAGTAGGGCACAGAAGGTATACCCTGAGGAATCTTTCAGAGGGCTTTCTGTGGTTCTTAAACTTTAAAGTGCATCAGAATCACCAGAAGTCTTGTTAAAAGGTTGCTAGGCCCTGCTCTCAGATTTTCTGATTTGGTAGGTCTGGGGTGGGGCCCAAGAATTTGCATTTCTAGTAAGTTCACAGGTGATGCTGACACTGCAGGTCCAGGAAGTCCAGGAACCACACGTTGAGAACCAGTGCCACAGGTGAAGGGATCCTTGACTGAGGAGATCCTTAAAGGGGAAAAGTAGGGAAAGCTTCTGAAAAGAAAGGGGAAAGGAGTCCTAAGGAGTCTCCAAGGAGGGTGTTAAGGGTCTCTTGGTCTCTGAAGAGGAAGGGTCTATGAGGATGGGGCCTACGAAAAATGATCTGGGGAAGCGGATTTAGCTCAAGTGATAAGAACGTCCACCTACCACATAGGAGGTCCAGGGTTCAAACCCAGGGCCTCCTAACCCATGTGGTAAGCTGGCCCACACGCAATGCTGATGCATGCAAGGAGTGACGTACCACTCAGGGGTGTCCCCTGTGTAAGGGAGCCCCATGAGCAAGGAGTGTACCCCTAAAAGAGAGCCGCCCGGCACAAAAAAAGCACAGCCTGCCTAGGAATGGCGCCGCACACATGGAGAACTGACGCAGCAAGATGACACAACAAAAAGAGACAACAGATTCCCAGTGCCGCTGACAAGAATGCAAGCAAAGAACACACTGCGAATGGACACAGAGAGCAGGCAAGGGGGGAGGGGAGGGAAGAGAAATAAATAAAAATAAATCTTTAAAAAATGATTTGAAACAAAGTTCGAGGATTGGGATTTCAAGTGGGGAGGGGTCTCTCAGAGGATCTTTGAAAGGAGATAGGGAGGCTCTTCAATGTGAGAACTCAGGAGGACGTTGGCGGCCTCTGTGAGGATAATGGTTAAGGTCCTCTGAAGGTAGTTCAGAGAGTACCTGAGAAGGGTCTCTGAGGTGAATTTAGAGGAAAGAGAATGCGGGAAATGAAGGTGCTATAAATAGGGAATCTAAAGGGAGCCAATTGGATAGTGTCCTGAAAAAGGTTTCTTAGGGACATCAGAGGAAGAATCTGAAGAGTGTTCTGAGGGACTCTTGGGAAGCACTGGGGGTAGGTTGCTGAGGCAGGGCAATTTTGGGAAAATTTCACTAAAGCAGTGGTTCTTAATCAGGGGTCCATGGAAAGATTTCAGGGGGTCCATGAGCTTGAATTGAAAAAAAGCAAATTGTCTTTTCTTTTGCTGACCTCTAGCTGAAAAGCTAGCATTTCCTTCATTTATGAATGTATGCAATAATTAAATTACAGTATTATTTATTTCACCTGACTGGCAAAGGGGTCTGTGGTACAAAAAAGGTTAAGAACCCCTGCTCTCAAGGGTGACTAGGGGAGGTGTGGTTTTCTGATAGAGGCCTTGACTGTTCAGGAGTGGGATGACGGATCTTTTAGGAAAAAATCTGCAGACATCTCAGACAAGAAGAAATCTGAGTGAAATCTACAAAAGGGTGTATGGAGAAGAGTGGAGGGTTTCACAGAAGGAATTCTGGGAGAGTTTCTAGGGACAAAAGCACAGAGGATTATTTTGAGGGGAGATTGGGGGGGGGGGGGTCTTGTTCTACAGTGGAATCCAGAAGATGAGGGAGAGAGATGAAGGAGAGAGTTCTCTTAGTTAGGCAGGAGATCTCTAGGGGGTGATTCAGGAGATTCTAGAGGTATCAAGAGGGTCTCTGGGAGGGATTTCAAGGGGATATTTCAGGAGAGCTGGAGGGGTTGCTGAGGAAGATTTCAGAGGGTCTGTGGTCTCTGAGAAGATATCTGTGAAGGGGTCCTGAAAAACTGCATCTCAGAAGGATTATGAGGAGGAACTTAGTGTCTTTCGAGGAGGTAAAGGGGATTTAGAAAGTTCATCTACAAAGGAGGGATTCTGAGGGATTATGTAAAGGGAGTTCTAGAGAAGGGTTTCATTGGAGAGGAGCTATAAGGGAAATTTTGGGGACAACAAGCAACTTTTGAAATATGTGGTGTATGTTGTGAGAGATTTAGGATATGTAAAACGGGTTTTGAAAGACGCTTTGGAATATAGGAGAAAAGTTCTCTAGAGATTTTAGGGAGTCTCTAGCAGAGGTTTTTAGGATTGAGAAGAGTCTTGTGGGAAGACTAGGGTATGTAAAGGTGATCTCTATGGCATTTCAAGGTGGAGATATTTGGAGGACACGAGCAGATTTCTGGGAAAGACTTCTGGGATCTGTGGAAGGAATCCCAGGGATGACTTTTAGGATATGTGATGGGGGCAGGGGAGGAGGTGATGTGTGTGCATAACAGTTGGACGCAATATGGTAGTAGGGGGTGGGGCCCTCCAGGTGAATTTTTGGGATCTGGGGTATTTTAAGGAATATTTTTATTGGGGGGGGGGAGTACAATCAGGGGTATTTTGAAGGGGGGCTCTGAAGTTTGGGGGACATGAGATGAAAATCTCCAAGAATGGGGGCAGGTGGGAATGAAAATTCTTAGGATACATGAGGGGGAAGTCTGAGGAGATGCAGAGGGCCTGTGAGGAAGATGTTGGGATATGCAAGCAGATCTCTGGGGAGAGTTTTGGAATGTGTGGTGGGGGTGGGGGTGGGATCTGGAGATTTCAGGTTGACTCTGAAGCGTTTTAGGGTTTGTGAGGGAGGATTCTGGGAAATATTTTTGGATAAAGGAGGGGAGAGGGAAATTTGGAGGGAATTCTCTAAGGAAGATTTTGAGACACAAGAAGAAGGTCTCTGAAAAAGACTGTTGAAATGCAAGGGGTGGTCTTTCGAACCTTACAAGAGAGATGCGGAAGGTTTTCAGGGGGGTCTCTCAGATAGATTTGGGGGGCCCATGGGGATGCCCTCCAAGGACGCGTCTGAGGTAGATCTGTGGGGGGTTCATGAGAGTGTCCCCTCCCCCCGCTGGACCCCTTGCGGATCTGAGGGTCCGAGGAGAAATTGGGAGAGAAGCTTCTGAAGGGGCCGGCGAGAAGGTTCGGGGACGGGTGCGAGGGATTCTCCCGAGGTGCCCCTGACCCCGGAGGCTCGCGCTCCGCGCCCGCCGCCGCCCGCGGCTCGGGGTCCCTGAGGGGGCGGGGCCGCCCGCGCGGCCTGGGTCGCCCTGAGGTGATCCCCGCGCGCCCCGACCCGCCGCCGCCCGCTGTCTGCCCGGCCCTGCCTGAGACTCACCGCCTCGGCCGCCGCCGCCGCCGCTCGGGCCTCCGCAGGCTACCGCCACCGCCGTCGCCCCCTCTCTGGCCCGCGAGCTCCCCTCCTTCCTCCCGCACCGACCACCGCCGCCGCCGCCGCCGCGCTGCGTCACCGCGCCGTGCGTCACCGCCCCTGGCCCCGCCCCGACGGAGCCGCCGCGCGCCGCCATTAGCTGACGCCGAGGTGACGAACGGCGTGCCAGCCAACGGGCGACCAGGCGAGTCCGAAAGGCGGGAGGTGTGCGGGGCGAAAGGCGGGGCTCGGAAAAGATTGGAGGGACGGGGGTTGAACGATGCCCGAGAGGCCCGCCCCCTCCTCCCCGGGATTGGTCGGAATTGGGGGTGATGGGCACTCGGCCAGGCTGAGGGCCATCCGAGGAGGGAGGCGGGGAAGGGGAGGAGCGCGCGCCCTGTTGCCAAGGGCAACGGGCCTGGCAGAGCCGGGCAGCTGGCCTCCTGCCCCGCAGGGGGCAGTCACGTGCCGGTCTACCTCAGTGGTCACGAACCAAGTAACAATTCCTTATTCTGGCGATCAAGGCCTTCCTTTCATCGCTCAAGGCCCATCGAAGGCTTTTGCCCAACGGTGCCCCTGACCGCATAGGTTAAGAGTTTGGACTCAAGATTCGGAAGTCTCAGATTCCTCACTTCACCGCACGCCCTCTGAGCCTGCTGCCAGGACCGAAAGATGGAATGAGTGCACAGCGCTTAACACAAAGGTGGTCAATAAAGGGGGTTGTTGCTATTATTATTGTAATCTAGTTATTCAGCAAACTTTCCTGAATCAGGGTGAACTAATTAGAAAGCTCTGTGGTGACAGAGACATGGCTTAATAGAGGAACCACAAGAAAGGTAGTCAGGTTGGAGTGTACGGTTCAAGGCAGGGAGTGGTGAGAAATGAGCGCAGGCCCCCTGTTCATTTGAGGGAGTCTGCACTTGTCCTGAGGGCATTAGGGAGCCATGGAAAGTCTTCAAGCAGGGGAGGGCCCTGGTCATTTGAGGATTTTGGAAAGATGCCTCCGGCTTCTGTTTGGAGGGTGGGATTGGAGGGAGTGTGACCCGAGTCTGGGAGTCCAGGAGGCAGCTAGGGCAGACTCAACAAGAGAGGGGGTTTGCAGTATAGGAGGAGGCCTTCTGGCTGGGAAATTGGAGGGCTGTGAGGCCTCCCAGAGAAGCAGCAGGTTGGCAGGAGATGCTGAGCACAGTTTGGGGCACCCAGCAAAGGTGTCCAGGAGACTGCAGAATCCCCCGGGGCTGGGTCATAAGAAAGAACTTTGAGCCAGAGGCAAGATTTGAGGATCATTAATGATGGTAATTGAAGCTGTGGGAGTTAGTGAGCTAGCTCAGGAGAGTGTGAGGAATGAATAGAGACAAGGACCCGGCAGAGCCTCGAGAAAAGGAAACATCTAAGGTTTGGGCAGAGGAATAGATACTCAAAACAGAAATTGAGAAGGAAGAGCCAGGGAGAGAGGAAGAAATCCAGGAGAGCTTAGCATCACAGGCCCTATGAGGAGAGGCCATAGCAAGCCAGGAATGGGGGGACATCACAAATCCCACCTACTACTCCCTACACTTAACTTCCCCACTGTGTAGAATGGTTGTGTTCAATGGATGCCAGCTTATTCATTCATTCAGTAATATTTCTTGAGTACCTAAAATGGGTCCTCAACCTGCTGGATATACAACAGTGAATAAGGCAGACAAAAATCCCTGACTTCATGAAGTATACATTCTAGTTGGGGGACACAGTAAATAAGTAAATACATTCAATGTAACTTTTTTTTTTTTTACAGATTTATTTATTTCTCCCCCCTCCCTCCATTGTCTGTTCTCTGTGTCCATTTGCTTTGTGTTCTTCTGTGTCTGCTTGTATTCTTATTAGGCAGCTCTGGAAACTGATCCTGGGACCTTCCAGAGTGGGAGAGAGGTGGTCATTCTCTTGTGCCACCTCAGCTCCCTGATCTGCTGAGACTCTTATTATCTCTCCTCTGTGCCTCTTTTTGTCATCTTGCTGCGCCAGCTCTCTGTGTGGGCCAGCACTCCTGCGCAGGGCAGCACTCCCATGCGGGGCAGAACACCACGCAGGCCAGCACTCTGCGTGGGCCAGCTCACCACATAGACCCGCGTGCCTTCACCAGGAGGCCTGGGCATTGAATCCTGGACCTCCTATATAGTAGATGGAGCCCAATTGCTTGAGCCACATCCACTTCCCCCGTACAGTGTAATGTGGTGATAAATACTGTAAGGAAAGGGGATGGAGTACTTGGGATCAGCACTATTTTGGATAGGAAAAGAACTTTTTGTTCAAGTGAGATTTGAACAGAAATCTGAAGGAATGAAGGGGTGAATGATGAGGATATTAGGGAAAGAGGGTTCTAGAAAAGAGAACAAGTGCAAAGTCCCTGTGGCAGGATCATTCACAGAACCACAAAAGAATGATTGGAGTGGAGTGAGCAAAGAGGAGAGTGGAAGACAAGGTCTAAGACTCAATGGAGGAGAAGGTGGCAACAAATTTAGAGTTTTGAAGACCATTGTAAGGACTTTGGCTTTTACTGGAGTGAGCCATGGTAGGGTTTTGAGCAGAGGAGGAATGTCATTTGTCTATAGCAGTATTATGATCCCTCTGGCAAACTTGTAAACAATAGACTGTGGGGGGTGGGGCTGAAGCAGGGAAACAGTGAGGAGCCGCTGGGTAGTTCAGGCAGAAGGTGAAGATGATCAGGACCATGGCAGGGACTGTGGAGGGGTGAGAAGTGAGCAGTTTCTGGTTATATTTTGAAGTTCAGAGCTGACAAGATCTCGTGTAGCTTATGAGAGGGAAGAGAAGGGTCAAGGAAGACTCTAAGACATCCAGGTGGCAATGTCAAGTTTGCCTTTCATGTAAGAGCCCAGCGTTCAGGAAGAAGTCCAGGATGGAGAAGTAATTTGAGCATCCTCAGTGAAAGCCAAGAGACTGAATAATATCAGTAAGAGAGTAAGTCGGATGAAAAAGAGAAGGGGACCAAGGACTGAGCCGGGAGACTCCAGTGTTAAAAGAAGGAGACAACAAGGGAGACTGAGCAGGAGCAGCCAGAGGAGTAAGAAAAAACCTTCCCTGAAAGCAAGGGACAAAAGCGTCTCAAGGAACAAAGAGCGATTGATGGTGCCATGCCTCTGACAAGTGGCAAGTAAGAGGAGGACTGAGAATTAGCACCATAGAGGTCGCTGGTCACCTTGACCAGGGCGGAGGGGGTGAAAGTCTGATTGGAGAGGGTTTAAGTGAAAATTGGGGCTTCTTTCCTTTGGGCACTGCAGCCGCAGCCATAAGTATGCACAGGCCTCAGAAGTGTCCTCCACGGTGGCAAGAAGAAGGTTTGGTTGGATCCCAATGAGACCAATGAAATCATCAATACCAACGCCCATCAGCAGATTCAGAAGCTGATCAAAGATGGGCCTTTCATCTGTGAATGTCCATTCCTGGGCTTGATGCTGGAAAAACACCTTGGCTCGCCAGAAGGACAGGCATTTGGGCATAGGTAAGCGAAAGGGTACTGCCAATGCTCACATGCCTGAGAAAGGTGACCTGGCTGAGGAGGGTGAGAATTCCACGCCGGCTGCTCAGAGGATACCGTCAGTCTAAGAAGACTGACCACCACGTATATCACAGCCCGTATCTGAAGTGAAAGGAAATGGGTTCAAGAACAAGCGGATTCTCAGGGAACACATCCACAAGCTGAAAGCAGACAAGGCCGACAAGAAGCTCCTGGCTGACCAGGCTGAGGACTGCACGTTCAAGACCAAGGAGGCACACAAGTGCTGTGAGGAGTGACTCCAGGCCGAGGAGGAGGAGAGTATCAAGACTTTGTTAAAGAAAGAAGCTCCCCTTCTCTTGTCTGTACCCAGTGGCCTCGGCAATTATATAGATCGATCATTCCTTAAAACAAGACTTTAACTGCTTAGAGAGAGAGAGAGAGAGAGAACTGGGGGCAGAAACTGGAAGCTGCAAGTGTGAACGATTCTTACAAGAAGCTTCACTGAAAAGGGCAAGAAATAAGTGGGGCAGTAGCTGGACAGAAGACAGCGCTTTTAGATTTTAAGAAGGGAGAAATAACACCATGTATAGACTGAGGAGAAACATCCAGTAGGGATGGGGACACTGATAATGCAGAAGGGAGAGGGACAATAGCTGCAGTGACGCCCTTGAGCAGGTGAGGGGGGTGAGATCCCAGGTGCGAGTGGAAGCGGGGAGCCAGAATGCTCGTCCATTAGTATGGAGGGGAGTAGCACAGCGGGTGAGTCAATGTGGGGAGGGCAGCCTGTGAAAATTCTCTTCTGTTTGCTTATATTTTCTCAGTGGAAATCGTATAATTTTCTTATAAATTATGTCCCTTTTATCTCTCCTTTATATGACAGTTAGGACATTATATTGATTTTTAAAAAATTTATGGGTGTAAGTAGGTTACATTATCTAGGAATCTCATTTCAGGATGGAAAAGGTGGCAATGCAAAATATTCTCAATAAAAAAAAGGGGATACTGGTCTGACAGGATCGAACACATTGTTGTAGGGCCTTATAAGCCACTGTAAGCCCATGAGGCTGAACAACTGCAGGGAAAAATTTGCCACTACCCAGAGAGTGCGGATCTCCTTTCTGGTCTCCACCTCCCCATCAAGATAATGGACGCTCAGCAAAAATCTCTACATTCCCTTTTCCTATTCTGGGGTTCAAATATCCCAGATGGGGGTAAGTTCAGGAAGTCTTCCTAGAGAAAAGGAAGAGCAAAATAGCTCATTCTTAAGAGGTGCTGCTTAGTGAGCATGTCCACCATGCTGGGAGATGTGTGAAGCTCTTTTATCTTCACCACAATCCTGAATCAGAGGGGTGACGCTACTTAGCGAGGGTCACAGAGTAAGGCAGCATTCGAACCCGGGTGTGAGTGATTGCCAAACTGGGAGGTCCTAGCACAGGAGAGGAAGGAAGGAGGGGAGGAGCCCTCTGTGACAGTTGTCCCATTTAGGGCATAAACAGGATGTGGTGTTGGATGAAACCTTCCCCCTACCCGTCACCCCACCCCACACAGCTCTGATCCCCACCCCTAGAAGACAGCAGAACTAAGAAACGAAGAGGCCTTCGGACAGAAAAGTCATGGTCAGGGGGCCAGGGGTTGTATGGGAAGGGCTGGGGGCCCGAGGCTGGGCGGGGAGGGCACCTGCCTGAAGGTCAGGCTGTGGGACTGGAGGCCAGGGGTTTGGCTACGGAAATAAAGATGTAGTTCTGAGTTTAGATCCAGGCAGGCGGATCCGAGGCTCTTTGGGGATTGCGCAAGGGTCTCCACTGAGGGGGCTGGTGGGGGCTCTGCTCCCCCAGGCTGGGTGCCCTGGCAAGAGGCAGCCTCTGCCCCAAGGAAGGGGCGCTGTTTCCTAATTGTTTAAAGGCATCATAAGGGCTAGTGTGGCCCTTCTCTTCATTAGTGAATGCAAAAACTGGGAGGTTTAGGGAAGGGGGACAGGTACTGAAGTCAGGTCACCTCAGCTCTTACTGGGCCTCCCTGGCAGTCTGACTCCCTGGTGGTGTGTGAGGTGGACCCAGAGCTAAAGGAAAAGCTGAGGAAATTCCGCTTCCGCAAAGAAACAGACAACGCGGCCATAATAAGTGAGTAACATCTTCCTCCACAGTAGGACGGGAAGGGGGGTGGTGACCAGCAGGGAGGCTGGGCCAGTGTCCCCCATTGGAGAGGCATCTCATTCCTGTGTACCATCCTTCCCCAGTGAAGGTGGACAAAGACCGGCAGATGGTGGTGCTGGAGGAAGAATTCCAGGTGAGGGCTGGGCTGGTTGGGGCCCCCAAGAAGTCCAGGGTGGGACTGGGAGACCCAAAGGGCTGGAACAGATGCTGAGAGCTTGGCACCTGAGGCCAGAAGGACTGGAGGTCAAGTCCCAGGTCAGCTGTGGGACCCTAGGAAAGAGACTACCTGCCTGGACCCGTGCTCCCTTGTCTGTGAGGTGGTGATGCCAAGAGTACCTACGTCAAAGGGTTGTTTGGGGATTCCATGAGCTAATCCTTGGAATGGGTTTAGAACAAGTTCTGGCACACAGTATGCTCAATAAAGCAAATAATAATAATTTGGCACTTAAATGAAAGAGTTTCCAGATAAGTTAACAAAAAACTAGCAGAAATCCCTTATGAAAGGTAGACCTAACTCTGTCTAGGCCTCAGTGTCTTTATCAGTCAACTGGAGATGATAATAAGGCTTACTTCATAATGCTGTGATAATGATTCAGCAAGGATTTATCAGGGGTCCAAGGAAACTGAGCAGGGCTGGGGACTGGCTAAGAGCTGGGCTCCCCAGGCCCTCGGAGAGGAAGTGTGATGAAGTGGTTACAGTTTGAACCCAGAATCAAATGTGAACTCTGCCGCTTACTGTCTGTGCAACCTTGGACAGGTCCCTTAACGCTTCTGGGCCTCAGCGTGCTCATCTGTAAAACAGAGGGGATAATTATAGGGCCTGCCCCACAGGGCGCTGGGGGAGTTCAGTCCACGCATGTCCATGTGTGTTTCTTGGAACAGGGTCTGGGCACACAGTAAGTGCTTATTTGAAGGCAGCCCAGACTTTTCTTTTCCCCTGTTTTCTTGTCCCAGAACATTTCCCCAGAAGAACTGAAAAGGGAGTTGCCAGAGAGACAGCCCAGGTATGCTGGGGGAAAGGGGAAGCAGTCAGGCCACGGGGAGAGGGGTGACCATAGAGGAGAAACTCAAGGACGGGTGGAGCTCCAGTCTTATCCGTGGCCTCTGTGTTTGAGACCAAGAATTCATATCCTAGGACTTTTTGCTTGTTAACATTTCATTGCGGGTATCTACATTGATATTCATACGTGGTATTGGCTTTGAGTTTCTTTTTTGTACAAACGTGGTCAGGTTTTGGTCTCAATATTACTTTTTTTTTTTTTTGGAAGGAAATTTTCCTTGTTTTTCAATTATCTGGAATACTTTAGGTATCAAAAGACTTCTTTAACCTTGAAAGCTGAGGTAGGATCCTCTGGGAAGCCACACTAGCAGGGTGCTTTGTGTATATATGTGTGGGTGTGGGTGTGGCTCTTTGAACACTTTCTATCTTCTGTGGAAAAGAGTCTGTTTAGATTTTCCATCTTTTTTTTTTAAAGATTTATTTTATATATTTCTCTCCCCTTCCTCCCCCCATCCCCCATTGTCTGCTCTCTTGTGTCCACTCCCTGTATGTTCTCCTGTGTCCACTTGCCCCCTCGGTGGCACCAGGAAACTGTGTCTCTTTTTTGTTACATCATCTTGCTGCGTCAGCTCTCCGTGTGTGCTTTTTTTTCCCCATGTGGGGCAGCTCTCCTTGCAGGGCACACTCCTTGCACGTGGGAGAGCCCCACATGGGGGCGCCCCTGCATGGCACAGCACTCCTTGTGCGTGGCAGCTCTGCATGTGGGCCAGCTCACCACATAGGCCAGGAGGCCCTGGGTTTGTACCCTGGACCTCCCATATGGTAGGCGGACGCTCTTTCAGTTGAGCCACGTCCACTTCCCTTCCATCTTGACTGGGATCAATTTTTGGTACCCTTAGGATTTGGGGCCTCAATCTTAGGCTCACAAGTCAGCCAGGTTCAGCTGTGTGGGCCAAAGACAAGGGCAGTCGCACAGTGGCCCCTGCCCCTGCGCACTTCGGGGATGATACTCTGAGGCTGCCATCTTGGAATTCTTAATAATTTTATTTCTGAGTCTGTGTTTGTAAATGAAATCTGATGGGATGATGGAGTGTGGGCTGGGGGCTTCAAGCTTGAGCTCACATGCAATTTCCACTTCCCACTGCCTCCCTGGACGGGTTCTCAGCTACCGGTTCCCTGCCTGGTCCAGAAAGAGAGTGGGGGTCCCTAAATGCAGATGTGGGGCCAGGCAGGGTCTAGCGTGCATCTTGCACAACGAGTTACAGGGCGCCCTCTACAGGCACCTGTGGGGATCTGCAATCCCTTTGAGCGTATCGCTATGCCCAAGAGAGCACAAGATTTGAACAGCAAATAAAAAACAGCATGATGGGGCTAGAGAGACAGAAGAGAGGGAAAAGCTTTTGGCCCACTTTTTGAACAGGAAGCCCTGCATTTTCATTTTGCACTGGACCCACCAATTATGTAGCTGGGCCAGGTCTCAGCTTGGGTTCTAGAACACTGGACGATATTGGCATAGTGGTTGAGCACTTCACTGTGGCACTGAATTTCCTGGGTTCAAATCTTTTTTCTATTGCACCTTGATGAAGTGGCTTCACCGCTCTGGGCCTCAGCTTTCCTATCTGCATTAAGGGAATTATAATAGCACCTACCTGATAGGGTTAGTGGGAGAGTCAAATAAGCACTTCCTATTATTTTCTATTAATCATTTGTTGGTCTTGAGGCCAGTACTATGGGCCCCCGGCGCTAACTCTAGGTTCTCAGCCTCAGTCAAGATTTCCAGGTTGTGGCTCAGCTGATGGGCGTGGGACCTGGGTTCTAAGCTGTCCTGACTTTGAATTCCCTTTCACTGGTGTAGATTCGTGGTTTACAGCTACAAGTACGTGCATGAGGATGGCCGAGTGTCCTACCCTTTGTGTTTCATCTTCTCCAGCCCCGTGGGTGAGACACAGCTCTATCCTTGTGGGAATGCCATCTGTGGGGCATGTGAGCCTGTGTGTGGTGGTGGTGGGGCTGTGTGTGAGTGTGGGGGGGTGCCTGTGTTAGTCTGAGTGTGTGTGACTATGTCTGAGGGTGCGAATGTGTGCAGGCACCTGAGTGCCTGTGTGAGAATATGTGTGAGTGTGGGTGTGACTGGGCGAGAATGTGAGTGTGTGGCATGTGTAAGTGATGGTGTGTGTGTGTGTGAATGCCGGGAGGGCAGTGAGGTGCAGTAGGAGCTCCAGTTCACACCAGAACCCATCTTCCTCCGTCCTGAGGCATAAGTCAGCCGTAAATCAGCCTTTTACCTACGAATTCCTCTGTGCCCCCTAAATCATCTCTAGGAAACCCTAGAATAACTTCAAGTACCCCCCCCCTCAAAATCTAGAAACTGAGAATAGCCTTCAGCAACCTACTTCTATCAGCAACTAGGACCCTTAGAATACCCCAGGGCCTGCAGGACATTCTTAGAGTCCTAAAGACCCCCCAAGTTCTCCCGGTTATGCTCTCTTCTTCTCTTCCTGCAGGCTGCAAGCCGGAACAACAGATGATGTATGCGGGGAGTAAAAACAGGCTGGTGCAGACGGCAGAGCTCACAAAGGTCTGGGGCCTGGGCCGAGGGGCTGGGGGCCTGGATTCCTGGAGCGGAGGGGGCTGAGGGCCAGGACTCCTAGGACCTGGTGGAGGCAGGGGTCGGTGGTGCAGGCGCCTTGGTCCTGGTGGAGGAGGGGGCATCGCAGAAGTCCATGGCATCTCGTTTCTTGAAGTGAATCATAATGCTGTGACCTCTCCCTGCCCAGGTGTTCGAAATCCGTACCACAGATGACCTTACAGAGGCCTGGCTCCAAGAAAAATTGTCTTTCTTTCGTTGACCCCTGGGCTGGGGACAAGGATTCCGGATGCCTGAGTCCTCTAGGATCTGCACATCCAAGACCCTAAAGAAATTAAAAACACAAGAACCCACAGATCCTCAGTCCTGGCTCTGTTTCTCCCATCACTGGTGGGCTCTAGCCAGCAGTCCCTGCAGTACCCAACTTAGGCCAGCAGAGGGAAGGCAGACCCAGTGGAACTTGGAGCTGTGTGCCTGGATGACACCTGCATCTCGAAAGGAAGGGTGGGAGGCCTGTAAGGGTTTCCTGGGAGTGTGGGGTGGTCTGGATCTCCTGGAGGAATGAGGAGAATATCCTTTGAATCCACGGAGGGGTCATTCCCAAGGGAAACAAGGACACCTGTGTCCAGAGAATAAAGGAGGCAGAGAGCCTGTTTCCCTCTTCTTTCTCCTCCCCTCCCCTGTGGGGACAGCAGGCGTAAGCTGGCAACAAATGCTACTTTTCTCAGCTAAGCCCCCAGGCAGGAAGAATTTAAAGGTGGAAGAGTTGTTGAAGGATCAAACATAATTGCTTCTGGGGCTCAGGAATTGCTGGGGGTAGGTGGTTTGTGTCCTTGGGTGGGCCTGAGGGCCTATGGCTGGGAAAGTTGAAGAGGATCTAGGACCCTCAGTGGACCCCTGGAGGGGTGTGAGGTTGAGGAGGCAGGGAGGGAAGGGAAAGGACACCCCACTCAGCTCCCCTCCAGATTCCTCTTTTCTTCCTCGTGGTATCTCTGAGAGTTTGCTCTCTCACACTTTCAGACTCTGCATCTCTGAGGGACATTTATTGAGCACCCACAGTGTACCAGGCTCTGAGAATTACAAGGTGGTTAGGTCTTCCCAGAGATAAATCACACTCTCTCTGTCTCTCTCTGTTCCTCTCTCTGCTTCTCCTCCATGTCTCTGGTCGTTCCTCTCTCCAGGGCCCTGGGAGCTCCCCTCATAACCCCCTCACTTTCCAGGTTTTCTGTAAAGAGGTGGCCATTGCCATGGTAACAATGACACAGTGACCTTGGGCCTGAGCTGTCCCTCCCCCAGCCCTGGGAGGGCCCACAAGCCCAGCTCCCACCTCCTTCCTTCCCTCCCAGCTATAACACAGGATCCCCTTGGTGCCCTGTGCCATCCTTGCCCCCATGTCCCCAGACAGGACCAGCCCTCCATTGAGGGATTCAGGATAGTCCCTCTCTACTGGACTGCAGAGAAATGCCTCCTGCCCCCAGTTTTCCGTGGGGGAGCTCCTCTCCTCTCTGAGGCCAGCCTGGCCGCACATCCCCACCCCGATCTTTCTGACTGGGCTGTGCTTCTGATCACAGCCCTGGTCGCCGACGGCTGGAGATGGAAGAAGAAGGCTGAGGCTAGGAAAGGTCACTCAGTCAATAGGTCAAGGGCTCCACGCCCGCGGACGTCAGAGGAGCAAAGGGACTGTTCAAGGTCTTGTACTTACATAATCAAATGAATAATCATGGCTAGCCCTCCTACTGAGGGTTTTCTATGTGCCAGTACTGCTATAAGCACTTTACAGTATTAAACTCACTTAATCCTTGTAATACCCCAGGAAGAAGGTACCATTATTCTCCCCATGTTACAGATGAGGAAAATGAGGCACAGAAGCCAAAAATGCTTGTCCGAGGTCACAGGGCCAGTAGTCAATGTACAGTTGGAAATGAAACCTAAGGAAATCTTGTGGCCAATAGCCACCCTTCTCTTAGGAAGGGGGTCCAGGGAACCATCTTCTCCTCCTCCTTCCTCTCACCACCCAAAGTCGAACTTATATCTGCATCCAGGCTCCTGATTGTGAGCAAGCCAATGCACAAGGAGTTTGGAAAGCAGGCACGGATCAGTCGGGGTGACTGACGGGAAATCCAGCGCAGAGTGGGTATAGCTAAGAGGGACTGTGGGAAGACCAATTAGAACACGTGCTACTCAATGAGGCTCTAGTACAGTGGGGTGTGGCTTTGGGTTTGCGGTGGATCCTCAGAGGGGCGGTACAAACTGGGGACCACCTTTTTCTTCCCACCACGGTTCTCTGTAGGTCCCCACACATCCATGCTCCCTAGTTTTTCGTTTGTTTTGGTTTTAGGAGGTACGCGGGGTAGAACCCGGGATCACTTGAGCCACATCCCCTCCCCCATGCCCCCTAGTATTTCATGTCAGGCCCCAGTCTTCCCCTGGGGCACTCCCTCTCCTAACCTTGAATGTGAGCAAGGCTCATGTTGGATGGGCAGAAACCAGGTTTTAGATCTGAACTGAGAGTGGAGGTCCCAGCCTCCAAGGGCTGAGCGTGGACCGCTGACCGCTTATGTTTCGGGGTGGAGCCTAAGGTGAAGGGGTGGGGTTTAGGTGGAGGGGTGGGGCCTGGGCTGAGCAAGACTGAAGGTTACATATTTTGGGGGCGGTGTCTTAGGTGGAAAGGCGGGGATCGGGCGGAGGGAAGGCACTTACACCTGAGGGGTGTTGCTTAGGCCAGATAGGGCCGGGTTTTTTGCTTTGGGGCGGGGCCTAGGGGACGGGGGTGGGGCCCAAGCTTGGGGGCGGAGCCTAGATTGTAGAAGAATGGGCTGGGTTTCAGGTTTGTGTCAGTCTCGGACAGGAAGATACAAGCCCCAGAAAATAAGCACATTTTCTGCTACCACTTCTGACTTTCTTATTTTTCAGGCCGACTCCCAGCCCCTGACCTTATGTAAGTACATGACCTTGAACAAGTCCCTTTGCTCCCCAGCCGCTGGGGTATACCCTTCCCTTTCAAGACCCTTGGGCAGGGAGGTCATGTTTATTCCCGAGTGTGCATCCTGAAGTGAGGCCGGGAGTGGGCCTAGGTCCTCAGCCCTCTCCCAAGAGGTATTCAAGAACGTTTACTGCGTGCCTACTGTGTGCCGCTCACTGTTCTGGGCTCTGGAGAAAATTGCTCCCGATACCACTCCCTTCAAGAGGCTTACATTTCAATGATTCCATAATAAGCAATAAACAAATACGTAAACCATGAATAGGTAACACCCAAGATCGTTTCAGAGTGATAAATGTTTTGAGGGAAATAAAAATGAGATGATGTGATAGCTAGAAATGGTAAGACATGTTGGGGCTATTTTTTCCTTATCTCTTTAGTCTCTACAAGAGTCCTGTTCGATTTTTTAAACATTTCAATCTTTATTATGAAAATTTTGAAACAAGCATCCAAGCATCCATCAATCTATCTTTTTTTTTTTTTTTTTAAATATATTTCAAAGTAATTTGCAGGCATTGAGACACTTCCTTGTGGGGGTGGGGGTGGGGTAAATTGGGGACAGAAAGGGAAGGCTGCTCTGAGAGGTTACATTTCAGCTGAGACCCAAATGAAAAGACGGAACCAGCCACGGAAGAGGAAGG
The DNA here is from genome assembly GCF_030445035.2 of Dasypus novemcinctus. Taxonomy (NCBI): domain Eukaryota; kingdom Metazoa; phylum Chordata; class Mammalia; order Cingulata; family Dasypodidae; genus Dasypus; species Dasypus novemcinctus. Next base: position 59,849,035 of record NC_080690.1, on the reverse strand, counting down.
CGTTCAAAGGTCCGGGGGCTGGAACATCTTGAGTGTGTTGGAGGAATAGAAAAGTCATCAGTGAGGCTGTAAGACAAGAGTAAGGGAACGTTTGGGGATGGGAGCAAGCGGTTGGAGGGGCTGGAGCTCATGGGGCCTCGTGCTTTCTGTCTCGCCTTCCCTGGGTATCTCTGGCTCTCCTCTTAGTCTCTCTCTTCTTGCGCTTCCCCTCTCCAGTCTGTCCAGCCCAGGCCTGCTCCCACCCTCTAACTCCTTCACCTCTACCTCACTCTGACACTTGCTATCTTGAGCAAGCGACTTAACCTCTCCGTACCTCAATTTTCCTTACCTGTAAAATAGGGATAAGGGAACCTCTTCATCTCGCTATTGTGAAGATTGAATGAAATAATATGTGAAGCTCTAAGAACCACTTCCGGCACACAGTAGTACTAAATATGTGTCTGCTTTTGTTGTCATATTCCTTCCTCCACCCCCTTCCTCCCTGTCTTGGATCACCAAGCCCCAGTAGAGGGCACCATGCTGGAAGGTGGGATGGTTCCTGGGTGATGGTGGTGACAGTGGTGAGGTCTGGAGACTGGTGGGATTGTGAATGAGGTCAGGATTCACTAGAGGGAGGTAAGCTCCGTCTGGTGGGCAGGGCAGCCTGCATGTGATGAGGTGGCTGGCAAAAGTTTAGGGCAAGGGTTTGGGAGAGGACCTTGATGCAGTAGGTTCCAAAAGCGGGGAGCAGCAGGGACTCCAGAGAGCTGGAGGGCTGCCATAAGACAGATTTTGAGGGAGGCCTAGCTGGGTTTGGGGGCCCCGTGGGGATCTCAGAAAAAAATGGAGTGGCCTGAGATACTCAGTGAGGCTTGAGGGAGGGGCCTAGGGGTTCACTAAGAGGAGGGGTTGGGCAAAGGGGTCCAAGCAAGGAAGAAGCCAGGAATCCTGGGCTTTATGGAAATCACAGGGAGGGGGAAGGGTCTGCAGGGCCTCTGAGAGAGAATGGGAACAGGGTAGTGTCAGAGCCCTCCAGGGGGTAGGACTGGGGAGAAGTAGAATGGGAAAGATGGGGGGGGCAGCAAATCAGGCTCTGAGAAACAAGAGGTGCCTTGGAGGGGAGGGGAGAATGGTGTAAGGTCTTCAAGGAGTTTGGAGAGTGGTCTAGGGTCCATTGGGGGGAATGGGAAAACTTTGGGGTCTCCCATGGGAAAAAGCGACATTTCAGGGGCCCCTAGAAGTTAGGTCATTGCCTGGAGCCCCTCTTTGGGGCTCAAGGAATGGTTTGAGGTCTTTCAGGGTAGAAGGACATGGTTGGGGGTCCCCAAGAAGGAATGGGTGTGGCTTGTGGTTCTGGATAGTTGGGGAGCATGGTCCGGGTCCCCAAAAGGGGCAAGGCCTGATCTGGGTCCTCCCTGATGACTTCGGCCTGCATCCTCCCAGATGTTGGGGTGTGGTCTGGGATCCTTGAGGGGACAGGGCGTGGTCTGGGGCTCCCCCTGGATGTTGAGGTACGGTTTAAGGTCCCTGGTGGGGTAGTCTGGGTCCCCTTGGGTGCTGGGATATGGTCTGCACTCCCTGCTGGATGTTGGGTGATGGTCCAGGATCCCTGATGGGGTGTGAGGTATAGTCCTATAGTCTGGGGGTCACCAAGGAGTACCGGGCGTGGTGTGTGGTCCTAGGGGGTTTGGAACATGGTCTGAGGTCCCTCTGGGTATTGGTACGTGGTCCGGGGTGTCCGTGGGGGAGATCTGGGGTTTCCAGGCCAGTCGGGGCGTGGTCTGGGGGTCTCCCGGGAGGCCGACCGGTCTGGGGGCGGGGCGGGGGCGGGGGCGGGCCGCCGGCAGCTCCGCAGTGGAAGGGGGTCCGCGCCGGGGCTCGGGGCCGGGGTCTGGTGTCTGCGGCCGCCGCGGCCGCCCGCTCCGGTCGGCGCCCCCTCCCCCCTTGCGGCGGTGGCGGCGGCGGGGCTCGGGCGGCGGGCGGCGCGGAGGGCGGAGCTCGGCGGCGGCTCGGGAGGGAGGGCGGGAGGCGGGAGGGAGGCGGCCCCGCGGCACCGCGCCCCCTCCCCCGGCCCTCCCCCCACCATGGCGCGGAGCGAGGCGGCGGCGGCGGGGCCGGGCCCGGGGCCCCCCCGGGCTGGGTGAGCGCGGCCCGCAGCGGCCCGGGAGGCGGCGGGCGGGGGCGCCGGTGTGAGCGCGGGTGTGAGCGCGCGAGCGTGTGAGTGTGTGTCCGCGGCGCTGCGGCGGGCCCGGCGTGCGCTCGCGCGGCCCTGTGTGTGCCCGGCGCCGGCGTGTGCGGCGCCCGGCTGGTGTGGCCATCCGGGTGTGTGCTGGCTGTCGAGCCGAGGTTGTGTGGCCGGCCGTGTGCGTGTGTCCACCCGAGTGGCTGCCCCTCCGGCGGTGTGTCTGGGGGGCTGTCGCGCGCCCATCGGAGGGGCCGTGTGCAGGTGTGTGTGCGTGGGTTGTGTGCCCAGGTGTGGGTCCCCCCCCAAGCGAGTGTGTGCGCGCGGCTAGCTGCGTTGGGTGTTTGTGTCGGGGCTCGATGTCCATCCGAGGGTCTGTGTAACCGGGTGTGCCCGCTCGGGTGTCCATTTGTGCGTGTGTCTGCGGGTTGTGTCTCCGAGGGTGTGGGTCTGTGCGTTCACGTCAGGCTCCGGGCCGGGGCTGGGGCTCTGCGCATTGTGGGTCCAGGCCTCCGTGTAGGTTTGGGGGAGGGGAGTTCGCCGCTCCCTCGGTCCAAGTCAGCTAGAGTGGTCCCCGGCGATCCGTGGGGGAGACGGCCATGCCTTCCCCTTCCCGGTGGTTGGGGGAGGGGAGGGAGACGGGCGGCAGAGAGGTGGACAGATGGAGGGATAAGAGGCCCAGCGATGGACAGATGGGCCCTGGGGGGGGGGGTCGTGGACCCGGCCCTTCCCCACCCACCTCACCCTAGTCCCCCACCAGCCAGATCTCCACAGATAGCGCCAGGGCTGCCCGCATGCATATGGCCGGGCTGGGGGACCCCGGCTGCTGGTGGGGGAAGGACTGCTGTGGGATGAGGTCCCAGGACCAGCCCCAGCCCTCCCAGGTTCCACCTGCTGAACTCCGACCTCTGGCCTGCTCCTGTCCTGGCTTTGGGGGTGGGCGGGTGAGATGTGCTGGGAAGGGTGTGAGGATTTCTTTGGCCTGGGAGGTAGGTGGGGTAGGGGTGCCTTGATGTGTGTCCATGTCCGTGTGTCCGTGCCTGTCTGTTGACTCTGCTTCCATGGCTTGGTATTTTGTGAGCATTTCTAAGTGTGTAAATCCCGCCCGACAGGGGTCTGGGCTGTTGTGTGAGCTTGTGTCTGAGTGAACATCTCAGAGAGGCTGGGCAAAGGTGGGTCTTTTTGTGTCTGTGGGCTTGGTCGGGCCTTGTGTGTACTGCTGTGTACGTGTGTGAGGTGTGTATCAGCCAGCGTGCACATGGGTGTATCTGTTGGTGTAGGAATGTATTAGCTTTGTGAAGGAGCATCATGGGGATCTGTGAAGTTGTATGAGTGTGTTGGGACATTTAAGAGTGTGCAGTTGTGTATCTTTGGTTGTACAAGTGTGTAGCCGTTATGTATGTGCTCCTGTGTATTGGTGAGTGTGCAAGAGTAAATCTATCATAGGTGCATGTACCTGGTGGTCTGCAAGGGGGCATGCGAGTTTCTCTGTTGTGTGCATGAATATGCAAGGGAAAGTGTGGTATTGTGTGGTTGGGTGCAGGTGTGTCAACCTTGGGGATATGTGTCTGTCCATGTTGCAAGTCTGTTTGTATTGCAGTGCTTTGTCTCTGGGGAGTGGGACTGTCCAAACATATATGTGCAAGGCGGTACGCACACATGTCTCTGTGTCCCTGGCACAAGGCTGGCCCCGCTTCTGGGCCCAGTGAGATCGGGGCCCATGTGACGTGGCCTGTGGTATGCTGGGGTCCAGCCTGGGGACTGTGAGACAAGTGTGTCCACACCCCGGGCCCAGGGCCCACCGAGGTGGGGAGCACAGACCACGCTGGCGTGTCCATGGAAATCCCGGTGTGGAGACCTGGGTTGTAGGCTGTGGGTTTGGTTTGCACACGTGGGCTGGGGTGGGCAGCGTGGTGATGGGGATCTCTGGCCCTTCCTCAGCCACCTATACCGCTCAGGGCTTTGACGTTGGGGGCTGGGAACCTGAACTCTTGGGTCCTCAAGACGGAAGGACAAGGGGCTGCTCCAGATTCCTGGGTGTGAGGAAGGAGGCTGGGGGCCTAGAATCCTGGATCTGAAGGAGGAGGGGCTGGAGGGAGGAGGGGACAGGAGTCTGGCACTCCAGGATCTTAAGGGAAGTGGAGCTGGTGTCCCTGGCCTCCTTAGACCTCAGAGGACAAAAGGCTAAAGTCCTGGGCTCCTCTTTTTTGGAGGGTGACCAGTCCTGAGATCCCTGGATACCACTCTCTGGTTCCCACGAGACCGTGCAGAGCCTGCAGCAGGAAGGCTGAGGGAGTGATCACGCCAGGGACTTCCTTGACTGAGATGGCCTCTGAGGCAGAACCTGGTGCCCCAAGAGGAATCAGAAGGATGCTAACAGGGACGTTTTGTTCCTTTGCAGGTACTGGCCCAGGCCCTGACTCCCCGAAGAGAGGTGAGTGGGGCCCTTGTGACTGGAGAGAGAGAAGCGGGGTGACTGGGCTTGTTCTCAGCAGGTTGGAGGCCTGGAGCCCTGGCCTGTTGGATTTCAGTGCAAGGTGTGGCCAGGTGCCCCCTCAGGCTGGGGGGTGCTAACAAGGCCAGGAGTATCATGCTTAGCATGGTGACCAGGAGGCTCTGGGGGTCAGGTGGGGGTCCCAGGCAGGAGGCTGCCCCTCTCGGGTTGGGCAAGGCAGTCTGGAAAGGGAAGTTTCCGTGTAATTTCAGTAAAGGGTACAAGTGAGTTTCATGACATGGCATGGCACCTGCATGGAGAGTCGGGTGGACATGGTTTAGCATTTTGTCTGTGTGTGCACATGTATCTGGGAAGGTCTGTAGTCTGGCCTGCTGTGGTGGAGAGAGAGCCAGGGAAAATAAATCCTCGCCGGCCTCGTCACCGTCATCCTCATGGCTGCTAACATTTCTCCCCTCAGCAACTATTCTACGCAGGTTACAATGTATGAACTCATTTGATCCTCTCAACAACCCTATGAAGTAGACGCAGGCGTCCCCATTTTACAGATGAGCACACTGAGGCAGAGAGAGGAAAAATCACTCGCCTAAGGTCAGACAGCAGGAGAACTGGGGTGTGAACCCTGGCAGTCGGGTCCAGATTCTGTCCTGTGAGGAAACCTTGCCTCTCAATAAACGTTAGCTCTTTTCATCGCTGCTACTAGTCCTACACAGTGAGTTCCACCCCAGCTGCGGGAGGTGAGGCTCTGTACCCCTGGCTCCCAGATCAGGGTTCTGACCCCTAGAGACCCCCCAGCCCAGCAGGTGCAGAGCTGGGGCCCCTAACTTAGGAAATCCTGGAGGAGTGTCCTAGAGGGAGTGAAGACCCGCTCTGAGATGCTGAACCCGCCTCTGCCTCCCTCTCAGCCCAGGTGCTGTCTCCCTCAGTCTGTCTCTTTCTCCCTCTCTCTCTTTTTGTCTCCCTCCCTCCATCTCTCTGCATCTCTGTGTGTCAGTCTCTTTTCCTTATGTGGCCCTTTCTTCCCTCTGCTTTTCTCTCTTTCTGCTTCAGTCTCCCTCCATGCCTTCACCTTCCTTTCAGACTTTTCTTGTCTCTCTGCTTCTCCCGAATCTTCTCTGCCTTCTGCCCACCCAACTTGTTCTCCTTCCGCCTTGCCTCTCCCTACCTCTCCTCACCTTCTCCTACTCTCCTGGTCTCCCCACCTCCGTGTCCACAGCCCCTTTCCCCCTGGACAGAAGGATCGGGGCACACCAGGCCACAGCCCTGCATGGCAGATTCCTGGGAGGTGGGCCAGCGGGGGCCAGGGTGCAGGGCGGGGTGGGGTGAAAACAGTTTCAGGGACACCCCCTTCCCAGCCTTCCCTCTTCACCCCCCGCCCACCCGGTGTTGTGATGGGAGCTGACACATCGTGGGCTGCAGCCGCCGCAGGGGGAATCCCCGCCGGAAGGTTTTGCCTGGAGCAGAGGCATAGTGGGAGTGTGTGTGCGTGTAGGCACGTGTGGTCGTAGCCGAGCATGTCAGGCCTTGTGTGTGCCCGCTGGGGTGAGCCCCCTGCTCGGGAGCTCAGCAGAGCCCAGGGAAAGCTGGGTGCAGAGAAGGGCTTCCTGGGCCAAGCAGGGAGACTGATGGATTTTCCTCGGACGCCACCCCCACCTTCAAAGTCTCCCAGCCATTGCCAAGGGGGGAACCCCTAGCATTTAATGAGTGCTTATTGTGTGCCAAGCCCTGTGCCTAGTGGTTCCCAGAAGTGCACTCACTGAATCCTCACAGCAACCCAAGGAAGATGGCACTATTATTTTTATTACTTTACAAATGGGGAAATTAAGGTGAATTAGGGGAAATCGTTGATTTGGTATCACAGAGCTAGCAGGTGGGGAGCCAGGATTTGAATCTGGATCCCTTTGATTGTAAAACACTTGCCTCCCCCCCCCATACATGGGAGGCAGGTGCTCAACCATTGAGCTACATCTGTTCCCAATACTTGCTTTTAATAACAGTGCACACTTCTCTGCCTGGCACATCTTACACACTGATGATGATGATGATGATGATGATATAGCTCACATGTTTTGAGAATATCATATGTACCAGGTACTATTCTAACTCCACCATGCTTATTAATCCATTCAATCCTCACAGAGGTAAGGCCTGTTTCTATCTCCATTTTACAGATGAAGAAACCAAGATTCAGAGAGGTTCAGACACTTGCCCGAGATCACATAGCTAGTAAGTGTGGGAGCTGGAATTTAAACCCTGGGAAGAGTATGGCTTTGAAATCCATGGCCTTGAAACCTAGTTGGCAGTGATTTTCAAAATATGTAGTGGGTGCTAGAGGACCTGGGCTGGGCCAGGCGTCACCCCTCCAGCTGGGAAAGCGTGGCGTGTCTGGGGGCTCCTGGAGGAGGGGTGGAGTGGGTTCAGGGGGGAGGACACTCAGGGGTGGGGCAGAGGCAATTTACCCCTGGGCATGGGACTGTTTTATTCTGCTGCCAACTAGTTGTCAGTCCCAGGAGACCCAGTCCTCGGGAGGAGGGGTCCGGCTCAGACCCCTAGCAGGCCAGCCCAGGGCCTGTCCTCGCCTTGCAGGTCTCCCCTCCCACTTGTCCGGCCTGCCCGGGGCACCATGGCCCCCGGCCCCTTCTCCTCGGCGCCCCTCTCGCCGCCGCCTGCGGCCCTGCCCTTCCTGCTGCTGCTCTGGGCGGGGGCATCTCGGGGCCAGCCCTGCCCCGGCCGCTGCATCTGCCAGAACGTGGCGCCCACGCTGACCATGCTGTGCGCCAAGACCGGCCTGCTCTTCGTGCCGCCCGCCATCGACCGGCGCGTGGTGGAGCTGCGGCTCACCGACAACTTCATCGCGGCCGTGCGCCGCCGCGACTTCGCCAACATGAGCAGCCTGGTGCACCTCACCCTGTCGCGCAACACCATCGGCCAAGTGGCCGCCGGCGCCTTCGCCGACCTGCGCGCCCTCCGCGCCCTGCACCTCGACAGCAACCGCCTGGCCGAGGTGCGCGGCGACCAGCTCCGCGGCCTGGGCAACCTCCGCCACCTGATCCTCGGCAACAACCAGATCCGCCGGGTGGAGTCGGCCGCCTTTGACGCCTTCCTGGCCACCGTGGAGGACCTGGATCTGTCCTACAACAACCTGGAGGCGCTGCCGTGGGAGGCGGTCGGCCAGATGGTGAACCTGAACACGCTCACGCTCGACCACAACCTCATCGACCACATCGCCGAAGGCACCTTCGTGCAGCTGCACAAACTGGTGCGCCTGGACATGACCTCCAACCGCCTCCATAAACTGCCCCCCGACGGGCTCTTCCTGAGGTCCCAGGGCGCGGGGCCCAAGCCGCCGACGCCGCTCACGGTCAGCTTCGGCGGCAACCCCCTGCACTGCAACTGCGAGCTGCTCTGGCTGCGGCGGCTGACCCGGGAGGACGACCTGGAGACGTGCGCCACCCCGGAGCATCTCACGGACCGCTACTTCTGGTCCATTCCCGAGGAGGAGTTCCTGTGCGAACCCCCCCTGATCACGCGGCAGGCGGGAGGCCGGGCCTTGGTGGTCGAGGGCCAGGCCGTCAGCCTGCGGTGCCGGGCGGTGGGCGACCCGGAGCCGGTGGTGCACTGGGTGGCCCCCGATGGGCGGCTGCTGGGGAACTCGAGCCGGACCCGGGTCCGGGGGGATGGGACGCTGGATGTTACCATCACCACCTTGCGGGACAGCGGCACCTTCACCTGCATCGCCTCCAATGCGGCGGGAGAGGCCACGGCGCCGGTGGAGGTGTGCGTGGTGCCGCTCCCGCTCATGGCGCCGCCGCCCGCTGCCCCGCCGCCTCTCACCGAGCCCGGCTCCTCCGACATCGCCACGCCGGGCCGACCCGTAGCCAACGATTCGGCGGCCGAGCGCCGGCTGGTGGCGGCCGAGCTTACCTCGAACTCCGTGCTCATCCGCTGGCCCGCCCAGCGGCCTGTGCCGGGCATCCGCATGTACCAGGTCCAGTACAACAGCTCGGCTGATGACTCCCTGGTCTACAGGTGGGTGGCGCCGTCCCAGGACCTCCTCTTTAAGTTCCAGGGACCCTCCCTCCCGTCCACCCATTCCCCCCACCTCCTTGCTCTCAGCCCTGGTTCTAGATGGCCATGCAGAGTTGCTCGGGGCCCTCATTGGCCTTATCTCCCTCTCTTTTCCTGTCCCTCCTTCTCTTTCTGTTTCTCATTCGTTCAGCAAACCTTCATTAAGCACCTACATGAGCCAGGGCTGGGCACTGGAGTTCTAACCGTCAACAGCGGGGCGCCAACCACCCTGCTCTCTCCTGCACGTGGTCTCCGTCACTGCTTGCCAAAGGTGCCTGCTTGTGTAGCCTGTTAGTTAAGCATTTTGGAGCATGAAATATAGTTACAGTTGTATTTATATTTATAGATTATAATGCCAGTGCTATGGTACCAATTCATAGAGTACATTATAGAAATAGAAAATGGAAAATACGAGAAAAGTTGAAATATGGTTTCTACCCTCCACAATGGGTTTGAAGCCATTGCCTTGGTATGGACAGACCTGGGTGGTATAGACAGGCATTAAACAGGTACTTTCTCCCATCATCGCCATTAGTTCTCTCTCTCGCCTCTGCCTCTGTGTCCATCGCCACCTTCTCTCCTCCCTGCCCTCATTCTGTTCTGTGCCAGGCACTGCACTGGACTCTGGGGACATAGGGAGACCAGGAGACCCGGCCCCTGCCCTCGGGGAGCTGACAGCACAGGGAGATGAAGCACAGATGGCATAACTGCTTACTGCCTCGGCCTCGCTGTGTCTTCTCATCTCAGTATATTTTTGTGTATCGCTTTTGGCCACAGCTGGCATCCAGTGGGCACTTAATAATGGTTGTTGGCTGTGAGGGCGTCTCTCCTCCTCCCTGTGTCTGCACATTGAAGCATGCCTGCTGACTGCTTCGCCCTGTGCTTGACTTCCCCTCCAAGGTACCAGAGAGGCCAGAGGTGGTCTCCACCTTCCGACCCCAGGGATGCGCAGAACTGTGCAGGGAGGTCTGACCTTCTGCCTCCATCTCCACCTTCCCGGGGCTCTCTTGGGCATGTGCCTGCCCATAGTGGGTGCTTTTCTAATGTTGATTGAATGTATAAGAGTTTCTATTTCCCTTGTCTCTGTCTAATCCATCTTCCCTGTCTTCCTTCCTGGGCATCCAACACTGAGTAAATGCCTACTGCATGCCTGAGCTTGTGTTAGGCCCTGGGCCGAGGGAGCCTGATTGGAGACCCGCCTTTAGGGCAAGCACTTGAACAAACCCAAAACCTTTATGAGGTATTCCCAAGGATGCTGCCTCATTCCCCCTTCCCACCTCTCCCTTGAAGCCGTGTTGTTACCCCCACCTGCACCCCATTCCCGTTTTCAAGACAGGGCAACTGAAGTGCAAGGGGTGAAGCCATTTGCCCAAGGTCACGCAGAAAGTAGCAGAGCCAGGATTCCAACCCTGCCTCCTAACTCCTAATCCTGCCTTTTTTATATTGAACACACATTTATTGAGCACCTACTGTTTGCCAGGCAAGGATGGAGATGGATGAGGCATTTCTGTAGTAACTCTCAGATTCTGTGACTCTCCACCTGTCTGCTTCTTTCCTTCTCTCTCTGACCCCTGGCCACCATACACTGGGAAGGGAAGGTGAGTGGAGGGGGCTGGAGAATGTTCACAGTCCCCAGACGGCGCATATATGCAGATGTTGGTGACTCTCATCCCCAGCTGGGCCAGAGACCTTGGGACTCTTCCCTTCCCCTTGGGGCCACAGTTCCAGGCCTCCGTCCCCCACTGCAGATGCCTGTGTTATGGTGCTGCAGGGGTTAACTTCCTCACTGCTGCCACGGGTGGAGGTGACATCCAACCAGAAGCCTACTCAGCTGCTTGCCTGGGCCTTCTGGCCAATTAGAGACAAATGGGCTCAAGCGTTCTTAAAGAGCCAGCTTCTGTCCTTGAAAATGGGGACCCCCGAGCAACTGGTTATTTTTGGGAGAAGAAGGAAGAGGAATCCAAGGGGACCTGAGAGGGGAGATGAGGGAGAAGCCTGGAAGCTAGGGGGCTGGGGGTGGTTGGGGTGGCAGTGGTCTGTGAAATGGCAAGCAAAGGTCGTGGGAGTGGGTGGGCCTTTATGCGGGGGTTGGACCTTACATCAAGTCCTTGGGTTGGAGGGTGACTTTTGGTGGGTGGGGGGAACCCTGTGGAGATGAGGTACCTGAGATAGGGCTCCAGGACTAGAAGGTAGCCCCGCTGGAGGGGAAGGGCAAGCACCTAAGAGGTAAGAAGGCCTGGGGATGGGGGCGAGGTCTTGGGAGGAGGCTGATTTTGCTCGGCCTGGTCCCATGCAGACAAGGGGGCGGTGGTGGAGGGGACGCACCTTGCCTCTGGTGACCCACTAAGGTAGGAGAGCTGAGAGGTGGTTGCTGGGCGGGCAAATCAATGTGGCCGTGGCTGAGGCTGGGTGTGGCCACTTGGAAGTGTGGAGGCCAGGTGGAAGGGCCGAGCCCCCCAGAAGAGGGGTCTAGGGGAGTGGGTGTAGCTCAGTGGCTGAGCACCTGCTTTACTATATGAGGTCCTGGGTTCAATCCCCAGTATCTCCTTTAAAAAAAAAAGGAAGGAGAAGAGGGGTCTAGTGGTGTTCGTGCTCAGAGGGGGGGTCTGATCCATGTGCTTGGCAGCGGAGTGTGAGACACAGCAGGGATTATTGGCCAGCAGGGGGTGGGGTGCTCTCTAGTAATGGTGACATTATTGAGTGCCAGGCACCAGGTCTATGATGGAGGAACCCTGATTGGCCTCCTTGGGGGGAACTGAGGCACAGAGATGTTAAGAAACTTGCCTAAGGTGACAGCTAGCAAGTGGCAGAGGAGAGATTCAAAACCAGGTAGTCTGGTTCCAGACTTTGTCAGCTTGACCCCTTCGCTACACCGCTCCTTTGAGGGTGTGGCCTGTAGCCGTGTAGGGGCTTGCTTGGCAATGCTGACTCAAGTACGGATGAAACTTACCTGGGAGCATGGCTTGGTGTCTCCTGCCTGTACAGGATGGGGGCAGGGGTTGCCTCTAATATCTGGACAAGGAGCAGGGCATGCAAAGGGTGGACATGGCCCTGGACACAGTAGGGGAACATCCCCCTGTGGCTGTGGCAGGGCGTGGAGCTTGCAGGGGCGTGACTTGTACTTTGCTCCCTTAATGGATGGGGCTATGTAGACGAGTGGCTTGGAAATTGCCACAGGAGGAAAGGACACAGCTAGCGGTTGGGTTTACCCAAAGATGGGGCATGAAGATGAGGGGGAGTGGCCCATATCATGGTTTCCCAGAAAGGGCAGGAATATGTAGAAACAAGGAACAAGAACGGCATCCGTTGTCCCTGTAGGAGTAAGATGGTGTCCCCCTGAGGGCGGAACATGCAGACATGGGGTAGTGTGTCTCAGCAGAGGGGAGACACCTGTAGGGGTTTGTGGTCTGGTGTCCGCTCTCTACCACAGCTGGGTCTGGCACATGAAGGGATGGCCTAGGGTGGCACTGAGCCCGCCCTGACCCCGCCTCTTCCCGCAGGATGATCCCGTCCACCAGCCAGACCTTCCTGGTGAATGACCTGGCTGCGGGCCGCGCCTACGACCTGTGCGTGCTGGCGGTCTACGACGATGGGGCCACGGCGCTGCCGGCCACTCGCGTGGTGGGCTGCGTGCAGTTCACCACGGCCGGGGACCCCGCGCCCTGCCGCCCGCTGCGCGCCCATTTCCTGGGCGGCACCATGATCATCGCCATCGGGGGTGTCATCGTCGCCTCGGTCCTCGTCTTCATCGTCCTGCTCATGATCCGCTACAAGGTCTACGGCGACGGAGACGGCCGCCGCGCGAAAGGCACCTCCAGGTCGCCCCCGCGAGTCAGCCACGTGTGCTCGCAGACCAACGGCGCAGGCGCGCAGGCCCCGGCGCCGCCCGCCCAGGACCGCTACGAGGCGCTGCGCGAGGTGGGGCCCGCGGCGGGGGCGGCCGAGGCGGCGGGCGCCGAGCCCGAGGCGGCGCTTGGACGCGCTCTGGGTGGCTCGGCCACCTCGCTGTGTCTGCTGCCGTCCGAGGAAACCTCCGCGGAGGAGCCTCGGGCCGCGGCGGGTCCTCGGAGGAGCCGCTCCGGGGCCCTGGGGCCGCCAGCTTCGGCGCCTCCCACCCTGGCCCTGGTTCCTGGGGGGGCCCCGGCCCGGCCGAGGCCGCAGCAGCGCTATTCGTTCGACGGGGACTACGGGGCGCTCTTCCAGAGCCACAGTTACCCGCGCCGCGCCCGGCGGACAAAGCGCCACCGGTCCACGCCGCACCTGGACGGGGCTGGAGGGGGCGCGGCCGGGGAGGACGGAGACCTGGGGCTGGGCTCCGCCAGGGCGCGCCTGGCCTTCACCAGCACCGAGTGGATGCTGGAGAGCACCGTGTGAGCGGCGCGCGGCCGCCGGGACCCCGCGGCGCCCCCGGCCAGACGCCCGCCGCCCGCCGCCCGGGGCCGGACACCGGGGAGAGGCAGCGCCCGGACGCCGGACTGGACGCGAGCCGCGCGCTGCGCTCCCCGGGACGCGGCGGGGCGGCCTCGGGCTGCGGCTGGAGGCCAGGGCCTCGCGCCCCCGGCGGGGAGGGGCGGCCGCGGGCTCCCCCCCCCCACGTGCTCCTCGCCCCCTCCTGCCCCTCCCCCCGCACGCTCGCGGACCTCGCTGGAGCCGGTGCCTTACACAGCGGAGCGCGGGGAGGGGCAGGGCCCCCCCGACACTGCAGCACTGAGACACGAGCCCCCTCCCCCCGCCCGGGACCCGGGGCAGGGGCGAGGGGCCAATTTCTTGTATCTGGCTGGACTAGATCCCATTCTGTCCCGCGGCGGCCTCCAGAGCCCCCACCCCGCCCCCTCACCTCCCTGGTCCCGTCAGGTCTGGCTTGGGGGTCCCCCTTTCTCTGTTCCCCTCGTTTACGTCCACCCCGCTCCTCGTTGTCTGTCTTATGTCTCTGTCCTTCCCACCTGGTGTCTCCTTTCCTCTGTCACCTCTCCTCCCTCTGCCCTCCCGTATTTGATCCAGTCTCCTGTGTCTTCTGCTTTCCTCCTCCCACTACTCATTCTCCTGGGCAGGTCCCACTAGAAGGACCAGACTCTCCCCAATTCTTCCTTGTCCCCCAGATAACTCCCCACATGAACAAAGTCCAAAACCAAATCCCCCTCCCTACGGAGCCGGGACCCTCCGCCGCAGCAGAATTAAACTTTTTTCTGTGTCTGAGGCCGCCCCACGTGACCTCTGTGTGTGTCTGTGTGTGTCTTGGAGGGGAGGGTGACCTAGATCGCAGCACAAGGACTCTGAGTGAGACTGAAGGAAGGACGGCTGACTGGGGCCAGGGAGACTGGCAGACAGACTCCTATCCTCTGAGACTTAGAGGTGGGGGAATAATAAAAATAAAATGATAATAGCTACCGCCTGAGTGCTTACTATGTGCAAGCACTGGTCAAAGCACTTCTCATGTCTTAAGTCATTTAACCCTCACACAACCCTAGAAGGTTGGTACTGTTCCCCCATTTTTACAGGTGAGGAAAATGAGGCCCAGAAGAGTTAAGTAATTTGTCCAAGGTCACACAGCCCGAAGCTGACAAAATTGGGATTTAAAGGCAGAGAGCCTGGCTTCTGCCCCTCTTGATCATAATACTCCCCTGCGGAACAGCTATTGAGTGTTCATTCCACAGGCCAGCATCGTGCTAAGCACAGCTCATCCCACTGAAGTCCATCAGCTGTGTGCATTAGATATCTTTGGTCCCATTTTACTGACTCCTAGAGATGTGCAGTCACACACCCAAGGCCCCCAGTGAGAAGACAGTGGAGCAGGCAGTTGGGCCTCAAACGCTGTCCCTTACCACCGCTATGTGGGCCCCAGGTCTGTGCCTAAAGGCTGGGAAATGGCGCAGTGACCTTAGTTGAGGGTGGGTCACGAGAGCCAGCCAGGTGGAGTCGGGGGCGGGGGAGGGAGGCTCTTTGGCTGCTCCAGGCTCTGGAATCCGAGGGCTCCTGGGTGGAGAAGGGGACTGCTAAGGGCATGGAGGGTGATCTGGGGAGGGGAGAGTCTTAGGTGAGGCTGAGGGGAGCGGTGGGGGTGGAGGAGAAGCTGGTTGAGGGGGCACCCCAGCCCTTGCAGGGGTCCCTGCAGTGAGAGCTCCTTCTGGATCCCGGGGAGGAAGGAGGAAGGCTTCATGCCAGCCAGGGGCCCCTGAGGCCTGGGGAGGAGGAGAGAAGACAGAAATAGAAACAGAGAGCAGGAGGAAGGGGGATGGAGCTGGGCAGACAGGGTGGGAGGCAGCAAGGACAGAGGCTCAGGAGACTCACAGGCCAGAAGGCTTCTCCCCCAGGGGCGCAGCCATGCTTAGCTCTCTCCAGCATCGAGATTCCCTCTCAGATACACCCAGCCCTGCTCACAGCACACCCAGCCCTCTCACAGCCCCTCTGTGCTGCACGAGTGAAGAGCAGGCAACCCAGCCCCTGGCACATAAGCCTTATGAAATAGAGTTACTTGGCTAAGCATGATTGCATGTAAACCCTGCCACAGACGTGTACTGTGTGGACTCAATTTTCCAGATGAGGAAACAAGCTCAGAGAGGCTAAGGAGCTTGCCCAAGATTACACAATCAGTAAGCAGTAGAACTATGATTGGAAAGCTGAGGCCTGCAAAGCACACCTAACCATTAGACCATATGGTCTCCAATTCACTTGATAAAGATTTGAGCGTGTACTCTATGCCCAGCCCTGTGTAGGGGGTACAGTAGTGGACAAAACAAATAAACAAAGGAAACCCTGTCCAGTGGAGCTTATATTCTAGAGCGGGGAGACAGAAACAAATAAGTAAATAATAGTGTCTGATGTTAAATAAGTGCCATACAAAGAATGATGGGACAGGGCATGACAGGGCATGACTGGAAGGCCTTCTCAGTTGGGGGTGTCAGGGAGGGTGATATTGGAACTGAAGAAATCCACTGTGGGAAGAACCAGGGAAAAGCATTTCAGGCAAAAGGGAACAGTGTGTGCAAAGGCCCTGAGGCAGGAGTGTACTTGGTACGTTGGAGGTAGTGTGCAGTGGGGTAAGGTAGAAGGAGAGGAAGTGGGAAAGGCAGGCAGGGAGCAGATTTTGCAGAGCTTCGTGAACTGTGGTGAAGAGTCGAGATCATATTTTCAGAGTGATGGGAAGCCAAGGGAGAGTTTTGCAGGGAAGGTATGTGGTTTGATTTCCGTGGAGACCCAGCTTTGGGTGGGGCATGCCTACCTTAAAAACAAGACCAAGAACTGCTATCCACCCATCAGCATATTCTGGCGCCCACATGGTCCAAGATCCAGCCCTTCGGGTGATGCCCCATTTACCTTCTTTCTTCTGTAACCCCAGGCCTTCATTTAATAGGTAAGCATCTATCAATGCCAACAACGTGTTTTGTTTTTCAAAAATTAAGAGCTTCAAACCTAAGGAACAGGTTCACTGTGGGAGAGGGCTTATATCATCCAAGTGGAATATTCGAGCACCTGGTCTGTGCCTGGCCTTGTGCTGGGCACTGGAGATTAGGTGACCAAGAAGACCCAAACTCTGTCCTGGAGCTCAGACAGATAGAAGGGAGAGCAGAGGCTGCAGTGATCAGGCTGGGATGGGGGCCACACTGGAGAGGGTACACACTGGTGGGATATAGAGGAGCTGCCTGACCCAGGATAGAGGATCAGGGAGTTCTATTAGTCAGGGTCTCTTGGTGGCAAGTGACAGAAAGCTCAACCAGATTAGGCATAAAAAGGAGGCATTTGTTTGCTCCCCTGGCTGGAGAGGAAACAGAATTAAGGGCCTCAGGGACTGGAACCCAGATCCGCCTTACCAAGACTAATTCTCTCCACCATATCTCCTTGTCTCAGCTTGGATTCATTCCCTTCAACTGCATTTAGTGGCGAAAATGCATGCTCATTTACATAGACACTAAAACTCAGAGGCAAAATGGCATCTCCTCCAGTTCTAAATGAAAAGTCTCAGTGCAGAGTTCCGATTGGCCTGGCCAGGGTCACATGTACTAATCGTGGCATCTAAAAGGATGGCATGCTTTCATTGGCCAAGTAGAAGTCAGGTTTCCAGGTTGTATGGCTTCGGGGAGGGGGCTTGCTAAATGTTAAGTTTAACCTTATGAACTTTCCATTTTTGTAGGTCAAAAATGCTAGAATATTGGCAGTCTCATATGGTTCAACCTAAATCGTTACCAGGGGAAAGTAGGATGGGAAACCTTGATGGGTATATAAAGCACCAATTATGATGGCGATAGAGTTGTGGAAATGGCCCAAACAGAGGGAACATCTTATACAAAACCCCTATGAGGAAGGACGAGGGAAGGCTTTTCACAGTACTCTGGAGATGGCGAGCTCTAATTGGTCAAACTGAGTCATGTGCGCAACCAAATGAGGGCGTGGGAAAGGGGGTCATTCCCCAAAGGAAAATGGAGGCATTTTTTTTTTTAAACCAGGAGAAATGGATGCTGGGAAGCAAAAGCAAAATATTCCCAGTTCAAAATCCCTTCTCTAAGGCCTCAGCCTCTCAAAGCAGAGATTTGCAACCTCATTTCCATCGCAACACTCATAACTGATGAAGGCCGTAATATGCTTGAAATCAAACATGTCCTATATGACTAAATTTTATTATTAAATATTAATTGTCCACCTTCTCTGGATTCAGTACTGGGCACACAAGAGATGAATTTGTGAGAATACATTTGGCTGCAAAAAACAGTAAACCCAATTAACATGACTTGAGCATTAAAGACATTCGGTTATCTCATCTATTAAGTTAAGAGATTCTGGGGTTTGGTGTAATGGCTTATGGCTATCACCAAGGACCCAATCACCTACACTTTTGTTCCACCTTCCTTAGAATGACAACTTCATATCCTAGGCTCGTTGACTCAGGGTTACGGGTTGGTGGCCACAATTCTAGGTAGGTACATCTTCATACTAATGAACTAAGTAGGAAGGAAAGAAACAAGAGGACATGGGAAAAATATATAATAAGAGTAGCAACAGCAAACACATATATGGGGCTTACACTGTGCCAAGTACTGTTTTACATTCTTTACATTAAATTATTTAAGAAGTCCTGTAGTCACATGGCTACCCCAAGCTGCAAGGGAATCTGGGAAAACAGGTATCCAACAAAGAGGAAAGAAATTCATGCCCTGGTCTGGGCATTTTGCTGATGCCCCCACCCCGACTCAAAGTGGGGTTCTGTTAACAAGGGAGAAGAGGAGAAATTGCTTTTGGATGGACAGCCCATGAAATCTGCCACTCATAGACCTCAGAGTGTGGTGGGAGCGGCCGTGTGGGCTGGTAAGTCCAAGTATATAGCTATACCTCCAGCCCCTTGCCTCCTAATCAAGAAAACACTCAAGAAGGCAAAGGAGGGAGCCTTGGGGGGAATATGCGTATGATTCTGAAACTCCTGTAACAGGAGAAAAAGTCAATCATTCAGAACCTTCAGTGGGATACTACTCTTGATAATACATTTCTTATGACGTACCCTACAATGGATTGTGATGGGCCGGTGGCCGTCCCACTGTTACAATTATCCATTGCTGCATAACAAGCCAAACTTAATGGCATAAAACAAAAATCATTTGATTATGTTCACAGCGTCTGTGGGTTTGGAACTTGATGAGGGCAAAGTGAAGGTGGCTTGTTGCTGGTAGCTGGATCCTGGAATCAGCCGAGTCAGCTGGCGCCTTCTTCACTCATGCCTGGTACCTGAGCTGGGATGGCTAGAAAACTGAGCTCAGCTGGGCTGTCAACTGGAGCATCTACATGTGGCCTCTACACATGGTTTGGGCTTCTCACAGCATGGTGGTTGGGTTCCAAGAAGCACCTTGAGAGTGAGTGTTCCAAGAGAGTTAGGTCGAAGCTCAACAATCTTCTGTGACTTAGTGCTGGAAATCACACAGCTTTATTTCCACAGCAAGATACTGGTTGAAGTTCAAGTCACAAGTTCAGATTCAATGAGAAGGGACATTGACCTCACCCCTTGATGGAAGGAATGCCAAAGAATTTGTGGTCGCTTAAAAAAAAGACAAAACCACGATGACACACACTGTACACGAGCTGGAGATGATATGCAAACTCAGCTGGCATCCTGACAAATCAGAATGCATCCTGGCCACACACTGGGGCAGATCCTGGGACACCTTTCCTATCCCCTGCATCATTGCCCTCCCCCGACCTGTACCAGACACTTTTTAAAAAATTTTATTTTATTGTGGGGACATAAATACAACATAACATTTTCCATTTTAACCACTTTTGAACATACAATTCTGTGATGTTAATTACATTCACAGTGTTACGGGTACTAACTTTTAAAAAAAGATTTTAATTTTTTAATTTAAAATTTTTTCTCCCCCCTCCCCCACTGTCTGCTCTCTGTGTCCATTCACTGTGTGTTCTTCTGTATCCGCTTGTATTCTTGTCAGGGGCACCAGGAATCTGTGTCTCTTCTTGTTGTGTCATCTTCCTGTGTCAGCTCTCCGTGTGTGCAGCCCCACTCCTGGGCAGGCTGCACATTTTTTGCATGGGGCGGCTCTCCTTACGGGGTGCACTCCTTGCGTGTGGGGCTCCCCTACACGGGGGGCACCCCTGTATGCGTGTATCAGTACTGTGTGTGGGCCAGCTTCACCACACGGGTCAGGAGGCCCTGGGTTTGAACCTTGGACCTCCCATGTGGTAGGCAATGCTCTATCCATTGAGCCAAATCTGCTTCCTGTACTAACACTTGAGTTTCTGAATTGTCAGGAGGTCTGGGCATCCTGGGGGAGGGACAGGGTGTGTGGGAAGAGAATCACTCAGGGACCTCTTGGGAAATGGCCATTTACCAACTGGTAGGCTAGTATTTCAATATTTTAACAACAGAAGCAACACTGCCCTTGGGGATCCACTCCTGCAAGAGATTTACAACCTTGGAACCTCTGGGTGCCATTTTAGACTGCTTACCGAGGTCCATTTCCCACCTTCTTCCTGGCTGAGCAAGCTCTAATTTTGTTCAGGTGTTCACGTTCCTGGGCCATGCTCTCAGGGAAGGCCAGCCCCGCTACTCCCCACCCCGTCTTCCCAGCCTCAGGGTGAATCTTGTTTGGTCTGAGACTATCTTTGGAATTCCAGTTTCCTTGCCAGTGATTGATTTAGGCTTATGCACTTGACTAAAGTCTAGCAAATGTGATACGCATGTAAATCCAACAGGGAGCTTCTGGGAAAGGTTCTCCTTGCTCTTAGGAGCTGTGGGGGGGGGGGAAAATCAAGGTCCACATATTGTGAAGCAGAGGTAACCTATCCAACTGTGCCTTGTCCAAATTTGTGACCCACAGAGCATAATAAGATGTTTGTTGTTTTGCTCCATTAGGTTGGGGTGGCTTGTTACAGCTTGGAGATTGCTGTCTGTGCCAGCTGGAGCTTTGGTGGTCATCCTGGGACCATGAGGTAGACAGAGTAAGAATCGGCCAAGAGAAGGGGAAGGACCCTAATTCCCCCATAACGTAATTGGATGAATGATTAACCAGCCTTAGAACTACCCTGCCAACTGATTTTTGTTGTGTGAGATAATAAGCCTGCTATTGTTTTAGCTATTTGAATTGGGTTTTCTGATCACTTGCAGCCTAAAGCATCCTGATTGATATAGACTCTCACCTGTGCTACGACAGGGAGAGAGAGGCATATAGACATGTGCATAAAAGCACACACACAGTGGGAGCAGGTATAGCTCAGTGGTTAAGTGCCTAGCTTTGCATGTACGAGGTCCCAGTTTGAACCCCTGGTACTTCCTGAAAACAGATTAAACAAGACACACACACACTTGCACACCCATGGACATGTATGTGTACAGTTAGACTCAGGTATTGGGCAGACACTCACTTGGATGCACACACACTGTCACAGGACATCAGGCACACACAAATGTCTACAATCAGCCATGCGTATTAGCCACACCGTATAGACATCCACACTCAGTCACAGACCCACCACCGCACGCATGGATCCACCTATCACAGTAGGTTCCAATTCCTCAGTTTATTTGTGCATATTGTATAAAAGTAGAAAAATAAACATTTCTTATGGGTCTGAGTCAGAGCCGCAGCCCCATCAATCCCAGGTGAGACTAAATAAATTAAGGCATAAATACGGTGTGGAGCCCGGGGCGGGCCGGGGTGCGGGGGTCCAGGCTCTCAGGCACACAGGTCCCCGCCGGCCACGCACTTCAGGTCCCACAGGAGGAGGCGGAAGAGGTTGAAGGTGACAGAGGCTTCCAGGCAGCTCGGGGACTCCTGGGGAGAGGCGAGGCGGTGGCTTCCCGCTGCCCGGCCGCGGGCACCCCCCCACACAGGACCTCGGCCCCGGCCCCGCCGGCCACTCACCTTCCTTGGGGCCTCGTGCAGCCGGCGCAGCCAGTGGCGGAGGCGGCCCTGGGGCCTGAGGCCTGCTGCGGGCCCAGCGGCGACCTGCGGGCAGAGGAGGGCGGGGTGAGGCCGCGACAGCGCGAAGCGGGGGTGTCCCAGCCCACGGCCGCGGCCCGGGCGCCCCGAGCACTCACGCAGGCCTGGAGCTCGGAGCGGACGCGGCGCAGCGTGTGCAGGGGCTGGTCCAGGACGGCCCCCAGGGCCGAGTCGGTCGTGGCCTCCAGGACCTGCAGCGTCAGGGCCAGCTCAGCCTCCAAGGCCACGGGGCGCTCCCAGCTCTGAGGAGAGGAGACAGCAGGCAGGTGAGGGGAGCAGGTAAGGGGAGCAGGTGAGGGGGGACAGGTGAGGGGGGACAGGTGAGAGGAGCAGGTGAGGGGGACAGGTGAAGGGGGCAGGTGAGGGGGACAGGTGAGGGGGACAGGTGAGGGGGGACAGGTGAGGAAGGACAGGCAAGAAGTAAGTGGGGACAGGTAGGGAGAGTGGGGGAGGAGGATGGGTGATGTGGGACATGTGATTGGCAAATGAGAAGAGGTGAGGAGGAGACAAATGACAGGGCCAGGTGATGGGCCAGGTGAGAAGGGCGCACACGAGGAAGTACGTGGATGAGGGGAATACAGGTGAAGCAGAAACGTAGAGGAGACAGGTAAAAGGGGACTTACAGGGTCACAGAGTTTGAAGGGACAGGGGATGCAGATGGGTGAGAAGAGAACAGGTTAGGGAGGTAGTGGAAAGGGGATGGTGAGAGAGCCTAGGAGAGAGGGGCGGGTGCTCAACGAGCAGGGAAAGAAAGAGGATGAAGGAGATGGCTGGGAGTCCGTATTGAGGAAGACAGGGAAGAGGGAAAGGGGGGTCAGTGCTGAGAGCAGACAAGGGAAAGCAAAACAAGGTGAAGGGATCGACTGGGGACGTGTGGAAGAAGGGAGCAGTGGTGAGAAGGCCACAGGAGGGACACGGGCAAGTGGGAGCCGGCAGGGAGATGAAGAATGGAGGAAGAAGGTGAGGAGAACAGGTACACAGGACAGGTAAGGGGAGATCAGAGAGAGGGAGGGACAGATGAGCTAAAGCAAGTTAAGAGGCCACCTAAAGATTCAGGGGAGAAGGACCAGATGAGGGCAGGGGCGACTCCCAACTCACCTGCAGCTGCCTCAGGTCCCAGGTCCTGGGGAAGAGGCGGGAGCTGCAGCTCCAGTTCTTCAGCGAGAGTGACTCTTCCTAGAAAACAAGGGTAAGGGTGAGCTCACGGCAGGAGGGCTGGAGGCTGACCCAGAGGAGAAGGGGTGGAGGTTAGCCCGCGGCGGCAGGGCGGCCAGTCCCCGGCGCAAGGGCTCACCACGGCATCCTTGGCCTTCTTGAAGCCTTCCAGCTCCCGGGGCGACAGAGCTTTGAACCTGTCGATGTGGCAGCCCTTCCTGGCGGAGGTGGGTCTGGAGGTGGGCACAGGACCTGCCCTGGCTAAGCCCAGCATCACGGCCACCAGCACAAGGACCCAAGCTGCAGCCATGGCCAAATCGGAACTGCTTCCCCGGCTGCATGGCTCTGCTTTTTAGCCAGGCTGCGCGGGCAATCCCTGCTGATGTGTGTAAAGCGAAAAGGCAAAGGGAAATTGGAATCTTTGCTTTTAGTTAAATGGCATGAGTGTACAGGTGTGGGTGGGGCCAGGTGAACCCAGGTCTGTGCCAAGAAGGAAAGAGAAACTAAAATTCAAGTCCAGGAGGAAGCCTTGTTTCTGAGACGTCTCCGTGCCCGGAGAACCTCCAGTGTAGGGTCCCTTGGGGAAACTTTCAGCTCGTTGACTTCAGGGAGCCCCTGATCGGGTAGAGGGATGTGAAACTGGCTCGAGGACTCTGGCGGCGGGGCAGGGACTTGGGGATGTGTGGAGGCTGCCGGCGTGGCGGAGGGAGGGCTTAAGCCTGTCCATTTCCTCCTCCTCGAAGCCCCATGAGGACTTATTATAACCACCCCCATTTTACAGGTGAAGTATCTGAGTCACTGGGTGGTAAAGTGACTTGCCTAAGGTCCCACAGCTAGTTAATGGCAGAAAGGAAGTTTGAACAGAGTCGCATGAACTTACCCCCTATTCTCTATGTGCCACGATATAAGGTGGGAATCTTCTGGAAGCCACAGGCTCTCCTCCCTCTCTCGGGGTAGCATAGAAGGGGTAGTAACTCCTTAGTCACTGGGGGTAAAACACTCGCCAGCGACTAGAGCGGCTGCCTGGGGTGAAGGCAGCGAGGAGGCTTCCAGAAGGCAGGCAGTGGGTCTATCCTCACCCCCCCAACACGCCAGTAAGTATAATTACGTAGCAGGTAGGAAATTGCTCTGATGTGCAAGTATTCTTATTTTTCATTCCTTATTTTTTTTCTTGGCCCTTAGGTACAGAAAGTTATCCATTATACTCTTCAGATCCTAACCTGGTCACACAATTAATCCATGAAAGACCCTCAAAAGTTTTACTGCCAAGCTCCAAGCCCCACTCCCACCTCACCCCCTCACAGGCGCCCACTCGAATGCACTTGACACATAGCTGCCCAGATGCATAGCTGTATCTTTATAAGTTGTGATTTTGTGTGTGTGTTTGCAATTTCCATAAATGGAATTTTGCCATCAATCTCCCGCTACTTCTCCCTCCCTCCCTTTCTTTCAACTCAACACTGCGTTTCTGCGCAGGCGCCGAGCGCTGTGCGCACACCCAGTCGCGGCTTCTGCTGCAGCGTGTTCCGTGGCCGCACACAGCACGCTTACTATCTGTCCCCCAAGTGAGAGACGCTTAGGTGGCCTCTAGCTCCCCACCACCCTAATGCTCACACCTGTCCCCTGGGGGGGGGGTTCTAGGCACCCCTGCTGGCGCCCCGCCCCCACCAGGGCCCTGGGCCCCCTGCTGCGCCCACCTGCCACGTGGGGTCAGTTCCTGTCCGCGCCCTGGCACTTCCCAGCCCCGGCGCCCGCATGGTCCTGCTTCTCCGTCTGAGGTTTTTCTCCTGTCTGCATGCAGAATAGACGGGAAATGCTAGGATTTAATGTCTGCCCCTCCAGCCTCCTCAGTCCTCAACCAATGAGGGTTGAGAGGCAGCAAAGAAATACTTCGGGGAGCGGATGTGGCTCAAATGTCGACGCCTGCTTCCCACATGGGAGGTCCAGGTTAGGTCCCTGTTGCCTCCTACAAACAAACAAACAAACAAACAACAAAAAACGAGCTATAAGCAAA
Organism: Dasypus novemcinctus; assembly: GCF_030445035.2. NCBI lineage: Eukaryota > Metazoa > Chordata > Mammalia > Cingulata > Dasypodidae > Dasypus > Dasypus novemcinctus. The sequence continues at coordinate 59,824,745 of NC_080690.1, read as the reverse complement.
CAAACGAGAAAAACAACTCAGGGGCGCGCACGTGGCTCAGTGGTTGAGCGCCACCTTCCCACACAGGAGGTCCCGACGGGTTCAATTCCGGGTCCTGGAACCTAAAACAACAACAGCAACAGCAACTTTGGCTTCTCTTTCTCTCAGTGGGTCAAATCCTCCATCACTGATCACTTCAGAGGCTCCCCAGGGTGACTGAGCTCGTCATAGCGGTAACACTTTCAAAGTTGGGGCTAGGGTGAGGCAAGTGAGGTGCCTGGGGCGCAAAATTTAAGGAGTCGCTCAATCTCCTTTTCAGGCAAGTGCAGACCCTGAGAGCGAGCGCCTCCTTAAATTTTGCACCCTTGGTGCCTCACTTGCCTCACCCTAGTCTAGACTCAGCACCCTTTAATAGATTTTTTTCTCTTCTAGTACAGGGGAACACCTCCTAAATAAACCGCCTGTGTCCTTGGCTCAGTGTCCGCTTTGGAGACAATCCGTATGAACACATAGACTCAGGTTTAGGATCCCTGAGTGAAGGAACCAAGTCTTCTGTCGAATCAGCATGCGCTGTTCCTATTGAGCTTTCCGTGATGATGCGAATGTTCAAGTTCTGCCCTGTCCCATGCACCAGCCACCAGCCACATCTTGAGCACTTAAAATTTGGCTAGCACAGCAGAGGAACTGAATTTTATTTAATCTAAGGTCATTTAAATTTAAATAGGCATACGAGGCTAGTGGCTATCATAATGGACAGTGCAGTTCTCAATACTCGTATACTGCCCTCCCAAATAGCTGCACCTGCTTCCCTCCCCTTTAGAAGTGCTTGAGAGTTCCTGTAGCGCCACAGCGGCGCGGCCTCCTCAACACAACACCTGGATCTGATTTAGATGATGAAATCCTGGACCTTGGGTCTGTGCCTGATGCATAATAGATGAAACTTTCAAGGTTGTGGGAAGAGATGAGCGTCTTTTGCACATGGGAGGAATGTCTATAATTTGTGGCCGAAGGGCAGACTTCAGCAGTTTTAAAATATGTCTTCAAATTCTTTGACACTCTTCCCACCGAGAAGTGTGTCTGTCCCCTCCCTCCAGATCTGGCCTGATCTTAGTGGCTCATGTGTAACTGCAGGTGCTGCATGACTTTGAAGGCTAAGTGAAGAAAGGCAGGCAGCTTCTGCTTGGGTCTCTTGAAGCTCTCACTTTGCAGAAAGCCAGTCGACACGTGGGCAGTGTGACTGCCTGGAGGCCACCGTGCTCCCACCCTCACCCAGCGTCAACTGCCCACAATGAAAGGAGCCACCTTGCATGGCCAGCCCTTCTTTCTTTCAGGTCCCCCAAATTCTGGTGGGGTCTCTACCATCTCCAATCCCCATCCCATTAAAAACCCTACATGATGGGAAGCAGATTTGGCTCAATGGAGAGAGCATCCACCTACCACATGGGAGGTCCAGGGTTCAAACCCAGGACCTCCTGAGCCATGTGGTGAGCTGGCCCATGCGCAGTGCTGATGCACGCAAGGAGTGCTGTGCCACGCAGGGGTGTCCCTGCGTAGGGGAGCCCCACGTACAAGGAGCATGCCCCGTAAGGAGAGCCGCCCAGAGCGAAAAAAGTGCAGCCTGCCCAGGAGTGGCGCCGCACTCACGGAGAACTGACGCAGCAAGATGACCCAACAAAAAGAGACACAGATTCCCGGTGCTGCTGACAAGAATGCAAGCAGACACAGAAGAACACACAGTGAAGGGACATAGAGAGCAGACAACTGGTGTGTGGGGGGGGAGGCAGGGAAGGGGAGAGAAATAAATAAAAAATAAATCTTTAAAAAAACAAAAACACAAAAAATACCCTACATGGCAACTTTTACTCTACTGCTCTCATGCCCTTTGGACCCTAGAAAGCAAAATAATTATATATGCACACATTTATGCATACAGATACAATCTTCCTGTTTTAGTTTACCAGGCTGCTATGACAAATACCATACACTGGATTGGTTTAACAACAAGAATGGTTTGGAAGGCCAGAAGTCCAAAATCTAGGATTCAGTAAGGCCATACGTTCTCTCCAAGGTCTGTAGCTTTTTTCTTTGACATTGATGCAAGATATTATAGTAGAATATTGCTGTTAACTGTAGTCCATAAGTTACATTAATTGTATTTTTCCCGTGCATCACCATATTCCTGCTACCTTGTAATAGTGAGGCACATTTGCTCTAGTTCATAGAAGAAGATTCTTATATTTGAGTTATTAACCACAGTCTTCAGTCACCTCTGGGTTCACTGTTATTCAGTCCCTAGATTATTCTCTAGTTTTCTTTCAATTGATATTTACATCCCTAGACTACCCTTTTTAGCCACAATCTCATTTATAAACGAGATGTGTTACTTATACTCACTGTAATGTTTACCATCACCTCTATCCATTTCCACACATTTACAGTCAAGCTAATTAAAAATTCTATATACATTAAGCATCAGTACCCCTTCTAGCTCTCATCCAATCTCCATACTCTATGCTTTAACTCCATGCGTTTGTTTTTCGAATTTAGTTCATTTTAGTAAGGCCATACAATATTTGTCGTTTTGTGTCGGCTTATTTCACTCAGCATAATGCCCTCAAGGTTCAGCCATGTTATCATGTGTGTCCTAAATTCATTTCTTCTTACAGCAGCATAGTATTCCATCATATGTATAGACCACATTTTGTTTATCCATTCTTCGGGTGATGGACCCTTGGGTTGCTTTCCATCTTTTGGCAATTGTGAATAACCCTGCTATCAAGATCGTGTGCAAATGTCTGTTTGCGTTATTGTTTTCAGTTTTTTCTGGATATATTCCTAGTAGAGGGATTGCCAGATCATCTGGCAGTTCTATATTTGGATTCCTGAGGAATCACCAAATTGTCTTGCACAGAGGTTGCCCCATTTTACATTCCCACCAACAGTGAAAGAGTGTTCCTATTTCTCCACATCCTCTCCAGCACTTAACTGTTTTGTTTTTTTTAAATAATGGCCATTCTACGAAGTGTGAGATGATATGTTATTGTAGTTTTAATTTGCATTTCCCCAATAGTGAGTGATATTGAACATTTTTTAATGTGCTTTTTTTGCCATTTGCATTTCCTCTTTGGAGAGATGTCTGTTTGTCTTTTGCCCCCCCCTTTTTTTTTTTAAGATTTATTTATTTTCCCTCCTTCCCCTCCTCCTGCCCTGCTGTTTTTGCTGTCTGTGTTGTCTTCTCATTTTCTCTCCTCTAAGATTCACTGGGATTCGATCCTGGGGACCTCTGATGTTCCAATGTGGAGAGAGGTTCCCTGTCAATTGTGCCACCTCAGTTCCTGGTTTCTGCTGTGCTTCATCTTTACTCTCCCCTTGTCTCTCTTTTGATGAGTCATCATCTTGCTGCATGATTCACTTGCACGGGCGCTTGTGCTCACCATGCAGGCACGCTTTCTCTTCTTTTTCAACCGGAAGTCCCAGGGATCGAACCCAGGTCCTCCCATATAGTAGGTGGATGCTCTATCACTTGAGCCACATCTGCTTCCCTGCTCATTTTTAATTAGATTGCTTTCTCTTTTATTGCAGTTATATGACCTCTTGAAACATAGATATCAAACCCTTATCAGATACGTGGTTTCCGAATACTCTCTTCCATTGAGTGGGCTGCTTTTTCACCTTTTGACAAAGTCCTTTGAATCAAAAAACTGTTTAAGTTTGAGGCAATCCCATTTATTCATTTTTTCTTTCATTGCTTGTGCTTTGGGTGTAAGGTTTAAGAAACCACCATCTATCACCAGGTCTTGAAGATGTCCTCTCGAGTTTTAAAAACAATGTTAAATATTTGAAAGCAAAATTATAATATTGTCTAATGCTATTCTCAATGAATATAAAAAAAGATATTTATGTATTTATAAAACAGAGAGGGTAAAGGTGCCTAAATAGCTAAAAGATTCCTACATTTCATTTGAAATGGTAAAATGTCAATTAGCAAAAAAAAAAAGTCAGTTAGTAGACTAAGTTTTATTCATATTGTAATCCCTACAGCAATCATGAAAAAAAAATGCTGTTATTAAGAGGTATACTCAACAAAACTAAAGACAAGACGGCTACAGAAAAGATTCAAGTAGGTGGGTAAGAAAAAGAAAAGAGAAGGATGAAAAACAAAGGTAGCAGGAAAAAAAAATAAGTGGCAGATTAGGTTGTAGTTATCAATAATTACATTAAATGTAAATAGTCTATGTAAAACAAAGAAAACAGATTGGCAAAAGAGGGTTTTTTAAAAAGCTGATATGCTGTCTACAGGAATTCAATATAATGACACAGGTAGTTTCAAACTAAATGTCTGGAAAATAATATAACAATCAAAATAAAGCTGGAGTGGTATGGAGGGCTGAATTGTGCTCTCCAGACTGGATGTGCTCTTGGCCTTGGTTTGCATCGCGCTGGGCGTAGGCGCATTGTAAATAAGACCTCTTCAGGATGGTACTTGAGTGAAGGTGTGACGCCACTGAATCAGGGCTGCCCTTTCATCTGAATTACTGCAGGCCCTTATAGGTGGAGTGAAAGTCAGTGAGAATGAGGAGCCATGTGCATTGCCATGTGACAGAAAAGCCACTGACCAAAGACCGCTGGCTGACCGGAAGGCCGCGCCTTTGAGAGGAAAGCATCGCCTTGTGGATGCGCTGCTTTTGGGCTTCTCCTAGCCTCAAAACCAGGAGCCAAAGTTAAGCAAGCCCATTGTATGGTATTTGTTTCAGCAGATGGGAAACTAAAAGAAGTGGGGATACAAATATCAAATAAAGTAGACTTTAGGACATTACTGAGGAAAATTACCAGAGTTAGAGAGGGACACTAAATAGTAATAATCCCTAAATAATGATAAAAAAGTCAAATCACCAAGAAGACGTAACAGTCCTGAGTGTGTTTGTACCAAATACCTGTTTCAAAGTATGTTAAAGAAAACCCCACAGAACTGAAAGGAGAAAGAGACAAATGCACAGTCATAGTTGGGAACTTAAAAATCTAGACAGAAACCCAGCAAGGAGGTATAATAGTAGACCTGAACAATACCATCAACCAACAGAATCTAATTGACATTTGCAGAACATTCCACCCAACAACTGCAAAGACACTTTTTTTTTTCAAGTGCACTAGAACATTCAATAAGCTAGACCGTATCCCGGGCCATAAAACAAATAGCAACAAAGTTAATTAAAATAATACAGATTATTCTCTTTGACACAGTGGAATAAAACCAAAAATCAGTACCAGAAAGACAAGAGGAAAAGCACCAAACATTTGGAAATTAAACAATGCACTCCTAAACAATCCAAGGATCAAAGAAGATGTCTCAAGGGAAATAAAAATTACATTGAATTAAGTGAAAATGAAAATACAACACATAAAAATGGGTAACTGCAGCAAACAGCAGTGCACAGAGAGAAATTAAATGCTTTTATTGAAAAAGGAGAAAGTTCTCAAACCAATAATCTAGAAAAAGAAACTAGAAAAAAGAACTAAATAAAACCACGGCATGCAGAAAGAAAGAAGTAATAAAGATGAGAGCAGAAATCAATTATACAGAAAATAGAAAAACAAAAAGGTCAATGAAATCAAAAGTTGATTCTTTGAAAAGGTAAAAAATTGATAAATTTTTAGCAAGACGAAGAAGGAAAAAAAGAGAATTCACAAATTACTAGTATCTGAAGTGAAAGAGAAAGTATTAACTATAGACCTTACAGATAGTAAAAGGAAATAAGGGAAGACTGCAAACAACTCTACGCTTACACAGTCCACGACCAAAACAATCTGGACAAATTCCTTGAAAACCACAAACTACCACACCTCACCTAAGATGAAATAGATAATATTAATAGTCTTATAACTATTAAAGAAATTTAAATTGTAATTTCAAAGCTTCTATAAAAGAAATCTCTAGGCCCAGACGGTTTCACTATAAAAGTCTATCAAACATTTAAAGAAGAATTAACACCAATTCTACACAACTACTTCCAGAAAATAGAAGAGGCATCACTTCCCAATTCATTTTATAAAGCTGGCATTAACCCCTGATTCCAAAACCAGATAAAGACAGAAACTTATCCCACTTGACTCAAACAGATAGCGGTTCACCAATGCTCACAGCAGCATTATTCTCAATAAGCAAAATGTGAAAGCAACGCAAATGTCCATCAACAGGTGAATGGATAAACAAAATGTATCTACACACAAAGGAATATGATTCAGCTGTAAGAAGGAATGAAGTTCTGACGCATTCTACAACTTGGACATTAAATATATCATGTTGAGTGAAATGAGTTCGACACTAAAGAAGAAATACTGTCTGAGTCTACTTACATGAAATAACCAGGATATGCAAATACGTAGGGCCAGAAATTAGCACACTGGTTTCCAGGGGCCAGGAGGAGGAGGGCTGGGAAGTGAAGGCAGATTGAGAGTAGGGTTTCTGTTTAGGGTGATGGAAACATTCTGGTAAAATTTTTGGATGGTGGTAGAGCACCATTATGAATGTGATTAATCCCACTGCATTGTATGCTTGAGGATGGTTGAGATGGGGAATTTTAGGTTGTATATATGCTACATTTTTTTTCAATGAGCAACTAAAGAGAGAATGACAATTAAATGCAATAATGATAGGAATGAATGTAGCTCAAGTGGCTGAGCACCTGCTTCCCATATACTAGGTCGTGAGTTCAATCCCCAGGCCCTTCTAAAAACTAAACAAATAAACAAACGAAAAACCCAACTCTCATTGGGGAGCGGATGTAGCTCAGTAGTTGAGCACCTGCTTCCCATGTACAAGGCCCTGCGTTCAATCCCCAGTACCTCCTGAAAATAAATACGTACATGCATACTTACATACAATACATACATGATTGACTAGATCTAATAATGGAGGGAAAAATACCCAAAGAACATTATTAGAACAAATTTAAAAATTGGAATTTAGACTGTAATCTTTATATCAATGTTACATTTCCTGAATTCGATAGCTGTACTTACTGTGGTTACATATACAAATATCCTTGTTCTTAAGAAATACCCACAGAAGTTTAAGCATTCAAGGAGTGTGATGTATGAATCTACTCTCAAATGTTTAGAAAAGGGTGGGGTGGGGAAGAATGACATAACAAATGGGGAAAATGTTAAGAGCTGTTAAATCTGGGTATATGAGTGAGGGTTCTCAATGTTGGTTTTGCTCTATTTTTGCAACTGCTCTGTAAGTTTGAAATTATTTCAAAATGAAAGTTCCAACTATTTATTTATATTTACTTATTTCTCCCTTCATTATGCACTCTTCTTTTTTCAGGAGGCACTGGGAACCAAACCCAGATCTCCCGTGTGGGAAGGAGGTGCCTAATTGCTTGAGTCACGTCTGCTCCCTAAAAGTTCAAACTAATGGTAACCAGGAACAACCCCAAACTGGTATCAACCCAAAAGGCCTTCAGTATTGAACGGTTAAGTTTGGTTCATCTGTACAATGGAATACTACTCAGCAATACAAATAATGGAATATTGATATGTACAACTTGGATGGATCTTAAGGGCATTATGCCAAGGGAAAAAGCCAATCTCCAAAGGTCACTTACTGTATGCTTCCATTTGTGTAACATTTATGAGGGAAACGGACTTGGCCCAGTGGTTAGGGCGTCCGTCTACCATATGGGAGGTCCGCAGTTCAAACCCCGGGCCTCCTTGACCCGTGTGGAGCTGGCCCATGCGCAGTGCTGATGCGCGCAAGGAGTGCCCTGCCACGCAGGGGTGTCCCCCGCGTAGGGGAGCCCCGGGCGTGTAAAGAGAGCCGCCCAGCGGGAAAGAAGTGCAGCCTGCCCAGGAATGGCACCGCACACACTTCCCGTACCGCTGACCACAACAGAAGCGGACAAAGAAACAAGACGCAGCAAATAGACACAGAGAACAGACAACCGGGGGAGGGGGGGAATTAAATAAATAAATAAATCTTTAAAAAAAAAATTTTGTGAAATGACAAAATTAGAGAGATGGAGAAGAGGTTAGTGGTTGTCAAGGGTAAGGAGCGCCTGACTACAGACCAGCAGCAGTGGTCTGTACCTTGATTATGGCAGTGGTTATATGAATCTAGAAAATGTCACAGGGAGCGGATATGGCTCGTGTGGTTGAGCACCTGCCTCCCACACGGGAGGTCCTGGGTTTGGTTCCCGGACTTCCTTTAAAAACGAAAACAAACAACAAGCAAAACAAAGAGAAAAGCCAAATCAGGGAAGCTGCTGTGGTTGAGTGCCAGCTTCCCACATACGAGGTCCCAGGTTCAATCCCCAGCTCCCAGTACCTCAAAAAAAGGAAAGAAAAAAGGCACAGAATTATACACAACATACAAAAAGAAATGATTGTGTGCAAACACTGCTGAAATCTGAGGAATGGCTTTAGTCAAAAGCAAATTGTATTGTGACAATATCCATTTCCTGGTTTTGATCTTGTGCAATAGCTATGCAGGATGTCACCCTTGGGAGAAGTTGGGATATGGGTATATTGCACATTTCTGCAGTATTTTTGTAACTTCTTGCATGTTGTAAGTATTCTTTTATTCTTTTTTTCTTTCCTCTTTGGTTAAGTATTTTTAAATAAAAAGTAAGTAGTTAAAGCTGAATAAAAGAGTACTGAAAGGGAAAAAAATATTCTGCAGTATTTGTCCATGTAGCTATGGTCTTTTCTTTCTTCCTTACCTGTGCACCCTCCCCTTTCCCACTCCGATCCCCTTAAGTAATCACTGTAATCTCTCAGTTTTCTTTACCCCACCCATCAGGTGCAGACCCACACACATATCCTTGTGGTTTTACAAAAGTGGCGTCTACATTTTACTGCAACTTGCTCTTCTGCCTCAGCAGTACCGCTGGGAACCGCCGAACTTCTGCCAGGTGGCCCAGTGGGTGTAGGTTCCCAGATGGGGGGGAGGAGCCGGGGCAGGGGACCCCGAGGGGGGTCTCGGCGCCTGTGCCCCAGCCCCTGCCTTTGCCCACACCCTCCAGGGTGCCAGACGAGCCGCGTCGGATTCTCCGTGTTCCTCGGGACCCCCCCCCCACCAGTCTGTAACGAGGCCCCTTAAGGGTAAACACAGGGGGCGCACCCCCAAGGGCAGAGGTGGGAGACGGGCAGAAAGGGGTGCTTCTGTTCAAGTGGGGTCAGGAGGTGGGTCGCCCCCACCGGCCTGCCCCGCAGAACCTCTGACCCCACACCCGGACCTCGGCCCCACGCGGACCTGCTTCCCGCGCAGCCTTCCCGCCTGCCCGCCCCCACCCGAGCTCGGCGCGCCCCGCGCGTCCCCCGCGGCCCGCACGTCCCTGGCGCGCCCTGAGCGCCGCAGCCCCGTGGGTGCATCCTTTCCGTGGGTGCCTCCTTTCCTCTGAGTCCCACTGGGACTACGCGGCGCTTCTCTTGAACTTTGTGAGCGCATCGCCAGCAAGTTAAAATGCTGGTGCGGGTGGGGCCGCAGAGCCGCAGGTGCACCCAGCGCCCCGGGACGCGCGGCCCCACCGCGGACGCCCGCCTCGCCGAGCCGGCGCCGGAACCAGCCACCAGCCGGCGGCGGAGGGCGGCTTCTCCAGCGCCGCCCCTGGGCCGCCCGCAGCGGCTTCCACCCACCGGATCCGGGACGCTGGGGGCGGGGCGCAGCCAGCTGGGGTTAGCAAGACCCCCGGCTGATGCGGGGGCACGTTCAAGTCTGAGAACCGCTGCTAGCATGTGATGAGTAAGACCAATCACATCCCTGGGGCTGTTGCCCCCAGGTTTCAGACTTTTCAATCTCCAGGTGATTATACCACCGTGAGTCACTACGCTGGCCTGAAGGACATTCCCAGCAAATACAGAATCTGACTTTGGAATTTACAGTCAGCCTTGGGGCAGGGCTGGGGAAGCCCTGGTGGCTGGTGGCCAGGAGATGACAAAGGAGACTGAACGTGAAAGAGAAACAGAAAGGAGGCTGGAGCAGGGAGACTGATTCTTTGGGGACGTCATTCTTGGATTTTTTCTTTTTTTTTTTGGAGGTTCCAGGAATTGAACCTGGGACCGCATACATGGGAAGCAGACACTCAACCAGGTGAGCGACATCTGCTCCCCAGGACTGGTATTTTTTTTTCAAGATTTATTATTTATTTATTTATCCCTCCCCCCCCCTTATCTGCTGTCCATTCGCTGTGTGTTCTTCTGTGACCACTTCTATCCTTAGCAGCGGCACCTGGAATCTGTTTCTTTTTGTTGGGTCATCTGGTGTCAGCTCTCCGTGTGGGCGGCGCCATTCCTGGGCAGGCTGCACTTTCTTTCGCGCTGGGCAGCTCTCCTTACAGGGCGCACTCCTTGCACGTGGGGCTCCCCTATGCGGGGGACAGCGTGGCACGGCACTCCTCACACGCATCAGCACTGCGCATGGGCCAGCTCCACACGGGTCAAGGAGACCCAGGGTTTGAACCACAGACCTCCCATGTGGTAGGCGGACGCCCTAACCACTGGGCCAAGTCCGCTTCCAGGGCTGGTATTCTTGAAGCCTGTGGGGGAATGGGAGGGGAGGAAGTTGCCTGGGTCACCCCTTTTTTCCTCAGGATGAGAGGAGTGCAAAGGAAAGGGGCTGATTTTCAAGAACTCTGGACATGGCAGAGGTATTTTTGGAACCTGAGGGGGGCAGGGTTTTGTAGGGTTTTGGGGGTACCAGGAGGAGGGTAATGGGTTTGGTCGATTGGTCTCAAGCACCCCTCATAATAAAGAATGATGACAGCATTTACAGGTGTTGCCTCTTCCATGAAAGCGCTGCGAGCTTTATGCTCCGATTACATAACCTCCTTGTGACAGCCCTGTGCGGCACAGGTAAGTTCCAGTGTCCCGGCGCTGCTGTCACCAATGACCACACTCCCGGAGGCTTAGGACAACGGAAATGGAATCTCGCAGTTCTGGAGGCAAGGAGTCCGGATTCTAGCTGTTGGTAAGGCCCGCTCCCCGTGCGGGCTCTAGGGAAGACGGCCTCCTCGCCTCCCCCAGCTGGGGGATTGCCGGCAGTCCTCGGCCTGCCTGGGCTCCTGGCTCATCGCGCTGCTTGCTGCTCCCTCCCTCACACGGCCCTTTCCCCTCTGTGTGTCTTCTCTTCTTGTAAGGACACCCGTCACTGGACTTAGGGCCCCCCTTAAATCCTGTGTTTCATCTCAAGATCCTATTTCCAAATAAGGTCACAGTCGCAGGTACTGGGGGATAGGGCTTCTACAGATTTCTTTTTTTGGTGGGCGACACAATTCCACCTGGAACAAGTATTATTATTCCCCTTTTCCAGATGAGAAAATGGAGGCCTTGCTGAACCATCATGCTACTTGATTCTTTCTCTCTTTTCTCTCTCTCACTGTTCACACACACACACCATTTTCAATGCATCAGCGAATCCTGCTGGCTGTACCTTCAGAGGGTTTCCAAATCTGCCCCTTGCTCACTCCCTCCCAGCCTCCCATCCTGGTCCTGTCACGGTCTCCTTTTGCCTGGACTGTTCCAGAAGCCTCCTCCCTGGGCTCCCTGCTCTGGCGCCTGCCCTGTCGGTTTCCCATCCACCATCTGAAACTATACCCCTCCTCTCTTCAGAACCCTCTCAGGACTCGCATTTCATTCAGAACCAACTCCAAACTCTGCACCATGCCTCACAAAGCCCTTTTTATATATATAAAAAAATTAAGATGCTTTCTTAATACGTCTTTGCGATAACACCTTTTTTATCATATGCTACTAAAGTAAGAAATTATAAGAGATGGAATATCAGTACAATACAAACCAAATTTCCCACCTTGTTGGGGTGATAATTTTTTCTAACCTTGAAGAAAAGTCCTGGTTCCACAAGATAACAGTATCCACTGATTGATAAGGTGCATCATGAGATATAGTGTTATAAAATAAAAACACTTTTAAATAAATTTGAGTTTTTAAATCACAGAATATATGCATATATATCCTATTATTGCTGACTGCTTTGTCTTCTTGTTGCTAAATATAATTTAAAATGACACTACTTGCTCTATTGTCATTAGAGGCCCATATGCCACAAATTGGCTACAAGGTAGTCTCTGGTCCTTTGTCATCTACTGTATTGTTCAAAATGGATATAATTTTTTAAAAAATAACATTTGTATAGTTTTATGCTTTTCAAGGTAGATCTGCTTTTATGTTTAATAGTGTTTTTTAAGTGTTTTAAAAGAACACTGAAATGGCTACAAAAATTAATATAATGTTTAAAGGTAGTTCTTAGGAAGGTTTAAAGATTTTAGATCTTAGTTTAGCATTTTTTAAACTTTTTGTTGTAGTAACATATACACAATTCAAAATTTCCCATTTTAACCACTTTCAAGCATACGGTTCATTGGTATGAATTACATTCACCATATTGTGCTATCATCACCACGTCCATTACCCCAGTTTTTCATCATCTCCAACAGAAACTCTGCCCCCACTCAGCATAAGTCCCCTTTCTAGTCTTTCCCCCTCCCAGCCCCTGGTGACCTGTGATCTACTATTTGTCTCTATGAAATTTGCTTATTCTAGATATCTCACACAAGTGCAACTACACCGTATTTGTCTCAACATGATGTCTTCACGGTGCATCCCTGTGGTAGCACATATAGAAGGTCATTCCTTTTGGCAGCTGCATAACACTTCATTGTACGTATCGGCTACATTTTGTTCATCCATTCGTCTACTGATGGACATTGGTTGCTCCCCACCTTTGGCAATTGTGAATAATGTTGCTTTAGACAATAGTGCACAAAGATCTGTTCAAGTTGCTGCTTTCAAGTCTTTTGGGTAAATACCCAAAAGTGGGGTCGCTGAGTTTTCATAATTCTATGTTCAACCTCCTGAGGAACTGCCAAATTGTTTTCCACAATGGCTGCTCCAATCTACGATCCCACCAGCAACGCCTAAGTGTTCCTATTTCTCTGCATCCTCACCAACACTTATTTTCTGTATTTTAAAAAAAATTTTTCTATATTTTTATTTTTTCATTAGTAGCCATCCTAGTGGGTAGGAAGTGGTATCTCATTGATTTTTTTTTTAATTACAAATCAATTTTATTTTATTTTTATTTTATTTTTTTAAAGATTTATTTATTTATTTAATCCCCCCCCTCCCCCGGTTGTCTGTTCTCTGTGTCTATTTGCTACATCTTGTTTCTTTGTCCACTTCTTTTGTCGTCAGTGGCACCGGAAGTGTGGGCGGCGCCATTCCTGGGCAGGCTGCACTTTCCTTTGCGCTCTTTCCTTCGTGGCTCTCCTTACGGGGTGCACTCCTTGCACATGGGGCTCCCCTACGCGGGGACACCCCTGTGTGGCAGGGCACTCCTTGCACACATCAGCACTGCGTGTGGGCCAGCTCACCACATGGGTCAGGAGGCCCTGGGTTTGAACCTTGGACCTCCCATGTTGTAGGCGGATGCTCTATCCATTGAGCCAAATCTGCATCACACATTGTGGTTTTCATTTACATCTCCCTGATGACCAATGATGCTGAGCATCTCTTCATGTGTTTATTGGACCATTTGCCTACCTTCTTTGGAGAAATGTCTATTCAAGTCCTTGGTCCACTTTTAAATTGGGTCGCTTGTCTTTTTATTGTTGAGTTGTGGGAGTTCTTTATATATTCTGGATCTCAAACTCTTATTAGACATATATGGTCAGCAAATATTTTCTACTGTTCTGTAGGTTGCCTTTTCACTTTCTTGATGAACAAAAGCTTTCACTTCTGATGAAGTCCATTTTATCTTCTTTTACTTGTGCTTTTGGTATCTAAGAAATCACTACCAAGGAAGCGGATGTGGCTGAAGTGATAGAGCTTCTGCCTACTATATGGGAGGACATGGGTTCAATCCCTGGGGCCTCCTGGTGAAAAAGAAGAAAAGCATGTGCACGTGGTGAGCCAGTGCCCCGCACAAGTGAGTCACATCACAAGATGATGACACATCAAAAGAGACAAGAGGAGAGTCAAGATGAAGCACAGCAGAAACCAGGAACCGAGGTGGTGCAATTGACAGGGAACCTTTCTCTTCATCAGAGGTCCCCAGGATCGAATCCCAGTGAATCCTAGAGGAGAGAAAATGAGAAGACAACACAAACAGCAAAAACGAAAAACATACAGCAGGGCGGGAGGAGGAGAAAAGGGAAAATAAATCTAAAAAAAAAAAAAAAAGAAATCACTACCAAATCCAAGGTTATGAAAGTTTTCCTATATGTTCCTCTAAGAGTTTTATGGCTTTGACTTGTATTGTTTCGGTCCTTGGTCCATCAGAGTTGGTTTTTGTGTGTGGTGTGAGGTAGAGGTTCCACTTCCTTCTTTTGCGAGAGGATTTCCAGTTTTTCCCACCTCACAGAGCCCTTGCGAGCTGACCCCGGCGGGCCTTCTGCCTCAGCGCCCTCTTCACTGCCCTTCTCTCCCACACCAGCCTCACTGCTGCTCCTTGAACAACGAGCCCATTCCTGCTGCATCAGTCAGGGCTCTTAGTTGCAGCCCAGAATCCACACTGGTTCATTTGAGCAGGAAAGGAACTCACTCAAGGACACTGGACTCAGGGAGTGTGAAGTGTGGAGCAGCGGAGCGCAAGCGAGCGCGCAACCTGGGGTAATTGCCACTTCCGCCACCAGGGCCTCTCTGAGGTAAAACCCTGTGCCTGCTGCTCAGAACCTCGGAGGGTCAGGCCTCCATTCCGGAAACCTCTTTCACAGCCACCCCCACAGAATCTGGGGCTTCCTCGGTAGTGGTCACCAGGCGACTGCCGCCTGTTTTTGTTGCCCACCTCCTCTTGCAGCTTACAAAGTCCACCATTTACATCCCAGGTGCTGTTATTCATTTAATTCTCACAGTCAGCCCATGAAGGAGCTATTATTATCCCCATTTTATAGATGAAGAAACTGAGGATCAGCAAGGTGAACCAACTACTCAAGGTCCAGCGATTTTTAAGTGGCAGAGCCAGGCTTCATTCTCAAGTCTGTCTTACGTATTGCATGCTCCTTATCCCTTCCTAACATATTACATGTTTTTATAGCAGCTTTATTGAGATAATTCACACCACACAATTCACCCAGTAAAGGGTACAATTCAATGGTTTCTAGTACAGTCAAAGAAATAGTGCAACCATCACCACTAACTTTATGACATTTCTTCATCCCAAAAAGAAAGCTCAGACCCTTTAGCAGTCAGCCCCCATTTCCCCCAGCCTGAGGCCATCACTAATCTCTATTTTCTGTATGGATTTGCCTATACAGGATAAAGTGGTTTCTTTCACTCTGCTTCAGATTTTCAAGGTTCATCCATGTTGTCGTGGGAATCAATACTCGATTCTTTTTCAGAGCTGAATAATATTCCATTGCATGGTTACCACACTTTGTTAATCCATTCACCAGCTGGTGGACTTTTGTGTCGTTTCCACTTCTTGGCTATTATGAATAATACTGAGATGAACATTCGTGTTCAAATTTTTGTGTGGACATAGGTTTTCAATGCTGTCAGGTTGGGAAGTAGATGTGGCTCAGGTGATAGAGATTCTGGGTACCATATGGGAGGACATGGGTTCGATCCCTGGGTCCTCCTGGTGAAAAAAGGAGAGAAAGCGTGACCGCATGGTGAGCCAGTGCCCGCAGGAGTGCCTGCATGGTGAGCCTGTGCCATGCACCAGTGAGTCACGCAGCAAGATGAGGACACATCAAAAGAGAGACAAAGGGGGACGTAGATTTGGCTCAACTGACAGAGCCACATAGGAGGTCCAGGGTTCAAACCCAGGGCCTCCTGACCCATGTGGAGCTGGCCCATGTGCAGTGCTGATGCGCGCAAGGAGTGCTGTACCACGCAGGGGTATCCCTGTGTATGAGAGGCCCACATGCAAGGAGTGCACCCTGCAAGGAGAGCCACCCAGCGCCAAAAAAGTGCAGCCTGCCCAGGAATGGCGCCACACACCGAGAGAGCTGATGCAGCGAGATGATGCAACAAAAAGAGACATAGATTCCCAGGGCTGCTGATAAAAATGCAAGCAGACACAGAAGAGCACACAGAGAGCAGACAACATGGGCCAGGGCAGGGGGAAGTGGAGAGAAATAAATAAAAATAAAGCTTTAAGAAAAAAGAGAGACAAGGGGAGAGTCGAGATGAAGCACAACAGAAACCAGGAACTGAGGTGGCGCAGCTGACAGGGAACCTCTCCCCCATCAGAGGTCTCCAGGATCAAATCCTGGTGAATCCTAGAGGAGAGAAAATGAGAAGAGAAGACCACACAGACAGCTAAATAAATAAATAAATAAATACATCTTTTTAAAAAAATGCTCTTGGGTATTGTGACTTTTTCTTTTTTTTGACTCACTTTTGAACCCAAGTTCATGTGACTGCATCTGATTGATGGAACCCAGGCGAGATTCTGTCACAGATCATATGTCTGCAGAAATACTTCCTAGGCGCACGGAAGTCTGGGAGTGTGTCTTTCGGCTTCTACCTGAGGAAGGACGGGTCTCATAATGCGGAAAATGATGGAAAAGTGGGAGGGCATTTGTGCAGGGTTTCAATTTATTGCCTCTTGGCAACCGAGTCATTTGTTTTGCCTGCCCTTTGGCCGTGGAACTAGGTCTCAGTGCATATTTTTCCTCTGTCCGCCAGAAAGTTGTTATGCCTGGTCAGTAGAGGGTGCTGGAAGGACACTGGAGGAAAACGGGGCTTACCTTCCTGGGTCCGCGCGGCTGGCTTGCTCGCCTTCTGGAAAGCTCGCACTTCTCTCATTACTTGGTCCCACGTGGTTTTCCCGGGGCTAGTTACCGCAGAGCCAGCTCCTCCAGCACTGGGGCTCCCCGGGCTTCCTCCAGCCCCTGCCTGGGTGGCAGCGGTTACCCAGGAGCCTCAGGCGGCAGGCCTGGGCCCCAGAGGTTCCGCTTTCACACTTTCTCCTCAGCCCCAGGCTCAGGCACTCTGGGGGTCCCTTGGGGCAGAGTGGTCACTTCTTACCTCTCTGCCTGTTTCAGTTATCTATTGATTCATGATAAATGACCCTGAAATGTGGTGGAGTGAAACAACAGTGCTTTATTAGTTCTCAAAATTCTGAGAGTTGGGAAGCAGATTTGGCTCAATGGATAGAGCATCCACCTACCACATGGGAGGTCTGTGGTTCAAACCCCGGGCCTCCTTGACCCGTGTGGAGCTGGCCCATGCGCAGTGCTGATGCGCGCAAGGAGTGCCGTGCCACGCAGGGGTGTCCCCTGCATAGGGGAGCCCCATGCGCCAAGAGAGCACCCAGGAAGGAGAGCCACCCTGTGCAAAAGTCCAGCCTGCCCAGGAGTGGCTCCACACAGATATCTGATGCAGCAAGATGATGCAACAGAAAGAGACACAAATTCCTGGCCACTGACAAGAATACAAGCAGACACAGAAGAACACACTGCAAATGGACACAGAGAGCAGACAATTGGAGCGGGGGGGAGAGAAAGAAATAAAAAAAAAGAAAAAAGATAAAACCCACAAAGAGTTGCAGCAAATTAAAAAAAAAATTCTGAGAGTTGGCGACCAGTTCTTCTACTGGTCTCACCTGTGCTCCCTCGTGAGGTTCTGGTCAGCTGATGGGCTCCGGGCATGGTGTGGCCAAGCCTGCTCTCCATGTGAGCTTCATCATCCAATAGTCCAGGCTGGACTCTCTTGCGTGATGGCAGAGATGTTCCAAGAGGACAAACTCCAATATACAAACCCTTTCCAAGCCTCTATGTTAATGCTCATTGGCTAAAGCCCATCACACCAAGCCATAGTCATGCGGGACAGGACCACACAAAGGCTTGAATTCTGGGAGGTGTGGCTCATCAGGGCCAGCCGTGGAAACCCACCGCACTGCCCCGGGGCTCCCCCTTGTTTGCAAGGCAGTATAATTTAGTGGTTGAGAGAATGGGCTCTGGAGCAGACGGACTCGCTCATCCTTGGCTTCATCACTTGTTAGCGTGGCTGAGCGGCTCAGCTGTTCTGTGCCTCAGTGTCCTCACCTGTAAAATGGGTTAATATCCCATAGGGTTGCTGTGTGGATTGGATAAATTAATGCCTGATAACGTAGATAGAGCTCAATAAACGACAGCCATCATTCTCTTTTTCTCTTATTGCCTCTAGCTGGTTTGTTGGTGTTCCTGAGTGTGCTTGTGTCAGTTGGGAATTATATTTGACTGCTAGAATACAGACTGGCTGCCAGAGGAAAGTTTATTTCTCTCCCATGTAAAACAAGTCTAGAGGTAGGCCAGTGGTGCAGCTCCACGGTTTCTTCAGGGCCTGAGCTCCTCTTAGGTCTCTGCTCTGCCAATCTTGGCACATGGATTCCATTCTTAGTGTCAGCTCTTGGTTCACTGTGGCTTCAGGAGCACCAGCCATCACATCCATATTCAAAGCAGAAATTATGATGAATAGAGGGCATATAGGTACCTGGCAGCTGCTTATTCCCTTTAAGTAACTTTCCTGGAAGCATCATTCAATGACTTAAGGGGTTTTTGTTTGTTTGTTTGTTTGTTTTTATCTTGGCTATCCTAGCTGCAAGGGAGGCTGATAAATATATTTTTCACACATTACCACTTGTAATTAAGTCAGGATTCTGTTACTAAAAAAGGTGAAGGCAGCAGGTGCAGCTTAGTGGTTTGAGTGTCTGCTTCCCATGTACAAGGTCCTTGGTCCAATCCCTGGTACCTCCTGAAAAAAAAGGGGGGGGGGGCCTGGGGAAAGGGAGAATGGATATAGCATAGGCAACTAGCAGCTTCTACTCGGTGCTTGTAACCATGTTGCAAGGGTGCAGGCGGGGAGAATAACAGAAATATCCTGTTGAGAAGCATTTTTCACTAGAATAGCAGTTCTATGAGCCAAGGTTTTTGTGTGTTGTATTCATGCTGTTTACCAGTGGCTAGAACAATGCCTAGCATACAGTAGAGCACTTAATAAGTGTTTGTTGAATGAATTTGCCCCTGGCTAACATTTCAAGGAGTAGGAAACAACTGTTTGAAACATGATAGAAGTTTTTTTTATTATTAATAAATATCTTTTATTTCTCCTCATTTTTTTTATTTTGAAAAATTTCACCCTACAGAAAAGCCATAATAATAGTACAATGAACATATATCCTCACCTAGATGCACTAGTGGTTAACATTTTGCCACATTTCTTTCCTTTGTCTCTCTCTTCCATTTGAAAGTAAATTGCAGACGTTACAATACTTTACCACATAACTACATCGTAAGTATCTCCTAAAAACAAGGACATTCTCTTACATAAACCACTATACTCCAAAATTTTAACATTTTATTAAAGGTATTAACAATATGTTATCTAAATAAAATGTACTCCATATTCAAATTTACCAGCCCAGGAGCCATTCCAGTCAAGGACTTTGTATTGTGTTTAGATGTTGATGCTGTGTCTCTTGACTTTCCTTTGATTTAAAAGTTTAAAACATCCTTTTTTTTTGGTCTTTCTTGACATTGACATTTTCGAAGCATCCAAGCAAGATTGTAGAACTTGTGTATTTGTCTGAGTGTATCTTCATGATTTAAATTCAAGTTAAACTTTTTTTTTCTTGCCAAGAATAATTCCTAGGTGATGTCCTGCTGACATGGGCTATGTGTGTGGGCTGTGTGTTTCTTCACGAATAACCTGGGCTGTGTGTGTAAACTTGCTAAACTTAAGATTCCAGCATAAGTCATGTGTGTACGCAAACAATGACAACTGCAGCCCCGCCTCTCGTAAGCATGCCAACCACTCCAGCCTGCCTAGTTCCCGGAAAGCTAAGCTCTGAAAAATGAAACTAAAACCTAACCTTTCGTGGCAAACGCGTCCTAACGCCACCCCCCATACTCTCTGTGTAAAAGCAACCTACAAAATGGGTGTGGGGCTCGGGTTTTTGAACAGGAGTCCCCGGGCCTAGCTGGTCATTAATAATTTTTCCTTTTCAAGAATATTCCTGAGGCCAAGAATATTCCTGGCCTTCAATACGCAATCATCAAATCTCTCTGCTTCCACAACAATGCCTCTCTCCATGTAGCACATCAGGAGATGTCAGTTTGTCTCCTTTTTGGTGATGTTAAGTTTAATGACTGGGTTAAGGTAGAGTTTGCCAGATCTCTCCCTTGTAAAGGTTTCTTTCCTCATTTGTATTTTTTTAAATATTTATTTTCTTTCTCCCCACCCGCTCGTTGTTTGCACTTGCTGTATGTTTGTCTTGTTTTCAGGAGGCACCAGGAACCAAACCCAGGACGTGTGACGTGGGAGGAAGATGCCTAATTGCTTGAGTCATCTCCATAACCTGCTTTGTTGTGTCTCTCATTATGTTTTTCTTTTTGTGTCTCTTGTTGTGTCTTCTTGTTGAGTCAGCACCTGCCTGTTGCGCCATCTCACTGCCTTGCTTGTCTTCTTTAGGAGGCACCAGGAACCTCCCATGTGGTAGGCAGGAGCTCAATCACTTGAGCCTCATCCTTCCATTCCCTCTTCATTTGTATTTTTTAAAAAAGATTTATTATTTATTTATTTCTCTCCCCTCCCCTCCCCCGTTATCTGCTCTCTGTGTCCATTCGCTGTGTGTTCTTCTGTGACTGCTTCTATCATTATCAGCGGCACCGGGAATCTATGTTTCTTTTCTTTTTTTTTTTTTTTAAAGATTTATTCATTTATTTAATTCCCCTCCCCTTCCCCGGTTGTCTGTTCTCTGTGTCTTTTTGCTGCGTCCTGTTTCTTTGTCCGCCTCTGCTGTCGTCAGCGGCACGGGAAGTGCAGGCGGCGCCATTCCTCGGCAGGCTGCTCCCTCCTACGCGCTGGGCGGCTCTCCTTATGGGTGCACTCCTTGCACGTGGGGCTCCCCTGTGCGGGGGACACCCCTGCGTGGCATGGCACTCCTTGTGCGCATCAGCACTGCGCATGGGCCAGCTCCACACGGGTCGAGGAGGCCCGGGGTTTGAACCGCGGACCTCCCATGTGGTAGACGGACGCCCTAACCACTGGGCCAAAGTCCGTTTCCCCTATGTTTCTTTTTGTTGCATCATCTTGCTGTGTCAGCTCTCCGTGTGTGCGGCACCATTCCTGGGCAGGCTGCACTTTCTTTCGTGCTGGGCAGCTCTCCTTACGGGGCGCACTCCTACGCGGGGGACACCCCTGCATGGCAGGCACTCCCTGAGCGCATCAGCACTGTGCGTGGGCCAGCTCCACATGGGTCAAGGAGGCCCGGGGTTTGAACCAGGGACCTCCCATGTGGTAGGCGGACACCCTATCCACTGGGCCAAGTCTGCTTCCCTTCATTTGTATTTAATATGTCATTTATGGGGTGACAGTTGAGACTGTGAATATCCTGTTTCTCAACAACTTTTCACCCAGTGTTTCGGCATTCATTGATGATCCTTGTCTCAGCCAATGATTACATTTGGTGGTTGCAAAATGCCATCAGGATAGAAAACCTTTCAGCACTCTGCAATGTTTTGATGACAATGTAGAATAAGCTTCTTTCGTGTTTTTTTCTTCAAATCATTTTGTAGTTATATCCCCCCACAACCCGAGTCTATTTTTCTGTTTGTTCTCTTCCCTCCCTCTTCCTGTTGCCTCTTCCTGCTCCTGATTCAGAATTCTTGGCAATGGCTGACCAAGAGTCCCCAGAAACTGAGTGTCTGGGGAAATCGTTAAGCTCCAGTGAAGAATGAAGCTTCAGGACCACAGAGAGCGATGATGATGATGATGATGATGATGATGATGATGATGATGATGATGATAGTTCTTGGCATATCATTAGTGCTCAATAAATAGTAGCTGTTTTTTAGTGATTTATATGTACTAATTTTACACTCAACAACTTTATGATGAATATACTATTTTTATTCTTCTGTCACAGGAAACTGAGGCCGAGAGGATAGATGATTTTGAAGCAGTTGACAGGCATTATATCTTGTAAAAGTACTGAGATTTGTGTCAGGGTTTATTTATAAAAGAAACAAACCACTCTAGTCTGGTTAGAAAGGGACTTCATAGACAATTAGGCACGTTAAGTGTCATGGAAAGGGCTCAGAGGAAAAAGCTTTAGGCTTGGCCGCCAGAACGGAATCTCAGAACAATGTTGCAGAACTTGCCCCCAATGGGCAACCAGGGGGCGGGAATTCAGAAGGCCTTTGTGGGACTATTAAATTCAGGAGCAAACTGCTTGGACCACTAATTTACCCAGAGTTTCAGCCCTAAGCCCATGCTTCTATACTCGGCTCTGGAATTGTAGGGCTGAAAGCTAAAAGTCCATTTTCCCAGACTCCTTAGTCAGTTTCCGATTAAGTTCTGTTAATGAAAGAAGGGAGCAAAGACTGTCTCCTGCTTCTAGCTCAGGTCAGCATCCTTCCAGCAGCAGGGTGTCACAGACGGGGTTTCTGGAAAGCAGATTCTGAGATGAAGATGAGGCGGTAGGATGTTAATGTGGGAAGGCTATTGGGATCAGCACCTGTGGGGTGCAGGATTGGGTGAGGGAAAGTTGAGTTGTGACATATTCCCAAGACAGCCTCTTCAGACTCTGGGGGAAACTCTGGAGCTAGATGGCCCTTCAGCTCTGTCTCCAGTTGGGGTGAGACATTTAATAGTCATTGGATGCAGGCTGCCCTGGAAGGAGGTGTAAATTTAGGCGATGCAGATGCTGTTTCCTTCAGCTTAGGATAATCCCCAAAGAGAACTGAATGTCAATGTTTCAAGGTTCCAGAAGCACTCCTAGCACCTGGAAAAACAATTTTTCATTACTGAAAGGGGGATCTGGGTGACTTTGTATCCGCCACACAATAGCTAGCTCTAGTTCCAGTGTCTTACAGCATTCCCAGTACCAGCTTCTCTGTACCCTCTAAGATATACCAGCAGCCAACATGCCACGCACTCTGGAGGGTCAAAGAACCAGTGGGAAGGAATCTATCTTTAGTGCTCAGAGAATCAGCTACACAGTTCTCCACTCAGACGTTGGGCACCCACTGCAGGCAACTCCTTTTGGAGTTTGGCTTATGGGCTGCTGCTGTGCCTCCTTGGAGATTCCAGTTCCAGCTCATGGCAGTCTAAGAGCCCCATGTCAGGCCCCTCCTCAGAGATCTTGGGTTCTGGGAATACCATCTGTGATGGTTAGGCTATTGTGTCAACTCAGCCAGGTAATTGTGCCCAGTTGTTTGGTCAAGCAAGCACTGGGCTAACTCTAATACAAGGGCATTTACGGACTGTAGTCACCATTGACTTTCCTACAGTGGTAAATCATAGTTGGCTGGTTATAATTACATCAGTCAGGGAGATTGCCATCAGCAGTGAGTGATACTTAACCCAATCAGTTGAAAACCTTAAAAGGGGAAGTGATGCTAGCATTGAGAGAGAATTTCCCAGCTCGTGTTTGGACAGCCAACATCTCCCAGAAAGTCAAGAACTTTCATTGGACTTTCATTGCAGCCCCTGGCGGGACTTATGCATTCCAGTGGCTGCATGAGAGACTCTTATAGAACCGCATACTATTGACAGATATCTCTTGTTGATTCTGTTTCCCTAGAGAACCCTGACTAATACACCATCTCTCCTCTTTTGTTCCTTCAATCCTGGGAGTAGTAGTTAATTTATTCCACATTAATCTTTGGGTTACTTGGATGTCTTCTTTTCTCCCCCCCTTCAGCCTTCTAAATTCCTGTATGTTTGGAACTGACTCTGAATTAAATCCTGCTGTTTGAAATTACCTTGAGTGGTTCTCTTTTCCTGATTGAACCCTGATGGATACTTCTGCCATAATTAGAGGAGACTATGGGGGATCAAGAGGTTGTCACTGGAACTGTTGACTTCAAAAACTCACCCTGTGTTGGGACTACTCAGTGATCATGAAGCTGTCCCCACTGCTTCTCGGCACCTGTGAAGCTCACCATAGGAATTTACGGAAAAGCTGCTGCAGAACAAAATCAAACTGGTGGAATGAAGGTCTACACTTCACTTCTCACTTCTAAATTGCTGTGACCTCACTTAATTGGCAGAACCAAATTTGTATTCAGAACCTAGCTGCAAGGGAGTCTGTGAAGGGAAGTTTTTAGCTTTCCAGTCCCTGAAATTCAGTATGATACAGTAGGAGGAGGCTGGAAAGGATGAGACTTCACTAAGTATCCCTCTGCGCCCCATTAAGCAAAAGACTTCCCCGCCTTCACCCCTGTGGAAGTCTTGGTGGGCAGTGGGGCTGGGTGCCAGATTACAGGGACCAAGCAAAGGATTGGGGTGAGTGTAGGAAACTAGGAGACGGAGGCAAGTTTGAACAAATCCATTAGCTAGAAGAGGTATCAGGGCCTGAGAAAATGGTTGACTGGAAGAGAAGACAAAAACATGTGATTGTACTCATGGGACGGCCTGCCTCCCCAAGACTGGGCTGAAGTTCAGTCAGCCCAGACTGAACAATCCGTGTATAACCTGAATATGTTGCTTGGAATCCTGATTTTTTTTTCATCCATTTTAACAGTCTTATGATGTCAAAAGCACTGAAAATTTTAAAGAGCCATCTCAGCTTGGCCATCTGGTCAATTTCAAATTATCTAACTTCTCCATGCCCTCCATCTGTCCTAGGCAATCACTGACTATACTACTTAGGAATACCTTTGGCTACAAAAACAAACAACAGCAACAAAAAACCCAGCATATCCCCAAACAGGAATTGTTTTTCTACATAGCAATAATTCTGGAAGAGATGACTTCTGCTTTAGCTTGGTAACTCAAAATTGTCAAAACTGAGATATTTTTGTCTTGTCTCATTAATGGTAAAATGATTGCCAAAATTTGGCAAAAGGGACAAGGGACAGCCGATATGAGACAATAATGAAAGACTGAATGTTTTATCATAAGATGGGGCAAGGATGTCCACTCCCATCACTCCTATTCAACACTGTACTGAAAGTTCTAGCCAATGCAATGTCAAGAAAAAGAAATAAATGGGGGTACAGATTTAGAAAGGAAGACATGAAATCATCTTTATTTATATATTACATGATTATCTGCATAGAAAATCCTGAGAGCTACAAAAAGGTTATGAGAGTGAATAAGTGCATTTAATAAGGTCAAAGGATACAAGTTCAATGTTCAAAAATTGGCTGTATCTCTATATAGTAGCAATGAACAATCTGAAGTTGAGAATTTTTAAAAACTACCAAAGCATCAAAAATACAAAATTTACACAAGATCTGTATGCTGAAAACTATAAAATATTGAAGAGGGAAATCAAATAAGACCTACATAAATGGACATATACACCATTTTCATGAATTGGAAGTCATAATATTGTTAAGATGTTGAATCTTGCTAAATTGACCTATAGATTCAATGTGATCCCAATTAACATCATAAAATGTTCTTTTTCTTTAAGTAATTGACAATGGGATACCTAAATTTATATGGAAATGTTTTAAGAAAAGTTTGAAAAAGAAAAGGATAAAAGACTCACCCCATCTGATTTCTAGACTTACTATAAAGCTAGAAAAATCAAGACAGCAGTGAAGTATTAGTGAATGATAGACATGATGAATAGAATAGAAAAGAGTCCAGAAATATATGGTCATTTGATTTTTACAAAAGGTACTAAGGTAATTCAATGGAAAATAAAAGGTGCCAAAATAATTGGGCAACCATATACAAACATACTAGCAAATAAACAAACCAAGACCTCATATCATACCTCACACCATCTACAAAAATTAACTAAAAATGAATCATAGACTTAAATGTAAGTTCTAAAACTCTGAAACTCCTAGGAGAAAATATACAAGAAAATCTTTGTTAACTTGGGTTAGGCAGAAATTTCTTAGGACACGAAAAACGCAAACCATGAAAGAAAAAAATAATATTGATAAATTGGACCCCACCAAAATGAAAAACTTCTCTTTGAAAGACACTGTTAAGAAAATAAAAATACAAGTCACAGGCTAGGAGAAAATATTTGAAAAGACATCTGATAAAGCACTTGAACTCAGAAAACATAAAGAATTCTAATAGCCCAGTAAGTGTAGTAGGCAGACTGTGCACTCCCGAAATGTCCTTGCCCTAATCCCTGGAGAGGCGGAGGTAAATCTGAGCAGAACCAAATTGGCTGGAAGACGTAACAAGTCCTGAGAAAACTGTTAGGTGCACGAGAAGACCAAAGTGTGTGCCAGAAGAATGTTGGACAGCAAAAGGGACTTTGAAGATGTAACTCAGGTGGCACACTAAAATCAGGAGTTTTCCTGAGTTATCTGGAATCGCACGAGCACTTGAAAGCAGAGAACTTGCTCTGGCTGGAGTCAGAGAGATGTAGAAGGTGAGGTCAGGGAAATTCAAAGCAAGGAGGAGCCACGTGGAACATACGAGAAGAAACGCAGGCATCCCCTACAAGGTAAGGATGGCCGGAAGCCAGGACCTCAGTTCTACAACTGCAAGAAGCTGAATTTGCCAACAATCCGGATGAGCGTTGTCATCGTTTGCCAAGGCTGCTGTGACAAATACCATGAATGAGTGGGCTTCAGCAACAGGAATTTATCGTCTCACGGTTTGGGAAGCCAGAAGTCCAAAATCACAGCCTTGACAAGCCATGCTTTGCCGCAGTCCTTGGCTTTCATCTCTGGCTCCGTCACATGGCGACCTGCCTCAGTCTTCATTTCCTCTGACTCCTGGCTTCCACTGCCTGACTCTGTCTGCATTTCCTCTGCTTCTAAGGACTCCATATGGATTAAGGCCCACCCTGATTCGATTTGCCCTCATCTAAACAGGATTTTTTTAAAAAAGATTTTTATCTAAGTCCCCTTCCCCCCACCTTGTTTTTTGTGCTCATTGTCTGCTCATCTTCTCTTTAGGAGGCACTGGGAACCAAACCTCCCATGTGGGAGAGAGGTGCTCAATCACTTGAGCCACCTCCACTCCCTGCTTTGTAGTCTCTCATTGCCTTTCCTTTTTGCATCTCCTTGTTGCGTCTCCTTGTTGCAGTTTGTGGGGCCTGTGCATGGTGGCAGCTTGCTGTCTTGCTGACCTTCTCCAGGAGGCATCGGGAACCAAACCCAGGACCTCCCATGTGGTAGGTGGGAGCTCAATCACTTGAGCCACATCTGCTTCCTCTAAACAGGATCTGGGACAATCCTATTTATAAATTAATCGACACCGTAACCAAGTATCTTCACAGGTCCTCTTTACAAATGGGTTCAGACCCAAGGATCAGGGTTAGGACTTGAACTTGTCTTTTGTGGGGGCCATGATTCAATCCACTCCAAATGATTATTCCTCGCAGCCTCCAGTGAGGGTCGCAGCCCTGCCGACACCTTGAGAGGCTCAGCAGAGGCCTGCACGGAGCTCACCCAGACTTCTGATCTCCAGAAACCATGAGATCATAAAGCTGTGTTGTGTTAAGGGGCCGTTTGTGATGAGTTGTCATGGCAGCATTGGAAAAGCAACAGTGGAGAGTTTCAGATCCCAGGATGAGCCGGGCAGGATCAGAGACGAGGCCCGGGAAACGCCACCAGCCCGAGCTCCCACGTGAGCAGGCGCAGGAGGTGGCAGATGACCGCGGCTTCGTGACACCGAGGCCAGTGCTGGGCCCGGGAAGGGGAGGAGTGGGGCTGCGTCCGGGTTTTCCTTACGAGGAACTCCCCCACCGGCACACCCACCCAGAGCCTCAGCTGCTCCAAGTGTCTCGTGCCGTTTCCCCTCGCACGGTCCTGCCTGCGGTCTAACCACCCTCCCGCCTGCTGCGCTCGCGGCTCTGTGTGCTTTGTGACGCCTCCCGGGGGGCCGGAGGGGCTTCCTGGAGGAGCCTGGCCGGATCCGCTCCAGCTGGAGGAGGAGGAGGAGCGCGGTGAAGACCGCGCAGAGCGGAGCGGCGCCGCGGCAAGCGCGCGGGACCCCGCACCCTCCGTGCCGCGCACAAGTCCCGTATTCGGTGGACGCCCAGAGGACGCGAACCGAGCCAGGACGGGTCTCTCCGCCAGGCGGGGCCCACTCGCAGAGGCGGGGGCCTGGCTGGGAGGCGGGGGCGCTCCCGCGCGCCGCCGCGTCCCGCCCCGCGGCCGCCTGCCACCGCACGGTCCGGGGGGCGCGGGCAGCCGTCGGGGCTGAGCAGGCTCCGCAGGGCCGGGGCGTCGGCGATGGCCCGAGACGCGAGGCGGAGCGGCGCGCGGGGCTGGGCCGGGGCCCGGGCTGCAGTCGGGGGCGCGCCGGGCCTCGCCGCCGCCGGGGAAGGTCGTCCTTGGCGGCAGGAGCGTTCCGCGGCCTCCCGCGCGGCGTCTCCCTCCTGCGGGCCAGCGTCGGGGTAAGGCCGGACCCCAGAGCCACGACCCCCGACGCGCTGGCGGGTCTGGGACCCCGGGCCTCGAGGCGGGCCTGGCCAAGGACGGTTGTGCTGGTTGCGCACCGACCCAGGGAGCGGCCCGCGGGTGTGAGTGGGGCTGGAAGGAGGCGGCGCCCCCCAGCCAGGCCCTGCGCCCCGCGCGGATTGGACGCCCCCCGGGGGGGGAGGGGCTCCCTTTGGTGTTTGGCACAAAGGCCGTGTCTGTGCTTTTGGGGGACCGGAAGGACCAGCGGGAAGACCCCCGGAAGATCTGGTCCGATTCTGCACCCTGGGATGCGCTGCTGGTCGCGACGACCCCAGGGTCCCTCGGGACAGGGATGGTGGACTCCGAACCTGGCGGGTCCCGGGTGGTGGCGGCTCGGCCCCGTCTCCGCAGGAGGCGAGGAGGGGCGTCGGGGGCCAAGGAGAAGGGCCGGCGGGTCCAGGCCCCTCGCTCTGCTTAGACTCAGGGGGCCCGATGCTCAGAGCGTTGGCGCGGAGCCCTTGCAGGGGAAAGGCGGGGTGCGCCGGGGACCCCTTCCCCCGCAGCCCCTCTCCCCCACGCCTCACCTATTTGTGTGTGTCTTTGTGTCTCGACTCTTTGCCTCTTTCTGTCTCTCATTTATTTTTCCAGCAAACATCCAGTCCAGTGTCTTCCTCTCTTTCCATCTTTTTATGTTTATTTATAAAATCTCAATATATTATCCTTTTTCAGATAATATAAGCAATGCATGTTCTTTGGAGAAAGCTTGAAAAATACAGAAAAGTACAAAAGAGTAAAGAAAATCACTTTTAACTTCACAGTCCACCTCACTCCTCTCCCCACCTCTGGAACCATTTCCCCCCAATGTATAGAAATTAAACGTATTTCTTGGGTGTCATTTTTCTGCTTACTGCAGGAACATTCAGTCAATACAAATACATACGATTTAGAGGCTTAGAATCTAGAATCCCATCCTCTGGAGGTAATCTTTTAAGCAGTTAGTAGCTTGTCCCCCTGTTTGTTTTTCTCCCCCCTTTCCTATGTGCAATTTTACCCAAATTGGAAGCAGACTGTACAGTTTGGTAGCCTGCTTTTATGTTTTACCATTATCTCTCATTGGCATTTCCCACATCTTTAATTATACTGTATCAGTTGAGGCCCCAGCAGGAAACAGATGGCCCAATCAATTTAGAATAATTTGAAGTGGGTTTAGCACCAGAAGTATTTACACTGGGACTGGGTAGTGAAGAGAAACAGACAAGGGCTAGTTCAAGGCCTTGAGGTTGGGGGGGGGGTGCCCCCTAAGGCCTGAAGGAAGGGGAAACTGGAGGAATTGGAGGGAAGGCTTATCAGACTTGGGGTGGAGGGTCAGACCCAAGGGGGCCCCGCAGGGGGTAGCAGGAATAAATACTCTGACTTCACTGCGCACAGCCCTCCTGCTAGGCTAAAATTTTTGTCATTTCAAAAACATTAATTAGAAGCAGAGTGGGCCTCACCATCCCCAAATCCTCAAGATTGGGGAATGAACAGTGGACTAAAGTAGATTCATTATTCTGCTCGAGACTTACTATTCTAGGAATGGAAGAACTCTTATTGACGTAAAGGCAGTGGTCACCAGAGGTTCTGAGGGATGGGAGAGGGAAGAATAGGTGTAATATGGGAGCATTTTGGGGACACGGGCGTTGTCCTGTATGCATGACATTGCAGTGACAGATACAGGCCGTTGTATATTTTGTTATAACCTACAAAATTGTGCAGGACAGAGTGTAAACTCTAAACTGTAATCTATGGTTAGTAGCAATGCTTCAGTATGTTTTCATCAATTGTAAAAAATGTACCACATTAATGAGGGATGCTGTTAATGTGTGAAAGTGTGAGGGGGGAGGGGGCATATGGGAATCTTTGTAAGTATTTTTTAAAGATTTATTTTATTTATTTCTGCACACCACCACTCCCACCATGTTTTTGTGCTATCTGCTTGTCTTCATTTTTTAGGGAGGCATGGGTGTCTGAACGCTGGACCTCCCATGTGGTAGGCGGGCACCCAAGGGCTCAAGGCACATCTGCTTCCCTCCCTTATATTTTTTATGTAACATTTATGGAATCTAAAGCTTCTTTGAAAAAAAAATTAAAAATATTATATAAATGGAACCATACCGTTGGCAACCTTTTGGGGTTGACTTTTTCTTTTTACCACTCATCGTGATTCCCTGGAGATTCATCCAAGTTGTGTGTATCAGTAGCTCATTCCTCTTTCATGGTACATAAATACACACCAGCGTTTATTTAACCATTGCATTCAGTTCCTAGGGCTGCTGTGAAAAACTGCCACAAAATTGGTGACCTGAAACAACAGAAATTTATTCTCTCACAGTTCTGGGGCCAGGAGTCTGAAGTCCAGGCGTGGGCAGGCCCGCCCCGAAGGCGCCAGAGGAGCTTCTGCCCTGCCCCTTGCCCAGGGCCTGGAGGTGCCGCCGGCCCAGCCCCTCGGCTTGGAACCCTCACTCCAGTCTCCGCCTCCGGCTTCCCCCTGCCTTTCCCCTGTCTCTTGTGTCCTTTTCTACCTCTTATTCGGACATTCTCTTTGGATTTAGGGGCCACCCTAATCCAGTGGGACCTCATCTCGACCCTTACCTTAAACTACACCCGCAAAGACCCATCTCCAAATGAAGTCATATTCTGCAGTTCTGGGTGGACTCGAGTTTTGGGGAGACACTAAACTCACTGCGAACATCAGCCCTTGAAGAAATCGGACTGACTCTAGATTTTGGCTCTTAGGACTAAAGCTGCTATGAACATTTGTGTACAGGTTTTTGCATGGTTTGAGTTTTCATTTCTCTGGAATAAATGTCCAAGGTTACAGTTGCTGGGTTGAATAAGAGCTGCATGTTGAATTAACTTTTTTTTAAGATTAAAAAAAAATTAATTTCTCTCTCCTTCCCCTCCCACCCCCCATCCTCCGTCTGCTCTCTATGTCCATTCACTGTGTGTTCTTCTGTATCTGCTTGTATTTTGGTCAGCGGCACCGGGGATCTGTATTTTTCTTTGTTGCATCATCTTGCTGTGTCAGCTCTCTCTGTGTGTGCGGTGCCATTCCTGGGCAGGCTGCACTTTTTTTCCGCGGGGCAGCTCTCCTTGCAGGGCGCACTCCTTGCACGTGGGGCTCCCCTACGGGGGGGACATCCCTGCGTGGCACGGCACTCCTTGCGCTCATCAGCACTGTGCGTGGGCCAGCTCACCACATGGACCAGGAGGCCCTGGGTTTGAACCCTGGACCTCTCATATGGTAAATGGACGCTCTACCTGTCGAGCCAAATCTGCTTCCCTGCATGTTGAATTTTGTAAGAAGTTGCCAAAAATTTTCAGAATGGCTGCACAATTTTATATCCTACCAGCAATATAGAAGTGATGCAGGATCTCCACATTCAATTCATTTTTGAGTTCTACTCAAAATATGTTCTCTAGAGTCTCATTTTTTTTTTTGAGGTACCAGGCTTGGGGATTGAACCCGGGACCTTGTATATGGGAAGCCTGTGCTCAGCCATGGTGCCACATCAGCTCCTCTGAGTTGGTTTTTTCCTTTGCTTGTTTTTGTTTTTAGGAGGCACCGGGGACTGAACCCAGGACCTCCCATGTGGGAAGCAGGTGCTCAACCTCTTCAGCCACATCTGCTCCTCAGTTTGCTTTTGCTTCTTAAATTCCTTAGAGAAGTTTTGGACTAGAGAAAGGATCACAAACAGTGGATCAGAAGGGATCACAAACAGTGGGTTACAAGAAATCTTTCTGTTGGGATGGCATTTAATGTAATGTTCATTACATATAACTCAAAATTATCACAGTAACATAACATTTGCCACTTTAACAGTTTTGAAGTCACTGTGTATAACACTTGAGCTCAGTAACCTGTATTGTGGTACTCAGAGTTGAATCACTGTCAATAATTTACATCTGGTGTTTTTCTGCAAAGGAATCCCACAGCACTCCCCTCATCCTGCCAGTGCCCATTTTGCCTCTAGTTCCTCACTCTTTGAAGAGTTCCGGCTTCAGTGCTGTCCCGCCTAGGGCACTTTGGGTTACTGTGGGGTTTTTAGCGCCAGGCACCCCAGGAAAAAAACATGGTCTTAAACCTAACCCATTCCCGTGGGAGCGAGCCCATCAGCAGGACGTCTTGCTGAGGCTGCTTCAGCGCAGGTGTGGCCCGACCCAATCAGGATGGGTCTTAATCCTGTTCCTGGAGTACTTTATAATCAGAGTGAAATTCAGAGAGCGAGAGGGAGGC
This sequence comes from Dasypus novemcinctus, assembly GCF_030445035.2. Classification (NCBI taxonomy): domain Eukaryota; kingdom Metazoa; phylum Chordata; class Mammalia; order Cingulata; family Dasypodidae; genus Dasypus; species Dasypus novemcinctus. Next base: position 59,792,216 of record NC_080690.1, on the reverse strand, counting down.
AGGGAGGGAAGGAGCCGAGGGAAGCAAGAATCTGAAGGTCAACGGAGCCTGGAAGAGAAGGGAGAGCCGCCATGTGCATTACCATGTGCCATGACAGAGGAGCCCAGGACCGAGGACACCAGCAGCCAGCCCCGGAGCCGTCCCTGGGAAGGAAGCATCACCTCGATGATGCCCTGAGCTGCACTTTTTCTTAGCCTCAAAACCTTGAGCAAATAAATTGTTTAAGCCAACCCATTGCAAGGTATTTGCTTGAGCAGCCCAGGAAACGAAAATAGTTACAAACAACCAAAAGTCCAACTCAGGCTGACTTGATCAGTGGAGACTTGATTGGCTTACTAGACTGAGAAATCCAGAGTTAGAGGTGGGGCTTCAGGCAGAGTTGGCTTCGTAGTTTAAGACATCATGAAAACTCCAGTTTCTTTTGAGCTCTCAGATCTCCCTCCCACTGGTGGGGGCTGCTGCTCACCCTTGTAACGGGTGCCGGCAGCTCCTCAGGATTATGCCTCATTCTTCTCCAGGAGGAAGGAGAGAGTATCTTCTTCCCAGGATGCTCAGAACTGAAATTCACTGATTGCACTGGTGTAATCACCAGTGACCTGGGTCCAGGGAAGTAAACTGAGGTAAGTGGTTGCAGTGCCTTCACATACCCTGTCCCAGAGACTGGGGCCAAGTCACCTTCTCAGAACCGTTTGGATCCCTAACTGAAAAGGGGGTGCTGGGAGGGTGAGAGAGAGGTAATAGAAGCTTGGAAAGTCACACCAGGTCTGCCCTGTGGACATTTTTTGGAGGTCTCTCTTAATGTTTCAGAATTTCTGGCATGGTTTTTCAGAGTTCTTCGAGTTGAAAGGGAGAGAAAGACAAATGGATGTCCAGAAGACAGACGCAGGCACTTGGCTCAGGCTAGAGGTTTGGGGCAGAGCCATCCCTGGCTCAGGTCCAGAGGCGGGTGAAGTCCTCTGGATCGGGTCGGGCTGCCGCGCGCTGACGTGCGGGTGAAGGGCAGGTAAGGCCGGCTGCCCACGGCCCTTTCACTTTCCCAGCAGGGAACATAAAAGCCACCGTGGAGGGTCCAGGCACGGCTGCCGGAGGTGGACACGGCTCTGGAGACCACCAGCTGCGCAGCGGAGGGCAGGGCCGGCTGCAGCACGGGGCGCCGCGGGGACCCGCAGCCAAGGAGTGAGGGGAGAGGGGCTGCGGGTGAAAGGGGGTCCCCGGGCGCACCCCGCCTTTCCCCTGCATGTGCTCCGCGCCAACGCTCTGAGCATCGGGCCCCCTGCGAGTCGAAGCAGAGCGAGGGGCTTGGACCCGCGGGCGCTTCTCCTTGGCCCTCGACGCCCCTCCTGGCCTCCTGCGGGAGCGGCGCGGGGCGTCCTGGGGACGGTGGGCGTGGTGGCGCCCGGGCACTGCCTCTTCTCGCGCTGGCGCTCGCTGGACCCCCGGCCCTGGCGGCGGCCAAGCAGCTGAGGGGCCGCTACGTGAGTGGGGGCCGAGCCCCCTCCGCTCCCCGACACCCTGCACCCGCCGGTTCGGAGGAGACCGTCCCTGTGCTGCAGGCGCATCTCGCCTCTCAGGTGCAGAATTGGACCAGGAGATCTTCCCGCCGGTCCTTCCTGTCCCCCAAAAGCACAGGTACGGCCTTTGTGCCAAACACCAAAGGGCGCTACCCCCCGGGAGGAGTCCGATCCGTGCCGGGGGCAGGGTCTGGCCAGGGGGGCGCCGCCTCCTTCCAGCCCCACTAGCGCCCGCAGGCCGCTCCCTGGGTCGGTGCGCAACAAGCACAACCGTCCTTGGCCAGGCCCGCCTCGAGGCCCCGGGTCCCAGACCCGCCAGCGCGTCGGGGGTCGTGGCTCTGGGGTCCGGCCTTACCCCGACGCTGGCCCGCAGGAGGGAGAGACGCCGCGCGGGAGGCCGCGGAACGCTCCTGCCGCCAAGGACGACCTTCCCCGGCGGCGGCGAGGCCCGGCGCGCCCCCGACTGCAGCCCGGGCCCCGGCCCAGCCCCGCGCGCCGCTCCGCCTCGCGTCTCGGGCCATCGCCGACGCCCCGGCCCTGCGGAGCCTGCTCAGCCCCGACGGCTGCCCGCGCCCCCCGGACCGTGCGGTGGCAGGCGGCCGCGGGGCGGGACGCGGCGGCGCGCGGGAGCGCCCCCGCCTCCCAGCCAGGCCCCCGCCTCTGCGAGTGGGCCCCGCCTGGCGGAGAGACCCGTCCTGGCTCGGTTCGCGTCCTCTGGGCGTCCACCGAATACGGGACTTGTGCGCGGCACGGAGGGTGCGGGGTCCCGCGCGCTCGCCGCGGCGCCGCTCCGCTCTGCGCGGTCTTCACCGCGCTCCTCCTCCTCCTCCAGCTGGAGCGGATCCGGCCAGGCTCCTCCAGGAAGCCCCTCCGGCCCCCTGGGAGGCGTCACAAAGCACACAGAGCCGCGAGCGCAGCAGGCGGGAGGGTGGTTAGACCGCAGGCAGGACCGTGCGAGGGGACACGGGACGAGACACTTGGAGCAGCTGAGGCTCTGGGTGGGTGTGCCGGTGGGGGAGTTCCTCGTAAGGAAAACCCGGACGCAGCCCCAGTCCTCCCCTTCCCGGGCCCAGCGCTGGCCTCGGTGTCACGAAGCCGCGGTCATCTGCCACCTCCTGCGCCTGCTCACGTGGGAGCTCGGGCTGGTGGCGTTTCCCGGGCCTCGTCTCTGATCCTGCCCGGCTCGTCCTGGGATCTGAAACGCTCCACGCCATTGGCTGCCGCGCGCGGCCCCCCTTTCCCCACTGGTCAGTCGGTTCTCGGCCGATGGGCGGGAGATTCGAGCTCTTCTCCACCGTTAATGGCCAGGCCTGGAGCCTCCTGTGCTGGGTGCAAGAGGCGCTTCCAGATGGGAAACTCAGTTCCCCGGAAGTAGCTTTATTTCCATGGGAAGCATTGCCCGAAACTCTTCCGGGGGTCGGGTCTGGCAGGAGAAGACTTGAGTCCTTGGTCCTCCTTGGCCTCTGACCCCCTCGTGGCCATGGACCAGACTTTGCTTCTGTAGATATCAGGACGGCCTCCTCTGAGAGTCTTTGAATCTGACTCTTGGATCACCCCCACCTGAGGAAGCCTTGTTCCTTGAGGGATTTGGTACTGAACAGGCCAAGAGTCCCTAAAATAATGTAATATTTCTTTGATTCTGTTATTTATATGGACTTTTTCTGTCAATTTGCTGTGCTTATATGCTATTCTGTCTTCTGTTTTTAATTTGTTACCAATTGCTGAATAGTGTTTCTTTTGGCAGCTATTGTTTCTCATGTGATCACTGAGGTACATGGCTCAGAAAAACAGTGCTGAGCCAAGGAGCCAGGTGGCCTGAATTTCCATTCTGACCCTACTACTTAGTTACAGTGTAACTCCCGGCAGATTACTTTTTCTGAGCCTGTGTCCTCAGCTATACCACATCTGTACTTTGGTTATTATACCTCTCTTGCAAATGAGTAGTGCAGGCTGAAATAGTGTTTGTGAAGCCTCCAGCCCAGAGCACATGTGAATTTAATAAATGGTCTCCATTAAATAATCACACATATATGAATACACAGCTGTATTGTGTTTTCTTGTCCAAATCTGTGGGTTAGCAAGTGAGCAGATACTTTATTGCTGGCTGCACATCTCTTTCCCAAGGTCATAGTTAGTGAGGGTCGGAGTCAGGTTAGAACACAAACCCTTTGACTCCAGAATCCATGTTCTTAACAACTTGACTAAACTACCTTTCTAAGTAAAAAAGCCTTGATGTTCAGGGATTTTGAGAAAGTGTGTCAATTTGCAAAATTCACCACTGCTGCAACATTGCTGCACTGTCTCTTACTTCCCTGATTTAAGTCCCTGCGATTGGCAGAAACTGACAAATACTTTAAAAGGGACTTTGGCATATCCCTGCTTTTGAAACATTAGTTTGTATCACAGCTTAAAAGTTTTTCCAAATCTCTGGGACAATGAGGACTCCATCCAGTATGGGTGAAGGAAAGAGGTGGGAGTCAAGTGTCAAAAAGGATTTAGCACTTTCTCCTCTCCAAGAAATTCAGACTTCCAGGGAGATGGCAGATTAGAGGGACACAGGACTTAACTTCTCTCCCCGAAAAATAGCTAGAGGATAGAAACAGTCTGGAAAATAATGGTCTAGGGTTTAGGACATCAGGAGAAGGCTGGACACCACCCAGAAGAGAGAAGGTCAAAGGAAATGAATCTCGACAGCAAAACTGTGAGTTAAAAGCTGCAGCTGCTGGCACCCATCCCCCACCCTCAGAGCAGACAGCTTGAATCCTCTGGCCAGAGGCTACGGACAGAGGGGACTCCAGGGTTCTACCACCTCAGGAAAGGGGAGAGAGAGGGATGTAGGCTAAGGCTGATTAACTTTTGGCCAACAAATTCGGTCTACTGTGTCCCGTGAGCACTTTCAGGCGGAATGGCGCTGCATCATTCTGTGCCTTGGGAGCCGGCAGGGCATGAAAGAGATCCAGCTCTCACGAGCAGCCTCCCTCCTGACCAGGACTGGTTGCAGGGGTGCAGAGGGGAGTGGGATTATTTCCTGCCTGGGAAAAGGGAGGGGGCTGCTGGCAAAGGTTGCAGAACAGCCTCAGAGGAAGTTTGGTCTGAGAGGCTCTGAGCAGCCTCGAGGCAGAATCCTCGCTCACGCTGGTGTGGTGGTGTGGTGGGTGTTGCAGCGAACACACGCCAACCACAGTTTGAATTGAGAGGGCTGCTGAAGATCACCACCTGCTGGCAGGCCAAGGAAGTGCATGTGAGGAAATTGAAAGAATTAAGAGAGGCTTTTTCCTGCCTTTATATCCAAAGGTCCTTGGAAGTGGGTCTGCAACCCGTTACTGGGTCCATGGCCTGGATATGAGCAACTAACAGGGGCAATCCTAAAAACCTGGAACAGGTTGAACCAAGAATCAAAGAACAGCAGTAATACGTAGCCTCCTTCCACTAAATCCCTTTGAAAGAGAAACTGAACATCAGAGTAAACTCACCATCCTAATGAGATGCCTAGACATCTTAAATAAGTTACAGGAAGGATTCTTTTCTTTTTTTCTCCACTGCTCTGTTCTTGGCATTTTGTACAGTTCCTGGCATGAAAAATAGGGGCTGAAAAATACTTATTGAATGAACGAATGTTTGTCCCAAACTAATCTGTTCCTGTTGGAGTACTTGGCCATGCCCCAATTCCTTAGCAGAGCCTAGAGTTCCTGGATCCTTCTATGCCTGGAAAATTAAGATTTGGGGGCAAACTTCCCTCACTTTTTCTCTCTTGGTTCCAGGTGGGGAAAGGTAGAGGAGAGCTGGTCTCCTCTCCCGCCCGCAGCATCCCTCTCCCTGTGTCTTCTCCCCTCCTCTAAATGTCCCCTCCTGGTCAGGCGGTCCCTGCCCTGGCCCTGGAACTGCCTTGCTCAGGAACTCACCTACATGTAGGCCATCATCAAGTCCATGTCCGTCTCTTTTGATCCAGCTTCTCACCTGGCTCACCTGCCCCACCCTGCTCCATGCTTCCCCAGCCCCCCCGGGGGGGGGGGCCCTGACACCTGGTGGCAGGTGTTGACCTCAGACTGCTCTTTCACTTTCCTACATCAACTGGGACTGCCCATCTGTTCAGGTTAAAAGCTGCATCATGGAGCTCAAGCAGGGATTGGACCCAGGTGGAGCTGGAAATTCAGAGACATAGCCGAGGACCAAGCAGCCGGCTGAGACCAGAAGAGACTGAGGCTGGAGATGCCACACTAGCCTGAGAGAGCCCCCGGTGACAGCCTCTGTGTGGACACCCAGATCTGCCTCCTGCTGACAGAGACCAGAGCCCGCTGGCTGAAGCTGGGCGAGCCTCCCGCAGGAGAGTCCTTGACCTTTCCTCCCCACAGCCCCCTTCATCCCGACCCTCTGCACCCCCCATCTCTCTATCCTTCCATCACACAGTCACGGCCGTGGGCCGTGCCCTGGCACCAAGCCGTGGGGCTGACCTGCCCAGGAGCCGTTCCTATCCCTACCAGGGGCAAGGGGCTGCCACAAGCCCTATTCAAGTCTCTGTCCCCGCAGGAGCTGCAGACCTTCAAGAAGGCGGGGGATGCCATTGTGAGTCTCTCCACCGTCCCTCCTGCTACCGGCTAACCTCTACCCCTCCCTGCTTTACGCTGCTGAAAGCAGACCCGCACCTGCCTTCCCCAGGCTATCTGCCACCCTTCCTGCAGTGGCTACCTCGCGTCCTCCTGCAGCAGGGGCGCATCCTTTCGTGAGTGTCCCTCCTCCTGCTGCTAGCCATCTCCAGTCCCGCTGGAGTGGTCTGGCCTACATCCCTCCTGCTGCGAGCTGGCTTCTGCCCTTCCTCTCTAGGAAGAGTCGCTCTTGCTGAAGGACTGGAGCCACAACTCCCACCTCTTCCCCAGCACCTGGGGCCTGAGGGAACCACAGGTGAGTTGGGATTCGGGGCCATTCCTGGCCCTACCTGCGCCTCTTCATCTGGCTCACCAGCCTCCTTCTACCTAGCCCCTCACCTACCCCCCAATCTGTCACCTTTCTCTGTTCTCTCTCACCTGTCCCCCCTCACCTGCTCCTGCTCCCCTCACCTGTCCCCTTCACCTGTCCCCCTCACCTGCCCCCTCACCTGTCCCCTCACCTGCTCCCCTCACCTGTCCCCCTCACCTGCCCCCACTCACCTGTCCCCCTCACCTGTTCCCCTCACCTGTCCCCCTCACCTGTCCCCCCTCACCTGCTCCCCTCACCTGTCTCCTCTTCACCTGCCGCCTCACCTGCTCCCCTCACCTGTCTCCTCTCACCTGTCCCCCTCACCTGCTCCCCTCACCTGTCTCCTCTCACCTGTCCCCCCTCACCTGCTCCCCTCACCTGTTCCCCCTCACCTGTCCCCCTCACCTGTCCCCCTTACCTGTCCCCCCTCACCTGACCCCTCACCTGCTCCCCTCACCTGTCCCCCCTCACCTGTTCCCCTCATCTGTCCCCCTCACCTGTCCCCCCTCACCTGCTCCCCTCACCTGTCTCCTCTTCACCTGCCCCCTCACCTGCTCCCCTCACCTGTCTCCTCTTCACCTGCCCCCTCACCTGCTCCCCTCACCTGTCTCCTCTTCACCTGCCCCCTCACCTGCTCCCCTCACCTGTCTCCTCTCACCTGTCCCCCCTCACCTGTCCCCCTCACCTGTCCCCCTCACCTGCTCCCCTCACCTGCCTGCTGTCTCCTGTCCTCAGAGGTGGGAGCGCCCCGTGGCCTTGGAGGCTGAGCTGGCCCTGACGCTGCAGGTCCTGGAGGCCACGACCGACTCGGCCCTGGGGGCCGTCCTGGACCAGCCCCTGCACACGCTGCGCCGGCGTCCGCTCCGCTCGGGGCGCCCGGGCTGCGGCCTGTGGGCTGGGACACCCCCGCTTTGCGCGCTGTCGCGGCCTCACCCCCGCCCTCCTCTGCCCGCAGGTCGCCGCTGGGCCCGCAGCAGGCCTCAGGCCCCAGGGCCGCCTCCGCCACTGGCTGCGCCGGCTCCACGAGGCCCCGAAGAAGGTGAGTGGCCGGCGGGGCCGGGGCCGAGGTCCTGTGTGGGGAGGGGCCCGTGGCCGGGCAGCGGGAAGCCACCGCCTCGCCTCTCCCCAGGAGTCCCCGAGCTGCCTGGAAGCCTCTGTCACCTTCAACCTCTTCCGCCTCCTCCTGTGGGACCTGAAGTGCGTGGCCGGCGGGGACCTGTGTGCCTGATGCCTCGTTCCAGCCTCCAGCCTACCCTCACCCCTGAGGTATGACACACTCAGCCACGACTTCTCTTAAGTTGTTGAATCCCAAGTGCCATTTGTGCATTCATGTACGTGGAGTCTCAAACTCAGACCCAGGGACGCGGACTTGGCCCAATGGATAGAGCATCCGCCTACCACACAGGAGGTCCAGGGTTCAAACCCAGGGCCTCCTGACCCGTGTGCAGCTGGCCCACAGCAGTGCTGATGCACGCAAGGAGTGCCCTGCCACGCAGGGGTGTCCCCGCGTAGGGGAGCCCCACACGCAAGGTGTGTGCCCCATAAGGAGAGCCGCCCTATGTGAAAAAAGCTCAGCCTGCCCAGGAGTGGCGCCGCATGCACGGAGAGCTGACACAGCAAGATGACGCAACAAAGAGACACAGATTCCAGATGCCGATGACAGGAATGCAAGCAGACACAGAAGAACACACAGCGAGTGGACACAGAGCAGACACCTGGGGGAGGGAGCATGGGGAAGGGGAGAGAAATAAAAAATAAATAAATAAATCTCAAACTCAGACCCAATAAAATATTTTTATTTTATTTTATTTTTCAAACTGTGCAAATAAACACTGAGGAGAAGAAACAGTTGTCAGGCTATGGATGTTTTTGTGTGCATGACTTCTCTCTTGCTGCCATAACAAATGACCACAAACTTAGCGGCTGCAAACCGCGCACATTTGTGACCTGCCGGTGCTCGGGGCCGGAAGGCTGGGCCAGCTCAGCTGGTTCTCAGCTTCTGGTGTCGCAGGGCCAAAATCGAGAGGCCGGCTGCCCCGGCTTTCATCGGGAGGGTCTGGAAAGAAGCTGCCTCTGGACCTGGTCAGGTTGCTTGGCAAAATTTCGTTCCTTAGTTCCAATTCCTTGCTGGCTGCAGGGGGTGGTAGGCATCCTTCCCTCCTGCGCCCCCACATGGGCCCCGCATCTCAGAGCCAGCAATGGTGCACCCCAGCCTTCTCGGGCTTAGCACCCCCTATTTCTCATTTGCCTCCCGCTGGAGAACGTTCTCCGCTTTTTTTTTTTGCAGATTTTATTTTTTATTTATTTCTCTCAACCCCCCCCCCAAGTTGTCTGCTCTCTGTGTCCATTCGCTGTGTGTTCTTCTGTGTCCGCTTCTATTCTTGTCAGCAGCACCAGGAGTCTGTGTGTCTTTTTGTTGTGTCATCTTGCTGCGTCAGCTCCCTGCTTTTAATGGTTTATGGGATTAGATTGGGCCCAGCTGGATAATCCGGGATTGTCTCCCTGTTTTCAAGTTCGCACATTTTATTTGTTTTTGTAGTAGTTTTTAAGTGTCCATACACTTGAACTACCTCTGCAACGTCTGCAAAGGCCTTTTGCCATGTCATGGGAGACATTTGCGGGCTCCTGGGACTAGGGTGTAGGCATCTTTGGGGGGGCATTGTTTGGCCTACCCCGGTCTGTATGTGATTGTGTGCGGTCTGTGTGTGACACCCCAGCAGGTGTGTCAGGGGATCACTTAGAAGCATTTTGTTATAAATAAAATAATATTAAGTAAAATTGCCGTATTAAGAAGAGCAATTATTGCCCCACATGATGGGAAGTCTAGAGGTCAAAGCCGGCGGGGCCCATCGGAAGCTGTGCTGCCCAGTGTGGTGCTGAGGGGCCACAGCACTGAGCGCGGGAAGTGTGGCTAGTACAAAATGAGCTGTGCTGCAAGAGGAAAATATCCTCTGGATTTTGAAGATTTGCTGGGAAAAACAAAATTAAAAATATTTCATGAATAATTTCTATATTGATCACATATTGAAATGACAACGTTTTAGATATATTGGGCTATGCCAAATATAAAAATTAATATTATGTGTTTCTTTTTACTTTTTAAGCATGCCTATTAGAAAATTTTAAATTACATGTGTGACTCACATTTGTAGTTGACGTAATCTTATACAGTGCTGTTTTTGAGGGAATGTTGTCACAGTGGGCTCAGGCTCTTTCCATCAGGCTGTTCCTCCATCCTCATTGTACAAATTTTGTACCCCCACCCCTTGATCATAATATGGCTGCTGCAGCTCCTGCCATTGCATGATCATATAACTGTCTCCAAAGCAGGAAGAGCAGAGTGGTGGAGACTTTTCAAAAGCAACTACATGTTCATAATTATTTTTTGTTCTCCCCTGCTCTTCCATACCCCTTCTCCACTCTTCCTTTGCTTACAGAACCCCTAAGTTGTAAGTGGGTTTGTGGATGCTCGACTAAACACTACATTTCCCAGTCTCCCCTGTACCTAAGAGTGACTATGAGACTAAGTTATGGTCAGTGAATATGAACACCTTGTAAGTTATTTATTAAAGTGAATGGGGGGAAGCAGATGTGGCTCCAGTGATTGGGCTCCTGCCTACCACATGGGAGGTCCCTGGTTCATTTCCTGGTGCCTCCTAAAGAAGACAGTGAGCTGGCACAACGGGCAGGCTCGGCAAGCTGACACAACAAGATGACGCAACAAGAGACACAAGAAGAAAAACCTAACGAGAGACAAAATAAGGCAGGGAGTGGAGGTGGTTTAAGTGATTAGGAGCTTCCTTCCCATATCGGAGGTCCCGGGTTCAGTCTCTTGATGCCTCCTAGAGAAACAAAGACAAACACACACAGCAAGTACAAACAATGAGGGGGTAGGGAGAGATAAATAAAATAAATCTTTAAAAATAAATAAAAATAAATGAATGCGAATGTTCTCTTTCTCCTTTCTTTTGGATGACAGAAGTGGGAGAAGCCAAATTATTTTGTCTTCAATTTGCTATGATATTTTTGGTGGATATAGACTTGTGTTAATAGTTTTCTTTCAATACATTAAAGATTCAAGGGGGAGGAGCAGTTGTAGCTCAAGTGGTTGAGTGCCTGCTGCTCAGTGGTTGAGCACCTGCTTCCCATGTACACAGTCTGGGGCTTGATCCCCGGTACCTCTTTTTTTTTTTTTAAGATTTATTTTTTATTTATTTCTCCCCCCCCCTCCCAAGTTCTCTGCTCTCTGTGTCCATTCACTGTGTGTTCTTCCGTGTCCACTTGTATTCTTGTCAGCGGTACCGGGAATCTGTGTCTCTTTTTGTTGGGTCATCCTGCTATGTCAGCTCTCTGTGTGTGTGGCGCCACTCCTGGGCAGGCTACACTTTTTCCATGCAGGGCGGCTCTCCTTATGGGGTGCAATCCTTGTGCATGGGGCCCCCTATACGGGGGAAACCCCTGCATGGCACAGCACTCCTTGCACACATCAGTGCTGCACGTGGGCCAGCTCACCACACGGGTCAGGAGGCCCTGGGTTTGAGCCTGCACCTCCCATGTGGTAGGCGGATGCTCTATCTATTGAGCCAAATCTGCTTCCCCTCAGTACCTCTTTAAAAAAAAAAGATTCAAGGGGATTTTTATTTTTATTTTTTAAAAATTTATTTATTTCTTCCCCTGTTCCTCCCATTGTCTGCTCTCTGTGTGTTCTGTGTCTGCTTGTCTTCTCTTTAGGTGGCTCTGGGAACCAGTCCTGGGACTTCTGGAGTGGGAGAGAGGCAATTATTCTCTTGTGCCACCTCAGCTCCTTCTTCTGCTACATCTTATTGTCTCTCCTCTGTGTCTCTTGTTGTGTCATCTTACTGCATCATCTTGCTGTGCCAGCTGTGTCAGCCGGCACTCCTGCGTGGGGCAGCCTGGGCCTGGCTGGCGTTCTCACATGGGCCGGCACTCCGCATGGGCCAGCACTCCGCATGGGCCAGCTTGCCCTCACAGGAGGCCCTGGGCATGGAACCCTGGACCTCCTATATGGTAGACGGGAGCCCAATTGCTTGAGCCACATCCGTTTCCCTCAGAGGGATTTTTAAATACTACATTTTGTTCATCCATTCATCTGTTGATGGACACTTGGGTTGCTTCCACGTTTTGGCTTCCGTGAATAATGCTGTGATGTGAACAAGAGCATATAAATATCAGTTTTTTGGGATACATACCTATGAGTGGAATTGCTGAGTCATATGATAATTCTATGTTGATATATGGACTCTAATTTTTTAGAAAAGGAAACAGTTAATGTAAGCTAATTTGAAAATTGGGAGGACTGACCACTGTGCAACTTGATTTTCTCCAAATAAAATAGGGACCCTGCAATAGATAGAGGTTACTGGGTGCCTGGGACACTTCCCTCCATCTGGTTCGTCAGTGCTATTGCACACCAGAGTTCAGTGGTGTCTCCAACCCTGGACACTGGAACCGTAAATCAGGGTCGATGGGACAGGGAGTGGGAGTCACTGGAGTGGAAGAGAGAAGAGGCCACATGGAAACTGAAAGATGCTCTAGTTTTAAATAACATGTCCAAAAGTAACCGCGTGTTCATAGTTATTCTTTGTTCTCCCCTGCCCTCTTTTTTCAAAAAGATTTATTTATTTATTTTTATTTCTCTCCTCTCCCCCCCAACCCCCCACTGTCTGTTCTCTGTGTCTATTTGCTGCATCTTCTTTGTCCGCAGCACGGGAATCTGTGTTTCTTTTTGTTGCATCATCTTGCTGTGTCAGCTCTCCGTGTGCGAGGCGTGCGCGGCACCATTCCTGGGCAGGCTGCACTTTCTTTCGCGCTGGGCGGCTCTCCTTACGGGGCGCACTCCTTGCGCGTGGGGCTCCCCTACGCGGGGGACACCCCTGCGTGGCAGGGCACTCCTTGCACGCATCAGCACTGCGCATGGGCCAGCTCCACACGGGTGAAGGAGGCCCGGGGTTTGAACCGCGGACCTCCCATGTGGTAGACAAATGCCCTAACCACTGGGCCAAGTCCACTTTCCTCCCCTGCCCTCTTGATGAAAACTTGGCAATGTTGACACTGTGGCAAAAGAAAGAAATCGATCCCTTTTAGAGTCCATTTACATTGCTCATGCTCTAATGACAGCTTTAGCATTTTTTCTAAAGTTAGAGTTTTTTTTTTGCTTTCTTTTCCTTTATGATGTCTGTGGTTTAGTAGGGAGGCGGCCACTTGCTCATCCCATCAGGAAGTTTCTGATAGTTCATCAGTTCCTTTCCAGCCCCTTCCAGGCTGGTGATAATGGGGGAGATGAAGGAAGGCAGAGCCCTGGAGCCAGGAGAGATGGGAGAGGGCAGCGAGGTGAGCCCGATTTCCCAGGATGCTGACTTGTCCATCTTAGCTCAGGCTAAGACAGGAACTTCCAAGCAGAGGGTTTACAGGGGCTCCCGGGAGCTGGGCCTGCAAGGCTGGAATAGGCGGGAGATGCTGACTCACAGGAACCCCAGTCTCACCTGAGCCTAGAGGGAGCTTGGCGCTGACGGGCCCTTGAGAACGGTCCCGACTTGACACGAGCACGTTGGGCCTCTGTATCTCCGCGTCAGTCAGTTATCAGGTTTGGGTTTACCTCTGGGATTGGGATAGAACCTTGGGCAGATTCCTGCGGATGAGGAAAATTCCCGTGGAGAGACCCGGCTGTGAGCTGTCAGCAGCTCTGCTCCGACGGCCCCAGACCCACTACAGCCCACCCGCCTGCGTCACTCTACTCACCCGCTACAGCCCACCCACCTGCGTAACTCTACTCACCCGCTACAGCCCACCCGCCTGGGTCGCTCTACTCACCCGCTAGGGCCCACCCGCCTGGGTCGCTCTACTCACCCGCTACAGCCCACCCGCCTGGGTCGCTCTACTCACCCGCTACAGCCCACCCGCCTGGGTCGCTCTACTCACCCGCTAGGGCCCACCCGCCTGGGTCGCTCTACTCACCCGCTAGGGCCCACCCGCCTGGGTCGCTCTACTCACCCGCTAGGGCCCACCCGCCTGGGTCGCTCTACTCACCCGCTAGGGCCCACCCGCCTGGGTCGCTCTACTCACCCGCTACGGCCCACCCGCCTGGGTCGCTCTACTCACCTGCTACGGCCCACCCGCCTGCGTCACTCTACTCACCCGCTACGGCCCACCCGCCTGGGTCGCTCTACTCACCCGCTACGGCCCACCCGCCTGGGTCGCTCTACTCACCCGCTACGGCCCACCCGCCTGGGTGGCTCTACTCACCGGCTACTCGGCCCACTCATCCCATCTGGGAGCAGCCTTTTCAGGATCCTGGTTGGTTCTTTCCAGGGGGAACTCACAAGAGAAGGGTGAGGAGGCCCGTCCACACTCCCTCTTCTGCAGCTGTCGCAGAAGCGTAACCGATGCTCCTCACCTGCCGCCACCACGCGCTCTGGAGTCCCTCCACCGCGACGAGCACCTGCTCCAGGCGACGGGCCTGACGGGGGAGCCAGCTCTTACCCCTGAGCGGCCTGAGCCTCCGCTGCCACGACCTCAGCCTGTGCCCTTGGTCTGCTCGCTTTTTGTTGAAACTGGTCGGGGGGTAACTGGAAAGGGCCACCGTGTAGCGGAAGCCCCCCTCCTCCCACGCCCAGGCCCAGCACCCCGCCGAGTGCCGCGCTCTCCTGGCGGGAAGGACACGGCGACCGCGAGGCCGGCAGAGGGCGCGGAGAGGGTTCCGTGGTGTTCCCCCTGCAGGCCAGATGGAAAGACCCCCGTGGGCACCTCGGCCTCTGGGCTGCAGGGCTACACGCCTGGTGACAGGAAGCACCGACTCCTAAGGCGGGCCAGTGGGGGCATCAGTCAGCCCCAGGGTGCCCATGCAAAATGCCAGGAACTGGTTGGTTTCTATAAAGGGCATTTATTTGGGGTAGGAGCTTACAGACACCAGGCCATAAGGCACAAGTTACTTCCCTCACCAAAGCCTATTGGAGCAAGAAGGCTGCCGACGTCTGCGAGGGCTCAGGCTTCCCGGGTTCCTACGTTCCTGGGGCTTGCTTTTCTCTGGCTTCAAGGTTCCTTCCTTCCTGGGCTGGCTTCTCTTTCCTCTGCGTGCTGACTTCCCAGGGCTCCAGTTTAAGTCTTCAGCATCAAACTCCAACATCAAAACTCCAGCATCAGAAACCCTCAGCTCTGTTCTTCACCCTGCCTTTTATCCGTGGGTTCCCACCCACCAAGGGGTAGGGACTCAATGCCCTAATCATAACTCAGTCATGCCCAGGTACAGATCAGATTACAAGCATAATCCAGTATTTCTTTTTGGAATTCATCAATTACTTCAAACTGCTCCAGTGGGCGTGATGGCAAATCCCGGCATTTCAGCTCCCATCCCATGGCTCCCACAGTGTTTTTCTACCTCTTGGAAAACCACAGAGTGGCGGCTGATTGGGTGGGGGGACGTGCACAGATGGTGCTCCCCCCTCAGAGTCTCTGTCCCTGCAGCTCTTTAGGGTCTCTTCGTGCCCCGCAGGCCCCCAGCTCCTGGATGGTGGGGTCTGTACAGGGGATCCCACTTCAGCACTTCCTTTGCTGTAAAGTGTGTCCCTGGGTCCACCAGATCCTTTGTTGATGGATCAAAGTTCTGTAATCCTTCTGACCTTGAGGGCAGGAAAGGCAGACCACGGCTGGAACGGCGCAGTCGAGATGAGTCTCCAGCCTGTCGGGGCAGGGGGGCTGCGAGCAGTCAGCTCCCCACCACGGAGCGGGTGGCCGTCTTGGGGGACGGTGCTGGTGGCTGGCAGGTGGACACTCAGCAGCGGCAGCTGCTGGGCCGGCTGTGGTGAGTGGGAGCTCAGGCCGTGGGGACCACGCGTGGACTATGTCCCACCTCTCAGGGCCTCTCCTGCGCCAGGAGCAGGGCGGCCGATGACAGAGGTTGCCTGAGCCCCTGGCCGAGTCACCATTTCCATTTCGTAGTGGATCTCTCCAGCAGTTAATGAAGGAATCTTCATGCTTTTTTTTTTTTTTTTTTTTAATTTTTTTATTTTTTATTGACTTTGTAATAATATTACATTAAAAATATATATGTGAGGTCCCATTCAACCCCACCCCCCCACCCCCCCCTCTCCCCCCCCCCAACAACACTCGTTCCCATCATCATGACACATCCATTGGATTTGGTAAGTACATCTTTGGGCACCTCTGCACCTCATATACATTGGTTCACATCATGGCCCATACTCTCCTCTATTCCATCATGTAGGCCCTGTGAGGATTTACAATGTCCGGTGATTACCTCTGAAGCACCATCCAGGGCAGCTCCATGTCCCGAAGACGCCTCCACCTCTCATCTCTTCCTGCCTTTCCCCATACCCTTTGTCCATTATGTCCACTTTTCCCAATCCAATGCCACCTCTTCTATGTGGACACTGGATTGGTTGTGTCCATTGCACCTTTATGTCAAGAGGAGGCTCAGATTCCACCTGGATGCTGGATGCAATCCTCCCATTTTCAGTTGTAATCACTCTAGGCTCCATGGTGTGGTGGTTGTCCTTCTTCACCTCCATCTTAGCTGAGTGTGGTAAGTCCAATAAATCAGATTGTAGGTGCTGGAGTCTGTTGAGGCTCAGGATCTGGCTATCACATTGTCAGTCCAGAGATTCAAATCCCCTAAATATATCTTAAACCCCAACATTAACTGCACCTCCAGCACATTAGCATGAAAGTCTTATGAAGGGAGATCCCATCTGAGTCCAGATTCATCACACATAAACACCATTTCCAAAGAGGGGCCATCTGCCCTGGTAGTTAACCCCATCGGCCATGACCATAACTCCCATGGGTCTCTTTAGCCCTCAAAGGAACCAATATCTGGGGGTTGTATCTGCTTTATCTGTCTCTCTGACTCTGCTCAGTTGTGCATGAGGGCAAACCTTCTGCCAGCCTCCAGACTCTTTTTTAGAAACTCGTAGCCATATAAACTCATTTCTCCTTTCCATTTCCCCCTTACTTTAGGTCAAACAGCATTTTAAAGTCATGGTATTTTATGTAGACATGGATATTCTGCTGATCCGCATTGAACCTTCCGTATAAGGTCATTTTCCAGTTGCATCATCAGTTGGTAGTTGATAGTGGTCCCTCGTTGCCAGGGAGGCTCATCCCCGGGTGTCATGTCCCACGCTGGGGGGAAGGCATTGCATTTACAAGAATCTTCATGCTTTGTGCCTGTCCTCTCCCACATGTCCATCCATCTACCTCTTCCCCAAATGTCCTCACAGGCTCATCCGTTAGCGTCCTGGCCGCTGACCATGGACCAGGGCCCTTTGCCACTGCTCATGAGCTCATGCAAGCGTCACCTTGGGGTTGTTCTCTTTCCACATAAAGTGGGTGATCAGCTTCCAGAAGGTTTACTGGGAAGGTCTCTAACCAAGGGCTTGTGAGAAGGCGAGGAAGCAGAGGGCAATCCAGAGAGTTAGCCCATCCCACGATGAGCTCTGCCACTTAGACGGTCCCTTAGAGTTGTCCCAAATTGCACCAGGGTCCCAGGCTTGGTACCTCTGTGTCAGCCAATCATTGGCCATTTTGAGGCCAGGCGGTTCCCCGTGGCTGACGGTGCTTCCAACTAGCCGTTAACAGCAGGGATCTGAGCGTGTGGGTTCTGGGAAGGGGGCTTGGGCAGGGGACAATCATATCTCCCACAGAGCTGGAGCTCTAGACCTCTCCACTGCATCAACGTATTCACCTGGTTGTACATTTTTGCAAAGTCAGCAAAATAAAATATTTTCCTAAAAGGAACCCCTAAGTTGTGTGAGTTTCAGGCCCCACTAAACTGAATCTGTCCCCATATGCAGGGACAATTCAAATCAGTCAATCCATGATGAGTATAGATTGTGTATAAAGACTGAGCTGCTGTAACAAAAGAGACCCGTAAATACAGTGGCTTTGAAAGCACAGACATGTAATTGGCCACCACCTCACAGTCCCAGGGTGAGGGATCCACTGGCAGGATGATGCTACTCCACTCAGTCATCCGGGGATCAAGGTTCCTTCCAGATTTTTGCTCCACAATCCCCAAAGACGGGGCGCTCTTCCCCATTTTCTTGTACTGGACCTCACGGCATTCTTACGAAGCCCATGGATCCTTCTCAAAATAAAAGAAAATGCACGGGACAAAGGAATCTGGTTTTTCATTGTAACAGTTATCAAAATATTTTTTAAAACTCTGATACAGTGCTCCTACATTAATGCATTCGATGAAAAGTAACCAGTGACTGCTTTAGTAACTACTGCAGCTTAAACAGAGCGATGAACCTGAAGGATATTTTAAGATGCCTGCTAGAAAAGAATGTGCTATAAAAATATCTGATTTCTTTCAGTGACAAAGTCACATGTGTGCTAACCCGACTGTGATTTGTTGCCTACATTTGTCAGGGGAATGTGGTAGCCCAATAACGGCCCCCAAAGATGCCCACGTCCCACTCCAGAGCCCATGACTATGTCCCCTTATATGGCAAAGGGCGGAAGGGTCACGATTATATCTGCAGATGTGGTTAAATTAAGGATCATGAGATGGGCAGATTACCCTGGAATATCAGGGTGGACCCAATGTGATCACAAGGGTCCTTCTAAGAGGGACGTATGACGGCTAGCGTCAGGAGGAGGAGATGCGAAGTTGGAAGCAAGGGGTTGGAGAGATATGAGGAAGAGTCCAGAAGTCAAGGAATGCAGGTGGTCTCTAGAAGATGAAAAAGGCAAGGAAATGGATTTCCCCCTATTACCTCCAAAAGAACACAGGCAGCCCTGCAGACATCTTTTTTGGGGGAACTGAACCCGGGACCTCCCATCTGGAAGGGAAGCACAATGCTTGAGCCACCCCTGCTCCCTGCTTGTTGCGTCTGTCATTGTATTTCCTTGTTGCGTCTCTTCATTATGTCAGCTCACCACGCCAGCTTGCTGTCTTGCTTGTCTTCTTTAGGAGGCACCAGGAACCGAACCTGGGACCTCCCATGTGGTAGGTGGGTGCCCAACTGTTTGAGCCACATCCGCTTCCCCCTGCAGACATCTTGATTTCAGAATTCTGACCTCCAGAGGTAGGAGAAAAGAAATGCGTGTTATTTTAAGCCCCCACATTTGTGGTCATTTGTTCTGGCAGCAGCAGGACCCAATACAGGAAGGCAGTGTCTAATTTCTTTTAGAGGTTAGTTGAAAATAAAGACGTAATTTTTTTGCTCTTCCAGGTTCACAAGTCCACCCTGGATTCAGGTGTCCTGAGTGAGTCCAGTGCTTCTTTTATTATTATTATTATTATTATTATTATTCAAATAGTTCTTTGGGGGGGATTCATGCTCCTTATACTTTTATCCCTCTGTCCCTTTCCCCTCCTTCAGGTCTCCACTCAGCTGTCGCCTTCTCCAATGCCCTCTTGAAGAGCCCCCGCCCCTGCACACCTGGCCCCACCCCCTGCCTCATTTTTTCAAGCACACTTCTTACTATCTGGCGTCATATATATTTAATTTATTACCTTGTTATTGTCTGACTCCCGCTGGAATGTCAGCTCCACGGGGGCATTTTTGTGGGTTTTGTTCATTGCTGAATTCCTCAGTGCCTAGAACGTGCCTGGCTGATAGGAAGTGCTCAATAAATGCTCGTTGAATCAATGATGGAAGGAAAGGGGGGGAGGGAATAAGAAAGAAAGACGGAAGGAAGGAAAGAAGGGAGGGAGGGAGAGGCACATCACACCCTCCTCGGAAGACCTCAGCTGCATGTGAATTCCTCAGCAGACACTTTTGTCCCCACGTCCCTCCCCTGGATGCCAGGCTGGGGGAGGGGCGCCTGGTCCTGTCCTTTGGACCCGGCTGTCCCCGCCTTTCTGACCTCCCCCCTCGCCCCCGTGCGTCCTTCCCTGGTTGTCTCCCCTCCTTCCAGCACCTCCCTCTAGGAACCTAGCCCCTTCGTGGGCGTTTGGCAGCCCCCATCCCCGCCGGGCGGCCCAGCCCTGAGCGCTGCCCTGCTCCCGACGCGCCTGCCTGGGGCAAACCCCGGGTCCGTGGGGTTTCTCTTTCCATCCACTGCTCCCCGGCTCCCGGCCCGGCCTGCTGCGGGCGTGCCCAGCCCGGGGCCTCCCCTGGCGGCAGGGGTCAAGCTCTAGTTGTGTTTTCACTTTTCCTAGGTCAGCCGGGACTGCCTGCCCAGCTGGCCAGCTAAACGCTGCCCCGTGGAGCTCAGGCAGGAATTACACCCCAGACTGCGCGGGAAGTTCAGAGACGCCGCCCTGGCCTGAGACCCCGAAGAGGAGGCCGAGGCTGCACGTCCCAAAGAAGAGCCCCTGGGCAACGGCGCAAGGGAGGACCCTACGTCCCGCTTTGGGGGAAAGAAGTTCAGGGGCCAGGGATGGATCTTGGTGAGCTGCAGGCTGTCAGGAAGGCCAGGGGCGCCTTTGTCAGTCTCCCCTTCCCCGTGCCTCTTGCTGTGGGCTAGCCTCTACCCCTCCTTCTGTGGGTTAGCCCTGCTGCATGCTGCTGAAGCGGACCCGCACCCGCCTTCCCCGGGCTGTCTGCCACCTTCCTGCAGTGGCCACCTCGTGTCCTCCTGCAGCAGAGGTGCATCTACCGTCCTTTTCCGAGTGGGGGCCCTCCTGCTGCTGCCATCCTCCAATCCCCCTGGAGTGGTCTAGCCTACACCCCTCCTGCTGCGAGCTGACCTCTGCCCTGCTCCCTAGGAAGAGTCGCTCTTACTGAAGGATTGGAGCTGCAACTCCCGCCTCTTCCCCAGCTCCCGGGGCCTGAGGCAGCTGCAGGTGAGTTGGGAGTCAGGACTTCCCCTGCCATCACCTGGCCCCCAGCAGCTGGCTCTTTAGGCAGCTCCTTCACTCTCTCCTTCTCATGTGTTCCTCCCCCCTGTCCCTCTTCCTCACCAGAACTCCCTCACCTGTCTGCTGTCCCTGACCACATTAGCTATACTCTCATGGACTTAGGATCTTTCATGTTGCTACTTTCCCATCCTCACTGCACCAGTACTGTCTCGCCTCATGACCTCAAGATGGCTGCCAGGGTTCCAGTCATATATCATTACACAAAGGTGGTCTGAAGTGGGAGGACAATGTGGCAGAGATGCTGTTTGTCCCCCAATTTCATTCTCTCCTTCTCTTTTATTGATAGACTCTTATATTTTAGTTGAATACACAGTTGCTCTATTAAAACTACCTTTTAACTTCCTTTGCAGCTGGCTGTGGTCATGTGGCTAGGATAGGCTAATGAAAATGAGCAGAAATAAAGAGTGCAACCTCTGGCTTATTCCCTTAATTGGAAAGAGATTCTACTCCTTTTTCCCCTTCTCTCTTCTTGCTGGCTGGAATGCAGATAAAATGGCAAGTGCTGGAGCAGCCATCTTAGACCCTTGAGGCCCCTTACTGAGAATGGCAGAGCAACAAGGGGGAGTCTGGGTCCCTAATACTGTGAAGTTTCATATCAGTCCTAGACTGCTCACACTCTGACTACTGTTTGAGAGAGAACCACATCTCTATTTTGTTTAAGAAAGCATTGCTAGGGGAAGCAGACTTGGCTCAATGGATAGAGCATCTGCCTACCACATGGGAGGTCCAGGGTTCAAACCCAGGGCCTCCTGACCCGTGTGGTGAGCTGGCCCATGTGCAGTGCTGATGCACGCAAGGAGTGCTGTGTCACGCAGGGGTGTCCCCCATGTAGGGGAGCCCCACGCGCAAGGAGTGTGCCCCGTAAGGAGAGCCGTCCTGCGTGAAAGAAAGTTCAGCCTGCCCAGGAATGGCGCCACACACATGGAGAGCTGACACAACAAGATGACGCAACGAAAAGAAACCCAGATTCCAGGGTCTCCTGATAAGGATAGAAGTGGTCACAGAAGAACACACAGCGAATGGACACAGAGAGCAGACAACTGGGGCAGGGGAGTGGGGGAAGGGGAGGGAAAAAATAAAAATAAATCTTAAAAAAAAAAAGAAAGCATTCTGTGTGGATCTTAGTCGCAGCGTCAAAATCCCTACCTATTTTGGCGGCTGGTTCCTCCTGGCAGCTCATTTCCTTCACCGTGGAGGAACGACTTGTCTAACTTCCTCCACATCAGGTCCCTTTGCCAGGATCCAGGCTCACAACTATGACCTACTTGCAAGGGAGGCTGGGAAGGTACTTTATTCTGGCATTGTCTCTTCTAAATTTGGACACTGGGTGTGCGGGTAAAGAAGAAATGGAAGGGGTTTGGCCTTTGGGAAGCCACTCGAGCGGATTGTCCCCGTTATTCGTCTATCTTTTAAGCAATGGCGCCTCCCCCCATTGCAGCAGGAGCGCGTTTGGCATTGGAGAGGACGTCGGTCCGGGTCCCCTGCATGAGCTGAGGCCGTGTGATCGGCGCGGGGCCACAGTCCTGCCAACAATATCCAGGGCACACGCCTGCACGGGGCCGCGGGCTCTCTGCCTCCGCTCCTCCCGCTCTGTGGA
This sequence comes from Dasypus novemcinctus, assembly GCF_030445035.2. Lineage (NCBI taxonomy): Eukaryota > Metazoa > Chordata > Mammalia > Cingulata > Dasypodidae > Dasypus > Dasypus novemcinctus. The sequence continues at coordinate 59,770,306 of NC_080690.1, read as the reverse complement.
TCAGAAAGAGGACTCGGGCTGGCCTTGAAGATGCAGCTGGGGGTCACGCCCTGGGAAGTGGGGGGCACCGAGAAAGAGAAGGGGCTGGCCCGTGACGTGGAGCAAGGACCCCTGCGCATCCCGGCTGAGGCAGTGCCTGTTTAAGTGTCTGCCATCAGGCGGGTGCCCTGCAGAGATGCGGATCGTCGCTGCGTGCGCTGTGAGTGTGTGCGTTTCTAAGCGTACGTGTTGAACGCGCATTTGAGGCTCACGCCCTTTTGACTTCCTGAGGTCAGCGTGGCCCTAAACGCGGAGCGACTGCTCCCAGCACAGCGGCTCCTGGGAGGGGGTCCCGGAGAGAGCGGCCATCAAAAGGTCAGGGAAGGTCTCTTGTGGGTTAGAACTAATCTGATTGCCAGCAGCGGAAACCCGCTCAGGCTATCTATTCTTGAAGGGAAATTGAAAGACAAAGCGAGCGTCAAACAAGAGAAAACATTCTGGCATTAGCTGGCAGAGCTGAATATGTGCAGATCCCGTAATCCAGCATTTCCTCCGATACGTTAAGAGAAACTCTTACACTCACGCGCCAGAGACACACGCAAGAATTTTCCTCGCAGCATCGTTGGTAAAAGCAAAAAGTTAGAAGAGCCACTGACAGTAGAATGGACAAGTGAAACTGGGGGGTGGAAATCTACGCAGCAGCTCGACGCGGATCAACCTTAGACACCACGGCGGTGCCAGCGCAGGGCTGCCAGAGCGCCCCGGGCGGACGCACCTGCCCTTCAGGCGCCAGGAGCGCGGTGGCCGAGGCCTCCAGCCGCAGGGCCTCGAGGCGCTGCCTCCGCTCTGCGCCGAGACCACGCTCTCCCAGGCGCCCCTCCCGTTCCCGAGCCTGGCAGGGCCGCGAAGCCAGGCTGCGGCTGTCCAGCGGGGCGTCTCTCTAAGGGGCGACACTTGCTCCCGAGCTCCTGGTTGGGTTGTCAAGAGTTGGTCAGAACTGCGTAGTGTTCACCGCGCCCGGTCCTGCACCGCTGGGCTCCTTTCCGGGGGTCAGATTTGCAGCACCGTCTCGGGTGCTCCCTGCCAAATTCGGCCTCCTGCCCCTTGTAGCCTCCACGGCCATCACCTACCTACCCATGAACCCCTTGCCTCGCTAACTGTCTCAGCAAGCACTTCCAGCAGACACAGGGACATAACCCTGAGTTCAAACAGCAAATTACAGAAGATGACGAGTAATAAGGCAACACTTTTGTAACGTTCAAAAACAAGCAAACTACCCACACATGTGTGGCAAGACCAGCGTTGAGTGATAAACACAAAAACCGGGGCGGCGATCATCTGGGAGCCAGGCGGCTGGGGTCAGGAGGGGCACCGGGGCGGCCATCATCTGGGAGCCAGGCGGCTGGGGTCAGGAGGGGCACCGGGGCGGCCATCATCTGGGAGCCAGGCGGCTGGGGTCAGGAGGGGCACCGGGGCGGCGATCATCTGGGAGCCAGGCGGCTGGGGTCAGGAGGGGCACCGGGGCGGCGCAGTGGTGCTGTGACCGTTGAGGTTTTACGGTGGGTGATGGGTGATGGCTGCGGCTTTATTGTTGAGATGCACTACTCACATGGGCATTTCAAATATTCTTTTGTGAGTATCAAATATTTTATGTCAAAATTGAAACCAAAAATACCCAAGGGCGTGAGGAAGGGCCTGGGTCCAAGGATGGGAACATCAATTAGATTTTGCCTCTTATTCCCAGTCCTTTCTGCAATATGGCAAAATTGTTGCAAGCCTAGTCTCCGGAATAAGACTCCATAAGTTCAAAGCCCAGCTCCAAAGAAAGAGAAAGAGAAAGTTTTGTAACCTCCTCTAGTGCTGTTCTCTCTGCATGTGATGCCTGGAATGATGGCAGCCATTTTGTGAGCATGAGTGGGAGCCAGGCTGAAGCCCCAGCTGACAATCTGACAATCTGAAGATGGCAGAGCAGAGCTGGAATGTGTCTGGGTCTATGATGATGTAATTCATTTACTAAACATTCTGGGTTGGGAGACCCACTCCCACCCCCAGACTTCTTTTTTTTTTTTAATTTCTCTCCCTCCCCCTCCCAGTTGTCTGCTCTCTGTGTACATTCGCTGTGTTTTCTTCTGTGACCGCTTCTATCCTTATCAGTGGCACCAGGAATCTGTCTTTCTTTCTGTTGTGTCATCTTGTGTCAGCTCTCCCTGTGTGTGGCGCCATTCTTGGGCAGATTGCACTTTCTTTTGCGCTGGGTGGCTCTCCTTACGGGGTGTACTCCTTGCGCGTGGGGCTCCCCTACACGGGGGTGACACCCCTGCATGGCAGGGCATTCCTCGCGTGCATCAGCTCTGCATGTGGGCCAGCTCCACAGGGGTCAAGGAGGCCCAGGGTTTGAAGCGTGGACCTCCCATGTGGTAGGCGGATGCTCTATCCATTGGGCCAAGTCTGCTTCCCCCATCACCAGACTTCTTTTATTTTAAGTTTTGATTTTGAGATAATTATAGACTTACATGCAGTTGTGTGAAATAACATAGAGATATCCTTTGCACTCTTTACCCAGTTTTCCACAATGCTAATATCTTGCAAAACTATAGTAAAATATTACAACCAGGGGAGATGTGGCTTGGGCAGTTGGGCGCCCGCCTCCCACATGGGAAGCCCTGGGTTCAGCTCCCAGTCCCTTCTAAAGAAGACAAATGAACAACGAGCAGACAATGAGCAAGACAACAAGTAAACAATGAGCAAACAAAAAATGAGCAGGGAGTGGATGTGGCTCAAGCAGTTGGGTGCCCACCTCCCACATGGGAGATCCTGGATTCAGTTCCCAGTGCCTCCTAAAAGAAGGAATAAGCAGACAACAAGCAAAAAAAAAAAAAAAAATGAACAAACAGATGAGGGAGCCGTCTTGCGCAGGGGACATGGAATAATATCTTTAATATATATATAGGGAAGCAGACTTGGCCCAGTTGTTAGGGCGTCCGTCTACCACATGGGAGGTCCACGGTTCAAACCCCGGGGCCTCCTTGACCCGGGTGGAACTGGCCATGTGCAGTGCTGATGCGCGCAAGGAGTGCCGTGCCACGCAGGGGTGTCCCCCGCGTAGGGGAGCCCCACGCGCAAGGAGTGCGCCCGTAAGGAGAGCCGCCCAGCGCTAAAGAAAGTGCAGCCTGCCCAGGAATGGTGCCACACACCCGGAGAGCTGACACCATAAGATGATGCAACAAAAAAAAGAAACACAGATTCCCGTGCTGCTGACAACAACAGAAGCGGACAAAGAAGAAGACGCAGCCAACAGACACAGAGAACAGACAACGGCGGTGGGGCCGGGGCCGGGGCCGGGGCGGGGGCGGGGATAAATAAATAAATCTTTATTTATTTATTTATTTTTTAAAGATTTACTTATTTATTTAGATCCCCCCCCCCCGGTTGTCTGTTCTTGGTGTCTATTTGCTGCGTCTTGTTTCTTTGTCCGCTTCTGTTGTCGTCAGCGGCATGGGAAGTGTGGGCGGCGCCATTCCTGGGCAGGCTGCTCTTTCTTTTCACGCTGGGCGGCTTTCCTCACGGGCGCACTCCTTGCCCGTGGGGCTACCCCATGCGGGGGACACCCCTGCGTGGCACGGCACTCCTTGCGCGCATCAGCACTGCGCACGGCCAGCTCCACACGGGTCAAGGAGGCCCGGGGTTTGAACCGCGGACCTCCCATATGGTAGACGGACGTTCTAACCACTGGGCCAAAGTCCGTTTCCCAATAAATAAATCTTTAAAAAAAAGAAAAAAAAATATCACAACCAGGATATTGACCTTGACACAGTCAAGATCCAGAACAGCCAGATGACGTCGGGGAGGCTTCCTGTGGCACTTACAGCCGCAGCAACATCTCCCCTGTTCCATACATCCTGAACCGCCAGCAGCCTCTGCTTTGTTCTCCATTTCTATAATTCCATTGTTTCGAGAAGGTCATATAAATCAAATTGTACAGTGTGCCTTTTGGGATTGACTTTTATCATTCTGCATAATTCCTTGGAGATGCAGCTCTAAGTTGTGTGTACAATAATTTGTTCCTTTTTATCAAATGAAAAGGATGTACAAAAAAAAAAGGATGTACCACAATTTGTTTAACCACTCACCTGCTGAAGGATATCGGGGTTGTTTTCAGCTTTTCACAATTATGAACAGAGCTGCTGTGAACATTTGTGTATAGTTTGGTATCAGCATAAGTTTTCATTTCTCTGGGATAGATGCCCAGAAGCACAATTTCTGGATTTAATTTTTTTTTTTTTTAAAGAAACTGCCAAGCTAACGGCTATGCCTTTTTGCATTCCACTAGCAGTGCGTGAGTGATCCAACTCCTCCACAACCCTACCAGCATTTGGTGTTGTCACTATTTTTTATTTCAGTCATTCTGGTAAGTGTGTAGTGATATCGCATTATTGCACCATGGTTTTAATTTGCATTTCTCTAATGGCTAATGATGTTGAACATCTTTTCATGGGCTTATCTGCCATCTGTGTAGCCTCTTTGGTGAAAAGTTTCTTCATGTCTTTTGCCCATTTTCTAATTAGATTTTTTTTTTTTTACTATGAGCTTTGCAAATGTTTTTTCCTAGTCTGTAACTTGTCTTTCAATCCTTAACAGAGCAAAAATGTTTAATTTCCACGGAGTCCATCTTGTCAGTTTTTCCCTTTTTGGTGTCAGGTCTGGGAACTCTGCTTAGCCCACAGATCCCGAAGATTTTTTTCCTATGTTCTTTTCTAAAAACTTTCTAGTTTTGCAGTTTACATTTAAGTTCATGATCCATTTCAAGTTCATTTTTTTTTAAAGGAGGTACCAGGGATTAAACCGCGGACCCTGAGCGTGGGAAGTAGGTGCTCAACCACCGTGCTGCATCTCCCAAGGGAGAGTGGGTGGTGTTTCATTTTTTGTTTGTTTGTTTGTTTGTTTTTAGGAGGTGCTGGGGATCGGACCCAAGACTTAGTAGACGGGAAGCAGGCGCTCATCCACTTGAGCTGCATCCACTCCCCTCAAGTTCTTTTTTTTTAGGTACTGGGGGCCAGAGATTGAACCCAGGAACTCCTGTGGGAAGCCTGTGCTCCACCACTGAGCCATTTTGGCTTCTGTGAGGTGGTTTTTTTGTTTGTTTGCTTGTTGTTTGTGTTTGTTTTCTTCAGGAGGCACTGGGAACCGAACCCAGGACCTCCCATGAGGGAGGTGGGAGCTCAACTGCTTGAACTACATCCGCTCCCCTCAAGTTCATTTTTGTGTAAGATCTGAAGTTTACATTGAGCTTCCTGTTTTTATCTGTGTACGTCCAATTGCTCCAGCACCATTTGTTGAAAAGACTATTCCTTTCTTGAATTCCTTTTGCACCTTTGTCAAAAATTACTTGGGCCTATTTATGCAGGTCTGCTTTTGGGGTTCTTTATTCTGTTCTCTTCATCTGTTTGTCAATCCCTCCGCCGTTACCACACTGTCTTGATGACAGAAGTTACATGATATAGTAAGTCTTGAAGTCAGGTAGACTGATTCCTCCCACTTTAGCCATGCTTTTCAGAATTGTTTTAGCTATTTTCTTTCCTTTGGCTTTCCATTTAAATTTTAGAATAATCCTACCTATATCTGTAAAAAATCTTGCTGGGATTTTGATAAGAATACATTAAACCTATATATCGATTTATGGACAATTGACATCTTTACTGTGTTGAGTCTTCCAATCCATGAACACAGTATGGCTCTTCATTTATTGAGATCTCCTTTGATTTTGTTCATCAGGGTTTTGTAGTTTCCTGCATATAAGTCCTAAAAATGTTTTGTTAGATTTATACTCAAGTGTTTCATTTTCTTTTAAGCAATTGCAAGTGGTATTGTATTTTTAATTTCAGTTTCCTCATGTTCATTGCTAATATGTAGAAATAAAATTGGCTTTTGTATGTTTGTCTTTTATCCTCTGACCTTGCTGAACTCATTTATTAGTTCTAGAAGTATTTTTCTAGATTCCTTGGGATTTTCTACGCAGACAATTATCTTATCTGGAAACAGTTTTAGTTCTTTCTTTCTGATCTGCATGCCTTTTCTTTCTTTTGCTTGCCTTGTTGCACCGGCTAGAACTTCTAGGACTACGTTGGATAAGAATGGTGAGAGAGCATACCCTTGCCGTTTTCCTGATCTTAGGGAGAAAGCTTTCAGTCTTTCACCAGTAAGTTTGAGGTTAGCTGAATGTTTTTCATAGATTCTCTTGATCAATATTCCCACTTTTCTGGAAATTTTTATCATGAATGTGCATTGAAGTTTACCAAATGCTTTTCTGCATTGATTGATATGATCCTGTGATTTTTCATCTTTGGTCTGCTGATTGGTGGATTATATTGATTGATTTTCAGATATCAGGCCAGACTTGCATCCCTGAAATGAACCCCACTGAATCATGGTATATAATTCTTTTTATATAATCCTGAATTCTATCTGCCAATATTTTGTTTTGTTTTTAAAGATTTATTTATTATTGTTTTTAAAATTTCTCTCCCCTTTCCCCCTTCCCCGTTGTCTGCTCTCTCTGTCCATTTGCTGTGTGTTCTTCTGTATCTGCTTGCATTCTTGTCAGTGGCACTGGGAATCCGTGTCTCTTTTTGTTGTGTCATCTTGCTGCGTCAGCTCTCCATGTGTGTGGCACCACTCCTGGGCAGGCTGTGCTTTTATTGCATGGGGCGGCTCTCCTTACGGGGCGCACTCCTTGTGCATGGGGCTCCCACACATAGGGGACACCCCTGCATGGCACGGCACTCCTTGCGCGCAGCAGCACTGCGCGTGGGCCAGCTCATCACTCGGGTCAGGAGTCCCTGGGTTTGAGCCCTGGACCTCCCATGTGGTAGGCGGACGCTCTATCAGTTGAGCCACATCTGCTTCCCCCAATATTTTGCTAAGGGCTTTTGTGTCTATATTCTGTGTGAGGTAGTAAAGCACTCACTTGTAAATGTAATTGAGTCAGGGCTTTCTGTTACTTGCAGCTAAAGGCATCCTTATTGATACGTATGGAAAAGAAAGGTGAGTTTCCCCCAAGGATGAAGAATTCTGACTAGCTGGGCTTGCCCTCCCTCCACCGTTCCCTGAGGCTGTCACTGGTATGCAGCGATAACCTGTCCTTGTTTTCAGCAGCCGCGGAGGCAGGTGGGAGATGGACACGATCCCAGGGCGCCAAATCTAGGCAAGCCGGCTCCTCTGCCCCTATCTACAGAGCGTCACTCTTTATGCAAATTTCCATCTCTTGAAAGTGTCACCCCAGTTCTTTCACACCTTCTCTGCTTGCTCATATCCATCATTCCATCACCTCCCCCCGCCTCCAAACTTTGCTCTTCCCTCGACTTCTAGAAGCCACAGGTAGCTCTTCCTCAACGCCTGCTCTGCTCTCCTGGCGGCTCCACACTCCCCTCCCCCCTGTCTGGATGGATGAGCTGGTTCTTCCTGACTCGGGCCGGTCCCTGAGCCTGACCCTCCTATCTCATTCCTCCACAAATTTCCCCTCTCTTTTCTCAAAGTACCCATCAGCAGTCTCTCCTTTTATAAACTACCCCCCCCTTTTGGAAGTATGAGGACCTCGTACATGGGAAGCAGGCGCTCGGCCACTGAGCTACACCCACCCCCTAAAATCCCTTTCTTAACCCGTGCTCTCCTCTGCAGCTGGCTTTCCACCTCTCTCTCCCAGCAGTGCCCCTGGCTCTACTGCGTTCCCCACTCTAGTCTCCATAACTCCTGCAGGGGGCTTCTTCCCCAAAGGGCCCCTCGACACCAGCTCTCTCTCTCTCTTTTCAGATTTATTTATTTATTTCTCCCCCCACCCTCAATGTTTTGCACCCACTGTTTCCTCTCTGTGTCCATTCTCAGTGTGTTCTTCTGCGTCTGCTTGTCTTCTCTTTAGGCAGCACCAGGAATGGATCCTGGAATCTTCTGGAGTGGGAGAGAGGCACTCAATCTCTTGAGCCACCTCAGCTCCCTGGTCTGCTGTGTCTCTTATTTCCTCTCCTCTGCCTCTTTTTTGTTGCATCATCTTGGGCGCTGGCTCTCTGCGAGGGTCAGCACTCTGTGTGGGCCAGCACTCTGTGTGGGCCAGCTCTCTGTGTGGGGCCAGCTCTCTGCTCAGGCCAGCTCGCTGTGCAGGCCAGCTTGCCTTCACCAGGAGGCCCTGAGAATCGAACCCTGGACCTCCTGTACGGTAGATGGGAGCCCGATTGCTTGAGCCACATCCGCTTCCCCAAATATCTCTTCATGGCTGCATTCAAGGATTGCTTCTCTAATGTTCACTCCAGAAGACCTCGCGGCAGCATCCAGCTTTCTTCCTCACCAGCTCCTTCTTGTAACTCTCTCCTACTTTGAATTTGTGCCATCACCACTCTTCCAGTTTTCCTTCAACCTCCGGCTTCTGCTTCTAACTCACAGTTCCTGGGTCTCTCTCTTCTTCCCACCCCTTAAATACTGAAGCACCTCTTCTCTCCTCACTGGCTTCTCCCTTCCCACTTTGCAGGTCATTTCATACATCCCTGTGGATTCAGCAGCAAGCTTCTTACAGATTACTCCTGTGTCAGTCATTTGTTATGTTATAGTAACAAATGACCCTCAAATCTCAGTGGCTTGTAACTATAAAGGTTTATTGTTCACTCGTGCATCACGTCGCTTGGGTAAGCGGAATATCAGCTCCTCACTGGAGTCCAGGAGGAAGGGGCAGCCCCTGTCTGGAACATTGCCAGTCTCACAGCAGAGATCAGAGGACACGGTGGCTTGTCACTGGCTCTTAAACTCCTGCTCAGAAGTGGTACACTCGCCACTTCCACGGCCAAAGCAGGTAACATGGCCAAGCTTGAGGTCAATGGGCAGAGATGTGTAATCCTCCCCAAGAGATGGTTTCTCGACTTTGGATAGGAAGAAAATATTTTGAACAATAATGCAGTCTACTACATCCTAATATCTCCAACTCTGGTGTCAAGGTCAAGAACAAATTAGCTTTATTCTTGTGCATAGAACCCAAGTCAAGTTCAGAACCAAGCTGCACTACCTGAAAAACCAACAACAAAGACGGTGCTCAGAAAGGCTCCCTTCCCATTTCTGAACAAAGGTCTCTAGAACCCCTGGGCTGCTCTCCGTGGTCTGAACGCTTCTGAGGGCTGTGGGGTGAGGTCTTTCATTCCTGGGACCTCGGTGAACGCTTGCTTACTTCTTCCGTACTTAGAGTTCTTGGGTTGTTTTTTTAATGAAATATTGTCATTGCATATATAGCTGTAGAAAAAATAAAAGTATCCCGTTGTATATGAAATGCAAGTTCACGAATCAAGAATTTTTTTTTTTTTGCTTGAATTACTCCACTTGCATAAGCAGTAAGGAACTTGTAATTTCACATAACAAGAAGTCTGGAGGTAGGACAGATAAGGGGTTGGCTAATTAAAGAGCTCACAGCAATGTTATCAATGGTCCGGATTCTTCCCATCTTTCAGGTTTGCCATCCTCAGCATTTCAGCCACATGCTCAAGCTGATTCTCCTCATGGTCACAAGGTGGCTGCCACAGTTCCAAACATTGCATCCCAAGTCAAAAAGGAAGAAAGGAGACAGTTTCTAACCATGTGTCTTTCTTGTCACTAAGGAAAATCTTCCCCAGGACCCCTTTGTAGACTTTCCTTCAAGCCTACCCTGAAATCTCATTAAAAATTGTAACCCCCCAATACTCCTGATATTCCTTACATTGCTCTTTTTATTTTTTCCATACCATGTTTCACTTTCTTTTTTTTTTTAAGATTTTTTTTTCTCTTCTCTTCCCCCTCTCCCCGCCCAGTTGTCTGCTTTCTGTGTCCATTCGCTGTGTGTTCTTCTGTCTCTGCTTATATTCTTGAGCAGCGCCAGGAATCTGTGTCTCTTTTTGTGTCATCTTGCTGTGTCAGCTCTCCGTGTGTGCGGCACCATTCCTGGGCAGGCTGCACGTTTTTTGTGCTGGGCGGCTCTCCTTCCAGGGTGCACTCCTTGCACATGGGGCTCCCCTACGCAGGGGACATCCCTGCGTGGCAGGGCACTCCTTGCGCGCATCAGCACTGCACATGGGCCAGCTGCACATGGGTCAAGAAGCCCTGGGTTTGAACCGCGGACCTCCCAAGTGGTAGACGGATGCTCTATCCATTGAGCCAAACCCACTTCCCTGTTTCACCTTCTAACAGAACATAAATTTGCTTATTATTTTTGTTTTTTTATTGCCCGTTTTTCTCTGCTAGACTCTAATCTCCACCAGGGCAGGAATTCTTGTTTGTTTTGTTCATCTCTGTGTCCCCAGCCCCCAGAATAGTACTTGACACTGAGTAGGTGCTCAGAAAATATTTGTCGAAAGAATGAAGTCTGTCACACTGGACAGAATTGTGCCACATGCCTCAGCCACACACACACACAAAGTGACTGAGGCCTGTGCCATTTCTGGGCTGGAGCTTTAAGGACCGGCACATGTTTCACTCGCCCTCTCCCTCTCCCCAGAGGTTGGCAATGATCCGGGTGGTCGCGCCTCCCTCAGGTGTCCCAGGGGAGGACAGGGCCAAGCAGAGCCCGAAACAGACCTGCGCGGGCGTGCTGGCGGAGCGGGAAAGGAACCTTGCGGTTGTGAGCCCCTGAGAGGTGGGATTGTTTGTTCTGCGGCAAACCCCCGTCTGTCCTGACTGCCTCATCGTACCCCTCCCCCGAGTGTCTATGAAGATTAAATGAGAGCACGTGAGACACCTAAAGAAGAGTCCGGCCACTCCAGCACAGGGGTCGGGGTCGCCAGGGAAGCTCGACTCACACAGGCTCGGACGGAGAGACGTCTTACTCACACAGAGGAGGCAGCAGGGGCAGCTTCCCCATCGGGCAGCGAGTCTCAGCATGTGGCCGAAGCAGGGAGACGATCTGAGCGCTCCTCTTGTGACACCGCGCTGCGGCACTGGAGGGACCCCACTTCCTCCCGGCCAGGACAAGCTACCCCAGCAGGGTGTGGGCTGGCTCTGTTGCCAAACACGCCCACCAGAGGCAGACTGCGATGGCAGGGAAGGGCCATCCGGCAGGCCGTACCTCCTGGGGGTTTGTGCTTAATCTCTCAGGCTGACACCCCTCGCCCTGAGCACAGAACGTGTTTGTGGGTCCCCAGGAAAGGCGGCAGGCTGTGTTAGCACTGTCCCCTGCCTCGCTGCTAGTATTTTTATTAATGCTACTATTATTTATTACTACTTTTTTTTTTTTTAGGAGGTACCAGGGATTGAACCCAGGGCCTCGTACGTGGGAAGCAGGAGCTCAACCGCTGGAGCGACCTCCGCTCCTCGTATTACTCCTACGACTTTTGAGGGTATGGACACCAATCAACCTAATCCAGCCCCTGCCTTCTGGAAGCCCCTCCCAAAGCTCCCCATAATCATTTTGATTCCCTGAATTTCTCAAGGGATTTCGCCCCCCAGGTCTATCTCCCAGGGAATATGGGAGAGTTGAGGGCAAGGTCCCGGTACCAGCCTCCTACTCTATTGCTGCTGTAACACATGACCTCCAAGGAAGTGGTTTCAAATAGCACGTGTGTATTACCTTGCAGTGTCAGGGCCAGAAGCCCAAGATGAGACTTCCAGGGCTAAAATCAAGACGGCGTCGGGGCGGGCTCCTGCTGGGGGCTCTAGGGGGAGAATTTGCTTCTTTGCTTTTTTCAGCGTCTGGAGACTGCCTGATGCCTCCGTTTCAAAGTGCATCACCCCAATCTCCATCACCCTGTGCCTTCTCCTCTGCCTCCTTCTCGTTAGTACCCTTGGAATTACGGTCACGGCCCACTCTGATCATACCTGACTACTCCACATTTCAAGATCCTTAAGTTAATCCCCTCTGCAAAATCCCCCAGAAGTAACGCCCGCAGGCTCCAGGGGCCGTGACTCAGTGCCCCGCAGCCACCCTTCCCACCACGTGGCACCAGAGCTGGGGAAGGCTGGAGTCCCCGCTCCCCCGGGACCTGTGGTCCCCTGATTCCCCTCCTGCCCTCAGCCTGCCTCCCACCCCCCGGGACAATACCTCAATATCTGTTCTTACTTCAGTAATAAGAAATTTGATTTTTCACCAGACATATGACCAAGCTGAATCAAGACTCAGCTATAGGGAAGCGGATGTGGCTCAACAGATAGAGCGTCCACCTACCATATAGGAGGTTCAGGGGTTCAAACCCAGGGCCTCCTAGCCCGTGTGGTGAGCTGGCCCATGAGCAGTGCTGCTGTGCACAAGGAGTGCCGGCCCCCATGTAAGGGTGCCCCCATGCAAAGAGTGGCCCCTGTGCAAGGACAGCCGCCCCAAGCGAAACTGCGGCCTGCCCAGGAGTGGCGCTGCACACACGGAGAGCTGACGCAGCAAGATGACGCAACAAAAAGAGACACAGATCCCCGGTGTCGCCTGATGAGAATGCAAGCAGACACAGAAGAACACCCAGCGAGTCGACACAGAGAGCAGACAAAGGCGGGAGGGGGGAGAAAGAAAGAAAGAAATCCTTTAAAAAAACAAAAAAGACTCAGCTAAGTTCTGACCATGGGGTGTAGACAGGGGTGTCGTGGATCACTTTTTCAGGGAAGGAGTCTGAAAGGACAGGGCATTCCCTTCTTCCTCCACAAAATCCCATGCTAAGCAGAGCAACGGTCCCCCAAAGGCGTCCACGTCCTGATCCCCAGAACCTGAGAAGAGGTTATGTTACACGGCAAGCGGGAGTTAAGGCTTCAGGTGGCTTAAGGTGAGCTCAGCTGCCCGCGATCGAGCAATGCCAGGTCCGTGATGCCCTTGGACGTGCAGGGCTGCGCGCGCTCCACTGCCGGCTCAGCACGCGCCTACCTACGCTGGCAGGTGTGGGTAACCCGTTGCACCCCACTCGGGATGGGGAACAGAGATTGCAATTATTCTCCACGAGTGAGTTCCCAGGAAGTGCGGTCATGAGCGCGCATCGAGTAAGTCGCTGCCCTTGGCACACCCACCCATCGCCACCACTGCGTGGCTGGTTCAGTGGGGCCCTCCCTCGGATCTTCTCCTGGTTTATCCAGGTGGGCCCAAGGTAATCGAAGGTGCCTTCCAAGTGGAAGGGGAAAGCAGAAGAGGTCAGAGTCGGAGAGACGTGAAGGTGCTACCAGCTGGCTCTGGGGACGGAGGGAGGGGCAGGGAGCCAAGGAACGCGGGAGGCCTCCTGGGGCTGGAGGAGGCAGGAGCTGCAGGCTCCCCGAGCGGCTCTGGAAGGAATCCGCAGATCCAGTTTGGACTTCTAGCCTCCGGAACTGCGAGATAATATTTTTGTGCTATTTTATTTTATTTTATTTTATTTTTTAAAGATTTATTTATTTAATCCCCCCCCCCCCCCCGGGTTGTCTGTTCTCTGTGTCCATTTTGCTGTGTCTTGTTTCTTTTGTCTGCTTCTGTTGTCCTCAGCGGCACGGGAAGTGTGGGCGGTGCCATTCCTGGGCAGGTTGCACTCTCCTTCACACTGGGCGGCTCTCCTTACGGGTGCACTCCTCGCGTGTGGGGCTCCCCTACGCGGGGGACACCCTTGCGTGGCACGGCACTCCTTGCGCGCATCAGCACTGCGCATGGGCCAGCTCCACACGGGTCAAGGAGGCCCGGGGTTTGAACCGCGGACCTCCCATGTGGTAGACGGACGCCCTAACCACTGGGCCAAGTCCGTTTCCTTTTTTGTGCTATTTTAAACCCACTGAAGCGATGGTCATTTCTTACAGCAGTGACAGAAAACTAATACATAATTGATACAGCCTTCTCCCCCTGCCTCTGTCTCTAAGGCCCTGATTAATAAGAGCAATCAAAGCCGATGCCAACCTTAGTTGTTCCCATACTAAGCGCGTTGCAGTTCCCACACAGTCTCGGCACACTACGCCAATTACCTTAAATTTTTTAAAGTTCTAGTAACATGCATACAAAATAAGAGTTCCCATTTTAACCACTTTAAAGTATACACTTCAGTGGTATTAATTACATTTACAGTGTTGTGCTACCAGCATCACCACCCATTACCAAAACCTCTCACACTTATTTTACGTAAACCACACAACAACCCCACAAGGAAATGGAAAGCCTTAAACGCAAATGTGGGAAAAGAAAAAAAAACAGGCTAAAACTTAGCGAGCTAAGCATCTATCTCAAATATTAGGAAAAGAACAGAGCAATAAACTCAAAGTAGAACAAAAGAAACTTTTTTAAAAACCAGGGAAACGGGTATTGCTCAAGCAGTTGGGCACCGGCCTACCATGTGACTCAAGCACTTGGGTGCCCACCTACCACGTGGGAGATCCTGGGTTTGGCTCCAGAGCCTCCTAAAAAGAACAGTAGACACAGAGAGCAGTGAACAAACAGACAGAGAGCAGACAGAGAGCTTAAACAATGAGGGGTGTTGTGTGAAACAAATAAAATCAACCTTAAAAACAAAAAACCAAATGTGCAATGGAAACAGATGACTATTATTATGAATGAAACAAAGTCAAATTAAGGGAAAATAAAACAAATTAAAAAACACACCCCAAAAAATCACCTAGATGATGAGGAGACCCTGAGGGCCCCGGGAACCTTTAGGACAAGGCACTTCCCCCCAGGGTGGGGGTGTCTGAGAAAATGGTCCAGAAGTCAGATGATGACCGACCTTTTGTCTGCATCGAAGAGTCAAGACCATTCCCAGCATTTGCCTTTCAGGCGCTGTTTTGTTTTGTTTTTTCATATTTTTTAAAATTGAAGTATATCATTCATACATGAACATGCATGCACAAGTGTATAGTAAAGATTGTGAACTTACAAAATAAACATACATAACGTCACACAGGGGTCTCATACATCAGCCTGCCACCAACACTTTGCATCGTTGTGAAACATTTGTTACAAACTATGCAAAAGCATTGTCAAAATACTACTACCAACTATAGTTGTATAGTCCTTATCTTACATTTAGTGTATTTTCCCCCAACCCACCCTATTTTAAAAATACAGGGAAGCGGACTTAGCCCAGTGGATAGGGCGTCCATCTTCCACATGGGAGGTCCGCAGTTCAAACCCCGGGCCTCCTTGACCCGTGTGGAGCTGGCCCATGTGCAGTGCTGATGTGCACAAGGAGTGCCCTGCCACGCAGGGGTGTCCCCCGCGTAGGGGAGCCCCATGCGCAAGGAGTGTGCCCTGTAAGGAGAGCCGCCCAGCGCGAAAGAAAGTGCAGCCTGCCGAGGAATGGTGCCGCCCACACGGAGAGCTGACACAGCAAGATGACGCAACAAAAAGAAACACAGATTCCGGGTGCTGCTGATGAGGATAGAAGCAGTCACAGAAAAACACACAGCAAATGAACACAGAGAGCAGACAACTGGGGGGGGGGGGAATAAATAAAAAATAAATCTTTAAAAAACCCATATTTTTTTGTTACAGATGTTGTGCACTTGCAAAACAATCATACAGATGTGTAGATTTCCCATACAACTCCACGCCCTGGTGGAACATTTGTTACAGATTATGAGATAATATCATCAGACATTACCACCAATCATTGTCCATAGCATACACTTGGCACACTTTTTCCATACACCTCCATTATCATCACAGTACAGCTTGGCATTGATGCAAGAATGTTATAGTACTGCTGTTAGCCACAGTCTAGAGGTCACACCAATGGTGGTTTTCCCACGCTTCTCCACATTCTCAGGCACTGTTTTATGAGGCTACATCTGGGAACCCCAGGAGATATTCCTTTTTCTCTTGCTAATGGAATTTTTTTAAAAAAATCAGTTTTATTGATACATATTAATAACAATGGAATTTTTTAATCAGGAAAACTGCACAAAATACACTTTTTTCCCCCTTCCCTTTCCTCTCCCTGTCCTGCTGTTTTTGCTGTCTGTGTCCATTTGCTGTGTGATCTTCTGTATCTATTTCTCTTTTTGTCTTCTCTTCTTATCTTTCTCCTCTAGGATTCACCAGAATTTGATCCTGGGGACCTCTGATGTGGAGAGAGGCTCCCTGCCAATTGTGCCACCTCACTTTCTGATCTCTGCTGCGCTTCACCTTGACTCTCCCCTTCGCCTCTCGTTCATTGTGTAATCTTCTGGCTGCGTGACTCACTTGCGTGGGCACTGGCTCACCGCACGGGCACTCAGCTTGCCGCACGGGCACTGGCTCGCCACGCGGGCACTCACGTGGGCACTCGGCTCACCACGCAGGCACTCAGCTCGCCACACGGGCACCTATGTGGGCACTCGGCTCACCACATGGGCACTGGCTTGCTTTCTCTTCTTCTTTTTCACCAGGAGGCCCCAGGGATTGAACCCGGGTCCTCCCATGTGGTAGGCGGCGGAGGCCCTATCACTTGAACCGTATCTGCTTCCCCAAAATACACTTTTTATAGGAGCTACGAAACTTGAGCTCTCAATACAGAAAATTCTAGATGAAAGAATCAGTCACATGAAGCTTCAGAAGCCCAAATGGTTCTCAAGCTTGAATGGACATCAGAACCAGCAGAAGGGCTTGCCAAAACCCAGACTGTGGGGCCCCCAACCCGGAGACTCTGACTCTGTAGATCTGGGGTGGGGCCTGAGAGTTTGCATTTCTGACCAGTTTTCACCAGATGCTGATGCTCCGGGCGCAGGGACCACATTCTGAGAAGCATCGCTTCCAAACCACATGGCCCTGGCTGCTTCCAATTCTATGGAAATAACCCCGTTCAGTGACATCATTACAGCCTAAGTACTGATGTGAGTATCTTCATGTATTTATGCAACATTTAATTATGTGCCACCCATAATGTTTATTTTCAGGTACCCAGTAATGACAAATAATTTCTTTTTTCTTTCCGTGGCAATTTCACGGGGAGCCAGCAATCTCCTTTTTTAAGATCTGGTGAAAAATGTGGACTCGAAGTTGGGAGAAGAGGATTTCTTTCATAAGAGTCAAAACATATCAGAGGATATATGCTCTTTGAAAAACACCCTGTTTTCCTTCCCATTACATTCCCAGAGTCCTTTGCACAGCCCCTGTTCTAACTCTCTGCACATTGTGTTCGAATTATTGATTTACCATCTGACACTCTCAAGGACTCAGGGGTTCCTCAAGGGCAGGACATTTTTCCATTAAAACAAAAATTGTGTAATAAGGAGATGTTTATTTTTCTATGAGTTGAGAGCGTGGCATCAAATGCGTGTTTGTGTGGGATTTTGTGCACGTGAGATGGCACGGGCTGTAGGTGGTCGGGGACTGGGGGCTCGCCGTGAAGGTGGGGGTGGGGTTCTGTAGGGGGTGGGGGCTGCGAGCATGCTGAGGGTGGCCGTGTACCAGCCTGTGCCGCGCTAGATACGCTGTCCCCGGGGATCTGCCGCCAGCCCTGGAGGCCATCGCGGCTGGCCCCGGTTCCCGGTCTCCGTGGGTCCGTCTGACGCTGGCTGTGTGCACTGCGGCCCCGCGGGCCCTGCCCCTCCCCATCAGGGTCTCCATGCCCACGTCGCCCTCGTGCCTGAGGCTCCTGGTCCTCTGCGGGGGGGGGGGGGGGGGCTCTAGGGGACTGTGCCCGGCTTTGCTCCAGGTCCGAGGCTGCCACCATGTGCCCGGCGCCCCTGGCAGAGCTTCCCAGCGGGACTGCTGGGAAGTGAGCAGCCGGAGATTAGATTTCGTGGGGGCACAGGAGGAAGGGTGGTCCAGGTCTGATCTGGGGTCAGGGCCAGGCCAGGGGGCAGGACTCAGAATCCTGGTAAAAATAGCCAGGGTGGGGCTGTGGCATGGGCAAGTAACGCGTAATGGGTGCAGAGTTTCTGTCTGGGGTGATGGGAAAATCGTGGTAACAGATGGCGGTGATGGCAGCTCAACACCGGGACTGTGATGAACACCACTGAATCATGGACTTGAAAGTGGTCAACCTGGGAAATGTTGTGTTGTAGATGTTACCACAAGATGCTTTTTTAAAAAAAGATTTATTTATTTATATCATCCCCCATCCCCCGTTGTTTGCACTTGCTGTCTACTCATCGTGTGTTCTCTGTGTCTCCTCGTGTTCTTTTTAGGAGGCACCGGGAACTGAGCCCAGAACCTCCCATGAGGGAGGGAGACACCCAATCACTTGAACCACATCCACTCCCTGCTTGTTGTGTCTCTCAGTGTGTTTCCTTGTTGCATCAGCCTGTTGCACCAGCTCGTCTTCTTTAGGAGGCACCAGAAACCAAACCTGGGACCTCCCCTGTGGTAGGTGGGCCCTAACTGCTTGAGCCACATCTGCTTCCTGACACTTTTGTTTTTTTTAATGTCAAAAATAAAAGAATCATAATCATTCCTGTTCATTGTGCTTTGTGCTTTAGATGCTTAATGTTATGCTATTGTATTAATTTAGAATTATAAATGACCAATACATAAATATTCATAAATAACAATGATGTGGATTATTTATGAATAATATTTTATTATATTAGTTATAAGGCATTTTATCTAGTGACCTCACTTCTATTATCCTATTGAAGGGAAAAGGAAGCAAAAGCTCAGAAAGGTAAATTCACTTGCACAAGTGTTCTCAGCAAGCAGGTGGAAGAGTAAGAATTTGAACCCATCTCTGGGTGCTTCTAGCATTTAAGCCTTTTTTTTTTTTTTACAATAGACAAAATATTTTTTCATATCCCCTTTGTTTTAGACATCTACTTTATGATTATTCAAAGGTAACTATTTTAGTACTTCTCAGACTCCTGAAAATTTCAGATCTAAGAAACTCCTTCGCAAGTCATATTTTCAAAATCATCAAAAATACGGAACACGTCACAAATTAGAGTGTCATCCTTGCGCAGGGGCCATGCTGAACTTCTCTATATCTTTCCAGTTTTGGTACATGTGCCACCGAGCAAGCACAGCATTTAAAGCTCTTAACCCTGACTTCCCTGTCCAAGGTGGAAGACACAGTGTCTGGGGACAGTCGGGACTTAGAGTCAGCTGGGTGGCTGTGGGCAATCACGCATTGTGTTGGTGTGGTTTTGTTGTGTGCTTTCCACTTACAGAGCTCTCACTGTGTTCCGGGCACTGGACGTAATAACGATAGCCCATGCACGGGTGGCACTTACCGAGCCAGACCCCACCCTGAGTGATTCCCCATGGAGTAATTCATTTACCCCTTGCATTAGTCAGCCAAAGAGGTGCTAATGCAAAGTACCAGAGATCTGTTGGCTTTTATAAAGGGTATGTAGGGAAGCAGATGTGGCTCAACTGATAAAGCAGCCGCCTCCCATATAGGAGGTCCAGAGTTCAAACCCAGGGTCTCCTGGCCCCTATGGTGAGCTGGTCCACACACAGTGCTGCCGCGCACAAGGAGTGCCATGCCACCTAGGGTGTCCCCCGTGTAGGAGAACCCTACATGCAAGGAGCGCACCCTGCAAGGAGAGCCGCCCCACGCAAAAAAAGCACAGCCCACCCTGGAGTGGCGCCGCACACGTGGGGAGCTGAGGCAGCAAGATGACGCAACAAAAAGAGACACAGATTCCCGGTGCCGCCGA
Organism: Dasypus novemcinctus; assembly: GCF_030445035.2. Taxonomy (NCBI): domain Eukaryota; kingdom Metazoa; phylum Chordata; class Mammalia; order Cingulata; family Dasypodidae; genus Dasypus; species Dasypus novemcinctus. The sequence continues at coordinate 59,750,833 of NC_080690.1, read as the reverse complement.
GAATGCAAGTGGACACAGAAGAACACACAGCGAATGACACAAGAGAGCAGACAGCTGGGGGGAAGGGGTGGGAAGGGGAGAGAAATAAAATAAATCTTAAAAAAAATAAATAGAGGGTATTTATTTGGGGAAGGAGCTTACAGTTACAAGGCTCTAAGGAGGACCAACCCAAGGTTACTTCTTCACCAAACTCTGTGGCCATGTGTTGACGCAAGATGGCGGGCGGTCTCCTTGCGCCTTCCCCCTAAGGCTCGAGGGCGCCGCTTCTTCTGATCTCAGCGGTAGGCAGGCCAAGGGCTCGTCTCCCAGCGCTTCTCAGCTGCTCTGTTCCCTTCACAAGGTCTGCTGGCAACTGTCAGGCGAATGGCTCGTCTCTCCCCCGGGGAACTGCAGGGTCAGAACTGAAGTTCTCTCTCCCTTCTTCTGGGTCTTCTCCTGAGAGTCTGGACTGTCTGTTTAGGCAGCCCAAGGGGGCAGGCGCTCAGCCACACCCTACTGATGTGGTAGGTTCAAAGGCCCTGAACTGGTTTTCATGAGTAAACTTAAAATCTTTGAATTTAAATCCATCAAAGGATATCACACCCAGAGCCACAGACCGATTTACAAACATAATCTATATTTCTTTTGGGAATTTATAAATATTATCAAGCTGCCACACCCTCGTTGTGGGTTGAATTTTGTCCCCCAAGAATATATGCCGGAGAGCCTACCCCTGTGCTTGACCGTGACCTTATCTGGAAATGGGGTCTTTGCAGACGTGATTAGTTAAGGTGTGGCCATACTGGGGGGCAGTGCGGTCCTCAGAAGAGGTTACTCAGGGACACCAGGGTCAAGGCCATGTGACGACACAGGCAGAGATGGGAGTGAAGCCTCCACAGGCCAAGCAACGCCACGGCAGCCGCTGGGAACGGGATGTCACCGGGAGGAGTCTTCCTTAGACGGAGGGAGCACAGCCCTGCCGACACCTGAATTCTGGACTTCTGGCCTCCAGAGCTATGAGAGAATACATTTCTCTCGCTGTAAGCCAGCTGGCTTGTGGTGTTTGTTACAGCGGCAAGTCACACCCTCCTTAGCCCAGTTCTCGGAGGCACAACAATGGCCTCGCCCCCAGGGCTGTTCTCCTGGCCTCCCAAACTCTCCACCATCCTTTCTAATCTTTACAACAAACCTATGATGCAGGAATAACTAGCACCCGCCTTACAGATGAGGAAACTGAGGCCGGGACTGGTACTTGCTCACGGAGCCGGGACTTGAACTTTGGCTGCGTGATGGGTGTGTCCACACCCCTGACCCCTGATTTTGTCTGGTGGGGGGCTGAGAGTTCTAAAGAGCCCCCTGGAGGGTTCCGGCCAGGCTCCCAGCAGCCGAGGCCCTGTACAGCCCTGGGGACCCCAGCCTCCTGTGCTTGTGTCATTTCTGCTCGCCAATTCCTAAGACGTCGTTGTCTATTAGATGAATTTTCTAATACGTCAGTTTTTTCCCCCATACAAAAGTTTTAAAGTTTTATACAGTTCAACAGACTCAGCTTTTATTTTATAGATACAGGATTTCCACCCTTGGTGAAGAGGCTCCAGGTAACTGAGGGGTGGGGACGGGGGTGGCAGCCTCCTCTCCCACCCCCAACCCCCCCAGAGCCTGTCCTTCTAGGTGCTACTTTGTCAGTTTGTAAGCACGCTGTCTGCTATACGTATTAACTCTACGCGGCCTTCAGTGTCACAAAAAAATTTCCCCTAAGCTTTTTGTATATTGACTTGCAAAGGTTTTTAAGTATTAGGCAAATATGTCCATCTTGTATTTCACTGATTCTGGCTTTGTTTTTGTTGTTTCTTTTTAATGAAAATAGGTTTTATTATTACATCAAGTAATAAATACGTACAAAGATGCAAACAGCGTTAGTCATTTTTGCCCAGACATTTTGATCAATTTACAGGAAACACAAGACTGAAATCTATACACAGTCTCAGCATGAAAATTTTCGGGGGTCCTTGTTAGGGGTGCTAGATTGCTCTTCTGCATTTATAACTTGTGCACTTTTTATTTGACTTCAAAGCAAAAAAGTTATAATCAGCAGCATGTACCCTGGATGCCAAACTGGGTGCGACTACTCGGTAAAGCCTGCTTGTCGGTACTTAGTAAAAACCGAATGTTAGAGTTGTATTAGCTTATGAAAAGGAACAAAGAACAACCAAAGGTGACATAAATTTATTCTAAAGAGAAGATTAAAGTGAGATACTTCAGCTCTCCTCCTGAGGGGCCCCCTGCACCTCCTCCCACCCCTGCTCAGCCCTGGATGCCCCAGCTTGCCTCTTCCCTCCCCCGGTCTCCCCTTATTTGCAAAGGAGGCTGTTTGCTCTTCAATTTCGGAAAGCTCTTCCCGTGCTGCAGCCAGTAACCTCAGACAGCCCTTGCCCTGGCCGGGGCTCGTCCTCAGGTCTTGTGGGCCGACTTTCTTTACCACTTTAAAACGTAAGCGGGCCAGTTTCCTAGCGCCCGTCCATCTGCATTTCCGCTGTCCTGCCTGGGTCAGGAAGGGCTCCCGGGTCCTGGGGGAGAAGGTGCCCCCCCCTCCCGGGTCCTTATCGCGCAGCTTCGCCCTTCCCACGGTCGGGAGCATATAGGCGCGCGGGGGGGCGGCCGCGCAGCGTCGCCATGTCCCCGCTGTGCGCGCTGCTGCTGGCCCTGGCGCTGGCGGCCGTCCCCGGCGCCCGGGGCGCCTGCCCGGTGCCCGCCGACCTCAAGAACGCCGACGGCACGCGCACGTGCGCCAGGCTCTTCGACAAGAGCGACCCCTACTACGACAACTGCTGCGCGGGCGCCGAGCTGTCGGTGGAGCCGGGCGCCGACCTGCCCTTCCTGCCCTCCGACTGGGCCAACACCGCCTCGTCGCTCGTGGTGGCCCAGCGCTGCGAGCTCACCGTGTGGTCCCGCCGCGGCAAGGCCGGCAAGACGCGCAAGTTCTCGGCGGGCGCCTACCCGCGCCTGGAGGAGTACCGCCGCGGCATCTTCGGCGACTGGGCCAACTCCATCGCCGCGCTCTACTGCAGGTGCCCCCGCGCCCCCGCGCCCCGCGCGCCCCCGCAGCCCCGCGCCCCCGCGCCCCCGCGCCCCGCGCGCCTCCGCAGCCCCCGCGCCCCGGCCCCCCCCCCCCCCCCGCTGCCCTCGGGCCTCTCAGACTCAGCTCTGGGGTTCCCAGGTGCAGAAGCTGCCCCGCGCCCCCGCAGGGGCTCTTCCCAGAGGGGGCAGGCCGACTCTGGCATCATCAACCCCCCTTCCCCTTGGACCCCACCGGCCCATGCCCCACGGAGCCTCAGCTCGTAGAACCAACTCTGGACTCCCAGGCTCAGAAGCCCACCCAGACCTCATACGTAGAGACGCCCTATGTAACCCTCAGCTCGCCACCCCACCTAGACCCTCTAAGTGGGCCTCAGCCCCTGAAACCAGCCCAGAACCCCTGCTCCAGCTTCTGGAACCTTCCTACCCAAGGCCCCCTGAACCCACCCTGCACCAGCGTAGCCAAGCGCACAGGGTTTGGGACCCCGGATCCAGCCTCAACACCCCCAAACCAGCCCCACCTGCCCCTCTCCTGCAACAGCCCCAAGAGCCCCCAGCTCTGAACTCTTCCAGGCTGGGACCCCACGCTCCTGAACTTGGAGCCTCAGACCCGGTTTTCCCAGCTCTCCACGCAGCCTCTGGTGATAATTTTTTATTCTGTTGCAGGTGCTACTGACACCTTGGAGGTCCCTCATTCCCAAACCCCACACGGCGTGGAGCCCCTCACCTGGCCTTGTCTACAGAGAGCCCCAGGAGAGAGCTTTCTGTCCCCCTCATCCTTCCTTCCCCACAATACAGCCCTTCTGAAGTTGTCCTGTCTGCCATCTGCTTGTGTCTGGGAACAAATCCACAAAAAACGGGGGGAGACAGGAGGATGGTCAGAAGACATGCCCACAGATGGGGACACGCAAAGGCAGCCGTGCACCCAGAGAAGGACACGTGCGTGGCGTATGTTCAGCCAGCGCGCAGGGTGCCACGGGCTGACGGTTAACTCCTGAGCTGCTTCCCCAGCTGCTTGGCCGCGCAGAGGCCTCCGGACCTCAGGGCTCAGCACACCAGAGGCTGGCCCTGCCGGGCGCTCGGGGGCCTCCTGGAGCCTGCCCAGCCTGAGCCCAGGGTCTCTGAGGGGTCTGGCCAGAGTCCAGGCATTACGGGAAACCATGTACATTTAATCCCACCCCCAGCACAGGATTGGCACTGTAATTGGAATTTGTGTATTTCTGTTCAGGTGGCAATCTTTCCTCCCACGATCCCCACCCCCGTGGGTGAGAGTCCTTGATGGATACCTGGGTTTAGGGTCCCAGGGGCCGATGAAGAGAAATGGGGGGGGAGGGGAAGGTGAGGGGACTGTTGCGGGGGGGATGACAACTTGGGATTGGGGGGAGAAAGGGAACGTAGGGAGACTGAGAGTTAAGAAATACAGGAGAAGAGGTAGGTGGAGATGCCAAGAGGTCACCAAGTGACTATGAGGAGGTCAGAGGTCAAGGGCGGGGGGAAGGATCGGGGACTGTGAGAGGTGCTAGAAGATCGAGGATCAGGGCAAGTGCTGATGGGACGTGAACTGATGAAGCTCTAAGGAGGCTTGACCCGCTGACAAGCCCTGAAGTGGGAAGGCGTGACTCGCGCCCCCGTGGAGCTTGGAGGAGGCGGGGGACGTGCCACAGGGTCAGCCAGGCTAGAACGCGTGCAAAGCGGTCAGACGAGAAGCCGAGGGTCCAGGCAGAACTAAGGCGCCCAGGAGGTGGTAAGCGACCCCGGGAGGCCGGCGGGTCGCAAAAGGCATTAAAGGACAGAGTCGCTGCTGAGGGCCAGGCAGCTGCTAGGGGGTAGGGGCTTCTAAGGATCAGGGAGGGGCCGAGGGGTCAGAGAGGTGATAAGAGAATAGGAAGAAGCTTCAGGATCGGGGGGCCTATGGGTCAAGGTGAGTCAGAGAGGTGCTAAGGGACAGGGAGGAGCTGGGACTCAGGGGGAAAACGAGGGTCAGGGCGATGCTGAGCGTCGGGAGTTGCTGAGGGCGGGGAGGGCTGGGGGGTGATAAACGTGGCAAGCATCAGCGCAGGCGCGGCCCGTGCGTCACTCCCGCAGCTGCACAGACACCGAGGAGTCGGTCACCCTAGTCCGCCGCAGCCCGCCCGGCTCCATCCGGTTCTTGGTCTTGTGCAGGAAGTGGACGAAGCGCACGCCGGGGCCGTAGCGGCGGAACACGTGGGACACCTGTGGCCCCAGCGGGTTAGGAGGACGTCCTTATGAGGTCCCCGCGCACCCTGCTTTCCGCCCCCCTCCCTCTGGGAGGCCTTGGGCCGTGAGCGCTTGTCGGGGGGGTGGGGGCCGGGCCCGGGAGCCTCACCTGCACCCAGCGGCCAGGGGCGCCTCTCCCAGAGGGCTGCGGGGCAGCGTGGTGCTGCGCGATGACCGTGCGGCGGTCGGCCGCCAGCAGCCAGACGTGCAGCTCGTAGACGCAGGCGTCCAGCCGGCTGTCCTCGAACCTGGGGGTGGGGATCTGGCCTCCAGCCCCTGCCACGGCCCCAGGAGCCCAGCCCCCAACCCTGGCCCCGGCGGCCATTCCATACGCCCTCACTGGCCGGGCAGTGTTGGTGACACAGTGGAGACCAAGACAGCCCATGCCTGCCCTCATAGAGCCCACAGCGCAAGGGGGGGGGCAGGTGTATCAGCAGACGGTGGTAGCCAGGGGTGGCCAGGGGCCAGGTGGGAGGCACAGGAAGGGGGGTCGGGGCTGGGCGAGGGGGGCGATCACAGGGCCCTGGAGTGTGGCGCCTAAGCCAGCTGCCGGCGGCCCATGAGCCACGTGTAACTGACCCCTAAAGGATAAGGAGAAACTAGTCTCAATAGCAGCGGGACAGGCGTCCGAGGGAGAAGGAACAGCCTTGGCAAAGTCTCAAAGACATGACCTTTCCAGAACTAACAGCCTCGAGAGAAGGGGCCAGAGAGGTGGGCGGGACCACGAGGGGCTTGGTGAATTGCTCAAAGGGGAGGACGGGTCAAGATTCGTGTTTTGGGGAGCTGCTGTGTGTGGCGGGGTTCGGTGGCGAGCAGAGGCACGTACCAGTCCATGACGGTGACATCTGGCTGCTCGTCGTCAAGGAGCTCCTCCCACAGGCCCTGGGCCAGAAGGTCCACGCACTGCTGCTTCACCGTCCAGCTGCGAAGAGGGGACAGAGACACCCGGTCATGGTGACACCAATGCCACCCGCAGAGGGGGTGCTGGGTGCTCGTGCCCACTTGACGTCTCGGTCCCCAAGCCCTCCGAGGACGATGCATTCTGAACCCGAGTTGCGGATGAGGAGGCCAGGTGTGGAGGTGGGGAATGGCCTGCCCCAGGCAAGCGGCAAAGCAGCAGCAGAGTGGGATTCGAACCCGGCGTGAGCAACCCTGAGCCACCGAATCACCCCATCTGTCCGCAGCGCAGACGCCAGGCTCCGAGGGAGGGTGGCTTGTGGTCTGGGATGGCTCTTTCCCTCCAGGAGAAAGGAGGTGAGAAGAATAACAGTCATGCTGACTGCCACCTATCGGGCACCTCCGCAGTGCCGGCTGGCCCTCACCTGTGGCCAACTCTGTTTACAGACCAGGAGTCTGAGGCCCAGAGAGCCTAGGTCAATTCCTCCAGGCCACACAGCAGAGAAGGCTGCAGCTGGGATTCCAACCCAGGCCACACGGGTCCTGGCCACTCACCTGAGGTCCCTCTGGAGCTTCTCGGTCCTGATGTGCCACCCGCTGAAATTCCCTGGCAGGTGGAGGGAGCAAAGGGTTAGATCCTCCCAGAGCCCTGGGACTCCTCTCTTCCCAGCCCTGCAGCCCCAGGCACTTACCCAGAGTCTCCAGGGGCTGCTGGGTGGGGCCAGTAGGGGGTGCTGGCTCGTAAATGTTGATGCCTGAAGTGCAGGGGTGAGAGCCCATTAGACCTGGTGGGGGCGGCCTCCTCCCCGCAGCCCCCCACCCCCTCCCCGCGGGGTTCCACTCCTGGGGCAGGAATCTGTGCCTGCCCAGGCCAGCCCGGCAGGGACAGAGTGAGTCAGGGCCCATGGGGGGAGCCCCGAGAATGTTCCTGGGGGAGAGGGAGGATTGGGGGTGGGAGAGCCAAGACAGAGACAGGCATGGAGAGAGACAGAGACGGAGAGACAGACAGTGAAAGACAGAAAAAGAAGGAGGTTGGGATGAGACAGAGCCTGGGGAAGAGAGACAGAAAAAGATAAAGAGATGGAGAAACTGAGAAGGAGATGCAACCAGAGACAAAGAAAGGCACAAAGAAAGAAAGAGGGATGGAGAGAAACAGACAGAGAAACACTAAAACTTGGAGACGGAAAGAAGAGACCGACGGTCTGGGTCAGAGACACTGGGGCCAGGAGCGGCGCCGCCCAGGTCCCGCGGCCCCTCACGCGCGGGCGGCCCGGCCCCGCACCTTCGGGGTTGGGCGAGCGCAGCAGGTTGCGGTAGAGCGGGCGGCGCAGCAGCAGCAGCCGCCAGGTGAGGCGCGGGGGCAGCTCCAGGCTCCCGCCCGGCGGCCCCCACTCCTCCAGCAGCAGCTGCCGCGCGTAGGCCTCGGGGAGCTCGGGGGGCTCGGGGGGCTCGGGGGTCGGCGGCGGCGGCGGCGAGGGCGGCGGCTCCAGGGGCCGCGCGGGCCTGCCGCCTTCCATCCCGGCGCCCGGCGCCTGTGGCTGCGGCACCTCCTCCATCCGCCGGGTCCGGGCGACTGTCGCGGGCTCCGCGGGGCTGCGGGTGAACTGGGGGCGGGAGGGCGAGGCGCCCTGGGTCGGCGTCTGATCGAGGGGCGGGCTGGGGGGAGGATCGCGGGCCTGGGGCTCCTCCCTCAGGTCCAGACGCCCTTCCCCCCGCCCTCCACAGGTCCCCGGGCTTCCTGGCCCAGGAATTTCCCCAGGGCCACTGAGGACCGGGCGCCGGGCCTGGGGTGTGTGACAAATGCGCTAATGCCGGGGCTCGGTGCTTGCTAATGAGCCAGCCCGGGAATTGAGGTTAAGTAATGAAGACACACCCCCGCCCCCCCCTTGCCGGCTCAGCGCAGGGGGAGGAAGGTCCCGCTTCTGCCACCAACTCGGCTGCCCTCACTGGGACACCCCTGGGGACCCCCGGCATTTCTTGTCCTGGAAACCACAGCGGGGACTGCGGAGCAGAGAGAAGAAACCCAGAGCAGAGACGGGGCGTCACAGAGATGGGGCCGGGGCGAGACCCAGAGAGCAGCCAGGAAGGGAGCAGCACCCCACCTGGGTTTTTTTTGGGCGCCAGGAGGAGGGGCTGGCACGGCGGTCATGGAGAGTTCGGGGTGAGGGTTGGGGCAGCGGTGGGGGCAGGAGGAGGTGAGGTGGCGGAGGAACCTGTCGGGCCAGATGCCCACGGCCACGTCCCTCCCATGGCCACATCCCACACCTGGCCCAGGTACGCCAAGCGCGAGCCCCGCACGGTCACCCAGAGCAGTCTCGGCGGGAAGGCTCTCTGCCCGGCTCTGCTCTAAGCACTGAGAGGGTCGTTCATTTCACCCTACCCACGGCGAGGGGGCGCGGGAGAGGACCGTGCGACGGCCCCATGTGCTCTGCTACCGTGGCCGGCGCTACTGCAGCCCCATTTTACAGATGAGGAAACAGAGGCCGCCCTCACAGGCCTCGTGCCACAGGTCCCAGGCAGCCCCACCTGCCGCCCCAGGTGCTTCCTGCCCCAGATTCCAAAGCATGCAAGACACAGAGAGACACAAGCTCCCGACGGCTCCTCGGAAGTGGGACTCACACCTCAGCCACGAGGCTCGCGTACCCGAGCGCTGACTGCGCGCCAGGCGTTGCTCTGAGGTCTGGGGGCAGAGTAATCGATTCAGCCTCCACCGCCCCCCTGGGAAGGAGGGACAGTTAGGATACCCATTTTGCAGGTGAAGCACAGACAGGTCTAGGAACTCACCCAGGTCAGATACACAGGGGCGCAGCCTGAGATCGCCCCGGGAGGAACACTGGCTCTTAGAGAAGCGGGTGGGAGAGTGGGGCTGTGTTTATTGTCAGTCGTTGACTCATTTAACTTCCCAAGAACCCTGCCGGTGGGAATCGGTAATAATAGTACCTCCCCTGACACACGAGAGGTGAAGTGGCCTCCGTGGAAAGGTGCGAATGAGCCAGGGCTCTGGCAGGCGGGGGTCCCCAGGGGAGGTGACAAGCCGACTAATGCCAGAGCAGCCTCGCCGCACCTGGAAGTCCCCAGGAGATTCCCAGACGAGCGCTCCCAGAGCCCATGGCACAATGACCGGGGACACTCCCCTGGCCCCTGGAGGCACACAAACCCACGCCCCTGACCCTGTCACCGGAGGAGGAGGGTCAGGGGTGAGTCAGGGCTGTTCCGGGGTCAGAATCCAGGGCAGGCAGTGACCCGGAGCCAGGGGAGGGCAGAAATGGGATATGTTCCGCCGTAAAGCGGCGCGACGTGCCGAGACCTGCCACAGCGTGGCTGGGTCTCGAAGACTTCACGGAGTGAAATAAGCCAGACACAGAAGGACAAACATTGTGGGATCCCACTTCTATGAAATAACTACTGTCTGCAAATTCAGAGACAGAAAGCCGGGGACAGGCCTCCAGGGGCGGGGTTGGCGAGCGGGGGGCGGGCAGCCGCTGCCTGAAGCCGCAGTTTCTGTTGGGAGGGATGAAAAAGTCTTGGGAACGGGGGATGGGAGTGGCAGCCAACACGGTGGAGGTGATCACACCGCTGGAGCGGACACTGAACGATGGTTTGAAGTAGGACATTTTGAGTTGCATATTTTGTTACTACAGTTTTGTGGGTTTTTTTTTTGGTAATTCTGAGGGATTCAGGAACAGCCCCCGGGCCCCGGGAAGCCCCGGGGATCCCCGCATTAGCTCTCGAGCCCGCCCTCGCTCCACGTGAGAAGCAGATGAAGGTGCCAGTGTGGGAACATCATCGGCCTCCCAAAGTCCAATTTCCAGACAGGCCGCCGGCTGAGGGGCTGACACAGCGGCCCTCCCCCAACCATTTCACCCGTGTCATGAAATGTCAAAAAGCCTGAGCAACTGTGCGCACACTTTGAAAAACAATTGGCTGATTTCTTCTAAAACCAAACCTACGCCCACCCTACAACCCAGCAATCCCACCACTAAGTATCCAGCCAAGAGAAACGGAAGGCCAGCGTGCATCCAAATGAAAACCTGGGCTCCGTGTTTACAGGGCTTTCTTTTTCCATACTAGCTCTGAACAGGAAACAACCCAAATGCCCCTAGAGAGGCGAGTGGACTACTACTCAGGAAAAGGAACTAGCGAAACACGCACCGACATGGAGAGCCTGAGCGCCATCCCGCAGGGGCACCAAGGAAAAAGAGGACATCTGTATGATTCCATTCATATAGAATTCTGGAAAAGACAAAACTCATCTGGAGGCAAAGCAAGCAGATCCTCAGCTGACTGCAAAGAGGCAAGGGAGTGGACTTCCTGGGGTGATGAAAAGTTCTCTCCTAATTGTGGCAGCAGTTACAGGGTCAAAGCGCATCCGACTGAACACTTACAGTGGGTATATTTTATTGTAGGTAACTTAAACCTCAATAAGAAAGACTAAACAAAACCAAATGCAGCACTCTGTCTATTCTAATAAAGAAATCTCTCCTGGCCTACTGGGAAGTGAAAAAAGCATGATGGAGAACAGTGGGCCTCACATGCTACTATTTGTGTGAAGGAAAAAATATGTAAGTATTTGCCAGACTCCCCTGGAAGGGGAGCCCACAAAGTGGTAAAGCCTCTGGACAGTGTCCTGGTGGTGGCTGGGACAGACGAGGATGGAAAATGACCTGTCATTCTGTGCCCTTTTGGATGTGTATTCAATCTTCTACAAAACTACAATTGCTTTAGAAAAGCCAGCAAGGAGTCCGTGCCTTCCGTGGCCTTTTCTGTCTCTCATCCTTTCCATCAGGGACATGATGGTGAAAGGACAGACATGACCCCTGTCCTTGTGGGGCTTGCGGTCTGGGGCCCGGGGAGGCTGGACTTCAAGAAGTCAGGTAACGAGCGACTCACAAGCAGCACGATGTGGTTTGAAGGGGAAGAGACTGTGGTGACAGAAGAGTCTGTCTTCTGTGGGAAGAGCGTTCCCACGGTGGGAAGCCGTTTGAGTTGGGGTGGTGGGGGCGGGCTAACTCCTCCCCCTAGTGCTGCCTCAAGGTGGCCTGAGATGGCCCTTGCTCTCCCCCTCACTCATGGGGCCCCTCTTTGGGCTGGTCCTTGAGTCCTCCAACTTCCTGCCCACCTCAGGGCCTTTGCACGTGCTACCCCTGCTGCCCGAAAGGCTCTCCTCTCACATGCCGCTTCCTGCCAGTCACAGCCCCTTCTGCACCTTGCTTCTTTCCTGGTGGTTGCTCCCTCTCGGTAGGTAGGCAGCAGCCTGGGGCCCAGCTCCCTGCTCTGGCGGCCACACACCCTGTTCTTTCCTTTCTTGCAGGGAGGAGCCTGATTTGTCAATACATCTAACTACTGGACCAGTTCATGCTCTGTCTCACCCCGTGGGAATGTCAGCCTCCCAAGGGCAGGGCCTCGGGTGGGTTTGTTGACTGTAGTGTCCCCAGCACAGGGCTGACTTGGACTCACTGCTCGGCCTCCTAGGCAGGGAGGGTGAGAAGGCTGGGCCCTGGGGCAGGAGGCCGGGCTGTGCCCTGCTGAGTGAGCCCAGAGCCCTGCCCAGGCGGCGGCGCCCACTGCTCCTGCTGCCGAGCCAGCATCAGCCCCAGGAGGGCCCTGCCCTGGGTCCCGAGAGGGAAGGCGTGAGGGTCCTGGAGGCCCCAGCCAGATCCCGAGGGCTGTGGGAGGTGGAGGGACGGCTGGGTGCTGCCTGGGTGCTCTGGGGTGGGGGTGGGGTGGGAGCACCCCTGCAGGGGTGACAAGGAGGCTGGGATGAGGTGGGGTAGGAGGGCGGTGAGGAGAGGGGGGAGAGGAAGAGAGAGAGGCAGGTAGAAGAAGCCAGCGTGAAAGAGAGGGCACAGAGACCTCAGCTGAGAGAGAGATGAAGAGAGGCTGAGGCAGAGACAGAGAGAGTCTAAGGGACTAGAGTGGGGTTGGCAGAGCCAGGGAAGGAGGGACCAGAGGGTCAGAGAGACCCAGATGGCATCACCTGGGGCAGAGGGTAGGTGGGAGCCCAGAGGCAGGTGTGGGAGGGTGGGAGCAGGGAGGTGGATGGCGGGATAGTAGCAGCTACCTTCGCTCGTGTTCCAAATACAGGATATGCACGACATTTCCCCTGCAGCAAGCTGCTGCCAGCCCCTGAATGTCTATCGGCAGGGGCTGCTGGATCAACCACAGCAGGTCACCGGCTCAGTGGACCACTAGCACCTGTGGACAGGAATAAGGCTGCTTTTCATTATCAAGGGGGAACAGCCATCAAGGTACACTGCTAGGGGACACAGATGTGGCTCAAGCAATTGGGTGCCTGCCTCCCACATGGGAGGTCCTGGGTCTGGATCCTACTGCCTCCTTAAGAAGATGAGCTGATGCAACAAGCAGATACAATGAGTAGACAAATGAACATAGATACAACAAGCAGGGAGCAGATGTGGCTCAAGTAGGTGGGCACCTGCCTCCCACATGGGAGGTCCTGGGTTTGGTTCCTGGTACCTCCTAAAGAAGATGAGCAGACAATAAGTGGACCCAACAAGCAGACATAGCAAGCAGACAATGAGCAGAAAGATGAAGGAGCCACCTGGGGGGGCGGGGTTTGGAGGCAAAAGGCACAGTTAGGAAAGAGCAGAGGGTGGCAGGGTGTGCACCTGAAACTAATATTTGTGTAGGGTAAAACATATATATGTATATGCATGGAGCTGTTTCCTGGTATGTGTGTAAACTCTTTCCACAAACACTTACCAGGCGCTGCCCGGGGAGGGCGGGCGCTGAGAGGCTGGGGATGGGGGAGGGAAGGAGATTGACTTTTCAATTTCTTCCCTTTGGGATCTTTAAAATTTTGTACCATGGGCTTGTGTAGTTACCTGTTCAAATAACAAATAAGACTCAGCGGTAGAAAGAGAGAGCCAGAGAAAAACAAGAGATAACTAAAGGGGCAAGGAAGAGAGGGAGGCGCGGAGGAAGAGAGGAGGGAGTTAGACTTTGTTTTAACCCAAACTTCCGCGGGCGCCTTTGTCTTCTGGGACGAGGCCCCCCAGAGGCCAGGATCTCCTCTCCACTGTCAGACGCCTCCCTCACCCCGGGCCCGTCCTCGGGGCCTGGCCCCCGAGAGGGAGACGTTTCTCCCCTGGGACCCCGGGTGGCGTAGCCACGGGAGTTCGGGCTGGGTTTTCGGGCGGCAGGGGGCGCAGTGACCCCGTCCCGGGCTCGGAGGCCTCAGGCCGGGCTTCGGGTCCCTGCGCTGCCCCTTTCCCGCTGCGGAGCCTGGGGCTGGGGACTTGGTGTTTCTGTTCCTCTGTGAAGCAGGCACCCACGGGACTTCCCCAGAAGCCTGCTAGGGGGCTGAGTTTGCTTCCTGGGGCTGCTGTGACACAGGGCCACAGACCCGGGGGCTCAAGAGCAGACACGTTTCTTCTCTCACGGTTCTGGAGGTCAGAGGTCCAAAGCGGAGGTGTGGCAGGGCTCCCGCCCGAGGCGCCGGGGAGCAGCTCTCCCGGCCTCCTCCGGCTTCCGGGGTTGCAGGGGTTCCTTGGCCTGTGGTCCCCTCTCTCCCATCTCTGCCCCTGTGGCCCTGCGCCTCCCCCTCTGTGTGTGTTGTGTCTCAAGTCTCTTGGCCTTTCTTGGTGAGTACACTTTTCTACACTGGCCATTGGATTTAGGGCCCACCCTGGATAATCCAGGATGCTCTTGTCTTGAGATCCTGAACTTAATTACATCTGTAAAGACTCCTTTTTTCCAATAAGGTCACAATCACAGGCTCTGGGTGGACCTGTCTCTTTTCTGGAGGGTGGAGAGAGTGCACACCCTGCAAGGGGCTAAATGAGTTAAAACACCTAGCGGCTTAGGAAAGTCCCTGGAACACAGTACACTTTTGACCACTGTTCTCTTGTTCGGCTCGCATGGTGTCTTTCAGTTGTTTGAATTAGTTGTCTTCCTTTAAGATTCAAGCGCCTTCGCACGAAAGGGGAGGTTTCTCCTGAAAAATCAGAATATAGGGAACATGGGGGGCCGAGGCCAAAGCTGCCTACGAGGTGACCCTCCTTTAATGCGGCAGCCTGCAGCACTTCCCTGCCCTGCCCTGCCCGCCTTGCTCCTCGATGGCGCCTGCCTGGCCCTGGGGCCAGCTGAGCTGGAGGCCCTGGGGCAGGCCACCAGCTGGGTGAGGGCGGAGGCCTGGGATTGCCCTGCTCTTTTTTGCAGCCCCACTGCCTGGCCCCAGACCACTGAGGAGAAGCCGGTGCAGGACCACGACTTCATGCCCGGCCCTCCTCCGCCCTGGGCAAGCCCGCCCCGTCCCCGCCTCTGGGAACAGCAGGTGTGAGATGATTCCCTGGGCCCTGCCCAGTAAGCGGCAGGACGTTTCCGGGACCAGGCATGGGCCCGAGGTCTAGCTGCCCACCTGTGAGGGACAAACTGTGGGTGGTCCCCATACCCACTCTCCTGCTCCCAATCCTGGCGGCACGTTACAGTCACCTGGGACATTTTGATTTTAAATACTTCTGACCGGGCTCCATCCCACGCCAAAGGCAGGTGCCCTCGCCTTCCAGAACAAAGCCTCGGTGTGGCCGTCAAGCCCTTAATTTCTCCCCAGCTACTTTTCTTGTTCATTTTTTCCCTTTCATCCCCCTCCCTTTCCCTTCCTCCATATTAGTAGTCTTCTAATGTGTAAATAGCACTTTGGTTTTGCAAAAGGAGGACTATTGTTTTATGCCCATAATTTATAATGTACACACCCAGCACTGTATTGTAGAGCTTCTTGATTTTTCCTTTTTTTGTTTTAGATTCTCCCCCTCCCCCAAATGTGGCTCTGGGTGCACCCAGTCTGTAGCAGTTTGATATGGTTATGAATTCCAAAAATAGATATTGGATTATGTTTGTAATCTGATCTATACCAGGGCATGACTGAGTTATGATTAGGGCAGAGTCTCCACCCCTTGGTGGGTGGGGACTCACTGATAAAAGGCATGGCAAAGGACAGAGTTGAGGTTTTTTGATGTTGGGAGTTTGATGCTGAAGCCTTAAGCTGGAGCCATGGGAAGTGTGCTCACAGAGGAAACAGAAGAAAGCCTCAGGAAAAGAGAAACCCTGAGTCCAGGAAAAAGAAGCCTGAGGAAGGGACCCAGGAAGCCTGAACCCGGGCAGACATTGGCAGCTGTCTTGCTCCAACACAGTGAAATAGGATTTGGTGAGGGAAGTAACTTACGCTGATGGCCTGGTATCTGTAAGCTCCTACCCCACATAAATACACTTTATGAAAAGCAACCGATTTCTGGTATTTTGCATCAGCACCCCTTTGGCTAATACAGTCCTGGCTCCCAACGGCGGTCCAGGAATCCCTGGCGTGTGTCTGTCCCTCTCCTTTACCACCCCCTCCTCTGGGGTGGACACCCAGGCTGCCTCCAGCTCCCACCCCAAATGCTGCAGTGAATATCCTCATGCCTGCTGCCAAGCAGTCCTGAGCCGCTTTGAGAAGTCACCCTGGAGCGGAATTGCTGGGAAATACAGATGCGCAATACTTGGTTTGGTAGATTCAGACTTATTTTGGCCAGGCTCATAGTATAAAATGATGTCATATTGGAATTAGCAATTTTTCTGATTACTACTGAGTTTGAGCACCTGTTCAACTTGCCAGTTCATATCCCAGTTGAACTTGCCAGTTCATATCCCATTTTCTTAGTAATACTGCTCTTTTTCTTGTTGATTAGGGCAATACCTTACGATAGAGATTGCAAATACTTTCTCCCACTCTGACACCTGTCTATTAAATTTGCCTATGATGTCCAACTGTGAATAAGAACTCTTAAATTTGATATAAGCAAAACAGCTTATTTATTCCCCCTCCCCCCCCCGGGGTCTTAAATCTTTATCTTGAAGTTATCAAGTGTTTTCCTCTACCGACTTTGTAGTTTATCTTTCAGTTTAGAGCTTTAATCCATCTAGAGAATTACCGTCCAATAGACCTGTGATAAATGGAAATGGTTTATATGAAATGTGGCTAATGAAACTGAGGAACTGAATGCTTAATTTTATTTAAGTTCAAATTAAATTTAAACAGCCACATGTGGCTAGTAGCTACTGTACCGGGTGACACAGATAAGTTTTTTGCATCAGGTAGGGATTCCGTTTTCCTTACCTCCCCCCCGACCCCCAACATAAAATGAGCCAATTTTCCCAACACTATTATTAAGCCATCTATTTCCCCCCACTGATTTGTGGGGCCATGGTCATCAAATACTAAGCTCCTGTGTATACCTGGGTCTGCCTCTGGGTTCTTTCCTGTGCCATTAAATCAGAATCTCTGGGGTGACACTTGGCGAATCTTGAAGAGTCAGGGTACAGAACTATGATTCTATAATAATAGAATTTTTAACTAGACTCGTGGCCACCTAGAATAAAGACTCCATTTCCCAACTTCCCTTGCGGGTGTGGCCACATGATTAAGCTCTGGCCAATGACATAATGGTGCAATGCCTGGGTCCCGCCCCTACAGGGAAAGGGACAGCCCCTCCTCGCTCCCTCTCATGGTGGTATCATCTTGGACCACATGGGAGAGGCAACCGTCTGGGATTGGAGGAACAAGGAGATGGGAGGAAATTGGGGCCTGGTGACTTGGAACTGCTGAACCACCACCACTCACTTCAGCCTTTTACATGAGACAGCGAATGTGGTTCTCAAACTTGAGCAGGCATCAGAATCTCCTGCAGGACTTGCTGAGCCTCACCCAGCTTCTGATTCAGTCTGGTATGGGGCCTGGGGACCACACTGAGACCCTCCAGCTTGTGTCATTTAAGTCATTCATCCTGGGTCTCTGCAGAGGACCTCTGATTCCTTCTTGAGCCGCTGGCATTGAGCTGTCACTCACTGCACCTCTGGCCCCTGCTGACATCCATTCCTGTGGAGTGCCAAGTCTGGCCCGCCAAACCGGGACAAAGGGAGTCCTCCACCCAATCCTACCCAGCAGCAACGTCTCCCTGTCTGTTGCTGCCTGGCCCACATTTGCCCTTCTAGACGCTCTGCTGCTCCACCAAGGCTGGAAGGCTGAGACTTTCACAGACTCCCTTCCCAGCTGGGACGAAGGTTCTGCTGGGAGGCAATGCTGAGGTCTCAGGGTCTGTGGCCTCAAGGAAGTTGCCCCACGCCAACCCAAAACCATTCCTACAAACTGCTAAGTGGCTGGGAGCAAAGGTGGCAAAAACAGCCAGATGTACCCCCACGGCAAGTGCCTGGGCGAGTGGCCCGAGTCTGTTTCTTCTCCTATGGAATGTGCATCTCACAACCGCCGCCCAAGGGCCCCAAGAGTTCCCCACGGCCCACGGGTTACAGTGAAGCGGGTCTGAAATCTGTTCCTTACTGGCCTTACCTAGCTTCGGAATCATGGTTCTACCAGCCTCATATTCTATTTTCTGGAACAACTTGTACACAATAAGATTTACCTGATCCTTCAGTTTGGCAAAACTCACTTGTAAATGCATTCAAGCCTGAGGCCTTTTTTTTTTTTTTTGGTGTGTATGGGGGTTATCTTGGTTCTCCCTTGTTTTCTATTTCTTCCAGGCAACTTTGGCACATTTCCCCCCCACCCCAGAAACGTAGCCACTTCCTCGAGGCCTCACACACACCTGGTGGTGTAAATTATGTGTAAATCTCTGACTGCCCTGTGTTGTTTCCTGAGATCACATGTGTCCTCGGCACCCGCCCTGTCACAGAAAGCACCCAATTCCTGGGGGAAGTCAGGCCCACGCAGAGGTGGGCTGGGAGGTGGGCTCCGTGGCAGTGAGGGTGGTGGGAGGCGTGGACAAAGCCAGCACCTCCACCCCCACACTTTCCACCAACACAACCAGGCTGAGGCTCCTGGGTGCCAAGGACCCTAAGGGTCTGGGGGTGGGGGAGCTCTCTTGTCGCCTGTCGCCTGCCCCCTGCAGGCGGAGCCTGGCGGGAGGAAGCCCTCGCTGTGAGCCCAGATTCCTCCCCCGTCCTCAGCACACGGGGCTCCTCTCAGGAGCTGGCAGCTCCAGGTCAAACCCCAAGCCCCTCTGCCCACTGCCCGCTTTGCCAGATGGCCAATTTGCTGTCAACTCACCAAGGACCAGCTCCTATCCCCACAGTGTACTTGAGACAAACAATCTTTAAAACAAGTTTCTGGCAAATGGCAGATTTGGCAAACTGGCCACTTCCTGGGCTGAGAGGTCAATCCCATGACCGTCTGGTAACCAGGCTCTGCAATCTTGGCTCAAGGGCCCTCAATTCCCACCCCAAGACAGTCTGACAAGGGGCCTCTACACACACCACACACACACAAAACAAGAAAAATATTTTAATTGTAAAACTAACTTGAGGGTGGGGCAGCAGCACCGGGGCAGGAACCTGACTTGCCTAGCAAGGGTTCTGAACCCAGTGCCACCCCGCAGGGTGGGTGGGGCAAGGACTAGTGTTATAAAATGACAATATAAATAGATTTCTAGAAAAGAGGAGGCTGCCCAGGAGCAGTAGTCATTTTCTGCAGAGACTAGGGGTAGTGGGAGCCCTGCCCGCCACCCTGTCTGTCCGCACAGAGTGCAGGGGGCAGGGAAAAGGCCACTCTCAGACATTCACGACCCACCCCCACAATGGCTCAGGATGGGGAGGGGGGCTGGATGTTAGAGCCTCAGAGACACCCACTTCCAGGCCAGAGGACAGAGCTGGCCTGTCCGCGCGCACACACACACCACACACATTCACACCACTGCTTTCATAGTGTTCTCTCACCCCGCCATGCCCCTGCTGCAGATTTCCAGGGAAGGGAGAGCCACCTGTCCTTCCTGGAGATGGGGCACAGCTGAGGGCCAGTCCCAGAGGGGGGTGGGGTGCTGGGAGCCTCACTCGCTCCCACGAGTGCCTATGATTTTTTAAAGTTACAAAATCAAAGCCGTAGTTCAGTAGTAGGTCCCGGAGGGCGGTGCCACACGGAGTGTCTCGGGGTAGAGCGCGGCAGGCGGGCCCCTCCAGGCCTCCGACGGGGCGGGGCGCAGAGGGGCTCTTTGGTTCAGGCAGGTAGCCGGGCCTCATCTGGTGCGGTTCTGGCGCATGAGGGGCACGATGCTGGAGGGAGGTCCCGCCTTGGCCAGGAACGGGTGCTTCAGCAGCTCGGCTGCCGTGGCCCGCTGAGCTGGGTCCCGCACCAGCAGGCGGTCCAGGAAGCCCTTCAGGGACGGCGAGACCTGGGGGCAGGGGGAGGGGGTCCTTGCTGTGGGGCCTCGATTTCCTCCTCTGTCAAACGGGCTGCCAGCATCTGGAGCCCAGGGAGGGGTCAAGAGCTTGGCCTGGGATAGAGCCAGGGGTCCCTCTGTCCTGTGCCCTGGCCCCAGCAGAGCTATGAGCGCTCACCCACCAGGGGCCATATAAGCGCCCAGCCTCTGCTTGGGGCTAGGCCGGGGGTGGCTGCCCCCTGCCTGCCTGGGGCCCTCGCGTCACCCGCCTGTGGGGAGGGGCCGACCTTGTGCAGGTTCTTCAGTCGGGGCGGCAGGTTGTCCCGAATCATCTTCATGGCCTTGAGGGGTGGCTCATTGAAGTAGGGGGGCTCCCCATCCACCATCTCGATCACCATCACGCCCAGCGACCAGATGTCCACCTGGGGCGGGGGCAGGGCGGCAGGGCTGGGCTGCGAGGACTGTCCAGGCCCTGGCGAGGGCAGGGATGCCCCAGCGAGGGGTGGCCTCAGTCCCGCTCTCCACCTTCGCTCCTGAGTCCTCGGGCCCAGAACAATCTTGTGCCCAGCCTGCCAGACCCCATGCGGCCCGCCCCCCCCCCCCCCCCCGGAAGCCCTGGGAAGGGCAGCTCTGGGGTTCTGCCTACGCAGCACCCGCCCCCCACTCCTTGCTAACCACCTGGGTGTCCTCTGGTGAAACTCCCCTGCCCCCTAATCCACACAGTGTCCAGGGGTGGGTGAGTGGCTGGGGCTGTCCGATCAGCACAGCTGGCACCAGGAACAGAGTTCTGGTCCAGAACTAGTATTCTAGCAACAACTGGGGAACGAGCGAATGCCTTTTCTTCTTTTAGTTTAAGCTTGGGTACCTCCTCTTCCACAAAACGATGCCTGGGGACCCATTTCCAGACCGAGTCCCTGTCCCCTCCCACCCAGCTGTCCCCAGACCTGGCATCAACCTCTGCCAACAGGGGTATGAAGGGGCCAGGCCTGGGCTCACCTCTGGCCCATAGGGAAGGCGGGAGATGAGCTCCGGGGCCATCCAGTAGGGCGTGCCCACCAGCGACTTCCTCCGCGGCACCTCCTTGCTCACCTGGGCGCAGAACCCAAAGTCTGACAGCTTCACCTGTGGCCGGGCAAGGTGGACGGGTCAGAGGGGCTAGTTAATCCTTGGGAGCAACACGCTGGGTCTCCACCACGCAGCCCCAAGTCCACGGGCCCCAGGACACACCCCTGCTCTCCTGACAGGGCCCTGACAGTGCCTCCCGGGGTCTGCTGGTGTCCCTGTCTGCTGAATGGGGAAGCAGTGTCCCCGAGAGGTGGAGCGCCTTGCCCAAGGCCCCCCAGATGAGGAGAGGCAGAGCCGGGTTTGCTTCCGGGTGGCTGGCTCAAGCCCACTGCCACCATCGCTGCGATGAAGGGACATGATAATGACGATGAAGTAGCCATCACTGTCCCACCATCGTCCCAAAGGCTGGGCCCTGCTCCTGAGCCTACCCTAACTTGGGGTGGGGGCAGCGCAGTGCAGCCCCAGCCTCCCCAGACCCACTCCTCACCCGGCCGTCGTGGGTCAGCAGGATGGAGTCGCTCTTGATGTCCCGGTGGATGACGCCCTGGGCGTGGAGCACAGACAAGGCCTGCAGCACGGCCAGGCACACGGCGGCAATCTGCTCCTCATTCATCCTGCATGGGGCGGGGGTGAGCTGCGGGCCAGGGGTCTGATGGATCCCGGCCCTGCCCCAAGGGGTCTGGAGGGGACACGGTCTTGCTGTGGAGGAGGTCTGAGGGGCCAACGCCCCAGCCCAGTACCTGGTGTGGGTGACGATGTCAGTGAGGGCGCCTCCCTCCAGGAACTCCATCACCACCCAGAGCTCGTCCCCCACCAGGTAGCTGTTGTACATCTCCACCACGTGCTCGTGCTGGTGGTCCCTCATGATCACCACCTGCGTGGGGGCGGCAGGGGTAAGGGGGGAGCCGCTGCCCCGCCTCCACACCCGGCGCCAGCCTCCTGGTCCTGCCTTGGCGGAGGCCCCACCACCCTGCCCACCTGGCGCCAACTCTCTCCTGCTCCTCAAGACCACCCTGACTGCCCTCCACCCCTGCGGGGTCCCCCAGACCGCAAGGCCAGCCTGAGGCCTGGCACCGCTGGGACTGTGCCCCACGCCATGCCCACTCCCCACGTGCTGCTCCTGACCTCCGCGTGGTGCTGGAGCTCAGGTGGAGTTGGAAGAGGAAGTTGGAAGAGGCAGGGGGTCGAGGTAAGGAGGAGCAGCAGGTATCAGCCAAGGTGAAAGTACAGGGGGTGGGGCAGGAGGCACAGTGAAGACCCCCAGGCGCAGGGCCGGGCGCAGGGGCAGCCGGGCAGCATGGACGCCCGGGAAGCTGAGCTAAGGAGACGCCGCGGTGCAGCTGGAGCACTGGGGTATGGGGGGCAGGGGGCTTGAGGAAGCGGGGAGGGTTTGGGTAAACCCTGCACAGCCCTGAGGTCTCACAACCGCAGGCGACTCCCTCCTGAGTCCCTGTGGGCTTCTCACAACAGACTCCTTTCTGGGGAAGGAGCCCAGAAACCTCCCTGGCGGAGCGGCCACCAAGAGTCAAAGCCCTGCGGTTGGAGAGAACCAAGTGCCAAGCCGGGGCTGGATCACCACGGCCCTCAGACCCCAGGTAGAGGGGCCCTTGACCTGCGGCCACTGAGGGGCTGAGCAGGGCTTTGCAAGGTGGGTGAGGGCTGTGGCCAGACGTGGGCTGTCGGAAGCTCCCTTGGGCTGCCCTGCAGGGGAGGCTGCAGTGGCACCCAGAGTAGGGCTAGGGGAGAGGCAGGGGCCAGGCCCAGGGGTGTGGACCGGGGGCCAGAGCCTGGGGCGGGGGGGTCCTCCCTGAGACAGACACAGAGGAACAGGTTTGGGGAAGACACTTCAGAGGTTGAGTTTGGGGCTCACTGGGTGTGAGGGGTCTGAAGGATACTGGGGGAGGTGCTCAGGAGATGGAGGGACTCTGGGAAAGGCCAGGGACAGGGAGGGCAAGGGGGGCGCTGTCAGGATGGAGGCAGGACCCTACGCTAGGACAGACGAGACAGGCTGGGAATGAGGAGAGGAGACAGGGAACCCCAGCCCTGACCGGCCTACTTCACCCTCACAGGGCCTGGCCTCCAACAGGCCCCCCAAACCACGTGGGATGAACGGCGGGGTGGCGTGGGCCTCAGCGGGCCGCGCCCACCTCATTGAAGAGCAGCTCGCGCCGCTGCTGCTTGCGCAGGTCCATCTTCTTGACAGCCACCAGTTTGCCGGAGCTGCGCACGGTGGCGATGCACACGATGCCTGTGGAGCCCTCGCCGATCTTGATGAAGTTGTCCAGGTAGGAGCGAGGGTCGCCTGGGTCCACCACCAGCTGCAGGGCCGCCCGGAACTGCTCGTGGGAGACCCGCTGGGGCTCGCGCTGGGGTGAGCGTGGGCCCGGGGGCCCAGGGGCGGCAAGGGCACGGGCCGCAGGGCCCAGCTGAGGCTCGGATGCGTGGGGGCCCAGCACTCCGGGGCTGGGGGGGCCGCGGGCTCGGGTGGGGGGCTGGGAGGAGGAGGACTGGGGGGCAGCCAGGCCCCCCGCTGATGGCCCATTGGGGGCCAGGTTGCGAGGCTCCCCCTGGAACAGAAGAGAGAGAGGCGGCAGTCAGGGCAGGTGGCCGGAGGTCCAGCCTTGCTCCCTGGGTGGGAGGGGACCGGTGGCCAGACAGACACATGGTGGTCAGGATGAGATGGACGGTGGGCTGGGCGCGGGCTGGAGCTGGGGCAGGGGACGGGGAAGGCGCTGGGAGGGGGAGTGTGGGGGCCTGGGGGAGCAGTTACCTGGGCACCGCGGGACGAGTGGTCTGTGTCGGCCCGCGGGTACGTGTTAAAGGGCCGGCCGGCCGCCAGTTTCGCCCCGCTGGCCAGACCGACGGGCTGCGGGGAGCCGACGTCAGGCCCAGAGAGGGGGCGTTTGTCCCGGGAGGACTCCTGGGCCCCCCCTGAGCCCTCCCTGGAAGGCTTGGGCCTCTTCTCTGGCCCCACCCGCCGCCTGTCACCACTGCTGCCACCCGCCTCGCTGCGACCGGCGATCTGGCTCCGGCCGCCTGCCTTCTCTGGGCCCCCTCTGGCTGGGGGCAGTGGCTCCTCAGGCGTCCCGTTTTCCTGGCGCGCCCGGGCAGGGGGCGGTGGGCTGTCTCTCCGCAGGGAGTTGGAGCGCGTCACCGACATGTTCTCAAACTCGTCGAGCAGCAGCGTGAGGGCCCCATCCTTGGCGTGTTTGCTGCCCCGCACGATGGTCTGGGGTCCGGGGCAAGGGCAGGTGGGGCGGCGAGGAGGAAGGGGACACATGATGTGCAGCCAACGAACAGGGACAGGACGACACAACACACACAGAGACAAGACAGAGACGAAATGAAGAAATGCCATGGGGTGGTAATGGCGGTGGGTGGGTGGGGCGGGACCAGGGCGGCTCTGCAGCCCCTGACCCCAGCCGAGCAGCTGAGCAGCCGGCACAGAAGGGGGTGCTGATGGAGTCGGCCCGAGCCCCAGCCTCCCTGCTCTGCCCCTAATCAGCTCTGGAGAGCGGCAAATGACAGGACACTGGGGCCAGAGCAGGACCAGGCACATCCTCTCCACAGGCCTGCCGGGGCGTCAACCCCAAAGCACTGTGCTCCTGGGGAGGTTGGGGTGGGGTACAGGGAGAGCCAGAAAGTGCCTGGGCCCTAGGCCGAGGGCAAAGAGAGCCCTGTGAGAGGGTGGCAAATGCAAAAGCCCGTGGAGTCAGGGAGAGTGAGACGTGCACCCCAAATCTACCCAGTCCTCACCCTCCATGGCCACCCTCTCCTGGAGTTTATTTTTTTTTAAAGCAGTTGTACTGAGATCAATTCATATACCATACACTCCATCTAAATCTCCTGGGATCTTGTGCCACAGCCTCCAGAGCTTTCTCACCCACTGCCTGCTCCCTCAGCTCCAGCCACACAAGCCTCCTCCCTACGCTCAGTCACCCACGTGCCCTCCGCCGCAGGCCTTTGCCCTGGCCGCTCCCCCATGGCTGCCCCCACTCGTCATCTTATATGCCAGCCCCAGCACTCCCTGCCCCCTTCTCTGCTTTCTTTTGCTCAAGGGTACTGGGAACCCCCTGCCATAAAGCGTGTGGCTATCTGCACAGGGCCTGGCTCAGCAGGGCAGGGACTGTCTCGGTCCTCCGTGCCTCTGGACCTGTGCCACCACGGCACCTAGAGCAGCAGCTGGCACATGGAAGGCGCTCACTGGGAAGGCGTGAGTGAGTGTGAGAGGGGTGGGGAGGAGGCTGAGCTCAGCAGAGAATCAGGGGCCCCCACCCCACCTGCTGTCAACTGCTGGCACACAGGGAAATACCCCGTCAAAGCCACCTACAGGCCCCGACGGCCCCCGTGTGGCCGGCGCTGCCCCCGTCTCTCCTGGGCACTGGCTGCCAGCTTGGAGGCCCGGCCTCGCCCAGGGGCCCATGAAGGGTTTCAACCAGGCAGACGCATGTGCAGACTCTGCTGTGGGAGGAGAGAGGACACTGGAGTATGGGGAGAGGCTGAGAGAAGTGGGGAGATGCCAGGCCAAGGGCAGCAAACCAAGAGCCCAGGGGACTAGGACAGCGCTCGTCTGTGAGGTCCTTCTGTGTGAGGTAAGACATGGTGCCCCAGACAGGGCTCATGGCTGGTAAGTCGCAGGGGCTGGATTTTAGGAGACGCCCTCGTGCAGGCACAACCTGCGCGGTGTGCATGGGCAGCCACGGGGGCCGGGTGGGGGATGCGCTGGGCAGTCAGAGGGCCCCGTGGGCACAGCAGAGCACCCCACCAGTCGATTTGTCAAGAGAAGCCAGAAATAGAGATTCGGGTGTGAAGTCTGTTTTTTAAGCAGTGACAAAGAATTCAAAGGATTCAAAGCCATCCCGCGTGGGACACACAGAGCACTCGAGTGCTCTGGTGTGGAACGTCAGAGGCCAGGTCTCTGCCACTCTCACTGACGTCCAAGGAGGGGCGTTCACCACGCCAGGCCGGGCCGGACTCCAGGGAGATGAGTTAGCCGCAGGCCCGGCCCGGAGCGCTGGCCCGCCCACTCCATCCAGCCGGAAGCCTGGCCCCGTTCCCGCTGGCCCACAGCCCTTCCTGGTTCTGACCGCCCTCGGGATAAAGCTCACGCTCCGAGGCGTGGGCTCACCCTGGCCATGAGACAGCCTCAGACCTCGGTTCAAACCCTCTGCCGCTTTGCTCAAGGGTGGCAGGAAAACACCTCAAAATTAAAAAACAAAACAAAACAAAAAACCAACACAATGCTTCACACGAGCCATTTCTTTCCTCCACTGAAGTCCCTGCCCCCACATCTGCCTCAGTTTCCCTCTTCCTCCACCCTGCAACCTCAGCTCAGAGGTTTCTTCCTCTCCACAGCACCCGAGACTCCACAGACCCTGGCTCCCCCACCCAGCCCTGACCCCTTGGAGCCGTCAAAGTCTGGGGAGGGGCCTGTGTCCCCCACTGGAATGGCAGTTCTGAAAAGGCTGGGCCTGGGTGGACTGGGCACAGGGGCACAGAGCTCAGGGTGTGGCAGGGCCAGGACCCGGAGGACGGCTGGGGTGGGAGGCTGTCAGGGAGCCAGGGAGGGGCTGCAGGCTGGGGCAAGAGAGGGGATCTCAGGATTGGTGTCAGTGCAGAGTAAGTGGTCGGGGGTGGAGGGTGAGGCCTGGGGCAGAGGCTGAGGTGTGCCATCTCGCAAGGTCAGGGCTAGTTTGGAGGGAAAAGAACGAGGAGGTGTGGGGCTAAGGGCTGGGGTCACGTGTGGGGTTAGGAGCTGCGGGTCACAGTGGTGGGGGGCCAGCGTTACCTTGGGGGCCCCAGGCTGGATGGAGGTGATGCAGGCCGGGTCGACGAGGGGCTTGGGCCGGCGCGCCGACTCCTCGATCAGGCTCTGCCACTGGCGAGGCAGCCCCGTGAACTTCTGCTCGTGCTGGTCGAAGCCCGTGTGCACGCGGTGCTCGAAGTTGGACGGTGCTGAGATCTCTACCCGCTTCTTCTTCTTCCCAAACATGGCGATGAGGGCCTCAGCCCGGGGACGGGCCTGTAGGGGAAACCACCGGCCAGGGTCAGGGGCAGACGGACCCTCACTGGAAACCCGCCCTGCCATCCCTCCCGTCCTGTGCATCCTCTTCTCCCTCCTGGACCATCACAGCCGCGTCCTCGCTGGCTCCGGGCTCCCCTGTAATGCCTGAGTTGTCATGTCCCTACCCTGCTCTCCTCTCCCTCACTGCCTTTCACACCTCAGGGCCTTTGCCCTGGTTCTTCCCCCAGATCCCCACGGGGCTCCCTCCCATCCCCCCTACTGACCACCCCATGTGAAAGAGAAGAGCCCTATCACGTCGCCCTCCACAGCACAGCACTCTGGGAAATTCTCTCGTTCCTTCTTGTGTCTACTATTTCACTGGCTACTTGCTCCCCCCAAAATCAGCACCTCAGAGCCTCATCTGGCCCGAGCTGGGTGAAATGAGGGTCTGAGCGCCCAGAACCCTCAACACCACCCCCAGCCAGTGCTGGAATGCCACCTACCTCTCCTGCGCTCAACATCCGCCTAGCAGAGGGCTACTGAGCGCCCGTCCCTCTCTGCAGCACTCATTTTATAGAGGACGGAGGCTCAGGGGGGAAGTTCCTCGCCAAGGACACCCAGGAGTAGCCCTTGATAACAGATAACAGCAGACACAACAGTCCTTGTCCTCAGGACCGTGGTCCCACTCGGCCTCAGCAGAGTCAGAGCCCAGGAAGCTAGAGCAGGAAGCGGGGCCAGAGGGGAGACCAGAGGCGTGGTGGGAGGGGACTGGGGCTCACGCCCCTCTGCCATTCCCTGCACGGGAACCCACGAATTCTCTGGGCCTTGGGTTCCCCGTCTATACTGGAGAGGGACGTCGTGCCTTCTTCCCAGGGCTGCTGGGAGGGTTAACGTGTGTGAAGAGCTCAGCCTAGGCGGGGCAGGGAGGAGGGCAGAGCCAGGTCCTGCTCTCCCACTCCTCCTGCCTCAGCCGTCCCACACGTGGGCCCTGGGGACACACACCTGGACTGATGTTGGCTCTGCTAGAAGGGCCCTCGGACAAGTGACGTCTCCTCTCTGGGCTTCGGATTACTCATCTGTAAAATGGGAAGAAAACGTCCATTCGCTCACTCATTCATTTAGTAATAACTCACCACTGGGCCTCCTTTATGCCCAGCTGGGGACACACTGGTGACCGAGACAACCTCTGACCTCATGGAGCTCTCACACCAGGGACAGCCCAGGTGCTCAGGGCTGGGGATAAAGGGAGGCTTCCCAAAAGAGGAACAGGTGAGCAAGTGCCCACAGGGTGAGGGGAAATGTGCTGGGCGGGCTTTTCTGTCTTGCTTTCTGTCACGCTGGTCTGAGCGAGCACGTGGCCGGAGGGAGCGCTGACCACATGCGGCTGGGTGCAGCCTTCCAGCTCCTTCCTGTGGCAGCAGCACGGTGAGGGGAGGACGCCGCCCCAGCCCATCTGTGGGGAGCCATCCAGGGGAACAGGTTTGGTAGTGGAGCCCCAGGGAGCCCAGGGAAGTGGGTGGGGGCTCCAGAGCAGCCAAACCTGTCTGGCGGGTGGGTGGGGTGGCCAGGGCTCCCCGCACTGGCCCAAGCTCCCTGTCTGTTCAGTGGCCCAGGCTGCCTGGACGAGGGGAGGGACAGCCCCTGCCAGAAGGGGGCCCCCTTCACCCCTGCCCCTTTTCTGCCCCCTGCCAGCCGGAAGCCACTTTGGTGCCGTTCCCCAATCCAGGCCTGTGCAGGGCCCACCCTGCCCTGACTTCCATCCTGGCGGCCCCACCCACCCTGCTCCCTCTCTCCAGGCACCTATGCCCTTGGCTCTCTGTTTTTCTAGCTCCAGCTTCCAGGCTTGTCCCTGCACCCCCCACCCTCCCCTGCTCTATCACCCCAGCTCGGCGCCTGAGGTTCTGTCCACTTCCTGTCCTCCCTGCTGTCTCCCTTCCTGAACCCCCAGCCCTGGTCCTCACCTTGGCCGCCCCCACTCTGCCCACCCAGTCCCCCTCCCAAGACCAGCACACCGCCTGGGCTCCCGTGGCCCAAGGCAGGAATCGGATTAGTCAGGTGACCCCTCATGAACTCTGGGGGTGGGGGAAGATGCCCAGGCAGGAGACGCTCCAGCTGAGGATGGGGTGGGCAGAGGCGGTCTGGCAGGAGGGGCCAGGAACTGTGGAAGCCACCTGGCCAGTAATGGGTGGGGGGAGGTTCTCATGGTGGTCTGTCCCCCTCCCCAAGATCAGACCCCTTCACAAACTCCTAGGTCACCTCTGCACCCTGCAGCTCACCCCACCCCCACCTGTGAACAGTAGGGGAAAGAGGCAGAGGGGCACACCTCCGGAAATTTGCCCGGGGCCCGCTTTCCTCTGGGCACTTCGGGGAGAGCAGGACAAACAGAGGAACTGACCGTGTTTATATCCACCAGATGGGAGCTCCGCCCTGGGCCCTCCCCCAGGCACTGCCTGCCCTTCCGCCAGGCCTTCCCCTCAAGGTTCCCAAGCTCCTGACCTCATGGCACACAGAGCCAGAGCCAGGCCTGGGGGAAAGCGGTGGTGAAGAAGGAGCAGAGGCAAGCAGGTGGGCGACGGGGTGCTGGGGGTCCAGGCAGCCGACGCTCCAGCCCAGGCCCTGCTGCCCCGTGCCATGGGTCTCACTGTCTGGATCTGTGGCATGGACCTGATGCAGCCCACCCTGAGCAGCCCCCGCTGTGATCCTAGGCCGGCAACTTAGCCACTCTGTGCTTCGGTTTCCTCCTCTGTTAAGAGAGGGACCAGAGTACCTACTTCCTGGAGTGTTGATAAGGAGTCAAAGAGAACATAAAGCACTGTTGCTCTGGCTGCAAGAGAGCCACTGAGGCCAGAAGCCAAAGCAAAGAGCAGAACTGAACATGTGTACAGCAAGTGCTCAAAGGTCAGCCCCGACTGCAGTAGCAGGGAATGCTTACCAAGTACCTGCTGTGTGCTGGCCTGTCTCAGCACTGGATCCAGCTGCCTGTTTAGTCAGAACACCTGGCCCAGGAGGAGGGGCTGTCACGAGCCCACAAGAGGACAAGGACGATGAGGCAGAGAGCGTGCACCCACCTGTCCAGGTCACACGGCCAGGGTGTGGCCCAGGAGCGTCAAGAGTCCAGCCCATCCAGCCCAGAGCACGTGTCCTAAACCAGTTCACGGGAGCACGGGCAGACAACCCTGGACAGTTACAGCACCAGCCCCTGTGGGAGGGACACGCTCATCGCTCCCGCTTCACAGATGGGGAAACTGAGACCCGGAGAGGTGAAAGCCCACCCAGCTGGCGCGAGGGAGCCTGCCTGTGTGCCCCTGAGGCTGTGGTGCTGCTGCTGCTTCTGCCGACGCCCTCCTCCCTCCCTGCCTCCTCCCCAGCCATGCCAGGCCTGGGACTGCTCTGCTGCCAGGCCTCTCCTGGGAGGGGGATGCCCGCTGCTGCTCCGATCCGTCCCAGACCCCAGGGGTAGCAGAGGCAGCACAGGGTGGGCTGCCGGGTCCCACGCCCCCGGGGCTTCCGCTCTGCCTCTTCCACAGGCCTGTGCAGGACAGTCCGCAGCAGAAAAGATGCCTGAAACCCCGTGCCCGCCACAAACGGGCTTCCCGAGGCTCAGCTAAAAGCCTCACACCAGCACTGCCCCGCACGGGGGGACTCACGCTCCTGCACAGGCCCCGACTCTGCTCACTGGCTCCCCACCACGTCAGTGGGGCGGCTACTCTGATCCCCGTTTTGCAGATGTGGAAACGGAGGCTCAGCAAGGTGGACTCTCTCGCCAAGCTCCCCCAGCAGAGCTGGGCCTAGAAGAGGGCCTGACCCACCCCAGAGCCAAGGCTCTTGAACTGCGCTGGCCCCTAAAACGCCTCCCGGTGGCTGCCGAGGCCCTGTGCGATCTGCCCGCTGCCTCTCTGCCCCCTCCTCTGTGTCCCCCGCTCGCTCATGGCCTCCCAGCTGTTCTTCAGACCCCAGGCATGTTCCCACCTCAGGGCCTTTGCACAGCTGCCTGCCTGCCCGGAGCACACGTCTCACCCATCTGCACTGGGCTCCCTCCCTCCCTTCCCTTGCTGGCCCTGTGCTCCAATGTCAGCTCCTCAGAGAGGCCCCTGGTCACCCTCTGTGCCCCACCCCTGCTTTACTTTTCCCACCGCACTCGCATGACATGTCACGTGAACTTGGCTAGCGCCCCCGTGTCTGCCTTTCCTACTAGAATGTCAGCTCCCCGAGGGCAGGGACAGTCATCTGCCTTGCTGCCTGCTGTAGCCAACACCTCCGACGCTGCTCTGCCCACAGCAGGGACTCAGTAAACATTTGGTGAACGAACTGATTCGTTAATATGCACCAGGCCACGCTCCAGCTCAGACACCTACCCTGGCTCCCCTCTGCCCAGGCAGCGCTCCTGAAACTTCTCCAGAGAAAGAGAAACGCTCAAAGGGGCAGAGGGTGAACCGGCAGCCCCAGAGAACGGAATGGAGGATGGTATGCAGGCAACCGGCTGGGCCCAGACCGCTTGTGAAGTCCAGCGTGGGCCCCTAAAAGGCTGGGCGCAGTTTGCATCCTACTCTAAAATTTTATTTCAATACAACAAAACAAGCTTGTAAATGTGGGACTGGCTGATTCTGACCTGTCCGAGACAAAAGCTCCAAGTTTTCCAGTCACCCCTTACCCTCACTTGTTCTGCCCTCCGACCTTTCATGAGAAGAAAAAGGCTCCTGTCCTCAACCCTGAGATCGGCCAAGGTAGAAAAGCACCATCTGCTGTGTGCACGTGACGAAATATCAGGGAGGAGGTGTGGGGAAAAAAGAAAATAAACCTGCTGCCCCCGGCAGTGGACCAAATTGACCCCCGGTCTCCAGAGCCCCCGGGTGAGTGGCTCTGCTGGAGTGCAGGGGCCTAGCAAGCGGCCAGGGCCGGCAGCCGTCCTTCCCACTCGCCGCCGTGACGCCTCCACCAGGAGGTGGCAGTGACGCCGTGCTCGCTGACCCCCCACCACTGGCCTCAGGCAGCTCACCCTCTGCTATAATCTTCACTTACCAGCTCTGGAAGTTCCCTCCTGGCCTCCGTTTACCCCTCCCATCCTGGACAGGGCTCTAACGACGGCAGGGGAGTCTGGTTACCTTCCCAGGACACAGCTGGCTCCTCCTGCTCCCCCAACAAGCCCCATGACTCCACCCCACGCCCTTGGCCAGCACTCACCACGCACCTGCACTAGCTCCCCCTCCCCGTGCCCACCCACGCCTCTCTTCACGTCCCCCGCCCTGGGCCTAATTCCCTCCAGGAATCCTTGGGACCCTTCCCCAGACCCTGCCTCAGCTTCGGGCCGGACACCCGCCTGGCCCTGCCTCGGCAACGCCTATGCCATCACGAGCTTCCCCTTCCCCCACGCATCAGTACCTGCTGAGGACTGACTCCCTGCCTGGCCGGGTGCCAAGGCCCACAGCAGTGGACAGACAGGTGAATCAGAGCCCATACCTAAGGGGAGAGTGACGGTCAATAAATGACACCATCAGAAGAATGTCTAGGAGGTTGGTAAGTGCTGCGGAGAAAAACAAAGCAGGGAAGGGGGTCGGGAGGGGGCTGGAACTTTCAACGAAGCGGTCAGGGAAGGTGACACTGACATAGGAGGGTCCCTGGGGGAGGAGCAGCCAGGCAGTGTGGACAGCGGGTGCGGTAACCTGGGATGGGAATACATGTGCCATGGGCTGAGGCAAGCCAAGGGGCCGTGAGGCTGGTACGGGGGGTGTAAGGGAGCGCGCGGTGAGACAAGGGCAGAGAGGGGCCGGGGCAGATGGCGTGGGGCCTTGCGGGTCCCAGGGAGGACTGTGCCTTTCCCCCTGGGTGCAAAGGAGCCAGAGAGGGTGCTGGGCAGGGAGGGCTGGGGCCTGACTCAGTTCACAAGCTCCCTCTGGATTCACTTGGGAACAGACTTGGGGGTGGGGGCAGGCGGGGGGGAGACCAGGAGGAGGAGACAGGGCAGCTCAGGGAGGGAAAGGGGCATAGGACCAGGTGGAGCTGGGAGGGGAGAAGTGGCGGCTCCTGGGCAGAGAGGGCAGGGCCAGCCGAGGACCGTGCCACTTTCGTAGCAGGATGGGAGTGAGGCTGGGTCTCGCTGGTCACTGCCCCCCAGTGCCTGGCACATACCGGCGCTCAGTCCCCTCTCGAGCCCACGGCATCACCTAACGTGCCACGTTTATTAGTCTGTCTATGGTTGCCTTCCTCACAAAATGGCGGGGACCTCATTGGGGTTGGTTACCACTGCGCCCTTGCACTTAGATGGGGGCGTGGCCACAGAGGGCGCCCCCCATGTCTGCAGAAGGCATAGAGGCAGCACCCATCTTTCAGCACCCATCCTGGCCCAGTGGGGCTCCAGAAACGCAGACCCCGCCCCAGCTCCAGTTGGGTGCGTGGGATGGGAGGGCTTCTTCCTTCCTATTTCCCAGACTAGGCAACAGAGGCCCAGAGAGGGGAAGTCACTGCCCAAGGCCGCCCAGCACCCAGGCACAAAAGTGCCACTCTGACCCACTGGGCAGGCCTGGCTTCCTGCTTCCCAAAGGCCCCGGCCAAGGCCTCCAGGCCAGAGAAAGGACCCCAAGGCTTAGGATACAAAAACCAGGACCCAGACGACTCCACCAATGACCAGAACCAAGATCAGAAAGGCTGCCTTTCTTAGAAGGTAACTGGAAGAAATGTTCAACAGACAGGACTCTCCAAGAGCTTCCTGCCCAGCTCAACTCCCCACGGTGACTTTACAAGGTGGCTCGGTCAGGGCTGCCCGCCTCGTCACCGCCCCGCCCTTTCCTCCAGCCGTGCTGGCCTCCTTTCTGACTTGGGCACACCAAGCTCGTCCCGCCCTTGCTGGGCCTCTGCGCCTCCTCTTCCCTCGGCCCAGGCAGGGCCCTTTCTCGATACTCGAATCTTAGTGCAAACAAAACCTCACAGAGCACACGCCCCCCGACTCCCTAATAAAATCTGAACCCCATCCCCTCACCCTCTTTACCAGCTGGCAGCATAGGTGCTTGCTGTCCACGCCAACCCCCAGAAGAATGCGGACTCCCTGGGAGCGGGGACCTTTGGTGGTGGCAGCACCTACAGCAGGGCCTGGCTCACAGGGAACTCCATAAACACCTGTGGAACGAATGAATGATGCTACTGCTGGAGTAATGCGTTTGGACACTGAGGGGGAGCAGGAAAGGGGGCTCAGGGCCAAGGGCAGACAAGAGTCTCCAGGGCATCTCCCAGGCTGCCTGAAAAGGAAGTGGGACATGAGCCTTTAGAAACCAAGTCTCCTATTTAGTAAGTTACCTGGCACGTGTGGCTCCCGAATGCCCTACGAGAGGCCCAGTCATGAGCTCCCCTGCCCTCCCCAGGAATTGCTCCTTGGCAGCACCCCCCACCCCACAGCCACGTGGCCCAAGCTGGGAATCTGGGGAAGTGGTAGCATATTTGGACTATGGCAGGAGACAAATCAGGAGACAGGGGGAGGCATCAGCCCTCGAGGGGAGTCTTGCCGAAAATCCATTTGTCTCCACAGCAGGGGACATCTAGGGAGGAGTATAAAAGACACAACATCTGGGGCTGCCCTGGCCTTGGGGAGTAGGGCCTGGAGTGAGGCCGTCTGGGAAGGCAGGCGCACGTGCCTGCTGGGTGCACCACCCCTCCCGCCACCAGGCCTCTGCATGGGTTGTGCCTTTGGCCTGGGACCCGGAATGCCTCCCATTCCAGCCCTCGTCTTCTCACCCCTTCCTCTTCCTTCAAACTGCACATCCCTTGCCCTCAGCGCATGGGTACCCATCACAATTGTAATTTTACATTTGTCTATGTGGGCCTTTGATTACCATCTGTCTCCTCCAGTGGACTGGCAGCCCCAAAGGGCAAGACCTGGTCTCTCCTGGCACTGCCATGTCCCAAGCATAGGCCGGGACTGGTACCAGTACCAGGACTTGGTAAGCAGTGGATGGCCGAGAGCAAACTGCCCAGGCCCCGACCCCAGCTCCACCACATCCAGGCTGTGTGCCCCTGGGCAGTCACTCCACCTCCCTGGGTTCAGCATCCTCATCTGCCAACGAAGGTAACGACAGTCCCCACCCCCCGGGAACATTCTGACAACTGCATTTAGAACCGATCCTGGCACCAGGTGAGCCCTCGCTGCAGGCAAGCTGCTGCTGCTGCTCTACAGCTGCCGCTGCACGAATGAATGGGCAAGGGAGGAAATGAGATGCTAAGGGGCCTGAGCAGATGTGCCAGCCTCTCCTCCATCATGCCCCTCCCAGCCCTGCGCTGCTTCCCCCACTGGACTCGGAGCCCCAACAAGGTAGGACCTGGGGCCATCTTGGCCACCCAGTGTCCCCAGCCCAGCCTGGCATAAGTACTTCAAGTAGGCAGCTGAATGAAGAGATGGCACTTCCCTAAGCAGGCAGCGCCCAGTGGGTGCTAGGGGTCCCCAGGGAGGTCAGAAGGCTGCAGGCTCAAGAAGCCTGCAGGGGGCCTTGGCTATAGCTCCTGGTCCCCTACCCCATTCTGGGCCAGCACAACAGGCACGGATGCAAAGAGCATTGTTGCTGCCCCCTCCCGCCCACGTTCTCCAGGGTAGGGGTGATGGATGCCACAACAAACCTGAGAGTGGGGCGAATGGCAGGAAATCAGACTGGGCTTGATTCATCCCTCCCCGTGGGGCAGGGCTGGAGGGTGGGGTGCCATGGCACCAAGGAGGCTCTAGGCTCCCTCCTGGCCCTTGGACTCCGAGCCCCCACACTGTCTACCCTCCATCTCTCCTCCTGCAATGCAAGGCATTCTCCCCCACGGCAACATATGGGCACTGGGAGACCCCACCCAGCAACCAGGGCACTTGTTGCACACCCACAGGCCCATTACAACAGCAACAAGCACAGACAGCCAGTAATGCACCACAAGAGGCCCAGGAGCACACAGACGTGCACGAAGATGCTCCCCAGAGCACAGGATGTTTGCAGCTGCCACTTGACACAAGATAGACCCCCAGAGACCAACACACAGGCATGCAACGTGGCCCCCCTGCAGCACACAGCTGTCAGGCCCCCGGGCACACGAGCAGCTGGTCACACAGAAAACTCACCAACCAGCCCAGAGGCAACAGCACCCACCCACACCCTCATAACTTCCCAACCACCCTAGCGTGGGCCATAGAGGAGTGGGCATGGGAGACCACTGGCACAGTAGAAGTTCGTGCCCTGCTTGGGGTGAGGACTCATGGGTATGTCATCCCTCCAAGCCTCCATTCCTGCCCCAGAGGGAGCTTCTGAGGCGTTGGTGAGAGAATGTGGGGGGAGCTCTTAAATCGAGACCCCGTACATGGCTCTGCCCCTGCTATTTGAACCTATAGTTAGTACTAAACTTGGTAGGTGGATGTCCCAAAGACTTAAATCTTTGGTCCACCCATGTGTCAGTTCATCCTTAAATCTCAACAGAGCTGCAATACCTACTCTCTAGTTCAATGGACTCATCCAGGACAACTAACAAGGAGATGATGATGGACAATGCCCACCTCAAGGAACAGAGAGCTTGCAACTGCAAGCAAGGGAGTCCCATCCATCTGCCCCATGGGAGCTAAGCCCCTTCTGAATTAGAAACAGGGTGGGCATCACCATCCCAAAATCCTCAAGATTGGACAATGGACAAAAGTAAGTAAGTAGACTTACTATTATTCTACTATAGACTTACATTATTCTAGCAATGAAAGAACTTTTATCACTGATGAGGGGGCAGTGGCCACTGGAGGTTCTGAGGGGAGGGAGAGGAATAAATAGGTGTAATATGGGGGCATTTTTGGGACACTGGAATTGTCCTGCATGATGCTGCAACGATGGGTACAGGCCACATATTGTCATAACTTACAAAATTGCACCAGGCAGGGTAAACTATAATGTAAACTATAATCCAGTAAGTGGCAATTCTTCAATATATGTTCATCAATTGTAACAAATGTATCACACTAATGAAGGATGTTGCTAATGTTGGAAAGTGTGAGAGAGGTAGAGAGTGGGGCATATGGGAATCCCCTATATTCACGTAATCTAAAGCTTCTTTAAAATAAATAAAAAAACAAAACCAAAAAAATCACACACCTGCTTACTGGGGAGCAGATATAGCTTAGTGGTTGAGCTCCTGCTTCCTATATATGAGGTCTGAGGTTCAATCCCCCGTACCTCCTAAAAAAAAAGAAAAAAAAAAGACTACACAACAAACTTACAGTGATGACCACCCAGAGACGCAGGAACTTCTGGCAGGGACCCAAGTAGCACACAGGCAAGACAGACCCAGCCATCACCTTGGAACACAGGGGCATGCGTGCACCCTTGCAGTCCCGTGGATGCACCGTAACTGCCAGCTGCGCCTAGAACAAAACCCCCAAACCCCCCCACTCTGTTGACCACACACCCAGGAATACCCCAAGATAGAAAGTTAGACTGTAAAACCTATCCAACCCAGATCCACACTGAGGCTAACGAGACCCCACAGAACCCCCATCCCAGGGACGCTCAGGGACAGCTCTGAGACACCTGGCAAGTTCCCAGCAGAGAGACACCTGCCACCACATACAAAGAAGCATGGCCATCCTGAGCTGGGCCCCCAGGAAGGCGCGGCTGCTCACACACATGCCCACACAGGCGTGGGCGGCCAGGCGGCAGGGTGCCAGGGCAGCCCTCCTGCGCACCCTCCTGCCTGAGGCCCAGCCCAGCTCACCTCTACCATCCTCTTCCCTACTTCCTGGGACCCCTCAATGGGGCGGGCTGGTGGGCAGAGGCCCCGCAGGGAGGGGGGCTCAGGGGCTTCCCTGGCCTCGACTCGGGCGCTCCCCGGAGAGCTGGCTGGCTCTGCACACCGGCCTCCCTGGCAGCGGGTGGTGGCGCAGGCCTGCCCTGGCAGGAACTGAGCCGTGGCTCCCGCCGGAGGGTGGGAGGGGAAGGAGGCGGGGCTGGGCCTGGAGACACAGACCACAACTGCCCAGGCAGAGGGAGAGGCTGGGAGCGGACGGGAGCAGTGGGCTCCCAACCCCTCACATCTCCCACCTTGCTCCCCAAGGCCAGGCTGGTGCCAGAGGCCTGGCCGGCCTTGGCCACATAGAGCAGGGCTGAGTGCCAGAGAGCATGGGGGCAGGGTGGCTAGGGGGGCAGCCAGGTTTGCAGTGACAGGAGCCCTAGGCAAGGACAGAGCTGGGGCACTGGCTAGTGGGCTGGAGAACAGGACAGTGGATGGCAGACTCTCCGATCTGGAGGGGTGGCTGCAGGAGACGTGGGGCTCAATGTGCTCCCTTCTCCTGGGCTGTGGATTCCAGCAAATACTCTTTTTTTTGCCAGTATTTTTTTTGTCTTTATTTTTTTAATGTTACATTAAAAAAATATGAGGTCCCCATATACCCCCCACCCCCTTCACCCCACTCCTCCCCCATAACAACAATCTCCTCCATCATCATGAGACATTCATTGCACTTTGTGAATACATCTCTGAGCACCGCTGTACCTCATGGTCAATGGTCCACATCATAGCCCACACTCTCCCACGTTCCACCCAGTGGGCCATGGGAGGACATACAATGTCCAGTAATTGTCCCTGCAGCACCACCCAGGACAACTCCAAGTTGCAAAAACGCCCCCACATCACAATCTCTTCCTCCCACTCCCTACCCCAGCAGCCACCATGGCCACTTTCTCCACATCAATGCCACATTTTCTTCGATTACTAATCACAATAGTTCACAAATAGAATATCAGTAAGTCCACTCTAATCCATACCTATTCCTCCATCCTGTGAGCAAATACTCTTAGCTGACCGCATGAAGGTGCCACCTCCCACAGATGCGTGAATGGGAGACGCCCAGCCTAATGGGGGCGTGGCCATCTCTAGACAGCAGGAGGCAGGAGGGTGGCAAGTTGGGGAGGGTGAGCTGTCTGACCCTTCTGCAAATGAGCAGCCTAGCTTCAAGAGACCTCACTGCCGGCCTGCCTCTTAGCACTTGCCATGCCTTAAGTCATTTTACCCTCACCACTGCCAGGAAAAGAATAGGCACTTTAGCAGGCCCATTTTACAATGGAGGAAACTGAGGCCCAGAGAGGCTGAGCCACTAGCCTAAGGTACCTAACACAGGGATTCCTGGGCAGGACCCCACCTGCAGCCCCCCTAACTGGGCCCTCAGCAACTCCCTGGAGGCCCCCTGGGGCCTGGCCACCTCCCACCTCCCTCCCTTTTCAGACCTCACTTCCTCCCTGACCTACCTGCCCCAGGTCAGAGCTCTGTTTGTAATTTGTTACTCGTGTGACATCTGTTTAGCACCTGTCTCTCCCATGGATTGGAAGGCCTGCGTGGGCAGAGGGCAGGGCTGACAAGGTCATCCCGTGAACCTTTCAGGCCTTGGCTCCAGGTCACCTCCTCCAGGAAGCCTCCCTTCAGTCCCCTGGGACACCCCCATCCAGCCCTGAGCACTCCAGGCTATCACTGTCACCGGACCCATCCACTCACACCCTTTACTGAGCTCCTAACACACCCACCTGGTGGGCCCAGCAGGGAACCAATGGCTGAAACACCCCACCTGCGGAGCTGACTGCCTGCTCCTGGGGTGGGGGGCCCTGGGGGGGAGGGCAGGCCCCTTGTCCATGGTTCCTGAGTAGGGAAAAGAGTGAGCGTGAGGCCAGTGGGCAGCTGGACAGAGGCACCAGGTCCTTCCCACCTCCAGCAAGGCTGCTCCCCACCCCCACGCCCCAGCCAACTCCCTGAAGGACTTTATCTCCTCCCAGGCAACACTGACAACAGAGGCCCGCCTTGCTCCAAGGTGGAAAGCCCCTCCCCTTCCTCCTGCCCACTCAGCCCCGGGCAGGGCCGCACTGTGCCCCGGGCCACAGCAGGCAGGTCTGGGGGACCCCAGAAGCCCCAGATCCCAGACCACCCCTTCCCCGTGGGGTGGGGCACCTGTCAGGCAGCCACCCAGAGAGAGGCCAGCAGAGGCCAGCTCCCCAAACCGGCCAGGCTGGTTTGGGCTCGGGGTGGGTGGTAGTGCCAGGATTGGATTGCTGGAGCCGGGCCAGCTCGGGACGGGGGAGGA
Source organism: Dasypus novemcinctus (assembly GCF_030445035.2). Lineage (NCBI taxonomy): Eukaryota > Metazoa > Chordata > Mammalia > Cingulata > Dasypodidae > Dasypus > Dasypus novemcinctus. Next base: position 59,711,358 of record NC_080690.1, on the reverse strand, counting down.
CGCGGCCCAGCAGGCCTCAAGAGCCAGGAGAAGCTGTCCAAGGCCTCCTCGCACCAAGACACGCCTTTTGTTTTAATTATGAAACTCTTCAAACACACCCCAAAGCAGAGAATAAAATCATGAACCCACATAAAACCCATCTCCAGCGTCTCAATTATTAATTTTTGCCATGTTTGGGCTTCATCTGGCCCTGTCCTTCTTCCCTCTCTCTACCAAACAGGTGATACAGGCACAGGGCTCAAAAGGCACAGAGGGTGAAGAGGGGCACGATGCCCCTCCTGCCCTGCCCAGTCCTGGAGGCACTCCTGCTAGAGTTTCTTTGTTGTTCCTTTCTGGGAGTGCCTGCGCCACACGAGGGCATACACACGCACAAGTGCACTTCAAAAAGATAGATACATGGCAGCACACCAGCCACTCTCCTGCACCTCGCTGGGCTCTCCTGCCCCCTGGGGGGGGACGTCCAGCAGCGTCCAGCAGAGGTTAAGATACACCGCCAGGATGCGGAAAGTGCCTCCCAGGTCCATCCCTGCAAAGGTGCCACAAGTGGGCCCTGGGAGACGTGTGGGAGGCTCGCAGCAGCACAGGTGGGCTGGGTCAGAAACTAGAAGCAAGGCAAATGCTACTCCCCAAGAGGGGGACGATGAGCTGTGATCCACTCGCTCCCTGGAGCACGCACAACCTATGCTGCACGATGGAGGAGTCAAACCCAGCACACACTGGGCCTGCGTTTAAGGCAAATGCAACTGCACTGACTGGGGATGCAGAGAGGCAGCAAAGGCACTGGGGAAAGCCAGGAAGTGGCTGTTCAGAAGTCAAGAGAGGGCCGCCTCTGGGCGAGGGGCATGCACGGGGCTCCCGGGGCTGTTTCTCTACTAGGGGGCTGGCTGTGCGGGTTTTCACTTTCTCATAATTGGGTATGCCATACATTTGTGTTCTGTATACTTTTCAATGTATATGTTAATTTAAAACTATGATTTTACAGAAACAATATACACACAAAACATTCGTGTGTATACTCAAGTGTATATTCACACGTGTGTATATCAACATACATGTGGACACGCACACACGCGTCACGCGCACCCGCACACACCTGTAGATTGGAGAACACTCCGCGCTCCGTCTAGGCAAAGCGCTCCTGACAGTGTCAGCAGCCGTGGGGAAGGGCTGTGGCGCGCTGAGCCCGGCCTCACGAGCCAGGTGGGCTGTTTCCAGTCCTGTGCTCTGACAAATGGTGCGGGAAGGATAACCCTGTGCAGAGGGCACCTCGCGGGAGTGCCAGTGTGTCTGCGGGATGGAGTCCTAGATGTGGAACTGCCTGGCAAGGCTCTTCACTGCTGAGCTGCCCTGCCCGGGCATCCGCCCCCTGATTCACAGCCCCTCTGCAGCGCCGGGGCCCTTCTCTCCATGGCCTCACCAACACGCTGTGTGGTCAGACTTCCTGGCCTCTGCTGATCAGGTAGGTGGGGCTGGGCCCTCTCAGTCCAGTTTTAATTTATTCATTTATTTTTTGGAGGTACCAGGGATTGAACCCAGGACCTCGTACAGGAAAGCAGGTGCTCAACCACTGAGCTACATCTGCTCCCCTGGGTATGGGCACGTACTGGGCCCGAAGGTTTTAATGTGCATTTTCCTCCTTAGAGGAGGCTGAGCATCTTTCAGATTTATAAAAGCCATCAGAATTTCCTGTTCGGCTAAGGGCCTGTTCAAAGCCTTACCCATTTCCCACCGGGTCAGACACCTTGGAAACTGAACTGACAGTCTCATTTCTCACAGTCCCCTTGCAGCTTCCTTCCCACACTGCTGGATTCCAACAACAGAAATTCAGGGCATGTCCACCACAGGTGGTGCCTTCCAGAGCAGGGGATGCAGTGTCTGCCCCATGGGGCTTACAGTCAAGTGGGCTGGCAGGCATCAGGCAGAGCATCACACACATGGATGGTGAAGGTGCAGCCAAGGCAGGCTGGTTGGAGGGTATGGGCACATACTGGCCTGAAGGAAAGACAGTGTGGTGGAGCCAGGCCTATGGCTGAGGCGGACCGAGGAGGGTGCTGAGGGCAGGCCTGGGGTGCAAAGACAGAGGGTGGGCTCAAGGGGGCCTGACTGGCTGTGGGGATGACTGCCAAGGTCTAGGCAACTGAAGATGGCAGCCTGGGCAGCTGGGCACGGACAGAGGGGGGCAGCCCTGAGCGACACCTAACCAGGGAAAATCAACACTTGTTGATGATCAGACGCCAGGGCTGAGGACCAGGGAGGGTCAAGGGCTGCTCTCAGCTGGGTCCACCACAGAGCCTCCTCCACATAGGAGAGCCTCAGAGGAGTTCTCCAGACTCCAAGCCCAGGCCCGAGACTATCTCAACCCAATCTGGAAAAGAATAATAAATCAGGAGGAATTGCCATACCTGATTTTAAGGCCTATCCTATAGCTATAGTCATCAAGACGGTGTAGAAGAGAGGCACAGATCAATGGGACAGGACAGGAAACCCAGAAAGAGACCCACACAAATATGTGCAACTGGTTTTTGACAAAGGAGCTTAAGCAAGTCAATGGAGGAAGGTTGGCCTTTTCAACAAAGAGTGCTGCAGCACCTGGAATTCCAAAGGCCAAGAAATGAACCTCAACCTAAACCTCACTCCTTGGACAAAATCTCACTCAAAATGGATCAGAGACTTAAATGTAAAATGTAAAACTATAAAGCTTTTAGGGGGAAACGGACTTTGGCCCAGTGGTTAGGGCGTCCGTCTACCACATGGGAGGTCCGCGGTTCAAACCCCGGGCCTCCTTGACCCGTGTGGAGCTGGCCATGCGCAGTGCTGATGCGCGCAAGGAGTGCCGTGCCACGCAAGGGTGTCCCCCGCGTGCGGGAGCCCCACGCGCAAGGAGTGCGCCCGTGAGGAAAGCCGCCCAGCGTGAAAAGAAAGAGCAGCCTGCCCAGGAATGGCGCTGCCCACACTTCCCGTGCCGCTGACGACAACAGAAGCGACAAAGAAACAAGACGCAGCAAATAGACACCAAGAACAGACAACCAGGGGAGGGGGGGAATTAAATAAATAAATAAATCTTTAAAAAAAAAAATAAAATAAAGCTTTTAGGAAAAAACAGAGGGGGAAACCTTTGGGACCTAGGGCTAGGCCCAGAATTCTTAGACTTGATGCCAAAAATACAATCCATTAAAGCAGGGTTTGTTTTTTTAAAAGATTTATTTATTTACTTCTCCCCCCGCCCCCCGGTTGTCTGTTCTCTGTGTCTATTTGCTGCATCTTTTTTGTCCGCTTCTGTTGTCAGTGGCACGGGAATCTGTGTTTCTAAAGCAGGGGTTCTTAATCTTTTTTGTTTCATGGACCCCTTTGCCAGTCAGATGAAATGAATACTACTGAAATTTATTAATTGCATACATTCGTAAGCAAAGGAAATGTTAGATTTCAGTTAGAGGTCAGAGAAAATAAAAACAGTATGTTCATTTTTTTCAATTCAAACTCACAGACCCCCTGAAATCTTTCAGTGGACCCCAGGTTCGTGGACCCCTGGTTAAGGATCCCTGAATTAAAGGAAAAAATTAATAGAGTGGACCTCATCAAAATGAAAAACTTTCGCTCTGGGAAAGTCCATGTAAAGAGGATGAAAAGACAGGCAACAGTCTGGCAGAAAATATTTGCAGAGCACGTATCTGACACAGGATTAGTATCTAGAATATATAAAGAACTCTCAAAACTCAGCAGTTTAAAAAAAATCCAATTAGAAATGAGCAAAAGACATGAAGACACATTTCACCAAAGAGGACACACACGCAAATAGGCACAGGAAAAGGTGCTCAACATCATTAGCCATCAGGGATGCAAGGAGCTGTCACCACACGCCTCGCAGACGGTGACGCTGCTGCCGGGGATATGGAGAAACTGGCTCGCTCAGACACTGCTGCGGGAATGAAGAGGGGCACAGCCACTCGGCAACATAGTCTGGCAATTTCTTAAAAATTGAAGCAAGTAACTACCATATCTTTACTCTGGGGCATTTATCCCGGAGAAATGAAGACTTGTGTTCCCATGGAAACTTGTACACAACTGTTTCTAGCAGCTTTATATGTAACAGCTAAAAATTGGAAACAACCCAGATTTCCTTAAGCAGGTGAATGAGGAAACAAACTGATGCCTCCATACCGAGGAATAATACTCAGCTCTGACAAGGGATGAACTATTAATCCATGTGACTGCCCCCCTGAAGCTCCAGAGAATTACACTGAGTGAGAAAAGCCAATCCCAACAGGCTATGTGCTGTGTGATTCCATTGATAAAATATTCTTGACATGACAAAATTACAGAAATGGTAAAGATGAGTGGTAGCCAGGGTTAAGGACCGGGATGGGGAGAGAGGTGGGTGTGGTTAGAAAGAAGCCTCAGAAGGGATCCTCAGGATGGAATGTTCTGTATCTCCATGGCATAAGGGTTACTATCCTGTGATACATTGTGATTTTGCAAGATGTTACCATTGAGAAACTGAGTGGTGGGAACAGGAGCTCTATTTTTTTCTAACATCTGCATATGAATCTGTAATTACCCCAAAATAAAAAGGTTAATTAAAAAATAGTAATACACTTTTCCAAATGCCAGGCCTTTCTCACATCTCAGCCTTTGTGCATGCTGCTCCCTCTCCTTGGAACACCCTTTCACATACTGCTGCTGATCTTTCAGGTCTCAGCTCATACAACTCACCCCCCAGGAAGCCTTCCTCAGTCCTCTGGGCTTCCCCCATCGCGGCTGTGACACCCTTGCCTCTGCTTTCCCCAAGGCCACTCTGGGCTGCCACTGGTGCTATGTATCTCCCTCACCCTGTCCCAGGTATTACCTGACTCGGAGGAGGTGCTTAGTGGGGAACTACAAAATGAATGAACAAATGAATAGCAATAAACAACGATAATATTGACAGTTAACACTGCGCAGTTTCTATGTGCCAGCTCTCTTCTGAGTGCTTTACGTGGACGAAATAACTTAACCCTGGTCTCACCCCATTTACAAATGAGAAAACTGAGGCGGACAGAGGTTGGGGAGGTGAGGTCACGTGGGTAGCGGAGCTGGGTGGCAAACCCAAGCCAGCTGGATCCAGAACCTTTGTTTGGTCGCCTCCATCCCAGAGGGCCTCTCCTTGGAAGCCGGGGAAGACTAGGTAATGGCCTGGAGGGAAAATGGGGAGATGGGAGCAGGGAGGGGGCAGAGGAAGAGAAGGGGCATTCCCGCCCCAGGTCCCAATCCATCCCCACAGGGGGGTCTCACGCTCAGCCAGGGAAGGCCCCTCCGTGGCCCAAGGACCTGAGGCTGGCACCAGAGCCACCATTATACCTTGCAGGGGATCGGGGAGGTCGCTCAGGCATCAAGAGCCCATGACTAAGTCCCACCTGGAGACCCGGGGAGCCAGCAGTGTCCCTGTGGACAGAAAATGCCCACATCCATGTGGAGCACTGGCTGCAACCAGGGCTGGGCGAGAGGAGCCCCGGCCCCTCCTGAGCCTGCCCAGGGCAGGCTGCTCTCACCTGGCTGCCAGCTGGGACCCTGCCTTGGACCCCGTGGGGAGCCTTCCTACTTCCGAGGGGGGCCGCATCTACGACCCAGGGAAACGTCAAGAGCGGAACACTGAAAGCGCGCTGCAGCTGGGCCTGAAGACTCCCGCCCCTGGTTTCAAAGCCTGCCCACCAGGACGGGCACTGTGCGGGGCGCGAACGAGGGGCCCACAGGGGACGGCGCCCCTGGGGCTTCAACTACGCTTTCTCTCAGCTGGGTGTGGGTCCAAGGAGGTTTAGTTGATTCTCTTGGTCTCTTGAGGATTTCGGAAATCTTTCATGATTAACCAAAAACAAAAACAAACAAAAGAGAACTTAAAATTAAAAAGAAAAGAAGGGGGATGAATTTCTTAGGAAGAGCACGGGGAGGAGGGGCTTTTAGGGGCCGGTAATGTTTTACTTCTTGACCTGAGTGGTGGCTTTATCATTATTCATTAAATAATTACAAAAGGCATTTACTTTATAAGTATTCATTAAACTGCCACAAGGGTTTTATCCACTTTTCTGTACCCATGTCATTTTATACTACAATGCAGGAAAAATCAGGGTTAGCAACTCTGACAACCAGAAGTGCTCTCCAGGTGCCTGCGAACAATCTCTCTCACTTTCATCTCCCTGTCTCCTTCTCTGTCCACAGACCCTCTGCTCGCTCTCCCTCAGTCTCTAGCACACACACCACTGCCCCCCCAAGGCTGTGACTGCCCGTCATGAGAGCCCCAGTCCTCCCGGGACCCCTGCAGCTCTTGCCCACTGGTCTTTTAGGGGCCAGGAGGCCTGTTTCTGCAGAACAGAAACGCAAGCCCTCGGCCCCTGGGGCCACATCACATTCCCTAGGATGCCTTCCTGGCCGCCTGAGGCACCCGCCCAAGGCCCCGAGCCCTGGGGCCACTACAGCTTAGCTCCCTGAGTGGAAAGAACTATTTAAGACCTGTCCCCACAGCAGGGACAGCCCCATCTATAAGGCACTCAGTGCAGTGCAGGCCCCACGCTAACACGAAACGAGGCAGGGGGAGGGTGCTGCTGAAGTTCCATTTGGCAGAGGAAAGGGAGGCTCCGCGCAGGACCAGGCCAGCTCAGCCTCACACAGCGCAAACTGGAGCCAGGAGTCCAGGGCAGATCTGACTCAGTCCAAAGTCTACCCACTTTACCACGTGCACTCTCGATTCACTCATTCATCCAACACCTTATTTGCAGTTGGTATGTGCCAGGCACTGCTCTAGGCCCTGAGGATAGGACAGAGTCCCTGTTCTCTCTGCCATTCTGGTGGGGGAGACAGACAACACACCTGCAAACCCAAAAGTCCCAAACAAGCAGGGAAGGGGCAGAAAGCGCAGGGCTGCTCTTTCCCAGATGGTGGGGAGGCAGGGAGGCCTCTGGGAGAGACAGCATCTGAGCAGAGACCTGAGAGGGAGGGAGCCAGCCACGTGGGGGCTGAGGAAGAGTCTGCTACAGGCCAGGATGCACGGGAGGCTGCTTGGCTGGAGGGGAGCTCAGAGCAGATGAGGTCCAAGAGAGCTACACTACATGGCAGAGGAATCCAGAGCCAGCACACACCACACCCCAGGCGCTTTTTACCGCAGTCTCACCACAGCCCTCCAAGCAACACACATCACCATGTTGTGGAGGAGGAGGCAGGTGGAGGGGCAGAGACATCTACCCAGGGCAGCACAGCTGGCCAAGGGCAGGGGTGGAGCTCTGTCCCTAAAGCTTAGCCACCAGACGAGGCTCTTAGGCTGCAGTGGCAACCAGGCCAGGGTAGTTCTCAAACCCAGGTCCCTCCTGCCCCTATTCCTGCTGGAGCACAGAACAGTGTGAGCCACTGAGCAATTTTCTTTCAAACCCCTCCCTTTTTTTTCTTCATTATTTTTAAAGTTAACAGGCTCTCACTCCTTGTACAAGAATCAGCTCAAAATGGATCAAAGACCTAAAGATAAAAGCCAGGACCATAAAACTACTAGAAGAAAATGTAGGGAAATATCTTCAAGACCTTGTAGTTGGTGGTGGTTTCTTGGACCTTACACCCAAAGCAAACACGTGCAACAAAAGAAAACATAGATAAATGGGACCTCCTCAAAATTAAACACTTTTGCACCGCACAGGACTTTGTCAAAAGGATGAAAAGGCAACCAACTGAATGGGAGAAAATATTTGGAAATCACATGTCCGATAAGGGTTTCATATTCAGGATATAAAAAGAGATATTACAACTCGACAATAAAAAGACAAACGATGAAATTTAAAAATGAGCAAAGGACTTGAATAGACATTTGTCCCAAGAAGAAATACAAATGGCAAAAAAACACATGAAGAAAGGCCCAACATCACTAATGATCAGGGAAATGCAAATCAAAACTACAAGGTATCATTTCACACCCATCAGAATGGTCACGATTAAAAAGACAGAGAACTACAAGTGTTGGAGAGGATGTGGAGAAGTAGGAATGCTTATTCACTGCTGGTGGGAATGGAGAATGGTACAGCCACTGTGGAGGACTCTTTGGCAGTTCCTAAAGAAGTTGAATATAGACTTGCCACAAGACCCTGTAATACCACTATTGGGTATATACCCAGAAGAACTGAGAGAAGTGACACAAACAGACTTCTGCACATGGATGTGCATAGCAGTATTACTCATGATTAAAAGTTGGAAACAACTCAGGTGTCCATCAAGAGATGAATGGACAAACTGTGGTGTATTCACACAATAGAATATTATGCAGCTGTAAGAAGAAATGGAGTCGTAAAGTATATGACAACATGGATGAACCTGGACGACATTATGTTGAGTGAAGCAAGCCAGACACAAAAGGACAAATACTGCATGACTGCATTACTATGAACCAAATATATTGTGCAACATATTGTATGACTCAAAAAAAATTTATAGGTATCCAGTACATTTGAGAAATGTATGCTTTTATTGTGTTTTCTTTTTTAGTTTTTAATTGTTTATATTTCCAATTAATAAATGTACAAAAAAAAAAAAAAAGTTTAACAGGTACCTGATGTTCATACATAGACCACCTATAAAAGTGTTTTGGCAGAAGAAATTGAACCAGACTATGACTGAGCCTCTGGACCTAACTCACAATTTATGAGATGCACAGGGGACAGAGGAACATGTTATATGACACCACAAGATAAATCAGCCAGATGCAGACTGTGGGAAACTCTACAAAACAAATGACCAGGGGCTTCAACAGATGAATGACCCAAACAGCAATCACACGAAAGAGCTGATGGGGAAATCCTACAGATCAAGGAAGGTTTAAGAGGTCTATCAATCAAATGCAAGGAGTAGAACTTGTCTGGAGCCTGATTATAAGACACCCTGGGAAATGAGTGGATATTAAGGAATTATTTTCCTTCCTGTGACAATGATATTGTGGTTATTTTTTTCAAACTCTATCTTTCACAGGAGAAACACTTGAAATAATTATGACTGAAAGCATATGATATTTGGGATTTGCTTCAAAATAATCAGGGAGGTGGGGTCTGGGGATATAAATGAAAAAGCCTTGCCATGACTGGCAACTACTGAAGCCAGTACACTTGTATGTCCGAACATTTCCATAATATAAAGGTTTAAAAACAATTTTAAGGGAATATAACCTAATTAAAATAGCAAGGAATTACGTATTACTCACTATGAAACTTTACTACTAAATCCAAACACATATCCTGCCTCTCTAATAACTGCGACAGCACTAACAGTGGCAGTAAAAATCATGTTAGTGATCGCACCCCCGTTCTGACTCACTTCATCCTCCCAGCAACCCTGGGAAGCAGCAAGAACCATTCTCCTCTGGTGCCGGACTGGAAACTGGAGGCAAGGGAGGCTAAGAGTCTTGCCGGAGGTCACAGAGGAAACTCAGGGTGGAGTTGGGAGAGGGCCAGGGAGAGGCCTGCGGGGGAGCTGGACTCCTCCGGAGAGGTGGGCCGGGAGGTAAAGTTGGAGAGAAGAGGCACAGGAGCCTTTGGCTTCGGTGAGTGCAGACGCATAGGGCGCTCTGGGCTATCCCCTCCTCTCACCTGCCGAAAATAATGAAGGCTCTTGCAATGCAATATTCACATCTTAGCACAAACCTTTGCTGAGATTAAACTACTGGCCAGCCAGTTCCAAAGGAGCTTGAAATGGTAACTGGCAACGATGACAATGCCAGGATTTGGGGTCCACAGGGCTGTCTGGAATGAGGGTGTGTCAGGGTCTGCCGGCCTAGACGGTCCTTCCTGTGTGGTGGCAGAGACACCCTGACTGTCGGCTGGATGCGGGCCCTTCCCTGCTGCCTGTCTTCACCCCCCACTCCAGGGCCAGGAACAGCAGGCCATGCAGCAGACAGTGAGGCGGGAAGGAGCTGGAGAGAAGGACAAGAGGCAGAGAAACAGGGAGAGGAAGAGACAGAGAGGAGAAATGGAGAGAGAGGGAGAGACAGAGGGACAGCCACCCAGACAGGCCTGGAAGGTGCACTCCAGGCGCTGAAGTCATGGGCCAAGCTTGTCCAGGCCTCAGTTCCCCAGTCTATAACGGGGATAACAGCTGTATCCTCTACAGTGTGGCTGCAGGGATGACACGACTTATCACTATATGTCAGAAGTTTAAAAAGGGACCTAGAACCTTGTAAAAGTGCAATACATGTTTGCTATCATTCCTGCAGGCCAGTAGTTCTCATTCCAGCTCAGAATCCCATTAGAGACACCAGAGGAGCTTTAAAAAAATCCCAACACCCAGGCCCCATAGCCAGAGATTCTGACTTAGGTGGTCTGGGCTTGGGCCTGGGCAGCGATTCCTGCCCGGGTGGGGAGATTCTAGGGTGCAGCCAGGGAGGAGGAGAGGAGCGGGAGTGGGGGAAGGGAAGGAGGTAAAGGAAGCCTGAGGAAGCTAGGGGAGGGGAAGAGAAGGGAGAACAGCTTGGCGGGCAGGCGGTAAGGAGGCCACACAGTGGGGGTGGGGGTGTCAGCACCCAGCAGGCCCCCTTCTGCCTGCCCCTCCATGCCCCCCCAACACGGGGCCTGCTGAGGAATGTGAGGAATGAAGCGAGGCCTGGCACAGCCAGCTCCGGCTCCCCTCCCCCCACAAACGCTCCCAACCCCTCCAGGGTCCAGCCAGCCCCTTCCTGGCAAGGCCTCAGCCAGCACTCAGTTAGTGGGTCCCAAACTCTGCCTCAATACCCACTCCCAGCCGTCTCGGAGCTCCAGCCCTATACCCCAGCTCCTCTTGCGGCCCCCTGCCCTCCCCCAACTCAACGGCTGGAGCCCAGGCAGCCACCACGAAACACTCTCGTAAGTGTTGCTGGGGCGAGCCAGTGAACCAGTTAACACAAGCGTGAGTGAGAGAGAGGCGGGGTGCTTGTCGCAGGCTCTGAGGCGCCTGGGGGCACCCTGAGAAGGATCCCCAGATGCAGTGACCTTTCAGAGGCCCAAGGGTCAATACCCAAAGAATAAATGAAAGTGAGGGCACTAAGGAAGGGAGCAGGCTAGGGGAAGAGGGGGCGGGATGCTGTCAGAGGCGGAGGAGGGGATGCGGCCTGGCCAGGCCGGGGGAGCCATGGAAGGTTTTAAGCAGGGGATGGACCCATTCTAATCTTAACTGCACCTGCACTCTACCCATATGCCCTCGTATGGATGGAAACCCCACTGACCGACCCACTGGAGGGTGCCAGGGTATCCCTAGATCCTCCCACCCCCAACGGGCAGGGCTGAGCCCTGGCTCTTCCCGTCACGCTGTGGGGAGACCCCACCAGAGCTGCTTCATGCTCCCTGATAATTAAACTGTAAGCTGATTAGTCAAGGAAAACCTTTAATTAGCCCTTGAAATTGTTCAGAAAATTACAAGCTCCTCTCTGGGCGCCCTGCCCACCCTCTGCCAGGGCCCAGGGGCAGTGCCAGGGGGGAAGGAGAGAATGGGGGGTTGGGCTCCCGCCACCTCTGTGAGACCTCATCCACCAAGGCCAAACCTAGGAGGCGAGACACCTGGTGGGAGCAGAGGGCTCGGACTTGGACTTCCCCTGCCATGTCACGAAGTGCCTCAGAGGAAACCCAACAAGAGGTGGCAAGACCTCTGCTGGAAAAGTCTGACATCATTTTGAGAGACAGTTAAGATGACAAACGGAGTCACAATGTCACGTATATATGCATTTGCAACTACATAAACATGTATATACTGACAAATGCTTGTCTGAAACAAATGGAATTGCACAAACCCAAGAACAGCCAAGACAAGAAAGTGGGCTTGCTCCACCTAGGAACAAGACTTATTATAAACTAGAGCCATCAGGACTTAGGACAGTGAGGTTTTACTGATACAGGGATAGCAGACAAATAGAGCAACAGAAAAGAAAAGCACGCCCCAAAGCAGACTACTTAGATGGGTTTTATGACAAAGGTAACACTGGAGAAAAGTCAGCCTGTCTTTAGTAAAGTGGTGCTTGGATGACTGGCTATCCATGCAGAAAATATGAAAATGGGCCCCTAACTCACACCGCACACATATGCACATACACACAATTCCAGAAGGAATAAAGCGAAACTATGAAACTACATATGAAATGACTGACAAATCTGTCATTAAAATTAAGCATCTCTGTTCATCAAAAGACATAACAAAGAAAGTGAAAAAGACAAGCCACAGACTGGGGGAGGGTATGTGCTACACATATTAGAAATAAGTGCTTCAGAATCGAGGAAAAACCCAAAGAAATAAAAAAGAAAAAGGCGAAAGCCCAACAGCAAGATGGACAAGTGACAAAACGGCAAAAATCGGCAGTTCACCAGAGAAGCCCTAGCTGTCCCAGGAACATGAAGAGTATGAAAAGCTGCTTCCCGAGATGAGGCAGCAGGGAAGTGCCAATCCACGCAAAGGGCCCCCACAGATCTGCTGGGCACTAGCTGGCAGGCTGGGCCAAGGACACAGCACAGGCATCGCCCTCACCGTCACCGTCTGTGAAATGGGTGAAACAGTTGCAGCCAACTTCTGGGGTTCCAGGAAGGATTGGGCAGAAGTGTGGGAGTGCTGAGTCTGACATGAGGCCTGGCCCTTGAAAAGCCCTCAATTAATTTTCCCTATTAATCAGGCTAATGAGGGTCAAGAATAAGGATTCCTCAGGTCTAAGGTCATTTCAGGCTGCTTCCTGCCCCCAAGCAGGAGTGCCCCCAAGGCTAAGGCAGAGAGACCAGGTCCAAACAAATGGGTAGCCAGCGGGTCTGTTTAGCTCCTCTGCTCCTTGGAGCCAGCATGCAGCATGGCATGCACAGGTCAGGCACGCCACAAAGGTGGATAAAAATAAAATGGTCACATTTATATTTATGTCAGGCACCGGAATTACAAGTAGAATTCAGGGTCGCCCTAGAATGCCCAAAGGAGCCCAGTCTAGAAAGGAAAAAACTGAGACACAGAAAGACCCAAGGAGTGTCAAGATTTGAATCCAGGCAACCCCAGAGAACTGACCTTTAGCCTTCCTCGACAGCCCCTTGCACTGTCTGGCCTGGGGACTTCTGCACAGCAGCCCCCTCGGCCTCAAGAGCCCCCTCCCTCTCCTCCCTTAGTTGACTCCTCTTCCTCCTTCAAGTGGCATTTCCTCCTCAGAAAGCCTACCAGGCCTCCCTGCCCAGGGCGGATCCCCCATTATGTGCTCTGCTGGCAACACCCACCGCTTATGCCAGCTCAGCCAGCCAGTCAAGCAGCGTTGCTGGAGCAACTCTGACAGGCCAAGCCCTGAGGCTAGGGCCAGGGACACAGCTAGGCCCCCTGCCCCTTCCTTAAGTTATGGAGTGGGGGAAGAGATAATGAACAACAGGCCCACAAATCATAATGTACGTAAGGTAGCAATAATGGGTCAAAAGAGACTCGGGGGTAGGGGTGGGGGTGCTGATCAACCTGAGGTGTTCACAGGCTCCCTCTGGCTGACGGCCGTGTGGGGGGACAGACTGGGGGTAGGGGACAGGGGTGGGAGCAGGGAGTGAAGAGGCTGCCACGTGGTCCAGGCAGGAAGTGAGGGTGCTTTGAACTGCGAAGTATGAAGTAGAAGAATCTAGGTTATAGTCTGAAGGTCAAGACCAAGATTTCTTGACACTGGATGTGGAGTAAGAGAGCAAGAAAAGAGTCAGGATGGATGGCAGCACCAGAAGGAGCCAGGTTTGCTGGGACTCGACGTCTGGTTTTATTCTACCTGTCTCTGTGTCACTCTTTGGTCAAGGTCTGTGTTCCCAGCCCCAGACTGTGAGCTGGGCAAGGCTGCCTGTCATTTGTGCTCCCTCTGGGTCCCCTGGCCCCGAGATGAATAAGCTCTCAACACACAGTTGTAGAAGGGGTAAGAGCTGGAATGGACAGGAGAAAATAGCAGTTGGGACTAATCTCAACCATAATGAACACGTTACTTCTGCAGTAGAAAGGAATTTAAAAAAGAAAGTTCCCAAGATCAATTAAAAAGTTTGCCAGGACCCCATGTTGGTGATGACGCAACAAAATTTTCACCCACATGCGTCTGCCAATGGGACCAACACCTGACCCTGAGGCCCACGGGGCTGTACTGGTGCACGTGCCCAGGAAGAAGTATGCAAAGAGAGCACTCGCCCAGACAGCGGGGGAGGGAGAAGTGCGTGCTCATTTATTTGCACAATGGACACTCGACAGCAGTGAGGAGGAATGAACTACAAATGCACACAACCTCATGGATGAAGACTGAAAGAAGCTAGACACTGGCAAGTACATACTATAGGATTCCATCTATGTCAAGTTCAAAAGCAGGGAAAATGACACTACCTAATTCAGGGATGCACACTTAGGTGGTAAAAACAGACAGGAAAAGCAAGGACATGGTGACCACACCAAAGTCAGGAGAGCAGCCACCACAGGGGCTGAGACTGAGGGAGGAGGTGGGGGTTATAGGGTGTCATGCCCTCGAGCTTCACTTAGATGGGAGTGAGGAGTTCGTTCACCTTATAATTATTTGTTAAATTGACATATGTGTTTCATGCAATGTTCTGTAGGCATATCATCCGTTGCAACTATTAAAAGCAATGGAAATATAAATGTACATAAATATAGTGTTTCAGAGTCAAATCACTTGGGGCCAGGCTGCTATGAACAATCTGAGGAGAGGAAAGCAGGGGCTTTGGAGACCTAGGGTGCAGGGGTCCCTGGGGAGAGGGGCAAGGGCTGCCTGCGGGAGCCCCACCTGGGGGGGTGGGCTCTGTGGAGGAGGAGCCGGGCTCTTCAGGTACAAAGCAGCCAGCAGTGTCCTACTTTCTCCCATTCCCAGCCCCGGGAGGGCAGGAGGGGAAAGGAGGGGGGTGGGAGGAGGGGGACGGGGAGGGGCCCAGGATGGTAGGTGCTTCCCCTAATGTGGGAGTGGCTGAAACTGGCCTAGGGAAGCAAGCCGAAACTGCGCACAAGGCCGCTTTATCAGAAGTTTCTGGAGCCAGGCTGGGCACCCAGGATGAAAGCAGAGAGGGCGGGGGGGGGGGGGGGAGGGGGGCTTTCTATGGGGGGATTGCGCCCCAGATAACGGCGCCTGCCCCACCACAGCCAAATCCCAGCTCTGCTTACTCGATAGCTTGGGCAAGGCTCCCAAAGGGGCACAATAACATCTGTGTCTTGGGGTTACTGGGAGGATTCACTAAGTCAGTCACAGAACACGCTCAGGATGAGGTCTGTTATTCTTAAAAGCATAAGCTAACACTACCAGCTAACAGTCTTTGAGCAGTTACTCTGTATTTTCCCTGCTGGACATGCACTTATATCTCCAAAACCACCCAATGAGGCAGTACCATCATTATGGAGGCACAGTGAGGGGAAGTGACTTGCCTGAGGTCACAAGGCAGGTAAGTGCAAAGCTGGGCTTGCAAGCCGAGCCATCTGGTCCCAGAGTCTGTACCCTTGGCCTCTGCTGTGTCAGATAGGTTTAAAGCACCACACTGGAGTCAGGTAGACCTGGGCTCAAGTCCCTGATCTGCCACTTACTTGCTGTGGTTTTTTAAGCCTATGCCTCAGTTTCCCCTTTTCAGGGAAAGTAAAAGTACCATGCACAGACATCTCCCAGAAAAGGATGCCCAGACAGCTCACAACAAACACAAAGATGCTCCGCTTTACTCGTATTAAAACCAGAACCACGACGAGGACCATTTGTCATCAATCTGCCAGCAAGGATCAAAGCGTCCATACTGGCGAGGGTGGTGGGGAACCTGGTGTCATCAGACACCGGGGGTGGGAGCGAAAACTGGCACACCTGCTCTGGAAAGATGGAACACTTCTGGCAAAAGTAACGGGGCTCAGCCTCAAACCCACAACCCCACTTCCAGAGATTTCCCCACAGTTACACTCACAGGTGTGTGTGGCCCTGCCTAGAGGGAGCAGCTGGGATGGCTTCGGTGCCCCATCAGCAGAGGAGGGAGGAAAACAGTGTGGCACCCAGCCACACACAAAAAAGGTGTGAGGAAGCCCTTTATGTAGTGACAGGAAACTAAAAAGTAAAAATGCAAGGGCACAACAGAAATCATGTGAGTCTCCTCCCGTTTGAAACACTAGGGGAGAACATGTACAGTTTGTAAATGAACAAACATCTCAAGAAAGAAATAAGAGAAATTGAGAACAAAGGCTGTCCCTGGGAAGGGGGGGCCGACAGCTGGCATGTGAAAGAGATTTCCTTGTCACTATATCCTCTTTTGTGCCGTGTGCATTTTTTCCATTCCGATTTAGGGGAATAGGTAATACAGAAAAAAAAGTGCCTCCTTTAGATTAAAATGCAGTAAAAGAAAAATGAGGTTAATAAAATAACGCCTCTTCCTCGGGGCGTCTGGGAAGGACCACTGAGGCTGCTTGTAAAGAGCCTGTCCCTGGTACAGCGGAGTCGCAGCTATGGCAGAAGCTGAGGCTGTGAAGGCATCACTACAGCTGGAAGTAGGTGAAGAGGAGGCTGTGGCCTGGAGAAGGTTGAAATGATTGAAATCATTAAGTTTAGCACTGTCCAAGAGCTTCCCCGGGCCAGCAACGTGCTCAGCCCGTTACCTGCAGGACCTCATCGAATCTTCCCAACAGCCACAAGAGGTAGCTACCATTACCCACCCTTGACAGGAGCGTAGTGGGGCCAGGCTGAGGGCCCTGTGTCACTGGGCCGCCCTGACAGGGAACGGCAGCAGAGCGCCTCACGTCCTGGGGAAGGGCAAGGCAGGACCAGAGGGCCCAGGGGACGGGCTGCAGTGAGTGGTGGCTTCTGTCGCATCTGCCACAGCTGGCTCCCCTGGGAGCTGAGAGAGCTCCCCTCTGACCCTCCCTCCCCCCCTTCCCACCCCATCTTCCTGTGGGCCAAGGCTCTGGCAGACAATAAGCCCCAGCAGGGGATGGGCAGCTAGGGCGGGAAGGGTCCCATTTTCCTGGCCGGGACTTGGAAGGTGACTGCTTCCTGCTGGCAGCATCTGTGGCCACTCAGCTCGGGTGATGGGAGAAACAGCTGCTGGGGACACCCCTGACCGGTGTCTGGCCAGGAAGTCTGGCTCATTGTGAACCAGCAGGACGGGGGTGGGTTAGGCTGTGGACAAGAAAGGGAAGAAGAGTCTGGGGGTGGGGGGCCCTAAGGGAGGGAGGAGCCAGTACCCAGAAACCAACTAGGTCAAGGAGGCCCCAAGGAGCCTCCATCTGAAGAAGAGCCTGGGCAGAAAGCCTCCCTGTCCTGTCCTTTCCAAAACACTGGAGGACAGTCACGGCGAGCAAGGACGCTGGAACCCTGATGCCTGGGGTTCAAATCCTGCCTCCACCACTTGCCTGCTATGATCTTAGGCAAGTCGTGTATATCTCTGGGGTTGTTTTCTTATCTATAGAATGAGATGGCAACAGTACCAACCTGCTAGGTTGTACTGAAGACTAAATGAGCTAGCATGGGTGAAGCCCCACAGCCTAGCTGGCATCACCTTCCTCCTACCCACCGTCTCCTTCCCAGGCCTCCCTCAGCAGCCTCAGCAATCTTTACAAAAGGGAAACCAGATGTTGCTCGAAACCTTCCAGTGACTTCCCATTACATACAGAATGAAAGCCACACGCCTGGTCCAGGCCTAGCAGCCCCTGCCATCCCTGTCACATCCTCCCCCACCTCTCTAACCTCATGCCCTACTCAGCCACATGTGGGCCTCTCGGATGCTCCTTCAACGTCCCTCTCCGTACCAGCTACGTGTTACGTTCTTTCCACCTCCTTTCTCAGCCTGGCTCGCTCCTTCTCCCCGGCAGGTGCCCCTTTCTCCAGAAAACCCTCCCTGTCCCCCAGGCTGAGGCAGGTGCCCCCATAACCACCCAGGCCTCCTGCACCCCGGCCCGGCCCCTGCCTGTATCTCTCCTTTCTCAGCTCTGACCCCTCTGCCTGTGCTTCCACTATCACAACACCTAGGTCACTGGGCTGTCACTCTCTGGGGGCGGGTGTTTCCCTCATTGTATTGTATTCCACAAAGGCAGGGCCAGGGCTGCAGTGCTCACCCCTGGACCAACAGTTAAGCACATTAAAAGAGTGTAACAAGGCTTTGCCATCCTCTTCCAAGTGTAACCTCCTTCCTTCTTGCCTCCTTGCCGAGAAATTTCAAATCAGTCCAGGTTTTTTTTTTCCAGAACTCTCAGTCCTGGGAGCTGTTCCCCATGGGAAGTGGGACAAAGCTGTAGTCCCTCTTTTGGACATCCCAGAGGACAAAGGTCAAAGGTCTCCCCAGCCTGCCTCCTTCTCCTAGTGCCAGGGCTTGGTAGGTGCCAGACCCCGCCCTAAGCCTGTCCCAGGAACCATCTCCCCAACTGTTCCCAACCAGCCTGGGGAGTTGATAAGACCCACCAGCTCATAGCTGAGAAAACTATTTCAACGAGGGCCACAAACTTGCCCAAAGCAGGACGGGGGGGGGGGGGGGGGCAAAGATTGCTTCCCCCCCACCCAGCACTACATTGGTACAAGCACTGACAACAGGTAGCAAAGTTGGAAGGTATAGCCACCGCTAGATGTGTGCCCCAGTGAGAACCGGCCACAGGACACAAGGAAACATATCCTAGAACATTCATCGCAGCTGCCTGTTACAGCCCCAACCGCAACCACCGAAAGAAACACCACCAAAAGGAGAACCGAGAACTCCTGAGAGATCCAATCACAAAAAGAAACACTAAAGGCGGGCGGGGGGACTAATGGCTTATCCCAGACCTTCACATGTCCACATGGAGAACTAGCCAGGCTCTACTTTTGAGCAAAAAGTCAGGTCCAGAAGGACATGCTTATCAAATACCACTCGCACAAACTAACTCGGGGGAGGGCCGCTCCGGCTGGCCGTTAGAATCAACAGCTTCCGAAGGACGAAGGCCTGGGCCCCACCCCAGACCAAGCGAAGCAGGATCTCCACGGATGAGGCCTGCGCAGTGGTGACTGTGATCCCAGCACGTGGCCAGGGCTGAGCCCGGCTGCTCCACGGTTTATGGATACAGTCAAGGGGGGTTCGAGTATGAAAACCCCAAGTCCAGGGCACTGGCTACCACTGGAAGGGAGGGAGGGGAAAGAAGTAGGGAGAAGCTTCATAGGGTGTTCAGTCCCAAGATGGACGTCAGATATGTGGGTGTTATGCTGAAAAGTCTACTTTTCCACTAGCCTAAAATGTATCATAAGGAACAAAACTGTCAAATAAGAAATTATTTTGCCCCAGGTCCCATGACTGTTAAGTGACAGGGCAGACACCCGAACCTGGTCTCCAATGCCAAAGCCATATATCTCTCTTCATCTGCCCGGGGCCACGGAGCACGCTGGCCCCGCAAGGTGGGTCAGCCTCCCCAGGCCGCCTGGTAGCCTGCCCGCTCGCTGACCCTGCTAGAGCCAAGTGGAGGTGGGGCTGTTGCCAGAGAAAGCCAGGGGGCAGGTGGCAAGAGAGGGTCTCCACCATCTGAGGCTTTCTCCAAATTGGGTGGCCCTTTCCCTTTGTCCAGTGGTCCCCAGACCCATCTGGAAACTACCCCTCCCCACTCTAGGATCACACGGCTCAGCTGGGCAAGTGACTAGCTTGGCCAATCGGGGTGTTTCATCCCTGACTTCCAAACAGTGACAAGTGCAGTCAGTCAGTCCAAGGGACTTCTGAGGCTACCAGAAAAGGAGTACTAGGTTAGCTGAACTCCTGGCGAGAGCTGACCGGAGGGATGCAGAGCCCAGGGACAGTCAGGCAGACTCTGACAACAGCTTCTGGTGTCTGGATCCAGCTCCACCTGAAGCCACCACCCTTCATGGCTCAGTTACATGAGCCCATCAGTGCCCCTTCTGGCTTGAGCCAGTTTAAGTTGCTTTTTT
Organism: Dasypus novemcinctus; assembly: GCF_030445035.2. Classification (NCBI taxonomy): domain Eukaryota; kingdom Metazoa; phylum Chordata; class Mammalia; order Cingulata; family Dasypodidae; genus Dasypus; species Dasypus novemcinctus. The sequence continues at coordinate 59,691,524 of NC_080690.1, read as the reverse complement.
AAAATCATGTATACCTAAAGCAGTCCCGACTGAGATGGCTCCCCACTCCTGAGACAAGACTCATTTGCCAAGGAGACCCAACCCACCCACTTGCCCAGTACTGTTACCCAGACTTAGGCATCTCTCCAACCCTAGCTTCTGGCCCTTCCTGTTCACCTTCCAGATGAAAGGCACAGGTACGGCATTAGGGAAAAGGCATAAAGATTCCATCTCCCCAAACCAGAGAGACAGACAGAGAAATAGGGAATTAAATCTGCTTTCTAGGTATCAGTAGCAGCAGTGGCCGCCACATAAAAGCTAATGCTTGCAGAGCACCTATTGCATACCAGGTCTTGGGCCAAATGCCTTAAATGGATCAATACTCTGCACCCTCACACCAATTTGGTGAAGAACCCACTATCATTTCCCCATTTTGCAGAGATGGAGATCGAGGCACAAAAAAAATTATGCAACTTGCCCAGTCACAGAGCCTGTAATGGAGGGAGGCATCCTCACCCCAGCATCTGCTGCTGAGCCACGCCCCAGTACTGCTCTAGAACCCATGGGGAAGCTTCTCATCCCACCCCTGCCCCCGGCCCCCTGCCCAGGCTGAGCACACTGGGGTTCTTGCCCTGACCCTGCACAGACTCCATGCTACTACAGGCCCCCAACTCTGCACCTGTTTCCTGACTGCCACTCACACCCTGCTCCTTCTGCCTGGTGCCCCCATTCCCATCCCTCCTCCTCATTTTTCAGAGCATCCCCAGAGGCTTTTCCCGGGGCACCAACCCAGCCCAGGTCAGGCAAGGGCATTCTCCTGGCTCTCTGAACGTGTCACGTCACTGTTTATAAGGATGGAGTCACACATGGTCAGCTGGAGGCCTGGTGCCAGAGTGCCCCTCCAGGGGACCCTGCAGGCCCTCTGAGGCCATGGACTACTGTGCCTTGTCCGCAGGGCCCAACATTCAACCACCATAGAAAGAGCATCCTCTGGGTGCCAGGTGGACATTCTAGGCAGGAACAGGATGGGAAACTTCCCTGCCCTTCCTCGTGTAGCCCACATTCCAGAGAGGGAGATACAAACATCTGATCTAACAAACCAAGTACGAGCAGAGTGAAGGGCTGGGAAGAAGAGATAACGAGGTAAGAGTGCCTGAGAGCTGTGGGAGCAAGGGTGGTCAGGGTTAGCAGTGAAGGAATGGCTGAGAGGGGGTGAGGGGGGGGGGGTGGGGAGATTCCAGGCAGAGGAAATAGGAAGGTCAGAGACCTGGAGGGAGGCAGAAGCCTCCGTTGAAGAAAAGCAAAGAGGCTGGTGTGGCTGGATGGCGGGAGCTATGCAGAGAGAGGGAGGAAATCAGGTGGGAATGACTGAGGGCCACGATGAAAGTTTGGGGTTTTAAGAACAGAGAACACCCGACTTTGCACAGGGCACCAGCCAGGGACATCCTCCCCAGCCGGAAACCCAGCAGGCGCACTCCGACCATCCACCCTACCCTGGGCCACCCACAAACACACCCCACCCCCTCCACAGGCCCATGGGAACCTTCCTCCCAGATTACACCCTTCCACAGAGGCCAAACAGACAATCCGTTCCTGCCCAGGGAGTGGCCCGGCCTTGCCCAGCCCTCTGCTTCCAGGAATAGACCTAGAGGCCATCTAGAGGAGGTGGCGACCGGGCAGGCGCTTTGGAGTCATTCAGACCCAGGGTTGACTTTGCCTCCGCACTTAGCAAAAGCACTGGGCCTCACTGTCTCCATTTATAAAATGGGTTCATCTCTAGTACATACTTCATAAGATTGTGGTAGAGATGAAATAAGACCAGACACACAAGACACTAAGTCCTCGTTAAACATTAAAGCAACATTATGATTATCTGAAAGGCAGTCAAGCACAGAAGGACTCTGAGGCCAGAATTCGAATCCCAGCTCCACCATTTTTTTTTTATTAGGCAATCCTTGACAAATCACTTAACCTCTCTGGGCCTCAGTTTCCTCATCCTAAAATGGGGATACTCATGGCGTTGTGGTGAAAATTAAATGAGTTAATATATGTAAAGCATTTAGAAAAGGGCCTGGCACACAGTCAGTGCTTTATGAGTGTTTGCTATTATCATCATTGGGGGGGGGGTCCCCTTCTCACCACCAGGAAGCCCCTTTGATTTCTCCCCTGAATGTCCTCACCTCTCCACTCTAGCAATAAGTCTCCCCTGCGTTTTAACTTCTGACCCTCAGGAACAGAGGTCGGGCCTCCGATTCTGATCTAAGCCTCCTCTGGTCACGCCCCATTTTTGATCCCACAGATGCGCCCCAACCTAAAACTCATTCATCTGCTCCGCTGGTTGCGACAGTAAACCTCCAACCAGCCACCGCCATAGGTCTGAGCTCTGGTCCTCGCAGGCGCATCCTCCCCTCAAATCATTAACTTTGACCCCCCCCCACCTTTTTGGAGACTCTCCCCGACCCTTTCGAAGGAGCCCCCACTTCAAATTTCGCACTTTGTCTCCCCCTTCACCACGCCCCCTTTTCAAGAGTTTGACCTCCGACCTCTCCTGCGCCTCCCTCCCTTCAGCGTTGACCCCCAGCCCCTGCGACGCGACCCTTCCCTCCTAGAGTGAACTTTGACACCGGCGGCCCCGCCCCCTACTCTCAAAATCGTCCTGCCACCGCCAGCGCCCACCCCACGCCGATCCCCTGGCCGGACTGCTTAGCCTACCGGCTCGGCACTGCAGTCGCTCGCGGCCTAGCTGCTTGGCCTGGAACTCCGAATCCTCGTGCCGCCCTCAGCTCTCTCGCGCCGCCGCCACCGAGGCCACTGCCGCCGCCATGTTGAATCCCCAACGAACATCCGGGGTTTTCCCCCCTCGCCGCCCACCAGTCCCCATGGCAACGGGGCTGACCGGGCAGGGGGTAGGGCTCACGCAAAGGGCGGAGCTGGGAGCCAGGCAGCGCCCGCTCCGGCCTCTGATTGGTGAAGATTGCCCAATCGGAGGCCTTCGGGCGGAAAACGCTAAGCTGTGATTGGAAAATTCGGAAAGCTTGCGGGAAGGCTGGCGGGGCCCAACTTAGCTCTTAAAGGCGAGATGACTTGTTTCTTATAACACCCATCCCCATCTACCCCTAAAAGGAGTTAGGTGTAGAAGGCAATGCTAGGTAATAGTGGCACTTACGATGTTCCAGGCGCTGGGCTAAGTGCTTTACTTGAGTCGTATCGCTGACACAGCGACCCTATTGTGTGATTAATGCCCATTTTACAGCATAAGAAACAGGCATAGAGGGGCGAATTAGCTGGCTCAGGATCACAGGAAGTAGTTGATGAGTTTTGAACTTCGGTCCGCCTGAGCCTGTAACCTAATCCAAGGACCAAGAACCCATTTCATCTTAATCCTTTTTTTAAAAAAGAGGTAAGGGAGATTGAACCCTGGACCTGGATATGGAAATCAGGCGCTCAACCGCTGAGCTACACCCACTCCCCATTTTTTAAAAGTTTTTTATATATGTCAATAAACCTGCTTAATAAATAAATGTGCAAGAAAGCCAGACATAGCAGCTATGTACAGTAGGGGAAACAGAGAGATTGAGAGGTGAAGAATTTTCTTGTTTGTTTGTCTGGTTTTTTTTTGTTTATTATTACTGAAATAATGAAAATGCTCTAGTAATGACTGAAGTGATGAGTGCACAACTGTGTGATTATACCAAATACCCGTTGTCTGTGCATTTTGGATGAATTGTGTTTTATTAATGTGTATCAATAAAATTGGTATTTTTTTTCAGTAATTGGTGAAAAATTGAAAAATACCAAAAAAAAAAAGTAAACGCTGACATTCTTTTCTATAGCCTCACTCACTGGGCTCCACCCTCCTTGCTTTTCCAGAAAAATATCAGAGACTCTCCCACCCCAGGGCTTTTGCATTGGCTGTTCCCTCTGCCTGGACCTTGCTCTTCCCCAGGTATCCCCACGGCTCCCTCCTTCACCTCCTTCAGGGATTCTCTCTTCTCAGCGAGACCATCTATCCCTGATGCCCTGTCTATAATGGCAAACATTTGCCTTCGGTTGCTCTGATGGCATAACATACTAGATAATTAGCTAATCATATTTATTGTTCATTCGTTGTCTTCCCTAGTGGAAAGTCAGCTCCATGAGAGGATTTTTCCACTGCTGCATGCATCCCCAGTGCTGAGAACACTGTCCTGACATTACTGCTAAGGTAGATGCTCAATTAACCTTTGTTTTGTGAATGGCTGGATGAATCTTCATCCCACCTCCTCAGAGATAGTCTTAGGTGTCCCATGGGTCCCTCTGTCCCAGCAGCACCTAGCCCATAGCAGGCATTTAGTCATTTAATAAACGTCTGGAAAAGCAATAAATGATCATTTTCTTCTTCACCTTGATCAGGTTTGTTTGTTTTTTATTGAACAGAATCAGAATCATATATTTATAAAGAGTTTTGTGTCTTTTAAAAGCAATGTTGTAAATATCACCAGGATCTTTTTCCATAACCTTAAATATTCTTCAAGAACTTTTGTTTTAATGGCTGTAGTAGATGCTGTTCGTCAATTAACTCTAATTTGTTTTATTACTCTTGCTTGTTGAACATCTAAGCTGTCATAAATATTTTGCTATTATAAAAATTTCCCCCAAATAAATCCATGCAGCCAAATATTTGTGCACATCTCTAATTATTTCCTTTGAGCAGATTACCAGAAATGGAAATGCTGGGAATTTTGTGTTCTTTTGAAATCTTTATACCTCACAGAAATGCTGAAAATGGAATGTATATTAAGATTTAATAAGAGGGAAGCGGATGTGACTCAAGTGATTGGGCTCCCGTCTACCATATGGGAGGCCCCAGGTTCGATTCCCAGGGCTCCTGGTGAAGGCAAGCTGGTCTGCGCCATACAGACTGGAGCAGCAAGATGATGCAACAAAGGGAGATGCAGAGGAAAGACAGTAAAAGACGCAGCAGACCAGGGAGTGGAGATGGCTCATGCAACTGAGTGCTTCTCTCCCACACCAGAAATCCCAGGGTCCGTTCCCAGTGCCTCCTAAAGAGAAAAAAGAGAAGAAAAAAGACAAGCAGACATGGAAAGAACACACAGAGGGCGGACAGTGAGTGCAAACAAGGGGGGGGGGGGGCGATAAATAAAGATATTTTAAAAATAAAATAAAAAAGATTTAATAAGAGTTACAATCCCCATGTTTCAAGCATTTCTGTGCTCCCGACATGGTGTCAAGTTGTATAATAACAATGGGGGTTATGATTATTCCTGTTTTACAGAAGAGGAAACTGAGGCTGAGAGAAGTAACTACACTTGCTCGAAGTCGCGCGCACTAACAGCGCAAAGCTGGGGCTCAAACCCAGTTTTGACTTTCGGCTCCTGCTGACTGCCCTCTGCTGCCCCCCTACGGCCTGGACCACACATTGCAGTTCGCGCTACAGGGGACCGAGTCACACTCCCACCATTGTTCGCAGAGAAGGTGCCCTTTAAAGTATCCTTGCCAGCATTAACCAGCACTAAACATTCTTGTTTTTGTGTTCTTTTGAAATCTTTATACCTCACAGAATCTCTCTTTTTAAAACAAAAAATCAAGACCAGTAGCTGAGATGACAGCACCTTATCCAGCTCAGGGATGGAGGGAGGGCACCGTGCAATCTTTGCCTCAGGGCGGGGGTTGCAGAGGCAGTCGGCTCTAGAGCCCATGTCTGGGGAAGCGCCTTGTAATAACTTTATTAGGGATCCCAGTCAGAGGTCAGAAACTTGCAACAAGCCAGTAATAGACCCTGTCCCAAGAGCTTTTTCAGGTTTGGCAATCAGGTCCTGCTGCTTCAAGGCTCTGAAAAAGGAAATTTAGTCCTGTAGGGAAAAAGATGGAAACAGGAAGGAAGGGAAGGTTAGAGGCAGATTTGGCCATGTAAAAATTATAAACTTCAGGAGATCAAGGGAAACAGCAAGTTACAATATATGTATGACAAGCCAAGTGTTCTGTCCTTCATATGTAAAGAACATTTACAAATCATTAAGAAAGATGACCATATTACAGGCAAATAGACAGAGGACATGAACAAGAAGAAAAAAATACAAGTGAATAATGAATAAGAAAAAATGGAATTGGCAAACAAGAAAATAATGAAATGGATATTAAACTGAAAATTTTATTTCCCTGGCCTTTTGGAAAAATATGTTTTAAGTATTATAATCAGTGCTGACGAGACTATAAGATAAAAGCCACTCTCATAACCCACTTGAAGGACTGTGATCAGGAAATTTAACAATTGACTATCCTTTGATATAGCAATTCCACTTCTAGGGATGGATCTTAAAGAAAAAGAAAGACATAGATAAAGGTGTATATAGGAGAATATTCATCATTAGTAAATGCTATATTTTTAATTACTGAGGTATCATAATTTCCTTAACAAATCCCCGATTGTTGAACACTTAAGTTGCTTCCAATTTTTTCCACTGCTCCCTATGCCGGGCCCTCTCTAAACACTTTCCCAACATGATCTTATCTAATCCTCACTACATTTCTATAAAATGGGATCCTTGGTCCCATTTTACAGATGAAGAAACTGAGGCTTGGGAATTGGGTGGGAAATGACATAAAGTTCCACTACTTGTAAGCAACTCTGTTGGGACTTGAACCAGGAAGTCTGACTTCAAAGCTGATGCTCTTAAAGACTGCTCAAATTCAGTCAATCCCTGGCCTGGGTACCTAAACAAACAAACAAACAAAATTAAGGTGACAGGCAGAGCGAGGGAAAAACATCCTGTGCCATGGAACACATCTACACAGCCATAAAATGAATGAGGGAAGATGCAGGACCTGGCAATCCCATTCCTGGGTATTTACTCAAGAGAAATGAAAACGTATATTCACACAATGACTTATACGGGAAAGGCCATAGCAGCCGTAATTCAAAATTTCCAGAAACTCAAAAATGACCCCAAATGTCCATTAACGGGTGGCTGGATAAACACATCGAGGTACATCCAGGCTATGGAATAAATAAAAAGGAAGGAATTGCTGATAAAGCCCAACAACATGTGTGAATCACAGATGTACTGGGCTGGGTGAAATAAGTCAGTCTCAAAGGTTACATAGGTACAATTCCATTCATGTCATTCTAGAAAAAGGAAATCTAATCTATGGTGACAGAGAACAGATTAGTGTTTCCCCGGGCCTGGGGACAAAGGGTAGGATTCACTGCAAAGAGACAGGAGGGAACTTTTCTGAGGATGGAAATGTCCTGATAACGGAGAGAGGGCAAGTGGTGGGTGGTGGAGGCAGGAGGGAGAGGGGGTCGATGGTGGGATGGTGGTTTCACACTTATCTGTCAAAACTCATCAAATACGCCCTTTAAGGGGTGCAGTTAATTGTATTAAATTAGGGAAGTGGATGTGGCTCACTGATAGAGCGTCTGCCATACCATATGGAGGGTCCAGGGTTTGATACCCAGGGCCTCCTGACCCGTGTGGTGAGCTGGCCCATCTGCAGTGCTGCTGCATGCAAGGAGAGCCATGCCATGCAGGGGTGCCCCTTGCACAAGGAGTGCACCCCGCAAGGAGAGCCACCCCACATGCAAAAAAAGTGCAGCCCTTCCAGGAGTGGTGCCGCACTCATGGAGAGCTGGCGCAGCAAGATGATGCAACAAAAAAGAGACAGTTTCCCGGTGCCACCGAGAATGCAAGCAGACACAGAAGAACACACAGCGAATGGACACAGGGAGCAGACAACAGATGGGGAGGGGAGAGAAATAAATAAATCTAAAAAAAAATTGTATTAAATTATATCTTACTGGACTTATATTGAAGTGGTTTTTCAAATGCAGTAGAATAAAGTGCAGACTTTCGTTAATCATGTATCAAAAAAAAGAAAAAAAAGAAAAAAAAATCATGTATCAATATTGGTTCATCAGTTGTAGCAATTATACCACACTAATTTGAGATGTTAAGACAGAAGAAGCCATGTGCAGGGGGTTTATGGGAACTCTGTACTATCTTCCCAATTTTTCTGTAAACCTAAAAGTGTTTTAAAATATCAGGTTTACTTTTAGTGATTAAAAAAAATCGCAGCAGAGAAATGATTTTTATGCCCTTTTAAATTTAAACAGGAAAGGACAACAGTTTGCACACTCATCTGTATCATGTGAGAGTTTTTTGGAAAAAAAACAAAAACGGGGGTTGGGAGGAGACATATTAAGACATTAAAAGTGAGAAGCAGTTTTAACAATCAGTGCAAACGCAGGAAGGGGCAGCAGGGACATTTTCAGTTCTGGTTTATTCTCTTTTGCATTGTTTTATTTATTTATTTGAACAGCAAGTGTGCTGTTTTCTCATTTGAAATGAACATATTATCAATTTTGAAATTTGCTGCAAAGAAATAGCAAAGATCTGGAGGGAGGCCTTGGCAGGAGGGCAGGGGCTGGGAGGCCGCGCTCCTGCCCAGGGAGGAAAAGTCCCATTCACAGACACCCCGTCCCCCAGAATCCCGAGAGCATCCTGCCTCCTTGGGCACTGGAGGACCGGAGGGGAACTGGTATCTTCCTTGTTCAACTTTTTGCCCTTTCCAGGTATTCTAGTCTGATTTCCCTCCTCTCCTGGGACCCCATGTCCCCTTGCTTATTCCTAGGGTTGCCAGATGTAACAAATAAAGGTACAGGACTCTTAGTTAAAATCCAACTTCAGACAAACATTTACCGATTTTTTTAAAGCATAAGTATATCCCATGCAATATTTGGGACATACTTATAGCCAAACTTATTTGCTGTTCAGTTAAAGTTCGAGCCTAACTGGGCTCGTGTTATCTGGCAGCCCCGTTCACACCACGACAGCCACTCTGGCTTCACGGCTGCTCCTCAAGTGCAGAAGCTCCAGCCTGCCTCATGGCCTTTGCACCTGCTGTGTCCTCGGCCTGGGTCACTCTTCTAGGTCTTTGCTTTCACTGACTTCTTTTCCTTGGCTCAAATGTCACCTCTCCCAGAGGCCTTTCCTGAGCACCCCCCCCAAAGTGGACCCCCTTTGCCACCCCACAATGTTATTCCAGCGTGTTTTCTTCATAGCATTGGTGACCACCTGAAGTTCTCATACGACAGTATCTCGGTACGGCTTAGCCGATGACTTTGTGGCTTCTTTTCTGCCTCCCCCAGCAGACTTGAAGCCTCAGGAGGGCAGAAACGCCGTCTTAGCCATCGCAACGTCTCCAGCACTTGGGTTGGTGTAGATGTTTCATGGTTCCTAGTCAGAATCAACAGAATCCAGTCCTGACTGCTTTGAGCAACAGAGGACTTTCGTAAATAAGTATTGTTAAATGAATGGATCCTGAGACCCATAAGCATCCCGCGTCTTGTCTCTCCACAGACATGCAGTTGAGGCAGGCTACTTCAGACCCCCAGCATCCGCGAGCTGCCCCTCGGCCTGCTGCCCTTCCTGGGAGCACACACCCCAGCCTGCCAGGGGGGCATCTGTGTAGCCCGCAAGGGCCTCGCTCAGCTTTGCCTCCCAGAAGCCTCAGGGTCACCGGCTCTGCAGCCTCTAGCTCCCCATGCCTGTTGCATGTCACGTGACAGCTGTTGAACTTCTGCTGTGCCTGCCCGTCTCCAGGGCACCCTGCAGTAGGAATTCCCAGCGCTGGGCCTTTATCTGGTTCCCCTAAATCACCATCATTCCACCCGTTTGTAATGCTCCTCTGGGGCAGGTGCTGGGCTAGGCATTTTACCTGTATTTACCATTCCTTCAGCTAATGTTTATTGCGCACTTACTACATACCAGGTACTAGGACTATACGGGTGAACAGAATGGGTAGAAACCCCCGAGCCCATGGAATTCACTTTCTGGTGGAGACAAAGGATAAATAATTAAACATGTATTTGTATGGGAGGTCACATGGTCAAAGTGCCCTGAAAAAAAAAATAAAGCAGGGAAGGGGGATGGGAGTTGTGTGTGTGGGGAGGAGGTGAAGGTGAAGGGTGGGGGTCAGGAAAGGCCTTACTGAGGTGACTTTGAGCAAGGGAGGAGAGGAAGGGAGCCATGGGGACATTGGGGGGAACAGCATCCCAGGCAGAGGGAACAGACAGTGCAAATGCAGGGGGGTAAGCTACTGTGTTTGAGGAGGCTACCGTGGCTGGAGCAGGGAAGTGAGGCACACAGATTGTAACTGGGTGGGGGCCTGTGGCCTCAGGGAAGACCTCAACTTTTATTTTGTGTGAGATGGACTGTGAGGGCAGTTTGGGAGCAAGGAGACCAGAGAGGAGGCAGGAAATGATGGGGACTGGACCTGGGTCCTTGGAGGCACAAGAAATAAACAGATTCGAGATTGATCTTAAAGGCACAGCCAACAGGACTCACTACCTAATTGGATGAGGAAGCATGAGAAAAAGGAGTCAAGGAACAGTACCATGACTTTCAGGCTCATTTAATCCCTAGGGCAACCCCACCAAGTATTAACATCCTTAGGTTACAGATGAAGAAACAGAGGTTCAGAGAGGCTGGTGACAGTCACGCAGTAAGTGGCAGAGCTGGGATTTGAACAGTTTCTGTCTGGTTCCAGAGCCAGGCTTCGGTTCTCCGTGGACCCCACCCCCTGGCATGTTCAGCACGTGCCCACATGGGGCACCCCCCCTCAGGTCCTTGGCCACAGCATGCAGTGACTTTTCCGCTGTGACTTCACGGCCTTGGTCGGTCCCTCGGTGGCATTTCCTCATTGCTCGCCACCTGTGTTGGGTAACTGTGTTTCCCTGCCTGCCGGTGAGCAACCGGGGAGCATGACTGGGGCTGAATCACGCTTGTCCTTGGCGTTGCCCAGCTGGAGCCTGGCACGTGGCGGCCTTCTTTAAGGCAACAAATATTTATTAAGCATCTACTTCGCACTGGGCAAAGCTGCGGTGCAGCCCTGGGCCCCACCCTTCTGGGGCGGGCGCCCAGTGGTGACAGACCCATCCTCAGACGGCGACAGCCCAGAGTGGGCAGGGGAGCATGGAGGGAAGAGCCCGGGGCCCCAACCCTGCCTGAAAAGGGATCTGGGAGGGCGTCGTGGAGGAGCTGATCTTCGCAGGAAGGCACATGGCCCTGATCACCACCCTCACAGACCCCCAGTCCACTGGGGGGGACAGACAAGGGACATGCTAATAAATTAATAAGAGAAGTGTACTAGCCTAGAGCTACTGAAGTAAAACAAGAGCGAATGAGGCTATTCCAGCGAGGGTCGTCAGGGATGAGCTCTGAGGAGGGGCCTTGGGGGCAGGGACGAGAGGCTCAGAAGATGGAGCCCCGGCTTGAGCTGGGAGAGCACTCGGGGCAGGGCAAACAGCCACGCGAGGCCCTACGGTGAGGAGAGACTCTTCCTGGGCTGCTGAGAAACCGCCCGGGCTGGAGTGCCTGGAGCCCACAGGGGTGGGTGGGAACGAGCTGCGAGGAGGCAGACGCGGCTTGGCACGGTGGGGGAGCAGAGGTGCGGTCCCTGAGCAAAGCCCTCTGGGGCCAGAGCCCAGCCTCGGCCAGGACTACTGCGGTCAGGCGCGGGCCTCCTCTTCTCAGAGCCCTCGGTACCTCCATGTCATTCAGGGTAAAAGACAAAGTCCTCTTCGAGGGCCATGAGGTCCTGCCCGACCTGCCCTCTACCCTACCCCCATCACTTCCCTGCACTCATTTCTGCTCTCCCCGTCGCTCTCCCTGCTCTAGCCACAGTGAGACAGAGCGGGCACGCTGCTGCCCCAGGGCCTTTGCACTGGCTGGTAGTGCTGCTTGCACTGCTTTACTCCAGATGTCCGCCCACACGGCTCCCGTCTTCTCTCCCTCCTTCGGCTGAAATGTCACCCTCTCGGTGAGGTCTCCCTGACCATCCCAGTGAAAACGGCAACTGCTCCCCATCTCCATGCCCACCCTTGCCTTTCCTCAGCCTTTAACACTATTTTGCTCATTATTGTTTTCACGTCTTTATCTTGTTTGCTGCCAGCTTCACGAGGGCTGAGACCTCTGTTCACTGCTGTCTACCCAGTGCCAAGAACAGGCGCTGGCACACGGTAGATGCTCAATAAATAATGGAATGAATGAAAAGAAGAAGGGAAGGAGAAGGAGAAAAGGAAGGGAGGAAAACAGCAGGTCTGTGACCCCATGAGGCTTGTCAGCTGCCCCACTTTTCCCCTTCCCGGATAAGTAAGACAGTGCCAGACCGGGAAACTGAGGAACAGCGAGGGATTAGTTAGCACTCCTTGGGCAAATCAAAAACCAACCAGGCCTCCGGTTGGCTCTGCCAGCGGGGCCAGGAGGAGAAAGCCACGGCGCCACCTGCTGGTGCGTGGCGGCACGACGGCTGTGCCCCCTGCCTGGCTCCGGGCCCGCCCGATGCCCCTCGGCGGTGGGCAGACGAGGAGGCCGCCCCGGGGGCATCCCCAGCAGAAATGCGGAGTCTGCGGAGCCACAGCCACACGCCGCTTTATTCCCGGGGCCGCGGCAGTCAGGGCTATGCCGGAGGGCGGAGCGGCACTGCCTGAGCCTTCCCGCTTCACTCTGTGTCCCTCCACGGGCAGCCAGGACTCCCACCTCTCCTGGAGGGGTGAGCGGCCCCCGGCAGCCTCCGAGCTGCGACCACCCGACACGGGGCCCCGGAAGACAGGGGAGATGCGGCCCGCCCTGACAGCCCCCGGCCGGGCCTGGGCAGTGTCTGGTGGCAGCAGTCAAGCCGGCAAGGTGCGGGGGTCCTGATGAGCGCTGCCCCCATCCCTAGAGGTACATGGCTCGGTTCCGCAGGGGTCTCACCATCCAGATGTCATCCACAATCTTCCCATCCTGTGAGGGTCACAAGGAGGGGAGGCAGTCAGGGCTGAAAGCCCAGGCTCTGGGACCAGGTAGCCGGGGGTTCAAACGCCAGCTCCGCCGCTGATAGGCCATGTGACCTTGGGCAAGTTGAGCCTCAGTTTTCCTCATCTGAGAAATGGGGTTGTTAGTAATAGTACCTACCTCATAGACATTGTGGGGCTTAAAATGGAGCCTGCCACACGGCAAGGATGGTAAACGCACAGGCTGTTATCACTAGAGCACAAACCCAGTGCAGCCTTAAGCACGTGATCCGACTCTCTGGGCCTAACTTCCATCTTCTAGAAAGTGCAGAGGACAACATCTCAGGGACATCACGAGAACCGAAAGGGATAATGCATGCAAATGTGGGTGGCCAGCACATGTGCTGCTCAGTAAATGGTCGTTATTGGTGACGAAAAGAACATGGTCTTTGGGCAGTTCCCAGCACCCTCTAGCTTGTGACCCTGGGAAAGTTATTTCCCCTCTGAGCCTCACTTCCCTCATCTGTAAAAAGGAAAGAAAACCTGCCCTTGTGGAGTTGTCGAAGTGTTGGTAAATATAAATCGTCCAGTCCAGTGCCTGGACTACAGCAGGTGCTCAGTGAATCCTCATTGTTACCATTATTTTCAAATTACAGTGGCAAAAATAAAGGTTAGGCATTATTATAAGCCCATCTAACCCTGAGCCACCCTTCCTACACACACATCATATTATTTCCCCTTTACCTGCCTCCCACCACCCGCCTTTTCCTTCCCCCTCCTTGCAAAGATAAACACCTGCAGAATTTACCATGTTCCAGATATCATTCTAAGCACTTTGTATGTAAAAAGTCATAAAGTCCCTATGTCATCTGGTGAGATAGAAACTATTTTTCTCATTTTACAGAGAGAAACACTGAGGCTCAAAGAGGTTAAATATGTTGCTCAAAGTTATCCAGCTGGTAAGTAGCAGAGGCAGGATTTGAACCCAGGTTGGCTGAGTCCTGAGTCCACACTTTGGAGCACTCAGAACAGGCAGGGCCGGGCCCGCCCCTCACTGACCTGGTCGTCGGACACCTGCTGGATGTGGACGTGGGTGCCGTTGAGGACGTGCAGCCGCGTGTACCCATACTCCCTCACGCGCAGGGCGCTCCAGGGCCGCGGGAAGAGGGTGAATGGGGTCAGACGCTCCTCGCAGCCCTGCCAGGGAGAACGAGTCAGACCCGGGGCTGGGGAGGTGGACGGGACCTGCGGTCAGTGCCCTGGCCCCTGCCCTCCCGCCCATGGAAGACAAAGCCGGTGAGGACCTGGTCTCAGAAACGGTCACGTTGAGCTTTTGACCCGGCCAGGCTTCCCTTGCCCGGGGTCTCTGACTTCTGGAAAAGTGTACACACTGCACAAGACTGTTCCGCCCAGCAGTTTCTACAGAAGCCCTGAACCGGAAGCCACCCAGTGCCCATCGGTGGGGGTCAGCTGAGTAAATCCCAGCACAGCCATCGCCAAAGAGGACAACACGGAAAGACGGCTGAGGCGTGTCTTTAAGGGGAGAGGCAAGTTGCGAATAAAAGACACTGGTGGGTCTCGGCCTGGCTGCCCAGACGCCCTTCAAGGGAAGCCTTTTAAAACCATCTGTGCCTGCGGGGAGAGGGAGTGGTCATCTTTGCTGTAGAAAGCCAGGCAGTGAGGGCCGAGGCGATGATGCAGCCAGAAAGAGTCGCCACCTTTCAGCCTTCCTCCCGTGACTGACTGAGGCCAGCATCAGCGCTGGATGGCCAAACTAGCAGGCGGAAGTCTGAGAAATAACAGGAAATTTACATCGTTCCGAAGTGTCTCCCGCAAGACACTTGTTGTTTGGAAAAAGAAGAACTTTATGGTGGAGAAGCCTGGCAGGCCGTGGCCAAGGGGTCACAGCGAACGTCATCAGGAATGGAGCAGACAGATTCCACGTGAACAGGTGGGAAAACTGAGCTCAAAGAGGTTCAGGAGATAACCTGGGATGCTTGGGAGAGTACAAGAGAAGAACACAGCATTGCTCTCGTGCCTTCCCACCCAAAACACAAAACCACAGTCCCATCATGCGCACAGACAAACCCACAGGACCAAACCACATTCTGCAAAACAGCTTTTCTGTCCCTGTCAAAACGGTCAAGATCATGGGAAGTGAAGTCAGAATGGGAAAGGTTTCCAATTAAAGGAAGCTAAAGGGACACGACACCCTCAACACAGCATGCAATCTTAGAGTAGATGGGGAACAGAAGAAACATTCTTTGTTTTGATTTAAAGGAATCCAATGGGACCATTGGCTGAATAAGGTCTGTAGATGAGGTAAAAGTATATGAGCAGATGGGAAGCGGACTTGGCTCAGTGGATAGGGCATCTGCCTACCACATGGGAGGTCTGCGGTTCAAACCCCGGGCCTCCTTGACCTGTGTGGAGCTGGCCCATGCACAGTGCTGATGCGTGCAAGGAGTGCTGTGCCACGCAGGGGTGTCCCCCACGTAGGGGAGCCCCACGCGCAAGGAGTGCGCCACATAAGGAGAGCTGCCCAGCGTGAAAGAAAGCGCAGCCTGCCCAAGAATGGTGCCGCACACAGGGTAAGCTGACACAACAAGATGACGCAACGAAAAGAAACACAGATTTCTGGTGCCTCTGATAAGGGTAGAAGCAGTCACAGAAGAACACACAGTGGAATGGACACAGAAAGCAGACAATTGGGGGGGGGAAGGGGAGAGAAATAAATAAAAATAAATAAATCTTAAAAAAAAAAGTATATGAGCAGAGCGAACCAACTGAATTTGATGATTATGCTGTAGAGATGTAAGAGGATGCCCTTGTTTTCTTAGGATGGACAGACAGAAGTATTCAGGAGTAAAAGGACATCATGTCTACAACCTACTCTCTATTGAATCAGAAAATAATAAAATACTTAAAGCAGTTCATATTATCTATGGACATATATAATTTGTTCATATAAATGGTATAATATATATAATATATAGGAAGAATATACATTTGTATATAAAACAAATGGAGAAATCTTTACATGGAGACATGTATATATATATAATAGAGAGAGATGAAATAAAATACATGTGTGTAGACATGAAGAGGTACTATTATACGTGTTGTGTATAGAGAGAGAGAGTGACAGAGAAAGAGAGAGAAGGTCCAGACAAATGTGGTTAAATATTCACATTTGGGGAATCTTGGTGAAGGGAATATGGAAACTCTTTGTATTATAAAAATTTAAAGAAAAAACCTCATCTGTGCCGAGCGAGGTCAGAATAGTGATTGCCTGGTGGGGAAGAGGCAGGAGAAGCCATCTGGTGCTGAAAGGCATCGATTTCCTGCTCCCTAATGGCTACCCGAGGTGCCCAGCGGCAACCCGCAGAGGGCCTGGTTTTTCGGTCTGGGTTGGGGCCCGGGCGTGGGAGTTCTGAAAGCTCCCCAGGGAATTGTAATGTGCAGCCGAGGTTGAGAGCCTCAAGGTCTGAAGCGGGATCTACGTAGATTTGGAAGCGGGTGATCCGGGAGCGCCTCTCCCTCCAGCTGAGCCTTCCTGTGCACACGCCGCCGTCATGTCAAAACGCCACCCGCGGAGAAGAGGCTGAGGAGTGTGGGCGCCTGTTCTTCACCTTCTGCCCCCAGGGCCGTTTGAATTTTTCCCACAAGTGGTTATTACTTGGACAATAAATTGTTAAGAATCAGCTTCGAGAAGTGGCTGCTTCCGAGACGAGGCAGGGAAATGCAAGGCAAGCGTGGAGCACTCCACGGATGGCAAGTCAGGAAGGGTCACAGAAAGATGGGGCCTCTGGGGAGGGCACGGGAGCCAAACTGAAGACCTCCCCGTGGTCAAAGCTGGAGCATTTTGAGCAATGAAATAAATCACAGTCATATTGGCTTAGGTCCCACAGAAAAAAATAAATTATCCATAAGCCCACACAGATACAAACAGACAGCAGAAAGATAAATAAATGGGCAGAAGGGACAACTCTTCCTTATAGGAAGATTCCGACTACTAAACGTAGGAAGGTTGAGGGAAATTTTTTTAAAAATCACCATTAGAACACCACAGTGATCGCTGTTGTAGACAAGACCCACCGATGAATTCTAAAATTAGGGGGTAAAATTTGAGGAGAAACAGGATATTCACATAGTCTAAAAAGTACCTCCCCCAAGATATTTACTTATTAAAAAGGGAACGACAGTAACTTTAGAGTAGAGGGACCCAGCAGACACCTCCTTACCCAGGTGATCCAGATAAATGTCTCCAGTCACAGGGTATTATCAGTATATGAAGTACTGGGGAGGACACACCACTTATGGGATTTTCTTCCCCAAAACACATGACCCAAATCTCATCCTGAGAAAGCATCAGACAAGTTCAAATCGAGGGAAGTGGATGTGGCTCAAGTGACTGGGCTCCCGCCTACCACATGGGAGGTCTGTGGTTTGGTTCCCAGTGTTTCCTAAAGAAGACAGTGAGCTGACACGACAGGCAGGCACAGCAAGCAGACACAACAAGATGACACAACAAGAGACACAAGATGAAAAACATAATGAGAGACACAACAAAGCAGGAAGCGAGGTTCCCGGTGCATCCTAAAGAGGATGAGCAGGACGGCAAGCTGGTGCAACAGGCAGGCTCAGTGAGCTGATTTGACAAGATGGTGCAACAAGAGATGCAAGAGGAAAAACCTTAACAAGAGACACAACAAAAGCAAGGAACATAGATGGCTTAAGCAATTAGGCACCTCCTTTCTACATTGGAGTTAGACACCCGGGTTAGGTTCCTGGTGCCTCCTAAAGAAAACAAAGATGAACAGACACATCAAGTACAAAATGAGGGGGTGGGGAGAATAAAATAAATAAAATGTTGAAAAAAAAATTCAAATCGAGGGACATTCTTCGAAATAATTGACCAGTGTTTTCTTAAAAGGATGAAGGATGAAAGATAAAGATTGAGGAACTTTCACAGATTGGAAGAGAACAAGGAAATACCAAAACTAAATGGAAAATGGGTTCCTAGAACAAGAAAAGGACATCACTGAAAAAGCTGGTGACTTCCTCTGAATGAAGTGTGTAGTTCAGTTAAAATGATAATAATAAGCAAGCCAGGGACAGCAAATCAGGAAGTGTCACAAAAGGATGGGGCTGGTTGGAAGCGCAAGCGAGTCCAACTGAGCCAGGCTCCCAGAGCCAGAAGACCTGGCCTCCCCCTCCCCCATCTCTGCTTCTTAGTCCATCGAGTCTTTGAGCAAGTATTTTATCCCCTCTGGGCTTCTGTCCCATACCCGTACAATGGGCATGCTACTGGAGTACCTAACCTCTATGGTTAGATGACAGCCAATGTCTGGAGCATGGGGCACCCACACTGGTATAAGCTCAGCCCTTGATAAATAGCCAGAGGAGAGAAGTCAAGAGCACCCTTCCCGCCCTGCTCACGGCAGATCCTGTGATGATATGTACGGGGCCTCGAGGGTGGGTGTAGGGCATCGCCCTGCTGCCATTTAACACCTGGAGGAAGAGACAGAGGGGACAGGTCATGCCAAGTCAGGCCCAGGGGTCAACCAGATGTCCCCGGAAGCCCCAGGCCGTCAGCCTGCCCTGTGCTTCACCTGGTAGTTGTAAATTGGCCACAGCCGTTCATAGGAGTGCTCGTGCGCCCACAGCTGCAGATCGACCCCTAAGACAGAGCAGGTGGAGGTCAGGCCCCCCGAATCCAGGGTGCAGGGCATGGGGCTGGGGGTCCCAGGGTCACTCACCGTATTTGTAGAAAAGATCCTCCAGCCCGTATTGCTTGCCGAGGAGGCCTTTGCGGACCTGGGCAGGATGAGCAAGGAGGTGAGGGGTGACCCAGGCTGTCCCCGCCTGGCTCTCAGCACCCCCGCCACCCCCGGGAGGGGTCCTCACCCTGCTTTCGTGCCACGTGCAGTCGTCCAGATCGGCGTTGGAACAGTACATGGGCCGGTGACCCATGGTAATGATCCACGGCCGGGCCGCCCGATTCTTATTGGCTTCCTGGAGAGAAGGGCCTAGAGTGAGGAGCAGGGGGGGGTGGGGGAGGGAGGCGGGCCAAGGGACAGAGGGGGCTCCACCCGGGTACCTGCAGGTCTCTCTCCAGCCAGTGGAACTGTCTCTCTACCAGGTGGCGGCCGTAATGCAGAAAGAAGTATACCTCAGTGGAGAAGGAGATGATGTGGGCTGGGCCCAGATCCCAGCTGGAGGGGTCAAAGGGCAGGGGTCAGAGGTGGGTCTCCACATTTCCCATCCGTCAGGGGAGGGAGGCCAGCTCCGCCGCGCCCCAGATTACCTGTACCACAGGCCTTCAGTGTTCCCCGGCATGCTGAAGCGAGCCTTGTAGTTAGAGAAATTACTGGATAAAAGCAAGTACAAGGGTGGGTGAGGGACTGGCAGCCAGCTCCCGGCCCCCTGCCATTTCCCCACCCTCAGGCCCAGAGGAAGAGATAACAAGTCAGCCCGTGGCTTCTCCTCTCTTCTCCCTACCACAGATGAGATGCTGCAGTATGAGGGACTAAGGGTAGACACCAAGAAGTTGTCAGAGAACCCTCCGCTTTTCTGGACCCACCCACGCCCAGCCCCCGGGCCTCACTAGCGTTCTTCGTGGTTCCCGGGGCACGTCATGTACGGCAGGCTGGCGGCCACGGGCTCGATGAGCCTCATGAACCTGTCCCCGACGCGGGCGTTGTCCTGGTCCAGGTTATAGCCGAAGTCTCCTGGAGGGGCGGGGGCGGGGAGAGAGAGGGGACCCGGACGGAGAAACCAGGCCGCTCAGGCGTGGGGCCGGGCGCCCCCGGCCTCGACCACCCCGCTGCCCCACACCCACCCACGCGTGCTCCCAGAACCCAGCCCGAGCCCCGGGTC
The DNA here is from genome assembly GCF_030445035.2 of Dasypus novemcinctus. Taxonomy (NCBI): domain Eukaryota; kingdom Metazoa; phylum Chordata; class Mammalia; order Cingulata; family Dasypodidae; genus Dasypus; species Dasypus novemcinctus. Next base: position 59,671,888 of record NC_080690.1, on the reverse strand, counting down.
CCGAGACCCCCTCAGAACCACGTCGGCCTCCCCTTGCGCCCGCCATCCCGTCCTCTCCCCAAACAACAGTAAGACTAATCTAGCGCCGCCTGGACACCGGCTCCGGTTCCAGCTGCTTCGCACGCGAGCACCTGAGTCTTCAATGCGCCCTACGAGGAGGGTATCATCGCCCCCATCTCAGATGGGGAAACTGAGGCCAGGGCAGTTAGGAGCCCGCCCAAGGTCGCAGAGCTGGTTTGGGATGATCCGGGAGTCAAACCCTGGGGCTCTGGTCCCGGAGTCTGTGCTTGGAGCCCCACCAGCCCCCATATCCATCTCCCCTCATTCCTTGTCTCCTCGAACAACGTCATCAACGTTGGTGATAATGACGAGCACATACTTAGTGCTTAGGACATGCCAGGCCACGCCATAAGAGCTGGGCACATGTTAACTTATCTAGTCATCACAGTGAATTCCAAACCCGCCTCATCTCTAATAATACTACAGAGGAAAACGGCAACGTGCCCAGCCCTGCTGGAGGGGGGACTGCCACCTGGGCAGCCTGGTTAGCCACAGTCACCAGTCGCCACGGCCAATGCCGCCCCCCCCCCCCTCCGCGGCCCTGGCCCCCACACTCCAGGCGCACCCTCGCCGATGCCTCACCCACATGGAGCACAGCGTCGTACATGCCCTGCTGGGTGTCCCTGCGCAGCCTGGGAAGGGCCTTCGGGTTGTCAGCTCCCAGGTCCCCATACACAGCCAGGCGGGGGCTCCAGTTGGACCCCGTCTTCAGGGACCTGAAGCGGAACCGACGGCTCCAGCCCTGGGGACTGCCGCAGCGGTAAACTGAGGAGACGGGAGACGGTCACGGTCAGCCGGAGCCCTTCTTGAACCCCCGCCCGTCTTCAGTTGGTGGGCGTGAGAAGGGGTTGGACGGGCCGACCCATGCCCCTTCTGGCCACCTCTCTCCAGCTCCCCAAGTCCCTCTGACGTCCGTCCCAGGGCCTCATAAAACAGGCTTGGAAAGAGCAGAAGAGTCGCAGCCCAGCCCTTGGCACCTGCCGGTGGTGGCTTCTGGTTCATGCCCCACTCCTCTCCCTGTCCCCCCTCAACACCTCTGCGCAGGACCCCTCTCTCACCATACTGGACACCGGGCAGCAGCCCCCGCAGCCTGACACGGTGTATGTACAGCTTCCTTCGTAGAACACCCCCATCCACGAAGAGGCTGGCGTTGCCCAGGGCCCTGAGGGGCAGGGGCCCCGACGGCTGCAGCCCGTACTGCACTTCGGAGCGGGCTGGGACCCACGTGGTCCAGGTGACGGTCATGCAGCCGGGCTCGCCTGGGGAGAAAGGCACAGCGGGGGCCTTCAGGGAGGCAGGGGCGGGCAGGGTGTGAAGCGGGAACGAGGAGCTGGGCCACACGCAGTGCTGATGCGCGCAAGGAGTGCCGTGCCACGCAGGGATGTCCCCCTCAGGGGTGTCCCCCGCGTAGGGGAGCCCCACGTGCAAGGAATGCGCCCCGTAAGGAGAGCCGTCCAGCACAAAAGCAAGTGCAGCCTGCCCAGGAATGGCACTGCACACACAGAGAGCTGACACAAGATGACACAACAAAAAGAAACACAGATTCCCCGTGCCACTGATAAGGATAGAGGCGGTCACAGAAGAACACACAGCGAATAGACTCAGAGAACAGACAACTGGGGGAGCAGAGGGGGGCGGAATGGGAGAGAAATAAAAAAAAAATTTTTTTTTAATGTTAAAAGGGAAAAAAAAGAGAGGGAGTGAGGAGCAAAAACTATAAGAGTTCCTGAACATTCAGTAGTTAAGGGCACACCTTCCCAGCGCAACCATTTCCAAGCTGTGCTTTCCTTGGGGAAGTCACTGCACCTCTCTGAGCCTCAGGTTCCTCATCTGTAAAATGGAATCATAGTACCAAACTCATAAGGTTGCTCTGAGGCTTAAATGAATAAATGTAAGTAAAGCCCTTGAAACGGTGTCTGGTACATAGTGAGGGTTATATGAGTGCTCAAAATCATCACAAATATCACTATTTACTGTGTGCAGATCTTGTGGCAAATACTTTACACATTTAGGGGTCGCACTCTCAGAAGTCTGGAGGTCAGCTGGGTGATATAAAGAGGGACAAGGGCCAGCTATAAGGCAGCAGGCAGTTGCGGAGAGTATGGCAAATGGTAGCCCCTGCCCTGTCTAAAAGCAGTGGCTCTCGCTCAGCGCTGCTGGAAGCTGTCGTGTAGCAAGAGGCCCAGAGCTGCCAAATCTGCCAACTTTTCTAGAGTAAATCTTTACACAGTCACTTTATATCCCAGGTTTTTAAGTGGTATCTCCAAATTCTTCAATGTGAGCAACCAAATCAAGGTTGTGAAAATGCCACGCGGGATATGTGATTCTAAGACCATGGATTCTTCCTCCAGCAATATGAAAATATGCGCGTCTCATATTGCACAAGGTAATTTTTGCAGCATTACTTGGAACTGTAAAATATCAGAAACAATCTAAACGCCCAGACATAGAAGAGTGTTACAGCCGCACAGTGGGCCGCTATGCCGTTGTGAAAAAGAATGATGACAAGCCTGAGGAAAATGGATCAGGAGCGATTTCCAGGACATGTTATTAAAAAAAAAAAAGCAAAGTGGAAAAGAGTGTCTATAATCAGCTGCCCTTCATGTAAGGGGATTTAAGAAACTACACAGGGGTCTGCTCACTTGTTCATGGACATACGGGAAGGACATACCAGACATTAAGGAGATAGATTACTTACGGGAGGTGGGGGCTGAGAAAGGGTGAGTAAAAGGGAAGGGGGAAGAGGTCTGACGCGTCGAACCACAGTCAGCCTTCACATTTCCCTCATGTACCCCAAAGCAAACGAACAATTAATCAACCAGGTTCCCAGGACAACTGCCAAGGCGGTGAGGATGGACCACCACCACACCAAGGGACTGAGAGAGCCGACAGCTGCAGCAAGAGAGTCCCATGCATCGGCCACAGGGGCTGAAGCCACCTCCCAGTTAGACGTGGGTGGGCATCACCATCCCAGAGTCCTCAGGACTGAGGGATACAATACGGACTAGAGTGGACTTACTGGTATTCTACTATAGAATTATTGTGATTTGAGCAACGGAAGAAATTTTATCATTGATATGGAGACAGTGACCGCTGGAGTTGCTGAAGGTAGGGAGAGGGAAAAAGAGGTGTAATATGGGGGCATTTTCTGGACTCGGAATTGTTCTGAATGACACTGCAAAGACAGATACAGGACATTATATATCCAGCCATAACCTACCGAATGGAGTAGGAGAGAGTACAAACTCCGATGTAAACTATAATCCATGCTGGGTGGCCAATGCTCCAAAATGTGTTCATCAATTGCAATGAATATACCATACATCAACAAAAAGTTGTTGATGTGGGAAAGGTGGGAGGTGTGGAGGGGGGGGCATATGGGAATCCTCTCTATATTTTTAATGTAACATTTTATGTAATCTATGTATCTTTGAAAAATAAACAAAAAATATATTTTAAAAAATTGAAATTAGCAACAACAAGAAAAAATTTCAACTAGGTTGTGAGGGAATCCCAAAATTGGAATACAAACACTAAAAGGTGGGTATACCTCTATTAAAAATGAATACCATGGGAAGTGGATTTGGCTCAATGGATAGAGCATCCGCCTACCACATGGGAGGTCCAGGGTTCAAACCCAGGGCCTCCTTGACCCGTGTGGTGAGCTGGCCCACGTGCAGTGCTGATGCGTGCAAGGAGTGCTGTGCCACGCAGGGGTGCCCCCAGCGTAGGGGAGCAAGGAGTGCACCCCATAAGGAGAGCTGCCCCGTGTGAAAAAAGCGCAGCCTGTCCAGGAGTGGGGCCGCATACACGGAGGGCTGATGCAGAAAGACGACACAACAAAATGAGACACAGATTCCTGGTGCTGCTGACAGGAATACAAGCGGACACAGAAGAACACACAGCGAATGGACACAGAGAGCAGACACCTGGGGACAGGAGGAGGGGAGACAGAAATAAAGAAATAAATCTTAAAAAAAAAAAGAATACCACAACCACACTGAAGGGGGCTGTGGGGAAGAGTGTCTCACCTGGGGACTCTGAGGCTAGAGATTAAAAGACTGGACACAAATTCTGTCACTAGCCAGAAAGCGTTTCTCGCAGGAAGACGCATAAACAATTCTGAAACTGCTTTACTAGCATTGAACAGACAAAGGAGAAACGAGAGCCAGGTTTCTCAGTGTTGGGAAAGCAGTTACAAATAAAAAAAGAGGAAGCCTAAAATAAACCCTTGGTGTTGGATTGAAACCAGAGGGAGCAGCGAGCGTTCACAGTATTTAATATATGGATAGCTGTGGAAACACAGACTTGCGTCTGTGGCTGTCGGCAATCATACACGTGGTGATGGCTTGGCTCTGATAGCCGAGGGGGCCTAGAAGCAATGACACCTTAGCAGCAATTAGCACACCTAGTGCTCATATCTTCACTTCTAAATATCTATTCTCTAATAAAGGGAATAAAAAATCCTTGGAGAAGTGGTTGATTGCAGGGCTGGGGCAGGGAAAAAATTGTGGTGTCAGAAAGTAAGGAAGTGGTTCAAAAATGATGGAGACTTGTCGAAAGACACAGGAGCCACCCTGAAGGAGCTCCCAAAGACCAAATCTGGGTAAATTTGAGCAATAAACTAAATAACAGTAGTACCAGACTTTAACCCATAGAATAAGATAAATACCCATAAGTCCCCACTGAGATAAAAATTAATTACATGGATAAATGGAAAGGGGAAGGTCAGCACTTCCTTACAATAAAACTTCAACTATATGGAAAGATGAAATTCGAAAATTAGAAAATCACAATGAGGCCAACACCCCAATAATAACTGTTGCAGACGAGATCCACAAGGGATGCTAAAATTAGTGGACGAAAGTTTGAGGAGAAACAGAATTTATATAGTCTCAAGGAATCTCTCCCAAGACATTTATTAACTAAAAGGAAAGAAGAGTGACTTTACTGTGGACAAACCCAGCAGGCAACAGCTTAACCCGGGCGATCAAGTTCAACATCACCAGGAACAGTAAAAATCCATTGTCCACATGGTGAACCCCCTGATACAACGGACTGAGAAGGTCTTGTCCGAAACACACAATTACAAGAAAGCATCAGACAAACCCAAACTGAGGGATCTTGTACAAAACAACTCATTAGTACTCTTCAAAAATGTCAAGGTCATGAAAGACAATGAAAGACTGAGAAAATGACAGTTTGAAGGAGATTAGGGATTGCTAACTCAATGCCTTAGGGAACCCAGGATTGGCTCCTGGAGCCGAAAAAGGATATCCGTGGGAAAAGTGGTGAAATTCGAATGAGGTCTGTAGTTCTGTTGGCGGTAACGTGCTCATGCTCACGTCCTGGCTTTACTAATCACGCCACATGGATAGGTAGAGCATTAGCATTAGGAACTCTCTGTAATATTTGAGCAACTTTTCTGCTAAATCTAAAATTAGAACAAAATTAAAAAGTTGAAAACAGGCCACGGCATGCCGAGGCAGCCTACCTGGGTTCAAATTCTGCCTGGCTGTGCGACTGGGGTAGGTCTCTCCACCTGAAGGGGCCTCCGTTGTCTCTTTTGTAAAATAGGATTAACGGTAGCACCTACAGCTTGAGGTGGATATGAGGTTAAAAGAGTTACCCATAGAAAGCACTTGGCAGGAGTGTAGTTGCTATTGTGGTTGCCCAGGCCAAACAAAGGACAGCTGTGATCGCACCAGACTTTCACAGCAGCCGCTGCTGTGGGTTTTATTGTCTTTTCCATTTTGCAGAGGCCTCTGGGCCAAGGGCCTTGTCCGAGGTCAGTTGGCTGGCAAATGGCAAGAGCAGCTCCTGGCTGGGCTTTCGGATTCCACATTGCAGCTAACCTTCGAGAAATGACCTCTAAAAGGAGCAGCGACGTGAAAGGCAGGGAAAGACGGAGGGCCCGTCGCAGCCGGGAGGACACTGGACACTGGGTAACTAAACGCAACATGGGCTCCTGCTTGGGCTCCCGGACCAGAATAAAGGTATCAGGGGAAGCACGGGTGGAGTTGGAATTATGTCGCCATTTGGCCAATAACCTCACATCCAGGTTAATTTCTTAGTTTTGACCACTAAGTTCCAAAAGAGATTTGCATCAGGCCAAGCAGGGTGAGGGAGTATGGCAATCCTGTACTATCTCTACAACCCTTCTGTAAGCCTAAAGTTATTCCCGAATAAAAAGGCAAAATAATTTTTTAAAGAAGAAGGAGGAATTACCGCTTGTCAAGTTTTAGTGTAGTATCAAAGAATATCCACAATTATCTGAAACTGCTATTAAAATATTTCTCCATTTCAACGATGGAGAAATTTTCTTCATACACATTTTCTAAAGCACCTAAGCCTCATCATCACAACAAAACCAATGCAGATGCAGATTAGAGAATCCAGCAGTTTCCTCCTAAGCCAGCCAAGAAAGAGATTTGCTAAAATGGAAATTGACGGCAACACGTCTCACAAAATTTCTTTTGTTTTGTAAGTCATAGTTGCTTTTCATTAAAAATATCACATATAAGAATACATAATGGGTTTATTAATGCTAATTTAAAATGACTTTTTAGTGAATATTTTTTAATGTTTTAGTTTAATTTGCAAATATTGATAGATATAACTCACATAAACAAAAGCTTTTTGAGGGTCTCAATATTTTTAGCAGAGGTCCTGAGACTGCTGCCACATGCCAAGCACTGTTCTGCCACCTAATTCTCCCCACACCACTGTAAGATCAGGCTAATATTAGCCTATTGTCCAGATAAAGAGGCCAGAGACGTTAAGTCATTTGCCCAAGGTCATGCAGGAGGTAAATAGCAAAGCTGGGATTCAAACTCAGGCAGTTTGGGTCCAGAGGGTCCAGAGGCCATGCTCCTCCACCACTGCCTCTTGATCAAGCACCAAAAGCATGCTTGGTGGAAGGAAGTGAGGAGAGATGGTGGAAAGGCTAGGCTGTAACCATTTGCTCACTGGTTTCCTCCACAACTGATTTTGGGCATACTGAGAGCAAATATGTCAGGTCCTAGAGATAAGTCGGTGACACAACGGGCAAGGACCAAGCAGACCCCAGTGGGGAGCACTTACTCTAAGACTGGGCACCATAATCATTTCTCGCAGAGCCAGAGGCCCCACTGTAATCCCCATTTACCAGAGGCAGACCACTGAGGCTCGGGCAGGGCAGGCCACCTGCCTAGGGCCCCCTGCAATCTACGTGTGATTCCTCGACCAAGGAAGCACCCTTGGCTCTCTCTGGGGGGTGTGGGGAGGGGTTCACAGACACTCACCTGGGTAGGACAGATGGACTTGCTCAGGGGCGGCGCTGGGGGAGCCTGGGCCCCCCTGGACTCCCAGGAAGAAGAGCAGGCAGCAGCAGCACGCGCAGGGACCGAGGGGGCGCATGGTAGGGAGGCTGGGGGCTGGAGCGGGGGGAGGGGGGGTGTGGGGGGGCGTGGCAAAGAGTGGGAAGGGTCTGGGGAAGAGCAGATGGGGTCAGGGGCCGCTGGCGGGCCCGGGAGGATGGAGAAGGGAGGGGGCCGGCGACGTCCCGGGAAGGGCGGCAGGGCGATGGGAAGCTCCCGTAGGGTGCTGGATATCCAGAGGCTGAGGGAGAAGACCGCACTCAGCACCCTCCGCGGCGCCAGACCCTCCCTGAGCCTCACGTGGACGAACTCGGGGAAGCCTCTCCAGGCCCCGCCAGGCGGGCGCTGCCGCCCTCGTCACCCCCACCTCACGGGCGAGGAAACTGAGGACCGGCAGAGTCATGTGCACAAGAGGGGGTGCGCAGGAGCCCAAGCCGGGGCGCCCTGGCTCCCGAGCTCCAACCACAGGTCACTCGGCCAGGAAAGAGGTTTGGGGGTGGAGGGGGAGTGGCCGCGGAGGAAGTTGCCTCCCAGACCGGCGCGGTGACCCGGTGGCTTTGACCCTGTTCCCCAGATTCCCGCCTTCGCGCCCGCCGCAGGGCCCTCGCTTCTCTCCACGCGCAGCCCCGCTCCATCCCCACAGTCCCAGCACCCCGCCCTGCCCCGAGGGGCGCCCTCCCCGCCTCCCCCGCCCCCACTAAGCCAACCCCCCCCTTTCCTGCGCGCAGCCCGCCCCGCGTCCTGCCCGCCGCGGCTCGTCTCCTGCAGCCCCCTCTCCGCGCCCCCTCCCGCGCCTGCACCCCGCCTCCCCGCCCATCCCTTCCCCGCCGGCTCCAGCTCCCCGCCGACCTGCCGAGAGCCCCGAGGCCGGGAGCTGGGGCGGGGGCCGCCCTCCGCGACCCGGGCTCACCCTCTGGGGCGCCGGCTGCCCGGCACGCGTCTCCCGCCGCCGGCGCCGCCGCGGTATTTATGAGTTCAAGGGCGCCCAGGCTCCCGCCGCCCACAGCAGTCCCAACCCCGGAAGAGCGGGGCGCCTCGGGGTGACGGGCTCCCCAGACAGCCAGGGCCCCGGGTCCCACAGGTCCGGCCGGTCCCGGGCGCCCCACGCCCACCCGCCCGCCACCCCGAGGGCGGGGCGCGGCAAGGGGGACTCAGGAAGGCTCAGTCCGCCGCCGCCGTCGCCTCCACGCCGGCCACCAGGTGAGCGCGAGGACAGGTAAGGCCGGGCTTTGTGCCCCAGGCGCCCCACCCGCAGCTGCAGGGCCCTCAGGACAGGGACACCAGCCCCCACCTCCCGGACCCCGGGTTGCCAGGTGTGCGGTCGGGGAGTCCCCGTGCCTTCCCGCGCGCCGGCGTCCTCCTCGCCCGGCCTCTGGCTTCCTCGCTTTCCAAGCCGGCCCCAGGGACCCCTCCCGAGGTTCCCCCGGGGCATCCTGGAAACACAAAATCAAAATCCACGGATGACAGGCGGCTTACCAGCGACGTGCCTAAGCGCGCTGCTGCACCTGCCTGGCCGCGGTTTCCTCGTCTGTAAAATGGACACAATGGTGCAGACCCCTTAGGCAGCTGCGAGGATTAACAGGGGGACACATTCGTGTCTGAGAACACGGCCTGGCCCAGAGCAGGGGCTGGATAAGAATCAGCTGTTATTATTAATGCGTCAACTCCAGAAGCTACTGGGGCAAGGGGCCTGGGTGGGAGCGAGCGGGAATGTTTCCTGTGTGAGCCTCGGTGAGCCCTTCCAGCGCTGAGGACTCCAGAACGGCCTGTGCCTGGATATGCTCCGGGGTCCAGAGCCCGTGGGGCGGGGATGCTGGCAGAGGCAAGGGTCCAAATGTTTGACTTTGTGAACTCACAGTTTAGGGGAGTCTGTGGGTTGGGGACCCTGATTTCACAGCTTGGCACTGGGTGCGGCAGGCAGGAGGGGGGATTCAAGATGAGACTTTTTTCCACCTCCTAGAAATCTCCATTACAGCTTAAAAGGTAATAAAAAGCAACTCTTAACCACACTCAAGGACTGCCCATCTCCAGCCCCAGCGGCCACCGATTGTAACCGCCCCTTATTTGTAGCTTTTCCGGAGGTGTTCCAGAATCAGGGGTTCTTGACCTTTTTTTGTGCTTAAAGATGCCTTATGGCAGGCTGGTGACACACTTCTCAGAAATATGTTTTTACATGCGTTAAATAAATACACAGGATTGCAAAAGAAACCATTTATACTGAAAGACAGAGATAAAAGTATTTTTAGGAACAAATTTGTGCTACAGTAATACATGTGCTTCTTTATTAGTGCATTAAGTTTCAAGATCTAGCAGCAAGTCCAAAAATGACGGGAATTTAGAAGTTTCCATAAGCATGCAGAAGATATTGGAGATTCCTGAAGCAACTCTAATGGGATTTAAAAACATCTGTGGTTTCTTGTGTTTACAAAGCCTCAGGCTTTGCTAATAAGATTGTTTGTTGTCCTTGTTAGTGTCAGAAGGAAATGGTAAATTTCAGTTACAGCTGTGGTCCTTAAACCTTATGCTCTCAAAAATTATTGAGGAACCCAAAGAGCTTTTATATCCATGGGTTAGATCTATTAATATTTGCCATGGAAGAAATAAAACTGAAGTTTTAAAGCACAAGAACACACGCGGATGTAGTCCATTAGTCATCAGAGTGGTGATGCCATCACACAGGCAGCTTCTGGAGTGTGAAAAGGACACATACATGAAAACAGATCTGAAAAAGGCTTTGAGAAAAGATCTTGGAATCCGCAGGATCCACCCCAGCTCACACACACACACCTTTCCCTACTCTCAGGGCAGCTGTAGCACTATTTCTAGTTTCTCGTTTTTGGATACCTTTGCGTTTTAAGAAATATACTTCCATTTCCCTATTTTTATTCTACTCTCTAGAGAAAATAATCTTGTGGTGAACAAAGGCTCTACTCTGGGGCCAGATGGCCTGTTCCTTCAGGCACGTTCCTTAACCTCACTGCCTCTGTTCCCATCTATAAAATGGGGATAATGATAGTAACTACCTCGAGGGTGGCTGTGAAGATTAAATAAGGTGATAGATAAAAAACCACTGACAGCAGTGCCTAGTGCAAGGCACGTGCCAAACATGTCACTGCGAATTATTACAATATCCAAAACATCTGGTCTATCCATAGTCTGTGAGCTAAAACTATGATGACCCTACTCTTTATAGCTTTTTCAAAATTATTTCAACCTCTCTTATTGTGAATAGGGCATCCGTACCAAAAAGTACATAAAAACCTAAAGGTACAGCTTAACAAATTACAACAAAGTGAACACGCCTGTGTAATCCCCACCCAGGTGAAGAAACAAAATATTGCCAGCTCCCCGCAAGTCCCTCAGGCCCCTCCCGGGAGCACTTTCTCCCTCCTTCAGAATGTAACCGCCATCCTGAGTTTTACCTGACAGGTTTTACCACTTACGTGTGCCTCCCTCTGCGCAGTAATTTCATTTTGCCGATTTTTGTACGTGATGTAAATAGAATTAGCGTGCACTCTTGTGTCTAGCTTCTTTGCTCAATGTCATGATTGCAAAATTCATCCAGGCTGGGCATGTAAATGCAACCCATTCCTACTCACTGATGAGTACTACTCCATTGTGTGAATACACCGCAGTTCATTTATATACCAATTGTTGTTTTAGAAGTTTTGGTTGCTTCTGGTTTTTTTTGACTCTTACGCATAGTGATGCCCTTAACTTTCTAGCACACGTTTTTTTGGGGGTAATAAACCCACGGGTAGAATGGCTAGGTCAAAGGAGAATTATTTATTTATTTATAGATACTGCCAAAGAGTTTTCCAAAGTGGATATAAAAATTTCTTCTCCTCCCACTTACCATGTTTGGGTATTTCCATTGTTTCACATCTTTACCAATGTCTGGCATTGTCAGGAGTTTACTTTTAATCATTCTGGTGGATGTGTAGTGATATTTCATTGTGGTTTTAATGTCCATTTCTCTGATATAATTAAATTGAGCCTTTTTTCATTTGTATATTGGTCTTACGTGTGTCTGTCTCTGTGATGTGTATGTTCAGGTGTCTTGCTCAGTTTTCTGTTGGGCTGTCCATTTTTTAGAATGGATTTGTTCTTTATATATTCAAGACATGAACCATTCAACAGTTGTATATCCTGCAAATATTTTTTCCTACTCTCTAGTTTGCCTTTTCACCCTCTTAATGGTATTTTTTAATGAGCAGAGGGCCTTCGTGTAGTCCAATTTATCAAGCTTTTCTTGAATAGAAAATTATTTTTACATCTTATTGAAGTAAAAATTATGTCTTATGGAAATATTTCCATACCTCAAAAATATGCTGGCTTTCTCTTGTATTATTTTCCAAAAACTTTATTATTTTGCAATACATTTAGGTTGGCAGTCTAACTGGAACTGATTTTTTTAATATGGTATGAGGTAGAGCTTTGAGTTTTATCAAAGTAATTAATAAACTGTAGATAAATGAGCCTACTTTCTTAAGGAGACCTCTTTTTTGAAGCATTTTTCCCTAACAAAAGAAATATCACCCCATTATCGAAAAAATAAAAAGTAGAAGGAGCCATGGAGGTTTAATGGCTCAGGGAATTGACAAGCTTGGGTTTGAGTCCTGGTTCTCCCATTTATTGCATGAGTGCCTCCCTTTCTCTTAGCTCTAGTATCCTAATCTTTAAAATGGGCATAGCAGTGCCTGCCCCGTAAGGGTTTGGAAAGATGCAACATGTAAAATGGTTAGTGCAGGACGAGGTGCAAAGAAAGGGCTCAAAAATGGTAGCTGCACTTATTCTAACAAAGGATTTTACTCAACCACTCAGTGTACATGTACCTTTGGTAATAGTGGATACCCCTTCTTGGAGCATTTTTTCCCAAATATGGGATTTGGATGATCATATCATGATCATACTATAGCCCAATTTTATTTGTGGTTGACCTGATTTTTACTGGACTCTCCTGCACATTTTTTTATCATGACCTCCCATTGTGCGGTCTACACCATCCATTCGCGTGAGAGAAGTGGCATTCATGGGTAAAAGCCAGGCCTCTGGAGTCAGGTGGCCCAGGGTCGGCCCCAAGTCCAACATTTAGTAGCAACAAACCCTGCCTCCCTCCTTAAGACTACTCAAATGCTCTCCCTTCAGTTAGGCCCTCCCTACCTAACATACAATTGCAGCTGCCTCCCCTCCCCTCTCCTGACGCCCTAAGCCAGGCAAGCCTTTTCCATAAAGATTAGCTGGTTTAGGTTTTGCCGGCCAGACTGTCTGGCACAGGTGTTCGCCGCTGCCTGTATCACACAAAAGCAGCCACAGACAGCACGTAAACAAATGGGCGTGGCTGTGTTCCAACAAAACTTTATTGATGGAGACCGAAATTTGAATTTCATGTAATTTTCACGAGTCACAAAATATTCTTCTTCTTTTGATTTTCTTCCCCAACCGTTAGAAAAAAAAAACGGTGAAAACCATCCTTAGCTTGCGGGCTCTACAGAAACAGATAATGGCCAGATTAGATGCCCAGGCTCAAGTTTGCTAGCCGCTGCCCAAAGCTTACCCTGCTCAATATTTTTCCATGGCACTCATCACCTTCTTACAGACTATAATATTCACTTATTTATTATGTTTATTACCCAACTTCCCTACTAGACTGTCAGCTTCAGCAAGGCAGCGATTGTGTCTGGCACGCCATAGGTGTGTAATAAAGATTTATTAAATGATTGAATAAATGAATGAATCCTAATAATTATGAGAAACATGGTCTCACTCTTGATTTACTGCCCCTTTATACCACCTTCTTTGCCAGGGGTCTCTGCGGCCAGGGCCCACACCCCAGAGCCCCTCTACTTCCGGAGGAGCCTTGCCAAGCGCTGGTTCCTAAAATAGACGAAGGAGGAAGAGGGAAGCAGAGAACAATTTTCTCTCATCCCAACCTTTGGGCTCCATGGCTTTGTCCTGACTGTCTGTGATGTCACACATCAGGGGACCCATGAGCCACCGGAGGTGAGGGGCGTGCCCAGGGCACAGCTCACCTCCTGGGAGAGTGATGCCACCCTGCCTCACGTCGTCCTGGGAGGAAGACTGACTCACCTTCTCAGAGACGGAAGCTCCCAGTGACAGACCCAGGGCAGCCCCCACCAACACTCAGTCTTCCGCCCTCCTGGGACCTCCTTGTCGGTGTCAGGGCCCCAGCCAGTTGGGTGCTCACTGTGTGTCAGGAATGACACACAGGATTGTGTGGATCCCTTATCCCATTTTCAGGAAGAGGAAACCGAGGCTCAGAGAAGTGAACTCACTTCCCTGAGATGACACTGTTGGAAGAGGAATTGGGCTTCACTCCCAGGACCCTATGCCCCTGGGGCCTTAACCGCTGGGCTCCACTGCCTCTAATTCATCCCCCTGCCCAGGGACATCTGCCGTCACATCCTTGATTGCCCCCCGTGACATCACCCAGCACTGTCCTATCGTGGGGTGGGTGTGAAGGTTCCATAAGATCCGGAATTGAGGCCTTGGGAAGGACAAACCCTAAACAAACGTGAGCTCTCCTTATGTGCCCAACTGTTTATTGTACTGTTTTGGCTGTATTTTCCATTGGAGTCATGTGGAGGGGTGGGAGAGGATTTTGAAGTCAATATATAAGGGATAAAAGCTGATGTTATTAAAAATTACCTTTGGGAAAAAATTCCATTAAATGTCTTTTTTAGAAAAATAAACATTTCTAGAGTATTCAGTGAGTGTCAGGTGCTGTTTTAAATGCTTTATGCATCCTCATAACAAGGCTGTGAGGTAGGGATTTTATTACACCCATTTCACAGGCAAAGAAAGCCATGCAGAAAGTTCCCATTTCTGGGTAGGCTGCACACAGAGATCTGTTTTTCCTCAAGGGTTGGAATTGATCACAGAATGGTGGTTTGGATGAAGCTAGAGTTGGGGTTAAGAATCTGAGAACACAATGGTACGCAATATTGTATATGTACTTAATAACACTGAAATATAGATTTGAATGTGTTTAAATGTGGGAAATTTGGGATTGTATAAGTTACTAGAATAAAATTGTAAAAAAAAAGAAAATCCGTGGGACTGTACAACAGAACAGTGACCTCTAAAGTGAACCATGGACTATAATTAATGGTACAATTATAAGAAGGTGCTCCCATCATTTGCTACAAGTGTAACACAATAATTGGAGAAGTTAATAATAGGATGGTTTATGGGAACTCTGTTTTATACATGATTTTTCTGTAAACCTACAACTTCTCTATTAAAAAATTCTGAGAACAATGATGGAATGACAATGATTGTGGTTGGCTTGCCTTTAGGAGCCATGGTATCTTAAACATACCATGATATATTAGGACCACAGGTCCTATGAAGGAAAGACAAAATCATGGAACACATGCTTACTGAATGGAATGCCTGTTGAGAGTTGGTTTTGTTTTAGAAGGAAGGATTTTTTCCCCAAGCACCCAGAAGTGAGTACTTGTGATGCTGCGTACTCACTCTGGGCATTGAGGAAGATATTGCCCCTAATTTTTTCTGTTGTATTCTGAACAGAATATAAAATCCATATGTATTAGACACTGCCTTTGCACCCCTCCCAAGTCCTCTGGGATCATTGTCATGACTTCATTGTTAATCATTCTCTTATTTTTTTAATATTTTATCACCCATGCATGGCTTCCCTGATAGTATACTGTTGAAGAGATTTTAAAAACCTTTTAATCTGAAATAATTTTAGATTTACAGAAATGTTGCATAGATAGTACAGAGTGTTCCAATGTACCCCTTGCCCAGTTCTGCATCTTATAGAATAGAACCATGGTCAAAACTAAGAAATGTATGTTGGTACAATAGTATTAACTAGGCTACAGACTATTTGGATTTTATGATTTTCCATTATCTGACTGAATTTTTAAAAAAATGATTAGAGAGCAAGGGCCATTCAGATGTATAAGGAAAAGGCAGTCTGGCGGCTCTCATGTGTGCTGGAGCATGTCTGGGTCAAGATTTGCTTTCAGCTTCCCCGAGAGTCTACACAAGCCCCTTCTGGAGAATTCAGTGGGCAGGGGTGTGAGCGGGCCCTAGAAAGCACATGGCTCCCCACACGCAAGGCATCTGATAGGCTGAATGTGGGCCGGGTCTGCTTCCAAGAACACCCCAGCCTTCCCCGAGCTGCCAGGAGTGGGCCAGCTGCTGGGGGGTGGGTGGGGAGTGAGGATCCTCAGTGATCCAGCAGTAAGACATGGAGGGAGAGCTAGGATCTCCATCTGGATATGGTACCATCAAAGCAGGGGGTTCTCTGCCTGATGCACCCAAATGACCAATTCCTGAGAAACTGGGGATTCAAAGGAAGAAAGATTTTATTGCCAAATGCAAAGCAAGGAGATCAGATGGCCTATCGGTCTAAAATCTGCAGTAACTCTGGCAGTTTTATAGTATCCAAGGACAGACAGGTTTTAGGTAATGAGTATAATGGCTTGAGATGACAAAGTTGGAGACGATCTAATTATTGAGCACACACAGGCTGATTAATTATGTGCCTAGTCACAGAATGTATGTAAGAAAATGGCAACCTTAATATGATAATTATTGTGTGATTTTTAGTATTAAAATGAGGTATCAGTCATTTATAGGTTAAGGTTTAAAACAGGCAGGCCAATTTTGGTTAGATCTATCTTGAACAGTAAGATAGTTTAGTACCGGGCTACCTCAAGTTCCTTCACTCATAAGCATTAGGGGGCTGTCTAGTGATCACGAGAATCCAAAGTTGTAAAACAGGATAATGGATACAAGGGGAACCAGTCACTGGGTTTTTGCCATCACAAGATAAAGGTTATATAGTTTTACAGTCATTATCAAAGAGCAAGGTATCTGGGTTAGTGATTTCAGGTATTTACTTTTGGCTATTCCACAGTATACTGGAAAGTAAAAAGGCATCTATATAATGACTGAGTAATCACAGTCATTTGTTCATTCTTAACTTCTCAGTTACAGAAGCAAGTCAAGAAGAGACAAGATTGTGGTTCATGTTCATCCAGCTGTTTTCTCCTCAGGTTAAAACACAAAAAAAAGAAAG
The DNA here is from genome assembly GCF_030445035.2 of Dasypus novemcinctus. Classification (NCBI taxonomy): domain Eukaryota; kingdom Metazoa; phylum Chordata; class Mammalia; order Cingulata; family Dasypodidae; genus Dasypus; species Dasypus novemcinctus. The sequence goes on along the minus strand of NC_080690.1, from coordinate 59,655,394 downwards.
GAGGAAAAGAACAATGGCAGTGGGCAGGCTGCTGCTGACCCCAAGATATCTGTCCCTTGGGTCACGCGGTCCTCTGGACAGGTTGCCTTCCACCTGTGACACCCAGCTGCATGCTGGGATTGCCCTCCACCGTCATGCTGAGCCCCCTCCCTTCTCACCTGTGGTGGCCCCCCCCCCCCCCCCGGCTGCTGGATCCCATTTCTTCCTCTTTCTTGGCGATGCTGTCGTTTGGGTGGCGCTACATCCTGTAGCTTCTTGAGAAGGGGTCAAGGAAGGTAAATTTTTGAGACCTTACACATCTGGCAATGTCTTTAACCTCCCCTCTTGGTTGATAGGTTGACTCGTGATCGAATTCAGGGCCAGCAGTTTCCTTCCGAATTTCAAAGGCATTGCTCCCTTGTCTTCTTCTTAGCAGTATTGTTTTTTGAGAAGTCTGAAACCATGCTGATTCTTGATTCTTTGTACGTTATTATTATCTGTCTCCTTCTCCCCTACTCGAAGCCTGTTGAATCTTTTTGTCCCCAGGGTTCTGAAATTTTACAATGAAGTGTCTTGGGAAGGGTCTATTTTTATCAACTGTAGTGGGCACAGGAGTGTACAGGGAGGGGGACGGGGCAGGAGCTGGGAGACCAGGGAGGAGGCTGCGGCCTGGTCCAGGCAAGAGGTGGGAGTGGACGGAACTAGGTGAGCAGCACAGAGGTGGGGAGAGGTGATCACATTTTAGAAAGATTTTAGAGGTAGAGATGCCAGAATGTGATGTCAAATTGCCAGAAGATGCCAAGGCACCATCGAGGCTTTGGACTGAAAGGAAGGATAAGTTGCCTACTAAGATAGGAAATGGAAAAGACTTGGTCAAGAACATCAGGAATTCTATTTTTCACCAAAAGGAGATGTCAAATGTCAAAGAAGCAGTTGGTTAAGGAGTCTGGAGTTCAGGGGAGAGGTTAGGCTGGGGAGAGAGATTTGGGAGCCATGAGACCCCTTGAGAGCACCACGGCAGGGGGTATGGATGGGAGGAGGAGGGGACCCAGGGCCGGCCCCTGGAGACTGGGAAGGAGCCAAGAGGAAAGGAAGGATGCAGAGCCTCACCACGTTGCACGCTGCTGCGAGGGCAAGATGTTGGGAATGAGGATGGAGCTCTGGGTTTAGCAGCATGGAGGCTACAGGTGACCTTGCTGAACTGCCGATGGATTTGCTCCTCGCGGCTGCACCTTATGTTGTATTTGGAAGTATCGTGACTTTTTCAACCAGCCCCCATTGATGGACTTTTGGATTCTTCCCCATCTTTTGCTATTTCAAACAGGACTACAACGAAACATTCAGCTGTTTTTTCCTACTCCATACATGTGCCGTTCTCCTAGGCATGAATTTCTGGGTCTGAGAGTAGATGCATTTCTTTTTATTTTTTTGTTTATTTCCCCCCTTACCCCAGTTGTCTGCTCTCTGTGTCTGTTCGCTGTGTGTTCTTCTGTGACCGCTTCTATCTTTATCAGTAGCACCAGGAATCTGTGTTTCTCTTTGTTGCGTCATTTTGCTATGTCAGCTCTCTGTGTGTGCAGCGCTATTCTTGGGCAGGCTGCACTTTCTTTTGCGCTGGGCGGCTCTCCTTATGGGGCGCACTCTTGCACGTGGGGCTCCCCTACGTGGGGGACACTCCACATGGCATGGCATTCCTTGCGCGCATCAGCACTGCACACGGGCCAGCTCCACACGGGTCAAGGAGGCCCAGGGTTTGAACCGCAGACCTCCCATGTGGTAGGCGGATGCCCCATCCATTGGGCCAAGTCTGCTTCCCAAGATGCATTTCTAATTCTGACACATCACGAACTATCCACCAGAGACTGTACCAGTTTACACTCCTACGGGTGATGCCTTCTCTTTCCCTTGGAGCCTGGCCATTGCAAGGTGCCAAAGTGGTGCTGATGCAAAATGCCAGAAATTGGTTGGGTTTTATAAAGGGTATTTATTTGGGGTAGGAGCTTACAGATACCAGGCCATAAAGCATAAGTTACTTCCCTCACCAAAGCCTATTTAGAGCAAGATGGCTGCCGACGTCTGTGAGGGTTCAGGCTTCCCGGGTTCCTACGTTCCTGGGGCTTGCTTTTCTCTGCCTTCAAGGTTCCTTTCTTCCCAGGGCTTGCTTCTTCCTGGGCTCAGTGTACCTCTCTTCCTGGGCCTGGCTTCTTTTTCCTCGATGGGCTTACTTCCCGGGGCTCCAGCTTAAGGCTTCAGCATCAAACTCCAATACCAAAACTCCAACATCAGAAACCCTTGCATCAAAAGCTCCAACTCTGTCCTTTGCCATGCCTTTTATCTGTGAGTCTCCACCCACCAAGGGGTGGGGCTAGGCAGGGACTTCACGCCCTAATGATAACTCAGTCACGTCCAGGCACAGATCAGATTGCAAACATAATCCAGTATTTCTTTTTGGAATTCATCAATTATATCAAACTGCTACACTCCACCCTCTGAATTCCAAAAAGTTATTTAAGGCTTTTTTGAATACTGTAATCAGTTCAAGTACTAAATCATATTATAATCGGTTTAAAGAAATACAGTTTGTCTTAGTGCAAAGTCCTGTCCGCTATAGACCTCTGAAACTTACAAAACCATTTATCTGTTTCCAATTCACAAATGGACAGACATAGGATAAACATTTTCATTACAATAAGGAGAAATTGGGAAGGAAACATGAGTCATGAGTCCTCTACAGTTCAGTAAACCTGCAGGGCATCCTCCATTCGATTTCAAAGTCTGAGAGTCATTCTTAAGAAGATGGTTTTTTCTCCTTGGTGCCATATGGGGACCCACCCTTTCCACATGCTTGCCCAATGGCCATTTTCTTGATTCCACCCTCATCAAGCACTTGGGTGTCAACCAAGCTCGAGACCTCTCCCTTAAAGAGTGTTGGGGTGATTGCCACACCTTACCCAATCTTTGCGTTAAAGTCTTAGCCCCGCTAGCACAGACATGATGACAGCATTCCCCCTAACCTTTGGCATACAGGCTCAACCGTCTCAGAGCAACGAGTTGACCACCTGGCCTTCTGTAACCTTTGGGGGACAGGTCCACCCCTCTCAGACCTGTGGGGTGCTGACCTTACTGCCCCAATCCTTGGGGAATGTGCTGTGCTCTCTCTGTACCCTGGGGCAGCAAAATTCTCCCAGAACATCAGGTGGGAACATCCACCCTCTTCAACTGCTGGGGCAAACTCACCCTCTCTGTACACATGGGTGGGGCTCCTCTCTTGGCCCAAGGTGATGTCTTAATTCCAGATCTCAGCTTCTTTGGTTTTTCTCTTAAATCTGTTTCTCCTTCAATACCTCCTTTCCATGTCCTTCTTATTCCAGGCTGACAGTGGTTTTGTTCATACAGCTCTCTCAAAAAGTCTTGGTTTAGCATGCAGGAAGCAGGGGTCCAAGCCATCAGACAGCAAGACTTTCCGCAAGTCTTTCCGACATAACTGCATCTTCAGTCCTGATGTACAAGTTCCAAGTTTAGTTAAGTCCTCCAATGGGGCACTTTCATCTGGGAGCCTGATTTCCAGATGCTTGGAATTTTCAGAATCAGTTTCTATTTTCTTTGTGCCCAACAATTCGGTTCTCAGCTTATCTCGCTCATCTAGCATTTTGCTAAATGCTGCAAGCAGAAGCCAAGCCGCATTCTCCGGGTTTACTTTGGAAAGTTCTTTAGCTAAATGCCCAGGATTGCCATTTTCAATTTCTGCCTTCCATAAAACACCAGGAGTTAATCTTGCTAAATTCTCTGCAACTTTAAAACATGGATCACCTTTCCTCCAGTTTCCAATAATAGTTTCATCATTTACATCTAAGGCATCATAAAAAGTCTCTTTAGCATCCATATTTCTATCAACAGTCTCTTGAAAGTGATCTAGACCTTTTCCATCAAGCATTTCACAATTCTTCCAAACAATACCCCTTACCCATTTATAAAACTGTTCCAGCATTTCAGTAATTGCAAAAGCACTTCCCCACTCCTTGGTACCAAATTCTGTTATTAGTCAGCCAAAGGGGTGCTGATGCAAAATGCCAGAAATTGGTTGGTTTTTATAAAGGGTATTTATTTGGGGCAGGAGCTAACAGATACCAGGCCATAAAGCATAAATTACTTCCCTCATCAATGTCTATTTGGAGCAAGATGGCTGCCGACGTCTGCGAGGGTTCAGGCTTCCTGGGTTCCTACGTTCCTGGGGCTTGCTTTACTCTGGCTTCAAGGTTCTTTCATCCTAGGGCTTGCTTCTTCCTGGGCCCGGCTTCTCTTTCCTCTATGGGCTTACTTCCTGGGGCTCCAGCTTAAGGCTTCAGCATCAGACTCCAACACCAAAACTCCAACATCAGAAACCCTTGTATCAAAACCTCCAACTCTGTCCTTTGCCTTGCCTTTTACCTGTGAGTCTCCACCCACCAAGGGGTGGGGATTGGGTGGGGACTCCACGCCCTAATGATGGCTCAATTATGCCCAGGTACAGATCAGATAACAAACATTCTAGTATTTCTTTTTGGAATTCATCAATTATATCAAACTGCTATACAAGGTGTTGCCAGTCTTTTTGCACTTTGCCTATTTGATTTACTGGAAAAGGGTGTCTCAGTATGGTTTTGATCTCCATTCATCTTACTCCAAGTCAGGTCTTATAGCTTCTCAGATATTTAAGTGCCACTTTTCTAGGAACTATCCGTTCTTATTCTTTGTGCATTTTTCTTTGGGATTGTTGATTTTCTTATTGATTGTGGGAGATCTATATGTACGAGGAAAATTAGTCCTTTGTATGAGATAACATTAGTGAGTATTTTCCCATATTATTACGGGAAAATGTAGACATTATGTATTAACTCCTCACATTTAGCTTTCACCACTACCTTTTTTCTCCCTTCCCTGCAATTTCTGTTATTAGAATTAGAAAAATAATTGGTTGTCTGGTTTCCTTTGAAATGTTACGTTCCAATGGTACCATCCTTAATCCTCTTACAAACACAAGCTCCTGATTAGCAAGCTTCCTGGGTAAAACCATGATAATCTAATCACATCTGATACAGCGACATAAAAGAATTAGAAATGATTTAAAAAAACAATTTGAAAGGGAGGTTCACATCCAAGCTCATCAGTGAAAAGAAACAGGCCGACATGTTCAAAAGTTTGCCAACTACTATTTTAGAAAGTTTTTGAAACTTACTAAAATTCAAAATAAAAAAATATTAACATCATAACCCAGCACACATGTATACGTGCATCTATTATATAACTGAAAGTTATATATAACTTGGGTAAGTTTCACAAAGCAGCTATCCACAATGTGGGCAGTTACAGGCTGAGATTGTCTATTCTATTCTCTTTTTATTTTGCTTTTAAATGCTGGTCAGAATATACTTATTTGATTTCAAGGCCTAGTAGATCCAATGACTCCTTTCTAGAAAAAAATATGTATTTTAAAATGTTCTATACAGATATTTTTTAATGCTTTATCCATTTGAGTGAAGTATAATTTACATTATAATTACAATAAAATGCACCCACTGAAAGCCTGCAGTTTGATGAGTTTTGACAATTGTATATGACCCCACATAAGGTGGAGAACATTTCCATCAACTCCAGAAAGTTCCTTCATGCCCCTTTGCAGTCAGCTCTCTCACCCCACTCTACCTGCACCATAACTGCTGTTCCAATTTTTATACCATTTATTAGGTGGTTTTGGTTTTTATATTTTGGTATATTTACTAGCACTTTTTCTCTGCTTTTTGAACAAGAAGTCTCACATTTTCATTTTGCATTGGGTCCTGAAAGTTATATAACTTGTCCTGCTGCTCCTGGTCCAAATAGGGGATCAGGCTAGAAGATTCTACTCTAGTCATTAATAACTCACCATAGATTAATTTTACCATAAATATTTTTATATGTTCCCTTTACTACCCTGAAATGAAATTTATGGATACTATAACCCAGCAACATTTTTTAAAAAATCAGGATAATGTCCTTATTGTACTATAAAGGAGGAATGAAAGGAAGGTAATTTATCATAAAATGCTGGAAAGGCTGAGGCCTAATTAAGCTATAAAACATAATGATGGGGTCAGGTGCCTGGACTGGGACAGAAGCCTCGTAAATGCCATCTGGAACATCGTAAGTGGAAATAGGTATAAGCTCAGCACATTGGCCATTCAAATACCAAAATGGTGAATTCCTGGGAAAGTTCCCCCACAATCAACAGACTTCCCTCATTTTACCTGAGAGTTGCAACCCTGGAAAGTGTAAAACGTTGTTTCTGAGTAAAATGGAGTTCAGTTCTGGGCCCAGGCAATTCTAAACAGGCTCTTCACCTGCTTGAATGTCAGGTGGGACACGGTGTTAGACTGTCTTGAGCCACTGGGGGACACTTAGCACCCCGGTTCTGTGCCCAGAAAAGTGCCCGTGGCTCCCCCTAATCACTGTGACAACCAAAGACCTTCCTCCAGTTTCCCCAACACACCTTGCGGGGCAGCACCCACTCCGAGAATGAGTTCCTACCACAAGTCCAAAGCACTGCCTCAGACCCTGTATGTTGGGGGCCTAGTTTAAATATTGGGCTGCCTGGGCATCGTGTGGGGGGTCAGGGAACAAGGAAGGAAGAGGTGTAAGCAGCCAACTAGCGCAGCTGGAACCCTGCTTCCAGTTCCCCTCCCCCTCGCCCACCTCTGGACCCTTCCTGGATGTTCTAGGCTTGGGCCTCTTCTCTGTCCCAAATAAGGGACCTTGGCTGACCTTTCTCTCTCTTTGCATGGTCCTCCTAGCTCCCTGCCTTTCCTGCTGGGGGTTCCCTCCTCTTAGTCCTCTGCTGTCCCTTCAAGTTCCAGAGGATTCAGGCTGCAGGCCTCCAGGGCAAATCCAACTCAGTCCTGTTTTCTGTGTCCCAGAGAGTGGGCCCCCGGGGTACAGCCAAGCCAGAAGGGGACTTTTGAAGCAGCCCTGCCAAGGTGTAAAGAGATCTGTCATTTATTAACCAGGTGGCTTTAGGCAAGTTTCTTAACCTCTCTGGGCCTCCATTTCCTCCAAGAAGAAAATGAGAATGATGATCATACCCCTGGAAGCAAAGAAATAACTTAGCAGGCCTGGGCTGCTCAGATTTTGCACATTCCCGTAAAGTCCCTGTTTTCTTTGCCGGTCCTTTGCCGGTGCTTGGACAGTGAGCTCTTGGAACGTTTTGCACACTTGGGCTCTTGAACCAGTTTGCGCAAGCGATGTGGCCTGCGGCAAACGCCTGCTTGCCTTCTGGGGTCTGGCGCTTTGGTCACCGCAGCCGGCAGTGCCAGCAATGGGTGTCTCTGTGACGGGCTCCCGGAAAGACCCGGGACTCCTAGCCTCAGGCGAGCTTCCCTGGAAGCAGTGCTTCGCCACTGTCATCACCCACTGTGGCTAGAGGAATTAAACACGCCCTGCGTGACTCCCCTGGGAGAGGACTCTTGGAGGCTTGCTCCCCAGTTCCTCTGGACTTCACGGCATCCGCCTTTTCCTTCTGCTTATGTGGCTCTGCATCCTTTCACTGTGGTAAACCCTCACCGAGTGCACAGTGAGTCTGGCTGGGCCATCACTGAACTCGTGGGCCGTCCTGGGGACACACTATCCACGCTGCTTTGGGCCATGGTAAGAGGAAACCCACTTCGAAGAAGTTTCAACAATCAGGACATTTGTTCTCCCTCAGGACCAGGAGAGTTGAGGCACAGCCATGCCTGGTTCCGCGCGGTGGCTCAGTGACGGCAGCAGGGGACAGCTCCGGCCGTCTTCCTGCCCCATCGTCCTCAGCATCCAGACTTGTCACCTCTTGTCCTAAGACGGCCACTGGCATTTCCTGCATGACGGTATCTAAGCTCTGCCACAGACAGGAAAGGAGACATTTCTCTGTGCGTGCGCGAGCACACACACGTGGAACGTGCACACAGGAAAAAGCGTAAGTACACAGTATAAGTGAATTATTCCCGAGCAAACACCCATGGAACCACCGACCAAGCCAGGAAATAGGATATTGCCTCACCCCCCAAGACCACCTCCTCATGCCCCCTCCCCATCAGAGCTCCTGCAATTATAGAAGGTATATACACCTCTCTTGATTTTTTTTCCTTTTCTTTCCTTTTTAAAAAATTTTATTTCTCATGATTTTTATCAAGCCGGACAAAAGCCCCGAAGCCTCTCCTCGGTCTGCCCTCAGACCCGGACAACGGTGCCCCAAGTAAAACGGCTTCCCCGCGGTCGGCGCCAGCTGGTACCTGAACAGAACGGAGGCTGTCTAAGCCCGGAGGTGGGCGCCGCTGGGTTTGTCAGGCCTGACTTCGGTCAGCAGAACCCATGGCTCATGTGGGTTTTTTTGGTTTCCCCAAATCCTTTTATAGTAAAAAGTTTCAAACACCCAGGAGAGTAGAGAGACCACCTAGTCCCTCGCTCCAGATCTAATATGTGTGAATAATCTGCCACGTTTGCTTTGCCTCTATTTTTTCAGAACCATTTGAGAGTGAGTTGCCGACATGATGACACTTGCCCCTAGAGATTTAAGCACATGTCTCCTGGGAATCAGGTCATTCTACTCGACCGCACGCTGTTAGCCCCCCTGAGTCCACAAGAGCATCTGCCTTTCAGGCTGTAGTCGTTTTCCCTGATCGTCTCAAGGTGGTCTTTTATAGTGGGGATCCCCCCCTTCCTTTCCCTTCCCTTCCCTTCCCTTTCCCAAATCTAGGTTCAATCAAGATGCATGCATGGCATTTGGTAGTTATAGCCCTCTGGGCTCATTGACTCTAGAATAGCACGCACACACACACACATTCTATTTTTTATAACATCGACTTTTCGAAGAGTCCAGGACCACTGTCTTTTGCAACGTCCCACATTCTGGGTTTGATTTATCTTCACAGGGCCATCTCGCTTGTCTCGCTGTCCTCAGCTTATTTGTTTGGGTACTCAAAGCATTTTGTATTCCTTATCTCCATTAGTTCTCACAGCACAGGAAGTAGGTTTTATTATTAGTGATTTCCACTTTACAGACGAGGACACTGAGGCCAGAGAGATTAGGAAGGTTGTCCAATATCGCACACTTAGTAATGAGCAAAGCCTGGACTTGAACCCAGGTTTCTCTCGTTCTACAGCAAGTTCTGGGGCAGCAGGCCCTGAGGCTACCATCAGGCTGGCGGGGGCAGACAGCCACGGCCTCAGTGTGCGCGTGGGGGCTACGCTCTCCCCCTGGAACCAGGACCGGGGAGCCGCGCTGGGAGTGCAGGCCGGCTCTGTGCCGAGTGGGCGAGACCAGAGAAGCAGCGACTTGGAGGGGTTCAACAGCAGGTAGGAGCTGGCAGGAGAGAGAACAGTGAACCTGAAGAGAAGACAACTGGAATCATTCAGTTTGAGCTGAAAGAGAAGAACGAACAAAGAATGAAGAGAAGAATGAAGAAAGAGAAGAATAAAGAAAAGTGAATAGAGTCTGAAGAAGCTGTAGGACCCCATCAGGCACCAGTGCATGCATTGTGGGAGCCCCAGAAGGAGAGGAAGGGGGCAGAGAGAATATCCAAAGAAAGAATGACGGAAAACATGCCAAATTTAACAAAACAAAACAAAAACCCATCATTACACACATCCAAGATGCTCAATGAACTCTAAACAGGATGAACCCAATATAGACTCACACCGACATGTTATAATCAAACTGTCAAATATCAAAGTTAAAGAGAGAATTCTGAAAGCCACAAGAAAGAGGCAACATGTCACATAAAAGAGAGCCTTGTAAGATGAAGTGCCAATTTCTCACCAGAAACTATGCAGGCAAGAAGGGGTAGGGTGACATCTTTAAAGAGCTGAAAGCAAAATAAATCAATTAACAAAATAATTTTTTAAATTAAAAATAAATAAGTAAATAAAAATGACCATCCAAGAATTCTGTATTTTGCAAATATAGAAAAAACCCTGTCTTTCAAAAATGAGGGAGAGATAGAGGCATCCCCCAATAAATAAAAGCTGAGGGAGCTCGTCACCACTAACCTGACCCTACTGGAGAGGTGTAAGAAAGTGCTGCAGGTTGAGAGAAGAAACTAGATAATAGATCAAAGCCACATGAAGAAATAAAGATCTCTAGTGAGGGCAACGACCTGGGTAAAAAAAAAATGCCAGTACTATTGTGTTTTTGGTTTGTAACTTCACTTTTTACGTCCTACTGGATCTAAAAGGCAAATGCATAAAATGTAATAAGAAATCAGTGGTTTTGGACTTGTAATGTATGAACATGTCCTTTGTGATGAGAACTACACAAAAGTGGAGGGACAGAGGAGTGCAGGAACATAGTTTGTGTATACCATTGAAGTTAAGTCAGTATCTAAACAAATGAGATTATTGTAGATTTAGGATGTTAAATTTAGGCCCCTGGTAACTACAAAGAAAATATCAGAGAATATGCAAGTTCATAGATAAATTAAATTACAGGCTGCTGGGAGGTGGGAGGCAGGGGGAATGGGGAGTTAATGCATAAAGGGTGTAGGGTTTCTGTTTGGGGGGATGGGAGGTGGTGAAGGTACCACAGTATTGTGAATATGATTGATCTCATTGAAAGGTATACCTGGGAGTGGTTGAGATGGGAAAGTTGATGTTGTATATATGTTCCCATAATTAAAAATAAAAAAAGAACAACTAAAGAGGCAATGACAAATGCAGTACATGGTAATGGATGGGAACTAGCAAGGGAGAAGAAAAGGATCGAAGGGACATTACTGGAGGAGCAGATGTGACACACGCAGCTGAGTGCCCACCGCCCACACGGAAGGTCCCAGGTTCAGTTCCCGGTGCCTCCCAAATTTAAAAAATCAGCAGTCAAGGAGCAGACAATGAACAGACAGATGAGGGAGCCATCTGAGCGGATGGGGGTGGGAGAAAGAGGGGCATTATTGGAATATATGAAGAAATGTCATATAGACTATAAGTTACACGTCAGGGTTCAATTGCTTGAACTTGGTAACTGCACTTAAGGTGGCTACATCAGTAAATATCTTTGTTCTTAGGAAATGTACACAGCAGTATTAAGTGTTGAAGGAACATCATGTATACAACCTACACTCAAATGTTCAGAAAATAGATATGCAGAGATAAATAGAATGATTCAGCAAATGCGGAGATGTTAAACGGATGGATCTGGTTGCTGGGGGCGGGATACAGGTATACTGGAGTTCCCTGTATGGGGTTCATAGTATTTTTATAACTGTCATGTAGTCTGAAAGTATTTCAAAGTAACAGCCCATATCCAAAACTCTCAGAAACCCACCACCACCAGGGCTTTGGGGAGAACATTTATACACCCCCACACGTGGGCATGCACACACCCACATTCGTGCACGCACACATGTACACACACACTCCATGTATGAATGCTTTGGGCTACAAGTAACAGGAAACATACCGAGGCTTTTGGGTTTGACCAGTTGGTCAACAATGCCAGTGGTGTCCCAGATTCCTCCATTTCTCTGCTCTGTGGTTCATCCTGAGCTCGGCTGCCCTCACACTGCTGGAAGGCTGCCAACACCCAGTGCAACATACTTCCTTGTTTCAATTCAGTAGGAGAGAGAGAGAAAGAGCAAGAGAGAGCCTGTGGCTCAAAGGTGAGGAGAGTGTTGTTGGGTGTCCAGGAGGAGCCTAAAGTAGTAATACTGATGAACACAGGGCACTTCCTGTGCTACAGGCACTCTTTTTTTATTTTATTTTTAAATTTTATTTATTTCTCTTCCTTCCCGCCTGCCCACTCTCCCGTTGTCTGCTTTCTGTGTCCGCTTGCATTCTTGGCAGCACCGGGAATCTGTGTCTTTTTTTTGCGTCATCTCGCTGTGTCAGCACTCCATATGTGTGGCACCACTCCTGGGTGGGCTGCACTTTTTTCATGCGAGGCGGCTCTCCGTGTGTGTGGGGGCACACTCCTTGTGCATGGGGCACCCCTACGCGCGGAACACCCCTGCTTGGCATGGCACTCCTTGCATGCAGCAACACTGCGTGTGAGCCAGCTCACCACGTGAGCCAGGAGGCGCTGGGTTCGAACCCTGGACCTCCTATATGGTAGGCAGATGCTCTATCAGTTGAGCCACAACCACTTCCCCAGGCACTCTTTTTAAGCTTCAAAGTTATACCCTATTTCATCAATACTAAGATGCGTTGTTTGTAAGAAGTATGATAGAAAAAACAAAACAAAACAAAAATACTGCCATTTAAACCATTAAGGGCCATCTATTTTAAGACCATCCCAATTTCACAGAATAAAGAGCATCTTAGAATCAATGAAATACCCTAATATTAGCTCATTTAATCCTCTCCACAACCCTATAAGTAACATTATCATCCCCATTTTATATATAGGAAAACTGAGATCAAAGAGACCAAATTGCCTGCCTAGGGCCACTCAGGTAGCTGCAGATGGAGCCTGGATTTGAAGCCAGGCAATTTTGGCTGCGAGCACCAGCTCTTACCTCCTCACCACACTACCTCCTGCTTCCTGTGTGAGTTTGAAAGTGTTCGAGAAGCAGACCCAGTGAACACACAGGGATCACAATACCTGCTTGTTAAGGCTTGGAGGGGTGACCATGGTGGGTTCCCCAACACTCCCCAGTTGAACTTCCTCTCCACATGTCGGCTTCCCTCTGGCAGGATTAGTGGTACAAGGATGAACTCCAAGAAACCGGTTTTCTTCCTAGAAGAGGAATGAGTGAGGGGCAGGGACAAGCTGGTGAGCCAAATGGAAAATACCTCCCTTATTTGGAAACATGACAAGTGGAGAGTTAGAGGATCCCTTTCAAAGAAACGTCAAAGAAGAAATCCGCTTCCTTGGTAACAGATCCGTGTGTCATGTAGACTGCCAGTAACAGAAAAAGTTACTATCTCAACCCACATGATGGGTTCCTGGGTTCTCTTCAGCCTGGACCAATACCATGACTGTGTAATCAGCACCTTCAAGAGAACGCTGCAAAATGGTGTCTAATCTACGACTCAGCTGTCAATCAGTAGCCCACACTTCCCCAAGGTTGTAAGATTTCACCACAAGCAGCTGATCCTGTGGCTTACTATCCTAAAGGAAATCCATTGTCTGAACTTTTGAAGCTCTCAACCCACACCTCTCAAGGAATTGCACTGTGGTAGTCATCCAAATTGTAGGTGTCCTCTCTCATTCCTTCTCCCACCCAGTTTCTAGGAAACAACAAACTCTAACTCTAAACCTTAGATCTGTGATCCTTTTTTTTCTGTATTTCCCCAGAAACACTGCAGCAAAATTTCCTTGCATCCCATTCAAGAGGCCATTCCTGAACCAGTCACTGCCGGGAGATGGATTTCACTGTGACTGGCTCAGACGAATGGAGACTGAGCCCTGCCAGTGGGTCAGGCTCCCACCCCCTTGAGTGACCTCTGTGGAGAAGCGACTGGAGGGGTGTGGGAAGTCCTCTGGCATGTTCAGCGCACTTAGATCTGGGTCTGACCTGCCCACAGCAGCCTTTCCCAAACCCTGCTCTTATTTGGGGTCCCAGCTGAGGGTGGTGGGCTCCCCAATGTCCATCCCACCAACTAGTTGGTGAGAGACCAGGAGGGTTTGCTAGAGGTGTCCGCTCATGTGCTCCCTTGCACTTCAGAGGAGCTGCAGGAGACTCAGTAAGAATAAGGAGGAAGCAGGCAGCCCTGATTGACAGTGGCCTCCATCCTCGCCCTTGATCAGCAAGACCAGTGTGGGATGGAGATGGCCCTGCGGGTGACAGGTGACCACAGGTGACAAGTTCAGTTACTGTTTTGTCTCTGTTGTGAACTACCAGCATGCCCTTTGCCGCAGCAACAGGGTTGCTGATACCTTTCAATCAAACTGGATTAGAGAACCAATTCCAGGGCCCCATCTCTAAGGTCTGTCCTTCTGGAGCCACTTTTAGCACCGATGACTGTCCGTCAGGGCTTGTAGTAAGCCGAATAATGGCCCCCGAAGATAGCAGGCCCTAACCCCTGGAACCTGTACGTGTTGCCTTATATGGAAGAGGGGTGATTGCAAATGTGATAAGGACTTTGAGATGGGGAGATGATCCCAGATGATTTGGGTGCCCTAAAGGCAATCGTAGGTATCCTTATCAAAGGGGGATGACACGTAGAGGAAGAGAAGACCATGTGATCTTGGAGGCTGAGATTGGCATGATGTGGCCACAAGCCAAGGAATGTTGGCAGGCACCAAAAGCTGGAAGAGGGCAGGAGCAGGTTCTCCTTAGAGCCTTGGTGAGCACGTGACCCGGCCGACACCTTGATCTCGGCCCAGGGCTGCTAATGGGGACTTCTGGCTTCAGAACTGTGAGAGAATGATTTCTCAGGGTTGAAGGCACCAGGTTTGTGGAGATTTGTTACCGCAGCACCAGGAAACTAATACGGGGCTCAAGCAGGAATGCTGGGTTGACCAGCCCTCCGGGGACACTGGCACAAGCGGACAAGTCAGAGAACGCAGGGAAGTCTGGGAAGGCGGCTGCGGCCAGTGGGTGGATGAGTGGGACTCTGAAGGGGAGCTGCTGGAGAAGTGTATACGGAAGGCTTTGGAGAAAAAGAGAGCGGCGTACGGAAGCTAGGAAGTGTGGGTATGGGTGGGCCGGGGTTGTGATGTTAAACAGCGTGGTCCGAGGAGGCTTTGCTGAGGAGGTGAAATCTGAGCAAAGGTTTGAAGGGGTGGGGGGGGCAGCTGCGGTAGGGAGCCTGGGGGAAGAGCATTCTGTGCACAGGAACCAGCCAGTGCCGAGGGCCTGCGGGGATAACATGCTCGATGGGCTCAAGGAGTAGTCAGGAGGCCCGAGTGGCTGGAGCAGGGTGAGTAAGGGGCGGGGGGCTGTGGGGGCCTCTGGCTTTTCCCCTGAGTGAGATGGAACCACCTGAGGGCTCTGAGCAGGGGGGCCCTCCTCTGACTCAGGGGATCCCAGGCTCCCTGAGGGTGTGGGTGGGGAATGGACTGTGCGGAGCGGGGCAGGAAGGAGGGACTGTGATGGTCCAGCCCAGAGGTGAGGGTGCCCGGGCTGGGCGGGCTGGGGCGGGGAGGAGGGAGCGGGCTCTGGGGGGCCCCGTGAAGCCGGAGCCAGCGGGTGTGCAAGCAGCGCAGAGCCCGCCCTGGGAGCAGCGCGGAGCCACCCCGGCTGAGCCCGGCGGTCAGAGGGGGACGCGGCCGCCCCTGCCTGCGCGTCCCTGCCCCTGCGTGGCGGGGTCCCGGGGCTGTGGACAGGCCAACCCAGGCCATTTCCCATCAGTGTCCCCAGCCCAGGTGACACTTTCCGTTGCCACCCTGCCTTTCCGTGGGCCTTTGCCTGGGACACCTGCAGGGCTGGCGGGTGTCTGGCCAGGGAGCTGCGGCCGGGAGGGTCCGAGCAAAGCAAATGAAATAACAGGAGGGCGCCTGACCGGGACGGGAAGCAGGAGGGGTGGTTCTGGGCCCCTGATGGGTGTCACCTCCTCCGCTAAGACCTTGCACAAGCTCTTTCTGAGTCCACTCTGCTCTCCCTAAAGAGAGATCAAGATGCCTGTCATTGGGAAGACTGAACGAGATTGTTTATGAAAATGTATTGCACTAGGCCTGCTGCCTCCTAAATGCTTAAAATGGGATCCCCTATTGGGTTGGGGTGGTGGCGGCACCCAAGGGGGAGAGACAAGATGGGTTGCATCACCACCCTGCACCTTTGGGGCTTAACCTCTCTGAGCCTCAGTTTCCCCAAACCCAGTCCTGGTTTACTTATCCCTTCCCCACCGGCTTCCTCTGCAGCCTCTTTAGTTCTTGGACCAGAAACCCCAGGGGAACCCTGGATTCCTCTCTCTCTCTCTCGTGCACCCCTGGCAGTGGCCTTAGACCAGGCAAGCGAGGGAACGCACATTGCAGCACTCGCCTCAACATTTTCTAAGTCCCTTCCCAGTGGCTGGGACTGGCCAGGGCAGCGGTGCCTCCAGGCAGAGCAGCCCCAAGCCCCAACCAGGACCTGGGAGAGCCCCGTCCTCCTTCTCCCCGGGGAGTGGACCAGAAGCCCCCAGGAACCCCGGGGCTGGCTCCAGGGCTGGGCTCCCATTCCAGGACAGCGGCCTGGCAGGTGCACGCTCCCCCTGCCGGCGGCCCTGGGGCGCGCTGGCCCGCGGGTTTTAGCCGAGAGGCCATCGCCTGCCCTGGGCTGGAGCCAAGTGTCTGGGCTCGCGGGTCAGCTCTGACCACCCAAGGACAGTGGGGACAGCACGGGTGTCTTACCTGTGCACCCCCTGCCTCCAGCACCCAGCGCCATCACGCCATCCCCTCCCCAAGTTCAGGGCCGTGAACCAGGCCCCCCTCCAGGGAGGCCTCCTCTCCCTTCTGAGGGCTTTTTCGTGGGTTTTTTGAACCCATCAGGAAGGATTACATCTTGTTATTTAAGACATAATAACCTAACATATAGTCTAAATGAAGCATTCTCAAACCCCGCTCTGTGCTTCCTGCTCAAAATACAGACGCGAAGCCCTGGGGATGTCATCTGGTTCCTCTTACCGAAGGTTCTGCTGGAGGACTAGACTGCCCCCATTTTCAAGGCTGCAGCTAATGACTCGGTACCTTGGATTTACAATGAGGCAGTGTACCCCCAAGAGGAGTTACCTCCTTTTCCCCTTGCTGTCTGTGAAGGTCCCTTTATTTCTCCCACAGAAACTAGCATTCAAGAGCTGTAGCTCCTGCTCCCAGGAGGAAGCACTGGCCGGGGTCCTCTCCTTCGCTGGCATGTGGGAAAGCTTCTCTCCCCCAAGCATACCGAGACCCTCTTTCCTCAACACCACAGAACCTTCCAGGCGTGCGGGAGGAGGTGCTTCCCCGGGTCAGTCTTAAGCCGTGCTGGACAAGTGACACCGTTCCTAGCGCTAATGAGACCACTCTTCTCTTCTTTTTTTAGAAACACTTAGTAAAATTTATTTATTTTTAATTGTGGTAAAATAAACATAACATAAAAATCATTTTAACCATTTTAAGTCAACAGTTCTGTAAGTCCATGGACAATACTTTGTAGCTTTCATTATATCGATTTCCAGATTATTTTCTCTTTGTATTTATTCCCCCCCTTGCCGCTTGCTTGCTGACTGCTCTCTGTGTCCGTTTACTGCGCGTTCTTCTGTGTCTGCTGGTCTCCCTTTGTTGTGTCGTCTTGCTGCGCCAGCTCTCCGCGGGCGCAGGCCGTCAGCTCTCCGCGGGCGCAGCCAGCCTGCCTTCACAAGGAGGCCCTGGCACGTGAACCCAGGCCTCCCATATGGGAGACGGGGGCCCAACCAGTTGAGCCACAGCTGCTTCCTTCCAGATTATTTTCGTCATCCCAAACCAAAACTCATACTCATTTAGCCAGAACTCCCCGTTCCTCCACCCCCTCTTCCCCTGGTAACCACTATTCTGCTTTCTGTCTCTGTAAATGTGCTTGTTCTAATTATTTCACATAAGAGAAACCATACAAACCTGTCCTTTTGTGCCTGGCACATTTTGCTCAGGATGAAGTCTTCAAGGTTCCTCCACGTGCCGTCGTGTACCAGCACGTCCCTTCTTTCCATGGCTGAGTAATATCCCATTGCATGTAGAGCCCACATTTTGTTTATCCAGGTATCTGTTACTGGGCACTTGGGTTGTTTCCACCTTTCGGCTATTGTGAATAACGTGATGAGCATCTGTCCCCGTCCCAGCTTTCAGATCTTCCCGGCGTTTGCCTAGGAACTGCTGAGTCATCCGGTATATCTGTTTAATTTGCTGAGGAAACACCAAACTGCTTTCCACAGTGGCTGTACTGTTTTACATCGCCACCAACAATGCACAAGGCTTCCTATTTCTCCACATCCTCTCCAGCAATTTTCAGGTTTTCTAATAGCAGCCATCCTTCAGGGTGTGACATGTATCTCATTATAGTTTTACTTTGCGTTTCTCTAATGGCTAAGTGTGTTGAGCACTTTTTCATACACTTACTGGCTTTTTGTCTATCTTCTTTGGAGAAACGTCTTTTCAAATCCTTGGCCCTTTTTTTAATTGGGTTGTTTGTCCTTTGGTTGTCGAATTGTAGGAGTTCTTTATGTATTCTGGATAGGACACCCTTATCAGACACATGGTTTCCACACATTTTCTCCCACAGCGGGTTGTCTTTTCACTCTCTTGGTAATGTCCTTTGATGCACAGAAGTTGAGACCATCCTTTTGCTCCGCCCATGGCCCCTCGCCTCTCCTCCTCGCTGGGCGTGGTGTGTGGAGAGCAGGGGGACAGTCACCCCGGAAGAGACCCCACTCCAGGAATGCCGTCATTATGGCCCAAAGAGCTTAAGAGAAGACCTGGTTGGCTGGAAGACGTGCTGTTCTACGCTGACACGATGAAATTCTAAACGTGGCCATTGAACGTGACCATGAGCAAAAAAATTCCCGCTCACTCTCTCCGTGGACTCTGGGTGAGACTCACCTCTGCAGGCATCATCACCGAAGCCCAGTAAAACCTTCGAGAGAGTCCTGGAAGCCGGGGTTGGCAGGGGGCCCGGTGGGTGAACAATGGGTAACCAGCGCTAAATAAATGGTAATTATTGCCTCTGGACCAGCAGAGACCAGCAGAGCGGTGAGGAGTGTCAGCACTGCCACTTTTCTCATATGGTGGAAGACATTAGCCAGAAATGACGCATTTGGCAATAAAGAATATGAAGAGGCGGCGTCTGGACACAGAAGGATTTCAAGGGCGTGAGGTGAACGAGAGGCACTTTTGTAAGTCCCTCTTTTCTGTCCCTTATTCTTAATCTCACTGATTGATCTCTATACCTCACTTGGGTCCGTGGCTTCAGAACACATTTTAAAATCAAGCTGTTTCGATACAGAGTATTTCCCCAGGGCCCCAGTCAGCCTCAGTGTGGCCCTGGCCCCGTTCTTCAGCGAATGCCGTCACAGCGGCCAGAAGCAGCCCCTGCTCGTGCCTCCCCGTCCTGCCCTGGTCCTGCCACCCGCCTCTCCTGCCCGTATGCTGGCAGCGTCCTCCCTCCTGGGCTCCCTGCCTCCCCCTCCCCCATAGGCTGTTCACACCTGTGCAGAGGGACCCTGCGAACACCTGAATCAGGTCGCATCGCTCCTCTGCTCTGAGTAAAGGACAAAGTCCCTGCCACAGCCCACAGGGCCCCCACCGCCTGCCCCATCACCTCTCTGACCTCATTTTCTACCCCTCTCCCCTTTGCTCCAGCCACACAGGCCTCATTCTCAAAGACATGCCTGCCTGCCCCAGGACCTTTGCACATGCTGTTCTCTTTTCCCGATATTTACCTGGCTTCACCCAGATCCCCTGCAGGCCTCAGTTCAGCTTTCTCAAGTGAAGCCTTCCCTGAATCCCCTGCTTAAAACTGCCACCCCTCCCCTATACTTCCTCACCCCCTTTCCTGCTTTATTTGGGTTTTGTGTTCCTTAGAATTTATCACTCTCCTCTATTGTGTCTACAATTGTGTACATCTTTTTATTGTCTGTTTTCTGCCCAGAACATCAGCTCCATTAGGGCAGACACTTTTGTCTCATTCATTGTTGTGTCCCCAGTGCCTAGCTCGGGGCGTGGCACACAGCTGGTGCTCAATAAATGCCTGTGCCACATGTGAGTGAATGAGGCACTTCCTCTCCAGACCGTGGTTCCATTTTACCCAGGTCCTGCGTGGAGCCACCATGTGAGGACAGCGATGAGGAATGTCAGGAACTTCTCGCCCCCACACTGAACTTGGCCGGGGGCCTGTGAGCGTCTGAAAGCGTGCACGCGACTGAGCCTGCCCAGGCGAGGCGAGGCTGGGCGTGTCTGGCTCCAGATCCGGTGCTCTGAGCCCTCACAGGGCACTGCCTCAGTGGGGCGTCGGCATCGCTGTCGTGGCTACCCCGGAAAAGTGGTGTTTCCGGTGGCCTGCAGAGGTCACGAGCTGCCGGGTTTCCCTGGGATGACGATGAGCTCTCCTGAGTCCTTCCACCCGGGAGCCTGGCAGTGATGATGACGATGGTGAGTAACAGGGCCCTCCCCAGTCCAGAAGCTTTGCAGACTGTCTCACATGCACCATTTCATCGACTTCTCTCAGCAGCCCCTTGACTGAGGTGTGGCCACCATCCCATTTTACAGAGTGAGAAACTGAGGCTTGGAGCAGGCAGCAGCCTACCCATCCCCACACAGCTGGGCCCTGGGCCCACGGCAGGCTGGCTGCTGAGCAGGAGCCGGCCTCAGCTGGGAGCCGGGTCTCTGGGCTTGGGAGGAGGTGGGCACCCGAGCCCCTGGCCCAGCCCCCTCCCACCCACCCCCTGCAATCCATGAACTTGGCATTGAATGTAGAGGAATCGTTAAGAGAGTAGATGCAGAGGCCCACCTGCCGAGTTTCAAATTCTGCCTCTCAGTTACCTTGGGCAAGGGACTGAACCTTGCTGTGCCTCGGTTTCTTCATCTGTAAAATGGAGTCAATAGTCGTTATGTCATAGAGTTGTTGCAAGGATCAAGGTTCATATATGGAAAACGTTCAAAAAGAAGGGAAGCTGGGAATGTCTGGTGACTGCATGAACGAGTCCACAAGCCCATGCCCTTTCTAGTCTTCCCCCCCGCGGGCCCCCAGGCTCCTGCCTGTGCCCTGTGTCCCTGCTTCAGGGGTCAGCCCAGGCCTGCAGGAAGCCTCGGCCCTCTGGCCTCGAAGACCTCCTGGGGGGAGGGGTAGATTCTTCTGCCCGCCCCTCCAGCCCCAGCGGCGTCAAGCTGCAGCAGCCCCTCTCCTCTGTCCCAGGGGAGCGGGCACAGCCTGCGACTTCCTGCGTGACATTTGCAAGGCCACTTTACGACTGACCCCAGCACCCTGCGGTGCCAGGCACTCCGTAATATATGAAGAGTGCTGAGGCCCTGTGAACCCAGTTCTGATCCGAAAGGGCAGTCGTGGGATTATTTTTTATTTTATTGATTTTTAATGTTAAGGATGAACATCTTTCACTACAAAAAAGGACCAAAAATAATATACTACAGATCCCCTCGGATTCTAACACCCAGATTTAACAGTGTTGACATTTGGGTATATTTGCCTCCACTGAGAGAGAGAGAGAAGAAGGGAAAAAAGAAAGAAATGAAGTGCTATCGATGCAAACAAAACCTGCCATCTCTTCCCCCTTCCTCCAACTGTCCCAGAGATAACCACCATCCTGAGGTCGATGGGAAGGATTTCTATCCTGGGGTTTTCCCCCTCCTTTTTCTACATGGGTTTGTCCCACAATTATCATATAGCATTGCTTTATGTATTTTTAAGGTTTACGTCATTGGCCTGCTTTACTCACCAACGCGCAACTTGACTTTTGCACTGAGGACCTGGCTTTTGGATTGACCCATGTTGCTTTGTGGAGATCTTGTTCTCTTGTGTATCAATATTAGCTAATCATGGTACAGCTCTCCAGTTATTTTCACTCTTTTTTAATGCCCTTCAATAAAGGCATTTTCATAAATATCGCACATCTTTTGTTGGATTTATAATGAGCCACCTCACAGATCTTACTTTTCATTCCATTTCATTGAATGGCATTAAATTTTTAAAATGTATTTATGTTATGGAAACTTTCATGGATACACAAAAGAGAAAGATTAGCACAATAAACCCTCATGATCCTATCACCAAGTTTCAATAATTATCAACCCAGGATTAGTCTGGTTTTTTTGTTCACATGTCTGTTTTGTTTTAACTTTTTATTGAAGTCTAAAATACCTACAGAAAAGCACAAACTGAGCTCATCTGTAACCAGAAACCAGTCCAAGAAATAAATCAGACATGGCCTCCCATCTCCCCAGGGTAATTACTACCCTGATTTCTAACAATACTGATGGGTTTCTTCTTTTCTGAGAAATATTAAATGGAATCAGAGTATGTGTTCCTTTGTGTCTGGTTTATTGTACTTAATCTTATGTTTCTAAAGTCCATCCATGCTGTGGCATCTAGCCTAGCTCATCCGTCTCACTGCTGCATAACTTTCATCTATTCATCTGCTGTGAGTGGATGTTGGTTGGTTTCCGGTTTGCACCTGGAATAAATAAAGCCACTGTAAACATTCTTTGCATGCACAGGTGCACACATTTCTCTTGGGCGGAACTGCTGGTCACGGGACAGGTGTGCATCAGCTTTACTAGATGCTGCCAACAGTTTTCCCACGTGGTAGCACCGGCTCTCCACTCCCACCAGCTAGGAATGAGAGTTCCAGCTTTCCCACATTCTCACCAACACTTGGTATTTTCTGTCCTTTTCATTTTAGCCATTCTGGTGGGTGTGTAGTGGTTTAAATTATTTGCATCTCTCTGATGCTAAAGGAGATCGAACATCTTTTCATATGTTTATTGGAACTCGTGGCCAGTCTCTTTTATTTTACTTATATTTCCTATTCCCCCCATCCCAGATTATTTTAAAACAACCCTAGATATATCATTTCCTCCTAAAATACTTGACTATATATTTCTTTTTTTTTCTCACTTTTTTTACTTTTCTTTTTTTTAAAGATATATGGCTCACCCAAAATGTTACATTAAAAATACAAGGGAAGTGGACTTGGCTCAACGGATGGAGTGTCTGCCTACCACATGGGAGGTCCAGGGTTCAAACCCAGGGCCTCCTGACCCGTGTGGAGCTGGCCCACGTGCAGTGCTGATGCGCGCAAGGAGTGCCTTGCCACACAGGGGTGTCCCCCACGTAGGGGAGCCCCACGTGCAAGGAGTGCGCCCTGTAAGGAGAGCCACCCAGCGCAAAAAAATGCGCAGCCTGCCCAGGAATGGCGCCGCACACAACAGAGAGTTGATACGGCAAGATGACAGAACGAAACAAGACTCAGATTCTGGGTGCTGCTGACAAAAATACAAAGTGGACGCAGAAGAACACACAGTGGATGGACACAGAGAGCAGAAAACTGAGGGGGATGGGGGAAAAATAAATAAATAAATCTTATATATATATATATATATATATATATATATATATATATATATATATATATATATATATGAGGTTCCCATATACCCCACTCCTCACACTCCCCACTCCTCCCACATCGACAACTTCTTTCATTAGTGGGGTACAGGCATTGCATTCGATGAGGACATTTTGGAGCACTGCTACCCAGCTTGGATTATAGTTTATCTTGTGGTTTACATTCTCCCCAACTCCATTCAGTGGGTTATGGCAGGAAATATAAATTTCTAAACGATAATGACTCTTTCTTTAGAACGTCGCCACAATACCAGTGCCACACTTAAGGAATTATTAATGTCTTTTCACTCTAGGGGGTTACGTTTGAATAACGTTTCTGAGCGGGCGGGCGGGCGCCACACGGGGCGATGCTGTGATTCTGTGGCTGAGGTGGTGGGCAGCCTCTTCCTTCCCGGGGTGCTCCACGGTGGTGCACCGCTCTGGCTTTTCTGGGGAGACTGCCCTGTGGGCTGCAGATGAAGTGGGGTCCTCTGGGAGGCGGAAGCTGCTCTGCTCCCTGCAGTCCCATCCCTCCTCCACACTGTCCACTCCTTGCCCTCCCTTCCTTCCAAGTCCTCCCCCCCCAAAGCCCCCCTTCCCCTCCCTCCAGGCCCCGGCGCCCCTCAGCCTTCTTGCCTCTTCTTTCTTTCAATATCCAGGTGCTTTGACCTTCAAACCAACTGTTTTGTGTGTTTAACCTTGAAAACTGGCTCTGGCCAAACTTCTCTGATTGCTCTTCCGTGCGGCTTCAGTAGAGGAATGACTCCTTTAGGACAAGAGCGTTGGGGTTTTGTGCTTTTTTGTTTTCACGTGATGAGCGCTGTGAGTCCCCCGGAGGCCGGCTTGGCAGGGACCTGACAGAGCCGTACCCCCATACCCCCTTGTCTCCTTTTTTTTCTCTCTCTTTTTTTAAAAAATGTTACATTCAAAAACTGTAAGAGGAAAGTGGATTTGGCACCTGATAGAGCATCCACCTACCACATGGGAGGTCCGCGGTTCAAACCCCAGGCCTCCTTGACCCATGTGGAGCTGGCCCATGCGCAGTGCTGATGCGCGCAAGGAGTGCCCTGCCACACAGGGGTGTCCCCCGCATAGGGGAGCCCCACGCGCAAGGAGTGCGCCCCGTAAGGAGAGCTGCCCAGTGCGAAAGAAAGTGCAGCCTGCCCAGGAATGGTGCCGCACACACGGAGAGCTGACACAGCAAGATGACACAACAAAGAGAAACACAGATTCCCAATGTTGCTGACAAGAATACAGTCTGACACAGAAGAACACACAGTGAGTGGACAGAGAGCAGACAACTGCGGGGGGGGGGGGGGGGAGGAAGGGGAGTGAAATAAATAAAAATAAATCTTTAAAAAAATATATATATAAGAGGTCCCATATACCCCCACCCCCTCACCCCACTCCTCCCACAACAACCTCTTTCATCATTGTGGCACATTCGTTGCATTTGGTGAATACATTTTGGAGCACCACATGGATAATGGTTTACATTGTAGTTTACACTCTCCCCCAGTCCACCCAGTGGGCCATGGCAGGACATATAATGTCCAGCATCTGTCCCTGCAGTACCACCCAGGACAACTCCAACTGAAAATGCCCCCACACCACATCTCTTCTTCCCTCTCCCCACGCACAGCAGCTACGTGGCCACTTTCTCCACATCGATGCTCTGCAGACACACGTGCTGGCCGGCCTCCTCCAGGAGAGACGAGTGGGGTGGCGCCTGGCTGAACCATTGCCAGCCTTCCCGCCACCAGCGGCCGTTCCTCTGGGCCCCACCGCCCTGGCGTTGGCCTCTTCCAAATCCCTGCCCGCCCTGCCCAGAGCAGAGGTGATCTGCCAACTAGCAGTTACCTGCAGGCTCCTCCCTTCCCTCCGCCCACAGCCGTGTTTCCCGCACTCAGAAGACAGCCACGCCGGTGAGGCACGCACAACCCCGAGATTATTCTAAAACACTCTGATTGTACACTTTGGATAGATTGTGTAGGATGTGGATATAACTCAATAAAAGCACCTGCTTTATTTTTATTTTTTATTTTTTGGACATGCCAGGGCGGGGAACTTGTACATGCAAAACAGATATTCAACCACTAAGCTATACCCACTTTCCTCAATAAAACTGCTCACACAAAAAAAGGCAGCCACCCTTGCCCCTCCAGTGCCGTGAACACTGACTCTGGGGAGGAGCGCAGGGGACCCAGAAGCTGGGCTGGGGGCGCCTCTACCAGCGTTGGAATTGTTTGTGTGGCCCACCTCCCAAGACCCAGAGGAGGCAGGAATTTTCTCCTGAAACCTGGACTGGCAGGGTTTCCCCCAACTTCCTAACAGCACCCAGGCAGCCAAGAGATGCACCTGCGTCTCCCACTCAACCCTCCCTCCTCCACCGGCTGCTCCAGCTTCGCAGAGCCAACGCCCCCGACTTAGAACAAATCATTTTTCACACTGCCTTTACTCTCTTGAAATGCCATACTTAGAAACTAAAAACGACCTCCTCAGATAATCCTTAACATGTTCATCAAATGCCCTAACTTTACAGGTGAAATAAAAGGGGAGACGTCTATCATTGAAATAATCTTTTGAAATAAAAAATAAAAGTATATATTTCAGTATGCAAATAGCACTTGGGCTTCTTTCCTCTGTGACTCAGCTACTCAGTGTGGCCCCGGGGCCACAGTAGCAGCATGCCCCAGGAATTTGTTAGGAGTGTAGAATCTGCACTTTAAAGGCTCCCCAAGGAACTTGTCCTCCTGATGACTTCCCTCTATTTGGAATCCCCTTAAGCAACAGCTAGAGAAAACCCACAGCTGGCATTCCCTAGATGAAGAGATTTTCTGGTTTTCTGCATTGGAAAACAACTAGTAAAGTTCCAACAAAGCCAAGCACAGTCTTCCCTCAATTGACTCAATCACTGCATTCTTGGAAGATTCACCATCTGTTAACACAGTGGGTGGGGGGGGGGGGGTTGCGTTTACCTGCAAAAGGGAGTTAGACGCTATTTAGGTGGTTACATAAACCGATGTCCTTGTTCTTAGGGAATGTGCGTGGAAATATTACGTATACAAGGAGCATGTATACACAACCTCTTCCAAATGTTTAGAGTAGATGACAGATGAATAGATAGATTGGCAGATAGGGAGAGGGATAGGTTGGTAGAACGACCCAGCAAATGTGGCAAAATGGTAGATCTGGGAATCAGTGGGGGAGTGGTATGGTGGAGTTCTCTCTATGGGGTTTACATTATTTTTGCAACTGTCCTGTAAGTTTGAAATGATTTCAAAGTAAAAAGCTTACTTTTAAGGAAGTGGGTGTGGCCCAAGCAGTTGGGCACCTGCCTACCACATGGGAAGTCCCTGGCTTGGGTTCTGGGTGCCTCCTAAAGAAGACAAGCAAGACAGTGAACTAACGCAATGGGCTGGCGCATCAAGCTGATGCAACAAGCTGACACAACAAGATGACACAATGAAGAGATACAACAAGGAAACACAAGCGAGAGCAGAGGTGACTGAAGCCATTGGGCACATCTCTCCCATATGAGAGGTCCCAGGTTCGCTTCCCAGTGCCTCTTAAAAAAAAAAAAAAAGACGAACCCACAAAGAACAGACACAGAGAGCAGACAGTGAGCATAAACAACAAGGGGTGGGGAAATAAATCTTTTTTTAAAAAGCTTACTTCAAAAAATGAAGTTAGGTTCTCAGCTCAAATGAGCAGGCTTTTCTCCAACATGAGAATGCATAGGACATGAGAAGTCCGAGGAATTTAGGACAGTTCTCCTGGGTGGGGCTGTCCTGGGCATGACATCTAAACGGCACCTCCCATTATCATGGCACCAAAATGCCCCCATAAATTCCCCAAATGGCCTCTGGGATGCTTTCTCTCCTTCTTGCAAGCCATTATTCTCTAATCGTCATATTCCAGGTGGCAGACCGTGCTTGAATCCATTTATATTAGTTTTCTTTTTGATCAGAGTACAGCATGGGATGTAATTCCAGGAGTTAACAGGATTTACCTTTGAGGAGGAGAACTGAGGGATGGGAAAGGAGACTAGCAGTGTCAGGGAGACTTTGACAGTGTCTACCCTTTTTTTTTTTTTTTAGTTAATTTTTTAAAAATTTATTGAAGTATATCACTCATACATAAACAATAAGTGGGGAAACGGACTTTGGCCCAGTGGTTAGGGCGTCCGTCTACCATATGGGAGGTCCGCGGTTCAAACCCCGGGCCTCCTTGACCCGTGTGGAGCTGGCCATGCGCAGTGCTGATGCGCGCAAGGAGTGCCCTGCCACGCAGGGGTGTCCCCGCGTGGAGGAGCCCCACGCGCAAGGAGTGCGCCCGTGAGGAGAGCCGCCCAGCGTGAAAAGAAAGAGCAGCCTGCCCAGGAATGGCGCCGCCCACACTTCCCGTGCCGCTGACAACAACAGAAGCGGACAAAGAAACAAGACGCTGCAAATAGACACCAAGAACAGACAACCAGGGGAAGGGGGGAAATTAAATAAATAAATCTTTAAAATAAATAAATAAATAAATAAACAATAAGTGTACAGTAATAGTTGTGAACTTACAAAACATATATAACATCATACAGGACTCTCATAACTCACCCTTCCAACACCTTACATTGTTGTTAAACCTTTTTAACTAATGATTAAAGAGCATTGTCAAAATATTACTACCAACCAAAGTATTTCCCCCAACCCCCCTATTACTATTATTATCTTTATATCATGTATATATGAACATAAACAATAAATGTATAGTAAAAGTTGTGAACTTACAAAGCAAACATGCATAACATCATACAGGGGTCCCATACATCAACCTTCCACCAACATCTTACATTGTTGTGAGATGTTTTTTACAAGTTACGAAAGAATATTGTCAAAGTCTTACTACTAATTATAGTCCTTATCTTATATTTGGTGTATTTTTCCCCCAACCCATCCTATTTTTTTAAATATATTTTTTGATAGAAATTGTAAACTTATAAAACAATCATGCACATGTGCAGAATTCCCAAACAACACCCCTCTATCAACACACCACACTGTAGTGGAACATTTGTTACAAATAATATACTATCATCTGATTGTTACCACGTCCATAGTGTACATTTGGCATGCATTTTCCATACTACTCCATTATTAACACAGTACATCTTTGGCGTAGATGCAAGAATATCATATTATTACTGATAACCACAGTCCATAGGTCACTCCAGTTGTATCTTTCCCATGCTTCTCCACATCCCCACCACCCTGCAGCAGTGATGTACATTTGCTCTGGGTAACAAAGGACACTTGCATCCGTACCATCAACCACAATTCTCATCCACCTCTTGGTTTACTGTGCTATTCTGTTCCTAGAATATTCTCTAGCATTCTGTTCATTGGCATTTACATACCTAGACCACCATTTTCAGCCATATCCCCATTTATAAACTAGCTGTTACTCACTATTTGTTCCATCCACTTTATACATTTCCACATTTTTACAACAGAGCTAATTAAAACTTCTATATACATTAAACATCAATAGTCCATCTCAGTCCTCCTCTTTTTTTTTTTTTCTGAGAAGGAAGATTTATTACAACCAGATGGGCCGGGCAGATTCTGCCCAAAAAGCCAAGCCTCAGTCCTCCTCTTATTGCCTTTAAGAATCCACCACCTACCACCAGGTCTTGAAGCTATTTTCCTACAATTTCTTCTAGAAGCTTTATGCTCCTTGCTTTTATTTTTAGGTTTTTGATCCATATTTATTTTTTGATCCATTAATTTTTGAATAAGGTGTGAGATAGGGATCATCTTTCCTTCTTTTGGCTATGGATATCCAGTTCTTTCAGCACCATTTGTTGAATGGGC
Organism: Dasypus novemcinctus; assembly: GCF_030445035.2. Classification (NCBI taxonomy): domain Eukaryota; kingdom Metazoa; phylum Chordata; class Mammalia; order Cingulata; family Dasypodidae; genus Dasypus; species Dasypus novemcinctus. The sequence goes on along the minus strand of NC_080690.1, from coordinate 59,626,590 downwards.
TGTTCTGCCCAAGCTGTGTGGGTTTGACAAGCTAGTCAAAAATCACTTGGCCATACATGTGAGGGTCTGTTTCTGAGCCATCAGTCTGGTTCCATTGGTCTATGTGTCTGTCTTTATGCCAGAACCATGTTGTTTTTACCACTATAGCTAGGTAATATAATTTAAAGTCTAAAGAGGAGAGCTTGCTTTTCCTTTTTAAGATGTTTCTGAGTATTCCAGACCACTTACCCTTCCAAATAAATTTGATAATTGTGTTTTCAATTTTTAAAAAGAAATGCTGGTGGAATTTTATTGGGATTGCATTGAATCTGTATATCAATTTGAGTAGAATTGACATCTTCATGATATTTAGTCTTCCAATCCATGAGCATGGAATGTTCTTCCAGTTATTTAGGCCTTTTTAAATTTCTTTTAACATTGAGTTGCTGTTTTCTGAATGCAAGTACTTTGTATCATTGATTAAGGTTATTCCTGGATATTTGAATTTTATCTATCATATTTTATTTTCACCACTTTTTTGACACTTTTAGTTACTTTTATTGATATAATGTTCATTTCTAGACTCTCTTCCAGGCCTCTCTCTCCTGTCTTTTCAGGCTCTAGTATACACTTGAAAATTTCCTGAAAATCTGGTCTCTTGGTTAGAAATTCTCCCAGTTTCTGTTTATCTGTGAATATTCTAAACTCACCCTAATTTTTGAGAAGACAGTCTTGCTGGATATAAGATTCTTGGCTGGAAGTTTTTCTCTTGTAATATCTTAACTATATCACACCACAGTCTTCTTGCATTCATTGTTTCTGGTGAGAAATCAGCACTTAATCTTATTGGTTATCCCTTATGTGTTATGCAATACTTTTCTCTTGCTGTTCTCAGAATTCTCTCTTTGTCTTTGACATGTGATATTCTGATTAATACGAGTCTCAGAGTTGGTCTGTTCGGATTTTTTCACATGGGAGTACATTGTGCTTCTTGGACATGGATACCTATGTCTTTCAATAGGGTTGGGAAATTTTCTACCAGTATTTCTTCAAATATTCCTTCTGCCCCTTTTCCCTTCTCTTTTCCTTCTGGGACACCCATGACATGTATGTTTCCACGTCTTTTGCTGTCATTTAGTTCCCTGAAACCTTGTTCAACTTTTTCCATTCTTTTCTTCATCTCTTCTTTTGTATGTTTCCTTTCAGAGGCCATTTCTTCAAGCTCACCAATCCTTTTTTCTGCCTCTTCACATCTGCTATTATATGATTCCAGTGTTTTTCTAATTTCATTTATTGTGCTTTTCATTCCCATAAGATCTGCTATTTTTCTATGTATGCTTTCAAATTCTTCTTTGTGCTCATCCAATGTCTTCTTAATATCCTTAATCTCTTTAGCCATCTCATTGAATTTGTTAAGGAGATTTGTTTGAACACCTATGATTAGTTGTCTCAACTCCTTTCTGTCATCTGGAGCCTTATCTTGTTCCTTTAACTGGGCTATATCTTCCTGTTTCTTGGTGCGGATTGTAATTTTTGTTGGTGTCTTGGCACCTGGCTTACAGAGTATTTACTCTGGGTGCAGATATTCTCTTTAGTTCAGGGCTTCCTGCCGTTTCGCTCTTGCTGGTTGTGCAGTAGGAGCCAAGGATATAGTTGGTACTAAGCTATGGAGGCTCAAGCTCCCCTCAAACCCCATGGATTGATGAAGCTTCTCCCAACTTTCTCCTTTGCCAGAGGTAGGGACAGAGTCACAGCTGTGTGGAATAATCCAAGCCATGCAGCCCTAGACTCTTGTTGCCCAGAGAGACTGATGAAGCTTCACATCCCTTTCTCCCCTGCCTGGGGTGGGGATGGAGCTGTAGGTGTGGGCAGCAAACTATGCAGTGCAGGTCCAAGATGACCACGGTTGCCACAATAGTCTTCCGATTATTCAGTCTGTGCCAGTCAAATGTACCTGCAGTTACCTGGGTGGGCTGGTGCAGGGCCTGCCAGTCTTCTCCCTGCCAGAGGTGGGGCTGATGCCTAGGCTGGGGCTTCAGGCTGATCTGGGTGACAGAAACTGGTTCCTACCATCACTATGATTTTCAATCAGCCCAGCTTCCCCTCATGCTGGGGGTGGTGTCAAAATGGCAGCTACCGGGAAACGGACTTTGGCCCAGTGGTTAGGGTGTCCGTCTACCACATGGGAGGTCCACGGTTCAAAGCCCGGGCCTCCTTGACCCGTGTGGAGCTGGCCCATGCGCAGTGCTGATGCGCGCAAGGAGTGCCGTGCCACGCAGGGGTGTCCCCCGTGAAGGGGAGCCCCACGCGCAAGGAGTGCACCCCGTAAGGAGAGCCGCCCAGCGCGAAAGAAAGTGCAGCCTGCCCAGGAATGGCGCCGCACACACTTCCAGTGCCGCTGACGAGAACAGAAGCGGACAAAGAAACAAGACGCAGCAAAAAGGCACAGAAAACAGACAACCAGGGGAGGGGAGGGAAATTAAATAAATAAAAATAAATCTTAAAAAAAAAAAAAAAAAAGGCAGCTACCAGGCTCTTTCTGACCTGGACAAGTTCAAACTTTAGCTGTTCTTAGGGTTATACTCTAGCCAGCCGAATCCACCCATCAGTAGCTGAAATCGGTGGCCAACCATCTCCTCCTCTCCTCTTTTTGGGAAATGGAGTTTCAAATACCAGCCACAGAATAACTCTTGGGGCAGCTTGTGCGGCCAAAGTAAGATGATCACTGGCCTCTACGGCTTGGTCAATAATTTCCCAGAGAGGTTGGCATAGGGCCCCAGCTTCCTCCCTTTCTCCCAGAGGTGGGGTTGGGGCTTAAGCTAGAGCTGCAGGCTGATCTGGGTGGAAAGAAGCCGATCCCACCAGCACTGTTGATTTTCAGTCCACCCCACTTCCCCTCATTCCAGGTGCAGAGTTAAGATGGCGGCTACTGGCCTCTTTCTGACTTGGACAAGCTCAAACATCAGCTGTTATCAGGATTATACTTTAGCCTGCTGAATTTACTCATCAATAGTTGAGGTTGGTGCCCAATCATCTCTTCCTCCCCCGTTTTTGGGAAGTGGAGCTTTCAATTCCAGCCACAGAACAGCTCCCAAGACAGTTTGTGCCTCCAGTGGAGGATGGGCACTGGCCGCCATGGTGTGGAGTGCTCTACTTATGAGCCTTCTCTGCAGATGGGCAGTCTCCTCCTTCCCTTCCTTCAAGGATGTTGCAGGATGCTCTTCTGGTCTCCTGGAGCCCCCAGACAGGTGCTTTAGCTAGCTCCAGAGAGCTCTAGGTGTTTACTAACTGCCCTGTAGCAGGAACTGACTCTAGGAGCTCCTTACTCTGCCGCCGTTTTGCTGGTTCTCCAGTGTCTACCCTTTTGTCCTACTTGAAATTTTTTAACCATTTTTTAAAAACCAGGTTTTTAGTCATATGGTTGGTGTAGCAGTTTGATATGGTTATGAATTCCAAAAATAGATATTGGATTATGTTTGTTATCTGGTCTATTACTGGGCATGATTGAGTTATGATTAGGGCTTTGATTGGGCCCTTGGCGGGTGGGGACTCACAGGTAGAAGGAATGGCAAAGGACAGAGCTGGAGCTTTTGATGCGAGGGTTCTTAATGTTGGAGTTTTGATGTTGGAGTTTGATGCTGAAGTCTTAACGCTGGAGCCCCAGGAAGTGAGCACATAGAGGAAAGAGAAGCCAGCCCCGGGAAGAAAGGAATCTTGAACCCAGAGAGAAGCAAGACCCTGGAAGAGAGGAACCCAGGAAGCCTGAACACTGGTAGACGTTGGTAGCCATCTTGCTCTAACACATGAAAATAGACTTTGGTGAGGGAAATAACTTATGCTTTATGGTCTGATAACTGTAAGCTCCTATCCCAAATAAATACCCTTTATAAAAACCAACCAATTTCTGGTATTTTGCATCAGCACCCTTTAGGCTGACTAATACAATTGGGTCATAATAACTCACCAAAAAAGGTTTCCACTATGCACACGTGGAAAAAATAATGTACCATCATGGACAGAAAGGTGTGATGCCTGAGATTTACTTCAAAATAATCCAGTGCGAGCAGGTGGGCAGGGGTAGAGATGAAACCAGATTTGCCCCGAGTTAACTGTAGGAGCTGGGAGTTCTCTGCTTTAGGATATATTTGAAAATCTCAATAGTAAAACTTCATTGAAATGGTATGTACTGAAAAGAAATTAGACCGGGGGAAACAGATCCATCTCTCAAGATTGAGGGTCTCCCTCTCCAATGACCCACCCCAGCTTATGTCCAACCACGCTGTGGATTTTGAGATTATTTTTTGAATCCCCAAAAGAGAAAGAGTATATTTGTAAACTGATCTATTCCTCTGGGTATGATACTTTGATTGCATTAAATTCAGCTGAGGGGGCTTTGATTAGATTACCTGTTAAGATTAGGCTTTTTGATTTGACTATGAAGAGGCCCTGACTCAGATGAGTCCCCAGCCCCTTGCTGAGTCTGATCTAAACAGACACTCAAGAAGTCCCACAGGGGAAAAGGTTGAGTGCCTGCTTCCCACATGGGAGATCCCAGGATTGGAGCTGATGTGGCTCGGTGATAGAGCACCAGTTTCTCACATACAAGGTCCCAGGTTCAATCCCTGTCCCAGGTACCTAAAAATAAATAAAAAGACAGAGAACTTTGTCACTTTTTATCCTGCCATGTGACAGGAAGGAGAAGGCTCAAACAGCTAAAGCCCCTGGGAGAGATGGACCATTTGCCTGATTGTTTACAGCTGGCCTGGGGAAGAGAGCGGAGACTGATCTAGGAAGCCCTTGGAGCCAAGCCCTGTGCCAGCCTGCAGCTGAGATCTGGAGGAAGCTGGGCCCGTGGATCCTCAAGAGGCAGAGGAAGCCCTGCCGGGAAGCCGAAACCCAGCAGAGACCGCCCGCCTTCGTGCTTCAACGCGGGGCAGCTGACTTTGGTGAGAAAGCACCTCCTACCTTACCGTGAGTTGGACTCTCCACAGCCTTGGGACTGTAAGCTTCTACCCCAAATAAATACCCTTTATAAAAGCCGACCGATTTCTGGTGCTTTGCATCGCACCCCTTTGGCTGACTAATACACTCCCTTCCCTGCTGTTTTTTGGCACTGACCACCTTGGAACACACTCTAAAGTGTCCTTATTAGGCCTCCCCTGGGGTCTGAGGTGCCTCCAAGTCTGGTATAACGTTTATTCAAGAGTAAAACTTTCCTTCTTTTCTACATTTGCAGAGACGATTTTGGGACTTGGCAGGAGATTTTGTGTTTAATTATTTCCCCAACACTCTGTCATGAGCCCCCTGCGGAAGGTAAGTTCCCTGTGGGCAGGAGTCCCTGTCCGATTTTGGTGGACGGTATATAAAATTACGTGTGTGGCTCACAGGGACCGAGGCGGTGTGGCGGCGAGAGCAGGGATTCTGCGGCCCGAGAGCCTGGCTCGAAGCCAGCGCTGTGGCCTCCCACCTGTGTGAGGGGCAGGGACCTCGGCTTCCTTGGGGGAACTTGAGGGACCCTAAAAGGGATGGAAACCTGTCAACGCCTGACCAGAATAGCAGCAGCGCGGCGCCGGGCGCTTTCCCGCCGGGCTCAGGAGCCTCGGCACCCGGGCCACGCAGTCCCCTCGTGGGTGGCGCCGGGCGCCGGGAGGAGCGCGGCTGGAGAGTGAGGAGGAAGGACGGGAGGGGGGTCGTGCAGGGGAGAGGCTGGCGGGCCAGGGGGGAAGCGCGGGAGGCGGGAGTCGGCGCGTAAGGAAGTGGGACCTGGCGGGGCTGGCGGGCAAGGGCGCGGGGAAGGTGGGGGACGCTGGCCAGTCCGCAGGGAGGACCCGAGCGCCGCTGGAGTGGGGACAAGTGAGAAAAGGCGACCGCCGGAGAGGAGCTGCAATCGGGGAGGCGGGGGCGAGGACTGGGGAGGCCGCGGACTCGAGGGGTGGGGAGGCCGGCGAGGGCAGTGGTGAGGGTGAGGGGGCTGGTAAGGACGGGCCGGGGGCACGGCGACTCGGGAATGGGACCTGGGAGCCCGAGAGGATGGAGTCGGTTGGCAGGGGGCAGGGGCGCGGCAGGACTGGGTCTGGGGACCGGCCGGGTCGGGGGCGCGGCTGGCAGGGCGGGGACTGGAGGAGCGAGGTGGGCGGCCAGGCTGCGGGACCCTGACGCCCGGACCCTTGCTCTCCGGCAGCCGCAGCCGCAGCCCGGCCCGCGCGGGGAACCTTGGGCGCCTCGCCTCCAAGGGCGCGCGGGACGTGGGCCGGCCGCGCCCCGAGGTGCTGCTGCGGCCGCTCAGCCCCGTGCGCCGCGCGCTGCTCCGCTGCCGGCGGGGACCGGCGCACCGCGGGGACGAGCGCACCGCGGGGGACCGCCGGGCCCTGTGGCTGCTGCTCCTGGCCCGCGCCCCGCCGCCGCCCTCCCTCCTGGCCCGCTTCTGTGAGCGCAGTCACAGCGCACGCCACCTCCTCCGCAGGCCAGGGGGTCTCGGGGCGGGGAGGCGGCAGCGGACGCGGGAGCCAGGCAGTTGCGTGCACACGGAAGGCCTGCGGAAACGGCGGGGGCAGCACGGTTGGGACGGCGGACGGCGGGCGGGGGGCAGCCTGGGAGCCGCCGGGACCCCATCGCAGACCCGCCTCCTGACCCCCTTAGGGCGCTGCCCCCGCTTCCCAGGACCAGGGCCGGCGCGAGGAGGAGCTACTGCTCCTCATCGCCTTCCTCCCGCCTTCCTAGCTGGGGCCGCAAGAAGGCAATCTTGGCCTTGGAGGAGGGTCTGTGACCGGAACTGCTGGAGAGCAGCAAGGGGAGATCTGCGTCTCTGACTGGTGAGTGTGAGGAAAGAAAAGGGCTCTTTGCTCCGCCCTTTGCACGGGTGACTTGATTTAGGCCTCCCAGCCACCTCTTGCAGATAAAGACACTGACAGTCTTTGGGGGGTGACCCGACTTAACCACCATCCCACCGCGAGGATTAGCAAAGGGCACGCCCTGAGCCGCTCCTCAGCTGGAAAGGGGCTGGGCTGGAAGATGGCGAGTTGGTTCCAATACAGAGAGAGGCCTGGGCCCAGCTCAGTCTTGTCTGAAGGAGAAGGCTGATTGCCTTGAGCACACAGCAAGCGCTTCTTTTGAACTTCGCTCTGAAGCAAAGGAAGGTCTATTTCAAGCCCTCAGATCTTCCAGAGCGTCACAGGAAATGGAGGTGGGGCAGGGGACACAGCCAGGGCCTGGCAGAACCTGGCAGTAGGCTCAGACTTATCTGATTCCAGAGCCGTGCTCCGTAGCAATGGTCTTCAAACTGCGGTTCACAAGGACTTTCCAAGGGCTACACAACCCCCACAGTTCTAAGGAGTCAAAATCCAGATCCTGTGTGGCTGTGTGTTTCATATTCTGGAATTGATCTGCCACAGACCACATCTGCGGTGGATGCTTCTGGAGGTTCTCCTTTCCCAATTCCTCCCTCACAGCCCCCATTTTATGAGTAAAAAAGTGCCCCTTATCCATCTGGAACTTTTTGAGGGTATGTGGTCCCCAGGCGTGAGGACCACTGAAGAGCCAGGCAACTTCATTTCTCCCCTCAACAACTGCATTTCTGATCAAGGCACCATCACCTCCCCCAACTCATCTCATTAAGAGATGTATTTCCAAGAAAATTTTGTTTTTAATGTAATCATTTATCAAACTATGCTACATATTTGTGTTGTTTTGATCAGTGGTGTACCATTTCATTGCAATAACCAGTGGTTCTCAAATTTTCCTGCACGTCACCCAGGGAGCGTCTTAAATCTGATACCCAGGTGACACACCATGCCAATTAAGTCAGGATGTCCGGGCCGCAATATCTGCAGAAGTTTGCAGTCAATTACAAAGTTAGATGGCACCGTCTCCGAAGGGCTCCCCAGAATCACCCTCAGGGTTGATACTTAACCAGAAGGACTCACAGAACTCACTGAAAACTGTTATATTCACACTCGCAGTTTATTACAGAGAAAGAACAGAGATTCAAATCAGCCAAGTCAAGAAGCTCCTAGGGCAGAGTCCAGGAGGACCGAAGGCACAGTGATTCCATCAGTGCAGGGTCCTCTCCCGGATGTTCAAGGAAAAGCCAAGTAACGTTTCAAAGAAAGACTTTATTGCTGAGCGCAAAGCAAGGAGAACAGAAGGCCTGCTGGCCATAAATCTGTCTCCCCAAACTGGAGGAACTTAGTGTTTTATAGCATGCAAACAAAAGCAGGCGGCCTCAGGCTGATAACGAGGTTTGAGCTCATCTAATTGCCCAACCTGCGCAGAGTGATTACATGCTTAGTGTACTTGGTTTTAAAGTTTAGGCTACTGTGCGTGCCAGGAGGGCCAACTCTGATTAGAAATGCTTTGGTTTAGCAAGATCACTTAGGAATGTGGGCTGGTCAGTTCTGGGCTGACTTTTTTTTTTTTAGGAGGTATCTGGGAATGAACCCAGGACTTCATACATGGGAAGCAGGCGCTCAACCACTCGAGCTACATTGGCTCCTCCTGACTCATCTTAATCAACAAGGGGGCTACATGCAAGGGCACCCGACTGCAGTGTTGTGAAATCAGATGATGCGGTATCAGTGTTGCACAATCAGATGATGCGGTATCAGTGTTGCGAAATCAGATGATGCGGTACAGGCAGTAATAGTAACACGTTGTCCCCTTACTGTCTAGTCACCGGTTAAAGTCATGCAGTTTCAAAACATAGCCTCAGAATTAAAGAAACAGGGCCTCTGGGTGGCAGTCCCATGATTTACAACAGTTACAAAGAGCTGCTTCTGGCTACTGCAGAAGGCTAACCTGCATCAAGGCTATGTTTCAGTAAGTTGTCACAGTCACCGCTACTTTCTTTTGGCTACACTGCGAAATATCACGTTAGCAGTTGCTTAAAATACAATTCAGTGAGTTAAAACACATTTGCTACTTTTGTCTGGTTACAAGAGCTTCCAGTGTTTTCTCCCAGTGGGGTCCAGATGTGGGATCAGGACATGTTACTGTCTTGGCATCACTGTTTGTCAGTACACATGGAGTATTAAAAATGCAGGCTTTGAGGTCCAGATTTTTTATGTGGCTTCATCTTGTAGGCATGATTGACTGATTGCCCAGGTGATTACTCTCACCCTCCAGGTCAACTGGTAACACATGACCCAAAGCCCCTACCCTAAATCACATTGGTAGTCTACCAAGCCAGTCACATCCATTATGACTCAAGTGCCCTCGGGCAAGCAAAAACATTCCTCTCAGAAGGCAGAACATTCCGGGAGTCCGGAGAGTATGTGCCAGAAGCTGAGGGCAAAGGCCAGCGCTCTTCTTTGTACAAGGCCAGTCCTTTACTACACATTAGCTTGTAAACATTCCCAAAGGGATTCCAGTCTGCAGCAAATCTGGGAATCACTAGTAGGTAGTGATCATTCAATCCCAAAGAAAACAATGTTAACAGAGCTTTATGGTCACAGGAAAAAATCTTCAATTTCAATTTAAATATTTTTTTTTGCATTTGTTGGTACAGAGTTGTGCAAACGGGTAATCCATGAAAGTCTTTTAAACATAAAAGTATATTAATATTACATCAGGACAAAATTTTGTGGGAGAGGGGAGTGGCTGTAGCTCAAGTGGTTGCACCCCTGCTTCCCATGTATAAAGTCCTGGGTTCAATCCCTGATTCCCTCTTATTTAAAAAAAGAGAAAAAAATTTGTGGGAGAACTGGAAGGGAAATTTAGTTCTAAGGAGAAGGGGGAATGATGTAAAGTTTCTAAAGGAGATACTTGTTTATATATTTTGACAGTCCATTTAAGTTTTTAATTTTTAACTTCTAACATCAAAAGTGCACGTATGTTAGGCAGTGGTCATTCAGCGAATTATCATGGTGAACGTATCCGTGCAGTCAGGAACAGAACGCTGCTGGCCACACCCACTCCCAGCATCCCTCAGGCCCCTTTCCCATCACCACCCCACCCAAGGGTAAGCGGCATCCTGATTTCTAATACCATAGATGGTTTTTCCCATAAATTTGAATTTATATAGGTAGAACAATACAGTATATTTTTTAATCTGGCTTCTTTTACTCAATAATCATGTTTGTAGATTCATTCATAAATTTATGTAGCTGTAGTTAATTTTCATTGCTGTAAAGTATTCTCTTATGTGAGCATACCATAATGTATCCATTTACCATTGATGGGCATTTTGGGCATTTATTTTTAAATGTTGCTGGGTATCACCTCATCATTTTTTTCAGATTGCCCTGGATCCCTTTTAAATGACTGAAATGTAAATCATATTTTAAAACATCCATCCTACACACATTGGAAATTACATCCTTTGCACCCATATAAACCCAGAATGAGAAATTTTCATTGTCGCCTCAGTAACGTGGGAGGAAGCCACGTGGCAGCACTGCTGTTGGGCAGTGCTTCTTGAGCAAAGGTGCATGTAAACTAGCTGGGGACCAGGTTTACGGGCAGATTCTGATTCCCTGGGGATGTGGCCCAGCTCCCAGGTGACACTGATGAACCTGGTCCCAGGACCCTCTGGAGTGGCAAGTGTGGATGTGCAAGGGTAGAGCATCCAGGTGGAGTGGGGTGGCTGGCCCAGCCTTCAAGGCTCTCCTCTTCCCACAGGTACGAAGCCCGACATGCCCCTGGCTGCACGTACCGACTCCTTGTCCAACCTACAGATGGGAGCCAGGCCATCCGGGATGAATTCTCTTCTGACCCCGATGCCATCCCTCAGTGGAGCAACACCTTCTGCTTTCAGGTGCGTCTCTGGCAGGGGAGTTGGGGAGAGGACAGTGGAGGCCTGTCTGGACTCTCTGTTGCTGCCCAACTAATCACTCCGAAACATGGCTTCAAATCAGCAGCAGTCAGTTTATGACCTCTCGTGGCTTTCTGAGTCAGAAATTTGAGAAAGGGCTCAGCCGGGCGGTTCTGACGCCGGGCTCTCATGTCGTTGCATCTGGATGCTGGCCGGAGCCAAGGCAGCCGGTGGCTCCGAGGAACCTCAGGGCTTCTCCACAGCATCTCTCTGCCTGGGCTAGTTGGGGCTTCCTCACAACATGGCGCCTTCAGGGCTGTTTCTCAGACTGTTTCTCAGGGCTCTACCGTGAGGTGACTAGATACCCAAGCAGAGGCGGCATTGCCTTTTCTGACTTACCTTTGGATGTCACTTGGTGAAATTCATACATCACTTCCTCCATACTCTGGGTTACTAGCAACCTACCCAGGCACAAGGGGAAGGGAATTAGACTCTGCCTCTTGATGAGAGAGTGGAAGGTTCTAGAAGGGCATCGTGTGGAATGGGAGGTGTTGTTGCAGCCATCTTTGGAAATTGCCCTCTTCCAGGAGGCCTAATCCTCAGCCTTTGAGGGGAAGGCTGGGGCAGAACAGGGCTGACCCTTTCCTCTCCCCACAGGTCACCCACCTGTTCTCCAGCATCAGGATGGGCGTCTGCTTTGTGTCTTTCGAGCACTGGGGCCAGGATGCACAGTACTGGGCTGGCCAATGTGGAGCCCGCGTGGTCAACTCTGTGATCGGGCATGACCGTCTGTCCTGGTGGAGGGCTGTCCTTGCAAAACAGCCTGATGGTGCCTTCCAGGGACCATTGGCCAGAGCCCTTCCTTAACCAAGAACTTGCATCTCCCTGGGGTCCTGGGAATTCCTGGGATCCGTCAAGGGTCCTGCCTGGTCTCCAGGGTCTGAAAACTGCTAGAAGATGTTTCTTCTATCAGGTCCATCTACTGCTGCTGTGTTAGGGTGGCCTGGCCACTCCGGGGAGACCCACAGGTGAGCACAGGGGAATGGGGGTGCCAGGGGGCTCCTCGCCCTCCTGCCCCCACCTCAGAGGCAGTCTGATTCAGCCCCAAGCCCCTCTGCCCCTCCACTGGCCCCTGAGCGCCTTCTGTTTCTGCTTCAGGGGCTTTGTTTTATGGACCTTGCAAGGAAGCCCTCCTTCTCCTGCCTAAACTAGAACCTCATCCTTACAAGGCTCCTCGAAGGCCAGCCACCTCAGGGGCTGAACGTAAAACCTCTTGAGGCTTCCAGCTGCAGGGCGGGGACCAGGTCTGGTGGCTGAAAGTCAGCTAGCTCAAAGAGTGTTTGGAGGTAGAAGATTCTACCCATGCTGACTTCTCCGGAAAAAACGAGGTGGTCCCCTGAGCCTACCTCTGATCTTCAAGGACCCCTGTAATTGTTGAGTATTTTAAAATATTTTATTTTCCATTTTGAAAATTTCTGTCCAACATTGAGAGAATAATATATCAGCTATAGTAAGTGCCAATTATACATAATAAATTTATTATCCTGCCAAAATTACTTCAGACTTTTTTTTTTAAAGACTATTGGTTCAGGGTAAAAAGTAGCCCCAGCTGAAGAAGGAAAATGCTAGAAGAAAACACTAGCTACTACTTGTAGAAGGAAAGGAAGAATTAGAATCTCATTTCCCAAGCCCTAATAAAACTGTGGGCTCTGGCAAAAATCATCCATGTTAAAGGCATGAAGTAGACAGTGGGCGGGGAATGGGATGGGGGTACAGTGTCAACGCAACCCCCCTCCATGACTTTCTAGTGAGGGTGAAATGGAACCATAGTTGTCAGGAGCAGGCTGTCCCCACCCGGGGTGGGGCTAATCAGATGTTCTAGGTCTACTGATGTCATGCAAAGGAGGCTGCAGCCCGGGCCTTGCCTCCTCCTCTACACTGTCCTGACTTAAATGGCTCAGGCCTTTGGCCATCCAGGAAGTGGGGACACAGGGAGAGACCACAGACTGTCCCAGGGAAGCCACCCGGCATGCCCAGAAGGTAGGATGTTCTGCCAGTGGCATAAAAGGGGGTGGGACGTGACCGGTTAAACAGGTTAAGGGCCATGGCCAGATAATGGTGTGTGGTCCTGGAGTAGATACTGGTTTGGACAGTTCAGCTCTAGAAGACATTTTTGGATCGCTTGGGAGAATTTGAATATGAAGAATATAAGATTAAAAATTTACAGGAATGTGTGGGAGTACTATATATTGTATATATGAATTACTGTGATCTAGGGCTCTTGTGAAGAGAAGCTCAATAATTAGGAAAAAAGAAAAGAAAAAGATAGGATGTAGGATTTTTCCAAATCAATACGTATTCTATATCTAACCTTTAAACCCATTGCTATATTCCATTTTACTAGTAAGGGATCCTGACATTATATTGGGCTTCACTTTTCAGGAAGTTTTGGATCACAGAGTGGTTCAACAATGGCAGTGGAGGAATACTGGTATGGGATGTTATGGACAGGCGATATATGGTTGACAGGGAGTTATACAGGGCATATATCCAGGGTGCATGGTAATGTTTGGATATACTCATAGTGGCAACAATTAAAAACAACAGCTGGGGGGGTATTGGGTTCCTGGCCGGGGGTGCTCTGTCGTGGTCCCTAGGGGAGCAGTGGCAGTCCCCCAGGTGCAACGGTAAGGACCAGGAAGGAATGAGGGTCCAACAGTGAGCCCCTGATACTAATGACTATGCTTGTGAGCCTATACGCCTGAAATAAGAACAAGGCCTAGAGCAGCACTGTGCCTAGGAGTTTCCTCCTGACAGCCTTCATGTTACTCAAATGTGGCCAGTCTCGAAGCCAAACTCAGCATGTAAATGCAATGCCTTCCCCCCAGCGTGGGACATGACACCTGGGGATGAGCCTCCCTGGCACCGAGGGAGCACTACCAAGTACCAGCTGATGATGCAACTAGAAAATGACCTTGAATTAAAGGTTCAACGTGGACCAGAAGAATATCCCTGTCTACATATAATAACAGGAGTTTAAAATGCTGTTTGACCTAATGTAAGGGGGAAATGGAAAGGAGAAATGAGTTTATATGGCTATGAGTCTCTAAAAAAGAGTCTGGAGGATGTCAGAAGGATTGCCCTTATGCACACCTGAGCAGAGTCTCAGAGACAGATAAAGTAGATACAATCCCAGGTATTGGTTCTTTTGAGGGCTGAAGAGACCCACAGGTTCTATGGTCATGGCAGATGCGGTTCACTGCCATGTCAGTTGGCCCTTCTTTGGAGCTGGTGTTTCTGCGTGATGGAGCTGGACACAGATGGGATCTCTTTTCACAAGCCTTTCATGCTACTTTACTGGAATTGTAGTTGGTTCTGGGGTTTAAGATATATCTAGGGGATTTGAATCTCTGGACTGACAATATGATAGCCAGGCCCTGAGCCTCAACAGACTTCAACTCCTACACTCTGATTTATTGGACTTACCCCACTCAGCTAACACGGAGTTGAAGAATGTCAACCACCACACCATGGAGCCTAGAGTGCCTACAACTGAAAGTAGGAGGATTGCATCCAGTATCCATGTGGAATCTAAGCCTCCTCTTGACATAGATGTGCAATGGACACAACCAATCCAAGGTCCACAGAGAAAATGTGGCATTAGTGTAGGAAAAGTGGCCATGGTGGCTACTGGGTGCGGGAAATGGGAGGAAGAGATGAGATGTGGAGGCATTTTCGGGACTTGGAGTTGTCCTGGGTGGTGCTTAAGGGACAATTACTGGACATTGTAGATCCTCCCAGGGCCCACTGGATGGAACATGGGAGAGTATGGGCTGTGATGTAGACCATTGACCATGAGGTGCAGCGATGCCCAGAGATATACTTACCAAATGCAATGAATGTGTCATGATGATGGGAGAGAGTGTTGCTGTGGGGGGAGTGGTGGGGTGGGGGCGGTGGGGTTGAATGGGACCTCATATTTTTTGAATGTAAAATTTTTTAAAAATGAATTAAAAAATTTAAAAAAAAATTTACAGGAATGGAAAGATGGAAATCATTGCCTTAAAAAAAAAGCCATTTGTAATAGTTAAACATGGGATAATAGTAAAACCTGGGATTGTATAATACATTGAATCCTATTGGGGATGAGGATTGTGGTTAATAATACAAATATAAGAATATGCTTTCAGGATCTGTAACAAAAATATGTCACTAATGCAAGGTGTTAATAGTAGGTGATGTCTTAATTTGCTAAAGGCTGCCAGTACCAGCAATGGGTTGGCTTTTATAATGGGAACTTATTAGGTTAAAAACTTACAGTGCTGAGGCTGTGAAAATGTCCAAATCAAGGCATCATCAGAGATGCTGTCTCAGCAAGGGTCAGTTGCTGGCAATTCTGGACTCCTACCACATGGCAAGGCAAATTGTGGCTGGTCTCAGCTTTCTCCTCCAGGCTCACTGTCTCTCTGAGCTCAGCTGTGGTGATCATTCTCATGGCTCATCTCTCCCTTCTCCGGGCCATGTTTCTTCAGCTTTTGGCTAAAGTAGCTTCTGCTCAGCCTCTGGGTTCTTCTCTGTCTCTGCTGCTTCTGTATCTTTGCCTTTAGTTCTCCATTTAGAAAAGACTCTAGTAAGAGGATTAGACCCACTCTTGGTCCTTCTATCTACTCAAAGGCCCTTAACTGAAGCGATCTAATCAAAGTGATCTAATCAAAAGCTACCAACCTTAACTGAATCTAACCAAAAGTCCCACATACAATAGGTTTACATGCACAGGAATGGGTTTGTTTAAGAATATAATTTTCTTAAGACTCAAACCAGCACAGTTAGTATATGGGGAAATTTCACCTAAAGCAAAATATGAACTATAGTTAGAAATGTTTTAGCATTCTTACATCAATAGTAACAAAGGTATCAAAGTAACAAAGGTGAGAATGTTGTACTTTTTTATTCTTAGAAAAATGTTATATTGTCACAGAAATAACCAAATATCCTTGACAGTTACACTGTTTTACTCTGAGGCATCTCTGAAAGTACATGCAGCCAGCTGCATGTCAAAGCTTCATCTTCAGGAAAAAGAAAAAGAAGAACTTTACATGAGAAGTAAGGGAAGTACATAAATTATATTCTACTTGTCAATTAATATAACCCTGGTAAGAAGGTAAAGGTAGGACACAGGTATCTCAAAAGACAGGCCCTTTTGAACATCATGACTGTCATATAGCTACATACTTCTATGAGATATAAATATGTCCTTGTTTCCATAGTAGCTAACAAAATATTAAACTTTCCTCTGGGGGAAGTCCTGCTACTTTCTCAAATAAGATGGTCAAACGCTTTGAAATATATAAGACTAACCTAGTAAAAGAAACTAGGCTAATAAACCAAGCCCTTGGGAAGCAGATGTGGCTCAACTGATAGAGCATCCGCCTACCAGATAAGAGGTTTAGTACCCAGGGCCTCCTGGCCCGTGTGGTGAGCTGGCCCATGCGCAGTGCTGCCACGTGCAAGGAGTGCCGTGCCACACAGGAGTGTCCCCCATGTAGGGGGGGTGCCCCAAGTGCAAGGAGTGCACCCGCAAGGAGAGCCACCCTGCATGATAAAAACGCAGCTTGCCCAGGAGAGGCACCACACACACGGAGAGCTGATGCAGCAAGATGATGCAACAAAAAGAGGCACAGATTCCCAGTGCCACCTGACAAGAGCACATAGCGAATGGATACAGAAAGCAGACAATGGTGGGTGTAGCGGTTTGATATAATTGATGAATTCCAAAAAGAAATACTGGATTATGCCTGTAATCTGATCTGTACCTGGGCATGACTGAGTTATGATTAGGGCATTGAGTCCCTACCCCTTGGTGGGTGGGGACCCACGGATAAAAGGCAGGGTGAAGAACAGAGCTGAGGGTTTCTGATGCTGGAGTTTTGATGTTGGAGTTTGATGCTGAAGACTCAAACTGGAGCCCTGGGAAGTCAGCACGCAGAGGAAAGAGAAGCCAGCCCAGGAAGGAAGGAACCTTGAAGCCAGAGAAAAGCAAGCCCCAGGAACGTAGGAACCCGGGAAGCCTGAGCCCTCGCAGACGTCGGCAGCCTTCTTGCTCCAATAGGCTTTGGTGAGGGAAGTAACTTGTGCCTTATGGCCTGGTGTCTGTAAGCTCCTACCCCAAATAAATGCCCTTTATAGAAACCAACCAGTTCCTGGCATTTTGCATGGGCACCCTGGGGCTGACTGATGCCCCCACTGGCCCGCCTTAGGAGTCGGTGCTTCCTGTCACCAGGCGTGTAGCCCTGCAGCCCAGAGGCCGAGGTGCCCACGGGGGTCTTTCCGTCTGGCCTGCAGGGGGAACACCACGGAACCCTCTCCGCGCCCTCTGCCGGCCTCGCGGTCGCGTGTCCTTCCCGCCAGGAGAGCGCGGCACTCGGCGGGGTGCTGGGCCTGGGCGTGGGAGGAGGGGGGCTTCCGCTACACGGTGGCCCTTTCCAGTTACCCCCCGACCAGTTTCAACAAAAAGCGAGCAGACCAAGGGCACAGGCTGAGGTCGTGGCAGCGGAGGCTCAGGCCGCTCAGGGGTAAGAGCTGGCTCCCCCGTCAGGCCCGTCGCCTGGAGCAGGTGCTCGTCGCGGTGGAGGGACTCCAGAGAGCGTGGTGGCGGCGGGCGAGGAGCATCGGTTACGCTTCTGCGACAGCTGCAGAAGAGGGAGTGTGGACGGGCCTCCTACCCCTTCTCTGGTGAGTTCCCCCTGGAAAGAACCAACCAGGATCCTGAAAAGGCTGCTCCTAGATGGGATGAGTGGGCCGAGTAGCCGGTGAGTAGAGCGACCCTGGCGGGTGGGCTGTAGCAGGTGAGTAGAGCGACCCAGGCGGGTGGGCCGTAGCGGGTGAGTAGAGCGACCCAGGCGGGTGGGCCGTAGCGGGTGAGTAGAGCGACCCAGGCGGGTGGGCCGTAGCGGGTGAGTAGAGTGACCCAGGCGGGTGGGCCGTAGCGGGTGAGTAGAGTGACCCAGGTGGGTGGGCCGTAGCGGGTGAGTAGAGTGACCCAGGTGGGTGGGCCGTAGCGGGTGAGTAGAGTGACCCAGGCGGGTGGGCCGTAGCGGGTGAGTAGAGTGACCCAGGCGGGTGGGCCGTAGCGGGTGAGTAGAGTGACCCAGGCGGGTGGGCCGTAGCGGGTGAGTAGAGTGACCCAGGCGGGTGGGCCGTAGCGGGTGAGTAGAGTGACCCAGGCGGGTGGGCTGTAGCGGGTGAGTAGAGTGACCCAGGTGGGTGGGCCGTAGCGGGTGAGTAGAGTGACCCAGGTGGGTGGGCCGTAGCGGGTGAGTAGAGTGACCCAGGTGGGTGGGCCGTAGCGGGTGAGTAGAGTGACGCAGGCGGGTGGGCTGTAGTGGGTCTGGGGCCATCGGAGCAGAGCTGCTGACAGCTCACAGCCGGGTCTCTCCACGGGAATTTTCCTCATCCGCACGAATCTGCCCAAGGTTCTATCCCAATCCCAGAGGTAAACCCAAACCCGATAACTGACTGACGTGGAGATACAGAGGCCCGACGTGCTCGTGTCAAGTCGGGACGGTTCTCAAGGGCCCGTCAGCGCCAAGCTCCCTCTAGGCTCAGGTGAGACTGGGGTTCCTGTGAGTCAGCGTCTCCCGCCTATTCCAGCCTTGCAGGCCCAGCTCCCGGGAGCCCCTGTAAACCCTCTGCTTGGAAGTTCCTGTCTTAGCCTTGGTGGGTGGGGACTCATGGATAAAAGGCAGGGCGAAGAACGGAGTTAGGGATTCCCGGTGCCGCACAGCAAATGGACACAGAGAGCAGACAACCGGGCTGAGGGGAAAGGGGAGAGAAATTTTTAAAAATTTTTAAAAAGTGTTAATCAGCGATGCATTTGGAGAAAGGCTGATCAAAGAGGGAAAATATTAAAGAAAATCGTTTTTCATGGCTAAGAGATTTCAAAGTGAGTCAGGAGGTCATTCCAGAAGTTATGCTTATGCAGTTCTCAGCTGGATTTCCCAAACTGCCAAGGTAAACAAAACTTCAAACGAAAGTGCTCCTAAAGATATATGATAATTTATTTCCTCAGTGTAACAGAATGAGATTCATAATTTCCCTACACATAATTCTTCTACCTCTTATATTTGAACCTACAATTTGCACTATACCTGTTAAATGTATGTCCCAGAGACTTAAATCTTGGGTCTGTTCACAAACTGTTAAGCCCTGAATCTCAGCAGAGTTGTGGCCAATACCTACCCTCCAGTTCATCAGACTCACCCAGGACAACTAACGAAATGAGGATGATGGACACCCCCATCCCAAAAAACGAAGAGTATCCACAACTACAAGCAAAACAGGTCCTTCCATCTGCCCCATAAGAGCTACCCCCTCTCAATCTGAAGCGGAGTGGGCATCATCATCCCCAAATCTTCAAAACTGAGGACTGAACACACATAAGGGGAAATACAACCATGGACCAAAGCACACTTATTATTATTGTTGTAACAAGAACTGGTAACAATGATGTGAAGATAGTGGTTACCGCAGGTTCTGTGGGGCGGGGGAAGAAAGAACAGCTGGGACATGGGGCATTTTTATATTGAAATTGTTCTGCATGATATTGCAATGACAGATACAGGCCATTATTCGTTTGTCAAAACCTATAAAATTGTACAGTCAAAAGTATAAACTATAGACCTTGGTATGTAGCAATGCTTCAGTATTTTTGTTCATCAAGTGTAACAAATATTCCACAATGATGTAAGATGGTTAATCCTAATAGGGGAAAATGTGGGAGGGGGAAGGAGTGGGGTATATGGGAATCTCCTATACTTTAATGGAACTTTTATGCTAGCTAAAACTTCTCTATAATAACTATAAATAAAGCTATTACGGGGGGAGTGCCCCTGAGGGTCCTAGGGATGTCCGGACATCATAGGCAAGCCTCGTGGCCACGTGAAATCAACACCCCTCAGGCTCTGTCTGGGAATAATGAAAAGCTATTTCACCAATACAGCATAGTTATGCTCATTTGTAAATCCCCTAATCATGATTCATCTATTTCTTTTATTGAGCCACTAATTTTCAGTTTACCTGTTAAGTGTAATCTCAGAGACTTAAATCTTCGGATTGTTCCTATGCAGTGGAGCCCGAAGCCCAGCAGAGAGGCGGCCCTCCTCCTCCTCCTCTCCTCTCCTCTCAGGTTCTTTGGGCCTGCCTTGCCAACTAACAAACGATGATGATGGACCAGCCCCCACCCAAAAGGAAGGAGGAGCTTCAGCTGCAAGCAAAACAAGCCCCTTCCTCTGCCCCATCATATCTCTGTCCCTTCTCAGCCTGAGGCAGAATGGACATCATCCCAAATCCCTCAAGACCGAGGAAGGAACCAGAATAAGGAGGGAGTGGAACCAATGACCAAAGCAGATTTACTGTTACTGTAGATGTTGTGTTAACTAACTGACAGTATTGACATAAAAATAATTTAAATTTTTTTTTTAATTTTCAGGAATGGAAAGATGGAGATCATTGCCTGAAAAAAAAAAAAGTAATTTGCAATGGTTTGTTGCAAAATAACTTCATTTTGGTATATATACTTCCAGAAGAATTTGAATTAAGATGTTACAGGGGAAGCAGATTTGGCTCAATGGATAGAGCGTCTGCCTACCACATGGGAGGTCCAAGGTTCAAACCCAGGGCCTCCTTGACCCGTGTGGAGCTGGCCCACGTGCAGTGCTAATGTGTGCAAGGAGTGCCCTGCCATGCAGGGGTGTCCCCCGTGTAGGGGAGCCCCACGTGCAAGGAGTGCCCCAGTAAGGAGATCCACCCAGTGCAAAAAAAGTGCAGCCTGCCCAGGAGTGGTGCTGCACACACGGAGAGCTGACGCAGCAAGATGATACAACAAAAAAGAGACACCGATTCCCGGTGCCGCTAACAGGAATATAAGTGGACACAGAAGAACACACAGCGAATGGACACAGAGAGCAGACAACTGGGGGGGTGGGGAAGGGAAGAGAAAGAAATAAATAAGAAAATAATACATTGAGCTACTGTTTAAAAAAAAAAGATGTTACAGGCGTTATTGCAATGGTGATCACTGGGTGATGGGAATAAGGTAGTAGTGAGTGTGTGTATAGAAAGACAATATTACAGACAAATCAAAAGCATCCTCCATACACTAGTCTGCCAAGGGGATGCTGATACAAAGTACCAGAAAGCTTTTGGCTTCTTTAATGAGGATTTATTTGCAGGTAGAAGCTTACAATTCCAAGACCAAATCAAGGCATCAGCAGAGGTGCTTTCTCACCAGTCAGCAGCCATTGTGTTGAAGCAAGATGGCCACCGTTGCTGGGAGGTTTCAACCTTCCCCTCGGGGCTTCCTCTCTCAGGCTCAGCTACTCTGCTTTTTTCCCAATTTCAGCTGCAAGTTGGCATAGGGCTTGGCTCTTAGGGCTTCCTCTCTCTCCTGGCATAGGGCTTGTTTCTTTCTGGGCCTTCTATATCAGTCTTGGCTGTTCTGCTCTCTTCCCGATTTCAGCTGTAAGTTATCAGGCAAAATGGCTCTTCTCTCCGCAGGGTCTCAGCAGTTTGAGCTTTCTCCTTTCTGTCATATGGCAGGATTAAAAATGGACAGAGCAGGGAGCCGGTGTGGCTCAGTTGAGTGCCTGTTTCCCATGTATGAGGTCCTGGGTCCAATCCCTGATGCCCCTAAATAGTAAATCATAATAATAATGTCAGTGCTCTCTTTTCCTGTGTGTCTTTGTGTCTGTTTATATCAGACCCAGCAAGGGGAGGCAACTCAACCTGGAGTCACACCTTACTGACCGTACATGAATTTAAAAAGCCCTAAAAAGCCCTAAAAGCAATCTTAAGAGGTAATCTAATTAAAGTCCCCTCAGTGAATTTAATGCAGTCAAAGGGTATCACACCCAGAGGAATATATTAATTTGCAAATATAATCTTTCTCTTTTTGGGATTCATAATCTCAAACTGCCAAATTTTCGATACAATTTTCCTCCCCTTCCAGAAATAACCATATCTAGGAGGCATCTTTGCTGACAGAGATTTTTGTTTTTGTTGTTTTATTATGGAGAATTCTAAATATATACAAAAGCAGAGAGAAGAGCATAACTTCAATTTATCCATTACCCAGTTTCAATAATTATTAACTTTTTTTTTAAGATTTATTTATTTATTTATTTCTCTCCCCTTCCCCCGCCCCTCCCTGGTTGTCTGTTCTCTGTGTCTATTTGCTGCATCTTCTTTGTCCTCTTCTGTTGTCAGCGGCACGGGAATCTGTGTTTCTTTTTGTTGTTGTTGCATCATCTTGCTGTGTCGGCTCTCTGTGTGTGCAGCACCATTCCCATTCCTGGGACGCCCTAACCACTGGGCCAAGTCCGCTGCCAATTATTGGCTTTTGACCAGTCCTCCATCTGTTTCCCCCATTCATTTTCCCTTCTATAATTTTTAAAATATATTTTTATTTTTAAACAATCTCAAACTTACAGAAAAGTACCAGGTATGGTATAAAGAGCTTATTCTTTCCTGAACTATTTAAGAGTCCCCTCATGGGAAACGGACTTGGCCCAGGGGTTGGGTGTCCGTCTACCATATGGGAGGTCCGCGGCTCAAATCCCAGGCCTCCTTGACCCGCATGGAGCTGGCCCATGCGCAGTGCTGATGCGCGCAAGGAATGCTGTGCCACGCAGGGGTGTCCCCCGCGTAGGGGAGTCCCATGCGCAAGGAGTGCACCCCGTAAGGAGAGCCTCCCAGCACTAAAGAAAGTGCAACCTGCCCAGGAATGGCGCTGCACACATGGAGAGCTGACACAGCAAGATGACACAACAAAAAGAGACACAGATTCCCGTGCCGCTGACAACAACAGAAGCAGACAAAGAAACAAGACACAGCAAATAGACACAGAGAACAGACAACGGCGGGGGGGGGGGGGGAGAGAAATAAATAAATCTTTAAAAAAAAAAAAAGAGTCCCCTCAGGATCCCTGCAAAATGCAGTAATGTGTATTTTCTACTAACAAGGATGTTCTCCTGCATAACTACAATACAACCATCACAATTAAGAGGTTCATGTGGCTTCAACAACTACATGTGCAGAACAGGGTTACCATCGCAGGCTGAGACTGCTGGCCTTAGAGGGGCCTGCCTGCACAGTTGGTCCTTGGCTGGCTGCTGGGAACTTGGATCTGGGGAGTGTTCCCACCCTTTCCTAACTCCTAAGTGTGGCTCACCCCGTCTAGACTGTTGTGCAAATAAGGTGGTTTAGACTGAACACCTGCTGTCCTTCTGAGAGTCTGGAATTCTGGTACCTGATAGGCAGAGGATGCCAACGTGACCAGCCCCCAAGGGAAACCGTGATCAGAGTCCTAATGGACTTCCCTGGGTGGAAACATCACACTCACGTTGCTGCCTTTTCCTCGCTGGGGAAGAGTGTGTTCAACTGCGGTTCATGGGAGAGAGAGAGCTCAGAAGGAGCACATGGATTTCCTTCACACCAGCCCACGCCTTTTCCCCTTAGGAGCCCACTGTGGATCCTTACTCTAACCCTGTTAGAAAGAAAGCTGCACCTGTAAAGAAACAAAAGCTCACCCGATTGTGGAGGAGAAAAGAATTTTATTAACAATCTTGCAAGAACGGGTGCACGACCTGGATAAAATGGCCGGCGCACCAAACAGCAAGAAACACTGACATTTATACCCTAAACCTAACACGCAGGTCCCTCCCCTGTTCCCCATTGATTGGGTACTTTCACGGGTTACAGCCTATCTGAATGGTCTAAGTACACGGTTCCCGTTCTCAGTTGCTGCTCCCACGTGCTCTGCTCTCCCGCGGGCTCGAGTGAGCTTGGCACCGCTTTCACTCCTGGAGAGCTTTTCAAATTTGGCGCTGCTTTCACTGTTGGCCCCCCTCATTTTGGTGCCACTTTTCAAATTCCTGGCTCACAAAGCCGCTAGAACCCCTTTCCCTCCCTCCAATGGCAGAGCAGGCTCCGGCTTCCCCTTTGTGAAAACTAAACTTAACCCTTTCCTACACCCCCCCACACCCACACATCCACACAGACACAGTGGTGGCAGCAGCGGGATTCACGAGACCCTGACTCATTGATATGCGGCTACAGCATTCTATGAGAAAGAGAGAGAGAGGTGAGAGATGAAAAAACCTGCGTGGCCCTCGAGTTACCTATGCCTGGAAACCAGCTGAGCTGTGGTCTGTTGAAAAAGGTCAAAGTTACCTATGGAATTTGAAGTAACAGATCCAACCCCAGAGGGTTGGCTCACCGAATCCCCTGGCTGTTTTGGACCAATGCTGGCTAAAGTGAGGATGAATCTCCAGGGTGATATCTTAGATTTGATTCCTCTTTCCCCAAGGCAGGAGCCAAAAGTCTGGAAGATGTGGCTTTGGGTGAACCAAAAAAATGTAACGTAGGGAGTTTGTTTTGCTCTCTCCTCCAAGTGGGAAGGAAAAAGTTTAAACCTGTTCCCAGGGCTGGAACAAAGGTTTAGATAAGCCAGAGCGGGAAAACAAAAACAAAAACAAAAACAACATTCCAGCTCTTTCTCCAGCCTTGCTGTGACTCCCAGGTGCAGCCCTTCCTTCCAGTCCAGGGGTTTCTGCAGCTGTGATGTTAACCCTGCAAGTGCTATGGGTTTGAGGACAGGTGCAGCGAAAGGAGGAAGAAAAAGAGGAAAATTTGAAAAACGCTTTACATTTTACGGCATCTGAGTGAATGATAAAAAATCGATATAAATATGGTATGCTTGTAGTTTCATCCATGCTAGCGGTTTCATCCTGACCAGGGAAAGCTGGAAAAGCAAATGTTAGTGTGAAACACCCCCTTGCTTTTTGCCTTTGGTGGGAGAGTTGGAATAGAAACTCTTTGGGTACTGGAAACAGATCAAGTCTCCACTACTGATGATTTCTGCTTTTGGAACTCCTGGGAAAAAGGAGACAATGTGCAGAGAGAGGCCATCTCCAGATGGAAATCACCTCTGGAGTTTTGAAAACTAGTTTTTAGTTTGCTAATGAGCCCTTGTTTGCTTGCCACTTAGACTCTGGTCATTTTCCAGACCGATGGACATACTTTTGAGTGGGTCACTTTGAACATTAGACTGACAAGGTGAAAAGGAAAGCCTTGCTTTGTCACTTGGAACCCAGCTGCCTGGACCTGTGGCTCTGATGCTGCCGCAGCTGAAGCAAAGCCCCTGGCTTTGTTGGAATCCTGAAATCCAGATCCTAAATGCTGGGACCGGATTTGAAATTGAACCCAGGTCCTCCCGGCTGTGGTCTGTTTCAGTCTTGGCGCGACTGTGCTGGATTGAAACTGGGCAAAGGCTCGATGAGCGGGATTTCGATTGGGGGACTGTTGCACATTTAGGACACCCACCGTGGGACCTGAAACTGTGAAAACATCACGGATGCTGATGGGACTACCTGGGTCACATAGAAATGCCCACAGAAAGGGCTTGTTCTCTGATGGGATGGTCTAACATGGAGCTGCAGATTACCTCGAAACTTCCGATGCAGACTAGTTGCATTCCTAACTTGTGATTCCCCTCAGAAGCTTCAAGTTGCTGTGGGAGGGCACATCCCAGGGACTCTGACCCCTCCACCTTCCTGACAGAGCAGACTTTGGCCTCTGTGCCTCGGCAATATCCCAGTGCTGTTGACCTGTGTTCAGCTGTCCAGATTAGTTGCACTTTGCAACAATGGACTGATAGCCTGGCTACTTCTCTCGTTTTTCTCCTGTTACACATGAGGCAGTTTAGTATAGGGAAACAAGGAGGAGATGAGCCACAACATGGCCGACAGACAACATGGCCGACAGACAACATGGCCGACAGACAACATGGATATGAGACCCCACCGAGACCTTGAATTTGAGGTCCCAGATGGGACTCTTTCCTGGGCCCAGAGAGACCCTGGATATTCCAAATAGTCGTCACCATTTGCTCCCACCATTGGTGGAGTAACCAATAACAGCTGGGGCCCCTCCCCTTAACTTTAATTAAAAGCTTAAAAGGTGACCACACAAGGCAGAGTTCTCTCTTTGCCTAGAGGAACCCACATCAAATCTCATTGGGTATTTCAATCCTTCTCTCCCATTTCTCAGCAAGCTCTGTTCTTTCCCCTGATTTCCTGATAAACTCTTTTACTCGCCTAACTAAACTGGTGTGTTCTTAAATTCTTTTATGTGACATACCAAGAGCTTAGAGGAACCCAACACTTCCCTGGCTTCATTTGGCAAGTGTCATCCAGGAGTTTCAGAGGCAGGTACCCTCCCTGTATTAGTCAGCCCAAGAGGCCCTGTATTAGTCAGCCCAACAGGAACCCATTGGCTTTTATAAAGAGTATTTACCTGGGGTAGAAGCTTACAGCCACAAGGCCCTAAAGAGTTCAACTCAAAGTTATTTCCTCACCGGAAGTCTGCTGCCACACATCAAAACGGGATGCTGGGCGATGTCTGCGAGGGTTCAGCCTTCCTCCTTCCTCTAAAGGCTCCATGGTCCCAGCTTCCAATCTCAGCTGTAGGCTGGCATAAGGCTCATCTCTCTCCAGGGCTCATTTCTTTCCAGATGCTCTACTCTCTTCGCAATGTCAGCGGTAGATTATCAGGTTCATCTCTCTTCTGGGGGCCATGTCTATGGAGCACTTTCTCTCTTCCTGTGTATCTGCTTCTGTGTGTCCAGAGTCTGTCTTATCAGCCCAAGGGAGCTGGGACTCAACATTGAGTCACACTCTAATGACCTGGTTGGATCAAAGCCCTAACCTTAACATAATTTAATCTGACCTCTCAGCTGAATTTAAGACAATCGAAGGTTTATCAATGCCCAGAGAAACAGACCAGTTTACAAACATAATCAATATTTCTTTTTGGAATTCATCAGTAATAGCAAACTGCCACACTCCCTGAAACCCAGCTAGGACTGGTGAGTCTATACTTTTAATTACGGCCTGTCTGTGCCTTTAATCTGCCATTTTGGAGGGATTCCTGGATAGGCTCCCACAGGACATAAACTCAGTCTGCACAGACTTCGGGCTCTCTCTTCGGAGGTGGTAAGGATGAGCCCCCACACCGTGGAGATCCAAGAAAGTTCTGGGTGGCGGGTGAAATCGTCCTTGAGACCTGACGGGGCATGTGGCCTAAATTGAGCAGGAGTTGGCTGGGAGTTTACCAGGTCCTCTCTGTGCGCTCAGAATGGCTATCGAGTTAACTCCTTTCAATTTAGAAGTGCGTTTCATCTTCCAACTACTGCAGTCCCCATACTGGGTCTGTGAGGTGTTTTAAAATGCCTTAGAAACTGAAAATGCATTTGTTAGTGAGGCAGTAGTGCCCTGAGGCTTTGCTCCTTCTCAGCCCCGGGAAGCCCTGAGTTTGTCTTGGGGGTTCCCTGAGGCTGTTTGCTGGCAAGTCACAGGACAATTAGCCTCTAGTTTTTTTAATGGGCTTTTAATGTTGGGCTGAACTGCGGAGCTTGTACCCTGGGAGTCGCCTTGAGGTGTGCTCTCTCTTGACCTTCTGCAGAGTAGCAACAGGAAGGTCCCGAGCAGCCCCTTTCCCAGGCTCAGCCCAGCTCCGGGGTTTGGTCTGGGAGCTGGACCCAGACACCCCCCAAGACCTTTAAGGCTCTGGGGATGGACGCCCAGAGACTAAGGCTCTTGGTCCCTAGAACATGGGGACAGCGAGCAGGGCGCCCTGATTTCCAGGATGCTGGCTCAGCAAGCAAGCTGTTCAGTCAGGTCTAGCAGTGAGATGCCATCCAGACCGGCAAATGCCTTTCATCCTCCCCTACGATAACAGGCAGCTCTTCCAGCATTCCAGCAGACTCCCCATTGGGGTGACTTCTCAGATATTGGGACAACCTGCCTATGATGGTCTAAAAAGAAAGGCTAGGGAAGCGAATTTGGCTCAACTGATAGAGCATCCACCTACCACATGGGAGGTCCAGGGTTCAAACCCCGGGCCCCCTTGACCCGTGTGGAGCTGGCCCACGTGCAGCGTTGATGCGTGCAAGGAGTGCCGTGCCACACAGGGGTGTCCCTGCGTAGGGGAGCCCCATGTGCAAGGAGCACGCCCCATAAGGAGAGCTGCCCAGCGTGAAAAAAGTGCAGCCTGCCCAGGAGGGACGCTACACACACGGAGAGCTGACCCAGCAAGATGACGCAACAAAAAGAGACAGATCCCTGGTGCCACTGACAAGAATCCAAGCGGACACAGAAGAACACACAGCAAATGGACACAGAGCAGACAACTGGTGAGCGGGTGGGAAGGGGAGAGAAATAAAATTTTAAAAATTAATCTTTAAAAAAAAAAAGAAAGAAAAGCTAATCTTTTCCTGCCACACTTTGTGGCTGCAGTATGGCTGAAAGTAGGTTCTCTAGAGGACCCTGAATTTCAGTTAAACCTGTGTAAGAGAGGAGAGGACAGACAGATCTGAGGGCCAGAGACCACATGATCACATCTCCTTAAAGGGATAAGGAGATGTACTACCAAACCGGTCCATCTTATTTTATTTTATTATTTTTTTTTTAAGATTTGTTATTATTTATTTGTCTCCCCTTCCCCTCTCCCCACTCCAGTTGTCTGCTCTCTGTGTCCATTTGCTGTGTGTTCTTCTGTGTCTGCTTCTATTCTTGTCAGTGGCACTGGGAATCTGTGTCTCTTTTTGTTGCATCATCTTGCTGCGCCAGCTCTCCGTGTGTGCAGCACCACTCCTGGGCAGGCTGAACTTTCTTTTGTGCTGTGCGGCTCTCCTTCTGGGGTGCACTCCTTGCGTGTGGGGCTCCCCTACACAGGGGACACCCCTGCATGGCAGGGCACTCCTTACGTGCATCAGCACTGCACATGGGCCAGCTCCACACGGGTCAAGGAGGCCCTGGGGTTTGAACCATGGACCTCCCATGTGGTAGGCAGATGCTCTAACCATTGAGCCAAGTCTGCTTCCCCAAACCAGCCCATTTTAAATAAGGTCAGGGAAATTTGAGGCAGAACTGAGAAACCCTGCCTTATTTCAAGCTGACAGAGACAATAAAAGTACCCTCTTGGTAGATCCTAACTCTGGAGAAGAACAGCTCCTTCTAGGAAGTCCAGTCTGCCTTGGATAGCCCCTGGCCCCCAAACTCCTATTAACTCCCTTGGAGAAACAGCCTTCTCAGTTTCAACAATTGAGACCACTGCGCCAAGATGGAGATGGTAGGAGCGGCAGGTAAAGGGCCCAGAAACAGGCTCACTTTTAACATCTGAGTCAATTACTTGGTCCGAGCCTACATTCCAGACCTTTCTAAACTCAGTTGTACCTAATAAGGGGAGTGAATGTGAAGCAGGCTAGCAAGATAGGGAATCAACAGACGGATCTGAAACCTGGCAAGAAGTCACGTGGGCATCAGCAACCCCAGGATTCTGCCACTCAGAAGACGACTTCCTCCAGAAGCCAGGAGAAGCCCAGCTCTTCCCTCAGGACTTTGTCATTGGATCATCCTGGGAGACTGACGGGGGAAATGAGCAATCAAAGTGGTGAACAGCTGGAACTCCTCCCCTGCCATTAGCAAAGGGGTGGGATAATTAGTTTAAAAAGCATTGCCGGGCCTGCGTGCTCTCACTCATTTTCTCTTGCCTCTGGGCCCAGGCTCCAGCTGCCTTCTCTCCCACTTGGATCACCACACAAGTAAAACCTGGGCATTTATAACCTAAAATGGGAAATTGTACCCTGTAAATTAGTCCTCTTTATCCCTTTTCACCCTCTTCCTCTCTACCTGGGACCCCCGCTCTATTATTTTCTTCCATTTCTCTTCCCTCCCTACCTGAATAAATTACTGGCTAACTCACCCACTATGTTCTTGAAATTCATTTCTGCAGCATAGCCAAGAACCTCAATAAAATCCAGTAACAAAGGAGATGAAGATCTAGGCCATTTACTAAAACTGCCTCTTGCAAGATAAAGAAACTCCTCATGTGCCAGCAATTAAGGTGAAAATGTTCCTGACCATTCCCAGCTCCCTGCCTACTCCCTTGCAACACTCCAGTCCTTCTGGTGAAAAAAGACTTCATAGGGCTTTACCCCTTGCCAGGAAGTAACTAACGGGATATGCCCCCAGAGCAGCCCAATTCTTTTTTTTTTTTTTTTTTTTTTATTGACTTTGTAATAATATTACATTAAAAATATATATGTGAGGTCCCATTCAACCCCACCCCCCCACCCCACCTCTCCCCCCCCCAGCAACACTCATTACCATCATCATGACACATCCACTGGATTTGGTAAGTACATCTTTGGGCACCTCTGCACCTCATAGTCAATGGTCCACATCATGGCCCATACTCTCCTCCATTCCATCCAGTGGGCCCTGTGAGGATTTACAATGTCTGGTGATTGCCTCTGAAGCACCATCCAGGGCAGCTCCATGTCCCAAAGACGCCTCCACCTCTCATCTCTTCCTGCCTTTCCCCATACCCATCAGCCACCATGTCCACTTTTCCCAATCCAATGCCACCTCTTCTATGTGGACATTGGATTGGTTGTGTCCATTGCACCTCTATGTCAAGAGGAGGCTCAGATTCCACATGGATGCTGGATGCAATCCTCCCACTTTCAGTTGTAATCACTCTAGGCTCCATGGTGTGGTGGTTGTCCTTCTTCAACTCCATCTTAGCTGAGTGTGGTAAGTCCAATAAATCAAATTGTAGGTGCTGGAGTCTGTTGAGGCTCAGGACCTGGCTATCACATTGTCAGTCCAGAGATTCAAATCCCCTAAATATATCTTAAACCCCAACATTAACTGCACCTCCAGCACATTAGCATGAAAGTCTTATGAAGGAAGATCCCATCTGAGTCCAGATTCATCACACATAAACACCATTTCCAAAGAGGGGCCATCTGACCTGGTAGTTAACCCCATCGGCCATGACCATAACTCCCATGGGTCTCTTTAGCCCTCAAAGGAACCAATATCTGGGGGTTGCATCTGCTTTATCTGTCTCTCTGACTCTGCTCAGTTGTGCATGAGGGCAATCCTTCTGCCAGCCTCCAGACTCTTTTTTAGAAACTCGTAGCCATATAAACTCATTTCTCCTTTCCATTTCCCCCTTACTTTAGGTCAAACAGCATTTTAAAGTCATGTTATTTTATGTAGACAGGGATATTCTGCTGATCCGCATTGAACCTTCCGTTTAAGGTCATTTTCCAGTTGCATCATCAGTTGGTAGTTGATAGTGGTCCCTCGGTGCCAGGGAGGCTCATCCCCAGGTGTCATGTCCCACGCTGGGGGGAAGGCATTGCATTTACATGCTGAGTTTGGCTTCGAGACTGGCCACATTTGAGTAACATGAAGGCTGACAGGAGGAAATTCCCAGGCACAATGTTGCTCTAGGCCTTGTTCTTATTTTAGGCTTATCAGCTCACAAGCATAGTCATTAGCATCAGGGGCTCACTGTTGAACCCTCACTCCCTCCCGGTCCCCGCCGCTGTACCTGGGAGACTGTCGCTGCTCCCCTAGGGACCATGACAGAGCACCACTGGCCAGGAACCCAGTACCCCCCCTGCTGTGGTTTTTAATTGTTGCCACTATGAGTATATCCAAACATTACCATGCACCCTGGACATATGTTCTGTACAGCTCCCTGTCAGCCATATATCACCTGTCATTGGTATCCCATACCAGTATCCCTCCATTGCCATTGTTGAAACACTCTGTGATCCAGAACTCCCCGAAATTTGAAGCCCAATATAATGTCATGGTCCCTTACTAGGGAATGGCATATAGCGATAGGTTTAAAGGTTAGATAAAGAACTTGGATAAAGTTAGATAAAGAACTTAGATAAAGAATGTTGACTTGAAAAAATTCTACATCCTATCTTTTTCTTTCTTTTTTTTTTCCCCCTAATTATTCAGCTTCTCTTCACAGGAGTCCTAGACCACAGCAATGCATATATATAATATACAGCACTCCCATACATCCACCACAAAACCTTTTTCCTTCCACAGCGATACTCTTACACCCTATTCACATCATATTTACTTAACGTGATGTACAGAGTCTAAGACATTAGCTTTCTAACAAGGTGACATCTGTGCTTACATTATGGTGCATACTTTAGGATACACAGTTCTTTACATTCTTAGTTATCCTATGTTTTACATTATAGTTTACATTATCAGTCTGTCATCTCCTATATGTTATGGTGTAATATTACATGTTTTATATCCATCCTTGTGTACTCTCAAGAAACTCCTCTCTTACCCCCCATTTACCTTGGTTCCACACATTTAACGTCTATTTTCCCTTCCACCTTGGTGCCCACAGTGACACCCAACCTCCGTTTCCTGAGGAGCCACTTCCAGAGATAGATGGAATAGTGTTCAGGGCCTAACTTGCTCAACTGCCCCAATGCCCTGGGAGCCACCCTTTCTCTCGAGGGATACAGTTCCCTCTATTTGATGGCATTAGTCCTCCCCAGGATGTGGGTCCACCCCCACTCTCACTACTTGGGTTTCTACCCCATGGTGTCACCCACTTTGGCAGAATGAGCATTTAGACATTCCCCAGGAGCCCGTCCTGCATCAGACCCTCCCCTCCGAGCATTCTAAACAGGTAACCCTTTTTATTATATTTTGATATGATTTTCTCAGCATTTTACTCTCCACCAACACCTGACCCTCTCCTGTGTTCGTATGCTACCCCTCCCTCCCCCCACCTTTTGGGCAATGTTACCCATCCGTCCCTCCCCAGCCACCCTCAAACCCGCAAAGCCCCAACCAAAGGCAACCGCTTGCCCCCCTTTTATCTCTTCTTTGTGTTCATACTTACCACCATCTCGTCTTAAATTCCACCCCTGCAGACATCGGCTCATATCCTTCCTCCACCCTCCGATTTCCTGTAAGCCTATCGTTCAGTCTCTTGCTATCTAGGGCAGCTTGTTTATTTCATATCATTGAGGTCATGTAGTATTTGTCCTTCAATGTCTGGGTTGCTTCACTCAACATAAGGTTCTCAAGATTCATCCATGTTATCACATGTGTTTGTAGTGTGTTTGTTCTTACAGCCGAGTAGTATTCCATTGTGTGTATATACCACATTTTATTGATCCACTCATCTGTTGATGGGCATTTGGGTTGATTCCAACTTTTGGCAATAGTGAACAATGCTGCTATGAACATTGGTGTACATATATCGGTTTGTGTCCTTGTTTTCAGTTCTGCTGGGTATATACCCAACAGTGGTATTGCTGGGTCATATGGCAAATCTATGGCTAGTTTTTTGAAAAACCGCCATACTGTCCTCCAGAATGGTTGGATCCTTCTGCATTCCCACCAGCAGTGGATGAGTGTTCCCCTTCCTTCACATCCTCTCCAGCACTTGTATTCTTCTGTTTTTTTCATAGCTGCCAATCTTATGGGAGTAAGATGGTATCTCATTGTAGTTTTGATTTGCATTTCCCTGATAGCTAGGGATTTGGAACATTTTTTCATGTGCTTTTTAGCCATTTGTATTTCTTCTTTGGAGAAGTGTCTGTTTAAATCTTTTTCCCATTTTTTAAATGGGTTGTTTATCTTTTTATTTTCAAGATATAGAAGTTCTTTATATATGCAAGTGCTAAGTCTCTTATCAGATATATGATTGCCAAATATTTTCTCCCATTGTGTGGGTTCCCTTTTTACTTTCTTGACAAACTCCTTTGAGGTGCAGAAGGCTTTAATTTTGAGGTAGTCCCATTTATCTATTAGTTCTTTTGCTGCTCGTGCTTTTGGTGTGATATTCATAAATCCATTTCCTATTACAAGGTCCTGTAGATGTTTCCCTACACTGCTTTCTAAAGTCTTTATGGTCTTGGCTCTTATATTTAGGTCTTTGATCCATCTTGAGTTGATCTTTGTATAAGGTGTGAGATGGTAATCCTCTTTCATTCTTCTACATATAGCTATCCAGTTCTCCAGGCACCATTTGTTGAATAAGCCATTCTCTCCCAGTTGTGAGGGTTTGGTGGCTTTATCGAATATTATATGGCTATATACGTGAGGTTCTATATCTGAACTTTCAATTCTATTCCATTGGTCTGTGTGTCTCTCCTTATGCCAGTACCATGCTGTTTTCACTACTGTAGCTTTGTAGTATGTTTTGAAGTCAGGAAGTGTGATTCCTCCTATTTCGTTTTTCTTTTTCAGTATGTCTTTGGCTATTCGGGGCCTCTTTTTATTCCAAATAAATTTCATAGTTAGTTTTTCTAGTTCCTTAAAGAAGGCTGTGTTGATTTTTATTGGGATTGCGTTGAATGTGTAGATCAGTTTTGGTAGGATAGACATCTTAATAATATTCAGTCTTCCTATCCATGAACAGGGAATATTCTTCCATTTATTCAGGTCTTCTTTGATTTCTTTGAACAATCTTGTATAGTTCTCGATGTATAAGTTCTTTACCTCTTTAGTTAAATTTATTCCTAAGTATTTGATTTTTTTATTTACTATTGTGAATGGTATTTGTTTCTTGATTTCCTCCTGATCTTGCTCATTATTGGTGTATAGAAATGCTACTGATTTTTGCACATTGATCTTATAACCTGCGACTTTGCTAAACTCATTTATGAGTTCTAGGAGCTTTGTTGTAGATCTCTCAGGGTTTTCTATATATAGGATCATGTCATCTGCAAATAATGAAATTTTGACTTCTTCCCTTCCAATTTGAATGCCTTTTATATCTGGTTCTTGTCTCAGTGCTCGAGCCAGTACTTCCAAGACAATGTTAAATAGGAGCGGAGACAATGGGCATCCTTGTCTTGTTCCTGATTTTAGAGGGAAGGATTTCAGGATTTCGCCATTGTAAACAATGTTGGCTTTAGGTTTTTCATATATACTCTTTATCATGTTCAAAAAGTTTCCTTGTATTCCGATCTTTTGGAGTGTTTTTATCAGGAAGGGGTGCTGTATTTTGTCAAATGCCTTTTCTGCATCTATAGATATAATCATGTGGTTTTTTTCTCTCAATCTGT
Source organism: Dasypus novemcinctus (assembly GCF_030445035.2). Taxonomy (NCBI): domain Eukaryota; kingdom Metazoa; phylum Chordata; class Mammalia; order Cingulata; family Dasypodidae; genus Dasypus; species Dasypus novemcinctus. Next base: position 59,591,890 of record NC_080690.1, on the reverse strand, counting down.
TTATATGGTGTATTACATTGATTGATTTTCTTATGTTGAACCATCCTTGCATACCTGGAATAAATCCCACTTGGTCATGGTGTATAATTCGTTTAATGTGTTGTTGAATACGATTAGCAAGTATTTTGTTAAGTATTTTTGCGTCTAGGTTCATTAGAGAAATTGGTCTGTAATTTTCCTTTCTTGTGGTGTCTTTGTTTGGCTTTGGTACTAGGGTAATGTTGGCATCATAGAAGAATTAGGCAGTGTTCCTTCTGTTTCGATTTTTTGGAATAGTTTCAACAGGATTGGTGTTAGTTCTTTCCGGAATGTTTTGTAGAATTCCCCTGTGAAGCCGTCTGGCCCTGGGCTCTTCTTAGTTGGGAGATTTTTAATGACTGATTCTATCTCTTTGCTTGTGATTGGTTTGTTAAGATCATCAATTTCTTCTTTCGTCAGTATGGGCTGCTTATGTATTTCTAGGAATTTGTCCATTTCCTCTAAATTGTCATTTTTGTTGGAATATAGTTTTTCAAAGTATCCTCTTATGATAGTCTTTATTTCTGTGGGGTCAGTGGTGATATCACCTTTCTCATTTCTTATTTTGTGTATTTGCATCTTTTCTCTTTTTTTCTTTGTTAGTCTCGCTAAAGGTTTGTCAATTTTGTTGATCTTCTCAAAAAACCAGCTCTTGGTCTTGTTTATTTTTTCAAGTGCTTTCTTATTTTCTATTTCATTTAGTTCTGCTCTTATCTTTGTTATTTCCTTCCTTCTTCTTCCTGTTGGGTTACTTTGTTGTTGTTTTTCTAATTCCTTCAAATGTGCAGTTAATTCTTCAATTTCTGCTCTTTCTTCTTTTAGATATATGAATTTATGGCTATAAATTTCCCTCTCAGTACCGCTTTTGCTGCATCCCATAAATTTTGGTATGTTGTGTTATCATTATCATTTGTTTCAAGGTAGTCATTGATTTCTTTTGAGATTTCCTCTTTGACCCACTGTTTTTCTAAGAGTGTGCTGTTTAATTTCCAAATTGTCGTGTGAAGTCTGGGTCTCTGTCCCTTGCAAATTTCCAGCTTGACTCCACTGTGGTCAGAGATATTGTTTTGTATGATTTCGATCTTTCTGAATTCGTTCAGCCTTTCTTTGTGGCCTAGCATATGGTCAATCTTGGAGAATGTTCCATGTGCGTTTGAGAAAAATGTATATCCTGCTGTGTTTGGGTGTAATGATCTATATATGTCTATTAGATCCAGCTCTTCTAATATACTGTTCAAATGTTTTGTTTCTTTAGTGATTCTCTTTTGAGATGTTCTGTCCAGAGTTGATAGTGGTGTATTAAAATCCCCCACTATAATTGTAGATGCATCTATTCTTTCACTTAGTTTTTCCAGCGTTTGCCTCACATATTTAGAGGCGCCCTTGTTAGGAGCATAAATATTTATGATTGTTCGATCTTCTTGACAAATTGTCCCTTTCACTAAAACATAGTATCCTTCTTTGTCTCTCACAATTGTTTCGCATTTAAAGTCTATTTTGTCTGATATTAATATAGCTACTCCTGCCTTTTTTTGGTTGTTGTTTGCTTGTATGATTGTTTTCCAGCCATTCACTTTCAACCTCCATGAGTCTCTGGGTCTAAGATGTGTCTCTTGTAGGCAGCATATAGATGGGTCGTATTTCCTTATCCAGTGTCCCAGTCTGAATCTTTTGATAGGTGAGTTTAATCCATTGACATTCAGTGTTATTATGTTTAGAGAGTTATTTATGGTAGCCATATTTTGGTTGGATTTGTGTTTGTTATATTTTGTTTGTATTATTTTATTTTCCCCTTCTATTTTTGTCTTTCTTGTTGCTTTTACACTCTCCTCCATCTCTGACTGTCCTGTTTTTTCCTTTCTTCCTGCAGAATTCCCTTAAGAATTTCTTGAAGGGGAGGTTTCTTGTTGATATACTCTTTCAGTTTCTGTTTATCTGTGAATATTTTGAACTCTCCATCATTTTTGAATGCTAGTTTAGCTGGATAGAGTATTCTTGGTTGGAAATTTTTTTCTTTTAGTACCTTGACTATATCATACCACTGCCTTCTTGCCTCCATCGTTTCAGATGAGAAATCAGCACTTAATCTTATGGAATTTCCCTTGTATGTGATGGTTTTCTTTTCTCTTGCTGCTTTTAGAATTTTTTGTCTTGAGCATTGGATAATTTGACAAGTATATGTCTTGGGGTGGGCCTGTTGGGGTTTATGACCAGTGGAGTGCGCTGTGCTTCTTGGATATGTACATCTGTCTCTTTCAGTAGATTTGGGAAGTTTTCATTCATTATTTCCTGCAACACTCCTTCTGACCCCTTTCCCTTCTCTTCTCCTTCTGGAATGCCTATAATACGTATGTTTGAGCGTTTTGCGTTATCATTCAGGTCCCTAAGTCCTATCTGGATTTTTTCTACCTTTTTATTGACCACTTCTACTATCTGTTTGATTTCCAATGCACTGTCTTCCACATCACTGATTCTCTGCTCTGCCTCTTCTAGTCTGCTGATATTTGCTGCAAGTGTATTTTTGATTTCTTGAATTGTGGTGTTCATTTCCATCATATCTGTTATTTTTTTGCGCATGTCTGCAATTTCCCCTCCAAGTGTTGTCTTCATGCTGTTAACCTCTTTCATTACTTCATCAAATTTGTCGGTGATAAATGTTCTGAGATCTTTCATTGCTTGTGCGAAGTCCTGCCCCCCTTCCTGATTTTCAGTTTGTTGATTGGATTCAGCCATGTTTTCCTGATTACTGGTTTGGTTTGTAGATTTTTGTTGCTGTCTTGTCAACATTTTTTCTTGACGGGTTTAATCAGTTCCTTAGCTTCTTTGTCTAGTCTTGGAGATTAATTAGCTGTTGTTTTTGCGTAAGTGTTATATCTTCTCTTTGTCACTTTGTTCTTCTTATTCCAATTTCTTATTGCTAGTTAAGCTCACTTTAAAGGAAAGTATTAGTGCTGGGGAAAGTCAATTGTGTAAGGAAGGAAAAAGTGTGAAGTAGTATTGGTGATATATGTTTACAAAGCAATAATATGAGTTCTGGGAGGATGGAGGTTAGATCATGTAAATTGTGTAGAGTTATAGTAGTAGGAAAGTACCTATAATGAGGTAGATGACTGAATATGGGAGGAATGTGGTACGTACTAAGAGGCTATTGTTTTCGTGAGAGAGGGAAAGAGAAAAGAAAGGTAATAGTTTCAGGGACGAATACCAGATGGAAAACTAAACAAAGGTATTAGAAATTAAGAGTTAGACACTTTGTGGATCAAAGAAAGGGAGATGGAATATAGGAGAGATAGCAGATGGTGGAGGATATCAAGTTGTAGGGGAAAGGGGATAGTGTAGATAGGCTAAATCTATTCACAGAGAAATGAGGCAGTGGAGGGTGAGGAAACCCAGCAAATGTGAGGTATTTCCTGTAGGACCTATTGTATTGTTAAGGTAAAATAGTATAAGAAGAATATTGGGGACAAGAAAGAGAGGATTGAAAAAAAAAAAAGAACAACAACAACAAGAAAAAAAAAAAAAAAACCAAAGAACAGAAACCCCGCCGCCAGGCTTGGCTGGGCTCAGCTGGGCTCCGGTCCCCCGCCCGCCGCCCACCGCAGCTCGGCTGGGCTCGGCTGGGCTCGGCTGGGCTCGGCTTTCCCGCCCGCCGCCCGGCGCGGCGCAGCGCGGCTCGGCTCTCCCGCTCGCCGCCCGGCGCGGCGCGGCTGGGCTCGGCCGAGCTCAGCTGGGCTCCGCCCCTCCGCCTGCCGCGGCTCAACCGGGCTCGGCCGGAATCGGCTACCCTGGCCGCCGCCCGCCGGGGCTCCGCGCGGTGCTAGCTGCCTCGGCTCCACCTACCCAAGGAGGGAATCCTCCACACGTAGCTGGGATCTCCGTGTATATTTCACAGATGGATCCTCTCTGTTACCTTCCTTCCAAATCGATGTCCAGACACCTCCGGACCAGGAAAAATCCCGAAACAGCCGGTCCCAAAGAGTCTCCGACGCCTCCCAGCCAATTCCCCCCAGGAGCTAGTAACCGGGAAGTTCACTCAGCCGCCATCTTGCCTCCCCCTCCTGAAAAGTCCCAATTTATATCTTATAGACCGGTCCTTTCCATTACCTTCCCACCAAATCAATGTCCAGACACTTCCTGCCCTGAAAAAATCCTGAAAAAGCCTGGTCCCGGAGAACCTCCAGCGGTGCCCAGCTGCCTCTTCCCAGGAGAGACGGCAAGGCAAGCTCACTCAGCCGCCATCTTGCCGGAAGTTCACCCCAATTCTTGTCTGCTTGGGGCAGACCTTCTCTGGGCCACTTAGCTCCGTACTTAGCAGCTGTCCAGTGATGCTCCTGGAGGTTTCTGCCAGGGTCAGACGTGAGAACTTTGTGTCTAGGTGATCTAAAGTGAAGTCTTTCTTTTAGATAAGCTAAGTGGGTAACATTCTCTCTTCTGCTCTAATCTGTGCTTGCTGTAACTTTGTTAGTCTGCTCATGACTAATAACTTGTAGATCAGATTTGGGGTTCACCTGTTACAAATTGGGTAATGGTGAAAGGTAACCTAACAATGAGTCTTCAAATGTCAATACTATCTTGCAATTGAATTTGATACATAAATCACAAGTAGAATTAATTCAGCTGCTGAAAAAGCAGAAACACTTAGCAAAGTTGTTATGGCAAATTTGAGACACCCCTGTCTCCTGTCCCTCCCCTGGTGCCAATAACCCTGCTTCCTCCCGTGACTGCAAGTGTGGATTAATTGCTGCCTGGTGGGATTCTCACCGCTCAGGGTTGGACGTCCACTCTTCCAGTCCAACGGCCACTGGAGTCCTGCTATCTCCGAGGACTGGGGAGCCGGGGAGGCCTCCCACCTCGAGGGCTGAGGCTCCTAAAAGCAGCAATTCATGAGAGAAACCAGGTTCCCTGAGGCTTCAGTGACCTCAGTGAGAATATACTGGAATTTGAGTTTTTCATCCAAGGTCTGCCGAAGTCAAAATGGAAAATAAGTAAAGTTCTGAAGTAAAGGAAAATTGTATTTTAAAACATTGGGAACAATTTGGTTATAAACCCATAATGAAAAGGAATGGAATTCTTGTGCAAAACTTCGTGGTCACAATGCAAATTAGAGTAATTAGAAATAGGCTTCAAATAAATCTTTTAAATGTTATTTTACAGTTAAACTTACTTTATAAAAGACTGAAAGTTTTAAGTAACTTCAGTGAGTTGTGTTTTTGTGTCTCTCTGCCTATTTGCTCAATGTATATCTTCAGAATTTTACATCAGGATGGTAATAGCAAATTAACAAATGAAAATGTTTAAAAGGGCTCTTAAAATTGTTAAAAATTAAATATGAGTTATATATGTGAATGAATATTCCTGGAGCCCAAATTAGGCCAAGCAGGATGGAAAGGTCACATAGAAATCTGAATATAGAAACTATTGGTGTTACTGGATTTTGTCTAGGTTCTTGACTATGCTGCAGGAATGAATTTCAAGAACAAGTCAGGTGAGTTGGACCAGTAATTTATTCAGGTATGAAGGTGTAGCAGTTCGATATGGTTATGAATTCCAAAAATAGATATTGGATTATGTTTGTAATCTGGTCTATACCTGGGTGTGAATAAGTTATGATTAGGGGGAAGCGGACTTGGCCCAGTGGTTAGGGCGTCCGTCTACCACATGGGAGGTCCACGGTTCAAACCCCGGGCCTCCTTGACCCGTGTGGAGCTGGCCCATGTGCAGTGCTGATGCGCGCAAGGAGTGCCGTGCCACGAAGGGGTGTCCCCTACATAGGGGAGCCCCACGCGCAAGGAGTGCACCCCATAAGGAGAACCGCCCAGTGCAAGAGAAAGTTCAGCCTGCCCAGGAATGGCACCGCACACACGGAGAGCTGACACAACAAGATGACGCAACAAAAAGAGACACAGATCCCCATGCCGCTGACAACAACAGAAGCGGACAAAGAAGTACATGCAGCAAATAGACACAGAAAACAGACAAGTGGGGCTGGCGGGGAATAAATAAAATAAATAAATCTTAAAAAAAAAAAGTTATGATTAGGGCTTTGATTGGACCATGTTGTCATTAGGGTGTTGAGAACGCCCCCCTTGGTGGGTGGAGACTCACAGATAAAAGTCATGGCAAAGGGCAGAGTTTGAGGGTTTTTGATGTTGGAGTTTGATGCTGAAGCCTTAAGCTGGAGCCCCAGGAAGTGAACACACAAAGGAAAGAGAAGCAAGCCCCAGGAAGAGAGGAACCCAGAGCCCAGGAAGAAGCAAGCCCTGGGAAGAGAGAAACCGTGAACCCAGAGGGAAGCAAGACCCTGGAAGGGAGGAACCCAGGAAGCCTGAACCCTCGCAGACATTGGCGGCCATCTTGCTTCAACATGTGAAAACAGACTTTGATGAGGGAAGTAACTTATGCTTTATGGCCTGGTATCTATAAGCTCCTACCCCAAATAAATACCGTTTATAAAAACCAACGAATTTCCTGTATTTTGCACCAGCACCCCTGTGGCTGACTAATAAAGAAGGGAAGAGAAATGGGAGAAAATAACAGGCCATGGGTCCCAGGTGAAGAAGAGGCTGATAAGTGATAAAGAGGGCTGGTTTACAGACTACGACTTCCCGTTATAGATTATAAATGCCCGGGTTTTACTTACGTCTTGATCCATGCTGGGGAGAAGGTGGCCAGAATTGGGTCCAAAGGTGAGAGTGTTCAGGCCTCACGCCTGCTTTTTGAACTGTTAATTTTTCCGCCCCTTTGCTGATGGCATAGGAGTCCCAGCTATTTGCTGTTTTGATAGATTACCCCACCCACCAATCCCCTAGGAGGGCCCGATGATAAAGCCCCTGAGGAATATCTGGGGCGTCTCCTGGCTTCTGAAGGAAATCTTGTTCTGAATGGCAGAATCTTGGGGGGGGGGGGCCCATCTTCCAGCAGCCACCTTGGGGTTTTTCATGTCCATGTGGGCATCTTGCCAGGTTCCAGATCTACCCACTGATTCCCTATCTTACTAGCTGGCTTCATTGGAAAGGAAAAAAGATTTTCCTGAGCTCTTTGACTTACCCAGTCCCCAGGGCCTTCTCTTTGCAAGAGCCCTGAAGGAGGGGCTAGGTGTGGCAGATTAAATATCTGTCTTCTAGGTTGGAGAATTGGGAATCATAGTTTGTCCTGTAATTCCCCAGTTTAAACCTTTTGGCAGCCTTGAAATAGGGGTGATTGATAATCCTATTACCAAATTTCAATAAGTAGAGGAAAAGTCCTTGAAAGCTATGGAAAGATCTTTTCTAAATTATAATTAAAACAAATTAAACAATAATTTATTCCAGAACCTAGCAGTCAGTCTGCTTTTAAGATTATTCACAGTTTTAGAATTTTATTAAGGAAAAGAGGTTTTAGCCTCCTGTAAAGGAAGGAAAAAGAACATTCCTTGGGAAGCAGATGTGGCTCAAGTGATAGGGCCTCCATCTACCAAATGGGAGGACCCGGGTTCAATTTCCGGGGCCTCCTGGTGAAGAAGAAGAGAAAGCATGCCTGCGCAGTGAGCCAGTGCCTGCGTGGCAAGGCGAGTGCCTGTGCAGCTAGACAAGTGCCCTCATGGTGAGCCAGTGCCCACACAAGTGAGTCATGCAGCAAGATAACAAAAGAGAGACAAAGGGGAGAGTCAAGGTGAAGAGCAGCAACAACCAGGAACTGAGGTGGCACAGTTAGCAGGGAAACTTTCCACATCAGAGGTCCACAGGATCAAATCTCAGTGAATCCTAGAGGAGAAAAAATGAGGAGAGAATACCAAAAGAGAAATAGATACAGAAGATCACACAGCGAATGGATATAGACAGCAAAAACAGGAGGGCAGGGGGAGGGGGAGGGGAAGGGGGGAAATAAATCTTTAAAAAAAAAGAACGTTCCTTGCATAAACTATAATTGTTTCAATTTTATTTGGCTTGGGTCTTATCTTCCTAGGTTTATGGAATACCAATTATATGTATTAATATTATATGAATTAAATCTTTAAGATGAAAGTTGTAAGTTCATGTTTAATGAAATTAAGTTAAAGAAGGAAGTGTAGGCGTGCCCTCTCTTAAATGGATAAAGTAAACTTCTTTGCTTGCTAATTATAATTTAATAAGCTTGTTTAAAGGTAAAGTGAAAGTTTTACTGGATTTTGTGTAAGTTCTTGGCTATGCTGCAGAAACGAATTTCAAGAGCACATCAGGTGCGTTAGGCCAGTAATTTATTAAGGTCGGGAGGGAAGAGAAATGGGAGAACATAACAGATTGTGGGTCCCAGGTAGAGAGGAAGGGGCTGAAAAGTGGTAAAGCAGGCTGATTTACAGACTACAGTTCCCTGTTATAGGTTATACATGCCTAGGTTTTACTTGCAGGGTCATCAGGGCAAGGAAAAAATGGCGAGCGCGGGGCGCAGAGGGAAGGAACAGGCACACGGGCCAGCCCTGGGACCGGCACCGGGACAGGGCGACGGCAAGAGCAATTCAGGCTTTGTGCTTACTTTTTAAACCATTAATTATGCTGCCCCTTTGCTGATGGCAGGGAAGGAGTTCCAGCTGTTTGCCGTTTTGATTGATCACCTCACCAGTCCCCCAAGAGGGTGCAGTGATAAAGTCCTTGGGGGATACCCAGGGCGTGTCCTGGCTTCCTGAGGAAGTCTTGTTCTGGATGGCAGGAGCTTGGGGGGGTCTTCCAGCAGGATCTTGGGGCCACTGATGCCCACGTGGGCTCGCTGCCAGGTTCCAGATCCGTCTACTGATTCCCTGCCTTACTAGCCGGCGTCAAAAGCGTCTTCTAAACTGAAGCAGGTGAATGGCTAATTCCAGGAAGCCGTTATGAATTAGAAAGCTAAACTGACATGAAGTTGCTTTTTTGTAATAAATAACAGGGAAACCTGTCCAAGGCCCCCTCAATCTGCATGTTAAAGTGGTGGTAAGGAAAGGTAATCTTGATTCCATCCGGAATCCTCAGTTTTCTTAAAATAATTGAGAAAGTTTTTCCTGTACTATTATTAAAGTAAAATACCAGTTAATTAATGTCATCATGGTAAAGGTGTAGAAGGAAAAAGCAAAGTACTAAAAAGTTAAGTTCATTTGATGTGTTACTGCATTGGAAGTGTTGAGAAAGTGTTTAAATATCAAAAGAGATAAACTTTGGTATTTTCAAACTCTCTTGAGCATTCAAACTAGGCCCAAATACCTTGCATGGTTCCTCTCTATTTGAGATATTGGTTCCGCTGGTCAATGACCCCTAAAACAATAAAGGTATCTACTACATCTGTTTATGCTCCTGCAGCAGCTGGCAATGGCTCGATGTGGCCAGATATACAATGGACAGTGCCTCTAGACGGGCTCTGTTTCGTAGTGCCGAAGGGTGCTATGTACCAGGCTGGTGAAACACCGGGCCCTTACCTGCCTAGTCTCTCTCCAGGGTGGACGGTACTGGAGCATGCTGGCTGTGTGAAGAGCACACCAAGTGGAGCAACGATTACCAGAGTACTGTGAGTAGAAGTTAAGCACAGGTGGCATTCTGGCCTGCTGTCATGGAGGGATAACACGTACGGTATTGCAAACCTGGTGCTTAGATCTATTAGCTGCGGCTCAAAGAGGAACTTGTGCATTGATTAGTATTAAGTACTGCACCTGTGTCCCTGATTATGAATGATATCCTTTCTAGATCGTGTGCAGAGGGATACTGAACATGTTAAAAGTCCTGGTAAGTTTAATTCATTTTCTAAGGAGTTAATGACCATGCCCGTAAGATAAAGGAACGGCTCTCTCAAGCACTGTCTTTATTTTGTTTGCCATATGCTTTCTTGTTACTGCCTGTACTGTTTCTGTGAGTGTGTCTAGGGCCGTGCCTCTCTTCATACCTCTCCTGGCTGTCCCAGGCACTAGCACCCTAGTGTCCTAACCACTGCGGTGGAAACTGAGGTTGGCGGTTTATACCCAGACCCAGCGGGTCCTCCACGCTCTCTCCCTAGAGTTAGCCAACAGCAGAGAAGACCTCCGGGGAGAATGCTCTTTCCCACCAGCTCTGGGAGGATGCAGCTCTGAAGGCGCCTGGCCTCTCTCACTCGTGTGGTCCAGTATGTCATGGCTGACCCCCTTTTTGGGTCTACTTACCACCATCCTCTTTATCCATGTATCTTCAAAATTCTAGTTAAGTTTATTCCTTACAGAACCAACACCTTATTAGTTATGTGGGAATTTCATCCAGTTCCAACCCGGATGCTGGACCCATTTTCCCTAAACCACAATAGAATAGCCAGAGAGCGTTATTCCCTGCCAGGCAGGGACTGCTGTCCTACCCAGCAGGATGGAACTACGGAAGAATGGCCGTTGCTCCTCAGCACCCACTTAAGAATAAGGGTGTGAACTCTGAGAGGGGAGCTGAGGCAGGTTAGTACAGGGAAACGAGAAGGCGAGCCACAACGTGGCCGACAGACTACATGGCTGTGAGACTCCGCCCCGGTTGTCTGTTCTCTGTGTCTATTTGCTGCGTCTTGTTTCTTTGTCCGCTTCTGTTGTCGTCAGCGGCACGGGAAGTGTGGGCAGCGCCATTCCTGGGCAGGCTGCGCTTTCTTTCGCGCTGGGCGGCTCTCCTTACGGGTGCACTCCTTGCGCATGGGGCTCCTCTACGCAGGGGACACCCCTGCATGGCAGGGCACTCCTTGCGCGTATCAGCACTGCGCATGGGCCAGCTCCACACGGGTCAAGGAGGCCCGGGGTTTGAACCGCGAACCTCCCATGTGGTAGACGGACACCCTAACCACTGGGCCAAGTCCGTTTCCCACAAACTCATCTTAACTAACTACATCTGCAAAGACCCCATTTCCAAACAAGGTCACGTTCACAGGGACTGGGGCTTGGCACTTGAACGTATCTTTTGGGAGGATACAATTCAACCCACAGCAACCTCCTCCAAAGGAAAAACTGGAAAGCACCTGGTGTTGCTTTTCCAAGCTGCTGGAATGCTTTGAATGCAAACCCACCCACTGCTGCCCTGAGACCTGAAACCAACACCTACACCTGATCACACCTGGCAGCGCTGACTGTGAGACCTCAAGAGGTGGCTCCAGCTCCTAGGCTGTCCTTGCAGAACACCTTCAAATGTTGTCCATACTCCTCAGGCAGATGAACTGAACACGGACCCACAAAACTGTCTGAAACCAAGGACTGAACTGAATTATTCTGACAGGACCCAGAGCCCTAGGGCTGGAGTTTGCATGGTGGGAAGACACAGGGCTCCTGCTCACCTGTCCTGCCTGATGAAGGGATGTCCTGCTTGGGGTGCCCTAAGCAGTGGAAACTCTGTTTCCAGGGGCACCATGTGTGCCCTCTGGGATTGTGTGTACCCTGACTACAATGCCACTGCCTCAGTTGACCGGCCAGAGTTGTGCTGTGCCTGAACTGATGCCTTGGGCTGGGTGAAAAGATTAGGGGGATGCCCCTGGCTTTCTAAGACAAGCCTTTATGGGATTTGTTTGAACTGGCTACATCCAGAACTCCTAGAGAACAGAACTGAGGCCAGCTCTGCAGGTTGGTCTTACCCTGCTATGTGGGGTCCCAGTGATTATATACATATATATTTTGAGGTACTGGGGCCAGGGACTGAACCCAGAACGTTGCATTTGGGAAGCCAGTGCTCAACCACTGAGCCGCATCAGCCACCTTAAGTTGGTTTCTTTGTTTGTTTTGCTGGTTCATTTTTCTTTTTATCCTCCCCCCTACCTTGCGGCTTTTTGCGTGCTGTCTGCTCTGTGTCCATTCGCTGTACGTTCTTCTGTGTCTGTATTTTATTTATTTTTATTTCCTCTCCCCGCTTGTGTCTTGCTTACTGTATGCTCTTTGTGTCCACTCGCTGTGGGCTCCTCTGGGTTCTCGCTTGTCTCCCCTCTTTTTTTGTTGCGTCACCTTGCTGAGGCGGCTCTCCGCAACACCTGCGGCCCCGGTGGCCCTCCGCAGCAAGCGGGTGAGGCTGCCTTCACAAGGAGGCCCGGGACTCGAACTGAGGGCCTCCCATATGGTAGACGGGAGCCCAACTGATTGAGCCGCTTCCCTTGTTCATTTTTGGTTTTTTTTCAGGAGGCACCGGGAAAAAAACCCAGGACTTCGCCTTTGGGAGGCAGGCACTCAACTTCTTGAGCCACATCCATTCCCCCTACTGATAATAATTTTTCTGTAAAGATGCTTCTGCCACCAGCAGAATATCCCTGTCTACATATAATAACAGGAGTGGAAAATGCTGTTTGACCTAAAGTAAGGGGGAAATGGAAAGGACAAATGAGTTCATATGGCTATGAGTCTCTAAAAAAGTCTGGAGGTTGTCAGAAGGATTGCCCTTATGCACACCTGAGCAGAGTCTCAGAGACAGATAAAGTAGATACAACCCCAGGTACTGGCTCTTCTGAGGGCTAAAGAGACCCACAGGTTTTATGGTCATGGCAGATGGAGTTCACTGCCATGTCAGTTGGCCCTTCTTTGGAGCTGGTGTTACTGCGTGATGGAGCTGGACTCAGATGGGATCTCTTTTCACAAGCCTTTCCTACTACTTTACTGGAATTGTAGTTGGTGCTGGGGTTTAAGATATATCTAGGGGATTTGAATCTCTGGACTGATAATATGATAGCCAGGCCCTGAGCCTCAACAACTTCAGCTCCTACACTCTGGTTTATTGGACTTACCCCACTCAGCTAACATGGAGTTGAAGAAGGTCAACCACCACACCATGGAGCCTAGAGTGTCTACAACTGAAAGCAGGAGGATTGCATCCAGCAACCATGTGGAATCTAAGCCCCCTCTTGACATAGATGTGGAATGGACACAACCATTCTATGGTCCACAGGAAGGAGGAATACAGTAAGAATTAGAGTGGACTTAATGATATCCTATTCATGAACTATTGTGGTTAATAATCGAGAAAATGTGGCATTGGTGTGGAAAATGTGGCCATGGTGGCTGCTGGGGGCGGGGACTGGGAGGAAGAGATGAGATGTGGAGGCATTTTCAGGACTTGGAGTTGTCCTGGGTGGTGCTCCAGGGACAATTGCCGGACATTGTATGTCCTCCCATGGCCCACTGGATGGGACGTGGGAGAGTGTGGGCTATGGTGTGGACCACAGGCCATGGGGTGCAGCGATGCCCAGAGATGTACTCACCAGATGCAATGGATGTGTCATGATGATGGGGGAGAGTGTTACTGTGGGGGGAGTGGTGGGGTGGGGGCAGTGGGGGTGACTAGGGACCTCATGTTTTTTAATGTAATATTTTTTTAAAAATGAATAAATTAAGTAGAATTTGGAAAAAAATAAAAATTTTAAAAATTAAAAAAAATTTAAAAAAATTTAAAAAAAAGAGCCACCCGAAATGGGGTGGGCTCTAGAGAAAAGGGTTAACGTAGCAGGTCTGAGACAGCTCTCTGTAGAAAGGACTGCTTGCAAGGTTGGTCCTTGTCGGGCATCTGGGCACTTGACACTCCGTGTAACCGAAAGTTAAGAATTAATAATTATGATTACTAAAGCATTATATAGATGCCTTTTTACTTCCAGTAAATTATAAAATAGCCAAAGGTTGATATCTGAAATTACTGAAATGCCTAACCAGCCTCACCCTTTGTGTATAGCCCTTTGTAACTAAAATCCTGCCATTGTGATTATTCCAGATCTTTGTATGTGAATGTTTCTTTTGAAAAGAAACCACTCCACCTTGCTGTTTAATATCCACATGAAAACGCTTGTGACCGACCTTCGTTCCATATCCCCCTCCCGCAGGTGCCGTGGTCTTTGACAACGGCTGTAAGGAGCTGGGCAGCTCCTTAATGTTTATTAATGAAGGAAACTGTGCCAGCTCCACCCCTAATTATTCATTAGCATCCTGATGTTATAAAACATTAATGCAGTTCCAGAAGGCAGTTTTTGAGGCGCTCAAGGCAACTGGCCTCCTTTGCTTGCGCAAACTCTGTCTTTGAAACCCATGAATTGTTCTTTAGCGGGCATGGGACAGAAAGAACCCGCCTTTGCTCAGTATCTTCAGTGTGTCTGCTGTTCTCTACGTGATAAGCTGGTTCATTGTGCTGGCTTGTGCAAACTAAGAGGTTTTTGCTTACTTCACAATTCAATGCCCACACGAACTACAAATGACCTCTGACACTAGCCTCAGTGCAATTCTACTCTAACCACCTCAAGTTAGGTCAGACTCCACATTTCAAGGGCAAATCCTCCCCCAGATGGCCCTTCAGACACCAGACACGAGCTCAGCGGTCCCCAGAACCACCCTCACTTCTGACCAACTGGCTACATATTCAGGGGTTCCCACCACCTTCTCAAGTTCAGTAATGTGCCGCAACGACTCACAGAACCCCGGAAATACTACACTATATTGTAGTATAGCAAAAAGATGCAGACCAGAAGAGAGACACAGGGCGAGGTCTGGGAGAGTCTCAAGCGCAAATCTTCCATGTCCTTTCCACACAGATTCAGAATGCGTCACTCCAGGACACTGATGTGTACCGGCAGTCGTGTCATCAAATGTCCCAATAAAAGTTATTGTTTTTTTTTAAGATTTATTTCGTTTATTTATTCCCCCCATTGTTTTGCGCTCACTGTCTGCTCTCTGTCTGTTCCTTGTACACTCATCTTCTTTTCAGGAGGCCCTGGGAACCAATCCCGGTTCCTCCCATGTGGGAGGGAGTCGCCCAATGGCTTGAGTCACCTCTGCTCCCCCAGTAATGTTTTCCGTAGCAAAAGGGTCGAGGTCAGAATCACGGGCAATTGCTTCTCACCGTCATGTCTTCATAGTTCCTGCCAGACTGGAACAATTCCTCTTTTTCTCTACTTTCATGACCTTGACAGTTTTGAAGATTATAGGCCAATTTTACTTTGTAGAACAGCCTTCGATTTAGTTTTGTCGGGTGTTTCCTTATAATTAGATTCAGATTATGCCCCTTTGGCAGGAATGCCACGGAAGTGACCTTTTGTCCTTATTGCAGTCCATCAGGTGGTGCCCAATTTCAATTTGTCCCATTAATGATGGCATTTACCTTATCACTTGATTTAAGATAGTATCTGTCAAAGTTACTTTTTTCTCTTTGTAATTAAGGGTCCCTCTGGGTTCTTGCCTGGAGCAAGTGAACTGGAGTCCACGAAGGGGTGGTTGTGAGGGAAAAGAGGTTTATTAACATCGGTGGTAGGACAGAAGACGGGGTGTCTCAAATCTGCCTTCCCAGCCATGGGAGCAGGTTTTTATGGATTCAAACAGGAGAAGTAGAGTGGTTACCACCACAGTGGCAAGTGTGCACAACGGTGAGCCTCATTCTGAAATAACCATAAGCCAAGGTAAGTTCAGCCTAGAATTGCCACCACAGTAGTAAGTATACACAAGGATGAGGCTGGCCTTGAGTAGTCATAAACAGTGGTGAGACCTGCTGAGAATGACCACAATAGCAGGTCTAGGCTAAATCCTGCCAGTTTCAGCAATTTCTGATATGACCCTTTTGCTATTTTATAATATAAAGGCAATGATTTTGTAATCATAATTGTTAATTCTTAACTTTCAGTTACAGTTTCAGGCTTCATTTTGACTTCAAAACAAATTGGGCAGGGGGAACAGATGTGGTTCAAGTGATAAGACCTCTGCCTACCATATGGGAGGACCCAGGTTCGATCCCTGGGACCTCCTGGTAGAAAAGAAGAAGAGAAAAGGTGTCTGTGCGGCATGCCAGTGACCATGCAGTGAGCAGAGTGCCCACGTGGTGAGCCAAGTGCCCATGTGAGGGCCTGCACGGAGAGCCAGTGCCCGCACAAGTGAGTCACACAACAAGATAATGGCGCAACAAAAGAGAGACGAAGGGGAGAGTCAAAGCGAAGTGCAGCAGAGCCCAGGAACTGAGGTGGCACAATTGACAGGAAACATCTCTCCACATCAGAGGTCCCCAGGATAGAATCTCTCTGAATCCTAGAGGAGAAAGATGAGAAGAGAAAAAAAAGAGATAGATACAGAAGATCACATAGCAAATGGACACAACAAAAACAGCCAGGTGGGGACAGCGGTGGGGGAAAATAAATCTTTAGGGAAAAAAAACAATAACAAATTGGGCATGATTTAAAGGACTTCTTCAAAAAGGTGAAAAGGCAGTCCACTCAATGGGAAAAAATATTTGGAAACCACATATCTGATAAGGGCTTGATTTCCATTTCCATGTAAGGAGATCATACAACTGAACAATAAAAGACAAGCAGTCCAATTTAAAAATGGGCAAAAGACTTAAATAGGCATTTCTCCAAAGTAGAAATACAAATGACCAAAAAGCACATGAAAAAATATTCCATATTGTTGCTGGATTTTCTCTAGGTTCTTAGCAAACCTTCAAAAACTGAATTTTAAATGCAAGCCAGTTTAGGTAAGCCAGTAATTAAGGAAGGGAGGGAAGAGAAATGGGAGAAAATAACAAATTATGGGCCCCAGGTAGAGAGGAAGGGGAGGAAAAGAGATAAAGAGGGCTGATTTACAGACTACAATTCCCCTTACAGATTATAAAATGCCCAATTTACTTGTATGCTGTTCCAGGCCGGGGTGGGGGGGGGGGGGAAGGCAAGAATAGGGGACATTTGGATTTCCCACTTGCTTTTCAAACAATAATTATTCCGCCCCTTTGCTAAT
Organism: Dasypus novemcinctus; assembly: GCF_030445035.2. Taxonomy (NCBI): domain Eukaryota; kingdom Metazoa; phylum Chordata; class Mammalia; order Cingulata; family Dasypodidae; genus Dasypus; species Dasypus novemcinctus. Next base: position 59,575,224 of record NC_080690.1, on the reverse strand, counting down.
GTTGGGATGGGGGGGTGGGAGTCTCAGTTCTTTGCTTTTTGATTGGTTATCCCACCCATCAATCCCCCCAGAGGGCCCAATGATAAGGCCCTTGGAGAATACCTGGGGCTTCTGCTGGCTTCCTGAGGAAAGCTCCACTGAATGGGGGTTCTTGCCCGTTCTTCCAGCAGCTGTCTTGTGGGGAATTCATGGCCAGGTGTTTAATGGTGGCGGTTTTTCTGCCAGGTTCCAGATGCATCTATTGATTCCCTAATTTACTAGCCTGCCTCAATATCACTAGCTATTAGGGAAATGCAAATCAAAACGACAATGAGATATTGTCTAACACCTCATAGAAAGGCCATTATTGAAAAAACAAGTGCTGGAGAGGATGTGGAGAAATGGGAACACTCCATTGTTGATGGGAATGCAGAATGGTGCAGCCTCTGTGGAAGACAGTTTGGCAGCTCCTCAAGCTAAATACAGAACTGCCATATGATCCAGCAATTCCCCTACTAGGAATATATCCAGAAGAACTGAAAACTGTGACACCAACAGACATCTGCACACCGATGTTAACAGCGACATTATTCACAATTGCCAAAATATGGAAATAATCCAAGTGTCCATTAACCAAAGAATGGATGAACAAAATGTGGTCTATACATACAATGGAATACTATGCTACAGGAAGAAGAAATGAAATTGAGACACATATGATAACATGGATGAATCTTGCAGACATTATGCCACGTGAAATAAGCCAGGCACAAAAGGACAAGTATTTCATGGTCTAACTAATATGAACTAAATGAATGAAGAATAAATGCATGGAGCTAAAACCTAGAGTGTAAGTTATTAGGAGATAAGAGGAGGACTGTGAAGGAGTACTGATGCTTAATGTATGTAGAAGCTTTCATTAACTTGGCTGTAGAAGTGTGGAAATGGATAGAGTTGATGGTAACACATTATAGTGAGTAGAACTAACACAGCTGGTTTCTAAATGGGATTGTGGCTGAAAACAGTAGTCTCGGGGTGTAAATGTCAATTGAAAGAAAGCTAGAGAATAATCTAGGGACTGAATAACACAGGGAACCCAGAGGTGGATGAGAATTGGGGTTAATAGTAAAATATAAGAATGTCCTTCTGTGAACCAGAATAGATGTATATCACTACTGCAGAGTGGTGGGAATGTGGAGAAGCATGGGAAAAATACAATTAATGTAACCTATGGACTATAGTTAACAACAATACTGTAATATTCTTGCATCAATGCCAAAGATGTACTGTGTTAATAATAAGGGGTATGGAAAAAATGTGCCAAATGTACGCTATGGACCGTAGTGATAATGATGATATTATCTCACAACGGCGTGGTGCATTGGTGAAGGCGTGTTGAATAGGAATGCCACACATGTGCATGATTGTGTTGTAAGTTCACAACCTCTGTAATAAAAACATGTATTTTTTAAATTAAGAAAAGGGAAAAATGCTATGAAATTCAGCTCCCTCACCCAACCCAGCAGCTATTAAAAATGAAATATTTGCTTATCAAGCTGGTTCCTGCGTCCTTTTATCAGGTCCCTATCATTTTTTTCTTTGATTACCCTTATTGAGGTAGGGAAAAGTAAGAGAAGGGAGATAACGCAGCAAAGGAGAAGGGTCAATGGAAAATCAGCATGTGCTAATTCCTGACTGCACTGGAAAATCACCTGCCCAGGCCTAATGCCAGAAGACACCAGACACAAAAGGCCCTCCTGTCCCCTGACCTCCACCCCTTCCCCCACCCTCTCCGGGACACTTCCCACTCCCAGGATTACAGAGGCAGTACCAAGTGGTTTTCAGACCCTCTTTTGCATAAGGGAGACCAATGAGAACCTTGTCCTTACAAGTCCTGGTTTACAGGGAGGGGAAGAAGCAGGAGCCCAGGCTTAGTAACACAGCGCCCCAGCCCCAGCAGGCGCCGCGCCTGCAGCTCGCGCGAGCTCGACCGCGCGCCGTCTGGAGCGTGTACTTTTGCTTTGCGTTAAATTCTCCTGCTACTGTGTGACTAGTCCTGGAATTCTTTCTCAAACTGTGCCAACCTCCTACCCTAGGTTGAGGTCTTTCTCCAAGACCTCCCAGGGCCTCTCCAGCATCATTATTACTGGCGACATTAACCTTGATCACTTGGTTAAGATGACTTGGTTTCCCTTAGCGCAGTGTAGGTTTACAGAAAATTCATCCAAAGAGTACAAAGTCGCCATATAAACCCCGACCACCACATCCAGTTTTCCCTGATAGTAACATTTTTCATTACTGCAGTACCTTTGTTGCAATTTATGAAACAATATTATAATTACACTGTTAAGTATAGTCCACAGTTTATATGAGGGTTCACTCTCTGTGTTACAGTTCTATGTGGGTTTTTTGTTTTATCCTATATTTTGTTTTAACATATATACAACCTAAAATTTCCCTTTTAAGCCACTTTCGATACACAATTCAGTGGTGTTAATTACTTTCATAGTACTGTGCAACCATCACAACCATCCACTAACAAAACTTTTCCATCACCCCAAACAGAAACACTATACCTTTAAGTATTATCTCCCCATTCTCCACCCCCACTCCACTCCTGGTAACCTGTGTTCTAGCTTCTGACTCTACGCATTCGCATGCTCTAGTTATTTCATGGAAGTGAGATCATACAATATTTGTGCTTTTGTGACTGAATTTTTTCACTCACCACGATGTCGTCGCAGTTCATACCTGTTGTAGCATGTATCAGATTTTCACTCCTTGGTGAGGAGCAGCGAGGGCATTGGGGCTTGCAGGCCAGCACAGGATCAGGCTGGGTCCTCCAAGAGCCGTGCCTGCTCAGCTGGGGAATGTGACTTGCCCAAGGTCACTCAGCTAGTCATTAGCCTAGATAAGCCTAGTGAACTTTCCATGACGTCCTGGAGCAGAGTGTCAGCTTGGTGCCTCTTCTAGTAGGTGGACCCGATTTTAGAGCATTAGAAGAAGCTGAATTTGTTGAAGATGAACCTGAAGCTGAACAGGAAATTCTTGAAATCAAAAATGTGGTTGTGGGAAGCGGTTGTGGCTCAACTGATAGAGCATCCGCCTACCATATGGAGGGTCCAGGGTTCAATACCCAGGGCCTCCTGACCCGTGTGGTGAGCTGGCTCATGTGCAATGCTGCTGCATGCAAGGAGTGCCGTGCCACAGAGTGGTGTCCCCCGCGTAGGGGAACCCCACGCAGAAGGAGTGCACCCTGCAAGGAGAGCCTCCCCACATGAAAAAAGCACAGCCCGCCCAGGAGTGGTGCTGCACATACAGCAAGCTGACGCAGCAAGATACGCAACAAAAAAGTGACACAGTTTCCCTGTGCCACATGACAAAAATGCAAGCAGACACAGAAGAACACACAGCGAATGGACACAAAGAGCAGACAATGGGGGAAAGGGGATAGAAATAAATAAAATAAATATTATTAAATAAAGTTATGATATTAAAAAGAGTCACTTTAGAGTTTTAAAAAAATATGGTTGTTCAGCATATTCATTTTGGTGGACTTGGGAGGACTAAAGATGATATCATGTGTGAAATTGGAGATGTTTCTAAGTCTAAAAACCTTACTGATGTAATTTTTTTTTAAGATTTATTTATTTATTTCTCTCCACTCCCCCCCACCCCAGTTGTTTGTTCTCTGTGTTTATTTGCTTTGTCATCTTCTTTGTCCGCTTCTGTTGTTGTCAGCGGCAGGGGAATCTGTGTTTCTTTTTGTTGCATCATCTTGTTGTGTCAGCTCTCTGTGTGTGCAGCGCCATTCTTGGACAGGCTGCACTTTCATGCTGGGCGGCTCTCCTTACGGGGTGCACTCCTTGCGTGCGGGGTTCCCCTACACAGGGGACACCCCTGCGTGGCATGGCACTCCTTGTGCACATCAGCACTGCACATGGGCCAGCTCCACATGGGTCAAGGAGGCCCGGGGTTCGAACCGCGGACCTCCCATGTGGTAGACGGACGCCCTACCCACCGGGCCAAGTCCGCTTCCTGACTGATGTAATATGGAAATCTCATGAAGATGGTGGAAAGTTGCTTCATCTAGGAATTTTAGACAAGTGGATGTTTCGATTGATCTGTGCCAAGGTGATGACGCCCTTCCAAATGGTTTGGATGTTACATTTGAAGTAACTGAATTAAGGAGGTTGACGGGCACTTGTACCACCATGGCTGGGAACAACGAAGGCTGTGTGGCACTTGGCCTCAAACTCTCTAACCTTCCAGGACATGCAGAAAAGGTGGCTTTTCAGTTCTCCTAAGGAACAAAAGAAACTTAGTACGGCTGATCCTTCTGTACACAGCAGCCCAGAAACTCCGAAAAAATTTCTCTATAAACTTAATAAAGTTACTGGGCAGTTCCCTTGGAGCTCACTTTGGGAGACAGAGTATCGGCTGAGCACAGCCCCCGCGTGCGGAAGGCCGGCCGCGCCGTCTAGCGTGTGTGGCCTGAGCCGGGTGCCTGGGCAGAACCGCGTCTTCTGCTGTTCAGAAACAAAGTGGACATTCACTTAAATCCTCCCTCACAAGTGCTATAGCAGTTTGGGATTACTTACAAATTCCAAAGAGAAGGATTATGTTTGTAAACTGGTCTGTTCCTCTGGGTGTGATCCCGTTTGACTGTATTAGACTCCACTGAGAGGTCTTTGATTAAATTATGTTAAGATCAGGGCTTCAATTCGACCATGTCCGTAGGACTTGGCTCAGGATTGAGCCCCTATCCCCGTGGTGGGTTGATATAAACAGAGACTCACTCAAGAAGGCACACAGAAGAAGGCACAGGAAGAAAGGGCGCTCCATAGACGCGACAGAGGAGAGAACCTTGATCCTGCAGCCCCAGGAAGAGAGAGGCGCCATCTGCCTGATTACACCTGCAGATAACAGAGCAGCTGAGCCGAGGAAGCCAGGAAGGAAACAAACCCCGTGCCAGCCTACAGCTGAGACCCGAGGAAGCTGGGCCCACGGAGCCTTAAGAGAAGAGGAAGGAGAGACGACCAGGCCCACCGTCCTACTTTAACACCTGGCAACTGACTTGGGTGAGGAAGTATCTCTTACGGTACCTCAAGTTGGACTCTTTAGGGCCTTGTGACTATAAGCTTTTATCCCAAATAAATACCCATTATAAAAACCAACAGATTTCTGGTACTTTGCATCAGCACCCCTTCGGCTGACTAATACACATGCCATGGTTATCGATTCTCAGAATTCTTCCATTTTACCAACTCGAGGTGCTTTGCTGAAAACTAACTAGGAACTGGTAGGCTACACTGGAAAAGACGTGAGTTTCATAACAGAAGATTTTGAGGGAAGCGGCTGTGGCTCACTCAGCTGGGCTCCCGTCTACCACGTGGGAGGCCCTGGGTTCGCGTCCCGGGGCCTCCTCGTGAAGGCAGGCTCGCCCGCAGGCCACGGAGCTGACTTGGCAAGGTGACGCAACAACAACAACAAAAGGGAGACAAGTGAAAACACAGAAGAGCAAATGGACACAGAGAGCAGACAGCAAGCTTGGGAAATAAATAAATAAGTACAGACACAGAAGAACGCACAGCAAATGGACACAGAGAGCAGACAGCACGCACAAAGCCACAAGGGGGTGGGAACAAAAAGATTTTGCGCTTCAGTTGAATAAGCAACTCCTGCTGGATTCAGTTACTTCAGCCTCTCTCTGGGGTGGAATGTTGGGACCCATGGGTGATAAACCATCAGGCATCGCTGACAGGTTTGAGCTTGCTGGACTGAGGGTTCGGGGTTCCAGCGTGCAGAGTGTTGGATCACAAAGTGAAGGAGACTACCTGGGTGGAGAAGTGGACTGGGCCGACGGCCACAGCCTCTACATCCCGTTACCTTTCCGGCGAGGCCAGCGTGGCTTTGGAGAACTTTCCAGAACATACTTTTTTCTCAATGCAGGAAATCTCTGCAACCTCGACTATCGGCGGGGGGGACCCTAAGGCCCATGTTCGTAAGCTGGCCGGACGCATCCGCTGGTCTTACAGCACCAGGGCTGTTCTCAGGCTCGGCAACGTCGCTCGGTTGGAGCTTAATTGCTGCATCCCACGGGAGTCCAGAGGGGCGACAGTCCTGTGCTGGTGTCCAGGCTGGTGCTGGGATAAGGATCCTGTAGTGGAAGCAGAGCGACCCCCAGCTCCTTCCAGGACAAGCTCGGGGGTGCGGGCAGCAGCGAGTCGCTCAGAACCACTCGCCTCCTCTCAGAATAAATGCATCTGAGTATTCTTTAACCCCAGTCCTTATGGGAAACCATGCCAATAGATTTTAAAGACAACTACAAAAAGAAGAAAAAGAACCTCATTCCTTTTCATGACTGAATAATATTCCAGGGTATGGCTACACCACAGTTTGTTTACCCATTCATGAGTGGGTGGACACTGGATTGCCTCCTTCTGGCTATTGTGAATAACACCACTGTGAACACCATGTGTAAGTACCTGCTCAACTTCCTGCTTTCAATAAATAAATATGTATATATATATATATTTGGTTATTTACCTAGAAGTGGGATTGCCGGGTCATATGGTAATTCCATATTTAACTTTCTGAGGGATCGCCAAAATGTTTTCCACAGCGGCCGTGACATTTTACATTTCCACCTACAAAATGTATCAGTGTTCCTATCCCTCCCCATCCTCATTTTTTAAATTTTTTAATTTTTATTTTTTATTTCTTTCCCTCCCCTTCCCCCCCCAGTTGTCTGCTCTCTGTGTCCATTCGCTGTGTGTTCTTCTGTGACTGCTTCTATTCTTATCAGCAGCACCAGGAATCTGTTTCTTTTTGTTGCGTCATCTTGCCGTGTTAGCTCTGTGTGTGTGTGGCGCCATTCCTGGGCAGGCTGCACTTTCTTTCATGCTGGGCGGCTCTCCTTACAGGGCGCACTCCTTGCACGTGGGGCTCCCCTACACGGGGGACACCCGTGTGTGGCACTGCACTCCTTGCAAGCATCAGCACTGCGCTTGGGCCAGCTCCAAATGGGTCAAGGAGGCCCTGGGTTTGAACCGCGGACCTCCCATGTGGTACGCAGATGCCCTAACCACTGGGCCAAGTCCACTTCCCTCCCCATCCTCTTCAACACTTATTGTCCATTTTTAAAAATATTAGCCATTCTAGTGGGTGTGACATGGTAGCTCATTGTGCTTTTGATTTGCATTTCCTTAATGGCTAATGATATTGAGCATATTTTCAAGCGCTTACTGGTCATTTGTAGCTCTCCTTTGATGAACTGCCTTTTCAAGTCCTTGGACCATTTTTTAATCAGGTTGTTTGTCCTATTGTTGTTGAGTTATAGGAATTCTTTATATAATTGATAGGAACGCAGAATGGTCCAGCCACTGTGAAGGACTGTTCGGCAGTTCCTAAAGAAGTTGAATATAGACAGCCATTAACTTCCTTATTAAATTTCTAATCAAATACTACAATAATTTCTTCTTTCTCATAAAATACTTAAATATTTACAACATTATCAGTTTGGGAAAAGACAAACAACAAAAGGTAAAAGTGATTAAAGACAAAATCAAACATAGAATAAATATCATCTATTAAAGTGTTATCTGGCCCCAGTGGTTTTGGTGACTTCAAAGCAGACTTGATGAGAAAACTTGGAATACACAGTCCTGAGCCTGTTGCAAGACTGGAATGTCAGCAGGATGTTCAGCTGCTGACCAAAGGGTGAAGCTCAGCAGTCTTGTAGCCTCTGTAATATTCTAGGGTAGGAGCCCAGTGTCCAGGATTCTTCAGATAGAGGGCCAGGAGGCAGGAACCAGCAGCTAGTTTGGAAGCACGCTCCTGAACATAAGTCACATTCCTTCAGGGTCATCTCACAGATGAAGCAGGACAAGGTCAGGGTCTTCGTGTTGGCATGGACACACCTAGAATATCTGCATAGAAAATGATAGGCGATGGGAATGTCGATGTCAAATTTGAGGGTTTAAAGGATGTGGATTTCCATGGCAAGCATCTCATCTCATTGATAAATATTATCATAGATGTATAGGAAGTCATCCACAGAAGGTGGGCAAGCTTCCTCAAATTTTGCTGCGATCAGAAAGGCTGTGGAACCAAGGAGTTGTAGTTTGTCCCTTCTGCATATTACCTCCATTAGGTAGTGATTTACCAGCTTTACTGCCATGTACAGGGTCTCATGACTCATCTCAAAGGCCATCTGTACCTCCACCAACAGTCCACAAGAATGGCCCTCATGTAATTACTGATGTCAATCTGCCTGTTCATGTATATTTTAAGTATGAATTTTTCCTCTCTGTCCTTCATGTAACTGAAGATATCCTTGGCATACATTGGGTTGAAAAATGGATCACTGTGATCCTTGTCAATATCCTCCAGTGAGGTAATCTCTTCCTGTGTACTCATGCCCTAAAGTGAGAAAGGTTTACTGGAACCACGTGACCCTACAATACCACTCCACTGGGTACATAACCAGAAGAACTGAGAGCAGTGACACCAACAGACATCTGCACACTAATGTTCATAGAGGCGTTAGTCAGGATTGCCAAAAGTTGGAAACAACCCAGGCATCCATCAACAGATGAATGGATAAACAAACTATGATGTAGTCACACAACGGAATATCATTGCAGCTGTAAGAAGAAATGAAGTCATAAAACATATGACAAGATGGATATTGAACCTGGAGGACATTATGTTGAGTGAAGCAAGCCAGACACAAAAGGACAAATATTGCAGGATTGTGCTACTATGAAGTAATTATATTGTGTAATCTCATGGAGTTAATAACTTGAATATGGGTCACCAGAAAATAGAATAAGGTTAGAGAATGGAAAACTGAGGGTTAACTTGTGCAGAATTGGTAAAAAGGATGTGTGTTAATCTTTGGAAATGAATAGAAAAGGTAAAAGCCCAACATGATGTTAGTAACTATCACTACTATTACGTGGGTATGACAGTGGTTGGAAGGGAAAGCCTAAGGTTGTGTATATTACTGAAAGGAAGGCTAAAAAAAGGTAACACGGGACTATATAACATAGTAAAACTGCATGTCAAATATGAACGGGTAAAATCGCATATATCAGACCACTTTTCTTCGAAACTGAACAAATGCATATTAATACTACAAGATGTTCATATTAGACAAAAAATAATATGCTAAGTGAAAGAAAGGACACAAAGTACTACAAATTGTATGATTCCATCTATATAAAATTTAAATATAAATCAACTTACAAAAATGAAATTAGTTTAATGGTTATGCAGGGCTGGGGAAGGACTGCTAAGTGGTGTGGAGGTTTTCTTTTTGGAGTCATGAAATTGTTCTAAAACTTTTTGCGGTGATGAATGTACAACATTGTGATTATACTAATAGGCATTGATTATACACTTGGGTAGATCATATGGTATGTGAATATATCTCAATAAAACTGCTAAATAAATGAATAAATAAATAAATAAATGTACAAGAATATCCAGAAATAGCAGCTATGGACAGCAGGGGAATCATAGAGAGATTGAGAGGTGAAAAATTTTCTTGTTTATTTGTCTATTTTTGCTTATTATTATTATTGAAATAATGAAAATGCTCTAATAATGATTGAAGTGATGAATGCACAACTATGTCATTATATCAAATATCATTGATTGTACACATTGGATGAATTGTGTGTAGCAATAAAATTGATTTGTTAAAAAAATTAACTGGCTGTAGATGTAGCAATAAAATTGATTTGTTAAAAAAAAATTAACTGGCTATAGATGTGAGGGTTGAGTTCTGAACTCTCAGTTCAATTCCATTGGTCTATATGGTCAATATTTGTGAGCACACCAAGCACTCAGCTCTTGGTTTCTATTTCCCATTCTCCACTAAAAGGAACAAGGACTCCTTAGCTTATTTCAGGGCTGGGACATTAAAAGTATAAGATGAGTCTGGAACATCTTGTTGTGGCAGAAGAGAATTATATGCTTTATTAATATATATCAATTAAATTGATTTGAGAAAGAGGAAGGAAGGAAGGGAGGGAGGGAGGGAGGGAGGGAGGAAGGAAGGACCATGTCCTTAAGGCAAATCCATTCCTGTGAGTGTGAACCTATTGTAGGTGGGACCTTTTTTGATTAGTCCACTTTAGTAGGGGGGTATGACCCAGGGTGGGTCTTAATCCTTCTTACTGGAGTCCTTTATAAACAGGGTGATTACAAAGAGACACAGAGAAAAAGCCACAGGAACAGAGGGAGCAAGCCACAGGAACAAGGAGCTGAAATCAACAGCACCCAGGAGAGAGGAAGCCAGAAGCTGAAGCAATGAAACCTGAAAGAGAAGGGAGAGACCAGCAGATGCCTTCTGGTCTTGGAGAAGAAACCATCACCTGATGATGCCTTGATTTGGATGCTTTCACAGTCACAGAGCGGTAAGCTTGCAACCTGATAAATCCCCGTTTTAAGAACCAACCTATTTCTGGTATATTGCTTCTGGCAACTTTTAGCAAACTACAACAAGGAGTATGCACACCAACATTCCGAATGTTTTCAATCAGTTCCCTAGAGTTACAAGCTCAAGTGACTAAGAGATTGCTAGCATAATTATTGAAGAAGACACTTCTACAAAATTTTGTTCCCTGTTATAACAAAGGTCACCAGCTTATCCTACAGTAGCTAGTCTGTGCACCTATTATAGGGCCACAAAGACAATGCCACGTGTTTTATTTTATGCATTTCTGGTATCAATTTCTATATTAATTAAGTTGCAGCCTAGGCTGCTAGAGCAGATACCCTCAAATACAGTACCTCAAGCAATAAAGAAGCTCATTTCTCACTTAATAGTTTACAGGTTGGTGGGTAGGCCAGGGCAGGTAGCTGGCTTTGATCCTTGAGCAGTCAGTTCTACCACCTTCAACATGTACCTTCATCTCTAAGTCCAAGGAAACTACCAAACTTCCCATCCTTTGGGTAGAGGGAAAAGAGAAGCATAGCACATTGGCCCTGTTTTTAAGATGAACTGGAAGTTGCACACAATACCTCTCCTCACATCCCATTGACCTGAACTTAATCACACGGCCACATCCAGCTGCAAAGGAGACTGGGAAATGTAGTCTGTGGCTGGGTGTCCAGCAAAAACTTGGAGGAAGAAAGGGGTAATAGATATTAAGGATACCAAGGAAGTTAGCAGTCTCTGTCATCATGGATGGTGAGGTAAAGACTACTCACTCCCCTCCAGTGTCCATTTTCCTATTTCAAAAGAGTAATAGAAACAATATCTCTAGGGAAGTGGATGTGGCTCAAGCATTTGGGTGCCCACCTACCACATGGGAAGCCCTGGGTTTGGTTCCCAATGCCTCCTAGAGAAGAGGAGCAAGACAGCAAACTGACCTGATAGGCTGGTGTAATGGACTGGTATGGAGAGCTAATGCAATGAGATGATGCAACAAGAAAACACAAGAGGAGACACAATGAGAGATACAACAAAGCAGGGAGCAGAGGTGGCTCAAGTGGCTGAGCACCTCTCTTCCTCGTGGGAGGTCCCGGGTTCAGTTCCCTGTGGGTTCAGTTCCCAGTGCCTCCTAAATCAGAGAAGGCAAGCAGACACAGAGAACACACACCACTGGAACAGAGAGCAGACAACACCAACAATAGACACAGAGAGCAGACAGCCATCACAATGAGGGGAAGGGAGAAATAAATAAATAAAATAAATCTTTTCTTTAAAAAAAGAAACAAAATCTCTAGCCACAAAGCTTCTTGAAAGAAAACTACATTTCCCATCTTCCCTTGCAGCTAGGTGTGGCCATGTGACTAAACTCTGGCTAGTAAAAGGGAGGAAAAGCAGTGGGTGCAATACCCAGGATGTGCCTTTAAAGGAGGGGCCATGCCATTTCTATCCTTTCTTCAGTATTCCTGTTGCTTGGAATATAGAAGAAATGGCTGGAGCACCATCATGGAGCATTGTGGCAAGAGCCACATCCTACAATGGCAGAATAAGAAGCTGGCAGGAGCCTAGCTCCTGCCCGTGGCAGAGCCACCATTCCACCCTGAACAGCCTAAATCTTAATTTTACTTAGGAGAAAATAAACTTATATTTTATTTAAGTTACCATGATTTGGGATGTCTGTTACATACAACTAAACCCAAATCCTAATTAATACAGAGAACGTCATACTTCATGTTCCTTTTGCAACTTGCTTTTTTCACTCAACATTACTTTTTTTTACATTTATTCATATTGATTCATGTAGATCTAGTTCATTCGTTTTAATTACTATAAACATGGTATCTATTTATTTAGGTCATCTTTGCTGCCCTCTAATAAAGTCTCATAATTTACTCTAAAAATAATTTGAACATCTTTTCTTGGCTTTTTGGATGCATAGTTTATGAAATCTTTTTTTAAGAATTATGTTTCTAATTGGTTGTTGCTGCTATTATGGAAGTGCTATTGACTTTTTAAACATTTATATCAAGAAACTTGCTGAAATTTCTTGCTAGTTCTTAATGGGAATTTTTCTAATTAAGTTGGATGTTGGTTACAGGTGTTGGCAGGCTCCTGTTATCAGGTCCACGATACCCCCTCTTATCCCTAGTTGGTGACAAAGTTTTATAAATGAGTGTTGAATTTTATCAAGTGTTTTTCTTTAAATTTTTAAAAATTAACCTACTAATACCATAAATTGGGCTGGTTTAACAATAGGAATTTATTGGTCCACAGTTTCGAGGACAGTAGAAGCCCCAAATCCAGGCTTCGGCAAGGCGATACTTTCCGTCTAAAGCAGGCAGCGTCCTGGGCTGGCCGCCGGTGATCCTTGGGTCCTTGCTTTCCTGTCACATGGGGCTGCACACAGCCGAGGCTCCTTCTTGCGGTTCTTCCTCTTCCAGTTCTGTCGACTGCCAGCCTCCTGCCCTGGGGCTTCTTCCCGTGAGGCCTCTGGTAACAGGATTAAGGCCCATCTCCATTCGCCTGGCCACACCTTAACTAAAAATAACATCTTCAAACTGTTCTGTTGGCGGAGGAGTGCACAGCCCGCAGCACCAGCGGCTGGAACTGGAATATGCCGTTTGTGGAGAGCGTGATCCAGTCCCCAACGTTTGGTGTATTGCCTTAATAGATTTTCACTTTAAATTATTAAGTATGTCATAGGTACGGACGTAGAGAGGATGCTGTCACGTGCTCCCCACAAGCCCCCCTCCGGTCCGAGGCGTCACTCGACCAGCCAGCGGCGCTGTTGGCGGCTGACGACCTACAACGCCCTGGGGTTAAGAGAGCCGGGCCACTCAGCGAAGCCCCGTTGCAGGGTCCTCGTCCTCTATCCAGCCAGTAAGGGTGCGCAGAAGCCTGGACGAGGGACAGCACTGAAGGGCCCGCCCCGCTGCAGGTTCCCTGGAGGGTTGGCTGAAGCCCGCGTCGCTGCTGCAGCGCAGTTCAGTTTCTCCCTCTGTCCATCCTGCTCCTCTTTCTTCCTTACAAACGTTGCCCCAGGGAGCATTCCACGAAAAACCATCTGCCTGCAAACTCCCACTCAGGCTGTCTCCCAGGAAACCCTACATAAGATAAACACTGTGTGTGTGTGTGTTTGTATGAATTTTTTAATAGTTTAACATATTTTAATAGAAAACCTACAGGAACAGTACAGAAGACAGACAATGTTAAAAACATACACTTGCCTGAAGGACAACTTGGAAAAGTGTAGTAAATAGATGGACTCTACCGTACAATAAAATGCTACAAATGCCAGTTAGCAGTCATCAGTAAGAAATTTGCTTGTATTTTTAAAAAATCTAAATGCTGGCATTGTCCAAAAAAGTTTAACAAGCATATTTATGTTAATAATTGTCATAAAGTTGAAGTGTTGAAATTTGTTCATTGAAACATTTTTTCTTTAAAGATTTTTTAATTTATTTCTCTCCCCTCCCCCCATCAGTTGCCTGCTCTCTGTGTCCATTTGCTGTGTGTTCTGCACTGGGAATCTGTGTTTCTTTTTGTTGCATCATCTTGCTGTGTCAGCTCTCTATGTGTGCAGCACCATTCTTGGGCAGGCTGCTCTTTCTTTTGCACTGGGAGGCTCTCCTTACGGAGTGCACTTCTTGCGTGTGAGGTTCCCCTGTGCGGGGGACACCCCTGCGTGGCAGGGCACTCCTTGTGCGCATCAGCACTGCGCATGGGCCAGCTCCACACGGGTCAAGGAGGCCTGGGGTTTGAACCACGGACCTCCCATGTGGTAGGCCGACGCCCTATCCATTGGTCCAAGTCGCTTCCCCATTGAAACATTTTGACTTGCATTAATGCTTTATGTCCCCACACTTATATTACAAATTCACACACAAATGAAAATGGAAAAATCACTGATACGTGATTTCTGTACCCATTTTTCCATTCACAATCATATACTTTGACCCACGGGGTACAAAATATCTAATAGAAAGAAGAGGAAAACAATTTTTTTGAAATGAGATGTTTCCCATTATAGTGGATTTTTTTTTCTAGGAGGAGGGGGTGAGATTCACAAAAATAATCTCAAACTGCCACAACCCACTTTCTTCTTTGGCTGGAGCCCAGCAACCAGAGGAAGTGCTGGCATTACAGAGCGACAGCTATGGCTATGAACACAATTCTGCATTAAAAAAAAAAGAATAAAATACATACATTGTGTTCACCAGCTACATTCTTTTTTTTTTAAGATTTATTTATTTATTTCTCTCACCTCCCTCCATTGTCAGCTCTCTGTGTCCATTTGCTGTGTGCTCTTCTGTGTCTGCTTGTATTCTCATTAGGCAGCTCCAGGAACTGACCCTGGGACCTTCTGGAGTGAGAAAGAGGTGATCATTCTCTTGCACCACCTCAGCTCCCTGGTCTGCTGCATCTCTTATTGTCTCTCCTCTGTGTCTCTTTTTGTTGCATCATCTTGCTTCATCAGCACTCTGCATGGGCCAGCTCACCATACGGGCCAGCTTGCCTTCACCAGGAGGCCCTGGGTATTGAACCCTGGACCTCCTATATGGTAGATGGGAGTCCAATTGCTTGAACCACATCCGTTTCCCCACCTACTACATTCTGAAACAGAACATTACCAGTACCCTAAGTGCCTCCTGTGGGTCCTTCCCCAAACCTTCTCCTTCCAAACTATCCAGAAATAATCAATATCCTGAGTTTAATCACTCCTTGTTTTTCTTTAGTATTTTGCCATCTGGACTTAAATCTCCCCCCAAAAAATATATGTGGGGAAGTGGATGTGGCTCAACCTTTGGGCACCCACCTACCACATAGGAGGTCCCAGGTTCAGGTCCTGATGCCTCCTAAAAGAAGAGGAGCAGACAACACCTCCTGCCACAACAAGCTTAGATGCCACCTCCCACCACAACGAGCTTAGACACCACCTCCTGCCGCAATGAGCAGATGCCAGGAGCCAGCAGACACCGCAGCCCACAGGGAGCAGATGTGGTTCAGGCTGTTGGGCACTCGCCTCTCAAGTGGGAGGTCCCAGGTTTGGTTCCCATTGCCTCCTGGAGAAGGCAAGCAAACAATGAACAGACAGACCAGAGAACCGTCTGGGGGAGGGGTGGATAAATAAAGAAAAACAAAGTAAATAAAGTAAATCTTAAAAGAAAAAAAAAATAGGGAAGCAGACTTGGCCCAGTGGTTAGGGCCTCCGTCTACCACATGGGAGGTCTGCGGTTCAAACCCCGGGCCTCCTTGACCCGTGTGAAGCTGGCCCATGCGCAGTGCTGATGCGCGCAAGGAGTGCCGTGCCATGCAGGGGTGTCCCCCGCATAGGGGAGCCCCACGTGCAAGGAGTGCGCCCCATAAGGAGAGCCGCCCAGCACGAAAGGAAGTGCAGCCTGCCCAGGAATGGTGCCGCACACACGGAGAGCTGACACAGCAAGATGACGCAACGAAAAGAAACACAAATCCCCATGCCGCTGACAACAGAAGTGGACAAAGAAGACGCAGCAAATAGACACAGAGAACAGACAACCGGGGCAAAGGGGGGAGGGGAAATAAATAAATAAATAAATCTTAAAAAAAAAAAAAAGATTGGAGACCTAACCCCCCCACACCCGGCACCTGAGAACATGATCTCATTTGGAAATGGGATCTTTGCAGACGTAATCAAGTTAAGAGGAGGTCCCAAGAATTCACAAGGGCTCTAACTGCTGTCTTCACAAGAAAAGTGACACAGAGCAGAGAATGCCATGTGAAGACAGACATGGGGTCTGCTGGGCTAAACTCCAGGTGTAGAGGCCAGGTGAGGATGGAGGAAAAGAGCAGAGAGGTGCTGCCACCAGCCAAGGCACGCCCGGGGCCTCCAGGAGCCGGAAGGAGCCAGGAAGGGGCCTGCCCCGCAGGCTCTGGAGGGCGCCTGGTCCTGTCGACACCTGGAATTTGGACTGCTAGCCTCCAGAACTGTGCAAGAGTAAATGTCTCTTGTTCTAAGTCACCCAGTTTGTGGTAATTTACTATGGCAGCAACAGGAAATTAGTAGACCCTCTAGGTAGACTTCTGTATATATTTAGCACTGTCTGCTCTTGAGCTTTATTTAAATGGAAGCATGCTGTCGTGTTCTTTTCTGACCTGCTTCTTTCATTCAACATCGATTTTGGGTTCACCCATCTTAACAAAGACGGCAATTGTTCATTAGTTTTGCCCTTCATGTGACTAGGCTACGGTGAGGCTGCATTCTGCTCTTCTTCAATTTAATTTCATTTTAACTTGTTTTATTTTATTATTTTATTATGTTGGGCTTTGCTTCCCCCACTCTGCTGTTGATGGATGTCTGCGCTGCGTCAGTTTGGGGGCCCTGGCGCCCCGGGGGCACGCGTGTCTCTAGGGCAGCTTCTCCACCTCAGCACGGTCGACCTGGGGGCTGGGTAACTATTTGCAGTTGGGTGCCGTCCTGTGCGCTGTAGGAGGTTTCCCAGCATCCCTGGCTAGCTGCCAGGAACACTGCTCCCCAGTTATGACAACCAAAATGTCCCCAGACATTTCCAAATGTCCCCTGGGGGGAAAATCGCCCCGGGGGAGCACCACTGCTTAACATCCGCAAGCTTCCTCCCCTGCATAACAGTGCCATACAGCACCTCCCTGCCAGAGCTGGGTGCTAACGCATGTGGGGTGCTCAGAAGAGGGCCTGGCGCGGGGGGGCGACCGTTAGACGCCCGTCAGCATTAGCATTCTCGGCTCGATGCAAGAAGCTGGCACAGCTCCTCGCAGGGACCACCAATTAGTTCCCCTGCCTGCGCCTGCTTCCTCGAGCACCAAATAGGGATTTTCTGCTTTTATGAACCTCCCTCGTGGGGCACAGAGCCACCAGGAGGAAGGGCCCAGGCTTGTCATTGTCTTCGTGGGGTAGGACCCCTCTGGCAGCCAGACAGGTGGTTTAAAGATGGCAATCGCTGCTTGGCAAACAGCCATGGCCAAGTGCCCCGCTTTGCCTGGCTCCGTCCTCAGGACCCCTCCCCTCCCCACTGTCAAAGGGGCACAGCCTGGCACACGGGGGTGGGCTGAGCGGGGGGCATTCTGAGACCCTGAGCTAGAGCCCCAGCCGTGTCAGTTCTGACCGGCCCCTGCCACAGGAGGCCGTTATCCAGTACCCTGGATCACCTCCAGCCCTGCAGCTCCTGCTACCTGACGGCCATTCCCCCTTCCTCTTGCTAACAGAACACCAGGATTTTTTTCCTCGCTGCAGCCGCGTGCCCAGTCCCAGGTGATGACTCGGGATAAGCCAGCCCTGGCAGGCCCGTTCCCCTCGTGCAGCTCCTCTGTGGACGAGGGTGACCATGGAGCCCAGCTCTGGCCCAGGAGGCCTGGGGAGAGAGGTGCCCGGTGGCTTCTGCTGAGGCACAGGAGGGAAAGGGGAGCTCCCCGCGCCTCCCCTGCCCACGTCTTCCCCCTTTGGGAGAGGGTTATAGGAACTGCCTCTGAGGAAACCATCTCTAAGGGTGAAAGTCAACATGCCGAGGGGAGCGGAAGGCAGGAGAAACGGCCCGGCTCCTTGAAGACAGACTCGACCTGCTAGACCAACCCCGAGACAGATTGCTGTAAGCGGTTTGGTTAAACAGACAATAAGTTATGCTTTTGTTAGCTGGACTTGCAGCCAAGAGCCTCCCTCCTGACCCAGGCTTGTGAGTGGAGCTCAGCGGTTGAGCGCCTGCTTTGCATGCACAAGGTCCCGGGTTCAATCTCTGGTCTCTCCTAAATTTTTTTAAAAAATTAAAACAAACAAACAAATAAGATTGTGGGACGAGTCAATGAAATGATACATGTCCAAGCCAAACACAGTGACTGACCCACCGAAAGTGTTCATGGCAGAAACTAGGCGGCCGCCAGTGGCCTCTCTTCTTCCTTTTAGTGACAGAAATCACCGCCACCATCACCTTGACCCCGACGTTTAGCTGGACCCAGGCCACTCTGCCAGAGATGTTCCTCAGACTCTCCCGCAGCTAGATGTGTCCCAGTGACTAGACCTAACCCAACAGGACGTGAGCAGAAGCTCGGGGCCGCGGGGTCATCTCCTCACAGGGGTCATCACCAGCTTCTTCCTTGGGGCGGCGACGCGTATGTGGAGGTGCAGGCACCTTCAGCCGCACAGAAAGGAACAGCCGGGGGGTGGCAGAGCAGCCAGGAGGAAGGGGCCTTGTTTTCTGAATGTCACAGGGCTGATTTCCTGAGTCCACTCACCTCTGGGCTGTCACACCAGAGAAAAATAAGTGTCTGTCTTTTTAAAAAATCATCAACTAAATTGATTGATTGGTCAGAGAAGTTGTAGGTTTACGGAAAGATCACACAGAAAATACAGAGTTCCCATCTACCCATCCCTGCTTTTATCGTTTTGCATTTACCATTTTACATTAGCGTGGTACCTTCGTTACAATTGATGAGAGAATATTATTAAATCCACTATAATTCATAATTTACATTAGGGTTCACTGTGTTGTACAATCTTATGGGTGTGTGTTGTTTTATTTTTTACATTTTTCTCTAGCAACATACATACCACCCAAAATTTCCCCTTTTAATCACAGTCAGATATGTCATTCATGGTGTTAATTACATTCACAATGTTGTGTTACCATCTCCACCGGCGAGTAACAAAACATTAGTTTCCATTACCCCAAACAGAAACTCTGCACCCATTAAGAATTAACTCCCCATTTCCTACCCCCACCCTGGCCCCTCCTAACCTGTATTCGAGTTTCTGACTTAATAAATTTGTTTATTCTAATTATTTCTAAATATCTATCTTGATTGAGCCAGGGTAATTGAGGGTCTCCTTGTTTTAGCATCATAGCTTGTGCTAATTAGTAGAGTGCTCTATAAATGGAAGCTACTTTGATTATCTATTTCCAGAAGCTATTCCTGGTTTTCAAGTTGCAAAAAAATTTCCAGCTATTTAAAATACACCATAGGGAAATGGATTTGGCTCAACTGATAGAGCGTCCACCTACCACATGGGAGGTCCAGGGTTGAAACCCAGGGCCTCCTGACCCGTGTGGTGAGCTGGCCCACGCACAGTGCTGATGCACGCAAGGAGTGCTGTGCCACACAGGGGTGTTCCCCGCATAGGGGAGCCCCACGTGCAAGGAGTGCGTCCTGCAAGGAGAGCTGCCATACACGAAAAAATTACAGCCTGCCCAGGAGAGGCGCTGCACACACAGTGAGCTGGCACAGCAAGATGATGCAACAAAAAGAGATACAGATTCCTGGTGCCACTGACAAGAATACAAGTGGACACAGAAGAACACACAGCAAATGAACACAGAGAACAGACAACTCGGGGTGGGAGGGGAGAGAAATAAATTTAAAAATTTTTTAATCTTTTAAAAAATTAAATACACCTTGGATAGTCTTTGGGGTTATAGAGGGTTTAGAGGAGGAATTCATTCCTTATTGCTGCTGTAACAAATTGTCACAAACTTATTAGTGGCTTAAAACACTGCAAGTTCAGGTTGGGCCTTACTTGGCTAAAACTGAGGTGTGGACAGGGCTGTGGTCCTTCTGGAATCTCTAGGGCAGAACTTGTTCCCTTGCCTTTCCCAGCTTTCAAAGGCCGCCCACGTGCCTTAGCTGGCAGCTCCTTTCTCCATCCTCAGCACCAGCAATGCTAGGCCACCTCTCTGCTTCTCGCTTCTGATAGCCTCGTCCAGGTTTAGGGGCCCATGTGATGACATTGGGCCCATTGCCATGCCAAGGTCAGCTGATCAGCAGCCTTAATCCCATCGGCTGCCCTAATTCCCCTTTGCCATGTAACGTCACCGATCCGCAGGTGCTCCCTCGGGTGGGTGCGGGGGGTGGAATTATTCGGCCGACCATAGAGGAGCCCATCCCTCGTAGGCTACCCTTCCTTGCAGAACTGAATCCTCTGTCACCCGGAGATGGAGCTGTGCCCGGAGAGATCTGGGAGCCCTGGGTGCAGACTCTGGGGTTTCCCGTAGCATAATAATAATCTCATCTCTTTCTCCTCTCAGCATGGAGGCAAGTGAGCAGACAACACAGGAACCGGCTCAGTGGAGAGGAAAATAACAGCTTTAGTCACGATGCAACAATTAGATAATAAGATTTGGCGCTGGATTCAAACGGGCTTCCCAACACCCCTTCCCCTTCAAAAGGAAATTTACTCCCAGAGAGCTGACACAGCAAGATGACGCAACAAAAAGGGACACAGATTCCTGGTGCTGCTGACAAGAATACAAGCAGGGAAGCGGACTTGGCCCAGTGGTTAGGGCATCCGTCTACCACATGGGAGGTCTGTGGTTCAAACCCCGGGCCTCCTTGACCTGTGTGGAGCTGGCCCACGCGCAGTGCTGATGCGCACAAGGAGTGCCCTGCCACACAGGGGAGCCCCACGCGCAAGGAGTGCGCCCCGTAAGGAGAGCCGACCAGTGCGAAAGAAAGTGCAGCCTGCCCAGGAATGGCGCCACCCACACGGAGAGCTGACACAGCAAGATGATGCAACAAAAAGAAACAGATTCCTATTGTAGTTGGTGCTGGGTTTAAGATATATGTAGGGGATTTGAATCTCTGGACTGATAATATGACACCCAGGCCCAGAGCCTCAACAGACTTCAGCTCCTACACTTTGACTTATTGGACTTACTCCACTCAGCTAACATGGAGTTGAAGAAGGTCAACCACCACAACATGGAGCCTAGAGTGTCTACAACTAGAAGCGGGAAGAGTGCATCCAGTACCCATGTGGAATCTAAGCCCTCACTTGACATAGATGTGCAATGGACACAACCAATCCAATGTCCACAGAGAAAATGTGGAATGGGTGTGGGAACGGTAGCCATGGGGGCTGCTGGGTGTGGGGAACCGGAGGAAGAGATGAGATGTGGAGGCGTTTTCAGGACGTGGAGTTGTCCTGGATAGTGCTTCACGGACAATTACGGGACACTGTAGATCCCCCCAGGGCCCACTGGATGGAACGTGAGAGAGTCTGGGCTATGATGTGGACCATTGACTATGGGGTGCAGTGATGCTCAGAGATGAACTTACCAGGTGCAATGGATGTATCACGATGATGGGAGAGAGTGTTGCTGTGGGGGGAGTGGGGGGCGGGGGCGGTGGGGTTGAATGGGACCTCATATATATTTTTTTAATGTAATTAAAAAATAATAATAATAAATAAATATTTAAAAAAAAAAAAGAAACAGATTCCTGGTACCGCTGACAAGGATAGAAGCAGTCACAGAAGAACACACACCGAATGGACACAGAGAGCAGACAACCAAGGAGGAGAGAGAAATAAATAAAAATAAATCTTTAAAGAAAAAAAAAAAGGAAATGTACTCAGCCAGTCGGAAGCAGAGCTGGAGGATCCAAACTCTCCAGAAGGGGAAGAACGGTTTCCTCCCGAGCAGAGGAGAAGGGGCTGTCCTGCAGGAGAACTCGAGATGCCAGAGACCACCCATTCCCTGGGGGGACCAGAAGGAGAGCGAAAGTCCTAACTCTTAGGGTTTAGAAAGCCCAGGGCGCTGGCGGACAGAGGGGTCACTACCCCTGCACCTCTCGGCCTGACATCCGGGTGGTTGGCAGGCAGCGCCCAAAGGACGTCCTCGCCTGGGAAATAGCCCTCCTAGGGGCTCTTCACGGCACGAGCACGTAAGGACAGTTAGCGAGGTGGCAAGGAATTCCTGGCCTGGCTGTGCTGGCTTTGAAGCAAGGGGCAGGAACCGGGCAGGTGGCGGAGGGGAGATGGCAGAGGGAGGGGGAGGACGCTGGAGGGCTGCCAGCTGTCTGTCCGTTTGCCGTCCTCCTCCTGTCTGGGCGGCCCTGAGTGCCTTGGGCTCTCCATCCCTCCCTGCGTGGTGGAGGAAATCCCGCTCGGCTGAGCTTCAGGGTGTCCTTTTTCCCCCTGCCAGGGACTAGTGGAGGGGGCGTGTGGCCAGTTCTGACCCATGGCTTGAAAGGAGGAAGCCTTCCGGGGGCTCCTGGGAAAGGTTCATGAGGCAGAGACGCTTGTGAATCCCTGTGTCCCCCGCCTCCGCCTCCAGGCCGTCCCCACTGACTGTCCCTGGCCTCTCCGGGCTGGGCTGACCCACTGAGCCTCCAGGGCCCGGCGGAGGGGGAGCCTGGTCCCCGAAGGGCCGCGGGGGCGCAGCGCCCCTGCCTGGCTGCCCAGGCCCGCCATGCAAATGAGAAGTAAACCTTCCTCTTTTTTTTCAGGTTCCAGGGATTGAACCCAGGACCTGGTACTTGGGAAGCAGGCGCTCAGCCACTGAGCTACAGCCTCTCCAGGGAAGTAAACTTTTCCTGTGAGTGGTCCCGGGGCTTCTGGGATTGTTCCAGCAGTTAGCGCGCCCTCACGCGGCCCCCCTTTTCCAGGAGGGGTCCCGGGGGTGAGCCTTCATTCCTCTTTCTTCCGGTAGACGACGGTCCCGTCTGCGTGCAGCATCTAGAGCTGTGACCACCGCCTTGCTGCCCGGGGACGGCGGGAAAGAGCCTGGACCCTTCAAGATGGGGCTGAGCAGCTGGGGGAGCCCCCACGTGGCTGTCGCCTTGGAAATCCTCGCTCTGTCCTTACATGCTTTCTTGTTGCCTGGGCCACTTGGAGTCAGACTTGGAGACTAATCCGGGGGATGGGGAGAGACCCAAACTCCAGCCCGGTTTGGGGTGCTACCGGGCAGGGTGAGGAGCTCTGTCAGGGCAGTGGGTTTGTTTCTGTCTGTGCCGGCCCCCGTGCACCCCTCAGCGGACGCAGGGACCACCCTGCCCCGTTGGCAGGGGGGCTCCCGCCCCCCTGTCGCTGGCGAGCAGGAGTCCTGGGTGCCAGGCGGGCCCAGCAGGGAGCCCGGTGTGGTGGGCAGTGGCCCTCAAGGGCGAGAGCAGAGTCCAGTGCTCCCCTCGAGCTGGCCGTGCCCGGTGCCCGCGTGCCCTTGCTCACTGTTAGACCCGAGGCGCCTGTCCCGAAGGTGGAGACGTGCCGGATCTGCAGAGGCCTGAGGCCCGGAGCCCCGCTGCCCGCCCCGCCTCTCCCACCTCCTCCCTTGCCCCAGGCCCACCTGAGAACCTCTAAGCCTTCCCAAGTGACCTCAGGGGAGGGGACAAGGTCAGCAAGAGGGAGCTGCCATCCTCCCGGGCCTTGACCGGCCACCGGGGGTGCCACCACGGTCTGGAATGGGCCCCACTGACGCTCTGTGGCGGCCTGACTGCACCTCCTAAGGACCCACCAGGCCACTGCCGCGTGGGTGGCGAGCACGCAGGGCTCCGGCCAGACGGACCCCGAGCCTCGCGTCCCTCGTCTGTCACCTGAGTGCGTACGGGGTGATATTCATGATAGTCAAGAGGCTTAAAGCCAGCACAGCACAGCTCTGTTAGGGTTGAAATGTGCCCCCCACACACACACACACAAATACACGTTGAAGTCAACTACTCCCACTTCACCCCCACCCCCCGCCCACATAAGGAAACCCCAGGAAAACCCTGGATGCCAAAGCTCAAGAGGCTCCCCAGGCAGAGAGTGTAGCTCGTGGTTGAGCACCTGCCTCCCATGTCCCAGGTCCCAGGTTCAATCCCCAGTACCTCCAAAAAAGACAGCTCCCCGGGAGGCTGACACATCCTACTCCATGGAATGAGGACGAGGAAGCTTTGCGTCTGGGGGCCTCCCCGACCTCACTCTGCGTGTCTCTTCGAACTTGTATCCTTTTACTCTAATAAAACGGTAAAAGTGCAGCGCTTTCCTGAGTTTGGTGAGTTGTTCTAGTGAATTATCAGACCTGAGAGGATGAGAATCTCCAAGTTCGTAGCCAGCTGGTCAGAAGTGCGGGCAGCCGGGAGCCCCTGAACTTGCGGCTGGTGTCTGAGGTTAGGATGATCTGGGGGGGTCTGTGCCCTCAACCTGCAGAGTCTACATTAACTCCAGGTAGGTGGTGTTGGAATTGCAGTGTAGCCGGTGACAGAAGTCATTGGAGTGACATTTTTTTGGAAATAGGGTCATTGCAGGTAGAATTAGTTAACTCAAGATGAGGTCCTCCTGGAGTAGGGTGGGCCCTTGGTCCAATATCGCTGGTGTCCCTATGAGAGGACACACCTGCCCGGATGGACAGGTAGGAGCAGGGACGCAGGGCTGTGGTGGAGAGAGACATCCCACAACGCAAGTCCTGGACAGCCGGGCACCTGGAGGCCATGGCGTGGGGCCCCTCCCTCCCGTCTCTCCTCAAACGTCCCCAAGGAGGGGGACTTCCCTGGCCACTCGGGTGAGGGTCTCCAAGACCACCTTCAGGCTCGATGATTTGCTAAAAGGACTTGTTGTTTTTTAAAGATTTATTCATTTCTCTCCCCCCTCCCGCCCCCCCCCCCCCCCCCCCCGTTGTCTGCTCTCTGTGTCCATTCGCGGTGTGCTCTTCTGTGTCTGTTTGGATTCTTATCAGCAGCACTGGGAAACTGTGTCTCTTTTTGTTACATCATCTCGCTGCTCCAGCTCTCCTGTGTGCGGCGCTGCTCCTGGGCAGGCTGTGCTTTTTGTGCCCGGGGTGGCTCTCCTTATGGGGCACACTCCTTGTGCGCATCAGCGCTGCGCGTGGGCCAGCTCACCACACGGGCCAAGAGGCCCTGGGTTTGAACCCTGGTCCTCCTATGTGGTAGTGGAAACTCTACCAGTTGAGCCAAATCCGCTTCCCTGCTGAAAGGACTTGTAACCAAGAGTTAAGAATTAACAAGGGAAACGGACTTTGGCCCAGTGGTTAGGGCGTCCATCTACCACATGGGAGGCCCGCGGTTCAAGCCCCGGGCCTCCTTGACCCGTGTGGAGCTGGCCCATGCGCAGTGCTGATGTGCGCAGGGAGTGCCCTGCTACACAGGGGTGTCCCCCGCATAGGGGAGCCCCACGCGCAAGGAGTGCACCCATAAGGAGAGCCGCCCAGCCCGAAAGAGGGAGCAGCCTGCCCAGGAATGGCGCCGCCCACACTTCCCGTGCCGCTGACGACAACAGAAGCGGACAAAGAAACAAGATGCAGCAAAAAGACACAGAAAACAGACAACCGGGGGAGGGGAGGGGAATTAAATAAAAATAAATCTTTAAAAAAAAAAAAAAAGAATTAACAAATGTTGAATGTAACATTTTAAAAAATATAAAGAGAAAAAAATAAATAAATAAGCTTAACATATGACCCTGTTTAAAAAAAAAAAGATTTAACAAATGATTGTGATTACTGAATCAATATACAGGTTTGTTTTTGTTT
Source organism: Dasypus novemcinctus (assembly GCF_030445035.2). Classification (NCBI taxonomy): domain Eukaryota; kingdom Metazoa; phylum Chordata; class Mammalia; order Cingulata; family Dasypodidae; genus Dasypus; species Dasypus novemcinctus. The sequence goes on along the minus strand of NC_080690.1, from coordinate 59,549,562 downwards.
TTGTTTTTCACTTTCTCTAATAGTATATTGTAGAATAGCCAAAAGTTAATACCTGAAATTACTGGAACTCACTGAACTAGTCTCAGCCCCTGTTATTTGTTTTGTTTTGTTTTGGAGGTACTGGGAATCGAACCAAGGACCTTGTACGTGGGAAGCAGGTGCTCAAGCACTTAGCTGCATCCACCCCCAGCCCATTTATACTTACTATTTTACTGGTAATCACTCCACCTTCCCTTGTGTGAAACTCCTTAGACTCAGGGAGACAGACTTTTAGGCTGATCTCCTTTGTGCTTAGCACTAAAGTCTTCCTCTCTTTGAAACCCCAGGGTCTCAGGACTTGGTCACTAGAGGTATCGGGCAGGGAACCCCCTCTTTGCTCTGTAACAGACTCATAGAACTCAGGAATAGGGAAACGGACTTTGGCCCAGTGGTTAGGGCGTCCGTCTACCATATGGGAGGTCCGCGGTTCAAACCCCGGGCCTCCTTGACCCGTGTGGAGCTGGCCATGTGCAGTGCTGATGCGCGCAAGGAGTGCCTTGCCACGCAAGGGAGTCCCTGCGTGGGGGAGCCCCACGCGCAAGGAGTGCACCCATGAGGAAAGCCGCCCAGCGCGAAAAGAAAGAGCAGCCGTGCCGCTGACGACAACAGAAGCGGACAAAGAAACAAGACGCAGCAAATAGACACCAAGAACAGACAACCAGGGGAGGGGGGGAAATTAAATAAATAAATCTTTAAAAAAAAAAAGAAAAAAAAGAACTCAGGAATAGCAGTTATACCCACGGTTACGGATGATTACAGCAGAAGGACACAGAGTAAGCTCAGCGAAGGCAAAAGGCTCATGGGGCAGAGTCCAGGAGATGGGGAACCAGCTCCTTTGTCCCCTCAGTGGAGTCACACGGACAGCGTTTCATTCTCCCAGCAGCGCGGAGGGACACCACGTGCTAAGCACTAGCAGCCAGGAAAGCTCACCTGGGCCTCGGTGTCCGGGGTTCTCCTGGGGGTCAGCCCGGAAGGTGTGGTGCGTCCATGCCTCTGACCTTGGCTTCTCAAGGTCCAGCCACCTCCCACCCCCAGGGGTCAACACGATGTAGGTAGCCCAGGACCCCAAAAATAGTTGTCTGCCATGAATCGCACCTTCAGCAGAAACTATCTGGCATAGCCCGAGGTAGACAAAGACACACTAATCAGGCAGAAGATCCCAAGGGCTCAGGGTTTATCTCCGAAGAGCCTGTCACTGGTCAGCATCGAAGACCTCTGGGATGGGAGCGTCCAGCTCAAGAGGTGGCAACACAACTGCAGTTCCCTATCTCCCACGACTGGGTGGCCACCAGGAATCAAAGGTCCCTCACCCTGCCCCTATCCTTTCTCTTCCCAGACCACGTGCTTCAGCACGCCAGGGTCAATCCAGTGGATCCACTTTTTCTGACAGCAGCTGGAAACGACTTCTAACCCTGCCAGCATTAACGACCCTGCAGTTCTGACTCCGACTGCCCGGCTTAGGTCAGGTTCACAGCTGAAGGGCCATCCTCTACCAGACGACCCTGCAGGCGCCAGGTGCAAGCTCGGGGGATCCCAGGGCCACCCTCACTTTTGACCAATATGCAATTGGGGTTCCCATCGCCCCCTCAGTTCCAATAATTTGCTAGAACCACTTGCAGCACTCAGGAAAGCACTACACTTGGCATTTCCCATCTTATTATAGTGGAAAGGCTGCAAATCAGAAGAGATACAGAGAGGTCTGGGAGGGTCTCAGATACCAATTCCATATCCTCCCAGTGGAGTCAGAATGCCCCCTCCTGACATATCAAGATGAATAAGCCATCATTGGAAGGTCCCTTAGGCTTTGGAGGCTGAGGTTTTTATTGGGTTTCATTAAAAGGTAGGATTGGGAGCAGACGTGGCTCAAGTGGTTGGGTACCCACCTCCCACATGGGAGGTCCCAGGTTTGGTTTGCAGTGCCTCCTAAAGAAGATGAGCAGATGCAATGAGCTGATGCAACAAGCAGAAGTAATGAGCAGACCCAACAAGCAGGGAGCAGATGTGGCTCAAGCATTTGGGCACCCGCCACATGGGCAGTCCCAGGTTCGGACTCTGGTGCCTCCTAAAAAAGACGAGCATAGTCAACGAGCAGAGACAAGGAGCAGACACCGCGAGCAGACAATGAGCAGACAGACAAGGGAGACATCTGCAGGAAGGGGTGGGGTGGGGTGGAGGGAAAAGAGGGCAGGATTGATTGAATCAGTGGTTGAACTCAGTCTCCTGCTCGCTCCCTTTCCCAGAACTGATACTAAGTGGCTGATATTAAGTGATATCAGGGCTGATATTAAGTGGCTCAAAACCCAGCCCCCTAATCACATGGTTGTTCTGATAGGTGTGGCCCCACCCAAAGACTACCACCCTGTCCCGGGTCTACTCGTTGGGAGTATGGTTATCAGGTGAGGTCTTGTGGGGGGAGGTCCCACCTAGAATAACAAAAGACACTTCCACCACGGAAAATTCCAAAGATTTAGAGATTACCCTCAGGAGCTGGGACGGAGGCCAAGCCTCCCTTTGGCTCTTCCCTGCACACCACTCTCCTGATAATTGCAACCCCACACTCCAGCTGGCTCCCCTAACCCTTCCCTGCTTGATTTTTCTCCACAGCACTTATCTCCAACCACTGTCCTGTGCCCTCTATTTATTATCTAATTATCCACCTCCCCCTTGAACGTGGGATTTCCGCCCCTCGGTGCCCTGCTGCAGCTGCATTGGTACTAGGGGAGTATCTGCCGAGCAAACGGGCATTCAAGGTTCACACGGTGATGTCCCCGGGCCCGCGGCGGGTCTAGGGCTTGGTGGTGGCCGCAGAGCCCCCCACGGACCCTGAACCTGCCCTTCGTCCCTGCCTGTGGCACCCAGAATCTGGGGTCAGGCCCGCTCAGGGCGCCCGTGGGCTCTGCATGACCTTCTAATAAAGTGCGTTTGCCCTGGAATCGGGCGGGGTTGGTTCTGGTGCAGGGACCCAGGCCCTGAGCGAGTCACGGTGCCCGCAGCGCTGGGCCCTCGGTGACTCGCGACCCACGACAGCCTTCCAGAGCAGGTCCGTTGCCGGCGGGCGCCAGAGCAGGGCCGTGGAACCCGGGGCCGCTGGTGTCACTGCGGTGACAGCGAGGAGTCCCACAAAAACAGACAAGCAGGCAATGGAATATCGTTCTGTTAAATATAAAAGACCACTTATCGTTGGAGTCAATCTGTGTGAAACGTCCAGAAGAGGCAAATCTCTAGAGACAGAAAGTAGATAATGGGGGCCCGGGGGGGACCAGGGGGCAGGGGGGCGGTAAGAGGAAACACGAGGGGGCGGGGGGGGGGTGACTGCTGGAGGGTCCGGGATTTCTTTTAAGGGGATGGAAATGTTCTAAAGCGAGACTGTAGTGATGGTTGCAAAACTCTGTGACTATACGAAAAACCCCTGAATTGTACTCTTTAACTAGGAAATGGTGTATGTGAATTCTGCATCAATAACACTCTGTATCAATAACACTACTGTTTTTTAAAAAGGCAAACAGGGTTTCACACTTTAACTGTCTGGGAAGCACTGGGCTCAGCCAGGGCAAGTTAGTTTTGCTTGTCGTTGATTTGTTCCCCCGTGCAACTTGAAAGCTGTGAGTCTATCCGAGGAGGGTATGTCCCCTGGCAAAGTTTCCCAAACGTATCTATCTCCCCGAGCCGACTGTCCAGGGCCTAGGAAGGGCTGACTGTCACTCACCAGAGACGACGTGAGCATCCAGCAGTATCTCAAAGGCACACGCCGCCTCCTCGCGCCCTCCGCAGGAAAAGGCGCCTCCTCTAACCCTGGCACCCCAAGCCCCGCCGCCCCGGGACCCCTGCCTCTCCCTCCCTCCAAATGTGCGCAGCCCCTGCCCTGCTTCTCACCCACCCCTGGTCCCTGGGTGACTACGATCCTCAGCCTCGGTGCCATCAGGACCCTGGAAGAGTGTCACAGCACACAGTAGGTGCTGCACAGAGTAGGTTCTCAGCCTCTGAAAGCCCTCTCTGTGCGGCGCTGGGCTTTGAGATCGCTTGGCCCGGCTCCTTCCCCTGCCCCCTCCAGCCCCCGGAGCCTGTTAGCTGCTCCCCCACCCCACCCCACGAGGACCCCTTACTTCCCCTCCCCCTGCTCCACGGGCCACAGGTTTTTAAGGAGCTGAGTTCACTGCCCCCCCCCCCCAAGGCAGCCCACTGGCACCATTGGAAGAGCTGATGGGCCCCAGGGACCATCCCCACAATCTCCTAGGGACACCCCCAGACCTGCCTGCCCATCCCTGGGTCACGGCCCAGACGTCAGCCTGGTGGGTGAGAGCAGAGCCGAGCAAAGGGTTGAGGAGGCACGAGAGTGACACAGCTGGCCTCTCTTTGGGGCAGGAGTTCTTAACCAGAGGTCTGGGAGCTTGAATTGAAATTCAGTAAAACATCATTCTTGTGGGGACGTGTTTGTGTGGGTGTGATATATTTATTACATAATACCCAATAGAGGGAAGCAGATTTGGCTCAACTGATAGAGTGTCCGCCTACCACATGGGAGGTCCAGGGTTCAAACCCCGGGCCTCCTTGACCCGTGTGGAGCTGGCCCATGCGCAGTGCTGATGCGCACAAGGAGTGCCCTGCCACGCAGGGGTGTCCCCCGCATAGGGGAGCCCCACGCGCAAGGAGTGCTCCGTGTAAGGAGAGCCACCCAGCGTGAAAGAAAGTGCAGCCTGCCCAGGAGTGGTGCCGCACACACAGAGAGCTGACACAGCAAGATGACGCAATAAAAAGAGACACAGAGTCCCAGTGCCGCTGACAAGAATACAACTGGACACAGAAGAACACACAGTGAATGGACAAAGAGAGCAGACAACTAGGTGGGGGGAGAGAAGAGGAGAGAAATAAATTTTGAAAAAATAAATAAATCTAAAAAAATAAAAAATAATGTATAATCCTATGTTAAACTATGGACTATAGTACAATAATAAAAATGTGCTATCATCAATTTAAAATTAAAAAAAAAGTAATATCCAGTAGACTGTGGACTTAGTAAGGGGCCCGTGGTTTTCACCTGACCAGCAAAGGGGTCTGTGGAACCAAAAAGGTTAAGAACCCCTGCCCCAGGGGTCGTGGCCAGGCCAGAAAGCAGAATGCAGCAGGGCAGTAAACAGCCGGCGCTAACTCCAATCCAGCTGTGCAGCCACCCAGGAGGCGCTGCAACGTCCCTCTGATTTATTCTGCTGGCTGGAAAAGTTAGATAATGAAGCAGGGGTGTGGGCCAGAGGACCAAATTTTTGCAGCCCCTTTTTATGGTAATTATTTATTGCAGCTCAGCAGATTTTTTCATAGCACTCAGCCCAGCCCCAAATCTCCAGCCCAAATTACCCTCATCTTGTCAGTAAAATTGTTTCCCTACGAGTGTTTTTTAACCCCAGGAAGAATTAGACTCAAGCACAGAGATTAAATAAATCAAACTTAGAGAATTAATACTTTTGCACTCTAGGAATGACCTGGAAGATTTGCTATTTAAAGTATTTGTATTGTCCAAGAGAATTTGGCATATTAGAAAACATAACTAGTTAGTCTTGTAAAATGTATAGTGAAGTAATTTATTATTTTATACTGATGAACTTTTTTCACTGAAATGCAAAAGAGAACTTTACTAAGTTAATAAATGGTACTGGAATGTTTAAAAGATCTTGATGAGTTTAATTTATTATATTTATGAGATAAGTACTTGGGAAGGTTTTGCTTCTTAGAAGCTTCTGTTGAGCTTTCAAAGAAAATCGAACAGTTTAAATTTATGAAAGCAGAACATGTAAGGAATTTAATTAACTGAGATTCTAAGTGGGATGTTAGGCTGTTGAACTGGAGTTAATTGAATATTAATCAAAGATCTCCCTGATAACGGCTTAAAATGTACTAGATTTATAAATAGAATAATATTTGAAAGTAGAATGTAGACAATGTGCTTAATTTGTAGCTTTAATACATTGAAAATTAACTTAAAAGATGAACTAATCAGTCCTTCTGTGAAAAAATGCCACTTGCAGTGACAGCAGAAAGCTCACCCGGACCTCCTGGCCTCTCTCGGCGTCTAGAAGCCGTCTTCCTCACCGGTGTGTTTATCCGGTTTTCCCTGTACAGAAAGGGTGCTAGACCCAGCTAGCTGTCCTCAGCACCTGTCTTCTCTTTTCCCATCGTCGTGCTCAGAGGCCTCTAAGCTGTCCCAGAGATGCCCGCCTCCTGCGCCTGCCCTGTTTCATCTCCCCCACGTGACAAGGAATGGATGTCTCTTGAAAACAACCAGCAAAGACCCAAGGCCTGGCAACAACTAGGCAAGTAAACTTGGAAGATGGTCCTTCCCCCAGTTGCCTTGAGATGATTGCAGCCCGGCTTTGAGAAATACCCTGAGTCAGAGGCACCCAGTGCTACCCCTGGGCTCCTGGACACAGAAACCGTAAGATAAAGGTTTGTGAATTTGATTTGCTACATTTGGGGGTCATTTGTTACACAGTGATAGCTAACTAATACAATAGTCATAAAATCTTAATGGGCTTAAGGTGCCCAGAAACAAAAATTACATTTCCCAGTCTTCCTTGCAGACAGATGTAGCACGTGGAGTATGGTAGTTATGACAAGCACCTCTAACCATGCAGGCAAACCAACACAGAGAAGGAATCCTTGTCCCTGACTAACTGTGGAGCAGAGCCATTGTATTGGCCCAGAGAGAAATAAGGAGATAGAAATAAACTTCTAACTTCTTAGCTTGAATCTTTATTAGAGAGATGAATCTCAGCTTCTTCCAAACCCCCATTGTCACATTTTAATCTCCCCCACCCTGAGATGGCTCCGTCGTCTGTTTGCTCATTGTTTTTGCTTATTGTTTTTGCATTCATTGTCTGCTCATTTTTTGTATTGTTTTTGTTTTATTTTTGCTCATTGTGTGCTTGTTTTTTTTCTTTAGGAAGCACCGGGAACTGAACCCAGGACCTCTCCTGTGGGAGGCAGGTGCTCAACTGCTTGACCCACATCCACTCCCACATTTTAATCTTTTAAACAGAAAACAAACACTTTCCATTTGTTTTTGTTTTCATTTTTGTTTTTTTGAAGTTTTTGATTTGTTTTTATAAAATCTGAGCTGGCTGAGATTCAGGGTACAGCAACAGCTCAGGGAAAGGTGGGATTATCTGCTGGTCCCCTTCTCCCCGGGTAGGAGAGGTGTCATGCCAACAGCTGCACCCCCTCTCAGCTCCTAATCAATGCTCACGGTTCAAGCAGGGGGACGGGGTAGGTAAAGGGATGGGGGAAGCTCCTGAGGCTCAGATACTGCTTGCTTCTCCCTTCTCCCCATTCTATTCCCTTCCCTTCCCAGCAGAGCCTCGCTGCCCTGGGGAGAGCACAGGCCCAGGAGCAGCTGGAGGGAGGTGGGTGGGACCGAGCACCAAGGGAAGGGGCCCTCGGCCCAAAGAGGGAGACCCGGTCCTCCTCCCTACAGCTCCCCACTGAGTTCACAGCCCAGAAAACACCTCCAGACCAGCAACTCCATGTGGAATACACCGAGTCTGGGGTCCAAAGGGGCAGGCAGGTGAGAGAAGGGCAGGCGCAGGAGGACAGCAGGCTCCGAGGGGGGGTGGCAGGAGCTTGCTCCTCCCCGCGGGAGGATACGATGGGACGACTGATATTGCCGGCGGTGGTTGTGGCGCTCAGCGCCCATCTGATGCCGGGGGCACACAGGACTGGCCGAGGCTACACTGAACCACCGCCAGTTTGCACGGGGTCTTCAGACTAGGGCTAAAGTCCAAAATGTGTGAGTCAGAGTGATCTATGAGGACATTCTCATCTCCCAGGCCTTCCTCAGGAAACGGACCCCACAGAGGACAGTCTTGTCACCAATGATACAGCAGCGCTGGCACCTGTGGGGACACGGCCCCTTGCCCTTTGGTTCAATCTTCCTCCAGGTAAACAACACAGGGTTAAACTTCCAAAGGTCACGGAAGTGCCAGTTCAGCCTTGTGTTAGAGTCACCAAAGACGTACCACCCCCCACTGTCACCAAAGGCGGAGTGACTCTGGAGCCCCCCGGGCAGCACAGGGGTGGGTGGGCAGTCCAGCCAGGCCTCGGTCCTGGTGTCAAAGAGACGTGGATGCGATTGCAGTAAATCTCATTGTTGGAATGGAATGGCCCAAAGCGGCCGGCACGACCCCCAAAAACACACGTATGACTGCCCAGCATTGCAGCTGAGTGGCAGTCCCTCCAGCGAGCAGGGTCGCCCTTCCTACAGATGAGGGTCCACGTCACGGCGCTGGTATCCAGCCTGTGCATGTCAGTGGAAAAGCAGTCTGCCATCTGTCCGTAGCCCCCGAAAACGTACATGGTCCTGCTAGGACACAAGCGGAGAGCTGTTCCTGACACTCGGGTGTGGACCACTTGTGAGTACTGATGTCAAAGGCATAGAGAACTTTTCAGGCCCCTTCGGTGTCATTCTGTCTACCCCAAAGGAAGACCGTGTTGCCAGTGAGGACGGCTGAGTGTCCATACATGTAAGGTACCCCTGGAGCCTGTCCGTGGACGGTGGGTCACCAGGGGCAGCTTTGTCCAGCTCAGGGACACTGCATTGAGCATGTGCTCATCCATCTGACACAGTGTCTCACAGTCTCCAGCAGAGCAGGAACCCCCGAGGGAGGATACCCGGTGCCCAGCGGCCACCAAGCATGGTTCAGCCTGCGGGGCCGGCCCTCCAGGTGCACTGTCCACCGTAACATCCCCTGGGCCACTGGTTACAGCAGCATGCCCCCCCGGCATGGCCTGCTGCCTCTGCTACCTGCCAGGCCGGGCCAGACGGGGCCTCCAGCCCTGGCGCCGCCTGCAGCCTAGAACCCGTTACGCGCCAACCATCGACGCGGTCCCCAACGAGATGTCTGTTTTTAATGAACTTCATTTTGATCAGTGATAACCAAATTCCTGCAAGTGTGATGTGCTCAGTTCATGCTTTCAGTATTCCTCTCCTCTCCCCCCATCACAATTACAATTGTTAGTAAATATATTTTTTCTCCTATAAATCATGGGGCATCCCACCACTGAGACACATACCACCAGTCATATAAACACTGCTCTTCTCTTTCTTTCCTCCAGGGAAGCATTGTTTATGAGGGTTACATTCTTAAATTTCTTTTCAGATTCTCCCTCACAGACCTTCTCACAGGCCATGGGCTCCTGGTGCCTCAGCTGTCCTGCTTGAGAAACGCTACTGGGTGAACTGGCTAATATCATACTCAATGGTGAAAGGCTGAAAGCTTTCCCCCTAAGATCTAGAACAAGACAAGGATACTCACTGTGACCATGATTTTCAACATTGTACTTGCAATTGGGCAAGAAAAAGAAATAAAAGGCTTCCAAATTAGTAAGGAAGAAGTAAAACTTTCCCTATCCACAAATGACATGATCCTATATAGAGAAAATCCTGAAAAATCTACAACAAAGTTACTAGAGCTAATTTAAAAATTCAGAAAAGTGACAAAGTACAAGATCAATAAACAAAAATCAGAAGAAAATCAAAATAAGTGGAAAAAAATCCACTTATTGAAGACTCAAATATCTAGGAATAAATTTAACCAAGAACATAAAGGACTTGTACACAGAAAACTATAAAACATTGCTGAAAAAAATTAAAGAAAAGACAAATAAATGGAAGAACATTCTGTGCTCATGGGTTGAAAGATGTCACTTCTACCCAAAGTGATTTTCAGATTCAGTGCAATCCCATTCAAAATTCCAAGAGCCTTCTTCACAAAAATGGAAAAGCCAATCATTAAATTCATACAGAAGGGTAAGAGGCCCTAAAGAGCCAAAAAATCTTGAAAAGAGGGAAAAAATTGGAGGACTCGTTCCCCATTTTAAAACTTATTACAGGGGAATGGGTGCAGCACAGAGGTTGAGCACCTTCCTCCCATGTACAAGGTCCTGGGTTCAATAACCGGCACTTCCTAAAAACATATCTATATGTTTATTACAAAGCTACAGTAATCAGAACAGCATGGTTCTGGCACAAGGACAGACACATATACCAATGGAATAGAATTGAGAGTTCATAAGCCCTCATATCTTTGGCCAATTATTTTTGACAAGGGAGCCAAATCTACTCCATGGGGAAAGAATAGTCTCTTTAACTAATGGTGGTGGGACTATCCACATGCAAAAGAATGAAAGTTAATCCTTACCTCACACCATATACAAAAATTAACTCAAAATGAATCAAAAACCTAAATATCAGGACTAAAACTATAAAACTCCTAGAAAACATCGGGGAGTATCATTAGTACCTTGTTTTAGGCAATATTTCTTAGACTTTGTACCAAAAGCACAATTAACAAAAGAAAAAATAGATAAAATGGATTTTAAAATTTAAAACTTTGTGCATCAAAATACATTATTAAGGAAGTGAAAAGACAACTACAGTATGGGAGAAATAGCCTTATAGGATGATATGCATATTTGTTTTGTTAGTTCACAACTTTTACTATATACTTATTGTTTATGTATGTTCATGTATGAATGATATACTTCAATAAAAAATTTTTTTAAACTTTTGAGAGAAAATATTTGGAAACCACATATCTGATAAGGGTTTAATATCTCAAATATATTATAAAAAGAACCACCACAACTCAACAACAACAACAGAAAACACTTTAAAAATTGGCAAAGTCCTTCTATTTGAACCTATAGTTAGTATTGTACTTGAGAAACGTATGTCCAAGAGACTTAAATCTTTGGTCCACCCATGTGCCAATTGATCCTTGAATCTCAGCAGAGTGCAGCACCTACTCTTCAGTTCATTGGACTCACTCAGGACAACCAACAAGGAGATGATGATGGACAATGCCCATCCCAAGGTACAGAGAGAGTCTGCAACTGCAAGCAAGGTAGTTCCATCCATCTGCCCCGTGGGATCTAAGCCTCCTCTCAATTAGAGGCAGAGTGGGGATCACCATCTCAAAATTCTAAAGATTGGGGAATGAAGTAAGTAGACTTACTATCATTCTACTATAGAGTTATTGTTAATCTAGCAATGGAAAAACTGTTATCATTGATCTGTGGCCACTGGAGGTTCTGAGGGGAGGGAGCGGGAAAAATAGGTGGAATACGGGGGCATTTTCAGGACATTGGAATTGTCCTGTATGAGTTGCAATGACGGATACAGGCCATTATATATTTTGTCAAAACTTATAAATTGCACGGGAGTATAAACTATAATGTAAACTATAATCCACAGTTAGTGACAATCTTTCAATATATGTTCATCAATTGTAACAAATGTACCACACTAATGAAGGATGTTGTTAATGTGGGAAAATGTGGGAGGGGTAAGGAATGGGGCATATGGGAATCCCCTGTATTTTTTATGTAACATTTATGTAATCTAAAATATCTTTAAAATAAATAAATAAATAAATAATGTGTTAAAAAATAAAAATTGGCAAAGGACTTGAATAGAGAGTTCTCTGAAGAAGACATATGAATTGTCAATAAGAACGTGAAAAAAATGTTCAACATCATTTGCCACGAGGAAAATGCAAATCAAAACCACAATGAGGGAAGCGGATTTGGCTCAATGGATAGAGCACCGCCTACCACATGGGTGGTCCAAGGTTCAAACCCAGGGCCTTCTGACCCTTTGGTGTGATGAAGCTGGCCCATGAGCAGTGCTGATATGTGCAGGGTGCAGTGCCATACAGGGGTGTCCCCCACAGAGGGGAACCCCATGCACATGGAGTATACCCTATAAGGAGAGCCTCCCAGTGCAAAAAACGTGCAGCCTGCCCAGGAGCTGGGCTGCACACACAGAGAGCTGACGCAGCAATATGACGCAACAAAAAGAGACACAGATTCCCAGTGCCGCTGAGTAGAATAGAAGTGGATGCAGAAGAACACACAGCGAATGAACACAGAAAGCAGACAACTGGGGTGGGGGAGAGAAATAAATAAATAATAAATCTTTAAAAAAAAAAACAACACAATGAGTTACTACTTCACACCCACTTGAATGACTACTATATAAAATATGGGAAAAAATAAAATAAACAAGTGTTGGTGAGGATGTGGAGAAAAAGGAACACTCATGCATTGTTGGTGGACATGTAAAATGATGCAGCTGCTGTGAACAACAGTTGGGTTGTTCCTCAGGAAGTTGCATCCAGAGTTACCATATGACCTGGCAATCCCACTTATAGGTTTATACCCAAAGAAGTCGAAAGCAAGGAATAGAACATATACTTGCACACTGATATTCATAGCAGCATTATTCATAATAGCCAAAAGATGGAAGCAACCCAAGTACCCATCACTGGATGGATAAACAAAATGTGGTATATCCATTCAATGGAATAGTAATCAGCCATAAAAAGTAATGAAGTGGGAAGTGGATGTGGTTAAACCAGTTGGGTACCCATCTACAACATGGGAGGTCCCAAGTTCGGATCCCAGAGCCTCCTAAAGAAGATGAGCAGATGCTGCACCCACCACAACAAGCAGACACCTAAATGAGCAGATGCCACAAGTCAACAGCTGCCACAGTGAGCGGATGTGGCTCAGGCTATTGGGCACTCGCCTCCCATGTGGGAGGTCCTGGGTTCAGTTCCCTGTGCCTCCTGAAGAAGGCAAGCAAACAATGAGCAGACAGACAAGAGAACCATCTGAGGGAAGGGGGATACATTTTTTTAAAATTATAATTAAGTAAATAAATTTTTTTTAAAAAGTAATGAAGTACCAATACCTGCTACAACATCGATGAACTAGGAAGACATTTTGTTGAGTGAAATAAGCAGGCACAAAAGGACAAATATTGCATGATCTCACTCATATGAAGTAATTAGCGCATGCAAATTCAGAGTCAGAAATTAGAATATAAAGGGATGGGGTGTCGAGTGGGGAATTTTTTTTTTTTTTTTAAGATTTTTTAAATTTATTTATTTAATTTCCCCCCCTTCCCCTGGTTGTCTGTTCTTGGTGTCTATTTGCTGCGTCTTGTTTCTTTGTCCGCTTCTGTTGTCGTCAGCGGCACGGGAAGTGTGGGCGGCGCCATTCCTGGGCAGGCTGCTCTTTCTTTTTCACGCTGGGCGGCTTTCCTCACGGGCGCACTCCTTGCGCGTGGGGCTCCCCCACGCGGGGGACACCCTTGCGTGGCACGGCACTCCTTGCGCGCATCAGCGCTGCGCATGGGCCAGCTCCACACGGGTCAAGGAGGCCCGGGGTTTGAACCGCGGACCTCCCATGTGGTAGACGGACGCCCTAACCACTGGGCCAAAGTCCGTTTCCCTCGAGTGGGGAATTAGTGGTCGATGGGTACAGAGTTACTCTATCTGGAGTCATGGAAAAGTTCTGGTAATGGATGGTATTGATGGTAGCATACTGTGAATGTAATTAACACCATTGAACTGTTTACTTGAAAGTGGTTAAAATGGGAAATTTTAGGTTATGTATATGTTACCAGAATAAAAAAAAATTAAAAACCCCACAGGCCTACATAATGCAAAGAGTGAACCCTAATGTAAACTATAGTCTTTAGTTAATAATATAATTCTACATTAACTATGAGGTGCAGCGATGCCCAGAGATGTACTTACCAAATGCAATGGATGTGTCATGATGATGGGAGAGAGTGTTGCTGTGGGGGGAGTGGGGGGTGGGGGCGGTGGGGTTGAATGGGACTTCATATTTTTTTAATGTAATATTTTTTTTAAATGAATGAAAAATAAAATAAAATAAAATAAATAATATAATTATAAAAATATTGGTTCATGTAGCAGTTTGATGTGGTTATGAATCCCAAAAATAGATATTGGATTTTGTTTGTCATCTGGTCTGTACCTGGGCATGATTGAGTTATGATTAGGGCTTTGATTGAGCCACGTCATTAGGACGTTGAGTCCCCACCCCTTGGTGGCAAAGGACTGAGTTGGAGCTTTTGATGTGAGGGTTTTTTGATGTTGGAGTTTGATGCTGAAGCCTTAAGCTGGAGCCCCAGGAAGTAAACCCACCGAGGAAAGAGAAGCCAGCCCCAAGAATGTAGGAACCCAGGAAGCCTGAACCCTCGCAAACATCAGCAGCCATCTTGCTCCAACACGTGAAAATAAACTTTGGTAAGGGACGTAACTTATGTTTATGGCCTGGCATCTGTAAGCTCCTACCCCAAATAAATACCCTTTATAAAACCAACCAGTTTCTGGTATTTTGCATCAACGCGCCTTTGGCTGACTAATGCAGTTCATCAATTGTAAAAGAAATGTACCACACTAATGCAAATTGTTAATAATAGGGAAAATTATGTGTGTGTAGGGGAGGTAATATGGGAACTCTGTACTTTATGCATGATTTTTCTGAAAACTTAACAACTGCTCTAAAAAATAAATTAAAAAGCCACTGGCAGGCTTTCTTCCTAAACCTGGAGCTTCAAAGGAGATACAGGTTCAAACACTTGGTACCTGGGAAACACTGCCTTAGTGCCCGGTAGTGCCGGGTAGTGCCGGGTAGTGCCCGGTCTTCCCCTGAAGTATTACTTGCATGGGCCAATGGTTCTCAGAGATTCCCTCTGGTTTCCTGGCACCAATAGGGAACTGCCCAGTCTTCAGTTTTCCAGAATCTGTAGGACTGCAAGTGCTGGGGCAGGCCAACTTCACAAAACGATGTCAGGAGCACTTTCCAGAGGGCCCAAGGTCTTTCAGTAGACCCACCTTACAAAGATTCAGGGACACAAAGCCTTGGGAAGCCTCAGTCAAGGAAAGTAGCCTCTGCCGGTCCTCGTGGGTCTCAGGCTCCCGAGCAGGTCAGCCTGGGGTGGTGGCTAAGGGCTCCTGGGACAGATCCGGGCCCCTCCCTTTCCCGGCTGCGTCATCCTCACCTCTGTCCTTGAGACAACAATGATCCCCACCCCAGAGCACTGCTGGGAGGACCAAATGCAATGTTACCTTGGCTCCTTAGCCCAGAACCTGGCACTCAGGGTTTAGAGCTAATGACCGTGTAGCACTGATGCATAATAACTTCCAAGAAGATGACTAGCTACCATTATTATAAAAGAATTATGACCTGTGGCAGGCTGAATAACGTCCCCCAGGAGTGGGGGGCGGGGGCGGTGGGGTTGAATGGGACCTCATATATTTTTTTTAATGTAATTAAAAAATAATAATAATAAATAAATATTTTAAAAAAAAAAATAACGTCCCCCAAAGATTTGCAGGTCTTTCTAGAACCTATGAATATTACTTTAGATGCAAAAAGGATTTGTGGGTGTGATTAGTTATAGACCTTGAGTTGAGGAGATTATTCTGGATTATCCAGATGAGCCCTAGATATAATCACGATGTTCTTTAGAAGCAGAATAAAGAGGGAGATTTGACAACAGACGATGGGCAATGTGACAAGAGGAGCAAGAGGTTGGAGTGATTGATGTAAGGAAGGGCTCCTGAGCCAAGGAATGCAGGCGCTTCCAGAATCTAAAAAAGGCGAGGACATGGGTTCTCCCCTCCAGGGGAGCCCAGCCCTGCTGTCCCCTTGACTGCAGCCACTGAGACGGATTCCAGACACGCGTAAGAGAATAAACACGTGTTGTTGAAGGGCACCGAGTTTGAGGTCATTCCTTACAGCAGCCGTGGGAAGCTAATACCTGGCCCTAGAGAGCGATGACGCTGGGGGATTCACCTAGGGGAGGGGGAGGGAGGGGTGCGGGCACCTGTGATACACTGTACCCCTCACCAGCTCCACCGCCAGCGCCCCACCGTGCCAGTGCTCCCACCCACACCCTGCCCCCCAGCCCCAGGCCACACACAGCCTCCCGTGACACCCGGCGGGCAGAGTCTCTAGGCCGTGTGGACACTGCGAACCTCTGCTTGGTGCACACTCTTCGTGCATTTACCTGCAGCTCCGTGTGCGTGGGCCGGGTGCACAGTTATGTTTTCATGCCCCACGTTTCCTCAAATGGGTTCCTTGCAACTTTCCTTTTTCGTGCAGAAGATTTCCCTCCATCTGAGAAGTGTTTCCGTTTTAGCGCTCTGTCCTCCCAATAACTGATTTGTTGATTGATCCCCTAACCATCGTCACCTGGACCAGCCAGGCCTGTTCTTGAGAATCCTCTTCTCTTCTAAGGGCCCACAGAGTCTGCAGGGCTGGGTCCTAGAACTCAGGGCTCTGAAAGGCTAATCCCAGGCAGGGGTCACTGCCGCAGCTGTCCCCAGGCCACCAGGCCGGCAGGGCTCCTCCAGAGGAAGAGAGTGGCCTCCCTCCCAGGCGGCTCCCGCCCTGTGACAAAGCAGGTTCAGGGCTGCCAGGCCTTGCCTTTTCTCAAGAGAAGCTGGAAAATTAGAATTTTGTGTGTGTGTGGCATTGCCCCATTTGTCAGCCTTTGCAACCAACACAACCTTTAGAAAGCACAGCCCATGTCTAGTAACTGCAGAAAAGTGGGCAGAGTGATTCACGGACATAAATCATGGGAAAAGGAAGGCAAATGGCTCTCAACCACATGAAAAGGCGGTCAGCCTCCTCATCGTAAGGGAGATGCAAAGTCAGACCACGGCGAGTTTCTATTTTCCACTTCTTAGAGAAGCAAAGATCGAAGAAGTCAGATAACACACTGTATTGGCAAGCGCGGTCAGGTGGATGAGAACAAAAGCTGGGGTTGTATAAAGCCGCACAGATGGTGGGCTTCTGAGCCTGCACACTGGTGTGTCAGGCTGGGCTTTGTGAGCAGACACCAGAGCAGGTGTGACTCTGAGGGGAAAGCAGGGCCAGGGACATAAAAAACAGCACGAACGCCCTCTCTGCAGGTCAGAGCCAATCCCACTGAAGGTCTCTAAGGGCTGCAGCACTGGGCGCTCTCGGGCCTCTTCCCCAGGCCTGAGTCGTTGACCAGCTGAAACTGGCTCTCACTTCCACCTAGAGCAGGGGGTCTTAACCTTTTTTGTTCCACAGACCCCTTTGCCAGTCAGGAGAAAAACCACAGACCCCGTATTAAGTCCATACTATACTACGTATTATTTTATTTATTTATTTTTAAAGATTTATTTATTTATTTCTCTCCCCTTCCACCCCCTCCCCAGTTGTCTGCTCTCTGTGTCCATTCGCTGTGTGTTCTTCTGTGTCCGCTTCTATTCTTGTCAGCGGCACTGGGAATCTGTGTCTCTTTTTATTGGGTCATCTTGCAGCATCAGTTCTGTGTGTGTGTGGTGCCACTCCTGGGAAGACTGGACTTTTTTCACGCTGGGTGGCTCTCCTTATGGGGCGCACTCCTTGCGCGTGGGGCTCCCCTACGCGGGGGACACCCCTGTGTAGCAGGGCACTCCTTGTGTGCATCAGCACTGCACATGGGCCAGCTCCACACGGGTCAAGGAGGCCCGGGGTTTGAACTGCAGACCTTCCATGTGGTAGGTGAATGCTCTATCTGTTGAGCCAAGTCTGCTTCCCTATGTATTATTTAATAAATATATAACACCCACACCAACATGTCCCTAAAAGAATAACGTGTTTTTTTTTTTTTAATTTCAATTCAAGCTCCCGGACTCCTTGTTAAGAAGCCCTGACCTACCCAGAACCTCAGCTGCTCTGCAAAAGTGACTGTGACTGTGGAAGGGTAGGGAGTGGGGCAATATGGGAATTCCCTAAATTTTTTATATTTATGTAATCTAAGTATCTTTTTTAAAAAAAATTTTTTCAGTATTAAAAAGAAAAAAAAAAGTTATCATAACTCTTAAGGTTGGGCAAGCAAAATCATACTCCCAACAGCAAAGAATACAAATTGAAACAGGAAAAATACAGAAACTGTTTCAAATCCAGGGTGGCAGCCCATTTGTGGCAGGCTTCAGCCTAAGCTCCGTGAGCTCGTAATCCTTAGAGCATCACGTTGTTCCTGGACCGCTCTGGGTTTCTAGGTTCTTGGCTACGCCGCAAGAAAGAATTCAGAGACACGCCAGAAAAAAGAGGCCGTAAAAAGAGTTTATTGAGAAAGGAGAAAAAGGAAAAGTACACGCCCGAGACTGGGGCGTGCTACGGGGTGAGACCCACAGGGGACTCCCCGGGGCGCTTTCGGGCCCTTCCTCCTCCCCCTGCCCGTGATGAGGCGGGACCTCAGCTTTCCACCTTTCTAGCTTCACCTGTCAGCGTCCAGGGAGCTAATGGTGGGCCTTTCTGTCTGGAGTTATCTGACAGAATGTCTGGGCTTCTTTTGAGCCCAGCAATGTCAAATGGAGGAACCTCATGACCAGGGACTTGGCGGGCCTTTCACCAGTTACAGCTTTGTTTCCTTTTTTTTTAAAGAGTTATTTATTTATTTGTTTGTTTTTATTTATTTATTTTAATTTCTCTCCCCTTCTCCCTCCCCCCCCCCCCCCCCCGTTGTCTGTTGTCTGTGTCCATTCACTGTGTGTTTGTCTCTGTCCTCTTGCATTCTTGTCAGTGGCACTGGGAATCTGTGTCTCTTTTTGTTTGTGTCATCTTGCTGTGTCAGCTCTCCCTGTGGGCGGCACCATTCCTGGGCAGGCTGTGCTTTTTTCAGGTGGGGCGGCTCTCCTTGTGGGGCGCACTCCATGCGCGTGGGGCTCCCCTATGCGGGGGACACCCCTGCGTGGCACGGCACGCCTTGCGCGCATCAGCACCGCACATGGGCCAGCTCACACAGTTTTATTTGGGGCTCAGCACATAGATCTAGTTGGCTCCCACATGCTGACCTCCCGTCCCTGTGGTGGCTGAGATGACACTACATTCCAAGGGCTTAGAGATCACCTCCCAGGAGTCAAGGGTAAGGTTAACTCTTGACTATAGAGAGCAGTTTAAGTGCTTATATTTGGAAGGAGTGCTGAAATGATTAGAGAAATCTGGTTGAGAGGAATATTCAGTGGAATAATTTTAACAAATTTTTCAAAGAACAAAGATTAATTAAGTATTCCTGTCCATCCACAAGCCTCATGGATGCTAAGGAATCTAGTAGCAAGGAAAAACATCTGCTTGCCTGTGTTACTGGTAAATAATGAATAAATTTTCAATAGCTATCAAAATTTTTAATGCACATGCTTTTTTCTTTAAGTGTCACTTTTTATTGATAAGTGGTTCACATAATATAAATCCACCTTTATAAAGTGTATAATTCAGTGGTTTTGAGTATATTCACTATTGATACCAAGCATACACAGGTTCTTTCTCCCCGACACACTCTAAGGCCAATTCCTGAGACACCAGGTTTTCAAAGAGAGAAAGAGTTTGTTTGTCAAGCCTTGACCTGAGGCAGGTTGTACAGGGAAGGGAAGACTTGGGTCACAGCTGAAGACCCGGCAGACAACATGGCCGACAGACAAACAACATGGCCGACAGACAAACAACATGGCCGACAGACAACATGGCCCTGAGACCCTCCTGGAAACCTCCCGAGGGATCCCGTGAGACCCTGGAATGAAAATCTCATTAGAAATGAGAATCCCATTCAGGGTCAAGGGAAAGCCCCGGGATACCTTCAAATAGCCTGAGAAATGACAGATGGGGCAACCAATCAGAGTAGAAAACAGACTTTGAAAAGTCCTAACCTGGGAAGCGGATACAGCTCAAGTGATAAGGTCTCTGCCCACCATATGGGAGGACCCGAGTGCGATCCCTGGGGCCTTCTGGTGAAAAAGAAGAGAAAGCATGCCTGCACGGCAAGCCAGTGCCCACATAGTGAGCCAAGTGCCCACACGGCAAGCTGAGTGCCCACCTGGCGAGCTGAGCGCCTGCGTGGTGAGCCAAGTGCCCGCGTGAGTGCCTGCGTGGCGAGCCAGTGCCCACACAATGAGCCATTGCTCACACAAATGAGTCACGCAGCAAGATGATGACAACAAATGAGAGACAAAGGGGAGAGTCCAAGGTGGAGCACAGTAGAGACCATGAACGGAGGTGGTGTCACTGACAGGGAGACTCTCTCCACATCAGAGGTCCTCAGGATCAAATCCTGGTGAATCTTCGAAGAGAAAGATGAGAAGAGAAGATAAAAAAGAGAGAAATAGATACAGAAGATCACACAGGGAATGGACACAGACAGTAAAAAAAAAAAAAAAAAAACAGGGTGGGGGGAGAGGAAAGGGGAGAGGGAGGGGGAAGAGGAGAGGCAAGGAGAGGGGAGAAATAAATAAATAAATCTTTAAAAAAAAAAAAAGTAAAGCCCTGGCCTGGGGCCCCAGGTGCGCCTCTCACCCTGCGGTCTGCCCGCGGTCACGCCTCGGACCATGTACTTTTCCCATTTTCTTGTTTCTTAATAAACCCTTTACTCCCTTGTCTACCCTATGGCATTGCCTTAAATTCTTTAATGCAGTGTAAGCCAAGAACTAGAAGCCCAGAAACCAGAGCCATCCAGTAACATTGGGCGAGCCAGGGCAGGAGACAGAGAGGAAATGGTGCTCCCCGACCCCTGCCAAGGACTGGTGAGTTTCAATTAGAGCCTGCCTGTAATTAGCCGGGCCCAGAGCCCCACGACTCTCACCCTGGGCTGTGCCAGGAGGTTGGTTGTCCCTTAGTCAGCCCCCGGGAGGCCCTGCAGTTCCTCTTAATCCGTTACCTCTGGGGCCCCCGAGGTGGTTTGCCTGTAAGCTGCAGATCAGGCGCTGCTTCTTAATTGCCTTTTAATGTTGGGTTTAACTGCAGAACTCGGACCCTGGCAGTGGCCATGAGATGAGCTCGCTCATGGCTCTCTCCTGAGACATCTGCAAAGTAAGCAGAAGAGAGGTCCCTAGGCAGTCCCTTTCCTAGCAGGAAAGCCTGGTTTGGGAGCTAAGATCTGGGAACCAGACCCAAATGACTCCCCAGACCTCTAAGGCTCTGGGGACACCCAGAGACATAAGGCTCCCAATTCCCAGAACGTGGGGACAGCAAGCAGGCCTCCTGACCTTCAGCACGCTGGCTTGGCAAGCAATCCATTCAACCAGGCCCAGCACTTGGATGCCACCAAGACTGACAAATGCATTTATCCTCCCCTAGGATAATGAGCTGCTTCTAATTGAAACAACCTGCCTCCTGAGAGCCTAAAAAAGAAAGTGGCTAATCTTTTCCTGCCACACCACATGGCTGCAGTCTGGCCGAGTAGGCTCTCTATGGGACCCTGAATTCCAGTTAAACCTGTGTAAGAGAGGAGAGGACAGACAGATCTGAGGGCCAGAGACCACATGGCCCTGTCTCCTTAAAGGGATGAGGAGATATACTACCAAACCGGTCAATGAAAAGCTCAGGGAGGGAAGCAGAAGTGACTCAGCCAGTTGGGTGCCAGCCTATCACATGGGACACTCCCAGTTTGGGTCCCGGTGCCTCCTAAAGATGAGCAGACTCCCGCACCCACCGCAACGAGCTGGACGCTGCAGTGTGCTAGACACCCACCCCACTGCCACGAGTTAGATGCCGCACCCTGCTGCAACGAGAAAATGCTTCAACAAGCAGATGCCACAAGCCAGCAGACACCACAGGCCACAGGGCGGAGATGTGGCTCAAGCTGTGGGCACTCGCCTCCCATGTGGAAGGTTCCGGGTTTGGTTCCTGGTGCCTCCTGGAGAAGGAGAGCAAACAATAAGCAGACAGATGAGAGAAGCGTGGGGTGGGGGGAGAATAAATTGAAATAAATACATAAATCTTTAATTTAAAAAAAAAGCTTGAGGAAATTACTCAGAGGCAGAATCTAAAAACCCACCCTTATTTCAAAGAAAGCTGATAGAGGCAACAAAAATACCGTCTTGAAAATCCTAACTCTAGAGAAGGACAGGTCCTCCTAGGAGCCCCCATCTGCCGCGGATATCTGCAGAAAGCAACAGAAACTTTCCCTGCGCCCCCAAATTCCACTAACTCCCTTTTAGAAACAGCTTTCTCAGGTTTCAACTTCTCTGCCAAAACGGAGAAGGTAAGGAGCAGCAGGCGCAAGTCCAGGACAGGCTCACCTTTTAGCTGCCACCGTTAAAGACACCCATCCCCTCAGGGTGACCCGAATCCAGGCTCCACGGGAGGAACCTGCCCCAAGCTGCCTCACCACGTGGACCGCTGGGGCCTTGCCCAGGGGAGGACAGAAGGGGCCTGAAGCCTGCAACCTGTAACCATCAACCAGGAGGCCTCGGATGACCCTTGATGTGGCAAGTACATTTATTTCGTAATTATCATGGGAACCAATTACTCAGTCCTAGCCAGCTCTCCAGACTTCTGCTAGCCCTGGCTGTGCCTCTTGAAGGGAATGAATGGGGAATTAAGATCTAGGCCAGTTACTAAACCTCTCCCCTATTAGAATAAGGAACGTCCTCATCATGTACCATGAATTAAGAGTAAAAGGTTCCTGACTATTCCCTAGCTCCCTGCCTGTTCCATTGTTTTGTTTTTCTAAAAGATTTATATATTTATTTATTTAGTACCTCCTCCCCCATTGCTTTGGGCTCACTGTCTGCTGCATCCATTTGCTGTGCATTCTTCTGTGTCTGCTTGTGTTCTCTTTAGGTGGTATCAGGACCCGATCCTGGGACCTTCTGGAGTGGGAGAGAGATGCTCAAGCTCTTGCGCCACCTCAGCTCCCTGGTCTGCTGTGTCTCTTATTGTCTCTCCCCTGTGTCTCTTGCGGTTGTGTCATCTTGCTGCGCCAGCTTTCCGTGCAGGCCAGCACTCCCTGCAAGTAAAACCTGGGCCTCTATAATCTGTCATGGGGAATTGTAGTCTGTAAATCAGCCCACTTTTCACTTTTCAGCCCCTTCCTCCCTGCCTCAACCTATGATCTGTTGTGTTCTCCCATTTCTCTTCCCTCCCTACCTTAATAAATGACTGGCCTAACTCACCTGACATGCTCTTGAAATTCATTTCTGCAGCATAGCCAAGAACCTAGACAAAATCTGGTTACAGTCTTGGGGTGGTTTTCAGCTCCCAGCGGCCTTCCCTTATTTCCTATATCAATCTGCCTCACTTTGTTGTACTTTTTTTCAGTTTTGTACAATGTATATATATTAGTCATTCAAAAGAAATAGACCACCAGCCTGTGACCGCCACGTCGTCCAGTTTGACCCTCACACCATGAGGAAACTGACATACAATGAGGCGGCGACTCACCTCGGGTCACTCAAGAATCAGAGGTGTCCCTGGGGGTCTGAGTCTGGCCCTGGAGCCCACAGGTTTGGCACAGTTAAGAGCATTCTCATTGGCATGAAGTAAGGCAATAACAAAGGACATCGACCGACAGTAACAGCAGGGGGGTCTGTTAGTCTCCTATTGATGCTGTAACAAATTACCACAAATTCAGTGGCTTAAAGCAACACCAGTTTATTCTCTTCCAGTTCTAGAGCTCACTAGCCTGAAATCAGATTCATTCAGCTAAGGTCAAGATGCCGGCCGGGCTGGCTCCTCTGGAGTTCGGGGGGAGAACCCATTTCCCGGCATCTTTCGGCTTCTAGTGGCCGCCTGTTTTCCTTGGTTTGTGGTCCCATCCTCCATCTTCAAAGTGCATCACTCCAATAGCTGCTCCCATGGTCACATGACCTTCTCCCCTGCCTCCCTCTCATGAGGACTCTTGTGATCACATTTCGGGCCCACCCAGACAATCCAGGATAATCTCCCCATCTCAAGATCCTTCACTTAATCACACCTGCAAAGTGGTCACTGGGATTAGGACCTGGATATCTGAATACCTGGCATACCACGGAGACCATCCACAAGTGAGATCCTAGCTCAAATCAGGTGAGGTGTAAGGACATGAATCAGAGCAAGGAAGGCCCCAGGACTCAGGAGGGCCTGGCAAGAAAGAAGGAGCCCAGACTGCAAGCTATCAGGAGCGAAAAGGGTCATGGGTTCAGATAATATTCCAGGGCCCTGCCCTCCCCCACCCCCACCCTGGGACAAAGGCCACCCAACCATCACATGCAGGGAAACAAGGACTGAAGGAAGGTCACTTTTCTAAAGAATTTCAGCTGTCAGGCAGCCTGACGGGGGGGGGGGGGGGGGGGGGGGGGGGGGGGGGGGGGGCCCAGTCCTGTGCTGGCACTTGAGGCAGAAGGGAGCCTGGGGCTCCATCCTGCCTTCTCACCCACCCTCAAGCAAGGCCAGGCAGCGAGCAAGCGCCACGGCAGGCAGAGCTCCCGCTCAGATCCCAGCCCAGGCCAGAGAGCTGGAGGAAAACCGCCCCACACATAGAACAGAAAGCTCACTCCCCGTTCAAGTTGCTAAAGCTGCTCAAGCAGACGCCGTAACATGGGTTGGTTTAGAACAATGGGAATTTACTAGCTTACGCTTTTGAAGCTGAGAAAAATGTCCAAATCAAGACATCATCAGGCGGCGGACTTGGCCCAGTGGTTAGGGCATCCATCTACCACATGGGAGGTCCACGGTTCAAACCCCGGGCCTCCTTGACCCGCGTGGAGCTGGCCCATGCGCAGTGCTGATGCGCGCAAGGAGTGCCATGCCGTGCCACTGACAACAACAGAAGCGGACAAAGAAGACGCAGCAAATAGAAGACAACCGGGGTGGGGGGGGAGAGGGGAGAGAAATAAATAAATATGTGAAAAAAAAAAAAAAAAGACATCATCAGGCGATGCTTTCTCCCCGAAGACTAGTTGCTGGCGATCCTGGACTCCTCTGTCACGTGACAAAGCACAGGGCAGCGTCTGCTGGTCCTTCCCTGCTCTTCCAGGTTTCATTGCTTCCAGCTTTTGGCTTCCATGGCTTTCTCTCTCTCTTTGTCTGAATCTCATTCTCTTATAAAGGACTCACCCTGAATGAGGTGGGTCACATCTTAACTTAAGAGCCTACTCACCAAAATATCCTCCTTACAATGGGTCCACAGCCACAGGAATGGATTAACCCTAAGAACATATTTTTTCTGGGGTCCATTCAAACCATCATACTCCCCATCACCCACAGACACCAATTTTATCCCTCATTTGAGAACATCAAGGGATAAGCACGGATCACCTGGCAGAAGAAAGCCAGCGGTAAGCAAGACAATGACCAAAGTAAACAAGCGATTCAGGGCCTCGGTTTTGCAGAGCTGCTATGACACATACCACAAAATGGGTTGGTGTAAACAATATTAATTTATTGCCTCTCAGTTTAGAGGCTAAATATCCTAAATCAAGGCATAGGCAAGGCCAAGCTTTCCCCTGGAAGTCCGGAGCATCTGGTGCTGGCTTGCTGCAATCCTTGGGTTGTATCTCTGCCACCCTTCACATGGAAGATATCTCTCTCCTTGTGTCTGCTTTTCCGGTTTCCGCGACTTCCAGGATCAGTAATATGGATTCAGGCCCACCCTGATTCAGTGTGGCCACATCTTACCCAATAACACATCTTCAAAGGGTCCTATTTACTGATGGGTTCACGCCCACAGGAAAACACGCGGAGAAAGATGAAGAAAGTGCCTTTGGTCGAGGTACCCGGTTTAGTCTGCCACAGGCCCAGTCAGGTCCACACACTGTACTTGGTTATGTCTCTTTGGTCCCTTCCTTTGGTTTTTCTTTTTCCTTTTTTTTTTTTTTTAAAGATTTTTATTTTAATTTATTTAATTCCCCTCCCCCGGTTGTCTGTTTTCTGTGTCTTTTTGCTGCATCTTGTTTCTTTGTCCGCTTCTGTTGTCGTCAGCGGCACGGGAAGTGTGGGCGGCGCCATTCCTCGGCAGGCTGCTCTTTCTTTCACGCTGGGCGGCTCTCCTTACGGGGTGCACTCCTTGCGCATGGGGCTCCCTACATGTGGGACACCCCTGGGTGGCGCGGCATCCTTGCGCGCATCAGCACTGCGCATGGGCCAGCTCCACACGGGTCAAGGAGGCCCGGGGCTTGAACCGCGGACCTCCCATGTGGTAGACGGACGCCCTAACCACTGGGCCAAAGTCCGTTTCCCCCTTTGGTTTTTCATACTGTGACTTTTTTGAAGAGTCCAGGCCAGTTATCTTGCAGATGCCCCACATTCTGAACCTGTCTGATTATTTTTCTCATTAGATTTGGGTTAACATTTTTGGCAAGAATCTTACACAGGCAATTTTGTATACTTCCAGGTCACATCAGGACCCACCTGATGCCAGGACGTCCCATGTATTGGGGCTGTTGTTTGATCCCTTGTGCTGCTGGCCCCTCTCCTTGGGAGGTACATCTTTCCCTTTGTAATGATAACTCATCTGCTGAGTGATCTTTTTTTTTTTTAATTGATTTTGTAAAAATATTACATTAAAAAAAAAATTATATGAGGTCCCATTCAACCCCATCACCCCCCACCCCACCACTCCCCCCCCAGCAACACTCACTCCCTTCATCATGACACATCCATTGCATTTGGTAAGTACATCTCTGGGCGTCTCTGCACCTCATGGTCAATGGTCCACATCATGGCCCATACTCTCCCCCATTCCATCCAGTGGGCCCTGGGAGGATTTACAATGTCCGGTGATTGCCCCTGAAGCACCATCCAGGGCAACTCCAAGTCCCAAAGGCGCCTGGGTGATCATTTTGAACTGTGTGACTATCCTATTCCCCAACAGCTTTTTACCAAAGGCATTAGCAGTCTTTGATCATGCAGTTATTTTACTGGGGACCCTCTATGTTTTTTTCTAATGTATCTGTAATAAACAGGTATTGGTTGTTGAAAATAATGCTTAATGCCTCTAAAACTACATAGGTCTAAATACTCTATATAGTCTACAGCAGATGCTTAATAAAGGGAACAATTTTTTTAAAAAATCATCCCAATGACCAGGTCACAATCTTTTATCTGCAAACCTATGAAAAACAGTTTCTTTAGGTCCTCAAACCGCAAAACATCAGACTAATTGGCATTATTTATAACCTAAGTTAATAAATATTCTTCTCTATATGGCACTTAATTTTTTAAGCACATTTTCTACTTGTATTATTAGCTATAGTTCATGGTTTAACTTAGGGTTTGCCTGTGCAGTTCCATGGATTTTTTTAATGTTGTTCTAGTAACATATTTACAACCTAAAATTTCCCCCTCTCGTGGAAAGCAGATGTGGCTCAACTGACAGAGTGAGCGCCTACCATATGGGAGGGTCCAGGGTTTGATCCCCAGGGCCTCCTGACCTGTGTGGTGAGCTGGCCCACGTGCAGAACTGCCCCGCACAAGGAGTGCTGCAAAGAGAGCCACCCCGGGGTGAAAACTGCACGTAACCCGCCCAGGAGTCAGAGACCTGACACAGCAGGATGATTCAACAACAACAAAAAGAGACACGGTTTCCCAGGGCCACCGAGGGTGCAAGCAGACACAGAAGCACACACAGTGAATGAACACAGAGAGCAGACAAGGAGGGCGCGGGAAGGGGAGAGAAATAAAATAAATCTTTAAAAAAAAAATTTCCCCCTCTTAACCACATTCAAATATATAAATCAGTGCTGCAGATTACATTCACAAGGCCGTGCTATGTCTACAAGCACTGTGAAGCCCCATTATCTATCACTGGTCAGGGGGTGCTGCCCCAACCCTCCCCAGCAGATGGCAGGACACTGTGCATGTTGCACACAATTACGCCCTAGAACCCACACACACAAAATCCAGAATCCAAAACAAAACAAAACAAAACCAAAAAACGCCTCAGTCTCTCAGATAACAGACTGTTTGTGGCCAACCGTCTTAGAGCAGAAAAGGCCCCCAAAGGCGCTCGGTACCAACAACGCCGGCCTCACTGCGGCGCTGCGCGGCCCGGCTGAGGCGTCCGCGCCACACCCGTGCCCAGCGAGCGACTCTGCGCGGAGACTCCCAGCCTCTGGGCCGCGGTTTCTCAGAAGAGTCGGTGGGACAGCGCATTTGAGGCATTTAGCGCAGTGCCGCACGGGAACACGTGCTCGGGGTCGCTGACGCTGGGACCGTGGTTTGCCACTAGTGCGCGTGAGGCCCATGTCCTGGGCCTGGCTCTGAGGTGTCTAAGGTCAGTCACCCTGGGGTCCCTTAGGCCACTGAGGGACCACGAAGGCCCCAGGGCAGAGGTAAAGGGGCCAATGGGTCCTGACCCAGACCTTACAGTACTGAGCCTCCTGACTGATTCGGTCTCTCCCGCTTTGGTGGCCGCAGGGGCTCAGCCGCAGGGCCGGCCTGGAGTTCAGAGAATCTCCCCTTGGGGCACAAGGTCAACAGGAGAAAATCCCCCTGGGGAGAGACTTTTGCCCAGACCCTTTCAAACCAGGCCCTGGGTGGGAGACAGAGGTAAGCCAGCTGGACAAACAGTCAGACGGATGTTCTGTTGTAGAAGTTGAGAGGTTCAATTATTTGCCTATAGAAAGGGCAGGACTCAGGAATAATTTTGGGAAAGAGAAAGGATTTATTTACCACCAGCCTGGCTCGGAGCATCTCACTCAAAATCCGAGCCTGCAACAAGATTTTCGAGTTCTTTTTGAACAGAGGAAGGGCCAATTGGTTTTTTGTTTCAGTGCTCAATAAGCGTGAATTAACATATATTTTTACGTTCTAGGTAAGCTTTTAGCATGGACTTGGTACATCCCATGTAAGCTTTTAGCACATTTGGTTTGCATTTTCCCTGAATATTTAAAGTTTATGGAGTTTGCATTGCTAAATTGTTTTTCAAGGACTGGAGCGTTGCCATGGTTACCAAGGGCAGGGCTGCAGCTTCTCTCTGCCCCACACACAGAACTCAGGACTCAGACAGCTCAGGTTATCTGTGAAGAGATGCACAGCCCCCCACCCACAGCCCGCATCATTTAGGAATGGAGGAGACCGCTTGAGGCGGAGGTGGAAGGGGAAGGAAGCAGGGTAGGGGTGGGCGCGTGGGAGGCTCCCGGCAAGGTGGGGCTCCGCGCCCGGGGCTGCCTCGGGGCGGGCGCTGGGGGACCCGGGGCTCCGAGCGCGGGGCGCCTGGGCGCCAGGGAGCCGAGAGGGGGCAGTGGAGGGTTACCGGGCCCGGCCTCCGGCCTCCGAGGGGGCGGAGGCGGGTGCTCTCCCCGCCCTCCCCGCGGCGCCTCCCCGGCTCCCGCCCGCCCGCCGCCCACCCCGGAGGAGACCGACTGCTCAGGCCGCCAGGCCGGGGGCTCCCTGGGCGGGCCGATCCCGGGGGGGCCCCCGATTGCCTCCCAGAGCGGGGTGGGAAGGGGGACCTTAGCCCGCCGCCGCCTCCGAGCGGGCCGCCAGGTGAGCGCCGGGACAGGCAGGGACCGAGGTCGGGGCCCCAGTGCCCCGTCCCCACCCGCAGCTGTGACGCCCCGGAAGGAGTGGGGAGGGTCCCTGGGAGTCTGGAACCCCCTGGCCCCTTCCCGGCCCACCCTCCCCCGAGGCTGCCCCCAGCCGCCTTCCGCTCCTTTCCACCCCGAGTAAGACAAAGGCACGTTCGAAAGCCCGGAGTCCTGCCGGGGCCTGGCTTTGCAGGCGCGGCTCTGGCGCCCCCGCGTCCCGCTCCGCTCGCGCGACCCGCCGCGGCCCAACGCGCCCCGGCCCCAGGCGGCCGCACGTGGGCGCCGCCGCGCGCTCCGCACCGGCTGGTTAACTTCTGGTGGCCCCGCCGCGAACCCGCGAATCCGTTTCAGAGCCGGTTCTCGATCAGCGACTTGGGACCCGTTCTGTGATTGATAAGTTGTGGCCGCTCCGCTCAATTTAAATTTTGTTCTTCTCAGTTACTTTTGTAAACTTTCAACGTCTGTAATGCTCTCTACTCGGTCCTTCAACTTTAGACGGTACCTGTTGCTATTTTGAAAGGCTGGAATATTCCGAACCAACTTTTAAAATATATATTATGTGTCTGTATAATTTATTATATATATAAAGAAGAAGAAAAAAGATAAAAAGAAAATAATAATTTATTATTTATACACTGAAGTCCCAGTAACACACACAACAGTAAAAGATAAAAACGACAGAGCTTTGAACGAAAAAGAGCAAACTTTTAAATATCCCTCCCTGTCAGGCAGCCAATTTTTGTAATTAATTACTTAGCAAAAATGGCCGAAGTAACTTGTAATCGCTGGTGCATCATTTAAAACTTTTTCTGCTTTTTATTTTTCTGGCAATTTCTTCTACATCTTTTAAGTAAACTCTTGGATTTTTTTTTTTTTTTGTAATTTATCAACTCTTCCACAATAGTTATTGACCCCTTGCTAAAAATAGATGGCACTTTAGACTCTTCATCTCCAGTTTCCCTCCTCTCAATGGAATCACACATTGCTTTTAGTTTGTTACCTAGTTTTGTAACAAAAAGAATAGGTTTAAATACTTCTTTCTTGTTCTATTAAGTAAACACAATATCTCTTGATTCCTCCTTTTGTAAGGCCTGGATAAGGAGCCTATGTCAAGTATATATATATTAACATAATTTTTGTATTTGCTGAAATATTTATCCAGATGTTCCACAAATCAAATAGGAAGGAGCCTGCCTTAATTTTTTCCATGATAAAAATAATATAATCTACTTTAGAAATGGAAAAGGCAGGGACACTGTTTTAGATTACAGGAAATTAAGGAGACAGAGTCACACCCAGCAGTGTGTCTTGGTGTGTGTCTTGGTGGGGCCCTTGTTAGGAAGAAACAGCTACACATGCCCTTCTTGGAGCCCTGGGGGAACTTGTCCTGGGCTGGATATTACATCATAGAATGGATTTCTCTTAGTGGTGCTAAGAGGGTGCCCCTTTTCTTTTTTAAGATGCTTTCCCCCCCCCCCTTTTTTTTAAGGAGGTAGTGGGAATTGAACCCAGGACCTCACACATGGGAAGCAGGCACTCAACCACTTGAGCTACATCCTCTCCCCTTCCCCTTTCTTTTTTTTTAAATCATTGAACCGCTGTGATCTTTTTTTGTTCTGCTTTGTTTGGAGGCATTATTCCCCAAGCACATTTCATTCATCTCACTCTTCTCCCAGTCTCGGTTCGTTGGCTGCAAGATTCCGACCTGTGGGGTTGCAGGCGGGGACCCCCCGATCCCCGGGATGTCAGCTGCTAATCCTGGTAGCCGCAATCGCAGTGGCAGCTAACATTTGTCCAGGGCCCGGCCCTGATCTCGTGTAATTTTCCCCCAACTGTGAGAGGTAGGAGCTATTAGAAGTCTGCTATCCCTGATCCAAAACTCTTGAGCCCCTATGCATTTGGGAATATAGATTTTTTTGAATAGGAGACAAGTCGTGTGGTGCCTGTACCACACATTACCTAAGCCCCAGTGGGGGTGGGTGTATTTTGTAAGAGTGGAACCGTTCCGGTGAGTGTATTACTTATTGTACAAACCAGGAAATTTTGGAAGTAAAAGGGTCACTATTAATAATTCCCTATTACACGGGGACAATAGGTACAAACCAGGCTGCCCCAGGCAGGCCAGGCCGGGTGGTCATCCTGGGGCTCAGACTCGAGGTGCTTTCTGTGTCTAGCTTTTACGATTTGTGGATGTTCTTACTGCTGCGTAGTATTCCATTTTATGACTCTACCTTACTTGACTCAGGCATCCTGGGAGGGAGGGCCCTCTGGGTCATTTCCTGTCTGCAGCTCCTAGGAACGATGCCACCATGAATATTCTTGTACCTGTTTCTGGAAATGGAATTGCTTGGACATGGAGCAAAAAAAATGCCCAATTAAAAAAAAAATGCCCCACTGATTTTTCAAAGTTGTACCAATTTATCCTCCCACCAGGAACATATGTGAATTCTTATTGATAGCATTTTTAGTAAATGATGGTAGCATTGCACTGGCTTGTTTGTTCATTTTTTTTAAGTCTTTTTAAAATTGTAGTTATATATATATGTTTTGTGTGTAACACAAAATTCCCCATTTTAACCATTTTTAAGTGTATACTGAAATGGTATTAATTACATTCACAATGTGCTACAATCACCACCATCTGTTACGGAGACTTTTTATGACCCCAAACAAGAGTTCTGTTCCTACTAAGCAACAGCCCCCCTCTTCTCCCTTCCCCCAGCCTCTGGTAACCACTAATCTACTTTCTGTCTCTATTAAATTGCTTATATTAGATATTTTATACAAGTAGAAAAGGACAATATTAGTCTTTTTATGTCTGGCTTATTTCACTCAACATAATGCTTTCAAGGTTGATCCAATTTGTAGCGTGTATCAACTTCATTCTTTTTATAATACATAATATTCTATGGTATCTGTATATCCCATATTTCCCTTGCCCATTATTCCATTGATGGGTTGCTTCCACTGTTTGGCTATTGTGACGAACGTTGCTATGGACACTGGTGTACAAGTATCTGAGTCCCTGCTTTCCGTGCTCTTAGGTATACACCTAGAAGCGGGATTGCCAGGGCATATGGTAATTTCATGTTTTAAGTTTTTGAGGAACCCCCTATCTATTCCACAGTGGCTACACCATTTTACAATCCCCACAGCAATGTACAGGGCCCCTGTTTCTCCACATCCTCACCAACCCTTGTTATTTTCCTTTAAAAAAAAATAAAAATAGCCATCCTAGTGCAAAATGGTATCTCATTGTGGTTTTGATTTGCATTTCCCTTATGACTAATGATTCTGAGCATCTTTTTCATGTGCTTATTGGCCATTTGTATATTTTCTTTAGAGAAATGTCTATTCAGGTCTGTCACCCATTTTTTTAGTCGGATTGTGTGTCTTTGTTGTTGCATTGTAAAATTTCTTTATATATTCTGGATATTAAACCCTTATCAGATATATAATTTGGAATTATTTTCTCCCATTCTGTAGGTGGTCTTTTCACTTTCTTGATAATGTCCTCTGATGCACGAAAGTTTTAATTTTGATGAAGCCCATTTTGTCTATTATTTTATTGCTCATGCTTTAGATGTCAGTCTAAGAAATCATTGCCAAATCCAAGCCATGAAGGTTTTCCCCTATGTCTTCTAAGAGTTGTATGGTTTTAGCTCTTACATTTAGTTCCGTGATCCATTTTGAGTTAATTTTTGTTTATAGTGTGAGGTAGGGATCCAACTTCAGTCTCTTGCATGAGGCTATCCACCTTTCCCCAGACCACTGCAGAAGAAGCTGTTCTTTCCCCTTATAATGCACCTGCCACTCCTGTTGAAAACCAGTTGGCCATAGATGTGTGAGTTCATTCCTGGGCTCCTCGTTCTATTCTATGTCCATCCTTATGCCTATACCACATGGCTTTGATTTCTGTGGCTTGGTAGTAAGTTTTGAAATCGGGAAATGTGAGGCCTCCAATTTTGTTCTTTTTCAAAACTGTGTTGGGGATAGTGGATGTGGCTCAAGTGGTTGAGTGCCTGCTTCCCACCCGGGAGGTCCCAGGTTCAGTCCCTGATGCCAAACAGAAAAAAACAAACAAAAAAACAGTAAACTAAATGAAAAAAACAAACAAACAAACTCTACTCAGGGGAGCCAGGGTGGTTGAGTGCTGGCTTATGGCCCCGGTACCATTTTTTTTTAAAAAGATTGATTTCGCTTGGTTATTTGGGGCCCCTTACAATTCTATATGAATTCAAGAATTGGTTTTTCCATTTCTGAAAAAAAAAAAAAAAAGCAGGGAGGAGTGGATTTGGCCCAATGGATAGGGCGACCACCTACCGCATGGGAGGTCCAAGGTTCAAACCCAGGGCCTCCTGACCCGTGTGGAGCTGGCCCATAGGCAGTGCTGATGTGCACAAGAAGTGCCCTGCCACGCAGGGGTGTCCCCCACGTAGGGGAGCACCATGCACAAGGAGTGCGCCCCATAAGGAGAGCCACCCAGCACAAAGAAAGTGCTGCCTGCCCAGGAGTGGTGCCGCACACACGGAGAGCTGACGCAGCAAGATGATGCAGCAAAAAAGAGACACAGATTCCGAGTGCCACTGACAAGACTACAATTGGACACAGAAGAACACACAGCGAATGGACACAGAGCAGACAGCTGGGGTGGGGGAAGGGAGAGAAATAAATAAAAAATAAATCTTTTTAAAGAAAAGCCATTGGGATCTTGAAAGGGATTGCACTGAATCTGTAGATCACTTTGGGTAGTGTTGTCTTCTTAACAGTAGTAAGTCTTCCAACACTGAACAAGCAATTAGGTTTTCTTTAATTGCTTTCAGCAATGGTTTAGAGTTTTCAGTGTGCAAGTCTTTCACCTCCTTGGTGAAGTTTATTCCTAGATATATTATTGTAGCAGTTTGACATAATTGATGAATTCCCAAAAGAAATACTGGATTTATGCTTGTAACCTGATCTGTACCTGGGCATGATTGAGTTATGATTAGGGCGGTGAGTCCCCACCCAGTCCCCCACCCCTTGGTGGGTGGGGACTCACAGATTAAAGGCAGGGTGAAGAACAGAGTTGAGGGCTTTTAATCCTGGAGTTATGATTTTGGAGTTTGATGCTGAAGACTTAATCCTGGAGCCCTGGGAAGTCAGCCCCAGGAAGGAAACGCTTCCCACCTCTTATTTTTAATTCGGTCAATTTTGATTCCCACTATGGAAAGCGGATGAGCTAAGCATATTCGCCCCCTCCTCTCCACCTTTCATTTCTCATCTTTTGTTACTTGTACATTTGCTTTTACCTTGTCAAGAGTGCAGACATCTATGGTCTATTCTGTTACCATATCTAAATCTTAGGTGGTTTAACTGCAAAGTTTCATTGAGGTATAATTTCCATTCTATAACATTCAACCCTTCTAAGTGTACAATTCAGTGAGTTTTGGTGAATTGACAGAGGTGTGCAATCATCACCTGAGTTTTAGTATATTTTCATCACCCCCAAAATATCCCTTATTCATCCTTCCTTTGTCAAGCCCCAGGCAACCACTAACCTTTTCCTGACATTTCCTCTAAATACAACCATACACTGTTTTGTGCCTGGCCTCTTTCATGCAGCATACTGTTCTGGGGCTTATTTCTATTATATCGTGTATCAGTAGTTCATTCCTTTTTTATTGCTGAACAGCATTCCCTTGTACATGTTTGGTTTATCCAATCACCAGCTGATGGACATTTGGATTGTTTACTACTGTATAGTGCTGCTATAAACATTCAAATACATGTCTTTGTTGTCAAATATAAATCTTTAATTTCACTTGGGTAGATACCCAGGAGTCAAATTGCTGAGTCTTATTAAGTTTCTGTTTAACTTTTCTATTAATATTCACCATTTTAAGAAATTGCCAAATTGTTTTTTCAAAGTGGCTGTACCATTCTACATTCCCACCAACAATGTATGAGGGTTCTAGTTTCTCCATATCGTTACCGGCACTTATCCATGTCTGTCTTTTTGATAATAGCCATCCCAGTGAGTATGAAGTGGTACCTCATTGTGACTTTAATTTAGATTCTCCCAGTGACTAATGATATTGAGCGTCTTTTTATGTGCTTATGAGGCATTTGTTTATCTTCTTTAGCGAAATGTCTATATAAATCTTTTGTCCATTTTTTAATTGTTTGGTTTGTTTTATTGAATTATTGATTTGTATTATTTCTGAATATAAATCCATCAGATAGGCGATATTAAAATATTTTCTCCCAATATATAGCTATCTTTTCACTTTATTAAAGGTATCTTTTGAAGTACAAAAGTTTTTAGTTTTGAAGAAAACTAAATGTTCTTGTTTATGGATCTGGCTTTTGGCATCATATCTAAGAAAGCTTTACCTAACTCCAGTCATGAAAACTTTCTCCTAAGTCTTCTTCTAAAAGTTTTACGGTCCAAACTCTTACATTTAGATCTGTGATCCATTTTGAGTTTGTATTTGTGTATGGTATGAAGTATAAAGGTCTAAATTCATGTTTTTGAATATAGATTGCCAATTGTTCCAGCTCCTTTTATTGAAAAGACAGTCCTTTCATGATGAAAACCAATAAACAGAAATCACGTTGTTTCAAATACATGATAACTAACTCTTCATTTGTAGGTCTCCAGGGCGTGCTGGCTTTCCATGGTCTTTTCAGTGGTTCTGGCCCTGGTATCTCTGGACCCCTAGAAGGGGAGCGTCCCCAGCCTCCAGGCAAAACGGAATCTCTTTTGCGCTTCATCAGATGGACATCCCTTGGCCATAGTTCAGTGTATACCATATTTTGACCATGAAACAGTTTTTTGTTTTTCTTAGCGTTGCTCATAGCTTTAACATTTTTCCTTTTGAGAGAAGCATCTTCCTGTTTATAATTCATCCGATCTAGGTCTTGGAGTTGTTTTACTTTCTTTCTTCTTTAGGACTTTCTTCTTTTTATAGGATCCTGTTCTTGTTTTGCTTGGAACATCTTTTGAAATCTAAGTGCACCCAAGACCAGCTACCTAATCTGCAGGGCCCAGTGGAAAAAGAAATGTGGGCCCCTTCTTTAAAAATGACAAAGAGGGAGTGGATGTGACTCAAGCAGTTGAGTGCCCACCTCCCACATGAGAGGTCCCAGGTTCGGTTCCCGGTGCCCCCTGAATAAACAAAAACAACGAACAAGCAAAACAAATGAAAAAAACAACTCAGGGAAGCAATGTGGCTCAGTGGTTGAGTGCCAGCTTCCCACCTGAGGTCCCGGGTCAATCCCCGGCCCCTGGTACTTCAAAAAAAAGAAAAAAAAGATAAAGAATTTCAAGACAGCAGAGCACTAAAACAAGTACAGGACCCTTCCAAGAGTGGGGTCCTGTGTGACTGCACAGGTCGCAGGCCCTGGAGGCGTGCCCCAAGTGTGCCAACTGGGATTTCTTTTCCCTTTCTGTTCTTTTGGCCCTCAAAATGGTCTGTGTCCTCTGGGGTTGGTTTGCTTCGGTTCTGCTTGTTTATCCTGGTGTTTTTCTTTAGGCTGCATTTTCAAATATCCAGTTGCCCTTGTTGATCTAATCACGTTTTCAGACGAGGGCTGGGTGCTGTGTGTAGGTCACCGGGTCGGAGAGTGTAGGCTGTCGTAACTACGTCCTCCTTCCCCCCTGGCCTCTCCCTCTCGCGATCTGAGGAGGTGACGAGAATTCTGTGTTTCGTGGGCAGCACTTACTAATGTTCGCGTGTGGGAAGCCAAATGCCAGCATGGGGAGGCCTCTGCTCCATCAGGCTGCCCACTTCCCAGGTGTTTCATGCAACGTTTTTAGAGAACAGCCGTCCATTATTGTTCTGTGCTTCCTGCGTGTGGGCTGGCGCGGTTCCTTCAGAGGTGCTGATTCCTGTCGTGGCGGCACCCTCGCCCTCCTGCCCTGCCGGCCTCCCCCAGCCGAGTCCCAGGGGTGCTGGAGGCCCCCCTCGACCCCGTCTCGAGGTCCGTCCTACCCCCCACACTTCCATCCACTAACTTTCAGAACTAATTGACCTTTCTTTTGTGGTGCTGGCCTCCCTCCTGTCCACTTCACTTTTTAATTTCTTTGCTCTCAGTAAGAGAGAGTGTCCTTTTAGATGAATGCAATCATATGCTTTATTCTAATGTAATTTACGTAGTTACCCAAAATATAGAGAGGGGTAAAACTGAAAGTTTTGGTTCCAGAAAGGTATAACCTAAATGCAACAGCTTCCATTTATGTTAAGTATAAATGAAAACGTGCATTCTATAATGTGCTGGAGCCCATATATGTGTTTATATGTTCAATTTTAATAGGTCTAGTGTCAGCTTGTTAGGAATGTGTGGGAGGGGAGAGTGGAAGTTTTCATTTTTAAGAAATTAATTGAAAATTCTCCAAATATACCCTAGTCAACTGTTTCAAAGTTCCATTTTTTTTTTA
Source organism: Dasypus novemcinctus (assembly GCF_030445035.2). Classification (NCBI taxonomy): domain Eukaryota; kingdom Metazoa; phylum Chordata; class Mammalia; order Cingulata; family Dasypodidae; genus Dasypus; species Dasypus novemcinctus. The sequence continues at coordinate 59,512,002 of NC_080690.1, read as the reverse complement.
AAGGTTTATGTTATTTATTTCTCCCCACCCCCTCGTTGTTTGCATTTGTTGTGTCTGTTTGTTGGGTGCCGGTCTTTTTTTTTTAGGAGGCACTGGGAACTGAACCTGGGGCCTCCCATGTGGGAGGGAGGCACCTAACCACGTGAGTCACCTCCACGCCCTCAAAGTACAGTTTTTATTTGGTTAATAATGCACATTTTGGTAATCTGTCAAGAATGAATAAAGTATTTTTATTTAAAGGTTAAAGAAAAAAGTTAAATGGAGGTCAGACTGCCCAGATTCCCATCCCTACTCCACTTCTGACTGCTGTGAACCTTATGGGAGTCATTTCGCCTCTCTGGGCCTCAGTTTCCTCACGATGCGAAGGAACAGCAACTGGAATAATAACAAAAGTCACACAAGAGCTACCCTCATCCATTACTGGAGCTGCAGAGAGGTTTTATCTGGCTCATGCTGGGCTTTAATTAAAAAAAAAAAAACACCTTCATTGTCCACATTTAAAAATCGGTTGGATGATTTCATATAAAAAGTGGATTTCCAGCCTCTTGAAAAACTGGACTAGGTGGCCCGCTCGGGCCCGCCTTCCCACTTGGCAGCAAATCAGCCAGAGTCAGCCTTGACCACAGCTTCAGATGGGACCCTCTGCGGTCTGCCAGTCGCCCCCACACCGTTTCCTTCTACCCAGTCAGCCTTCTGGGACCCTGCTGGGCTGTTGCAGGCATTTGAAACTTGGGGTCCCTGGGTAAGTGCCCGGAGCCAGGCGCCTGTGAGCTGCTGTTCCCGCGAGGCCGGCCAGGGGCTGCGTGAGAGCCGGGCTCAAAGCCAGCCCTGCCTCTGGTCACCAGGCCCTGTAGCCCAGAGCGCTGTCGTGGAAAATCACACGGGCTGGCACAAGCCCTGGCAATCAGTGGCTCCGTTTGCCTTCTTGAAGTGCGCACCACTCTGAATCTTGAACACACAGATGACTCTAAATAATAAAGAATTCTTACCTTTTTTTTTTTTTTTTCAGTTTTGTTTTGTTTTTCTGAGGTACCAGGGCTGGGGATTGAATCCAGGACCTTGTATGTGGGAAGCCGGTGCTCAACCACTGAGACACAGCAGCTCCTCTGAGTTGTTTTTGTTTTGTTTTTCTTGAGTTGGTTTTTCTGTTCGTTGTTTGTTTTTTTAAGAGGCACTGGGACCTCCCATGTGGGAAGCAGGACTCAACTGCTTGAGCCACATCCACTCCCTAACCTTGACTTTTTTTTTTTTTTTTTAGATTTTCTTTTTATTCCCCACCCCTCCATTGTCTGCTCTCTGTGTGTTCTTCTGTGTCTGCTCATCTTCTCTTTAGGCAACACAGGGAACTGATCCTGGTACCTTCCGGAGTGGGAGAGAGGTGCTCAGTCTCCTGCACCACCCCAGCTCCCTGGTCTGCTGCGTCTTTCGTTCTCTCTCCTCTGTATCTCTTTTTGTTGCATCATCTTGCTGTGTCAGCTCTCTGCTCTGGCCAGCTCTCTGCATGGGCCAGCCTGCCTTCACCAGGAGGACCTGAGAATCAAACCCTGGCCCTCCCAATTGCTTGAGCCACATCCGCTTCCCCCTAACCTGTCTTATTAATGATTTTTATGTAAACAACATTGGCCCTACAGGTCAAAAGCAAAGAGTTAAAATTAACAAGGGAGCTGTCAGGTACAGGAAAATCTCCTGTAGGCATGAACAGGAAGCTATTCTGTCTAAAATTAAAAAGACTGACAATACCAGGTGCTGGCAATTGGAACTCTCATCCCTTGTTGATGGGGATGCAAAATGGCCCAATCGTGCTGAAAAAGGATTGGGCGGTTTCTCATAAAGTTAAATATATACTTACCATATGACCCACTGTAGGGATTTGCCCTGGAGAAATGAAAACATATGTTCACACAAAGACTTGTATAGGAATGTTCATAGCAGCTTTATTTACAATAGCTCCAAACTGGCAGCAGCCCCAATGTTCAGCATGATTGGGGTTTATCTGTTCAGTAGAACACTACTCAGCAAGAAGGAATGAATTGCGTAACAGCGTGGACCAATGCCCAGGCGTGTGCTGAGGGAGGAAGTGAGGCGCGCAGAAGCACCTGCTACGCTCTCTGTACCAGGCAAGGTCCAGTCAGGGCACTGGAGCCACACCGTAATTAGAACAGGCAAAGTTCAACAAAAAGAATTATTGACTATGACGGGATTGGAATGATTACGAATGGCCTACGACGAGTTAAGAGAAGCCCAAGGACTACAGAAATAGGAAATAAAAGGAGTAGCTACCACCCTAGGTCCTAGATGGAGGCCCAGGAAAGATAACTATCCCAGCCTTGTTGGAGCTGTGGCTCACCAAAGGGCAATTAAGTCCCTGTGTCTGTGCCGGCAGAACTTGTAGAAAGGCACCCTCTGGCACTTGCCGGAAATCCATGCTCTAGGATGCGTGCGGAGCAGCTCAAGGGGGCGTGTCTTGCCAGGGGCACTCTGCCAGGAAACCAGCTGAGGGGAATGCAGGGGACGCGGGGTGCCGGCGGAAGCTGCCGCCCGCTGGGTGCTGCTGACCCCACAACACCGCAGAAGCAGGGTGCTGGAAAACGGTGCCTGCAAGGATGTGGGTGCCTGGGACGTGCCTGCCCTGCAAGAGACTGCCTGGAGCAGCCCTCATACCCCAAAGCCCTGGTTTCCTGCAAATGTCTCTCTGGCGCCCTCTGCTGAAAAAATTTAGTATCATATCAGCCGGCAAAGGCAAAAGATTTCAAGTTCCAATCGGACAGCCTGCGATTGTGAGCTGGTAAATTGATTAACCGACACACTATAGGATTCCATGTATATGAAATTCTAGAAAAAGAAAAACCGAATCTACAGGGACTAGAGTAGATCAGTGGCTGCCTAGAAATGGAGGCGGGGTTTGACTGGTGAAAGGGAAACTTTTGGGGGTGATGGAAACGTTTCGTATCTTGACTGTGGTGATGGGTACATGGTTGTATATAGTACACTTGAATTATGCACATTTTATCAGATGTAAATTATACCTCAATAAGGTAATTTTTTAAAAAGTAACCCATTTTGGGAAACGTAGGGCTCTTGCAAATACAGATGGAGAGGCTTGTACATACACACAGAAATGCGCCCCAGATCCCACCACTGAGATACCCCAGCTCAGGTGGCGGTGCTTATCTCTTGATGAGGTATCGATGTAGGTAGCTTGTGAGTTGGCTTAATCGCTCCTTCACCCTGTCAAGCTCAACGTTGGTGCCATGGGTAGCTGGGAGCAGACTTTGGGGGGGGGGCAGTGAGGTAGACAAGTGCCCACTCCCCTTTACCTCTCTCCCCTTCCCCAAGCTGAATCCAGAGGGCATCTCGCTTTCAGTTTGTAATTCTTTCAAATGATCAAATCATCATAAGAACTGAAACCTATTAGTTGTCTTATCACTGTTGGGTCTTATTCCTTGAGTCTTAGACATGGCTTAGGGCAGGAGTTCTTTTTTGTTCCGTGGACTTTGCCAGTCAGGTGAAAACCACAGATCCCTTCTCAGAATGTAGCGGCAGATAGTTTTATGACACTCAACATCGGCATGTCTTTACATTAAATTTTAGAATTATTCAAAATTACATTTTACAACTTCCCCATAATTTCAATATCTGATAACCCAACACGGTTCAACATCTGTTCACACAAGTCATGTTTGGCAAACGTTTAGAAATTTGAGTTTTCCCACAGCATCGTAAAACCGTCTCTGCCATCCCTACCAACCCTTTTACATGTTGTTATCCACTGCACCGAGAACACACTATAAATAAGTAATTTTTAACTCTCAGATAGACATGTGGATTACAGCAGCAGATCAGGATTCATGTCCTTTCAGGAATTCGGTGTCTTTTCTGGAATTACGGTAAAATCGCATGGGTTTCAGAACCTTCCTAGAAACGTAGTTGCAAAAGAAAAATGTATTATGCACGTGGACATGTGCAGACATAGCTAGGACCACAGATGGTTATACACTGCAACATCAGCCACTGAAAGACATAAACGTCGATTGCGTGGATGGACAAACTCAGTGTGGGCGTGCTTGATTTACACTAGTAGCCAGCGGGTCTGTTCGTGTTAAAGGTAACCTACTTTCAAAAAGTTATGAATTCTCATTTAAACTGACCAGTTTTGTAAAAATTTAACAATCAATGAAAACAGTTTACCTATTTTCATTCATTTGTTAACAAACAATTGTAGACAGGGAAATACTTGAATGTAAAGCAATCACTGGGCAACCAAAGCGAGAGTGCTGGACTTCACCATTTGAAGGCTGAACAATTAGTAGGCGTCAAGTTGCCAGCACAGATTAGGTAACAAACAGATGTCTTGGGCTGGCGGGAAAAGACCGCACATTTTCTCTGCACACAAAGACGGCTATGTTGTCTGGATAAAACATTTAAGCGTCTTTGTGTTTGTCACATAAGACAATTTCGACCTGTCATTTTCATGTTTTGATTATTTTAATTATAACAACATAACTGTTTCTTTGATATGATTGGTTACCTAAAAACACGGCTGACGTCATGATTAACAAATTTTCAACCCAACTGGCTCGGTTGAAATCACTAATAATCGCGCAGCATGTGTGGAATGTAGTATGTATTTCAGGCATGTTTTATTTTGTGAGGTTGTCTTTTTCACTTTGTATTTTGTTATTTTTCGTTATAGTTACATTGATTATAGCTGTGCAGAGTGAAAGTTTCGACGTCTATAACTTGTGCCGACCCTGTCATTTATCCTCACAAATGGCACCCCTATACTACAAAAGGTTAAAGACAGCACTCAGAAGATCTCCTTTTTGTTACCTATTGTGTTGCCAGATAGTTGGCCAACTACATCACACAGTGGTTTGTACACAGTATGACTGTGATCACATGTGATCTAGTGTCGGGTTTAACAACTACCATAATTTCAAAGTATGGATGAGGCTCAGTGATTTTTCGAGATATGCAACAACTGTAATGTGATATGAAATGAACACTACTGTAATTTATTGCACACATTCCTAAGTGAGGGAAATGCTAACTTTCAGTTAGAGGTCAGAAAGAAAAAGATAAGAAGTTAATTTTTTTCAATTCAAGCTCACGGACCCCCTGAAATCTTTCCACAGACCCCTGATTAAGAACTGTGTGTTAGGAAGATTAGTCCTTTAGTACTTACAACTCTTTGAGGTAGAAATCACAATTATCCCTATGTTACAGATGAGAAAACTGAGGTTCAGAGGTCAGCAACACACCTAAAAAACTTCCTGCCCGGGAAGAGGTGAACCGGGATTTGAACCCAGATCCATCTGACTCCATAGTGGGGGCTCCTGCCTACCACCTACCCTGAGGGATGCATCAGCCTGGGAGCCTCAAAATCCTCAGATACCCGCTTTCCTTGGTAGAGGGGTCCTAAAAGGCTTTACAGATACTGAGTCTTCCTCACTTAGCTCTTTTTTCCCCACGATCTCATTAGGAAAAGTTGCAAACATACAGAAAAGTTGAAATAATTATACCGTGAATGCACCCCATAAACCCGCCACCTAGACTCCACCCTTATTATCTTTTTACTCTGCTTACTTTATCACGTATCGATCCGTCTCTCCCTCTGTCCATCCATCAGTCCGTCTTATTTCTGGATGTGTTTCAAAGGAAGCTGCATCAACGCACACCACCCTGGAACGCTGGCACTCGTTTCAAGCATCCGTTTTGGCCCATGGGTGAAATCACCTTTGTTCTTTTCATGAAGTCGCCCAGCCCCAGCCACCCTGCACATGGCCAGAGGGCCACTCGCCTCGGAGAAGGGGAGACAGTGCACAGATAAACGAAATACTATTGTTTATGGTAACAGTTTGTGAGCAGTCTTCCAAGTTCAAAAAACAAAATTAAAAGTGAAATGACATTTCAAGTACAAAGATGTATAAATAAGGAAAAACATTAAATTTATAAATATATAAAGTTAAACTTAAGTTATATTCTAGTTTTTGTTTTTCTTTTTGAGGTATTGGGGCTGGGGATTGAACCAGGACCTCATATGTGAAGAGCCAGCGCTCAACCACTGAGGCACATCAGCTCCCCTGAGTTGGTGTTTTTGTTTGTTTGCTTGCTGTTTTTTTGGCTTTAGGAGGCACTGGGGACCAAACCTGGGACCTCCCATGTGGAAAGCAGGTGCTCAACTGCTTCAGCCACATCTGCTCCCTCCAATATATCTTTTTTTTTTTTTTTTGAGTTAGGCTAGTAATTTATTCAGGTAGGGAGGGAAGAGAAAATAACAGAGTAGGGGTTCCAGGTAGTGAGGTAGGGGATGAAAAGTGATGAAGAGGGCTAATTTACAAGCTACAATTACCCATTATAGATAATAAGTCCCCAGGTTTACTTGCGTGGCCACGTGGCGGAGGAAAAATGATGACAGTGGCACACAGAGGGCAGGACAGGTTTGCAGGCAAAAGAGCAGGGTGAGAGAGCTCAAGCCTCACGGTTTGCTTTTAAATTTCTCATATCCTTTTTTTTTCAAAGATTTATTTCTCTCTCCTCCCCGCCCCCACCCCCCGCCCCCGGTTGTCTGCTGTCTTTGTGCATTCACTGTGTGTTGTTCTGCATCTGCTTGCATTATCCAGCGGCACTGGGAAACTGTGTCTCTTTTTTGTTGCATCATCTTGCTGTGTCAGTTTGCCATGCGTGTGGCACCATTCCTGGGCGGGCTGTGCTTTTTTCACACGGGGTGGCTCTCCTTGCGGGGCGCACTCCTTGCGCGCATCAGCACTGTGGGTGGGCCAGCTCACTGCGCTCGGGCCAGCTCACCACATGAATCCGGAGGCCCTGGGGACTGAACCCTGGATCCTCCATATGGTAGGCGGACACTCTATCAGTTGAGCCACGTCCACTTCCCAAATATATTCTTAATGGATAAAATTGATAAAATAATTTAAAATTAATTAAAATCTAATATAAATCCATAAAAGTGAAATGATTTAAAATTGAATAAAACTTAAGCTCAAGTAATAAAGTATTAATAAAGAAAACATTGTATAAAACAGTTTAATGATTCCTGAACCTTGAAAATGAAGTTCTATTATTTGATCTTTTTTCAAAAGTGGACTCTGGAGAAACCAACCTGGCAGTGGTGTATTTGGGAAGTATTTAGGAGCAAACTTTCCCCAGCACTGAGCAGATTCTTACACACTAACGCTGAATGGTTTCCATGGAGTCCTTCATTTTAAAGAGTTCCGTTTATTATTGGATAACTTTGGGGAGAGCTTTCTGGACAACTTTTATTTCTTTTCGTGGCCTACCATCCCTTGTTTTACTCTTTTTAGAAAACCTTCCATAGAAAAGTACTCAAATTATAAAGCCCAGTGAATTTTCACAAATGAACACACCACATGGCCACATGCCATGTAGCCTCCAGATCAAGAAAGAGAATATTTCCACCCCCCAGGGCCCCTCCCCATCACTCCCCCACCTCCCACAGCCCCCTCCCCATCACTCCCCCAACCCCCAACCCCTAGGGCCCCTCCCCATCACTCCCCCAACCCCCAGCCCCCAGGGCCCCTCCCCATCACTCCCCCAACCCCCAGCCCCCAGGGCCCCTCCCCATCACTCCCCCAGCCCCCAGGGCCCCTCCCCATCACTCCCCCAGCCCCCAGGGCCCCTCCCCATCACTCCCCCAGCCCCCAGGGCCCCTCCCCATCACTCCCCCAGCCCCCAGGGCCCCTCCCCATCATTCCCTCAACCCACAACCCCCAGGGCCCCTCCCCATCACTCCCCCAACCCCCAGGGCTCCCCTCCCCATCACTCCCCCACTGTCCTGACTTCTATCCCCGTACAGTTATTTGCCTGTTTTGTGTTTTGCTATGTTCCAGTTAGCTGATGCTGTGTACAAATTACCCCCAAGCCTTAGTGGCTTAAAACAAACACCATTTTATTATATCCCACTATTTGGGGGAACAGGACATCAGCAGGGCTGTCAGCCGAGTCTCTTGCTCTATGTCAGGGGTCAGCAAGCCATGGCCCATCTGCTGCCTGACTTTGTAGGCCTCAGAGGAGATGAATGTTTTTTGCCCCAAACCATACAGCTAGGGAGGGAATAGAAACCAAGACTGAACCCAGCTCTACCTGTGTCCACAGACCCTAGAGGTTCTTAATGGGGGCTCACTTGGCATTTGAGGCAGGACAGTTCTCTCAGTGGGAACTGTCCCAGCGGGGCAGGTCACTGAGAATTATTCCGTTTAGCTGGCACCAGATAACACACTGTCAAACAGAGTGGCTTAACACAGTAACCATGATTTCAGCAGGACCTCTCCTGGATCTGGGGTTGACCAGGCCCAGCCCCGGAATTCTCACTCCGGGCTTCGTGTCCCGTTGCAGCCTGGGGCATCTGAAGGCTTACTCGCTCCCACGTCAAGCAGGTGGGATGCAGAGACTCGACACGGCCGGGCTGCTCGGGCACGTGGGCTGGCCCGCACGACACCCTGGGCACGGCCAGGCTTCTCGGGAGGTGTGCTGGAGGCGGCTCGCGCCAGCTCGTGGGAGTTGGCTGCGCACGTCTCTTTCCAGCGCCACAGTTTGGGGACTTAACATCTGTAGCTTGAAACCATCCCTGGTGGGTGGATTAAACAAATGCCATAAGCCTGGCCTCCACCAGCCCTCCCCTCTCCTCTCGAGAGTGGGGTGTTATACATTTAGCAGCACCCCACCCAGGCCCGCAAAGGCACCGGTCCCCGGAGAGAGGCCAGCAGAGGCTGTGTCCCCTTTTATGTCCCAGCCCCAGAAATCCCTCGTGGAGTCACTTCCGCAGGGCCCGGGAAATTGAGGCCATCCCCCCGGCCTGCCCGGTGGCCCAGTGTGCAGGGAGGGGGCGAGGGGTCCATCCTTGGATGTGATGGCAAAGTCCTGGAAGAGCAGGTGAGACTGGAAATGTTACCACAGCCAGCCACTTGGGGAAAATACAGCTGCATAGCAGCCTGGGTCCCCGAGAAGCCAGTAGCATCCCCCAGCCCCCCCGACCCCTCCCCCGCCAACACGCGGCACCCGCAGCCCTTGGCCTTAACTTAGGCACGCTGAGCAGCCGCGGGGTCCTGTTGTTCGAGGTTCCCCTCGGCCTCAGCAGGACATCCCCAGCAAGCCCTCTGTACTCGGAGTGCTCATGCGGTGCGTCTTGTTAAGGTCCTTGCTCCTCCGTGTACTGCGGCTGCCTTCGTCGTGCAAGGGGCTCCCCCCGGCTCCAGACACCCCACGTTGGCCAGAGACCAGCCGTTCCCGAGAAGAGCAGGCCGGGAACTGGACACTGGTGAGTCTCCCGCCCCTTTTAATGCGTGGGTTCTTAACCTCTTTATTCCACAGACCCCTTCGCCAGTCAGGTGAGCACCACAGACCCCTTCTCAGAAGGGAGCGGCAGAGAGTTTTATGGCACTCAGCATCGAAGGGCAGAGAAAAGAACAATGGGAAGTTGATTTTTTTTCAGTTGGAGCTCACAGACCCCCTGAAATCTTAACCCCTGGTCAGGGACCCCTGTTTTAATGCAACGAGTAACTCTCCACTGGGGAGAGGCACGAGCGGGTGTCACCAAAGCCTGTCTCTGCGACTTCAGTCACTCTAGTGACGGTGCCATAGCCACTGACGACTTGCCCTGCACAGGCTTATTTCCCTTTTTAGAAAGAACTTTAATCAATTTATTTAAAAATAATAACAGCTGCCATGAATTGAGCACTTGCTGGGTGCAGGCACATAATAAACATTAGATCCTTGAATCCTCGTAACCCCGGGCAACCTCAAAGAATGGTTCTGCCCATTAAACGAGATGATGGGATTCAGTGAGTCGATCCACTTTAAGCGCTCAGCACGGTGGCTTAATGAGGATCCAATAAATGTCACCAAATGAAAATATCACAGCTAAATAGTCGCTGGTCCCTTTTATATGTCATATAATAATAATAGCAACTAACGTAATTTAGTGTTTAATATTAAATGAATATCACTCTTACTTACCAGACACCAGAAGCTTTTCTTGATTGCTTTACAAAGATTAACGCACTTAATCCTCACAAAAACCCTCTAAGTAGGTACCATCATCATCCCCAGCATCAGAAGAGGAAACTGAGACACGGAGAGTTACGTGGCCTGCACTCGGTCATCTAAGTGGCCAGCAGCACAGCCGTGGTTTGCGCCGGGCAGGCTGGAGCCAGGCACTGTATTTTCATTGCTAGGCTATTCTGCCTCTCAGCATGGGAGGAAATGAGTTTCTCACTAGGTCTGGGAGCTAGCCACTGAGTTCTTGTTGAATAAAACTGTGCATCAGTTTTCGCATCTGTGAATTGGGTGTCTGATGTGATAGTTCATTCATTAGTTCATTTAACATCTATTTATTGAACAGTTAACTGTGTCTCAGGGGGCTGGGGATATAGACTGCAAATACAGCAGTGTGCAAAAAAGAAAGAAAACACACAATAATCTCTGCCCTTACGGAGATTACAATGTGGAGAGAAAGACAATAAAAACATATATAAGTAAATTATATATACTTTGAGTGTGTTAGAAGGTGATAAAAGGGGAGCAGATGTGCCTTATGCAGTTGAGCGCCTGCTTCCCACATGCAAAGCCCCAGGTTCAGTTCCCACTGCCTCCTAAAAACAAAAAAACAATGAGCAAAACAAATGAGAAAACCAACTCAGGGAGCCAACGTGGCTCAGTGGTTGAGCGCCAGCTTCCCATATATGAGGTCCCGGGTTCAATCCCCAGCCCCCAGTACCTCAAAATAACTAAGTAAAGTAAGTAAGTAAATAAATAAAAAGAAGGCAACAAGAGCTTTAGAGAACTTTTAGAATAGGGAAAAGGGATGGAGGAAAACGTGGGTGGTGGTGGTGACGCCATGAAACCGTGGATAAGGGGGCCAGAGAAGGCCTCAGGGAGAAGGTGACGTTTGAGCAAAGACTTGAAGGATGCGGGGAAGTGAGAAAAGAAATCATCCGGATCCACACAGAAGGAACAGCTCCGGGAGCTACGGAGGCTGATGTGACTGGGCAGGGTGACCTAAAGGGGGAGCAGTGGGAGATGAGGGCAGGGAGGTGACAGGGGCAGAGTACGGGGGGGGGTGGGGGCTTTGTGGGCCACTGCGAGGGCCCTGTCCTTTATCCCACGTGAGACGGAGTTGCCGGAGGGCTCCGAGCAGGGGAGGGCTGGAGCCTGCCTCAGGCGCTCCCTGCGGCTGCGTGCAGGGGACAGCAAAGAGGCCGGTGCAGCAGGGAGGCAGAGGGGCTGCCACCAGGGACCAGGTGAGAGCTGTAAGGCTGAAGGAGTCACCAAGGCCGTGAGCGTGGACAGGGAAGAGAGGAGGTCCAGCACCGGAGCTCTGACAGTAAGACGGGAAGAGGCGGGAGACGCAGCCAGGAGCCCACCTGCGAGCCCCCGGGCAGGCCGAGAGGGCTATGGCATCTGGGAAGCCGGGTGAAGCAGGCATGGTGACAGTGGCAGGCTGCTGGCAGGTCAAGCACGGTGAGGACTGAGCAGCGGCCCCTGGCTTAGCCCCAGGGAGGTCACTGGTGATCCTGACGTTTCAGGGGCAGGGGAGAGAGGCAAAGCCTAATTCGAGAAGACTTAGGAGAGAAGAGGAAGAGAAAATATGGAGGCAGTGAGTGTGGGCTTTTCTGAAGGTTTACTATAAAGAGAGCAAAGAAATTGGCTGGAGCGGAAGAGGAGGTGAGATTAAGAGAGTTGCTTTGAAGATGGGAGGAATGATACTGGTGGAGGCTGACGGAATGACCCAGCCTAGAGGGGGCGCAAAGGCGCAGCAGAGAGAAGGGAGGGTTGGGAGGCGTGGCCTGAAGCAGGGCGCGAGTGGCCACTAACGTAGGGCAGTCACAGGGAGAGCAGGCACGTGGGCACCGGCGCAGATGGGTGGCAGGTGTGTGTGTGGGGGCTGCTGTGAAAGTTCACTTCTCCTGGCTTGTGTTTTCTCTGCAGAAGCAGCAAGGTCAGCAGGTGACAGTGAAGAGGGGAAGGACTGGTTAGGGGTTGGTGGGGGGAGGCATGAAAAAACTGTCTAGAAGAGAGGAAGAGCAAGTGGGCAAGAGGGTAGTTGTAACACGACTGCCAGCCAGCATGAGGGACCTGCTTGATGGGCACAGTCACAAACCTGAAGTGAGACTAGCCAGGGGCTGTGTGTTGTCTGCCAGCTGCCTCGCCCCGCGTGGGTCCAGGCTCCCAGTGGGTGGAGGCTGCATGGAACCAGCGTGGTGCGGGAGGAAGCCAAAGCCGGCGGGTATTGAGGGTGCAGGCCAAGAACGTTCATGATTAAGCACCATGATTTAAGCTGGGAAAGGCAGAAACGAGGACAGGAGGGGGTGAGGGGCAGTGAAAAGGTAGAGGCAAAGGATGGGAGCTCGCAGGGCATGGAACAGGGTGGGGCCTGGGATACCGGAGGATGTAAGCTGGGAAGAGAGCGGGTGAGGGTGGAGAGAGGCGGTGAAGCCGAGATTCTGAGGAGGCTGCGGTTATGGAGCAAGTCCATGTGACCATAGGATGGAGGGCTCAGGAGGACTAGGTGACCGGCGACAGGAGGCCCTTGAGCCCCCAGGCGGGGGAGGGTGAAGGATCATTCACCTGGATACAGAAAGGCAAGGAGCAGTGATGGCCTCAGGAGGCCGCGCGGTGAAGGGTCTACTCTGACAACCGGAGAGCCACAGCTGGGGTTTGGCGAAAGTGGGGGTAGAATGGTCTAGAAGCAGCACCGAGGAACAAGGAGACCTACCCACTTGGAAGGGCAGCAGGAGAAGGCAACTCTCCAGGGAAGAGCGGGCTTTGGCTAAGAGCAAGAGGGTGGAGAGCTGAGAGAAGAGTGAGGAAATAAGATGTTGCTGAAGAGAGGCCCTGAGGCCCTGAGGCCCAGCAGTTGTGAGAGGAGAGGTGGGGTGAGGCTGGCTTCCTCCTCAGTGGGTTTTCCTCATGGGTCTTTAGTGCCCCTGTGGCACAAGGGGCGCTCCCTGAAGGTGGAAGCCGTGGTTAGCCGCCCGGATGGGGTCACGGCCAAGCCAGAGGTCTTTGGTCCCTGGGGAGGGGGCGGAGCGTGGCAGGGATAAGCTGATCCCTCTCTTTCCTGCGGAGCTAGGGCGCGGGAGGTGGGTGCCCGCTCATGGACCTCGCGGGGACTGCCAAGCCAGAGGGGCCTTGCGTTCTGGGAAGAGAGGTGGCCAGGCTGCACTGACTCACCGACCCCTCCCCATCTGCAGGGCGCCGACGACGGAATATGGGCGGCCGGCCCTCGCGGCAGCGGCGGCCCGCGGACCCGCCCTTGGCCCTGGACGCGCTGCCCCCGGAGCTGCTGGCGCAGGTGCTGAGCCACGTGCCGCCGCACGCACTGGTGACGCGCTGCCGCCCGGTGTGCCGCGCCTGGCGCGACCTGGTGGACGGGCCCATCGTGTGGCTGCTGCAGCTGGCGCGCGACCGCAGTGCCGAGGGCCGCGCACTGTACGCGGTGGCCCAGCGCTGCCCTTTCGGCAGCGAGGACAAGGAGGAACTCCCGCTCTGCGCCCTGGCGCGCTACTGTCTGCGCATGCCCTTCGGCCGCAACCTCACCTTCAACTCCTGCGGCGAGCGTGCGTGCCGGGGGCGGGGCCGAATGCCGGATGGGCGGGGCTTGGGCGGGGCCGAGGAGTCCAACGGGAGGGTGGGGCGGAGCCAAGACGGGAGGAGCCAGGAGGCGTGGAAGAGCGAAGAGGCGCTTGGTAAGGGCAATGGGATGGGCCAAGGTGGGCACGCGCAGAGCTAGGGGCGGAGCTTTGGGGAGAGACCAATCGGGGCGGAGGAGCCAGGGACTGGGGGCGGAGCAGGATGGACAGAACGCCAACGCAAGTCAGAGGAGGCAGAGCGAGGGCGGGGCCGTGGTTGGAGTGCGCGGGGCGGGAAAGGTAGTCCCCGTGGGCGTGGCTAAGGAGGGAGGTTCAGGGGCCGACTAAGAAACAGATTGGGCGGCTTTGAGAGCGCGTGGAAGGGTGGGGCTGGGTGGGCGGGGCCTCGGTAGGAGGAGCCAGGCGCCGGGATGGGAGGGTCTGAACTGATGGGCCGGGCTTAGTCACGCTGTCATGGGCGTGGCCAGGAGTGCCCTGCTTGAGGGGCGGGGCTAGAGAAGAGGCCAGGTGGGAGGGGCAAAGCGCAGGGGGACGGGCCGGTGGGCGGGGCTGTGGCGAGGCAGCGCACGCGCGGACCCAGTCGGGTGGTGGCGAGCACTCTGCCGGCGAATCTCAGCTGTTTGGCCCTCTTCTATCCCACAGAGGGCTTCAGAGGCTGGGAGGTGGAGCACGGTGGGAATGGCTGCGCCGTGGAAAAGAACATAACACTGGTGCCCGGGGCTCCTTCCCAGACCTGCTTTGTGACTTCCTTCGAGTGAATGGCCTTTGATTCCTGCGGCCAGGGTCTCGAGGTGGGAGGCGGACCCTACCCTACCGTCCTCATCCTCACCGTCACCCACCTTTACTCTCCTTCCCTCCTCCATTCATTCAGTCAGTCGACAAATATTGGTACCTGGCTAGCCAGGTACCAGGCACTGTTTTATCTGCCAGAGACCCAAGGGAAAATCAGAAAGACCATGAACCTGCTGTTTTCATTTCCATTTTAGATGTGGGCTTAGGAAGAGGCATTAAGGACATTGGCAGTAAAATAAGAATAATAATGACAACACAGCAAACATTTCCAGGGCTTACTCTACCAGACGCTGTTCTCAATGCTGTCCATGTAACTCTTCCAATTCTCACAACTACCCAGTGAGATAGGTGGTGGTATCCCCAAAGAGTACCCAACATCTAGTAAATGGTGGGGCCCAGATTTGAACCCAGGTAGTCTGGCTCCAGAGCTTCTGATTGTGATAAATGCTATGAAGACAACCAAACAATTTGATTGGTCGATTGATTCTCCTTTATCCACAGACCCCATACCTGTTCTACATGTTCCGTCCCCCAATATGCAACCATTCTAATGGGGCATTATCCAGCTTTCTAGTAGTTCAAGATATATTAGGGGTGAAGTAATCTCTTGTTTTGATTTGCGTTTTTCTATTTACTATTACTTAAGCTTGTTAGCTTTTTAAAGACTTCCTGTTTTGTACAATTCTTCTTTTAAAAACTGCTGATATTTTCTATTAGGATTGATGTCTTTTTCCTGGTAATATGAAAGAATTCCTTATATATTCTAGATGTCAGTCCCTTGTCCATTCTGGACATGGCAGAAATTTCCTGCTCTTCCACCTTTATGAAGTATGACCATAGTGTTCTTTCTTGAGTAGAAATATTTTTAATGTGATCAAATTCACTTTTTTTTTTCGCTTTAGAATTTGTTTTTGAAATTTTGTTTTAAAAGCCTTTCCCTACCCCTAGATTAGAACAATATTTTCTTATCTTCTCTCTTTTAGTAACCTCATAGTTTTATCTTTCACAATTAGTTCCTTACTCCATCTTTGGATGTTGTATTAGGTAAGGATCCAGGTTTACCCCCTCCATATATTGGGCCAATTTTCCCAGCACCATCTATCTATGCCCATGGAATGATGGTACCACCTCCTCGTTTATGAAGTTCCCAGACATACCTAGGACTGTTCTCTGAGTCCTCTGTCCTATTCCCTTGTCAGTTTCCCCGTACTGGACTGATACTACACTTTATCTGCCATTAGGGCTTTGTTAACTGTTTTGGTCACAGTCCTGGCAGGAAAGAGATGGCACATGCAAATGAGGAGAAAGGGACTGTTTACAGAGAGGTGTCGGCAGCCCACAAGGGATACTGCAGGACCCCTGGCTGGTAACAGTGGGGAGAAGGGACCCTGCCACCCCTGGGCCTAAAAGGGGTGAGGGGAAGAAGCAGTTAATGAAACATGAAATCAGGGGACTATGAGAAGAGGATGTTGACAGAACTGGGACAGCGATCCCACAGATAAAGCCAGAACAGTAAATACTGTAATTTTACTCTCTTCCCTCCGTTCATCTGCTGGAACTTGCCAGTGGCTGACCCAGCCTGGCAAGCAAGACCAGTCCCTACAAGCAGAACCACCTTAGACCTTGACCCATGTACTTTAGAAGGCCCCAGAATTCCCTGTTCAGACACCTAATGGGTGGGCCTTCATTTTACCCACGTCCTGATACCCACAAATATTAGAGGAAGGCCTGCATACACTCAGCCTCCCAGAGCCCACAACAAGGGGGCAAACAGGAGGTGTTAGGCTCACCATAAATCTTCACGCTTTGCTTGTAGAGCAAACCATGAGGGGCTACTTTAGACAGAGCTGCCAAGGGAGGCTTCCTGGAGGAGGTGGTTTCTAGGCTGTGACTTGAATGACAAGGGGCGGCCGTGTGCAGCTGTGTGAAGGCAGCCACGGCACTGTCAACCCCCTCCCCATCCTCCCTTCTCAGCTGGTGCTTCAAGAGGCAGCTTGTGGACCTGGTGATGGAGGGGGTGTGGCAGGAGCTGCTGGACAGCGCCCAGATCGAGATCTGCGTGGCGGACTGGTGAGTGGAGAGTGGCAACCTGCCCCCCAGCACCAGCTGCAGGGGCCCCCACCAACCCCATGGGGTCGCTGCAGTTACTGGGCCCCTACGCAGACGGGGCTGAGACGTGACGCTGCAGAGCCAGCCAGGGGCAGAGCCTCGGTAGGCCCAGAGCCCCCACTCCACGCCCCTGCTCAGCCGCTTCCCAGCAGGCCAAGAAGCTGTTGATGTGCCATCACAGACGGGCTTGGCTTGGTCTGAAATAAGGAGCCCCTCTCCCCCTGTCACCCCCAACTCAGCGCTGATGCTCAGGGTTGTGGAAGTCCAAGGCCTCGGAAGGGCCGGGAGCACTGTGCCCTGAGCACTGAGTCCCAGAGGGGGCAGAGTTGCAACAGGGACACGGGCTGGCTTCAGAGCCTGTGGGCTTACAGCGAGCTCCCTCCTTCCCAGAGCAGCCAGGCTCCTCCCCAGAAAATCCAGGTCTTCCCTGGGGCTCTGGTTCCTCCCTGAGGCCCCCAGGCTTCTTTCCCTCCACAGCAGCCAGATGTCTGTGCCCTTGGGCTCCTCCCCAGGGACACCCAGGCTCCTCCCCCGGGGTTCTGGGTCCTCTCACTGTGCTTTTCCTTCCATTTCTGGCGACCCGAAGAATCCACCCCAGAACACCTAAGCTCCTCCCCAGGTTCTGACTCCACCCTCAGAAGTACCCAGACTCCTCCCCCAGGTTGACTCCACCCTCAGAAGCACCCAGACTCCTCCCCTAGAGGTGCCCAGGCCAGGTCCTTCCTGCCCGAGGTGTGGGTGTGTGCTGCCCTCATCAAGATGCAGGGAGGCCCAGCCCTCAGCCTCCCCCCACCTTAACCCAGAGAGCTGGGTGGGTGACGGGGGCCTGGAGGCTCACTGCCACCAGGCAGGTGGGGGGCCAGAGAGAACTGCAGCTGCATCTGCCGGCTCAGGGTACGCCTCCTGGATGTGTACGAAAATGAGGTGGTCAAGTTCGCGGCCTCACCCAACCCGGTCCTTCAGTGGACTGAGAGGGGCTGCCGACAGGTGGGTCCAGACTGCCGTCCTCATCACCCCTGACCTCAGGGCGCACTCGCCCCAGCCTCTGCCTCTGCTCTTTCCTTGTCCGTTCTCAGCACTGCTGGACACCCTCTAGTAACAGCTAACAATTCCTAACACATCTTAGGCCCTGTTCCAAGAGTTCTACCTATTTCGTTCCCTTGGCTCGACAGCCTCGTTGTTGAACATACATTTATTGAGCACCCCCTGTGTGCCAGGCACTGCTCTAGATGCTGAGGCTGGGTGGACAAAAGCCCTTGCCCCATCCCCATGCCAAAGCTGAGGAAACTGAGGCACAGAGCAGTTAAATGATGGGCCCAAAGTCCCACTAAGGCGTGTAGAGTCTGATTCAAGGTCAGGCTGCCTCCTGGACCTGTGCTGTCATAATCAGTGCATCTGTTACTGAAGGAACCACTTAGATCAGATGTTCTTAACCAGGGGTCCATGGACCCAAAGGTTTCAGGGGGTCTGTAAGCTCAAAAATAATCAACTTATTATCTGTATTTTCTCTTAACTCTAAGTGAAATCTAGCATTTCCTTCACTTACGAATGTAAGCAATAAATAAATTTCAGTAGTATTCATTTCACCTGACTGGCAAAGGGGTCCAGGGAACACAAAGGTTAGGAACCCCTGGCTTGGATGGTCTTCCTGCTTCCGCCCTTGGCCTTTCCCCCATAGACACAGCACCAGAAAGATTCCACTGAGAAGTCAGCCCAGTCCCGACTCTCCCTTCTCGTGACCCTCCTGTGGTTCTGTCGTGGAAGAAAAGCCAGTCTTCCCGTGCCCCACCAGGCCTGCAGTCTGCCCCGTTACCTCCCTACCCCTCACCTACCGGCTCCAGGCACCCTCCCACCTCAGGGCCTTTGCACGGCTGTATCCTCAATCTGAAACACTCTCCCTCCAGATCCCTCTCCTCCTGTAGGTCTCTGCTCAAATGTCACCTTCTCAATGGGCCTTGCCTGACTCACTTCATAACCTGTCTCCTCGCAGGATGCTTTCTGTCCCTTACCCTCACTGATCTCAGTCAGCAACTGAGTTCCTCACTAGCATGTCAGCTGCACGGGCTTTCTTCCCGGCTGTGGGCCCAGTGCTGACTCGGTCCTTGAAGTATCTGTTGAAAGGATGGAGGAGCACCCAGGCCCTCACTTCAAACCTCTTTGCCCCACAGGTCTCCCATGTCTTCACCAACTTTGGCAAGGGCATCCGCTATGTGTCTTTTGAGCAGTACAGGAGAGACACGCACTCCTGGGTGGGGCACTACAGCGCTCTGGTGACCCACTCCAGCGTGCGGGTCAGGATCCACCTATCCTAGCCAAGCAGGCTGCCAGACACCCCTGTCAACCCAGGGCTTTGCAGCCAGGAACCAGAGGATGCCCGGGGTTGGTGGTGCTGGGGGGACCCTTCTGGCCTCTTCTAGATACACATTCCGAGAACCCCACTCGCTGCTGCTTCAGCATGGTGGCCCACCAGGGATCACAAGCCAGAGATCTACTCGGGTTGTGCAGAGATGGCCTCCTCAGCAACCAGGGGTGGGGGGCACACATCAGAGACTAACCCAGAGGCACTTACGTTAGTTTGCCAGCCAAGTGTTTTCTCACATGTGGCAGTCAAGAAACAAAGGCCAGGAAGCAGACATGGCTCAACTGATAGAGTGTCCGCCTACCATATAGGAGGTCCAGGGTTCAAACCCAGGGCCTCCTGGCCCACGTGCAGTGCTGATGCACGCAAGGAGTGCCATGCCACCCAGGGGTGTCCCCCACGTAGGGGAGCCCCACATGCAAGGAGTGCGCCCCATAGGGAGAGCCACCATGTGTGAAAAAAGCGCAGCCCACCCAGGAGTGGTGCCGCACACACGGAGAGCTGATGCTGCAAGATGATGCAACAAAAAGAGACACCCATTTCCCAGTGCCGTCAAGAATGCAAGCAGACTCAGAAGAACACACAGTGAATGGACACAGAGACCAGCAATAGGGGGCGAAGGGGAGAGAAATAAATCTTTTGAAAAAAAGAAAAAGAAACAAAGGCCCAACCAGGGCTTCTAAGGGGGGGTGTTGCCGAGTCTGGGAACAGGGAATCTTGTCGGCACATGTTGGGGGAAGCTGATGGCTGGCAGGGTTCGGAGAGGCCAGTCAGGACAGAGACCGATGAGGCCTCAAGGGACACCGTGGCCACCGTGTTGGGGTATCCAGGATTCAGCTGTGAGCATGTGGAAACTGCCTTCTCTGCAACGACTGCCAGCATCACCCCATCCGCATCTCGAGCCCATCCGGGCCTAGCGGGCGCTGGTTCTATCAATCCTCGCAGGCCAGGCCCTGCGTTTCTCTGCTGACCCGAGCTGTGTCCCCCATCCCTACCTCCTGGCCCTGCCTCAGGGGCAGCTTGCATCAAGCCCTCTTGTTCAGACTCCTGGTGCCAGGTCTACCAGGAAGGGAAGTTCCCCAGCCTCTGACTCCCCGTGTCTCCCATTTTCCCAGCTGGGCATACCAACAAACTAGCTCAAGAAAATTGGTGCTGAATGTGAAGTGAGGCCGTTTGGGTCTGTAATGTATGCACTTGTCTGCCCCTAGCTCGGATCCTAAAAAGGCTTTGAGGTGTTTCTAATCATCTTCATGATTCTCTAGAAGGCTAAGGGCTGTGCAGGAAACAGGCAGTCTTAGGAAATACTGAGACGGTCTAAGACGTCATTTAATAGCTCCCGCGTCAGTTATCAGGTCCTCCCACAAGCTCTCAGACAGGAACCATTTAGTCCAGGCAAAAACAGGCTCAGAGTTCAAATGACCTGCCCAAGGCCCCACAGCCAGTAAGCAGAGAATGTGAGGCTTGAGCCAGAGTCAGGTTCCAGGGCCCAGTGATGTAAATGTAGCTCCCAGGTCTTAAAATCTATGGCGGCCAAGATCCTCTCATTCAGTCCTCACAGTCGCCAGCATGACCATCGGCGCCACTTTCCAGGAAAGGCTTAGGCCCACAGGGGAGATGGAATATTCCTGAGGTCACAGGGCAATTGAGGAGGGGGAGGTGGGACTGCACACAGGCATGCACCGGCCTGATGCTGATACAGAGCAGCCGCTCCCACGCACGAAGCAGTGCACCTGATTCATGCTTTCCTCCCCCTTCAATGTCAACATGACAATTCCTGCCATTTTCCAGATGAGGAAGCTTTTGAGGGCTTCACCTGCCCAGGTCTCACAGCCCTCTGGAAAGTGGAAGTGGGCCTTAGTGCCACCTGCCTGTCTCCAAAGTGTAAAACTCATGCACACAGATCATCTAATTAAACCTTCAAGAAACCTTACAAAGCAGGTATTGCCATTTTCCAGGGGAGGCAACTGAAGCCAGAGGGCATGCCAGTTACCAAGGCCACCAGGAGAGCCAATGCATACAAGGCATCATTCCCACCACAATGGGGCTGGGTCTCTTTATTAGCACCCCTTCCCAGCAGTTGGCAGCGCAACGTCTCGCACCTCGTACCAACTCTACACTGGCCAAGGGGCTTTACAGAAGGGGCGCCTTTTCCTAATTCACACCCAGGACCCCTCTGGGCTAATGCGGTCCTGATGGAAGAGGCAGAGCCACATTTGAATCCAGGACCGGGGGCCTGAGAGCCCACATAGCTTTCCAAGGACCCTGCTGGGGGCTGGAGAGGAAGGTTCTTGTTCGGCACTGCCCAGTCCGCCGTGCCCCCGGGGGTCACTTCTTCTTCTGCACGTGGCCACAGTCGTACTTGCCCCGCACCACAGTGAGCTTGACGCCGGGCAGGTCCTGGGTGCGGCCGCCCTGCACCAGGACCACGTGGTGCTCCTGCAGGCTGTGGCCCTCGCCGGGAATGAAGCAGACGGCCTCGCGGCCCGTGCTGAGCCGCACCTGGCAGCACTTGCGGTTGGCCGAGTTGGGCTTCTTGGGCTTGCGGATGAAGGTGCGCAGAACCACGCCCTTCAGCTGCGGCCGCCCTTCCGTGGGGCCCAATTTCTTGGGTGGCTGCTTCGGGGGCCCCTGGCGGTGCATCTGGTTCAGGGTGGCCATGGGGCGAGCGGTCCGGAGGCAGGGGGCCAGGGCCAGGCCTGGGGAGACATAGCCAGGAGGGTGGGAGTCAGGATTCCAATGAACAGAAATAACAGGATCAGCTCGGTTTTGGTGTTCCAGGCACTGCTCCAAGCATTTTACAAGAATGCATCTGTTTAAGTCCAGGGGTGTTTGCAGATAACAGTAAGCAAAGCAACCACTGTACGTCAGGGTCTATTGTAAGCCTTTTACATGAAATTACACCTCCTATTCTGCAAGGAAGGTATGACTTTTAACGCTGTTTAAAAATTAATAGGGAAGTGGATGTGGCTCAAGTGATTGAGCTCCTGCCTACCACATGGGAGGTCTGTGGTTTGGTTCCTGTTGACTCCTGAAGAAGACAGCGAGCTGGTGCAATGGACAGGCATGGCAAGCTCACACAACAAGATAATGCAACCAGAGACACAAGAAGAAAGACATAATGAAAAACACAACAAAGCAAGGAGCAGAGGTTCCAGGTACCTCCTAAAGAAGACAAGCAAGACGGTAAGCTGACACACCAGGGAGGCACAGCAAGCTGACACATGATGGCATAACAATAGGCACAGAAGGAAAAGCACAATGAGAGACACAGCAAAAGCAGAGAACAGAGGTGGCTCAAGCGATGAGGCGCCTCCCTCCTATATCAGAGGTCCTAGGTTCAGTTCCCAATGCCTCCTGAAGAAACAACGGTGACAAACAGACACAAGTGCAAACAAAGAAGGGTTGGGGAGAAATAAATAAAAATAAATCTTTTTTAAATTTATTTTTAAAAAGTAATAATAACAGCGAACAGGAGGGAGCTGAGGTGGCTCAGGTGATTGAGCACCTCTCTTCCACATGGGAGGCCCTGGGTTTGGTTCCCAGTGCCTCCTGAAGAGACAACAAGGAGACACAGAGAGCACACAGCAGATGAAGGCAGAGAGCAGACAGCGACCGCAAACAAAGATGGGAGGGAATAAAAAAATAAAATGAATCTTTAAAAAAAAGAAAACGCAAACACAAGCACTGACATGGCATGGAGTTCTGCTCTGGACCCTCTACACAGAGTGACCCGTGCAATCCCCACAGCAGCCCCGTGGAGCGTTCCTGCCAGGTATCACTGATTCGTCTCACACCCACATCCAACCCATCCACAGGTTCTGTAAGCTCAGCCTTCCAGTGAGAAGGATCCGGCCCCTTCCCCTCTCCTCCACTGCCCCCCGCCCCCGCCCTCGTCCTGTCCACCCTCGTCTCCAGCTGGCCTACCTCCTGCTCCTCCCTGGTCTCTCTGCTCCTACACAATGAGCACCTTCCGTGTCCTGCCCCCATAGTGGGGACGCAGTGGCCTCTGAGACAGCCCCGGGCTTTGAGATCACAGCTCCATCCACCCGGCCATCTCCCACTCCTCTATGGCACGAGCAGGCATGCGCTTTCAGCACCCAAACTTCACACACAAAGCCCAGTCCAGGGCAGGTCCTGGCCCCACGGCCCACTCCCCAGAGTTACAGCAGCTTCCTCAGAGGGGACAAGACCTTCCCAGGAGTCTCCTCCTTCCTGGCTGCTTGCTTTTGGGGAAGATCTTCCACCTTTCAGTGCCTCCGTTTCCTCCCCGTACTGCAGGTGGCATGGTCATGTCCCCCTCCCCAGCACGCACTCTGTTCGGAAGGCTCTCGTAGGACTGAGGGCAGGGCCCAGCTCCTCTTGCCCACTGTTTTGATCCTGGGCGAGGGGCAAATGGAAGGTGCTTAATAAAGGTCTGCAGAGTGAATAGTGAATGAAATAGCACACACAGGTCCGTGAGGAGCACGTGATGTTTGTGGGAGGAATAAATGCCTAACTAAAGGACCCCTCTCACTGTCTGACACACACCAGACTCTTGCTAAACATCGGTTGAAAGAATGTCTCACCCAGGGGAGTTATTTAATATTTGCTGAAGAAATAAGTGGTGGACCCTAACTCCTCGCACTCACCTGATGCAAAGCAGGCCTTCCATGCAACTACTTAGCACCCATCCCACCTCTCGCCCTTGCAGCCCGAGCTGCCCTCAAACTCACCGTAAAAATATCCCTGATTTCCTCGGGGCTGTGGCAGAGGCAGGCAAGTTCCTGCGGGGATAACCCTCACCCAGCCCGTCTCTGCAGCCGCACTTACTTCTGCTCTGGAACGTGCTGAAGCCTCGCAGAAGGCCGGACCACGACATCCCGCCGCCTGGAGCTTCCTGCGTTAGGGGATGAGACACTTAGAAAGGAGGAGTAAAGCCAGGGTTCAAATTCTACCCTTCCAGTCTCAGAGCCTTCTGGTTAAATCTCAGGAAGTCCCTCTAAAGGTCTAACCACAACCCCTCACGCTGCTAACAGTAAATCCCTCCGTAAATTTTGCCTCGCTCGGAATGGGCTCCCGAGTACCCAAGTATACGGAGGACCAGAGGACTCATCGACCTCACCGACCCCAGCAGGGTCCGCAGACACACCGACGGCAGCCTCTAGCCCCTTCCGGAGACTCTCCGACACGGATTAGCTAGAGCTGAGGCTCGCGGAAACCGAAGGGGCGGGGCACAGGCGACGATTGGTCAATGACGGAGTCAATCTCGGCCTACTTCCCTCATTGACCTGTCTGAGGCACAGCGTGAAAGGCTTTCTCTAAGGCGCTCTCGCCCCTTCCAGGGTCTGATTGGCTCATCCCGAGCAGGACGGCTGCTTTGCAGTTGGTCTCAACGAGGAATGGGCGGGACGAAGGTGCACGATCGCTTGTCCCACGTCCAAGATGGCTGCTTCCATGGCGCGGCGCCTGTGGCCTCTGCTGGCGGGCCGGGAGCTCCGGTCCCGGGCTGGCTGCGTCTGCAGTCAGAGCCCAAGGAGAAATCTCGCTACGGAGAGACGGGA
The DNA here is from genome assembly GCF_030445035.2 of Dasypus novemcinctus. Taxonomy (NCBI): domain Eukaryota; kingdom Metazoa; phylum Chordata; class Mammalia; order Cingulata; family Dasypodidae; genus Dasypus; species Dasypus novemcinctus. The sequence continues at coordinate 59,487,574 of NC_080690.1, read as the reverse complement.
CCGGAACCTCCTGTACGAGCACGCGCGCGAGGGCTACAGCGAGCTCCCGCAGTTGGACATGGAGCCTCTATGCGCATGCCCAGAAGAGGCCGCACGCGCTTTGGAGCTCCGCAAGGGGGAGCTGCGGCCGGCAGACCTGCCCGCGATCGTGAGTGCGCTTGCGCCAGCGGGCGGGAGGCGGGACCCGGCTGCTTTACCTTTTATCTGTTTTCTTTACGGAGTAACTGGACTTGCAAGATGCTCTCCAGCAGGGGACGTACTCCCGTCAGGAATCTTAGTTCTTTCCAAGTTTGCCAATTGGGCGGGTAACCCCAGCAGGTTATTATACATATGCCAAGGATGCTTCCTGTGTCCTGGGTGCTCACCCTACACCTTTTTCACAATGCGTGCTGGGTACCTACGGTACGCTGGGAACATACCATGTGCCAGCTCTTATGCGAAGCTTACCCTAAAACCACAAAGGAAAATAATAGGTCGGGGGCATCAGACGGGGGAAGGGAAGGGCAGGGAGGAGTCTTGCCTTTGAACAGTGAAAAGTAGAAACCTCAACCGCTCCACAAGTAGCAGGCGGGTAAATAGGTTTATTTAATGAATGCGTGTTTCCGTTGAAGACATTTACGGAGCACCTAATGTGTTCCAGTATTGAAAATAAAGTATTGAATAGTAATAAAAATAGCTAGCACTGAGGAGGATGGACCTCTTGTTTTTTGAATGTAATATTTACCAAAAAAAAAAGGTTAAAAAATAAATAAAAAGCTAAGAACTAAAACAAGGAAAGAAAAAAAAAAATAGCACTTACATAGTACTCCATGCTGGAGATGGCCGTATCCCTAAGCCCTGTGCTGAGCATGGTGGGATCCCCAAATCCTCCAGCCCTCTCAGACTCCTCTACCTCCCTCTTCCAAGTACTTTATATATACAAACTAGCCTTGTTTAATTTTCACAACAGCCCTGTGATGTAGGTGGTGTTGTTCCCAGCCCCATTTTATCAGAGGAGAAGCTGAGGCACAGAGAAATTGACTTGCCCAAGATCACACAACTAGTAAGTGGCAGAATGGGCATTTGCATCCACACTACCTGGCTCCAGAGCGCACTCTTTACGCCACTGTGCTTGCTCGTGAGCAAGACAATCCAAGTTCACAGTCTAGTGAAAGATGCAGATGTTTAATCTACAATTATAGATACATAATTGTCCTCTCTATTAAGTGCTGTGAAGGAAAAGTAGATGGCAGTCTGGGGGGACATCTCAGAGGAGGTGGCATTAGGCAAAGAGCTGTGGAATGAGTGCAAGTTAGCCAGGGGAAGAGGAAAGAAGAGTGTTCTGGGTAGAGGGGACCAGCTGGGCTCACACAGCCTGTCACTGCAGAGCAGCTAATTTAAAGTTTTACACCCATTAGCAGGGTTTTCAGACCAAGAGTAAAAAATGCATTACACGTCCTGACCCAGTACCCACCCACGACTGAGACAAGCTCCATTGACAGTTCTTGCTCTTACCATGTTTGATACATTTTTTTTTTTTAACTTATATGTGTATACTACCTGATTTTTTTAGGAAGTACTGAGGATTGAAACTGGGACCTCATACGTGCAAAGCAGGTGCTCAATGACTGAGCTAAACCCACTCTGCCTGATTTCATTTTTAAAGTGTTGATTTAGAGATCCTAAACTAATGGGTCGCATCTAACAGGTTAGAGCATCAAGTGTTAAGAGGAATATGGCATGGGATTTCTTCCTGGGGGCACTGGGGAGCTCTGAGTGCCTGTAAGCAGGGAGATTGTAGAAGAGCTCTCTGGCTGGAGGGGGTGAGTCTGAAGGCTGGGCAGCCAGGACACGGCCCGTGTGGCAATGACAGGGCCCTGAGTGGGGCAGAGCAGGGAGGTGGATACAGATCTGATGCATGTTCATGAGGCAGAATGGACAGTTTCCGGGGCCTGGCTGGGGAGAGCCGGGCCATGAGGGGGAGCCCCCGGGCCCCTTCCTGGGAGGTTGGGATTCCTAAGGAGGAGGAAGAGCAGATTTGGGGGCAGATGCTTTCCACAGAGTCACTTTTGGACATTGCAAGGTCCAGGGAACTTCCACAGGGGGGCAAACCTCTGTGTCCCACTCTCGCCTTCTGCTTTCCAGCCCCAAAACGGCACCAAGTGCCGGAAGGAAAACTGAAGCCAGAGAGGGCAGAGGGGCTTTCCAGGGGATCTGGGCTCTCAGGGAGGGACTCCAGGGGTCTCTCCCAGCCCACCTTACTCCGCTGTGTTGAGGAGAGCAGTTAGCTGCTGGACCAGCCCCCGGGGCCCAGAGGGCATTCTGTCTCACATGGTATTGAGAAGTGAGCGGCCCAGGCTGGAGAGTTCTAGTACTGAAGGCAAGGAAGGCAGAAAGGGCAGCTGGGGACCGTCGGGGTCTCCGCCCCAGCCCCCCGCAGGCCCAGGTGCCAGTGGGCCAAGACTCCAGCAAGGAGTAGGGGGCAGTGGCTGCTTCACCACCTTCCCCTCCCATTTCCATCCCTAGATCTCGGCATGGCAGGAGCTGAGGCAGCTGCGGGAGCAGATCCGGAGCCTGGAGGAGAAGAAGGGGGCCGTGGCCGAGGCAGTGCGGGCGCTGCTGGTGAGCATGGGGGTCCTGGGGGGCTGGGGGCTGCGGCAAGAACACCCCTGGCTGCAGGTCACAGGAAGCCCAGTCTCCGGAGCTTGAACACTGTGCAGTGATGAACCTCGCATAACAGGCCTCGCAGGGCCAGGTGGCCTAGGGTGGGTTGACGAGCAGCTCTCCCAGCGTCTCCAAGCCAGGCCCTGTCCCTGGGCTGATCTGTCCTCACTTGACCCCTCAGGTTCCACGACGGCTGTGGGATGCAGCCTCCCTTTACACAGCTCCTAGAGGCAGGAAAGGGGGCCTTCCCTGGCTTAAATGCCATTTCGAAGGGCCAGGAGACCTTTCCTGAAGGCTGGCAGAGTGTCCTCCTGGCTTCTGGGCCCACACACCCCACTCCCACAGCCACATCAGCAGCAGCCGGGGAAATGCCAGCTTAAGCCGCTCAGGGTCCTGCTTTGGGCCGGACCCACTTTCCTGAGCTATAGGCTGCTGGGAAATAATAAACTGAGTCAGAGGCTATAAGGAAGGAGGAAGGAGAGTAACTGGTTCTGGGTTCGACAGCCAACAGCATCTGCCCCGGGGGCCTCAAACAGCATCGTGAAAATAATAGCGATCAGTGCACCAGGCACTGCTGAGGTGCTCTGCATACTCATTTAATCCACGTGACACCTTGGTGAGACAAATCTGTTTCTCCAGCTGAGGAAACTGAGGCCCCCAGCGGGTAAAACTGGCCTAAATCCCACAACCAGGAAGTGGGAGAGGCGGAAATCCCACGCGGACACTGGGCTGCTGTTAGCCTGCTGTTAGCCGCTGTGCTTGAAGGCCCCTCCCACCACTGATTCAACCCCCACCCCCACCCCCGGGCTACTGCTTCCCAGGTGGGCAGCAAATCAAAATGTGATGTGATCTTGGTCGCAGCTTGGCAAAAGGGGAACTGAGGCACAAGGTGGAGGAGAGGCCCAGCAGGGCTCACACAGCCAGTACTGGTAGAGCAGATGAAAGGTCAAGCAAAGTCTAATCTCCTGACCTTGCTTGACCTTTCACCTCTCTTTTTGTTCTCCTTCCGCCTTACCTTCATCAACCTCATCACCCCCTTTGTCTCTTTTCTACCAGGAAAATCAGGACAAGAATCAAGTGCATCAGGTATACAGAGAGTTCCTGTTCCATCCCTGCTGGGGTGAGGCAGAGAAGATACCCTATCCATCATGATTCCTCAGTTGTGAGTGACAGAAAACACAGCTTGAACAGTTTTAAGAATAAAAGCGACTTTGTTGGTTCATGAAACTGAAAAGGCTAGCTTCAGGTACAGCTAGATCCAGTCCCTGGATCTCTTGGTTCTGCTTTCCTCTCGTTATCAGACCAGCGTTCTCCCCTTAGAGATCAGGGGTGAGTGGCATAGCTGGGGGCGTTCAGGACACAGGTCACCGCTTCCGTGTTACATCCAGCCAGAGTCCTGGGGCTTGTTAGCTCAGCTTGGGCTGTGTGCTTATCTCTGAGCCAAGCACTCTGGCCAGGGCAATGGAATGCGCCAGCTGGCCAAGCCTGAGGCATGACCCCATGGTCAAAATTCAGGGGCCAGGACCAAAAGAAGCAGAAACAAATGTCCACCCCAAGGGTTCTTCCAGCAGGGATTGAGGCCAGACTTGTTGAGGGACTGCCCTACCCTTTCCTGGGTTGACCCTGCTTGCCCCACCCCCAGGACCCAGAATATCAGAGTCTGCGGGCACGGGGCCAGGAGATCCGGAAGCAGCTCATGCCCCTGTACCCCAAGGAGGCCCAGCTCGAGGAGCTCTTCTACCTGCAGGCGCTGAAGCTCCCCAACCAGACCCACCCAGACGTGGTGAGTGCATGGCTGAGCGGCAGAGGCGGCCGGGGCCTGCCCGGTGCCCCCTTCTCGTGACGTCCACTGTCTCCCTGCAGCCCGCCGGGGACGAGAGCCAGGCCCGAGTGCTCCAGGTGGTCGGAGAGAAGCCAGGTGGGCCACAGCCCAGGGCCTGGGGCAGGGAAGTGGGGGCCTCCTGGGGGGCTGCCGGAGGCGCAGACTGCATCTTCCTGGCTTGGCCGGGCGCGGCTGTCCCTGAGGGGCAGTGCTCACGTTTTCCTTCTCTCCTTCCCTTTACTTCATTCCACTGTCTCCTGGGTCTCTTTTCCTCTGTGCGTGTGGGCACGTGGCGCACGCTCGTCGGCCGTCTCTCGCACCCCCTCTTCCTCACTGCTGTTTCAGTCCCTGTCTCTCCGGGACTCTTCCTCCCTGATCGTGCGCCTCCTCCTCTGTCCTGCTTCTCTTTCCTTTCCTCTTCGCGTCTCCTCCTCTTTCCCAGCTGTCCGCCTCTCCTCTTCTGACTCTGCCTTGCTGCCACTCCTTGCCTCTCTCCTCTCTTCTCCTTCCTGCCTCTCTCTTCCTCCCTCCAGTTCCCTCTTTTTCTTTGTCTCTGTTTCTGACTCCATTTCCTCTCTTCTTTCTTTCTCTCCCTCTTTCCCCTTTCCCTCCCTTTCTCTGTCTTCCTCTCTGTCCCTCTCCATTTCCCTCTGTGTCCCTCTCCCTCTCTCTCCTCCCTCCTCTTACCCCATTGCTTTTTACCCATCTCCAGCTTTTTCCTTCCAACCTCGGGGCCACCTGCAAATCGGCGAGAAACTGGACATCATCCGCCAGAAGTGAGCGCCCGCCCCGGCCCCTCCGCCCCGCCGTCCCCGCCCCACCAGCTGGCAGGCAGCTCCTGCCTCCTCAGGCTGGGCCTGGGGTGTGGAACTGCCAGGACAATGTCCCCGCATGAATATTTGATGCTCCAGCTCCGTCTGGCATCCGGGCCCCTGTTGCCGGGTATTTGAGTGCCTTCCCCACGGCCCAGCCCTGGCTCCCACGTACCCACCTGTCTGTCCATCTGTTCCCCAGGCGCCTCTCGCACGTGTGTGGCCACCGCTCCTACTACCTGCGTGGGGCTGGGGCCCTCCTGCAGCACGGCCTGGTCAGCTTCACGCTCAGCAAGCTCGTCCGCCGGGTACGGGCCAGGATCGGAGGGCTGCCTGGAAAGGGTGACACTGAAGCCGAGCTCGGGGGGCGCAGGGGTGGGGGTGACCTGCTCCGCTCCAGTCATGGTTCTCAGGGCTTTGTGTTTATCGTTGGCACGTTTAATTCTTCAGACGACTTTATGAGGTGTGTACACTTTAGAGACGCGGAAATTGAGGCCTGCAGAGGGAAGGGAGCTGCGCAAGGTCTCACAGGTGGCTCGTGGAGCTGGTTCCAGAGCCTGCGCACATAACCCTCAGAGCCAGTGGCCCCCCTGCCTGTCCGCAGCACGAAGGGAGTGTTTGGAAACCATGGTGTGTGTTGAAACTGCAGGAGTCGGCTGCTTGCATGGGTTCTCATGGGCCGTGGGAGGGGCTCAGATATGTGCTGCAGGCACTGGGGAGCCATGGATGGCTTTAAGCAGGGGGGGACATGGTCAGACCTGTACTTCAGCTGCACAGTGTGGGGAGCAGAGGGGTTGAGGAAGCCGTGGAGGGTGCAGCAGAGAGGGCTGCAGTGGCAGGGACAGGCTGGGCCTGGGGGCCAGCTCCAAGCCCACTGCTCAGGTCCTCCCCAGTTTCCCCTGAGGTGGAACAGACTGGAATGACAGGGGAGCTGTTGGCTTACCTCACAGTGGTCCTTCTTCAGGCCTGAGCTTGGGGTCTGTTGGGGGGGCTCTGCGCCTTACCCCATCCTCTTCCCCCTTCACAGGGCTTCACCCCTATGACTGTACCAGACCTTCTCCGGGGAGCTGTGTTTGTGAGTGAGGCCCCCCCCATGCCCGGCTGCGTGCCAGGTCCCGTTCCGGCAGCCGCAGCCAGCCCTCCTGGACCAGCAGGGGGCCAGCCTGACCCCCAGAAGAGATTCCCTGGCTTGGCGTTGAGGGGACCAGGGCCATAACGGGAGGCCAGAGCAATTCCAGATGTTTTCCAGGGGAGGGGGTTGTAACTGCAGAGTGGGGGAGGATGGTGTTGCCCACCTCCTGAGCCCCACACCTGGCCTCCTCCCCAGGAAGGCTGTGGGATGACACCCAACGCCAACCCATCCCAAATTTACAACATTGACCCCTCCCGCTTTGAAGACCTCCACCTGGCCGGAACAGCAGAGGTGGGCCTTGCAGGTGAGCACCGCCCGGGTGGCGAGGATACCTCCTGTGTCCTCAGGGTCGTCAACCGGGAGCATCCCAGGAGGTGGGGGCTCCCTGCCTTGACCGCTCCGCATACCGACACGTGCAGGCGTATAGGTTGCCGACTGCAGTAACGATCAGCCGCGTGCCTGGGCGTGGAGTGGCACCCACCAGAACGGGTGCCTTTTCACATTCTCACCAAGGCTTCCTGTGGACTGGTGGCAGCCCAGACTGACCCTCTCCTGCCCCTTCCCTTCCTCCCAGGCTACTTCATGGACCACACCGTGGCCTTCAAGGATCTGCCAATCAGGTGACACCCGGTTCCTTAAGATCTCGTCCCCGCCCCTGACATTCGCTCGCTGACCTTACCCACTGCCCCCAGGATGGTGTGTTCCAGCACCTGCTACCGGGCAGAGACAGACTCAGGGAAGGAGCCGTGGGGGCTGTATCGAGTGCACCACTTCACCAAGGTTGGCGTATCCCAGGACTGGGGCGGGGGGTCACCCCAACTGCTCAGGGCGCCCTGACCCCTGCGCCCCCTGCCCTGCCCCAGGTGGAGATGTTTGGGGTGACGGGTCCCGGGCTGGAGCAGAGCTCGCAGCTGCTGGAGGAGTTCCTGTCGCTGCAGATGGAGATCTTGACAGAGCTGGGCTTGCACTTCCGGTGTGCAGGGGCCGGGGGCTGAGGAGGACAGCAGAGGGGTGGGCGTGAGCGGGGGCCTGGGTGGGGCCAGGTGCTCCCCGAGGGAGCCTGGTCCTTCTCCCCCGACTTGAACCTCACCCTTACCTTCTCCCGCTTTGCCCTTTTGCCTATGTTGGGATTACACGGAGGAGGCATGGGTGTAGGTCTGTGGTCCCATGTAGGATTATATGATGGTAGCAGAAGCAGTGCAGGCCCTTGTCCCCTGCTGCTCACCGTCCCTGGACGTGGCCTCCATGTGTGTGATCCAAGACGGCGAGTCACCAGCTTGGGCAAAGGAGGATGGGGAAAGTGGAGCACTCCCCTTCCCTTGAAGGGGGTGGCCCAGATGTTACGAGCCCTACATCCTCTCCCACTGCCAGCCACAGCTGGCTTTCAAGAGAGGCTGAGAAATGGGGACTTTCTGGGGGGGGACCTGTTACCAGAAAACCGAGTAGTGCTATTACTCCCAGGGGCGGAGAATGGAGCCCGTGTGCTCTGGACTTCCTGCCTTCTCCTTGCACCACCTTCTCCACCACCTCTTGCCCCTGCTTCACCACTGCCTCTTTGCCCCCGTCATCTCCTTGTTTACATCCATTTGCCTCTTTGGTCGCTGCTTTCTCTTCCCTCACCTCCATTTCTTCTCTGCCTCCCCTGCCCCGCCCTCTCCCTGGGCTACAGGGTCCTGGACATGCCCACCCAGGAACTGGGCCTCTCTGCCTACCGCAAGTTCGATATCGAGGCCTGGATGCCAGGCCGTGGCTGCTTTGGAGAGGTGAGCAGGGGCGCAGGGCAGGCACAGAGGACGCAACTCGCCCCCAGGCTGAGCCTCTGACCACCCCTCTCCCCCCAGGTGACCAGTGCCTCCAACTGCACAGACTTCCAGAGCCGCCGCCTCCACATCATGTTCCAGACGGAGGCAGGGGAGCTGCAGTTCGCCCACACGGTAAAGGCCCACACCTTCCCCCCTACCCAGAGGCCTCCGCTCCCCGAGACCCACACTACCCGGCCCTCCCCCCTGCCGCAGCGGGGCCAGCACCTGGTTCTGAGCCCCCTCCCTGCCAGGTGAACGCCACAGCCTGTGCTGTGCCTCGCCTCCTCATCGCCCTCCTGGAGAGCAATCAGCAAAAGGTACGGGGATGGAGGGCCCCACCCGGAGAGGCAGAGGGTGGGGGGCTGGGGCGGTGCAGAACTCTGAGGCCTGCTCTGTCCCCAGGACGGCTCAGTCCTCGTGCCCCCTGCCCTCCAGCCCTACCTCGGCACTGAGCGCATCACGGCCCCCGACCACGTGCCTCTCCAGTACATCGGTCCCAACCAGCCGCAGAAGCCCAGGCTCCCAGGCCAGCCGTCCTGAGCTGAGAGGCCATCCACACCAGCCCGCGGGGCTGGCACTGCCTCCCAGAGCTCGGGACCCTGCTCGCCTGGGGATTGTCTTCCTGGGCCCTCCCTGACATCGGCATTCCTTGCGTCGGCTCTGCGCCCGGGAACCTGAATGCCAGGAACCACCTCGCCTACCCCCTTACCCCAGACGTCAGAGCCAGTGAGCGACCCTGTTGTCATGGGGCTCCCAGCTCGCACTGGGAAGCAGGCCACCTGGAGACTTGAAGGCTCGGGGGGTGGGGAAGGAGCAGTGCCGAGTGGAAAGTCCCCAATAAAGGGTTAGCCCACAGGGCTTGGTGGATCTGTGAGTGAGAAGTCCCCTGCCCGACATCCCAGAGGTGCTCAACGGACAACTGCGAGACCCACACCTGGAAGTGTCCAGCACCCCAGAGGGCACAGGGTGGCTTCAGGGCCACGGGGGAGCTGAACTCCAAGTCCTCCCCACTTCCTCTGGGACAAGTAGGAAGAGTCACCCTCCAGTGGCTCCCGGTGGCCTGTGGCTTCATCCCGGCCCCTCAGCCCCTGCTCCTTTCCCAGTCTCCCCTTCCCCTGCCCCAGGCAGGGGTCTGATAGTGTAACAAACGCAGCGGGCAAAGCGGTCCTTTGATACTTTCCCCAGAACAGACTTCTGCCAGGGTCCCCTCCTCAGTAAATGGAGCCATTTCCCAGCAGGCCACAGCCCTCCGAGCCATCCTTGACTTCTCTCTTCTCATGTCCACGTGCAGTCCATCTTCAGGCTATTTCCAAAATCTGCCCACTTCCTTCTCCTCCACGGCCCCCACCCTAGCCCTCTCCACCACCACTTTCCATTGGTACCTTCCCAGCAGCCTCCTCCCTGGTCTCCCCCAGGCCGTTCCCCTACCTGTGGACACCTGGTCGGGACACAGCCCTGCTCAGAGCCCCCCCGGGGCGCCACCTCCCTCGGGAAAAGCTGGAGTCCTCGAGGGCCCCGTTACCTGCCCCCGGCCTTCCCCTTCTCCCTTTTTCTGGCCACCCCCCACCTGCTTTGGGGTTCTGACTCCCAGCTCAGGCCTGACCTGGCCTTGGCACTTGCCAGCCCCATTCCCAGATGACCCTTCCCTGTTCCCCGGATCTCGTGTGAGGGCCTCCACTTGTTCAGCCAACCTGAGCCCACGTCACCTCCTCCCAGAGAACTTCCCTGCCACCCTGCCCCGGGGCAGCCCCATGTCTCTGTCTGTCCCCAGCACCGGCGGTCAGGGCCTCCCCCTTGCTGCAGTGGGTCTGCTTCATACCGTCTGCCTCGCCTACTCGAGGGGCTCCATGCGAGCTGGGGTATTTGCCAGTTTTTTTGTTTTGTTTTCAGTATTTATTTCTCTCCCCTTTCCCCCTGCCCCAGTTTCTGTTCTCTGTGTCCATTCCTAGTCTTGTCAGCAGCACTGGGAATCTGTGTCTCTTTTTGTTAGGTCATCTTGTTGTGTCAGCTCTCCGTGTGTGCAGCACCATTCCTGGGCAGGCTGCACTTTTATCATGCTGGGCAGCTCTCCTTACGGGTGCACTGCTTGCGCGTGGGGCTCCCCTACGCGGGGGACACCCCTGTGTGGCAGGGCACTCCTTGCGCCCATCAGCGCTGCGCATGGGCCAGCTCCACACGGGTCAGGAGGCCCAGGGTTTGAACCGCGGACCTCCATGTGGTAGGCTCACAACTTTTCCGTTGAGCCAAGTCCGCTTCCTGTGTTTGCCAGTTTGCTGCTGCAGCCGCAGGGTGGAGAGGAGGACCTGGCGTGCTGTAGGTGCTGAATAAACATTACCAGAAGGGGCACATGGCTCACTGCCTGCCTCACATATACAAGGACCTGAGTTCAATCCCCCAGTACCTAAAAAAAAAAAAAGCCAGAATGAGTGGAGGTGCTGGGGACTCTGCAGTTGCCCATTGCTGGGCGTGTGTGGCCTCAGGCACTAAACATGAACTTACTGAATCCCTGGCAAGCCAAGGAGTAGGTTGTCATCAGTCCTGTCTTACAAAAGAGGAAACAGGTCTCGGGGAAGTTAAGCGACTGTCCCAGGGTTCCACAGTGGGACGTGGGCCTAAGGCCAGAGCTCCACCACAGCCTCTAAGGATGAAGGCTTATGAGGCCTGCTTTCCAGGTGGGGAAACTGAGGCCCCAGGGGGGCAAGGAGTTGGCTGAGGTCATCCTGGAAGTGATTCGAACCCAGGTCTGCCTAAAATGGGGCAGTTGAGCTGGATCGGGCCCAGTTTCTCTGGGAAGAGAAGCCTCCACCCTCCTAGAAGCACTTGCAAGCTGGAAGCCTGGAGGGGCAGCAGGTGCAGGGCGTGGACCCCCATGAATAATTGAGGGTCTCGGGCGGCTGGGCCGCTTGGCAACTGTCATCTGGCCCCGGGCGGGGAGGGGGCGGCAGTGACGTCACGTCCTCCCCTGCAGGGTCCCCGGCGCAGGTTATAGGGAGCTGCACGGCCCGACCGGCCCAGCGCCGCGAACCCCGAGCCCGGACGCGCCGCCATGCCGCGCCGCGGGCCCCGCTCGGCGCTGCTGCTGCTGCCGCTGCCTCCGCTGCTGGCGCTGCTGCTGGGGGCGGGTGAGCGCGGGCGGCCGGGCGGGACCGGACTGGAGACCCCACGGGGCCGACCTCGGGGCGGGCACGGGGCACCTGGCGGGAGGGCTGAGACGGGTGGGCGCGCGGACGTCCCTGGAGCGGGGTCAGCACCGGGGACAGCGCCCACCTCCCTCTTCCCCTACAGCCACCGCCGCTCCCCTGGCGCCGAGAGCCTCCAAGGAGGAGGTGAGGAGCGCGGGGTCCTGGCCTTCCCTGCCCAGCCTCCACGACCTTCACCTCCCCGCCAACCCTCCCAGCTGCCCGTGCCCGCTTTTCCCCTGCCCTCGACCTCCCCCTGACCCTTCACCCTTGCCCCCCAGCTGACCCGTTGTCTGGCCGAGGTGGTCGCAGAGGTGCTGACGCTGGGCCAGGCCCAGAAAGGGCCCTGCACGGCTCTCCTCCACAAAGGTAAGGAGCCCTCACCCCTGCCAGGGCTCTGCCTCGACTGGCCCCGAAGCCGCGTGTCCTGCCCCAGGGTGTCCTCTTCCCATTCCCAGAGGGGCTCCGTGGGGGCTAGCACCCGCCCCCAGCCCTGCCCTGCGCAGAGACTGCTCCCAGCCCCCGACGCTCCTCTCCCAGTTGTGGGCGGTCCCCCCCGCGGGGCCTCGGGGAAGGTCCCAGAACTCTTCTGGGTCTCAGTTTCCTGATTGGACCCACGAGGAGAACTTCTCTTTCTGCCAGAGATGTGTGAGGCAGAGCCCCACGGCTGCGTGCCTGCCGAGGAGAAAGGCCTGCTGGCTGGGGACTTCAAGAAGCGGGAGGCTGGGGAGGCGAGGTCCGGCCAGGAAGTGAGGGACCAGGAAGAGGAAGAAGAGGAGGCAACAGAGAGGACCCACAAGTCTGAGGTGCGGGAGCAGGCCGCCCACGAGCAGCTCCGTAGCCGGCTCCGCCAGGAGGACGAGGACGATGAGGGAAAGGAGAGGAGGGGGCCTGGGGAGGCCTCTGAGGACCTGGGGCAGCAGCGTCGAGAGTGGGGAGAGGTGGCAGAGAAGGCCAGTGACAAGGAGACGGTCCAGTCTGAGGCAGAGGAGAAGGGCATGCACGAGCCAGGTGGGGGCCGCAGCCTGTGGCAGGGGGACGAGAGGGGTGGAGGAGAGAGGCATGACGAGTCCCTGCACCACCACTGCCACCAGCCGGAAGCCGAACCCAAGGAGGAGAAGGAAGAGGCTGCCGAGAGGGAGGTGAGTGGGGAAGGGAGGGCAGCGGCCGCCTGCCAGCACACTAAGGCAGTGAGGGAATGGGCACAACCACGGGTCAGTGGTGTTACAAGGAAACATTTCCGGGTGTTGGGCTGTCATTGACAAGATCAACCGTGAATGGATCACGGTAACCAAAATTGTCACCAGAGAGGTAGCAAAATCCAAGCAAGATCTTGATTAACCAAGATCACCTTTATACCAAGGTTACTGTAACCAAGATGGCCATTATTGCATGGAAACATCCAAGTTTGCCACGTTGCTCATCCATAATGAGCAAGTAGGCCACCATGAACAGTGGTCACCACGCCTGTCTCTCTGGACACCACTGCTGGGCTATGGAAAATAAGATATCACCATAAGTGGTGGCGCAGTAACCAAAACAGCATCACATCTCAAATGGGTCATGTACCTTTGCTAGTCCTGTGTCTACTGCTGTGGGCCATGGCGGTCAACATAGACCTCAGTGCTGGGTTGCGTTGGCCAACATACCCCTTCCAAAGCTATGGCAATCAGATCATTACAGGTCCCTGAGACTAGGATGGCCACTGCTGACTGCCAGTGTGGAAACGAAAAGGCCCACATTCCTGGGGAACCACTGAGGTGGTCTGCCTTTGAAGGTGGGTGCCGACTACCATCCCATTTCTCATCCGAGCAGGAGCATGATGTGGAACAGCTGGAGCACGTGAGAGAGGAGCTGAAGAAGGCGACGGAGATCCTGGGGGAGGAGCTCAGAAGGAAGGGCTGAGCCCGGACCTCATGTTCTCCTTCTGCCCAGCACACCCTGTGGCTTAGGACTACTGACCCCACAAGCCCCCTCCTTACTTGGCACCCCAACCCAACCTGGCCAGGAGTAGGGAGAAGGGGGTGCCTTCAAACCAGGCCTGAGGGGCAAGTCTGAGCTGGATAGGGGGGCCAGGCTCAGACATGACTCAGGAAAAGGGACCCTTCCACCCTTTACCATCTAACCTCCTAACTCTGCCCTCTCCCAGGGAATAAAGCACAAAGAAAGCCACCAAAACTTATCGCATAGCCCTTGGCATTTTTGTGTAGCACTTCGTTTTGGAGGGACGGGGGCCCAGAAATGAACTGGAAGGTTGGGGAGGAAACTTCAGTCTCTGGTTGTTGGAACTGTTGTTTTATTGGACTGGAAATTATAGTAACAAGCAAACTAGATGGGGTCTTCAGGGAGAGGATTTGAGGCTGGGCTAGGAGGTAGCTGCTTGTGGCTCCGGGCACTGTGCACCACGATGTCATCATATTCACCCTGGGGGCAGAGGAGAGCAGGCAGAGGGGCTCAGGCAGCTGCCCCCTTGCCCACTGCCCAAGTCCTTCCACCCCACCCTAAGAATCAGGTCTTTCCTTGAAGCCCCAGTTCCCTGCTCCTAGATCTCAAACCACCATTTCCAAGGTCATGTCTTTCACTGCCTGAGTTCTCTCACCAATGCTGCTCAAGTTCTATCCCTGCTGCTGCTGCTCCAGTTTGGAACAACTGCTGCCTCTTGAGGCCTCTCCTCCACCCCTTCCCTCTGCCTTTCCCCAAATTCTTCAACCTCCATCATTCAGCACCTTCCCCTGCCCAAGGTCGTGTCTCTGCCTGGCTTCTCCAGCTAATCCTCTCCTCACTGCTGCCTAAGGTCTTTCCCCATCCATCACCGGCAGTTTGCAAATCTGTACTGCCCAAGCTCACTGTCCCGCAGCCTGAGTTCTCCAACTCTTGCTCCTCAAAACTCACTCCCCGTGTTGCCTACCCGCCACTGCCGGAGTTGACCAGTGATGATATCCAAGATCTCTTTCTCCATCTCTGCCTGAGTTCTACTGCCACTGCCTGCATTTTTCAATAATCACTGTTCTTCCAGCCACCCCTGCCCCTGTATCTCCTGGCTGCTGCCCAACATTACGGCTGCCTGAGTTCTCCAAGCACAGCAGCCCAAGGTCGGTCTCCATGCTCTCCCTCATTTCTCTTTCCTCCCTTCCTACCTGCCAATTTACCCTGACTGTCCCCCAGCTGGGCTGCCCGGTCTTTCCTCCTGACTCACGCCCTCATCCCCGCTGTCACTGTCACTGCTGCTGCTGCTGCCGCTGCTGCCGCTGCAGGGGCCAGGCTTGTCGTCCTCGTCCTCGGGGGCCCCATGTGCACGGAGGAGGCGGGCGAGTATGGGGTTGGGTCGGAGTGTGGCGCTGCCCAGTGGGGTGCGGCCACCGTACATGCGGGCAGCAGGGTCCGCACCGCCCCTCAGGAGAAGCTCCAGCACGTCAGCAGCTTGGGCCTCCACCGCCAAGTGCAGGGGGCTCCGGCCACACGTGGGCTCCTGGCAGGGGTGCGGGAGAGCGGTCAGAAGGCCTGAGGAGGGGAGGGTCAGGGCTTGGAGGCCCTGTCCCACTCTGGGGACAACCCCCCATATCTCTTCCCCCCCTCCCCCGAGGGCGGCTCACCGGTTTGTTGAGGTCAGCCCCGGCCTCCCGGAGCAGCCGGATCATCTCGGCGTCTTTGTGGATGACGGCCACATGTAGTGGGGTGTGGCCTGGGGACAGAGTGACGGGTGTCAGGCAAAGGAAGAGAGGGCCTTGTGGCCTGAGGGTGAGTGGGTCTGGGCCCTGGCCCCTGAGTTCCTGGGTTTGCCCAAGAGGCCCCTGGACCCCAAATGCCTCAGTCTCAGGGAGCCTGGGCTGGCAGGCAGGTCTCAGGGCCTGTACTGGGGGACGTCTGGGGCCCAGGAGTGAAGAATCTGGGTCCCAAATGGTCTGGGGTCTTTGGGTGGGAGGTCTGGGTCCTGAGTGGGTGCCTCAGGCCTGGATCACGGGGCCAGGAGGCCTGAGTCCCTGGTCTTAGTTCTCAAAGGACCTGAGACCTGAGAAGCTGCAGGGCCTGTGACCTCGGGGTCACTGACGTCCGTTCGTGGAGGGAGGGGCCTGGTCCCAGGAGACTGCACTCAGAGGTGGGGGCCTGAGGCTCAAGTTCCAGACCCCGGGGTGGATGGGGTCTTTTCTCCCAGGGGGCCCAGCTGAGGAGGGCTGTCCCCGAGCCCCGCTGTCTCTCTCCAGGATCCTGGGGTGCCAGCGTTTCACAAAGGGCGTGGGCTTTGAAGTCCTCACACCTGGAAGGGACGCGCCCTGTGGCTTTAGGGGGGCTAGGCGGCCTGTGGGGCCTGCACCTTGCAGCTGCGAGCCTGGGTCCCTATAACTGGCTCCTGGTAGCTCTGGGCCTATGAGTCTGGGGCCTGGGTCCCAAGTGGTCTGAGTCCCAAGTGGTCTGGGGCTTCCAGGTGGTGGTCCTGGGTCCCGCCTGTCTAGTTCTCAATGCTCTGGGGCCCAGATGGGGGGCCTGGGTCCCTGAAGCCCAGGTTTTACTTTCCAAGGGGCTGGGTCTTGGGTAAGGGAAGCAGAGTCCAGAGCCTGGTGCTCTCGCCCACCCAGGGCGCCGAGTCCTTCCCTGCCGCGGAGGACCCTCACCCTCGTAGTTTTCTGCCTCCAGCTGCAGCTTCCAGTCCTCCTCACTCTCCTCTTCTTCCTTTTCCAAGTCGGGTTCCGCATAGAAGGCGACAGGGGCTGCGTCGGTGTCAGGGGTGTGGTCGGGGTCCTGGGCGTGGCAGGTGCCAGAAGCCCCCCTGGAGCGCCGGGGGCGGGGCTGGAGCAGCGCCCGTGCGCAGGCGTGCGCCCCCATGCGGCAGGCCAGGTGCAGCGCAGTTTGGCCCCTGCGCTCCGCCAGGCGCAACGCGGCGCCCGCTGCGTACAACTTCTCCACCGTGGATGCCTCTCCCAGGATGGCTGCCAGGTGCAGGGCTGTCTGCGGGAGGAGGAGGCAGGGGTCAGGGGTAGCACAGAGCACCCCAGCACCCAAGCCTTTAACTGGCCGCTGGTAGCTCACCTGGCCCAGGTCATTCTGTAGGTCCAAGTATTCAGTGCCAGCAGCGAAGCTCAGGAGGAAATCCAGAAAGGGCTCGTGCTGATGAATCACTGCCAAATGCAGTGCCCTGAGGACAAAGGCAGGGGTCAGAGGGCAGAGGCCACGTACTCCTTCAATCATCAAACATGAAGCGCCTACTGTGTACTAGGCATTGTGAGCACCATTCTGGAGTCAGCTGTCAGGTATCTGGGAGGGTCAGAGGTCAGAGTGAATTCAGCAAATTTGTTGAACCAATGTTTATTAAGCAGGACTTTTGCTTTCACCCAAGATGACGTAAGATGGACCATATTTCCCTCTCATCTGAAACAGCTAAAAAAAAAATTCAAAATATGAAAACAACAGTTTTAAAGAACACTGGACATCACACTACAAATGACAGTGACAGATGAAAGGGATGGGAACAAGTGAGGTGAGCCCTACTACTGATCGCCACAACCTACTGTCCTAGGGTTTCCAAGTCAAGGTGCAGGGAGGGAAGGAGGCAGAGTCTAGAAAACCGCCTGAGGGGAGGAAATGGCGCTGAGAGTCTGGGGAGACCCGGGAAGCTAGAGTTTGCAGACCCAGCACAGAAGAGGAGAGAGCTGCACAGAGAGAGAAGCCAGCGATCTGCAGGGGTTCCCCCTGGAGTACTGAGCAGAGCCCTGATCATTCCATGTGTGTGAGGAAGCTACCCAAGTCTGGGGGGAAAAATCTATCCAAATAGATGAGAGAACAGTGTCCCTATCATTCACAGAGGACCAGGAATTGTGCCTGTTCATACCAGCCAGAGTAGAAAAACCCACAAGCCAAGAGTCACTGAGTAGAACACTCAGAAAGGTCTTGCCTTGGAAGTGGGCAGTAATAAGCCCTGGACTGAGCACTGCTCCAGACCCGCCTTGCAAACCATACGAAAATACACTGGATGAAATTGACAATGGATTAGACATTGCGAAAGAAGACAAGCAAAAGAAATGATTCGGAATGAAATCCAAAGAGAAAAAAAAATCCAAAAAATGAAAAGAGGAACAGTGAGCTATGGGGCAATTTCATCCCATTTTTTTTCCCACACGTGGATCTGAAGTCCCTAAAGTGGGAAGAGGACAGAAAAAAATTTTTCTTAAGAAATAATGGTTGGGAGAGCAGATGTGGCTCAAGCAGTTGAGCACCTGCTTCCCACACGGGAGGTCCAGGGTTTGATTCCCCGTGTCTCCTGAACAAAACAACAAGCAAAACAAACAAAAAGCAAATCGGGGGAGCTGATGTGGCTCAGTGGTTGAACACCAGCTTCCCCCTTCATATCAGGTCCCAGATTCAATACCCCAGTCCTCGGTACCTCAAAAACAAAAAAAGGCTGAAAAAATGTCCAAATTTCATGAAAACTAGGAACCCACAGCTCCAAGAAGTGTCAATGAACTCCAAGCACAAGAAACATGAAGAAACCTACATGAAGTTTTATCATAATCAATTAAAAAAAAAAAAAAACTAGTGATAAAGACAAAATCTCAAAGGCAACCAGAGGAAAAAAGACATCCTAAGTACAGAGGAAGAAAAGAAGGCAGATTTCATGTGGGAAATAATGTAAGAAAGAAGACAAAGGAGGAACATCTTTAAAGTACTGAAAGAAAAGGACTGTCAACCTAGAATTCTTTATCCAATGAAAATACCCTTCAAAATCAAGGGCAAAATAATGACTTTTCAGGCACACAAAAGATGAAAACAAAATCCATCACCAGCAGACCACAATACAAGAAATATTAAAGGAAAATGATATCAATGGAAATATGGGTCTACAAATACAAAGGAATGAAAAGAGCACTGAAAATAGTAACTACATGAGTAAGTGTTACAAGTTTCACAAAAACTTTCTGACACCCAAGTGCAAATACTGCAGTCACTCAATGAACCCAATTCTGACTCCGACTACTCAGAGCTGGGCCAGACTCGACTGGTTCGGGGCAATCCTCTACAAGACCGCCACCAGTCACAAGTTGAGGGACTCAGGTCACCCACATTCTGATCAACTGGCTACAAACTTGGGGGTTCCCACCACACCCTCAGCTTCCATAATTCACAAGAATGACTCACCTAACTCACCGAAAGCACTATATTTACAATTGTAGTTTTCTGAACACAAAAGGATACAAAGAAGAAGCCAAAGAAGAGGTGTATAGAAGGTGAGGTCTGGGAGGGTCTCCAATGTAAGCTTCGGGTCCTCTCCACACAGTCAGAACGCATCATCCTCCAGGCACAGTGGTACAGTGATGTCACTATCGATCACAGAAGCTTGTCAGGGCCTCCAGTGTCCTGAATTTATACGGGGCCTCATTACAAAGGCATGATTAGCAGAATCAATGTCCATGTGGTTGAACTCAATCTGCAGTCTGCTTCTGCTTCCAGAGGTCAGGGACGTGGGCTGATCTGATGGGTTCAATCCCTGCTTCACTTGGTTGGTTTTTCTGGTGCGGCCAGCCCCCCACCTAAGACTGCTGGTGTGGATGGCCCCACCCTGTCACTCATTAGCGTATAAATTATCAAATATGATCCAAGGCCCACCATGAATAACAAAAGATAGTCCTATCACGGGAAATTCCAAATGTTCAGGAACTAGGGACAAAGGCCAGTCAAGTTTTTATTATGCTACAGTGGGTGAGAATATAAAATACTTTGTTGTGTGTTTAAGTATGTATGCATAAGTAAAATGTATGACAACAAAAGTATAACGGTAATGAAAATGCTCTAATAATGATAGAAGTGATGAATGCACAATGTGATATACCAAATACCATTGATTATATACTTTGGATGGACTGTATGCTTTATTAATTAATATGGATCAACAAAACTGATTTGTTAAAAAAAAAAAAAATTATAGTGGCCAAGAGGGGGAAAATGGAAATATACTCCTGTAAGATTCTTTTACTGTACATGAAATGGCATAGCACTTGAAGGTAGATCATAAATTAAAGTTGGATAAGTTAAAGTTGTATATTATAAGCCCTAAAACTCAGTTAGCAAACCCTTTCTGTAATGGTCCAGAGAGTAAATATTTGAGGCTTTGTAATCCATATGGTCTCTGTCCTAACTATTCTATTATTACTGTATTGTGTTACTGCTCTGGCACAAAGGAAGCCATAGAAAACATGTAAATCAAGGAGCATGGCTGTGTTCCAATAAAACATTAGAGAAGTGGATGTGGCTCAAGCAATTGGGTTCTTGTCTACCACATAGGAGGTCCAAGATTCAATTCCCAGGGCCTTCTGGTGAAGGGAAACTGGCCTGCACAGCAAACAGGCCCGAGCAGAGTGCTGGCCCATGCAGGAGTGCTGGCCCACGCAAAAAGCTGGGGAAACGGACTTTGGCCCAGTGGTTAGGGCGTCTGTCTACCATATGGGAGGTCCGCGGTTCAAACCCCGGGCCTCCTTGACCCGTGTGGAGCTGGCCATGCGCAGCGCTGATGCGCGCAAGGAGTGCCTTGCCACGCAAGGGTGTCCCCCGCGTGGGGGAGCCCCACGCGCAAGGAGTGCGCCCGTGAGGAAAACCGCCCAGTGTGAAAAGAAAGGGGAGCCTGCCCAGGAATGGCGCTGCCCACACTTCCCGTGCCGCTGACGACAACAGAAGTGGACAAAGAAACAAGACGCAGCAAATAGACACCAAGAACAGACAACCAGGGGAGGGGGGGGGAATTAAATAAATAAATAAATCTTTTTTTAAAAAAAGAAAAAAAAAAAAAAAGCTGGCACAGCAAGATGATGCAATAAAAAGAGGCACAAAGGAGAGACAATAAGTGATGCAGCAGACCAGGGAGCTGAGGTGGCACAAGAGATTGAGTGCCTCTCTCCCATTCCAGAAGGTCCCAGGACTGGTTCCCGGTGCTGCCTAAAGAGAAGACAAGCAGACAAAGAAGAACACACAGTGAATGGACACAAAAAACAGACAGTGAGTGCAAGACAACAAGGTGTGTGGGGGGGAATAAATAAATAAATAAACCTTTTAAATAAATAAAATTATACTTACAGACACTGAAATTTAAATTTCATCATTTTCACCTGTCACAAAATATTCTTTGAATATTTTTTAACCATTACAAAAATGTAAAAACCATTGTTAGCTCACAACTATACAAAAAAAAGAGGCTGGCTGGATTTTGCCAGTGGGTCATATTGGCAACCCCTGCCTTAGAGCAACCACTAAAATAACAAAACAAAAATTATAGCTAATAAGCCAACAAAGGAAATAAAATGGAGTTATTAAAAATACTTCATTATTCCAGAAGAAAGCAGAAAAAAGGGAAAAGGACACAAAGAATAGGTGGGACAAGTAAAAAATGAAGAGCAAGATAATAAACAAATATAACCACATCAACAGTTACGCTAAATGTAAAGGGTTTAAAAACACTAATTAAAAGGCAGTGCTTGTCAGGCTGAATAAAAAGCAAAGCCCAACCGTAACCCTATGTTGCCTACAAGAAGTGCTGTTTAAATATAAGGACACAGTTTAAAAATAAAAGTTGGGTACCTACCTACCACATGGGAGGTCCCGAGTTCGGTTCTCAGTGCCTCCTAAAGAAGATGAGCAAGACAACAAGTTGATCGCAGCGAGCTGACTCAACAAGATGACACAAGAGATGACACAACAAGGAAACACAATGAGAGACACAATAAGGAGGGAACGGATGTGGCTCAAACCTCCTACATGGGAGGTCCCAGGTTCAGTTTCCAGTACCTCCTAAAAAGATGAGCAGACCCAGAGAGCAACAGACATAGAGAGCAGACAACAAGTACGAACAAGGGGGGAGGGAGAAATAAATAAAATAAATATTTAAAAATAAATAAATAGGGAAGAAGATGTGGCTCAAGTGATTGAGCTCCTGCCTACCACATGGGAGGTACTGGTTCAGTTCCCAGTGCCTCCTAAAAAAGACAAGTAAGACAGCTAGCACATGATGGATAGGCGCAGCAAGCTGACGCAACAAGATGATACAATGAGACACACAAGAAGAAAAAACACAATGAGAGACTCAACAAAGCAGGAACAGAAGTGGCTCAAGTGATAAGGAACCTCCCTCCCACATTGGAAGTCCCAAGTTCAGATCCTGGTGCCCCCTAAAGAAACAAGGAAGACAAACAGACACAGCACGTACAAACATCAAGGGGGTGGGGAGAAATAAATAATAAAAATAAAAATAAATCTTAAAATAAATAAATGAATGAAAAAAGATATGATGCTGACACTAGTCACAGAATGAGGAGTGAGTATTTTACTATCAAAGTATTAATAGATTTCAGAGCAGAGAATATCATAAGGGATAAATAAGGTAATTTCATAACAATAAAGGGGTCAATTAATCAAGAAGACATAAAAATCTAAATCTTTGTTCCCCTAATAACAGCTTCAAAATACACGAAGCAAAAACTGATAAAACTACAAGGAGAAATAGACAAATACACCATTACACTTGGGGATTCAATAACCCTCCCTCAATAATTGGTAGAACAAGTAGACAGAAAACTAGCAAAGATGAGCAGACTTGAACAACCCTATAAATCAACTAGGCCTAACTGACAATAAGAGAACACTCCACTCAACAACAACATAATGTACATTCTTCTCCAGTGCACACATGACATTCAACAAGCTGGGCCATAAAACAGTGTTAACAAATTTTAAAGGATTTAATTCATAGTAAGTATGTTCTCTGCCTACATAGAATTAAGTTTAAAATTAGTAACAGAAAGATAGCTGGAAAATTTTACAAATGTTTGGAAACTAACATACTTTTAAATACGCTATGGGTCAAAGAGAAATTACAAAGAATATTGAATAAAAATGAAAACACAACATATCAAAACTTGTGAGATCTCGCAAAGCAATACTCAGGGGGAAATTTATAGCATTTATATACCTATAATGGAAAAGAAGAAAGGTCTCAAATCAGTGACCTCAGCTTCCATCTTAAGAAACTAGAAAAAGAACAGATTAAACCCAAAGTATGCACATACTCACAAAAATGGAAATAATAAAGATCAGAACAGAAATCAATAAAACAGAAAAAAGCAATAGAGAAAATTAATGAAACCCAAAGCTGCTTCTTGGATCAATATTTATGAAGTACCTACCATGTGTGAGGCTTTTTTTGAGTCACTGGGGAAGTAACAAACAAAACAGACAAAAATCCCCAGGTATAATCCCTCACTTGGGTCTTTTCAACTGCTGTTCCTTCTGATGGAATGCTCTTCTACCCTGACACCTATTTTCATTTTCCTTCTTTTTCCCCATAGGTCTTACTATTTTCTGATACACATATTCATTTTCTTTCTCTCTCTCTGTCCCTCCCTTCCTTCTTTCCTCCCTCCCTCTTTTCTTTCTTTTTATTTCTTTATCTTTCTTTCTGTCTTTCCTTCTGTCCATCTGTTTACCCATACTAGAATGTATGCTCCACAAGGTCATATATCTGTCTGTTTTTTTCATTGCTTCACCACCAGCACCTAAACAGGTCCCAGCTCATTTTAATGTTCATTGTATTTGTTGAAGGGATGAATCCCTGTTCTCAGGGAACTTACATTCTCTCCTTGAAGGTAAGATTTTAAAATTAGTGCTCGGAAGGCAGGATCTTAGAGTCAGAGACCAAGTATTAATTTTGGAAATCAAAGCATAAGACTCAAAAGTCACCAGCTAAAGACCAAAGACATCTTGGAGGTTGGAGGTCAGGAGGAGCTGGAGTCAGAGTTCAAAGAAAAGTCTTAGGACTGGAGTCAAAAAGTTCAAATCCGGTTTTCAGATCAGTGGGAAAGGATGTGGATTCCAGGAGCTGAGAATCAGATTCAAGAAAGGGGAGTCAGAAATTATTGAGTTTGAATCAAAGTTGAATAAGAGATTGATGTTATCAAAGATTAGGACTTGAGGGTTAGAGGTCAGATTTACTGTTAAGAGGTTAGGGAGCCGGGGCCAGACACCATAGGGGAATCAGGGGAAGCAGATCTTTGGGATAGGTTTGCCAGTCTAAGGTTCACTCACGTGTCCCCATCCTCAGTGACGTAGCCGAAGACGAGGGGCGCCCACGACAGCCCCGGGCCCAACTCCGTGCCCAGCCCTGGTCCTCCAGGGGCCGCTGCGTCCGGACCCAGTGAGCCCAGGCCGCTGTCACACCACTCATCCGCGTCTGCAGCCTTCCCCAAGCACGCGACCCCCGCCATGGCCTCTGCAGGCTCGGGAGACCCCCGCGGTCGCCCGCCCGCCTGCTACTGGGCTCTGCCCGGACCCTGGCGCTTCCGCCCAGCGGGGAATTCCCCAACACTCCCCCTACTTCGTCCAATCAGAGTGAGCCAAATCGCTCTCTCCCCGCCCCACTCTGCTCTAGAACCAATCAGGATGTGCAATTGTACTACAGCTCTCGACCCATTCCCACATTTTCCGCGCGCCCTTTACCAACATGGCTGCCGACCCCCAGGCCCTCTGGAACTCGTAGTCCGGCCCTCTCGTATCTTCATTATCCGAGAGGGCCGCCTCGAGACATTGTGAGAATCGCTTCCATGAGGCCGCCGTGCCTGCTGGGAGTTGTAGTTCTTTGTCTCTTCCCTGCCCCTTCCGTTTCCGGTGTCGTCAAGGGACCGAGAAATCGGTGACAGCCCCGAGGGCCACGGCCCGCGCCCATGGCTGAACCGGACCGTGAGTCAGGGCCCCGGTGGGAGGGTCGGGCCGCGCCGGGGCCTGCTTATGCTGCAGGCCCCGGGGCCCAAGAGCAGGCGCAGGGGGGCGGGAGGTGGGGGCTGCATGGGGGAGTAGGATTGGAAGGCCGTTGCTAAGTGATGCGTATTGCTTAGGTCGGTGAATTTCTGGGTCGCGAGGTTTTAAGGGCCCGTTTGCCTCGTTCCCCAGATTGCTAATGATCGCATGTTTCTCACACTCCGGTTACTAAGGACATGGGTTGCCTCGGTCCTGGTTGCTAAGGGTACCTGATAGGGGCAACTTAAGGATGTTAGGGGACCCTTGGTGTCCCCTTCTATCTCTTCCTTCTAGTTCCTGTGCCTTTCCTAAACTTACCCCCCCCCCCCCATCCCTTCTCCTCTTCCAAAACAGACTCCCAGCCGGGTAGCCCTCCCTGTCTCCTCTCCACCTCTATAAACTTCCCTTGGCCTGGTAAACCGATCCCTTTCTCCCAACACACACTATGCCTTCTAACTTCTCCTAAGTCTTCCTCCAGTCCCTGTATCCCTTCCTTTCTCCTCCCTCTCCTCCAAAACCTTCCTCTCCCAGCCTGTCTGTAAAATCTGCTTTCTCCCTCCCTCCCTCTATTCCATTTTTATCCCTCCCCACTTCAGTATAACTAGGTCTTCTTGGTCCCCCACTCCCGCTTTGAACCCCTTCATTCTCCCTTAACCATTCCCTCCACTGTAACCACGTCTGCTCCCCCTCCTCCCCCAGCCTCTGACCCTCTGGAGACCCAGGCAGGGAAGGTGCAGGAGGCTCAGGTGAGATGGGGGGAAAGGGTGGACTGGAGGGAAGGAGAGCAACAAACTTGTTCCCACATCGGGGGGGAGGTGGCAGAGGGAACACAGATACCCCAGGGCCCTCAGCTCACTGCCCCAACCCCTTGCCCACCCCAGGTGCAGCCTCCTGGGGAATGGTGGATTCTGGGGCCTGCCAGAGAAAGATGCACTGCCTCAGTCTCAGGCCTGCTCTCCCAAACTTCCCTCTTTCCTGTCCCCTCCCTGCCGGTCCCTTCTGAACCTCATTTGTGCTGGGCCCAGAAGAGACAGGCATGGGATTCGGTCTCTGAACTTATGGGTCTCACTGACAAGTAACTAAAGCAACCCTCCAGGGTGACTGTGGAGGTAGCTCAGGGTGCTGTGGGGGCCAGAATAAGCTTTGTGGGGTCACAGAAGAGACCACCCAGGCCCTTCCCTGGAGGAATCCACAGGCTGTCTAGGTAAGTGAAGAGTGACTTGGAATTTTCCTATGCCTGATGAGCAATGGTGTTCCAAGCAGAGGTAGTTAGCTTGCATGAAGACCTGGAGGCATAAAAATACTTGGTAGCTTGGTGGCTGGGGATGGAAAATTATATTAATACCTAGCATTCGTCAAGTCCTTACTCTCTGCCAGACATTCTGCTTAGGGCTTTACATGCATCATCTTATTTAATCCTCCCAACATCTCTCTGAGGGGAGAGGCCTATCGTTGCCATTTTACAGAAAAAGATTTGAGGGAGCATTGTTAGCAACTTGTCCCCTGTGCATCGCCTAGAGGAACAGGGACATCAAACCCACAACACTCAGCACACTGCTTCCCAGGCACCGAGCCAAAGAAGGGGAGACAGGGCGGCCTCCCTGGAGCTGGAAGGCAGCCGCCAGCACCTCCGCCTCCCCTGCAGGCAGAGCCGCCCCGTGCCCTCAGCACGTGCTCAGCAGGGCCCATACGTCCTCCCACAGAGCCTCATTGTCAGCGGCCTGAAAGAATCCCAGCCCGCCTCTGCTGCTTCCCAGATGTAGGTCAGGGCAGATGCTGTGAGCGCAACTCCTCACAAAGGCACAGCAGAGTGATATTAAGGGTATAAGAGCTTCCTGTCAAGCTGGGGTTCCTCCCTCGCCTAAGCTCCAGAGTGCAGCCACTGTCCATGGGGCTCAGAGGACAAGGTTCAATATTAAGAAGGGACCCTCAGTCCCAAAGAGAGGGACACGAGGATGTAAATTGCAGCATTGTCTGTCATAGCGCAAAACTGGACCTGGCCCAATGGCTGTCACTTGATGGGGTAAGTGAAGGATGATTCCCCACACAAAGGAGTACTATGCAGCAGTGTAACAGAACGAGGTGGGCCTGTCGTATATTGTTCTGGGAAGAGTGCAAGGTGCAGCCCGTGTGCACTGGTGAGACCCGTTTCTGCAAAGAAAATGAGTTTTTACTTGGAGAGAATAAAGCTAGAGCAATTAACACCAAAACTTAACAGTGATTATCTTGATGGGGATGGGTCAGTGCCCTGAGTTATACGTGTTCTGATGCTCAACGTTTTAGCCAAGCTGGTGGGAGCTTAGAAGGCAATAAAAATGTCAGAATATGGTTGGAAGGGGAAGTTCCTATTAAAAAGCCTGGGAACGAGGGTAGTGAGTGGTGCGGGAAGGGAGAGGAGTTGGACGGGTTTTTAGCAGGAGGGTGAGGTGGTCAGATTAGGTTCTTTGGGAGATCCAGGGCTGGGCCCTAAGAAGCTGCAGGCACCACCCAGTGGTGGATCCTTCTGGAGTTCCTCTCTGGCCAGGCCCTGTTGTAGGCGCTGGGGATTCAGGGAGGAACTCAGCAGACTGAGTCCCTGCCTCATGGGTTGACATCCTAGGAATTCCATAGATGTTCAGGATTGAATGATTAGACCACAGAAGGCAATGGGAATGGCCTGTGAAGGGGAGGGGAGCAGGCTGGGCCCCAGAGGGTAGATGAGAGGCTGAGAACACGGCCTGGAGCCCAGGAAGGAGGCTGGGGCAGGGCCTGGGGGGAGAGGATGGGGGCGCCGGCTGGTCGGCTCGCCTGAGCGGCCTCCTGGGGGGCTGATGGGCTGTGGCGGGAGGGCGAGGGGGCAGTGCGAGGGGCAGGAGGCATCCAGGACGAGGCTCAGGACTCTAGCAGAGAGCTTGGGGGACGGTGCGGCCACCGTGAGATGAGGCTCAGGAGGAGCAGATGTGGGGAAGACACTGAGGCTAGTTTGGGACGTGTGGGAGCGGGGCCCTGGGGGACCCCCAAGGGAAATGTCCAGGAGGCCCAGGATCTGGAGACAGAGCAGGGGGTGTCCTCAGCGACTGGGCATCGGCAGCGGAGGGGGATGAGAGCGGGAGCCCAGGGAGGGCCCAGGACAGGGTCCCAGAGTTCAGCGACCTAGGGGAGGAGTTGGGAAAGGACGTGGGAGGGTCAGAAGTGGAGGCCGTCCAGGCCTCACGGAGGGGCCGACAGGGCTGCAGGGAAGGGGCGGTGGGCTCAGGCTGCAGGGCCGAGGGGGGTAGGCCGAGGAGGTGGGCAGGGGCAGGTGATGGCAGCACTAGCATTTCCTGAGCACACCTGCCGCCACCTGCTCTGCCTCCTGGCGTTGTTCTGAGCACCTCATTTCCTCCTCCCAGCTGCCCCCTGGGGTGGGCTGCACTGCAGAGAGGCTCAGGGGGATGCAGAAAGGAATGGCACTCCCGCAGGTGTACTCCTAGGAGTGCAGGGTGGGGTT
Source organism: Dasypus novemcinctus (assembly GCF_030445035.2). NCBI lineage: Eukaryota > Metazoa > Chordata > Mammalia > Cingulata > Dasypodidae > Dasypus > Dasypus novemcinctus. The sequence goes on along the minus strand of NC_080690.1, from coordinate 59,459,950 downwards.
CCCACCCAGAGCCCACAGGCTGACCCCAGCACTGCCCCTCCGTCACCCTCACCTCCTGAGGCCCACCTCTGGGCCAGAGCCTTCCCCCAAGCCCAGCTGCCACCCGCGGCCTCTTCCCTGCCTCCCTGACCCAACTTCTCGGGCCTGGCCACCCCATCCCATCCCTTCCAGGACTCAGGTTCCGACACTGAGGAAGGAGCAACTGGAGGAGAAGCAGAGAGTGAGTATCTTCTGGGGGTGGGGGGGGGCGGTCAGGTCTGGGTCACACCCTCTTCTCTTCCACCAGGGGTGACATTCAAAGTATGTAACAATGGGCTCGATGGTGCCAATACCAGAGCAGGGTCCTGGGGAAGCTGGCTGGGCTAGGCATTGTGCCTTTAGTTGTGGGGAGGCCGGGGTACTCCAGGCCTGGGGCAGGGGTCTTGGGACATCTATGTACCCTAGCCAAGTAAAATGCCCTCCCTGCTGATTGTCTCTTCCTTTTGGTCAGTGGACTTCCTGCGGAATTTCTTCTCCCAGACACTGGGCCTGGGCACCGAGAAGGAGCGACGACTGGATGAACTCACTCTGGAAGGGGTGTCCCGCTACATGCAGAGCGAGCGCTGTGAGTCCCCTGCCTGCCCTGGGCCTCCCCCACCATCACAAATGACTTCTCGCACCCAGCCACCTGCCACCTGAGTCCTTCACCCCAACTCAAACTGGCTTACACCTTTACAAAGGATTGTGTTGGCTCTGTAACTAAAAGGCAGCTTTAGGCATGGCTGGATCCAGGTGCTTCCATGGAGTTGCCAAGAATCTACTTCTCTGTCTCTTGACTCTGCTTTTCTCTGTGTTGGTGTAATTTGCTCCTGGCAGCTCCAAATCTCAGTTCTGCCTGCCTAGCAGCTGCCATGGGAAGAGAACACCGCTTTCCCAGGGGTTCCAGCAAAAGAACAGGGTGGCTCCCATTGGCCCAGGTTGGGTCACCTGCCTGGCCCTGAGCCAGTCACGAGGTCTCTGATTGGCCAGGCCTGTGTCATTGAGTGAGGTTACTGTGGGTTAAATCAGTGAGTGCAGCTGTGAAATGCTTAGAACAGGACCTGGAACCTAAGGAGAGCCCCATCCGTGTTTGCCGTGAGTGTTATGAAGGAATCTGGGCTCAGGCCTATTATTGGGTCACCCTGTAATTTATATTTCTTGCTGCAAGTGAGGTCACCGATGTCTGAGAAACCAGGCCCTTGACAGTCCTCAAATGGAACAATCGACCCTTTGAGGGTCCAGAACAGCCTTTTGTTGAAGATGTCTCCTCCAGTTTCCCTGTCCTGCAGCTACTGCCATCGCCCCCTCGGGCAGCCAGGCCTGCTGCCCTGGGCCTCCCTTTCCTGGGGCAGACAGCCAGTTGTCTGCAGCATCTCTGGCCTGGGCACACCCCAAAGAACACTGGGAATGGACTGCAAAGCATCTGTTTCCTCTGTCCTCCTGCCCCTGAGCTTTGGGGTCATTGACTCATGGGGTCCCCGAGAGAGGATAATAACAAATAAGAGCAGTTCCTTGAGGCCTCACTGTGTTCCTGGCGCTGGGCTAAGCACTGGACAGGGTCCTCTCATTTGGGCTTCCCATTAAACCTCTGAGGTCATTCCAGGAGTGATCTGGACAGGCAAGGAAACTGAGGTTCAGAGCTGTTGTGACGTGGTGCAGGGTCACACAACTGGCAAGTGGCAGAGTGTCAGAATTTGACAGACCACCTGAAGCCAGAGCACATTCTCCTACCCATGCACCTCCTGCTGGGGTCCCATCAGGCCAGGTTCTGTCATCCCGAGACAGAGCCCAGGGCTGAAGCTGCAGTGGGCCTTGACCTTTGTTCCCCTCTACTATCCACCCTTGTTCACACCTCCCAGTCCCCGGGGTGTCTGGGCTTGAGTCTATCCATCAGCTGGAGGGCAGGTGGTGGGGTGGCCGGCCTGCCCGGGGCTCGGGCAGCACTAGGCGCTTTCCACACAGCCTACGCCCTTGTGCAATGGTTTGCCTCCTCCCGTATCTTCCCACCCTCTTTTATAAAAGCTGGTGAAACTGGGGGTGCAAAGTGACTCAGAACACGAGCAAATCCGTACCTAGTGTTGTCTCAGCGCAGGGCTCTGTTCTAGGCTTTTGGTGTGTTAATTCCGTCTGTTCTCAGCAGCCCTGTGAGGCCAGGACTAATATGCCCGTATTACGGGGCAGGAAACTAGAGCCCAAAGTGGGGAGCCAGGGCCTGGGCACTGGGCGTCAGCTCCAGAGTCCCTCACCCACGCCCCTGTTCCCTGGGCTCGCTTGTAGCCGCGAATCTGTGGGCTCCACCTGAGAATGATCAGGCTTCGGTGGCTGATATGGGTTTGATGACAGAGGAAAGTAATACGCTGAAGGAATGTGTATCAAGTGGTAGAAACAGATGTCGTCCAAGAGTGTGTCTAAAAGAGAAGGCAGCCACAGAGGTTTCTCTAGCCTGCAGCTCTTCCTAGGGACTGCCCCTTCCCCCTCTTCTCACTGAGATCTCACATGTGGTTTTGTTTTTTGTTTCTTTTTTTCTTTAAATGTTTTATTTTTGAAATACTTCCAAACTTAAAAGCCACTTACAAAAATAACACAAACCCCCTACAGAACATTCAAACACACCCCTCTCCCCCTACATACCCAGATGCCCCAATTTTAACATTTGGCCATATTTTTTGTATCGTTCTAGCTCTATTTCTCCATCCGTCCATCTACCTATCTGTCTATTTTCTGAACACTGGAATGTGAATTGTACACGTCATGCTTCTCAGTACTACAGAAGCATTTCAGAAGAAAGGATGTTCATTTATGTAGCCTCCTTAAGTGCAGTAACAAAGGTCAAGAAATTTAACATGGATATAAAGCTTATAGTCTATATTCTGATTTTGTCTTATGTCCCAGTAATGTCCTTTTCAGCTTTTTCTCCATGACCACTTATTACGTTTAGTTGTCATTATCTCTTTGGTGGTTCTTTTTTTGTTTTAATGGTGGAAACATATCTACAACATAAACTTTCCCACCTCAACCACTGCCAAGCACATACCATTCAGTGGGATAGATCATATGCCCGATGTGACAGCACCCTCACCACCTTCCATTGCTAGAACTTTCCCATTTTCTGAACAGAAACCCTATACACATGATGCATTAACTGCCCATTCCCCTGTCTCCAACCCCCTTGGCAACCTATACTCTAATTTTTCTTATGAGTTTGCATATTCTTTGATAATTTCTTTGTAGTTACCTTTTTTTTTTTTTTAAAGATTTATTTTTATTTATTTAATTCCCCTCCCCTCCCCCGGTTGTCTGTTTTCTGTGTCTTTTTGCTGCATCTTGTTTCTTTGTCCGCTTCTGTTGTCGTCAGCGGCACGGGAAGTGTGGGCGGCGCCATTCCTCGGCAGGCTGCTCCCTCCTTCGCGCTGGGCGGCTCTCCTTATGGGTGCACTCCTTGCGCGTGGGGCTCCCCTACGCGGGGGTCACCCCTGTGTGGCACGGCACTCCTTGCGCGCATCAGCACTGTGCATGGCCAGCTCCACACGGGTCAAGGAGGCCCGGGGCTTGAACTGCGGACCTCCCATGTGGTAGACCGGACGCCCTAACCACTGGGCCAAAGTCCGTTTCCCATGTAGTTACCATTTAATATCCTAAATCTATAACAATCGTTTGCTCTGACACCAATTTAACTTCAATAGAATACCCAAACTATATTCCTATACTTTTTCGTCCCCCTACCTCTATGAAGTTTTGTGAGAAATTACATATTTATACATTATGACTCCAAATCACTGATTTATCATTACATTTTATGCATTCATAGGGAGTAAAATGTGGGGTTAAAAACCAAAGAGAAATAGTACTGGTGTTTACATTTACCCACGTCATTATCTTTACCAGAGATCTTTATGTCTTCAAGTGACCTCAGTCTGTTGTCTATTGTTCTTTGTTTTCAACCTTCAGAGCTCCCTTTAGCATTTCTCGTAGGGTTGGTCTAGTGGTGACCAACCCTCAGTTTTTGTTTATCTGTCAGTGTTTTAATCTCTTCCTCAGATTTGAAAAAGTTTTGCCAAATATGGAATTCTTGGTTGGCATTTTTCTTCCTTTCAGCACTTTATTTTTTTAAAAGATTTGTTTTTTATTTATTTCTCTCCCCTTCCCCACCCTCCAGTTGTCTGCTGTCTGTGTCCATTCGCTGTGTGTTCTTCTATGACCACTTCTATGACCACTTCTATCCTTATCAGTGGCACCGGGAATCTGTGTTTCTTTTTGTTGCATCATCTTGTGTCATTTCTCTGTGTGTGCGGCGCCATTCCTGGGCAGGCTGCACTTTCTTTCGTGCTGGGCAGCTCTCCTTACGGGGCGTACTCCTTGTGCATGGAGCTCCCCTATGCAGGGGACACCCCTGTGTGGCACGGCACTCCTTGCACGCATCAGCACTGCATGTGGGCCAGCTCCACATGGGTCAAGGATGCCCTGGGTTTGAACCGCGAACCTCCCATGTGGTAGATGGATGCCCTATCCATTGGGCCAAGTCCGCTTCCCTCAGCACTTTAAATATGTCATCCACTGCCTGCTTGCCTCCATGGTTTCTGATGGGAAACCAGCACGTAATCATTTTGAGGCTGCATTGTACCTGATACATTACTTCTCTCTAAGCTTTTAAAATTCTCCTTTGTCTTTTGGCATTTGACAGTTTGATTATTATTTGTTGTGGTTTAGATTTGGATTTATCCAGTTTGGAATGTGTTGAGCACCTTAGATGTGCATATTCATGACTTTCATTAAATTTGAGACGTTTCTGCCATTATTTCTTGAATACTCTTTCTGCCCCATTCTCTTTTTCTCCTTCTAGTGGGACTCCCACAATGCATATGTTGGTATACTTCATGGTACCCCACAGGTGTCTTAGGCTCTGTTCACTTTTCTTTTCTTTTTTTTTATTTTTTAGATTTATTTTTTATTTATTTCTCTCCCTCCCCCCCCCCCCCATTGTCCACTTGCTGTGTGTTATTCTGTGTCCTCTTGTATTACTGTCAGTGGCACTGGGAATCTGTGTCTCTTTTTGTTGCATTAGCTCTCCATGTGTGTGGTGCCACTCCTGAGCAGGCTGCACTTTTTTTCAAGCTGGTGGCTCTCCTTATGGGGCGCACTACTTGTACATAGGGCTCCCCTACGCAGGAGACACTCCTTGCACGCATCAGCACTGCGCGTGGGCCAGCTTACCACGCGGGTCAGGAGGCCCTGGGTTTGAACCCTGGACCTCCCATGTGGTAGGCGGATGCTCTATCTGTTGAGCCAAATCTGCTTCCCTCTTCATTCTTTTTTATTTCTGCTCCACAGACTGAAAGATTTCAGTTGTCTTATCATCCAGTTCACGCATTCTTTCTTCTGCCAGCTCTAATCTGCTGTTGAACCCCTCTAGGGAATTTTTATTTCTGTTACAGTGGTCTTCAGCTCTATTTAGTTACTTTTCATAATATCCACATCTTTATTGATATTCTCTTTGTATTCATCTGTTGTTTTCCTGATTTCTTTTAGCTCTTTGTCCATATTTTCCTTGAGCTCTTTGAACATATTTAGGACTTTTTTTCTTTTTAAGTCTGTCAGGAATGTCCCAGGTTTGATCCTCCTCACTGATGGTTTCTAATGCTTTAATCTTTTTCTTTGTCTGGGCCATCGCTTCCTGTTTCTTTGTATGTTTTGTAATCTTTTGTTGAAACCTGGACATTTTGATATTTTAGTGTGCTGTCTCTGGAATTTAGACTTTAAGGTGTCCGTTTCTTAAGCTTGTATCCACCTAGTGTTATGGCAGATTTCCTTGAATGCCAGGAGCTAACAAAAACAAAATGAGGAAAAACAGAACAACAACAAAAACAACAAACCCACACCTTTCCCAGTGTTTGCAAATTCACCTGAATGCATGTGTTCCTTCAGGGCTATGCACTGAATGACTTTAGAGAAGAGTTCAAGGCCAAAGCCTAATGTCCTCCCTCATCCTTTCCGCACGTGTGTCTTCTGGGCATGCACGCTTGGCCCTAGGAATTCCCCCATTCACATGCACCGTCTTCCCTAGGGAACAGTATTTCCATATGGTCCCGGGCTCTGCATGTCCCACAGCCAGCAAACCTTTCCCCAGGCAGCTACAACTTGCCTGCTCTCCCCCAGGGTTCTGTGGGAGAGCTCCGTGAACTGTCTCTACACACTGGGCAAGTTCCGGGACAGTCTATCAGGCAGCCCCCAGACAGACGGGGCCAGACATCCATGCTCCCAGTAGGTACACCAGGTTCCTCTGCCGCCTCTGGAACGGGGACCACGGCCCTGCACTGGGAGCTCGGGCCAGCTCTATGCTCAGCTGGGGAGGGGCGGGGAGGGGCCAGCCTGGGCTCCCAGAGACTCGACCACTCTTAAGTGGCCTTTTTCATGATTTGGCACTTACCCTGTTACTGCAAGCCTTTAACTTTCCGAAGCTTTGAGAAAGATGTTTCTTCCAGTTCTTGCTGCTTGTTTGAAGCTTTGTTAGGGGACAGAGCCCTGACCTGTCTTACTCCATGATCCCAGTCAGGTGGGCCTCTCATGCGTTTTCGTCTAGACCAGTTAGGAGGAAAAGCTTCTCCCCATATGGCCTTTTCCTGAGTCTTCCTAAGTTGGTATCATTCCAAACAGATTCTCTGTCCCCGTGTTGGTCTTCCCCCAGTTGACTGTGACCCCTTCCCCTGCCTAATCCTCAGTTTCCTCATCTACAAAATGGTCGTGCCCCAGGGGCCCCCAGGCCTGACACGGAGCAAACAGGGCCATGATAGGTGTGTATTGTAGAGGCTGAGCAAACCCTGTCACCTGATGCACAACTCCTCTCCTGCAGGTCGCAGGGTCATCTGTTTGGTGGGAGCTGGAGTCTCCACGTGTAAGTGCACCCCAGCCCCAGCAGCGCTCAGCAGTGGGGCTCCCTTCTCAGGGGCTGGGGAGGAACCGGGGCCTGGCTGGGGCCTCACCGGGGTGGGGTCAGTGTGGTACAGAGATGGGGCCAGCGTCCCTTATCGCTTGCCCCCGGCCCGCCTCCCGCAGCCGCGGGCATTCCTGACTTCCGCTCCCCATCCACGGGCCTCTACGCCAACCTGGAGAAGTACCATCTTCCCTACCCGGAGGCCATCTTTGAGATTGGCTACTTCAAGGTATGCACGCACCCGGGGGAGAGCGTCCCAAGCGCTGATGGGGGAAGGGCGGGGGTCGCCTACCCCAGCCCGCATCCCACCAGGGGTATCTGGATGCCCGTCTGCCCTCCGGCTCTCTCTCCCACAGAAACACCCAGAGCCCTTCTTCACCCTCGCCAAGGAGCTCTACCCTGGGCAGTTTAAGGTGAGATCTTTTGTGGGGGAGCGGGAAAGGCTGGGTGAGAGCAGGCACGGGAAGGCCCCCTCCCGCGCCGTCAGGCAGGTCACAGTACTTGGGCTCTGGGTCCAGTCCACCTGTGTTCAACTCCTGGTCCTCATTTCCTGGTCTTGTGACTTTGAGCCTCAGTTGTCCCATCTGTGAGATGCTGAGAGGACTGATCGCAGAGTTGTTGTGAGGGCTAACGCGCTGAGAATACATAAGAGCCCAGACTCTGGGGAAGGGTGTAATCTGGCTCTACAAACTACCAGCTCTGTCGTCCTGGCAAGACAGTCAACTTCCCAGTGCCTCAGTTTCCTCACCTGCAAAGTGGGGATAATGATAGTCTCTCTCACGAGGTTGTTGTGCTGATTCTGTGAGCTAAAACGTGTAGTGCCTAGAAGAATTCGTGGCACATGGCAGTGTGTGGTCAGTGTCCTCTGTGATGGTCAACACTGTCACACTTACTCTCCTCCAGCCAACCATCTGTCACTACTTCATCCGCCTGTTGAAGGAGAAAGGGCTGCTGCTGCGTTGCTACACGCAGGTAAGTGGGGCAGTGGGCACCGTGGGAGGAGGCGGGTGGGCTGGACGTGGTGCCTTCTCCCAGGGCAAGAGCTGCAAGGCTAAGAGCACGGGCTGCAAAGCAAGCAGGCAACGGGCCGCGCTTGGCCTCCTGCTTCCCTGCCTTGTGACCTGGTTTGAGTCATTTTCCCTCTCTCAGCCTCAGTTTCCATTTCTCTAAAATGGGTCAGAACTTCTTCAGCCTCTCAGGTCTGTGGGAAGGGGACAGTGAGCCCCTCTCAGGGCCATCCCTCATACCCATAGACATCCAGATTTTATATTTGTTACGATGGATTTCCAGCAGATGATACCCCGTGACTTGAGCTAACAAAATCAGTATATGATGACCATTTTCCAACGGGTAGCCATAGTGTCTCAAGGAAGGGGCGCGGTATGTTTCAGCAGCTCGTTCGCTGCTCGTTCGTGTCCAAGGCGCAACCAAGGCCTGGCCCAGGGGGTACTCAGGCAAGGGCGGCTCGCACTGTTGGCTTCGAGCTAGTCAGCAAGACTTTAGAGGTCTTGCACCTCTATCGGTAAACCCTGTTCGTGCCTCGACCTTTGTTAGATGAGTATGTATTGAAGTTGCCTGCTGTGCTCCTGCAGTGATGTCGCGTGTGCTATAAATGTGCCGCAGAACCCGAGACCGCCCGAAAGGCTGCTGACACAGGACTGGGAGTGCTAGCCTGGCGCTTGGGCGCCTGCAGATTCGGGAGCTACCACCAGGGGGAGGGCGAATTCTTCCTAGGCCCGGATTTTTCAACCTGCGGACAGGTGTTCCAGCTTAGCGCCTGGGGTTTCCAGGAGCTAAACCTGCCCGCGCCTCCCGGAGAGTGAGACCTGCTCCCAGATGCGGCTCACACCCGGTAAGGATGGTGCCCTCGGAGCGAGGCGCTCTCCCGCGCCGCCGCGTGGATCCTCCTGGGCAGCCTTTGTCACGGGACACGTTTGCTCATGCCGGGGCCCTGCAGCGGTGAGCAGAACCAGCAGGCGCCCCTGTCCTCACAGAGCTGATACTGTCACGTGGGGAGAGGGACGAGGAACAGAAAGGAGAAGCCGCAGGCCTGGGATGTCCAGGGGTAGCAGGTCTACGGGGCACACTAGAGCAGGAAAGGGGAATCAGAGGTGCTGGGTGGGGCCTGGGAGACGCTGGGGAGTTTCATGTAGGGTGGTCAGAGAAGGCCTCGCCGAGAAGGGGACACTTAAGCACAGATCTGCAGGAAGAGAGGGAGGGCGCCAAGGGGTTGTCCGGGGGAAGAGTTTGTCCCAGGCAAAGGGAATAGCCAGCACAAAGGCCCTGGGGTGCGGCCGGAGCATGTTCCAAGGACCCTGAGAAGCCGCAGGAAGAGAGCAGAGGAGGGGAGGCCAGGGAGGTGATGGGCAGGATCCTGCAGGGCCTCAAGGGCACAGAGAGTCTGCTTCCCCCGAGGGAGCTGGCGCCGCAGGGGCTCCGAGCAGAGGGCTCCACAGGCTCCCTCTGGCTGCGTGCGGGGACAGTGTTGGGGGGCTGGGGAGCAGGGAGCCAGGGAGGGGCTGCTCCACGGTCCAGGTGGAGGACAAGGGGGACAGGCCAGGGTGGGGGCCACAGAGCCAGGAGACATGGTGGATTCTGAACGTCTGTTGAAAGTGGAGCCAAGGGGACTTGCCGATGTCCTGGGGGTGGCTGTGGGAGAGAGAGGAAGGGTCTCGGGCCTGAGCACCCGCTGCTCTTTCCAAGGTGGTGGGCAGTGCAGGTGAGGGTGGGGGCAGATGAGTTGAGCCGAAGCATGTGGGACTTGAGATGCGGGGAGACAGTTGAATGAAGCGGCCTGGACTCGAGGAGCACGAGCCGGGCTGGAGGAGCGGAGGACAGGTGGTGTTCAACTCAGGCGGAGGAAGTGGCCACCAAGTCACCCGCAAGGGCTGCTCAGAGAGGCCGCCCCTTCCTTACACCACACAGTGCGTCAGCCGCCCTGCTGGCTTTACGTGTGGGGGTTGATGGGAAATGTGCAGGCACATCCCCCTTATTTGCAGTATTCAATGCATGGATTTAACTACACGCACTTAAGTAAAATGGCAAATCACATAAATACACTAACATGGAAAATTTTTTCCACTCACATTTCATGAAACTCTTTTATTCAAACTCTTCAACCTCTTCTTCAACATCAGCTGCTTTTTGACTTACTGACCCAGTCTTACAGAACACATTGTCTTCACTTCTTGGTGACTTGTAATAACACAGCATTTTAAAGTCTGCATACGATGCCATTTTTATCTCAAGATACAAGTGTCCAAACAAGGGAAAGTTGTCTTGTTCACTCAAGTTTCTATAATCTTTTTTTTTTTTTAAGATTTATTTTATTTCTCTCCCATTCCCCTCCCCATTGTCTGGTCTCTGTGTCCACTCACTATGTGTTTTTCTGTGTCTGCTTGCACCCTTGGTGGCACTGGGAAACTGTGTCTCTTTTTTGTTATGTCATCTTGCTGCATCAGTTCTCCATGTGTGCGGTGCAGCTCCTGGTCGGGCTGTGCTTTTTTCACGCGGGGCGGCTCTCCTTGCAGGGCGCACTCCTTGTGCGTGGGGCTCCCCTATGCAGGGGACACCCCTGCATGGCACGGCATTCCTTGTATGAATCAGCACTGTGCATGGGCCAGCTCCACACGGGTCAGGAGGCCCTGGGTTTGAACCCTGGACCTCCCAAGTGGTAGACGGACTCTCTATCAGTTGAGCCACGTCCGCTTCCCAAGTTTCTGTAATCTTCACAGCAACCCTATAGTTCTTTTAAAAAATAAATGTATACACAAAATACGGATATATACTTCTATATATTTAAATGTATATGGCATCTACATGGGGTTCTGTACTCAGCTTTTTTCCCCCCACTTAACCTCTTGTCTGGAAGACCCTCCCATATCCACACCCACAGAGTAGCTTCACACTTTTTTTTTTAAGATTTATTTATTTATTTATTTCTCTCTCCTCCCCCTCCCACCCTGGTTGTCTGTTCTCTGTGTCTATTTGCTGCCTCTTATTTCTTTGTCCGCTTCTGTTGTTGTCAGCGGCACGGGAATCTGTGTCTCTGTTGCGTCATCTTGTTGCGTCATCTTGTTGCGTCAGCTCTCCATGTGTGCGGCACCATTCCTGGGCAGGCTGCACTTTCTTTCGCGCTGAGTGGCTCTCCTTACGGGGCGCACTCCTTGCGCATGGGGCTCCCCTACAAGGGGGACACCCGTGTGCAGCACGGCACTCCTTGCACGCATCAGCACTGCGCATGGGCCAGCTCCACACGGGTCAAGGAGGCCCGGGGTTTGAACCGCGGACCTCCCATATGGTAGACGGACGCCCTAACCACTGGGCCAAGTCCATTTCCCTTCACACATTTTAAAAGCTATGTTTTATTCCATTATAAGCACTTTGCCTTCATTTTCAAAAAGATTTAATTAGATGTCACAGCTGGGTGGGGGACCTCCGCTGCCCGCATTATTCTCCTCAGCTTAAAGATCAGTCAGTGGAAAACCATGGAGAGCAAACATTGTTTGAGGGGAACAGCACGGTTTTTGTGGGTTTTTTTTAAAGATTTATTTCATTTCTCCCCACCCCCTCTGTTTGCATTTGCTCTGTTTGTTGTGTGCTGGTCTTCTTTTTAGGAGGTACCAGGAACTGAATCCAGAACCTTCCATGTGGGAGGGAGTCACCTAATTGCTTGAGCCACCTCCGCTCCCTGCCTTGTTGTGTCTCTTGTTGCGTCAGCTCGCTGCACCAGCCCATCACATAAACTCGCTGACTTGCTCGTCTTCTTTAGGAAGCACCAGGAACCAAACCTGGGACCTCCCATGTGGTAGGCAGGAGCTAAGTCACTTGAGCCACATCTGCTTCCCATGGCATGTTGTAAAAACATTTAAGACGCCCCTACTCTCGAGGTCGCTAAGGCAATTTGAGAGCTGAGTAGCTGTGCGTGGGGTACCCTGCTGAGGGGAAAGCACCCCAGCCCAGGTGCCAGCCGCCACCTGGGCACAGGGCCAGGGGCGCCGCCTTCACTTTGCACCGATGTGCGGTGTGAGCTGCAGGCCCTGTTGTTTCCAGGCAGTAATGGGTGGTTTTGAGAAGAGAAGTAAGCTGAGGTTTAAAGGTCAGGGGAAAAGAAAAAAGAACAAAACAGAACAAAGTCGGGATTGCACAGGAAAGCCCAGACTCCTGGCCCCGCCTGAAAATCCTGACAATCCAGCCGCCCCCTGGACCACACTCCCAGAGGCAGCTGGCGGCTGGTGCTGAGTGCCCGCTGCCCGCCCTGGGCGCTGCCTGCCATCTGCCTGGGTCCCGCTCCCCACCGCACCATTTCCTGAGGACACCCAAGCCACGGCTACTTGCCACCTAGAGTCATGTGCTCACTGCTGGCGTCATATTGCCCAGCTCCCCGCCCTGGAAGCCACTGCTGTCACCTGTTCTTGTGTCTCCTTTCAAAAATGTTCTATATATAGGCAAGCAAATGCACAAATGCATATTTTGCCCCCACATGCTAGCCACACTACCTTTTATTATTTTGTACCTTTAAACGTATTGGGGAGATATTTTATATCAGTACCTACAATCTGCCCTCATTCTTTTTTGTTTGTGAATTTCTTTAGCAAAAGTTGTGTCAAAGAATAACACAGACGTGTTTGGCTAGTTCACATGCTGTTTAGTTTGCTGAATGCAAATTGCCGTGTTGTGTGTGAGGGAGTCAGCTGGTAGACTGAGTCAAATAACAAAGGCAAAAACAGGTTTGGAATGGGTCAGTGGCGGGTGGGAAGCTGCCCGAGCGTCTGGGAACAGGGACTCTTGTCTGCACGTTTGGGGGAAACGCTGCTTGCTGGAAGGGAGCAGAGAGGTCCGTCTGGACAGCAAGTCCTTGTAAGGACGTGCTTTCAGTTTAAGGAGACTCAGGGAAACCCCGTGAGTTAGTTCAGCTGGGGGCCTCGTGGGACAGGCGGTCTCCGTCAGCATCTGCCTCAGTAGCAGTCCTTGGTGGGCACACGAGAGCTGCTCCAGAGGGGGCTGGGCGTTTTAAGAAAAATGAGAGAGCATGTTTTTCTCTGGGGAAGAGAAAAATATTCTTGCCTGTTTAATATAGAAAATGTTTCTGTCTTAAAAGAATACAAGTTCGTAATCCATCTACAAAACAGACCACAGTAAGACCTGCAAACGGGAAAACGCTGGGGTAAACCAAATAAACCCTCCTGGTTCGGTTCTTTATGTTAATGCTTGGCCAGGACTGCCGTGTACAGCAGTGCAGGTTGGGTACTGCAGAAGAGCATCACATCTAAGGAGGCCTGTTCACGTGGAGACATTGTAGCTTTGTGCATTTATTTCAACTTACTTCTGGCAGGCTGCAGTGGTTTGGGTTCTAACAAATATATTTTCTGAAAAAATGGAAGCAAAATCCCCTGATTTGCAGAAAGATGCCATGTAGGCTGGTGGTAGCCATGGGCCTGGCCTCAAAGACACTGGTGTTTGGGCCCCTGCCTTCAAGTGACCATGACTTTCTCCTTCAGTGGCATTGTTGGAATGGAACAGGACAGTTTCCAGGCACACCTGGTCCCACCAACCCCACTTGCTTCTCTTGGCCTCGACTCCCTCTCTGCCTCTGGTCCGCACGCAGCGCGCTTTGTCCCAACCCCTCCTCCCTCTGTCTCCCCTTCCAGAACATAGACACCCTGGAGCGAGTGGCCGGCCTGGAGCCCGAGGACCTGGTGGAGGCCCACGGCACCTTCTACACGTCGCACTGCGTTAGCGCCGGCTGCCGGCGGGAGTACCCGCTGAGCTGGATGAAAGGTGAGGCTGCAGGTCAGCCAGCGGGCGCCCAGCTCGCCGTCCCCGCCTCAGCCCCAGGAGCAGGGTCCTGCACGTAGTGGGCACTCGTTGCCATCTGACCCATGCCAGTTCAGTCCTGGACAACTCTGTGGCTCTTTTCAGTAGATAATGGTAGCCCCCAAAGAGCTGAGGTTCTGCTGCTCCCTCCCAACCTTACAACCACATTTTTTCTTTTATTTATATATATATGTATTTTCAGGAGGTACCAGGGTTGAACCCAGGACCTCATACATGTGAGGCGTGCACTCAACTCCAGAGCTCCCCCCACCCCACTCACAACCAGATTTTAATGCTGCGAGTTCCAGATCAGACTCCAGAGCCCGGGCAGCCTGTGCTGGGCTGCGAGCTCCTAGAACCCAGCTCTGCCTTTTAGGTCCTCTCACCCCATCTTGCATGAAAGGTTCATCAAGGCTAATCTAGAGCAGCACTGTCCAAAAGAACTTTCTGAATTGATGGAAATGTCCCACGTCTGCACTGTCTGATAGGGGAGCCTACATGTGCCTACCGAGCTCTTGCAAAGTGGCTAGTGCAACTGAGGAGCCCAGTTTTTGAAACGTTACTTCATTACTTCTTGCTGTTACTAATTTAAATTTTAAAAACCACATGGCTAGCACCTGGGGCAGCGCCCTTTTAGAGACAAAGGATTCCATCTGCTCATTCATCGGATTAGAGGTGACGGCTGGGGACTGTCCCTGGGGGTGCACACCACAGGGCTGGCTAGAGTCGTACTCCCTGTTCATGGAAGGTTGATTTTTTAAAATTTAAAAAAAAAAAAATCAGTCCACGTATCCTGAATGCCAGTGTGAGCCTGCTTCTGACTCCACTGCGCTAAGAAGCCACTTTTTCCATCCCTGGAAACTCGTTTCTGACATTCTTTATGCCGATTTAACAAAGCCTCTGGTGTCCGCGGGAGATGAGGACAGCTGCAGCATTTGTGGTAGGGCCTCTGGAGAGTGGCCTTTCTGATTAAATGCCAGCTGACCCCTGGGGGCGGTGAGGGTTCCTGAATAGCCCAATGCAAGCAGCTGGGGGTGTTTACAATGAACATTGCCCCCCATTATGTTTCCCTCCCAGCAGTGTCACATACATCACCACAAAATATCATGTGTCTATACAGAAACATCTTAAAGTACTTCCATTGAAGCAGCGTTCTGTAAATGTCCTTTGAGTGAAGGAATGACTGGATAGTTGAACCAATGAGTTAGGATCTGTGGGTTACAAGTAACAGACACGCTTTCAAGCTTCCTTAATAGGCAGTAAGGAGGGTGATTGTCACACGGATGGTGGGGAGAGGGGTCTGTCACAATTCAAGGGCAGGAAGTGGCTGGGACCCACCAGGCCTCTCTGACCCGGGAGAAGTGGGGCTGTGCTCAGAGGCCCACCGGAAGATCTTCACTCCCTTGTCTGAATTGCCTGGTGGAAGTTGGTAGAATCCTGTTGTCCCCATTAGGGCCAAGTGTCTGCTCCTTCATTTATTCTTTCGTTTCTATTCACTCACTCGCTCCAGACATGGTGCTGGGAGCCAGCCCTGGAACCCGGGGTGGGGTGGAGGGTGGAAGAAGAGAGGTCCTTCCTAAGTAGGACAGACAGCCCAGATTCCCGGTGACAGAGTGGATTTGTGTTGACAGATTTGTGACAGGACAGGGCAGGCGGGGAGGGGGCAGGGCTGGCGGGGAGGAGGCAGGGCTGATGGGAAGGGGGCAAAGCTGGTGGGGAGGGGGCAGGGCAGTTGGGGGGGGGCAGGCTCCTGCAGCCCCCTGCAGCCCCCAGCAGCCCCCAGCAGCCCCCAGTAGCCCCCAGCCCAGGGCTCTTATCGCCTTCTCTGCCTTCCCTTCTCATGCCCAGAGAAGATCTTCTCCCAGGTGACTCCCAAGTGTGAGAAATGTCAGAGCCTTGTGAAGCCTGGTGAGCCCTGACTGGGACCCTCCTGCTAACCGGCCCCTTCCCAGCAAGGCCCCCTCCCAACAAGGCGGGGCTCCCCACCCACCCCCTCTGGCTTCCTCTCTCCCTGGCTAAATCTGGCTGGGGAGAGCGGGCTCTGGACACCCTGGGCGGCCCCACTGCTCCGCAGCTCCCGTGGGTCGGGTCTGCCTTCTGCTCCCTCCTCCCGGGCCCTGTTCCTGCCTCCCCATTTCTCTCACTGGCTCTTTCTGTCTCTGTGTCTCCATCTGTCTCTGCCTCAGACATCGTGTTCTTCGGGGAGAACCTCCCAGCACGTTTCTTCTCCTGCATGCAGTCTGTAAGTGCCCCCGGCCCACGTGGGGACACCCTGGCCGGGTCCTGGGGAAGGTCGCATCCCCAAGGAGCTGCGCGTGTGGCCTTACAGAGGGGCGGGGGGCGGCCGCCTCGCCCTCCCTGACCGCGCCCCCCTCCTAGGACTTCCTGAAGGTGGACCTCCTCATCATCATGGGCACCTCCCTGCAGGTGCAGCCCTTTGCATCCCTCATCAGCAAGTAGGTCAGGGGCGGGGGCAGGGGCAGGGGGCGGCCGCCAGCTGGGCCCTCACCTCCTGGCTTGGTGTCCCCTCAGAGCACCCCTCTCGACCCCGCGCCTGCTCATCAACAAGGAGAAGACAGGCCAGGTGAGTCAGCCTCACCCACCCACGGGGCCCACCCCACCCCTCCTCACGCCCGCCCTCACATTGCCTCCCACCAGCCTCCTCGGGGAACAGGCTCCTGAGAGAAGCCCAGCCCGGGAGTCCCAATGCTTTGAACTTCCTCTCTTGGAATTCTAGACTCCAGTGACGGCCTGGGCTCTAAGAGTCCACGGGCCCTGGGCCATTCAGGGCCTTTCTGAGAGGCTGACCGCGCCCCAGCTCCAGCCGGCTTAGACCGAAAAAAGAAAGTAGGACTTCCTGGGACCCAAGAGTCCGGGCTAGGTGGTTCCAGGGCCCTCGCCAGCGCCCCCGGGGCCTGCCCTCTCCCGGCTCCGTGTCCCGGGGCCGCCTCGCGCTCAGGCAGGCACCCTCCTGGGAAAGCCCTGCTCGGCCCCTGGCTGCCCCTGAACCGCGGGCACGTTCCTGGACGCTGCGCCCTGTGCCAGGGGCTCGGGGCTGTGAGGGCCTGCCACCCAGTAGTGAGAGTGGGGGAGGGCGTTTCCCCCAGAGAGAAGCGGGGGCGTGGGCGTGGGGCATTCGGCCATCCTCCATGCCAGGCGCCGTTCTGGCCTCGTGAGGCCTTGACTCCCCGACACCACAACCCCAGCTGGGAGCTCGGCGACTATCCCTGTTCTTAGGGCGAGGAAGCTGAAGCCTGGAGAGGCCAAATCACAGAGCTGGGGTACAAACCAAGGCCCCCCGGCTCCCGAGCCTGCGCTCTGAGCTTACCCCCTACCCCCCCACCCACCCCCGCCCTCCGCACAGACTGACCCCTTCCTGGGAATGATGATGGGCCTGGGAGGCGGCATGGACTTTGACTCCAAGAAGGCCTACAGGTGAGCCAGGGGCCGGGTGCAGGCGGAGCCTGGACGGGTGGGCCAGGGTGGGAGGGAAGGCGCCGGAGGGAAGGCGCGGCACCCTGCTGGGGAAGGGCGCCCGGGTCCCCAGCCTTGACACTCCACCCCTGCCACAGGGACGTGGCCTGGGTGGGTGACTGCGACCAGGGCTGCCTGGCCCTCGCCGACCTCCTGGGATGGAAGGTGAGCCTGAGCCCACCGGCCCACCCTGAGCCCAGTCCCCAGATCCTTCCCTGGCCCCACGGGTCCCCTGGCCCCATAAGCTCCAGGACCTCCGACCTCTGGGGACTTGGCCCCTTGCAGAAGGAGCTGGAGGACCTAGTCCAGAAGGAGCATGCCACCATCGACGCCCAGTCGGGGCCGGGGGCTCCCAACCCCACCACCTCAGCTTCCCCCAGGAAGTCTCCACCACCCACCAAGGAGGAGGCCAGAACCACGGAGAAGGAGAAAGCCCAGTGACGGCAGCGCCCCCCAGGCAGGACACCCAGCAGCCCTGGGGACTCGGAGGCCCCAGCCCGTTCTGGCCCCTCTAACTTGCAGCTCTGGGAAGCTCCGAACACACCTCCTAGCTCTTAACCACTCCTGCCCCAGACAAATCTCTAACACCTTCCAGGGTCTGAGGTTTGAGCTGTCTCTAACAGCCCCCAATCGCTAACCACTCGCAGGGACAAGGATCAACCTCCCCTAATCTCTAACTGCTCCCAGGGGGCTGGGGGCCTCCAAATTTCTAACTGTCCCAGGACATGGGGCCCAAGAGCCCCCAGTCCCTCTGCTGCCCCCAGGGCCCATGGCCAAGTGGACCACATCTAACCTTCCATGGCTGGGGTTTGGGGCCTTCAAGTATAACTCACCCCGTGGTGGGGGGGGTCTCTGTCTCCAACTTGGAAAAGTGGGTTCTGGGCCCCCTCCCCTTGGGGCCCGTTTTCCCCGTGGGAATGGACAGAATATGTTGCTTATTGGAGACAAATTTAAAAAAAAATTTAATCAGCCATCTGGCCTCGATGTTTCTTTCTGTGGGCACTCAGGGAAGCAACCGGAGGGAGAGAACGAGCTTCTGGGTCTTGAGAGGAGAATGGGAGTGAAGGGTAGAGAGGGGAGACCCCAGGGTCTGGGGGTCCTCACAGCTCTTCTCCCTGGGCACCCAGCCAGGCAGGGTCCCTTCCTCTCTGCCCGTCACCTAGGCCCTGAGCCCCGGGAGTGTGGGAGGAAGGTTGATTTCAGATACCCCCAGCCCCGCCCCTTCCCCCCACCGGCTCAGCTTCCTCTCTCTGCAAAGAGCACTTTCACTTCCTGATACTCAGGCTTCTCCGAGAACAGGTAGGGGCACCCCAGGGACCCACACATCTGCCTCTCACCCCCCACTACTTCCCCGTAGCATGGGGCAGCTGCCCCCTCCACACCTGCTCAGCACCACCCATCTCCTCTCAGACCCAGGGGGCCCTGTGAGCAGTTGCCGGCCCTCCCCCACCTCCTCCTCTTGGCCCTCCCCCGCCTGGGGCACCTGCCTACTGCCCTATCCTTTCCTAGTACCCGGGCCCTGGCGATGAGCTGATCTGTTTAACTGACTATTCTCCACCTCCTACCCCCACCCCAAGCAAGAGTGAGAGCGAGGGGCCTGGCCTACCCATCACCTTCACCCAGGGCTCCAGCACCTAATTCAGGGCCTGTAGTCAGTGAATGTGTGTGTGGGTGGGTGGGTGGATGGATGGGTGGGTGGGTGGGTGGGTAGATGGATACTCTCTTCTAGAACCCAGATTTCCAGGTCCTGGGACTGCTACAGGGAAAACGTTAAAAAATGCCCACCGCAAAGTGATATAACCCACTTTAGGACTCTCCCTGGTTAAGAGTTGGGATTGGATGGATGAATAGATGGACAGAGGGATGGATGTTTGATAAAGAAAAAAACAAAGTGTAAATGTCTGGATCTAGGTGGTGGGCAGATGGTGTGCCCTGCCAAATTCTTTCAGCTTTTCTGTAGGTATGAAAATTTTTGTAACAAAATACTGGGGGGAAAAGATTCAAGGAGCCCTCCATGGTCTGGGAAGGGAGGCAGCGAGGATGCCCACGGAGTGCTTGTGGTGGGCTGAGCACCTTTCCAGGCCCCGGGACTTGGCAGGAGTTGTTATTCAGCTAGTACCGTCGGACGGCTAAAATCTCAAAATATTTCCCTACAACACAGTAAATAGCTGTTGTTTTGAGGACCTCCCTCCCTAAGACACCCTGGCCTTCCTCCTGGGATGCCAGATCTCTCCACTAAGCAACAACGAAAGAATTAACACCTGGTATAGAAAGGGGCCTCTGGCTCCATTTGGATTGGTCAGGGTCTCTGCCGCATTGACTGTAAACATTTGCGCTCATACCTGGGCTGGAGCAGCCTCGAGGAAGCCATCCTCCTCCCCACCCAAGACCAGACATGGCTGGCTGGCCTCCCACAGCCTGAGGATGGCGCAGCCGGAGGACACGGCCGCTGCAGCCCCCACCAGTGGGGAGAGGTGAGGGTTTCTGGGGCTGGGGTCTCCATCTCCTACCCTGGGATCCAGAAACACCTTCCACCAATGTCCCACCCCCAGGACCTTGAACCCCAGTCCCTGACCCTTCACCCCTGGGCTGCCCCTTCCTGTACCTTTGACCCCTCCTCAGTGTCCAACTGCCCACCTCTGACCCCGGACCTCCTGGCTCTTGCCCATCCAGGCTGGCCCCATCGCAGGTGAATGGAGCAGGCGAGACGCCCCTGGGGGTCCTCAGGACCTCAGAGCCACTCCACCGCCTACAGAGAACTTGGGGTGTGTGGCAGATCCCAGAGTTGGAGGTCCAGGATGCAGAGGTCCTTCTGGAACGGTGGCCACCGGGGGTGAGTCCTCACAGTGGGCCCCTGCTCTGACCGTTCCTGGGACACCCTGTCTCAGTCAGGGCTGTTGGTTGCTAGAGACAAATCCTGTGCAAACCAGAAAAACCAAAATGGCTACTGTATTCGTCAGCCAAAGGGGTGCTGATGCAAAGTACCAGAAATCTGTTGACTTTTATAATGGGGATTTATTTGGGGTAATAGCTTACAGTCACACGGCCCTGAAGAGTCCAACTCAAGGTTGCTTTCTTACCGAAGTCATTGCCCCATGTTGAAGCAAGATGGTCGCTGATCTCTGCCAGGGGTCAGCCTCGCCCTCTGCGTGTCCTCGCTCTCAGCTGCAGGCTGGCATAGGCCTTGTCTCAGGGCTTCCTCTCTCTCCTGGCTTTGTTTCTTTCTGGACTTTATAGATCAGTCTCAGCTCTCTTCCCAAGGTCAGTGGCAAACTATCAGATGCATGCTTCATCTCTCCCCAGGACTTTAGCTGTTTGAGCCTTCTCCTTTCTGTCCCATGGCAGGATCAAAATGACAAAGTTGTCTCCTCTGTGTGTCTTCTGGAGTCAGTGTCCATTTGTATTGGCCCACCAAGGGAGCAGGGACTCAACCTGAGTCATGCCTTACTGACACGGTTGAATCAAAGCCCTAATCTTAACAGGAAATTTAATCAAGGGCCCCTCAACTGAATCCAATATTATCAAAAAGTTGTCACACCCGGAAGATTCAATTAAATTACAAACACATTCTTTCTCCTTTTGGGATTCATAAAATAATCTCAAACTGCCACAGCTACTTATCAATTCAAATGACTGAAAACCCCAGAAGTAAAACTAGCTGCAAGAGTGCCTGGCTCCTGATTTTCAAATGACTTAGACATTTCTCTTTGTCCTATTTCTTGGCTTTGCTTTCACCTGCAAGAATTTGGTATCAGGAAAGCTTTAGGCTGCAAGTAACAAACAAGTAGCTCAAACATGCAGGCATTTATATTTCCAACATAACCAGAAAAGCAGCTGCTGGCCTCTAGTTCAGCAGTGGAGTGACATCGAGGCCAATTTCTCTGCAGTTCCCTGGGCCTTCCCTCATGCGTGCACAGTGGCTGTCCCTGGCCCATGTGTTCTTTCTTGGCCAGAAGAAGAGCAGAAAGGAGACAACAGCTGCGCATATTTCTTTTATCAGGAAAAGCAAAACCTTCATAACTGAATCAGAATATAAGGGTGGGGCTCAGGTTTTTTTTTTTAGAATTACAACTATTTATTTTATTATTTTATTTTATTTACTCTGTATTTTATTTTAATTTTTTGGAGATACTGGAGCTTGAACCCAGGACCTCATACATGGGAAGCAGGCACTCAACCACTGAGCTCCATTTGCTCCCAGCAATGATTTTTAAAAGCTCACCTGGGAGTTATAATAGACAACTAGAGGTATAAACCACTGCTGACTTATCCACCACCTCTGGTTAGGTGCATTTTTTTTTTAAGTAGTTTTCCCCCCAGGTCGCTCCCTCATCTGTCTGTCTGTTGTTTCTCCTCACTGTTTGTGCTTGTTCTCTCCTCTTCTTCTTTAGGAGGCACAGGAACTGAACCTGGGACCTCCCATGTGGGAAGCAGGCACCCAACTGCTTGAACCACATCAGCTCCCTGTTCATTGTATCTGCTTGTTGTCTGCTCATTGTGTCTTGTTACTTGTGTCCACTCATGTCTACTTATCTTCTTTAGGAGGCACTGGGAACTGAACCCAGGACCTCCTGTGTGGGAGGCCAGTGTACAACTGCTTGGGCCACATCTGCTCCCTGGCTAGGTGCATTAACACTGCAAACAAAGCCAGGGTCCTGCCAGGAAAAGGGGGATAGATTTGGATGAGGTAACTGAGTGTCTCCCCCAGCTTCCTCCTCAGGCAGGCTCTCCTTGTGGTGGCAAAGAGGATGTCCCCAGCTCAGGGCTGCATCCCACCAGTTTAGCAATCCCAATCGGAAAACAGGCCTCTTTCTAAGGAGTTCCAGCAAATCCCCATGGAAGATATTCATTGGCTGAGCTGGGTTCACATGCCTGTCCTTAAGCCAATCACCGTGATCAGAGTTTCATTGACTAGGTCAGTGTATGGATCCACCCCCGGGACTTGGGGAGTCAGTTCCACCTACATGAATGGAGAGTAGGGAGGGGGCTTTCCTAAAGGAAATTTTGGGGATGAAGTCCAAAAAAAGGAAATGGATGTGAGGCGGGCAGAAGTAACAGCCTCCTGTACACATCCTCTTTAAGCTGACCTTTGCCTCTACCCCACCCCACCTAGAGTTTCCTGATCACAGGGCATGGCCCCAGCCAGGACCTCGTGTTGAGGACAGGACCTTTACCAGGGGAAGTCAACACCTACAAGATCCAGAAGTTTCCCGAAGGTGAGGAGCCTACCCCCAAGTTTCCAGTCCAAACTAAGTTTCTTCGTTTGTCACTAAGAATTGTCAGCTTTACTTCCCAAAATATCTTCTGAATCTTCCCAATCCTCTCCACCTGCATCACCCTCGTCTGAGCTACCAGCACCTCTTGCCCAGATTCCTGCAGCAGCCTCCTTCCCCTGCTCCCTCTCTTTCTCCCTCAGTCCATTCTGAGCACAGCAGCCAGGGTGGTGTTTTCAAACATCAATCAGATGTTACACCCTTGCCCCAAACCCTGCAAAAGGTTTGCAACCTTCTTAGATAAAAATGTAAACTTTTCACTATAGTCAATAAGGGGCTGCGTGCTCTAGCCCCTGCATCCACCCCTTTGCATCATGCACCTTGAACTTGCTACGTGTGTTCCAGAAAGCTCATCCTTGAGCAGTTGGTTTTGTTTCCATCCTTTAAGCTTCTGCTGAAAAGTAACCCTTCTTAACCACCACAGCTAAGAGAGCCCCTGGCCACTTAAAAAAAATTTTTTTAAACTTTTTAATATTATTTTTAAATTTGTCCTCTTCCTCCTCCTCCGCCTCCGCCTCCTCCTCCTCTTCTTCTTGTCTCTTTTGATCGCTCCATTTCATTCATTACACTCAAGACAATATGCACTTATCTTTATTTACATATTAATTTTCAGCCTCCTGCCACCCTAAGGTAAGCTACAAGAAGGCAATGAACTTGTCTGCCTTTTGACAGTTTAGACCCAGAAATGAATAAATATTCATCTGACAAATGAATCCTATTTGGGGGTGAAAATACTAGAGTAAAGAGGAAAAAAAGGGGACTCCAAGTGGCAGAAACCTCCCTGTTTGGAAGGTCCCCGGGGAACGCAGGAATGTGGAAAGGTCCCAGGGGAGAGGAGGTGGGGCTCTTCACCTTTTCTTCTTCCTCACTCCCCACCCCGCACCCAGGTGTCTCTCTGGAATCCTCTAACCTCTGCATGCGCGACCTGCCCCATCTCCTGGCCTTCCTGGCAGCCAGCAGGTAAGGTCACTCTCAGAGGGGCCAAGTGGGAAGCTTCCCTAAGACACCCCATCTACACTGTGCTTCCCCCCATCTCTCTTCAGAGATGTCTTGCCCAGAACGCTGCTCTTACCTCCTCCCACTCTGGGGCCTGAGGACCAACACGCAGGTAAGGCACGTTTTCCTGGGGAGGGAGAGGCCAACTTTCCAGCCTCCTTGGTCCAGGGGGATGGGACCTGGGGACCAAATTTGTGGGTTTGAGGGAGGATAGGGCTGGAGGGTGGAGGGAGCTGGGGGCTTGGACTTTGGGGTCTCTGAGGGATGAGGGGATGGAGGTGCAGGCTTCTGGTCCTAGGGGAGGAGGTCCCTGGGTCTGAGAAAGGAAGGGGCTGGGGACTGGCTGCTGGACTCCAGGGTCCTGAGTGAGGAGGGGGCAGGGGCAAGCCTCAGGGCCTCCAGTAATGAAGCTGGGAGCTAAGTCTCCTGGTGTCCTGAAGGAGACAGGGCTCGTCCCTCGGACACCTGGGACACCCCTTCACTTCTGGTGGCCCCCAGGTCCTCCACAGATGGGCAGGGCCCAGCTCCACGCCTCAGGGAGGGCCCTCTCCGTGGTGAACCAGCTCTACCTGGAGACCCACAGAGGGGAGGAGATGGAGCAGACGTTCCCAGAGACGACACCAGAGACGGAGACTGGCCAGGGCCAGTGTCCAGGTGAGCGCGGCCCTGGGGCCGGGAGGGACCGTGAGCTGCCGTCGCCGTCCTGTGGGACCAAACCCTCTCCCCACGCTGCAGCCCCTAGGAACCGCGCCCCTCACCGCGTCTCCTGGGTCCAAGGCCTGCTCAGCACGGAAGTGCCCTGTCCTGAGCCAGCTCTACCCAACCTGGTGGAGGAGGAAGAGGAGGACGAAGAGGAGGAGGATCTGGAGGACAACGACTACCAAGATGAAGACGAGGGACCTGACGATGCGCTCACCCTTCACGTTCGGGCTCTGGTCAGGGCCCGGAGAAGCTACGTGGCCCGGCAGTTCCGGGGCCTCCGGGCGCGCCTCACCTCAGACTCCGGGGGCCCTCACAGGCCTGGGGACCCGGCCACGGAGCTGCTGCAGGATGTGCGGCACCTGCTCACCGACCTTCAGGACTACTTGGCAAATGACCCCGATGTCCGGGCTCTCTTTGGGAGCAGAGGGCCTGGGGTCCCCCAGAAGGAGGAGGATCTTGGTAATGGAGGGGACTGGGAGGGACTTAGGTCACTCGAGCACCCAGGGGTCCAGGTTTGCCGCCTCTTGTATGAGTTCGCCTCTCTCCGTGGGCCGAGCTCTGCTCCCCCTTCCCCTCCCACGCGCTTCCTTCCACCGCCTGCATCTTGATCTCGCGTGTCCTCAGCCCCTTCTCTCCCTTTGGGTGGCCAGAGGCTAGGGTGCGGTGGCGGTCTGCAGGGAGGCCCCTCCCTCACCCGCGCCCATCTGCCCCCGCAGGCGCCGCAGTGGAGGTAGCCCTGTGCCGGGCTGTGCTGGCGCCCCTGAAGCCCGCCCTGTGGATGCGACTCCGCACCCTCCGCGCCCCGGAGCTGCGGCTGCTGCAGCAGCGGCAAAAAGCGCTGCGGGAGGAGGCGGGGCCCGCGGGCGCGCCGGGGGCGGGGCCTGAGGGGCAGGGCCCCGCCCCCGCCCTGCGGAAGCGCATCCACGCGCGCCTCGCCCACCTCCACGCCGCTTGCGCCCCCCGCCGCAAGGTGGCGCTGCTGCTGGCCATGTGCCGTGACGTCTACGCGGGCCTGGCGGGAGGCGACAACCGAGGTAGTAAAGAGGGGTCGGCGTCTACGCGGACCTAGACTGGCTCGAGGGTTGGGGCGGCGTCCGCTTGGCCAAGAGGTGCCCGCGCGCACGAGGGGAGAAGGCGGCGTGCCCCAGTGGGAGGTGTCGGCGCAGGCGTGGGGGTCGCACGCACGGGGGGCGGCTGCGCGGCCGCCCACCCCCGGGCCTGCCCTCCCGCCTCCCCAGAGCCGCTGGGGGCCGACGCTTTCCTGCCGGCGCTGACGGAGGAACTGATCTGGAGTCCAGACATTGAGGAAACGCAGCTGGACGTGGAGTTTCTTATGGAGCTCTTGGATCCCGACGAGCTGCGGGGAGAGGGTGAGCCTCCTCTGCGCACCCCACCGCCAGGAGACCGGGACCCAACAGGGGGCCCCAAAGAGCCTCCGCCGGCAGCTGGAGGGAAGGTGGGCCGACTGCTGGGGGACTTCCGGGCTCCGCTGACTGCCCCTTCTGGTCCCCAGCCGGGTACTACCTGACCACGTGGTTTGGGGCGCTGTACCACATTGCCCACTACGAGCCCGAGGCGGGCCGCGCGCCCCAGGAGCTCAGCTCCCAGGCCCGCGCCTCCCTGCGCCAGTGGCAGCGCAGGCGGACACTGCACCGACAGGACCCCGCCGAAGCCCAGGTGACCGCCGGCCGGGGTCGCGGGCAGAGGGGAGGGAGTGACCTGCTGCCCTTCTGACCCAGCTCTGCCTCTCCCCGCAGGCCGACCTGCCCTTTGAGGAGCAGTGGGCAGTGCAGGCTGTGCCTGCGGATAGCTGACTGTTGGGGGACCTCGAGTCCTTCTGCTCCTCAAGCAAGATGGGGGAGGCCCCTGGGACAGCACCGACTTCTGACCCTTGAGTTTAGGGGCAGTCCTGGTGTCCCAGGAAAAGGAAACGGCCCACTGCCCGCCCTTTGCACTGGCTGTTCCTGGTTCCTGGAATGCCCTTCTAATTCCACAGGGCTCCTTCCCTTCCCTCCTTCAGCTCTTCATGCAGCTCCCACCTGCTCAGTGAGGCCCTCCCTGTCCACCCAGTCTAAAGCTGCAGCCCCTCTCGCTTGGCCTGCCCCATGGTAGGAGAATAATGGCAACGTTCTCATCCCCGGAACCTTAAATAAATGTTACCTTCCAGGGTAAAAGGCACTTTGCAGACGTGGGAAGGTGAAGAACCTTGAGATGGGAGATTAAGTCTGTATTGTCTGGATGGACCCAATGTAATCCCAAAGGTCCTTGAAAGAGGGAGGCATGAGGGTCAGAGGCAGAGAGGGTGATGTGAGGATGGACGCAGAGGTGGAGTGGTGGGGCCAGGAGCCAAGGAATACAGGCGGTCTCCAAAAGCTGGAAAAGGCAAGGAAAGGAATCTCCCGGGACCTCCCCCAGCGCCTCTGGGAGGACTATGGCATTTGATTTTAGCCCCTTGAGACCCATTTCCTACTTCTGATCTCCAGAGCTGCAAGATAATAAATTGTGTTGTTTGAAGTCACTGAATTTGTGGTAATTTGTTATGGCAGCTATAAGAAAGGAAATCCTCCTTTACCTAGATTTTTTTTTTCCATAGATTTACCATCTCCTAACATACCATGTAATATATTTGTTTATGTAAATTGTCCATGTTGGTCTCCCTGCCCTTTGGACAGCACTGTCCAATAGAAATATATTGTGAACGAAAAATGTAATTTAAATTTTTCTAGAGGGGGACTTCCGGCAAGATGGTGGCTGAGTGAGCTTGCCCTGCCGTCTCTCCTGGGAAGAGGCAGCTGGGCGCCGCCGGAGGTTCTCTGGGACCAGGCTTTTTCGGGATTTTTGCAGGGCAGGAAGTGTCTGGACATCGATTTGGTGGGAAGGTAACGGAGAGGATTGGTCTATAAGATACAATTTGGGTTCTATTGCCCGGAGGTGAGACCTGCACACGGGTTGCTCCCTCCTTGGGGGCGGGTGGAGCCGCAGAACGCGGCCGTGCTTTTTGGTGGCTCTGCAGTGTTGGGGAATTCGCGAGTCCTGGGCAGGCTGTTGGGGGGTTGACGGGACGGGAAGCCTTTGCGGATCGATTTGGGGAGACAGACGATGTTTTTTTGTGAAGCGGGGGAATTTTTGATTGCGGACACAAATAATAGCGCTTCCGCCTGGAACCCCGCCCCCACAGGCCCAGCTCCCGATCTGCAACGGAATCAGACTGTTGGCAATACAGGGACGTAATTGGGAGGTTGTTACAGGGTGTGGCGAGGGAGGGGGACACGTCTGGAAGCCAATTGGGCAATACTTTGCGAAGCTTGGGAATTCCAGTTGTGGAATCTGTTTTCTGCGTTTCCAACTGGAGCCCAACCCACGGGCCGGGCTCCGGTGCTGCGTCATTAAATCAGCTGCGCTGTAGAGGCGCCTTCACATGGCCATTTTGTGGGATCATAGGGTGGGAGCGGTCCAAAAGCTGAACTGACAAAATATCCACAAAAATAAACCCTAGTGAGTAAGCGAATTGCAGGGTTCAGACATAATATAGAGTTTGCGGATCTGACTTCCCCCATAGGGCTGGCACCCAGCTGCGGGGATCCCTGAGGGCTGTGTTACACTATGGGCTCCTAGGCTTCCTGTTGACCAGATCAGAGGTTGCCAGGTCTGAATCCCCTAAACTCTGGTGGCCCACACCCCAGAGACTCACACCTCTTGAGTCTTCAATATCTCAGACTTTCCACCCCTGAATCCATCACGCCCTGAGGTCCATCTGAGGTCCTTGAATGCCCTAGCCTTCAACGTTTGCATTTTTTCTTTACCGTTTCATTTTGTTTTGTTTTTATTTTCATTTTATCTTATTTTTTACTTTTTTTAATGTCCTGATTGCTAATATTGCATTATCCCCTAGTCTATTCTCCCAGCATATCCCCCAAAGTCTTTTTTTTTTATTCAGTTATTTAGGTTTTTTTTTGTTCTTGTTGTAGTTAGTGTTGCAATTGTGGTTTGCGTATATCTGTTTTTTTCTTACCCCTACCTGTTCCCCATCCTTTGCCCACCCCCCCTTTTTCTTTTTTCCTTTCTTCTCTTCTTTCTTTTTTTTTTTTCATTTTTTATTTTTTCTTTCTCTGTTTTTGCTCTCCCTCTTCTCCCTCATTTTCTATTATTTTATTTTAACTCAATTATACAATATGTGCTGCAGGGAACACCTCACATTTGCTGGGTTCTCTCATCCTCCACTGCCTCATTTCTAAGTGAACTGATTTAGGCTACCTACACTATCCCCTTCCGCCTACATCTTGATATCCGCCATCATCTACTGTCTCTCCTATATTCCACCTCCCATCTCCCTTTCTTTGATCCACAAAGTATCTAACTCTTAATTCCTAATACCCTTCTTTTGCTTACTGTCTGTTATCCACTCTTGAAACTATTACCTTTCTTTTCTCTTTCCCTCTCTCACGAAAACAATAGCTTTTTAGCTCATACCATATTCCTCCCATATTCAGTCAGCTACCTCATAATAGGTACTCTACCTACTGCTATAACTCTACACAATTTTACATTAATCTAACCTCCATCCTCCCAGATCTCATATTCTTACTTTGTTAACATATATCACCAATACTACCTTACACTTTTTCCTTGCTTACACAATTACCTTTCCCCGGCACTAATACTTTCCTTTAAAGTGAACGTAACCAGCAACAAGAAATTAGAATAAGAAGAACAAAGTGACAAAGAGAAGATGTAACACTTATGCAAAAACAACAGCTAATTAATCTCTAAGAGTAGACAAAGAAGCTAAGGAACTGATTAAACCTGTCAAGATAAAATGATGACCAGACAGCAACAAAAACCTACAAACCAAACCAGTAATCAGGAAAACATGGCTGAATCCAAGCAACAAACTAAATATCAGGAAGGGGAACAGAACTTCGCTCAAGCAATGAAAGATTTCAGAACATTTATCACTGACAAATTTGATGAAGTAATGAAAGAGGTTAACAACATGAAGACAACACTCGGAGGGGAAATTGCAGACATACGCAAAAAGATAACAGATATGATGGGAATGAACACCACAGTTCAAGAAATCAAAAATACACTTGCAGCAAATATCAGCAGACTAGAAGAGGCAGAGCAGAGAATTAGTGATGTGGAAGACAGTACATCAGAAATCAAACAGATAGTAGAAGAGGTCGATAAAAAGATAGAAAAAATCCAGCTAGGACTTAGGGACCTGAATGATGATGCAAAATGCCCAAACATACGTATTATAGGCATTCCAGAAGGAGAAGAGAAGGGAAAGGGGTCAGAAGGAGTGTTGCAGGAAATAATGGCTGAAAACTTCCCAAATCTACTGAAAGAGACAGATGTACATATCCAAGAAGCACAGCGCACTCCACTAGTCATAAACCCCAACAGGCCCACCCCAAGACACATACTTGTCAAATTATCCAATGCTCAAGACGAAGAGAAAATCCTAAAAGCAGCAAGAGAAAAGAAAACCATCACATACAAGGGAAGCTCCATAACATTAAGTGCTGACTTCTCATCTGAAACCATGGAGGCAAGAAGGCAGTGGTATGATATAATCAAAGTACTAAAGGAAAAAAATTTCCAACCAAGAAATTTATCCAGCTAAACTAGCATTCAAACATGATGGAGAGTTCAAAATATTTGCAGATAAACAGAAACTGAAAGAGTATACCAACAAGAAACCTCCCCTTCAAGAAATTCTAAAGGGAGTTCTGCAGGAAGAAAAGAAAAAACAGGACAGGCAGAGTTGGAGGAGAGTATAAGAGCAACAAAAAAAGACAAAAATAGAAGGGAAAAAAAATAAAAACAAAATATGACAAACACAAATCCAATCAAAATATGGCTAACACAAATAATTCCTTGAAAGTAATAACACTGAATGTCAACGGATTAAACTCACCTATCAAAAGATTCAGACTGGGACATTGGATAAGGAAATATGACCCATCCATATGCTGTCTACAAGAGACACATCTTAGACCCAGAGACGCATGGAGATTGAAAGTGAATGGCTGGAAAACAATCATACAAGCAAACAATAACCAAAAAAAGGCAAGAGTAGCTATATTAATATCAGACAAAGTAGACTTTAAAGGTGAAATAATTGTGAGAGACAAAGAAGGATACTACATTTTAGTGAAAGGGAAAATCTGTCAAGAAGATAGAACAATCATAAATATTTATGCTCCTAAAAGGGCGCCTCTAAATATGTGAGGCAAACACTGGAAAAACTAAGTGAAACAATAGATGCATCTACAATTATAGTGGGGGATTTTAATACACCACTATCTACCTTGGACAGAACATCTCAAAAGAGAATCACTAAAGAAACAAAACACTTGAACAGTATATTAGAGGAGCTGGATCTAATAGACATATATAGATCATTACACCCAAACACAGCAGGATATACATTTTTCTCAAGCGCACATGGATCATTCTCCAAGATAGACCATATGCTAGGCCACAAAGAAAAGCTTAATGAATTCAGAAAGATTGAAATCATACAAAACAATATCTCTGACCACAGTGGAGTCAAGCTGGAAATTTGCAAGGGACAGAGGCCCAGGTTTCACACCACTATTTGGAAATTAAACAGCACAATCTTAGAAAAACAGTGGGTCAGAGAGGAAATATCAAAAGAAATCAATGACTACCTTGAAACAAATGATAATGATAACCCAACATACCAAAATTTATGGGATGCAGCAAAAGCAGTACTGAGAGGGAAATTTATAGCCATAAAATTCATATATCAAAAAAGAAGAAAGAGCAAAAATTGAAGAACTAACTGCACATTTGAAGGAATTAGAAAAAAAAACAACAAAGTAACCCAACAGGAAGAAGGAAGGAAGGAAATAACAAAGATAAGAGCAGAACTAAATGAAATAGAAAATAAGAAAGCACTTGAAAAGATAAACAAGACCAAGAGCTGGTTTTTTGAGAAGATCAACAAAATTGACAAACCTTTAGCGAGACTAACAAAGAAAAAAAGAGAGAAGATGCAAATACACAAAATAAGAAATGAGAAAGGCGATATCACCACTGACCCCACAGAAATAAAGACTATCATAAGAGGATACTTTGAAAAACTATATTCCAACAAAAATGACAATTTAGAGGAAATGGACAAATTCCTAGAAACAAACAAGCAACCCATATTGACGAAAGAAGAAATTGATGATCTTAACAAACCAATCACAAGCAGAGAGATAGAATCAGTCATTAAAAATCTCCCAACTAAGAAGAGCCCAGGGCCAGATGGCTTCACAGGTGAATTCTACAAAACATTCCGGAAAGAACTAACACCAATCGTGCTGAAACTATTCCAAAAAATCGAAACAGAAGGAACATTGCCGAACTCCTTCTATGATGCCAACATTACCCTAGTACCAAAGCCAAACAAAGATACCACAAGAAAGGAAAATTACAGACCAATCTCTCTAATGAACATAGACACAAAAATTTTAACAAAATACTTGCTAATCGTATCCAACAACACATTAAATGAATTATACACCACGACCAAGTGGGATTTATTCCAGGTATGCAAGGATGGTTCAACATAAGAAAATCAAGGGAAACGGACTTTGGCCCAGTGGTTAGGGCGTCCGTCTACCATATGGGAGGTCTGCGGTTCAAATCCCGGGCCTCCTTGACCCGTGTGGAGCTGGCCGTGCACAGTGCTGATGTGCGCAAGGAGTGCCGTGCCACGCAAGGGTGTCCCCCACGTGGGGGAGCCCCACGCGCAAGGAGTGCGCCCGTGAGGAGAGCCACCCAGCGTGAAAAGAAAGAGCAGCCTGCCCAGGAATGGCGCCGCCCACACTTCCCGTGCCGCTGACAACAACAGAAGCGGACAAGAAACAAGACGCAGCAAACAGACACCAAGAACAGACAACCAGGGGAAGGGGGGGAAATTAAATAAATAAATAAATAAATAAATAAATAAATAAATAAATAAATAAATAAAAAAGATCAATCAACGTAATACACCATATAAACAGACTGAAGGAAAAAAATCACATGATTATATCTATAGATGCAGAAAAAGCATTTGACAAAATACAGCACCCTGTCTTGATAAAAACACTCCAAAAGATTGGAATACAAGGAAATTTTTTGAACATGATAAAGAGTATATATGAAAAACCTAAAGCCAACATTGCTTACAATGGAGAAATCCTAAAATCCTTCCCTCTAAACTCAGGAACAAGACAAGGATGCCCATTGTCTCCGCTCCTATTTAACATTGTCTTAGAAGTACTTGCTCGAGCACTGAGGCAAGAACCAGATATAAAAGGCATTCAAATCGGAAAGGAAGAAGTCAAAATTTCACTATTTGCAGATGACATGATCCTATACATAGAAAACCCTGAGAGATCTATAACAAAGCTCTAGAACTCATAAATGAGTTTAGTAAAGTCGCAGGTTATAAGATCAGTGCGCAAAAATCGGTAGCATTTCTGTACACCAATAATGAGCAAGATCAGGAGGAAATCAAGAAACAAATACCATTCACAATAGTAAATTAAAAAATCAAATACTTAGGAATAAATTTAACTAAAGAGGTAATAAACTTATACACCGAGAACTATACAAGACTGTTCAAGGAAATCAAAGAAGACCTAAATAAATGGAAGAATATTCCTTGTTCATGGATAGGAAGACTGAATATTATTAAGATGTCTATCCTACCAAAACTGATCTACACATTCAATGCAATCCCAATAAAAATCAACACAGCCTTCTTTAAGGAACTAGAAAAACTAACTATGAAATTTATTTGGAAAGGAAAGAGACCCCGAATAGCCAAAGACATACTGAAAAAGAAAAACGAAATTGAAGGAATCACACTACCTGACTTCAAAACATACTACAAAGCTACAGTAGTGAAAACAGCATGGTATTGGCATAAGGAGAGACACACAGACCAATGGAATCGAATTGAAAGCTCAGATATAGAACCTCGCATATATAGCCATATAGTATTCGATAAAGCCATCAAACCCTCTCAACTGGGAGAGAGTGGCCTATTCAACAAATGGTGCCTGGAGAACTGGATAGCCATATGTAGAAGAATGAAAGAGGATTACCATCTCACACCTTATACAAAGATCAACTCAAGATGGATCAAAGACCTAAATATAAGAGCCAAGACCATAAAACCTTGGAAAGCAGTGTAGGGAAACATCTACAGGACCTTTGATAGGAAATGGATTCATGAATATCACACCAAAAGCACGAGCAGCAAAAGAACTAATAGATAAATGGGACTTCCTCAAAATTAAAGCCTTCTGCACCTCAAAGGAGTTTGTCAAGAAAGTAAAAAGGGAGCCAACACAGTGGGAGAAAATATTTGGCAACCATATATCTGATAAGAAACTTATAACTTGCATATATAAAGAACTCCTATATCTTGAAAATAAAAAGATAAACAACCCATTTTAAAAATGGGAAAAAGATTTAAACAGACACTTCTCCAAAGAAGAAATACAAAGGGCTAAAAAGCACAAGAAAAAATACTCCAAATCTCTAGCTATCAGGGAAACGCAAATCAAAACTACAATGAGATACCATCTTACTCCCATAAGATTGGCAG
Source organism: Dasypus novemcinctus (assembly GCF_030445035.2). NCBI lineage: Eukaryota > Metazoa > Chordata > Mammalia > Cingulata > Dasypodidae > Dasypus > Dasypus novemcinctus. The sequence continues at coordinate 59,426,121 of NC_080690.1, read as the reverse complement.
CTATGAAAAAAACAGAAGAATACAAATGCTGGAGAGGATGTGAAGAAAGGGGAACACTCATCCACTGCTGGTGGGAATGCAGAAGGATCCAACCATTCTGGAGGACAGTTTGGCGGTTTCTCAAAAAACTAACCATAGATTTGCCATATGACCCAGCAGTACCACTGCTGGGTATATAACCAGCAGAACTGAAAACAAGGACACAAACCGATATATGTACACCAATGATCATAGCAGCATTGTTCACTATCGCCAAAAGTTGGAATCAACCAAAAGCCCATCAACAGATGAGTGGATCAATAAAATGTGGTATATACACACAATGGAATACTACTCGGCTGTAAGAACAAATACACTACAAACACATGTGATAACATGGATGAATCTTGAGAACCTTATGTTGAATGAAGCAACCCAGGCATTGAAGGACAAATACTACATGAACTCAATGATATGAAATAAGAAAACTGCCTCAGAGAGCTAGAGACTGGAAGATAGGCTTACAGGAAATCGGGGGGCAGAGGAAGGATGTGAGCCGACATCTGCAGGGGTGGAATCTATGATGAGCTGGCGGTAAGTATGAACACAAGAGATAAAATGGGGGTAAGGGGTTGCCTTTGGGTGGGGCTTTGCGGGTTTGAGGGGGGCTGGGGATGGGCAGATGGGTAATATTGCCCAAAAGTGGGGGGACGGAGGGGTAGCATATGAACATAGGAGAGTGTCAGGTGTTGGTCGAGAGTAAAATGCTGAGAAAATCGTATCAAAATATAATTAAGAGGGTTGCCTGTTCAGGATGCTCGGAGGGGATGGTCGGATGCAAGACGGCTCCTGGGGAATGTCTGGATGCTCATTTTGCCAGAGTGGGTGGTACCATTAGGTAGAGACCCAAGTAATGAGAATGGGGGTGGGCCCACATCCTGGGGAGGACTAATGCCATCAGATAGAGAGAACTGTATCTCTCGAGAGAAAGGGTGGCTCCCAGGGCATTGGGGTAGTTGAGCAAGTCAGGCCCTGAACATTGTTGCAAGTATCTCTGGACGGGGCTCCTCAGGAAATGGAGGTTGGCTGTCGCTGTGGGCACCAAGGGGATGGGAAAATGGATGTTAAATGTGTGGAACCAAAGTAAATGTGGGGTAAGGGAGGAGTTTCACGAGAGTACACAAGGATGGATATAAAACATGTAATATTACACCATAAACATATAGGGGATGACAGACTAATAAAGTAAACCACAATGTAAAACACAGGATAACTAAAAATTTAGAAAACTGTATGTCCTAAAGTATGGAACAAAATGTAAGCACGGATGTCACCCTGTTTGAAAGCTATTGTATCAGAGTCTGTACATCACTTAAGTGAATATGGTATGAATAAGTTATAAGAATATCGCTGTGGAAGGGAAAAGGTTTAATGGTAGATGTGGGGGAGTACTGTATATTGTATATATGAATTACTGTGGACTAGGGCCCTTGTGAAGAGAAGTTCAATAATTAGGGAAATAAAAAAAAAAGGATGTAGAATTTTTCCAAGTCAACACATATTCTATATCTAACCTTTAAACCCAGCGCTATATGCCATCTTACTAGTAAGGGAACCTGACATTATATTGGGCTTCAATTTTCAGGAAGTTTTGGATCACAGAGTGGTTCAACAATGGCAGCGGAGGAATACTGGTATAGGACACTATCGACAGGTGATATATGGCTGACAGGGAGCTGTACAGGGCATATGTCCAGGGTGCATGGTAATGTTTGGATATACTCATAGTGGCAACAGTTAAAAACTACAGCTGGGGGGTACTGGGTTCCTGGCCAGAGGTGCTCTGTCGTGGTCCCTAGGGGAACAGCGGCAATCCCCCAGGTGCAACGGTAAGGACCAGGAAGGAATGAGGGTCCAACAGGGAGAGCATGATACTAATGACTATGCTTGTGAGCCTATATGCCTGAAATAAGAACAAGGCCTAGAGCAGCACTGTGCCTGGGAATTTCCTCCTGACAGCCTTCATGTTACTCAAATGTGGCCAGTCTCGAAGCCAAACTCAGCATGTAGATACAGTGCATTCCCCCCAGCGTGGGACACGACACCCGGGGATGAGCCTCCCTGGCACCGAGGGATCACTACCAAATACCAGCTGAAGATGGAACTAGAAAATGACCTTGAATTAAAGGTTCAATGCAGATTAGCAGAATATCCCTGTCTACATATAATAACATGACTTTAAAATGCTGTTTGGGACACGACACCCGGGGATGAGCCTCCCTGGCACCGAGGGATCACTACCACATACCAGCTGAAGAAGCAACTAGAAAATGACCTTGAATTAAAGATTCAATGCGGAACAGCAGAATATACCTGTCTACATATAATAACATGACTTCGGGAAGCGGTTTGACCTAATGTAAGGGGGAAATGGAAAGGAGAAATGAGATTATAAGGCTGTGAGTCTCTAAAAAAGAGTCTGGAGGTTGTCAGAAGGAATACCCCTATGTACAACTGAACAGAGTCTAAGAGACAGATAAGGTAGATACAACCCCAGGTATTGGTTCTTTTGAGGGATAAAGAGACCCACGGGTTCTATGGTCATGGCAGAAGGGGTTCACTGCCATGACAGATGGCCCTTCTTTGGAGCTGGTGTTTCTGCGTGATGGAAATGGACTCAGAGGGGATCTCTTTTCACAAGACTTGCATGCTACTTTATTGGAATTGTAGTTGGTGCTGGGTTTAAGATATATGTAGGGGATTTGAATCTCTGGACTGATAATATGACACCCAGGCCCAGAGCCTCAACAGACTTCAGCTCCTACACTTTGACTTATTGGACTTACTCCACTCAGCTAACATGGAGTTGAAGAAGGTCAACCACCACAACATGGAGCCTAGAGTGTCTACAACTAGAAGCGGGAAGAGTGCATCCAGTACCCATGTGCAATCTAAGCCCTCACTTGACATAGGTGTGCAATGGACACAACCAATCCAATGTCCACAGAGAAAATGTGGAATGGGTGTGGGAACGGTAGCCGTGGGGGCTGCTGGGTGTAGGGAACGGGAGGAAGAGATGAGATGTGGAGGCGTTTTCGGGACGTGGAGTTGTCCTGGATAGTGCTTCACGGACAATTACGGGACACTGTAGATCCCCCCAGGGCCCACTGGATGGAACGTGAGAGAGTCTGGGCTATGATGTGGACCATTGACTATGGGGTGCAGTGATGCTCAGAGATGAACTTACCAGGTGCAATGGATGTATCACGATGATGGGAGAGAGTGTTGCTGTGGGGGGAGTGGGGGGCGGGGGTGGTGGGGTTGAATGGGACCTCATATATTTTTTTTAATGTAATTTAAAAAAATAATAAATAAATATTTAAAAAAAATAAAATAAAATAAATAAATAAAATGCTGTTTGACCTAATGTGAGGGGGAAATGGAAACCAGAAATGAGTTTATATGGCTACGAGTCTCTAAAAAAGAGTCTGGAGGCTGTCAGAAGGATTACCCCTGTGCACAGCTGAGCAGAGTCTGGGAGAAAGATGGAGTGGATGCAATCCCCTGGTGTTGGTTCCTTTGAGGGCTAAAGAGACCCACGGGTTCTATGGTCATGGCAGACGGGGTTCACTGCCATGTCAGATGGCCCTTCTTTGGAGCTGGTGTTTCTGCGTGATGGAACTGGGCTCAGATGGGATCTCTTTTCATAAGACTTTCATCCTACTTTACTGGAATTGTAGTTGATGTTGGGGTTTAAGATATATTTAGGGAATCTGAATCTCTGGACTGACAATAGGATAGCCAGGCCCTGAGCGTCAACAGACTCCAGCTCCTACAATCTGATTTATTGGACTCACCTCACTCAGCCAAGATGGAGTTGAAGAAGGACAACCACCACACCATGGAGCCTAGAGTGCCTACAACTGAAAGCAGGAGGATTGCATCCAGTATCCATGTGGAATCTGAGCCTCCTCCTGACATAGAGGTGCAACAGACACAACCAATCCAAGGCCCACAGAGAAAATGTAGCATTGGAATGGGAAAAGTGGACATGGTGGCTGATGGATATGGGGAATGGCAGGAAGAGATGAGATGTGGAGGAGCCTTTGGGACTTGGAGTTGCCCTGGATGGTGCTTCAGGGGCAATTACCGGACATTATAAATCCTCCCAGGGCTCACTGGATGGAATGTGGGAGAGTGTGGGCCATGATGTGGACCATTGACCATGAGGTGCAGAGATGCCCAGAGATGTACTTACCAAATGCAATGGATGTGTCATGATGAAGGGAGTGAGTGTTGCTGGGGAGGGAGTGGTGGGGTGGGGTTGGTGGGATTGAATGGGACCTCATATAATTTTTTTTAATGTAATATTTTTACAAAATCAATAAAATAAATAAATAAATAAATAAATAAATAAATTTTTCTAGTAACCACCTTAAAAAAGAAACAAGTGAGGGGAGTGGGTGTAGCTCGGTGTTCGAGCACCTGCTTCCCGTGTATGAGGTTCCAGGTTCAATACCTGGTACCTCCTTAAAAGAAAGGAAGAAAGAAACAAATAAAATTAACTTTAAAGGGTATTTTACATATCTCAGTACACTCCAAATATAAGCACTTCAACATGTAATCAATATTTTATAAATTGAAATACTTTCATTCTTTTTCTTTGACTAAGTCTTCGAAAGCCAGTATATATTTTAAACTTCAGCACATCCCAATTTGGACTAAGCACATTTCAAGTGCTCAATAGCCACACGGGGCTCATAGCTACCATACTGGACCCTGCAGCCTCTCCTGTGGATGTCAGTTCCAGGAGAGGAGGGATTTTTGCCTGTTTTGTTCACAGATCTATCCCCAGTATGCAAGGGTGGTTCAAACTAAGAAAATCAATTAATGTAATACACAACATTAATAAAACAATGGGAAAAAATATGATCATCTCAATCGATGACTGAGAAAAGGTATTTTACAAGATCCAGCACCCCTTCTTTTTTTTATAATTTTTTTTTTAAGATTTTATTTATTTCTCCCCCCCACCCTCACTGTTTTGGGCTCTCTGTCTGCTTTGTGTGTCCATTCACTGTGTGTTCTTCTGTATCTGCTTGTCTTCTCTTTAGCCAGCACCAGTAACCAATCCTGGGGCCTTCGAGAGTGGGAGAGAGACACTCTCTTGCACCACTTCAGCTCCCTGGTCTGCTCTATCTCTTACTGTCTCTCCTCTATGTCGCTTTTTGTTGTGTCATCTTGCTGCAGTAGCTCTCTGCCCAGGCCAGCACTCCGTGCAAGTCAGCCCCCCTGTGGGGGCCAGCACTCTGCGTGGGCCAGCTCTCTGCGTGGGCCAGCTCTCTGCATGGGCCAGCTTGCCTTCACCAGGAGGCCCCAGGAATCGAACCCTGGTAGACGGGAGCCCAATTGCTTGAGCCACATCACTTCCCCATATCACTTCTTTTTTTTTTTTTTTTGGAATCTCATCATTTATTAAAAAAACATGCTCAAATGCCAGTGTCCCATATCCCTTCTTGATAAAAAAAAAAAAAATTCAAAAATTAGGGTAGAGGGAAATTTCCTTAACATAGCAAAGGGCATATATGAAAAACCTACAGCGAATGGTGAAAGACTGAAAAGCTTTCCCCCTTAGATCAGGAAAAAGACAGCAGTACCTACATTCACCACTACTATTTGACATTGTATTGGAAGCTCTAGCAAGAGGAATTAGTCAAGAAAAAAAACCAATAAGAGGCATTCAGATTTGCAAAGGAAAAAGTAAATCTTTCCCTATGGGCAGATGACATGATCATATATAAAGAAAATCCTGAAAAACCCACAACAAAGTTACCAGAGCTAATAAATTTAGAAAAGTGGTGAGGAACAAGATCAACAAGCAAAAATCTTTTTTGTTTTAAAGATTTATTTATTTCTCTCCCCTTCGCCCCCACCCCCGCCCCAGTTGTCTGTTCTCTGTGTCCATTTGCTGCATGTTCTTTTTGTCCGCTTCTGTCATTGTCAGCGGCACGGGAATCTGTGTTTCTTTTTGTTGCATCATCTTGCTGCATCAGCTCTCCGTGTGTGTGGCACCATTCTTGGGCAGGCTGAATTTCTTTCCCTCTGGGCATCTCTCCTTATGGGACGCACTCCTTGCGCGGGGGGCTCCCCTACACAGGGGGCACCCTGCATGGCAGGGCACTCCTTGTGCGCATCAGCACGTGCATGGGCCAGCTCCACACGGGTCAAGAAGGCCTGGGGTTTGAACCTTGGACCTCCCATGTGGTAGGCGGACGCCCTGTCCACTGGGCAAAGTCTGCTTCCCCAAAAATCTTTACTGTTTCTATATACTAGTAATGAACAATCTGAAGAGAAAAATCAAGAAAACATTCTATTTACAACAGCAAAAATCAAACATCTAGGAATAAATTCAACCAAGGACGTAAAGAACATGTACATGGAAAACTACAAAACATTGCTAAAAGAAATGAAAGAAGACCTAAATAAATGGAAAGACATTCCATTTTCATTGACTGGAAGACTAAGTATTGCTCAGTTGTCAATTCTACCCTAACCATTTACAGATTTAACACAATCCCAATCAAAATCTCAACAACCTTCTTTGCAGAAATGAAGAAACCAATCATTAAAATTGTGTGGAAAGGAGGTATATGGGAACCTCTTATGTTTTTTAATTTAACATTTTGTGTGATCTATTAACTTTTTTAAAAAGATAATTAAAAAATAAAGTTAAAAAATTTTATGTGAAAGGGTAAGGGACACTGAATAGCTAACAAAAAAATCTTGAAAAAGAACAAAGTTGGCAGGCTCACATTTTCTCATTTTAAAACTTATTACAAACCAGGAAGCAGATGTGGCTCAACCATTTAGGCGCCCCCTACCACATGGGAGGTCCTGGGTTCAGGTCCCAGTGCCTCCTAAAGAAGATGAGTAAGACAGCAGGATGGCGTGGCGAGCTGACACAAGATGATGCAACAAAGAGACACAAGGAGGAAGACATAATGAGAGATACAACAAAGCAGGGAGTGGAGGTGTCTCAAGGGATTAGGCACCTCCCTCCCACATGGGAGGTCCTGGGTTTGGCTCCTGGTGCCTCCTAAAAAACGGAAGATGAACAGACATAACAAGTGCAAACAGTGAGGGGGTGGGGTAAAATAAATAAATAAAATGAATCTTTTTAAAAAATGAAAAAGAGGAAAACGGACTTTGGCCCAGTGGTTAGGGCGTCCGTCTACCATATGGGAGGTCCGCGGTTCAAACCCCGGGCCTCCTCAACCCGCGTGGAGCTGGCCATGCGCAGAGCTGATGCGCGCAAGGAGTGCCGTGCCACGCAAGGGTGTCCCCCGCGTGGGGGAGCCCCCACGCGCAAGGAGTGTGCCCGTGAGGAAAGCCGCCCAGCGTGAAAAGAAAGAGCAGCCTGCCCAGGAATGGCGCCGCCCACACTTCCCGTGCCGCTGATGACAACAGAAGCGGACAAAGAAACAAAAGCAGACAAAGAAACAAGACGCAACAAATAGACACCAAGAACAGACAACCAGGGGAGGGGGGGGAAATTAAATAAATAAATAAATCTTTAAAAAAAAAAAATCATTTACAGAAATGTCACAAATAATTAGTAACATTTAAAAAAAAAAAAAAGGGAAACGGACTTTGGCCCAGTGGTTAGGGCGTCCGTCTACCATATGGGAGGTCCGCGGTTCAAACCCCGGGCCTCCTTGACCCGTGTGGAGCTGGCCATGCGCAGTGCTGATGCGCGCAAGGAGTGCCGTGCCACGCAAGGGTGTCCCCCGCGTGGGGGAGCCCCCACGCGCAAGGAGTGCGCCCGTGAGAAAAGCCGCCCAGTGTGAAAAGAAAGAGCAGCCTGCCCAGGAATGGCACCGCCCACACTTCCCGTGCCGCTGACGACAACAGAAGCGGACAAAGAAACAAGACGCAGCAAATAAACACCAAGAACAGACAACCAGGGGAGGGGGGGATATTAAATAAATAAATAAATCTTTTTTAAAATAAATAAATAAATAAATAAAAATAAAAAAAGAAAGAAAGAAAAAACACAAAAACAACAACAGAAGGCAACCAACAAATTAGGAATAGCAGAGAATTTCTTCCATCTGATAAATGACATTGTTGCAGGCTAAATCATGCACCCCACAAAAGACATGTTCAAGTCATAATCTTCGTTCCTTTTGGTATGAACCCATTTGTAAATTTGTAAATAGTATCTTTGAATATGTTCAGAATAATCAGCATGTGATTCATCTGTGAAAAGAATCCTGGAAGTTCCCATTTCAGTGGCCAAACTGAATGATGGCAGGTCTTAATCGCTATTACTGGAGGACTCATAAAGAGAAGAAATTTGGGTGCAGTCAGTCAAAGAAAGCCACTGGAATAAATCAGAAGTCAGCAAAAAGTAGCTGGGCGGACTCAAGGAGAGAGCTTGCCGTGTGGTGGGAGGCAGAGAGGGCAGCCAAGAACCCAAAGGAGTGCAGCAGACCAGCACAGAATGCTCCAGACTTCGGGGAGGAAACTTCACCTTGCCAACACCTTGATTTTGGACTTCTAGCCTCTGAAACCATGAGGCAATAAATTCCTGTTGTTTAATTGACCCCTTGTGTTGTATTTGTCACAGCAGCTCTAACAAACTAAGACACGCATCTGTGAAAAACCATCATACTTAATGGTGACTGAATGATTTTCCCTTAATATCACAAACAAGAAAAACATATGTTACCACCACTTCTGTTCAATATTGTACTGGAGGCTCTAGCTAGGGCAATTCCACAAGGAAAGAAAACAAAAGGCCTGTAGATTAGAAAAGAAGAAGTAAAACTATCTCTATTTGCAGATGACAAGAGCTTTTTTTAATTTCCATTTTCATCTGATGTTTCCAATGTTTGTAAAAAGATTCTTACACCAATGATGAGACCATGCAAAGCAACTCAAAAGTGTATATGACAATCATTTCCCCCCTTTAGTGTTGTTGTTTTATACGAAGGGGTCATTAACAGAAAACTGAGGCAGCGGACTTGGCCCAGTGTTTAGGGCATCCGTCTACCACATGGGAGGTCCACGGTTCAAACCCGGGGCCTCCTTGACCCGTGTGGAGCTGGCCCATCCTCAGTGCTGATGCGCAAGGAGTGCCCTGCCATGCAGGGGTGTCCCCCGTGTAGAGGAGCCCCACGCGCAAGGAGTGCGCCCCATAAGGAGAGTCACCCAGCGCGAAAGAAAGTGCAGCCTGCCCAGGAATGGCGCCACACACACGGAGAGCTGACACAACAAGATGACGCAACAAAAAGAAATACAGATTCCCGTGCTGCTGACAACAACAGAAGCGGACAAAGAAGACGCAGCGAATAGACACAGAGAACAGACAACCGGGATGGGGGGTAGGGAGGGAAGGGGAGAGAAATAAATGAATAAATAAATAAATCTTAAAAAAAAAAAACCACACAGAAAACTGAATGGCATGTGCTTGGTTGGAAAATGTCACCTGTTTACAAAACATGCAAGTCAGTTTTTACCTCATGTCTGCAAGTCCTTACAATAACTAGTGCTTTCTGGTTTGTTTTTTATTATCTGGGAGGCACATGAGATGGCAAATTTTAGCTACCCAATTTTATCAAACTATCACACAGAAAGCACAAGTGACGGTCCCAACGCTGCAAATTTTAGAGGGTCAAGATAGTAGACATTATTATCTATAGAAGATTCGACGGTTTGGCTTTGAAGATGTTGGCCTTTTCCTCTTAAGAGAAATTTCCTTAGGGTCTTTCCTCTAATTTTGCTAGACGGGTTCCAGAAGAACCCTCCATGAATTGACAGTGTGACCTCTGTAAAGTATTCTGTTGCATTATACAAAGAGAAAATCTGGCAATTTTGCTAGTTGCATGGATTAAAGACGGTTGTTTGCTAAATGGCAATGAAGAAAACTCTGACCCGAGTGGCAGTATTAAGTCCAAATATTTCTGACCAAAGAAAATTAAGCAGTTGCTGGCGTGTTCTCCAAACTCTGGTCTTCCTGCCAGCGCTGCCCCATGGCAGCCCAGAACCACGACCCAGCCGCGGCCAGCTTCGCCACCGTCCACAAGGGGGCGGAGCCCAGCTTGTCACCGCCCATAAGGGGGCGGAGCTCAGCGGGGGCACCGCCCAGGGCTCCGTGGGCCAGAGGCTCCGGCAGGAGTGGATGGCCCTTGGTCTGGAGACAAAGGAATTTCGGCCTTCCCTGAGTCAGACCACCTTTTCAAATGGGTGGGAACTATTCGTGGAGCCGCAGGCACAGCGTATGAAGCCTGAGGTACAAGCTCCCCTGGAGTTCCCCGGTGGCCACTAACCAATCACAGTGACGGTCCTGTGGCCCTGCCACCACCCTGCCATGGGCACCGGGAAACGGCTGCCTGGACATGCTGAAGGGCGAGTGGGCTGCCTTGTGTGGCGTCAGGACCATCCTCCTCTCGGTCCAGAGCCTGCTGGGAGAGCCCAACATCCACAGCCCTTTGAACAGGCTGCTGCCGAGCTCTGGAAAAACCCCACAGCCTTTAAGAAGCACCTGCAAGTGACCTACTCAAAGTGAGTCTCCAGCCAAGAGCCCCGACACGGACTGTCCAGCCTCTCTGTATTGCCTTTTGATTTTTTCCTGTGATGCTCTGTCCTTTCCTTCTGTATAGATGGCGTCTTCTTTTAAAAAAAAAAAAAAAGATGTATTTTTTCCTCTCCCCTCGTTTGCTCTCACTGTCTGCTCGTCTTCTCTTTAGGAGGCACGGGGACCCGAACCTGGAACCTCCCATCTGGGAGAGGCACTCAATCGCTTTAGCTACCTCAGCTCCCTGGTTTGTTGTGTCTCTCATTGTCTTTCTTCTTTGTGTTTCGCTGTTGTGTCATCTTGTTGCATCAGCTTGCTGCGCCTGCCTGTCATGCTCATGCACCTTCTCCAAGAGTCCCTAGGAATCGAACCCAGGACCTCCCATGTGCAAGGCAGGAGTGCAGTCACGTGAGCCACATCTGCTTCGCCATCATTTTTTTTTTTTCTTAAATTAAGTCTCTGTTGAGCCCTTGGGATGAATATATTAATTAAATAAATGCATTTGGGTTTTTTTAGGGAAAAAAAATGATACAACAATATTTAAAGGCCAACTTTTTAAGGGATGGTTGATACCAATACTGTACATAGTTTACATGTCAAATACATAGTCCAAGAGTTTAAAAATAAAATCATGCATTATTACCACTAAGAATATCATAACTGGGTATATACCCAGAAGAACTGAGAGCAGTGAACAGACATCTGCATACTGATGTTCATAGCAGCATTATTCACAATTGTCAAAAGTTGGAAACAACCCAGGTGTCCATCAAGAGATGAATGGATAAACAAACTGTGGTCTATTCACATGATGGAATGTTATGCAGCTGTAAGAAGAAATGAAGTCGTAAAGCATATGACAACATAATGTACCTGGAGGACATTGTGTTGAGTGAAGCAAGCCAGACACAAAAGGACAAATACTATATGATTGCATTACTATGAACCAAATATATTTTGTAACATAGTGTACAATTTTAAAAAAATTTATAGGTATCCAGTACATTTAATTGAGCTATGTATGCTTTTATTCAACTGTTTTCCATTTTAATTTAATTTTTAATTGTTTATATTTTCATTATTAAATGTACAACAAGAAATTGCCTTCAAAGAAATCTTTTAAATGTTATTTTACAGTTAAACTTATTTTGCAGAAGAATAACAGTTTTAATTTTTTTAAAAAAAGAATATCATATACAAGAGAACCCCCCCGCCCCGTACTTGTGACAGCCTTTCAGGTGGAAGCAGTCTTATACAGAAAAACAATACAGGGAGAGGATGTGGCTCAAGCAGTTTTGCACCTGCCTACCACATGGGAGGTTCCCGGCGCCTCCTAAAAAATGATGGGCAAGACAGCAAGTGCAAACAATGCGGGGTGGGGGGATAAATAAATCTTTTTAAAAAATAGTTTCTCTGCTGTGTTAAGTATATAGTTTAAAGAAATTTAATAGATTACTGGGGGTTGGGGGGGGAATCCTAGCCCATTGAAGATTGATAGAAGGTGTCAATTGTGGAATTTGAAATGTTTCCTTTTTTAAAAACACCCAGAATATATAACCTTTGTATAAAGAAAAATATAAAATTCTGGACGATCATTTTTTATCATACTACATAATTTAAAATGAAAATATGTCATTGGTTATTTTCTACTTTACTCATTTCCTTGACAGCATTAATTTGTGACCTAAAGTTTAATTTCGTTCAGTGGCCTTTAAGGCACAAGATTTCATTTTCAAATATGGCACCAACTTTCCTCAAGTGTAACAGCACTCTGTTTTTTAGCACAAATTATATTTTTGAAAGGTTAACAATTTGTGGAACAAAATTCCCTAATTATATTTTCTAATTTAGATTCACCAGTTAAAATATTTACAAAAGGCTTAGGTCTACATATAGAATGATCTTTTTCTTTCCCCTATACTACATCTTAAAGGTTTTCCCTCCCAGCTCATATCTGACCTGGTGGGGGAGTGCAGAAGTTTCAGAAAAGGTACCTATATGTTTTAGATGAGATTCTTTATATATATATATATATATATATATATGTATGTGTGTATGTTTTTTTTTTTTTTTGTTTTTTTTTTAGGTACCAGGGCCGGGGATTGAACCTGGGACCTCATATGTGGGAAACTAATGCTCAATCACTGAACCACACCAGCTACCCTGAGTTGGTGTTTTTGTTTGTTTGCTTGTTTTGTTTTTTAAAGGAGGCACTGGGAACCGAACCTGGGACTTCCCATGTGGGAAGTAGGTGTTCAAACACTTGAGCCACATCTGCTCCCCAGAGTCTCGATTTTAAGTGATTATAAAGGCAAGGATAAGACAAAATAATTCTTAGTTTAGTCACGGTATGTTACAATGTCCCTTGTCTGAGTTACAGAATAAATAGTACCTACTGACAGTCTATAAAAGATAAGGCATTGTAAGGTGCCCTAACAACGTAGGTCTGTAACAGGTGAACAAGAAAGTCATCATTGCTACCTGAGCATTCAAGGTTAAACTCCGATCCTGTGGCCATTAGCAGACAGGGAAGTTTAACTGAAGAGGTGTTACTATGCTCAAAAACAAAATATATTTCAAAAGCAATTTATCTAGAGAAAAATATGGTTCCCAGGGTATTCTGTGCAAAGAGAGATGGATAAAAGGAGCTGGCCACTGAGCAAACTAAATTAAATTCCATGAATATAGGTTTCATAATAAGATGTATTTACTCCAAGTATTTTTGCTAACAATAACTCCCTGAAAATCACCAACTCTGTAGTTATACTTTGTGATAAACTACTTTTGAGTTATAGGGGAAATAGCTGAATCAGGAACTTACATAATACTAGTTATGAAAATTAAGACAAACAAGCAAATGGATTCCTGAAAAAAGCAAATTAAATCCTTTGTCAAAATAGTTACTGCACAACACAGAAACAGCTCAAATCTGGAATTTATCAATTAAAATTATGATCCTATGAAACTGGATGTATGTACAGTTTCTTCAATACCAAAAAATATGCTTTAAACCAATTCTCACCACAGAATGATTTTTTAAATATATTAATTTTATGGAATGAGAAAGCAATTTAGGGGGGAAATATACCCACAAGTAAATTCACCTGACAAAAAAAACCCACAAAAAACAGTCTAAGTCAAATGGACAAAAAAAAAGGAAAAGGCTGTGAAAAAAATGACAACCAAAAATAACATGGGATGGGGGTGGAGATGGGGCCACAGTTAAGGCATCCTTAAAAAATTCCTCATGGGAAACGGACTTTGGCCCAGTGGTTAGGGCGTCCGTCTACCATATGGGAGGTCCGCGGTTCAAACCCCGGGCCTCCTTGACCCGTGTGGAGCTGGCCATGCGCAGCGCTGATGCGCGCAAGGAGTGCCCTGCCACGCAAGGGTGTCCCCCGCGTGGGGGAGCCCCACGCGCAAGGAGTGCGCCCATGAGGAAAGCCGCCCAGCGTGAAAAGAAAGAGCAGCCTGCCCAGGAATGGCGCCGCCCACACTTCCCGTGCGGCTGACGACAACAGAAGCGGGTGCCGCTGACGACAACAGAAGCGGACAAAGAAACAAGACGCAGCAAACAGACACCAAGAACAGACAACCAGGGGAGGGGGGGAAATTAAATAAAAATAAATAAATCTTTAAAAAAAAAAAAAAAAAATTCCTCATGACTTTGACTTGTTAAAATATTTTACACTTTAAAAAAAAGATTTTAAAACATCTGAAAAACATGCAAATCTGAAAACCCTGTATGGCAAATTCAGACAATTTATTGTGTGTATATATATATATATATATTTTTAATTCAGGCAATTTAGATGACAAGATCTTTTATATAGACAATCCAAAGGAGTCCACATACACATATTTTAAAAAAAACTATTAGAACAAATACTTTCAATGGGGTTGCAAGATACGAAATTATTATATAAAAATCAAGTGAATTTCTATACACCAGTACTGGACAATTTGAAAATGAGATGAAATTCCCTTTATCATATAATAGCATCAAAAATAAAAGACTTAGGAATAAATTTAGCAAAAGAAGTGCAAGGCTTGTATACTGAAAACTACAAAACATTATGGAAAGAAATTAAAGAAGGCCAAATAAATGAAAAGGCAGCCCATGTTCATGAATCAGAAGAGTCAATGTTGTTAAGTTGTCAATACTCCATAAATTGATCTACAGAGTCATTGCAACTGCAGCTGAGGTAGTAACTGCCTTCCTCGCCCCCCCACCCCACCCCGCAGCTGAAGTAGTAACTGCCTTTTTTTTTTTTTCAAAACTTGACAAGCTGTCCTTGCAATTCATATGGAAATGTAATGGGCCCCAAATGGACAGTACAATCTTGAAAAAGAAGAACAAAGTTGGCCTCACACCTTCCAATTTCAAAACTTACTGTAAGGCTGCAGTAATAAAGACAGTGTGGTAATGGCAGGAGGACAGGCCTGTAGATCAAGGGAAGAGAACTTAGTCCAAAACTACACCCTTACATTTGTGCTCAGCTGATGTTCAGTAAGAGTGTTGTTTCAGTTTCCTAGGCTGCTTAAAGCAATACCATGAAATGGGTTTGATTTAAACAATGGAAATTTATTCACAGCTAGAGTCCAGGAAAATGTCCAGATCAAGGCATCATCAAGGCAATGCTTTTTCCTGAAGGCCTGTGATCATTGGCTCCTCTGCCACATGGCAGCACCTGCTGGTCTTTCTCTTTTCTGGGTTCCCCTGATTTCAGCTTCTTGCTTCTGTGGCTTTCTCCCTTTGTCTGAATTTCATTTTCTTCTCAAGGACTCCAGTAATAGGATTAAGACCCATCCTGAATGAGGCTGGTCACACCTTAACCGAAGTAGCCTCATCGAAAGGTCCTACTCAAACGGGTTTACATCCACAGGAATGGATTAGATTTAAGAACATGTTTTTCTGGGGTACATACAGTTTGAAACCACCACCGGTGCCAAGACAATTCAGTGGGGGGAATTCTTTTCAGCGGAAGATGCTGGAATAAGTGGGTACACGCATGCAAAACAATGAAGTTGTACACCTCCCCCAACTCAAACTATTATATAAAAAAAAGTAACTCAGAATGGATCAGAGACCTAAATGTAAGGTGCTAAAACTATAAAACTCAGAAGAAAAGACAGGAGTGAATCTTCAGGACCTTGGGTTAGACATGTTTCTTAAATATGAAATCAAAAGCACAGGTGATAAAATAAGAAATAGACAAAATTCTTATTTTATGAAAATTCAAAACTTTTGTGCTTCAAAGGACACCATGAAGAAAATAAAAAGTCAACCCATAAAACTAAAGTAAATATTTGCAAATCACACATCTGATATGGGACTTAACTGGTATATATTAAGAACTCTTACAATAGGCAAAGGATTTGAATAGGCATTTCTCCAAAGAAGATATACAAATGGCCAATAAGCACATGAAAAGATGCTCAAAATTGTATTCATTAGGGAAATGCTAATAATCAGAACCATAACGAGACCACTATAATTAAAAAGACAGAAAATAGCATGTTTTGGCAAAGATGTGTTGAAACTGGAACCCTTATTATATTACAAGTAGGAATGAAAAATGGTTCAGCTGCTTTGGAAAACTTTGGCAATTCCTCAAAAAGTTTTAAACATAGAGTTATATGACCCAGAAATTCCACTCATAGGTATATGCTGGAGAATTAAAAGCATATATTGGGAAGCGGACTTGGCCCAATGGATAGGGCATCCGCCTACCACATGGGAGGTCCACGGTTCAAACCCTGTGTCTCCTTGACCCGTGTGGAGCTGGCCCATGTGCAGTGCTGATGCGCGCAAGGAGTGCTGTGCCACGCAGGGGTGTCCCCCGCGTAGGGGTGCCCCACGTGCAAGGAGTGTGCCCCGTAAGGAGAGCCGCCCAGTGCAAAAGAAAGTGCAATCTGCCTAAGAATGGTGCCGCACACACAGAGAGCTGACACAACAAGATGACGCAACAAAAAGAAACACAGATTCCCGGTGCCGCTGATAAGGATAGAAGCGGCCGCAGAAGGACACACATCGAATGGACACAGAGAGTGGGAATAAATTTAAAAAAAAAAAAAAAGCATATATCCATGCAAAAACTTGTACATGAATATTCACAGAAGCATTAATTCATAAGAGCCAAAAAATGGACACAATTCAAAACTCCATCAGCTAATTAATGTAAAAACAAATGTTTATATCTATACAGTGGGATATTACCCCACCATTAGAACAAATGAAGTACTGATATATATTACAACAGGGGTGTAACTTGAAAACATACCACATTTTGAAAGAAGCAAGACACAAAACGTCTCATATTGTATGATCCATTTATATGAAATGTCCAGAAAAGGTAAATCCACAGAGACACAGAGTAGATTAGGGGCTGTCAGGGGCTGGGGGGGAGGGGAAATGGAGCAGTGACTGCTAATGGGATCTCGGGGTTTCTTTTTGGCGTGATGAAAATTTGCCCGAAATAGATAGTGGTGATGGTTGCACAGCTCAGTAAATGATTAAAAACCACTGAACTGTACACTTGAAAAGAATGAATTTTACAGTTTGTGAATTATATCTCAAAAAAGATGTTCTGTTTTTAAAAATGAAATTGTGATCTTGTCACATTGGGTTTTTTTAATAAGATTTTCCTATTTATTCAGTTTATTATTTAGTCCCCCCTCCCCACCACTACCATGGCTCCATCATCTGTCTGCTCATCTTCTCTAGGAGGCACCAGGAACCGAACCCAGGACCTCCCACATGGGAGGTGAGTGTCCAACCACCTGAGCCACTTTCACTTCCTGCTGGCTGTGTCATCCCCTAGCTGTGGCGTCTGCTGGTTGCAGCGTCTGCAGGTTGTAGCAGTTGTGGCATCTGCTGGTTGCAGCACCTGCCATTTGTGGTGTCTGCTTGTCTTCTTCAGAAGACACCAAGAACCGAACCCAGAACCTCCCATGTGGGAGACGGGTACCCAACTGCTTGAGCCACATCCACTCCCACATTTTTTTTTTAAGATTTATTTCTCCCCCCTCCATTGTCTGCTCTCTGTGTCCATTTGCTGTGTGTTCCTCTGTGTCTGCTTGTATTCTCACTAGACAGCTCTGGGAACTGATCCTGGGACCTTCCAGAGTGGGAGAGAGACGATCATTCTCTTGTGCCACCTCAGCTCCCTGATCTGCTGCATCTCTTATTCTCTCTCCTCTGTGTCTTTTCTTGTTGTGTCATCTTGCTGCGCCAGCTCTCCATGTGGGCCAGCACTCCTGCGTCGGGTAGCACTCCTGCGCAGGGCAGCACTCCACATGGGCCAGCACTCCACATGGGCCAGCTTGCCACACAGGCCAACTTGCCACACAGGCCAGCGTGCCTTCACCAGGAGGCCCTGGGTATTGAACCCTGGACCTCCCATATGGTAGATGGGAGCCCAGTTGCTTGAGCCACATCTGCTTCCCCTACATTGGGTTTTAAACCCTCCCATGGTGTGGGAGCCCAGGCCCCGACTTCCCCTCCTTAAATGAAACACAGCACAAAGCATGTAGCCTCCTGCATGGCCCAGACACTCACTAGTTTAAAAAGTAAGTAGCAGGGGAGCTGGTGTAGCTCAGTGGTTAAGTGCCAGCTTCCTGTATACAAGGTCCTGGGTTCAATCCCCCGCTCTGGTACCTTAAAAAAAAAAATTAACGAGCCTCCCCAGAGGAAAAGGAGGTACAGACAGTTCTGTAAACTCAATTCTTCTCATGGCTGTATGCTCCCTTCCTGGTATAACATCCCCAGACACCCCATTTGTGTGCTTCATGTAACTCTTACAGAAACTGTTCTCATACCCTACGGAAAGTCTTTATTCTCAGACCTCTTATATCCTCATATTGTCCCTCCTTTTCTCGCCTCTTTGCGGAGCGCTACTTTCATTCTCCAGTCCGCTGCTGCTGGAGATCCTCGCCTGTCTCTCAGTGGTTGAGCACCAGCTTCCCAGGCACAAGGTCCCAAGTTCAGTCCCCGGTACCTCATGAATAAAAATAAAATAAAAAATAAAATAAAATAAAAATAAATAAAAAATAAAATAAAATAAAATAAAATAAATAAAATAAAATAAAATAAAATGAAATGAAAGTTTTAGTATCAAATAGTATACTGCTGCAAAACTAAAATTTAGTTCTTTCTCTGTTAAAGTAACAAAGTTTCTTAAATCATTAGGCTGTTTTAGTAAAAGATTACAGAATTTTCTCTTGAACAATCAATATACAAAGCAGAAAGTCTGTTTTATCAACCAGCTTCTTGTACTTTATGTTAACTTTATCATGTCTTTGTGAAGAAAAACAAGTCTTCCCAGTTTTAAAAAACATAATGTTCAAACCTAACAACTTTTAACATTTTGCTTCCTCAAAGTCAAATACTAGAAAGTATCTCTTTTTTTAAATTTCAGACTATTTGAAAGATTTGTTTCCTTACCTTGAAAAAAATAAAGTAATAAAATAATTATGTTCATTTAATATGTTATAAGTTGAAGGGAAAGTGTTTAGAAGTGTAATAAAAATTAAAAGGGATTTCTAACCTTCTGTTAATCAAAGCCATGTGGGTAAAATGTTTATATAAATACTTAAAGACTGTATAAAATTCCTAGAGATCTAATACTGCTTCTGCATAGTATTAGATAACAGTATAATGTCATTAATCATAGTTTTAATTATTTTAAAATGATACATGTCACAGAAACAACCTCTGCCTGGGAATCAAGAGCTGGATGCTTTGGCTCACAGTCATCTAATTTGCCCCACCTTTGCTGAAAAAACAGCCCTGTGGCTACGTAAAAAGAATGGGCATGGAGGAGCTGCCAGGGGTGGCACATGACAGTAAATTATTGTAAATTAAATAAAGTAACACCACCACTGAATGCAGCAGTCCCAAACATTGTTGATTTATTGCAAGAAATTAGTACCCAGTTATGTCACTATCACGTCGTTTCAGATCTTGCTAAGGCTTTCTTTAGTATCTCCAAAGACGAGTCAAGCCAGCCTGCATTCAGCTTCATGTGTGAAGGCACCATGGACCTTTCTGGTGCTTCCCCAAGCCTGTGTGCACAGGCCAACCATCTGCCATGGCCTCCTGGCAAAGGGTATGTCCCTGTGGAAGAAACCTGTGGCTGTCACCCTATTTCATTATATTAATAATATTATGTGAGTCAGCAGTTCTCTTTCAGAATTAAAGCAAGCATCAGAGACAATAGTATCTCATCTTGAAAGCCTGGGATGGGCAATCAATCAGGACAAGCTGCAAGGCCCTGGCTGCTCTGGCAAATTCTTGGATGTTGCTTGGTTGGGTAAGGAAAAAACTCTACCCTCAGCTGTAATCAGTAAAGTACAGTGTTTTCCCACACCACAAACTCCAAAACAATTGATGGCCTTTCTGGGGTCATTGGGGTACTAAAGGGCTGTTCATCCCTCATTTAGCTCAGATATTAAAACCATGGTATGTGTGAATCAGGAAAGGTCATGCATGGAAATGGGAGGCTGCCCAGGCTGCTTTTAAAGAAGCAAAGAGGACACTGGCCCAGGCTCAAGCACTGAGAGGGGTGGACCCTAACTTACCCTGTGAATTGGATGTGGCCAGCGCTGATATTGGCTTTGAGTGGGATTTGTGGCAAAGGCAACTTTCTAAGCAAGCTCGCCTTGGGTTTTGGTCACAGTTGTGGAAAGGAGCTGAATTATGATGAGCCCCTTAGAGAAGCACGGTGTAGCATACCATGCCCCATTGCAAGCGGAGGGCTTAACCCAAAGGTGACTGACCACTCTGAAGACTGCCATCCCTATCCAGGGGTGGATCACAGATACTGGAAGTAAGCCTCGCTCTAGTAACGTGCAATTAAGTACCTTAACAAAGTGGAAAGACTGCTTGCTACAGCACAGTGTATTCAATTCTAGCCCATTAACTACTGAGATGCAGGAGATCCTAGGCTCGGTGTCTTATGTGGAAGACTTCTTGGCCCACATTACAACCCCCAAGGTGGCTGTTGAGGGACCCACTAAAGAATGAATAGGAACAGTTCCAGAGAACACGTGGTACAGGGACGGCTCGGCTAGTGGACAGCCTCCCGCGTGGACGGATGTGGCTTGCAGCCTGGCACTGACACTATTTGGTGGGAAACAGGCACCACTAGAGCAGTCAGTGCGCTGTTAAGAACCGTGTGGATGCTTATAGTACACAAGCCCGGGAACGCATTAACAATCTCTACTGATAGTTGGGCAGTCTACAAAGGTCTTACCACCTGGGTAGCAACTTGGAAACAAGAACAATGGACTGTCGTGGGCCACCCCCTGTGGGGGAGGGACCTGTGGAAGGGCATCTGGGATGCGTGCCAGTGGTGATGGGTAACTGTCACATCCCAGCCCACCCCTCTAACACCCCTCTTGGGACTGTTGAGGCAGATGCCCTTGTGAAGATCGGGAGCCATACCACTGGGATCTGAGAAGCAGCAGAGGAGCTTCTCAGGAAATGCAGACATTGTGGCTGGTGGACCCTGTGGTACCTAGCCTGGCAGTTCCATTGTGCTCACTCTGATGACTGTGACAATTACCTCACCGGATGGGACATGTTGGCCGAGCACAGACTCTGGTAGCACGATGGCAAGTAGATTACATCGGTCCCCTCCCACTCTTGGAAGGGGCAAGGTATGCTTTCACTGCAGCAGACACTGCTATGGGACTCTTGTAACGAGCAGGCTCCTATTCGCTGCCTAGACAAAGTAAGTGCCCTATACAGGGTGCCAGCCCAAATTGACAGTGACCGAGGAACTCCATTTACCAGTCACCTCACATGGTCTTGGGCTATGGACCATGGACTTTCCATCTACCTTATAACAGCACTGGTGCAGGTCTTATAGAAAGGGTAGATGGTCTTTTAAAGGATCTTTACAACAATGGACGACTGTTTAAGTTGAGCACCTTGGGCTGCTGCCCTCCTCCAGTTGACATGCTAACAGCAGGGCCAATGCAGGCACTGAGAATACAAGTTAAAGGGCCAGCAGCCCTACAGCCCAAAAGAGGAAATAATAATAATCTATTGTTGGCCATCAATAAGCCATTTTTCCTTCTCAAAAAAAAAAAAAAAAATCTAGTGTTGCCTATGCCTCAAACTAGACAAACTGGGGAAAAGAAAGTCCTTTGGCCATGGTACTGGTCTATGCAGCCTCGATGGTTGGGAATCTTAAGCCTATGAGGAAAAGGAGTTACCCAAACATTGTTATAAGACCACAGTTTATACAAAAAAGTCAGTAAAAATCTTTATTAATAATTCAGCTGGGGCTCTATGTGTATCTATGTGGACTCATCTTATGCCTAAACTAGTTTTTGATGTCACCAAAGAAAACTCAAGAGAATTTAGAAGGGGAACATGTATGCTATTGGAAACTCCCTCCTAAAACCCCTTCCTGGTACTTTGTTCTCTCCTGATGGAAATGTAGCTTATACACTATTCGACCAGCATGATCCACCCCGTATTGTTCCCCATAAACATCTTTCTTTTCACCTGGAGGACCTAGCCAATACCTTCCTGCAGTGGGCGTCAGCAGTAAGTCGTGCCCACAGGTGGACCCAATGTCGGGTTTGTACAAACCTGCCATCCTCAGATGCTACTGGCCTTCCTTGATCGTCACTCCTGAAAAGTGGACAGCATGGAACGCCTTGCTGGCATGGCAGAATACAACCCATCAATATGTTTGAAACAAGACCTTTTTCTTTAAGATTGAAATCCAGCTACCACCTTACCAGAAGACTCATAAATATATTTTTCTCTCCTAAAGGAGCAAGTGAGGGAAGTGAACTTGGCCCAGTGGTTAGGGCATCCGCCTACCACATGGGAGGTCTGCGGTTCAAACCCCAGACCTCCTTGACGCATGTGAGGCTGGCCCATGCGCAGTGCTGATGCACACAAGGAATGCCACCCTGCGTAGGGGAGCCCCACGCACAAGGAGTGCACCCCGTAAGGAGAGCCACCCAGTGCGAAAGAAAGTGCAGCCTGCCCAGGAATGGTGCCGCCCACACGGAGAGCTGACACAGCAAGATGACGCAACAAAAAGAAACAACAGATTCCCGAGCCACTGACAACAACAGAAGCAGACAAAGAACATGCAACAAACAGACACAGAGAACAGACAACTGGGGGGTGGGGAGGAAGGGGAGAGAAATTTTTAAAAAAACAAAAAACAAAGTCACATTTGAAAAAAAAGAGGAGCAAGTGAATAAGTCTAAACCTTTAATGGGACATGCTGCATATGATGGTTTAGAATGGCTTTAAATATTCTTACTGCAGCACAAGGTGGACCTGTGCCCTCATTAATGTTCAAAATTAGGAATGTATTCCTGTTCACTCCCAATGTTTCACAAGCTCTAAATCATACGCAAGAGTGCATACAGCACATTGATAAATTAGCAACTGACTCCCTATCTGACTGGTCTAATTCCCTTTCCTGGCCCTGGCGACCTGTCTTCAGGGGTCCACCAGCTTTTAGTGGAGGACTTCTGTTGTTCTCTTGTCTGATATAGTGTTGCCGTGGCATGTGGATGCAGCGTGCTATGGTTAGGCTGGCTGTCACGTGGGTGTGGATCGTGGCAGCCCAAGGCTCGGAAAGCACGGAGTTGCCTGTATGACACGGATATTCACTAATTTTAAAAAGTAACGAGCCTCCGCAGAGGAAAAGATTGTACAGATAGCTCTGTAAACTCGAATCTTCTCAAGGCTGTATGTTCCCTTCCTGGCATAACATCACCAGACACCATTGGTAACTCTTGCTGAAACGCTATTCTCATCCTCTGTGGAGTATCTTTGTTCTGAGGCCCCGTATATTGCCCCTCCTGTTCTCACCTCTTTGTGGAGTGCTACTTTCATTCTCCAGAGATCCTCTCCTGTCTGTAAGTCCCTATAAAACTCACGTCTGATTTAGTGCCTGGTGCGTTCTTTGGTCTTGCGGTTGCCCTGACCCGTGTCCTTCGGGAGATGGGCTGGAACGCATGGTCTCTATTCCACTCCAGAAAAAGCGAAGTCTTCATCTTTACGGCATTCCACAAGGGCCCACACGACTTGCCCCCGTCACCTCTCGGAACTTGTAGCTTCTCACTCACCTGTCGGTTGTTCTGTCCAGCCACTGGCCTCCCTTCGTTCTCACTTCTGTGCTTTTGCATTTACTGTTTCCTCTGGCTGAAATGTTTTCTTCTCCAGTTATTTCCATGGCATGTAAATATATAAACACACTCATACCTACACACACACACACACGTGCCAGGCCTGCTTTCAATAAGTAAATATAAGGTAAATGTGAATTAAAACCAATTTTAGGGAAGCGTATGTGGCTCAAGTGATAGAGCTTCCGCCTACCATGTGGGAGGACCTGGGTTTGATCCCTGGGGCCTCCTGATGAAAAAGAAGAAGAGAAAACATGCCTGCTTGGTGAGCCAGTGCCCATACAAGTGCCTACACGAGTACCCGCCCAAGTGCCCGTGTGGTGAGCCAGTGCCCTGTGCAAGTGAGTCACGCAGCAAGATGATGACACATCAAAAGAGAGACAAGGAGAGTCAAGGTGAAGCACAGCAGAAATCAGGAACTGAGGTGGCACAATTGACAGGGAACCTCTCTCCCCATCAGAGGTCTCCAGGGTCAAATCCCGGTGAATCCTAGAGGAGAAAAAATGAGAAAAGAAAACAACACAGACAGCAAAAACAGCAGGGTGGGAGGAGGGGAAGGGGGAATAAATAAATAAATCTTTAAATACAAAAAAACCAACAATTTTTACCCCTTACAGTAACAAGTGTAAAACATTTCACAGTATTTTTAAAATTGTAGGGAAACTGCTATTTTTATATATTAATGCTGGGAAGTCAAATTGTTACTGCTGCATATTGAGGGTGATTTGGTGAAAGAAATGCAAAATATACAAATTTGCAATTATTTTGGCAATGAACAAGAAAAAGATAATTAAAAAACCCTTATCTGTTTGGAAGGAATTACAATGGAAATTACAAAACATTTAAATCTGTAGAATGACACTAACTTGACACAGAAGGAAATTTATAGCCTCCAATGCTTATACTGGAATGAAGGAAAGGTTTGAACTGATGAGTCTATCCAAATTGAAGTTTTCAAAAAGAAGAGAAGAATAAATCCAAAGAAAGAAGGAAATAAGAAACAGAATGATGAATAACAATCAATGAAATAAAATTCACTTACTCTTTGAAATACCATTTTTAGGTACTCATCCTACAGATACGTTGACAAATGTGGAAAGTGATGTAGGTACCAGGTTGGTCATTGTGGCCCTGTTTATAACAGCCAAAGCCTAGGAACAACCTCAACGCCACCCACAAGATAGATTATGTGGGAAGCCGATGTGGCTCAAGCAATTGGGCTCCTGCATGGGAGGTCACGGGTTTGGTTCGCAATGCCTCCTGGAGAAGACGAAGCAAGTCAGCAAGCTGATGTAACAAGATGATGCAACAAGGAGACACAAAGAGGAAAGACAATGAGAGGCACAACAAAGCAGGAAGCTGAGGTGGCTCAAACGACTGAATGCCTCTCTCCCACATGGGGGCTCTCAGGTATGGTTCCTGGTGCCTCCTAAAGAGAAGACGAGCATACAGTGAATGGACACAGAGAGCAGACAGCGAGCACAAATAAGGGGCGGGGGGGATAAATAAATAATCTTTAAAAAGAAAAGATTATGGGACATCCATCTAATGGGAAACTATTCAGACATTTAAAAACTAGACATTAAAAGAAAAAGATTGTGGGACATCTAATGGGAAACTATTCAGACATTTAAAAACCAAGACCCTCTCATACACTGCTGATGGGATCAAACACACAGATACTTTGGAAAACAATTTGGCATGACCTGGTGATGTTGAAGAGGTGCACACAGCCCAGCAATTCTACAACCAGGTACGTGCTTGGACACTCACACGTGCACCAGAAAACTTTACTAGGAATGGTCAAAGGAGCACTTTTTCGTATTACCAAATGATTAGGAAAAGCCCAAATGGCTGCCATCAATAGAAGGAATAAATTGTGGTACATACATGCCATGGATTATTAGACAGCAGTGACGATGAGTGAACTAGAGATGTTCTAACCATCACAAATGAATCACAAAACTTACAGTACAGATGACATGGTTCTATTTTTATCGAGGCCTCAAACAGGACAAATGGAACAATAGTTTGTTTTAGGATACTAATAATCATAAAGAAAAGCCAGGCTATTATTAAGACACAATTCGGGATCATGGTTTTCTCTGAGAGCAGAGAGGGTGATGTGATTCGGGAGGGGCATGGAGAGGACTTCAAAAGAGCCGCGAATGTTTTATTTGTTAAGCTAGGTGGTGAGTTGCTGGGTATTTTATAATTTTAAAACAATGTTTTGGTATATAAACTGGCATGAGGGAGGAGGGAGACTTAGCTGCAAACTACCTGAGACAGTTTGATGTTTGCACCATTGTTGGTGCGTTAAAACATTTTAGATGAAAAAAAAAACTTGTTTTTTTTTTTTTTTTAAATGTGCAGGCCAGAGGAGCCCCCAGAGGAGAGGGACGGGTTGCTGAGGGTGTGTGAGGGCCATTATGCACAGGCCCCACGGTCACTGATGTGGATAGCTGGTCCTGGGAGGGCCCAGGGAGTGTGAGGGTTCTCCTCATACTTGCAGCATCTCCTAGTGGAGAGAGCCCCAGAAGGAGCTGGGGACTTTGGCCACCACTAAGAGCCCTGCAGGAGAGGTTGTGGGGGCGTTTTGAGCTGATCGTGTGGGCTCGACTTTCAAAGTCAATCCAGAACTTGCTTCCGTGCCCTCCACCCTGGCCCCACCACTCTCTTCTCCCGCCTGTCCTGTGAGGCAGCCTCCTCACTGTCTTGCTGTCCTACCTGCTGTCTGTCCCCACACGCCGTCACAGCGATCCTGTGAACACCTGAGTCGGATCAGGGCCCTCCTCTGCTCTCACCCTCACTGTGGCTTCAGTCTGCCTGTCGCCTCTCTGACCTCTCTCACCGCTTGCTCCCTTCCTCACCCTGCTCCATCCACACAGGCCTCCTCACTATTTCTGGAACACACCAGGCACATTTGTGTCTCAGGGACTTTGTAGTGACTGTTCCCTCTGCTTGGAATGCTCTTCCCCCAGTAGCCACATGGCTCCCCCCTTCACTCCCTCCTTCAGGTCTTTGTGCAGATGTCACATTCTCAGGGAGCCCTTCCCTGACCACCCATTTTGTGTGTGTGAGGTACCAGGCCTGGGGATTGAACCCTGGACCTTGTATGTGGGAAGCCGGTGCTCAACCACTGAGCCTCATCAGCTCCCGAGTTGGTTATTTCATTTGTTTGCTTGTTTGTTTTTTGTTTTATTTTGCTTTTAGGAGGCACCAGGAACTGAATCTGGAACCTCCCATGTGGGAAGCAGCTGCTCAGTGGCTTGAGCAATGCTCAAACTCCCCCTGAGCAATGTCCTCATACACACCCCATCCTTCTTCATTGTTTGATTTTTCTCCTCTTAGTCACCACATGTAGTTTATTTATCTTGTTCATTGTCCATGTAAAATGTCACCACCGGAGGGGAAGAAATTTTAGGTGTCTTGGTCATCACCATTTTATCCCAAGTGCTCCAAATAATGTTTGCTTAGTAAACACCAGTAGAATGAATGACCACTGGGCAGGCCCACTTCCAGTCCTCAAAGAGTCCCGGTTCTAGTGAAACGACATATATTAAACAAATAAACCAGGTATTTTCACACAGCAGTAAGAGGCGACAGGCAACTATGTTCACAGCTGTGTATGGGGATTAAGTAGGTTCAGCCAAGGTCTGTAGGATGAGTAAAGACCTGAGGCAAGAAATTCTAGGCGGAAAAACAGCCAGTGCAAAGGCCCTGAAGCTGACGTGAACTGTGGGCTTTGATGAACAGAAAGCTGGGTCGGTGAAGTCCAGAACAGCTGGAAAGGGGAAGGCCTAAGTTTCCAGGGGCCGGATCACAGCTCATGGGGTGTTAAGCAGGTGAGAGACTTGCTCTTCCAGGGGTGGTGACTTTGGTCTGTCCACTTGGGGCTCATTTGGAATCCGGACAGGCCTCCGAGGTCCCTCCCTGTCCCAGGCCTTCTAGGCACCTTTCAGGACAACCTTCTGCCTCAAGTGCTACTGCCACACCCCTTGTGGACGAGAGAACAGGGAACGGAGGCCCAGAAAAGCTAAATCACTTTCCCAAGGCCACAGAGCTACTAGATGCAGACTCCGTTTGGAACTCAGGCAGTCCGACTCCAGAGCCCTGGCCCTTAACCTCGTCCACACTGCCGCTCCGCAACCTTAACCCTAACAGGCCCTGCAGTGGAGCGCTTGAGAGCAGACAATTCGCGCCAAGCCCACTGACCAGCAGCGGTGGGACCTCGGGTTGGTCGGTGAGTCCCCTGCGCCCCAGTGCCCCCATCTACACCATGGACTTCCCAACATTTGCCCCAACCAAGTTGGCTGAGCCAGAGAAACCACCGCGTGAATCCCCAAGTTCACGACTTTCCGACGAGGCTTTTAAGGCGCGAGGAGGCGGGGAGAGGATGGGTTCGGGGAGAAAAAAGACGGGGAGCGCGAACGCGGCCGCTCCTCGGCCCTCCCATTCCCTCCAGGCGTTGCTGCCTCCAGGCAATCGCCGCGCAACTTTCGGTCTCCACCACTCCCCTCCCCGCACCGCACACGTTTCTCGCCCGCGGGCTGAAAAGCAGCCGCGGTCCCTTTAAGGCCCGCCCCTCCCTGCCCCAAAACTTCCCAGCGTCTGCTCCCAGTCCGACCCGGGACGGCCGGCCAGGCTCGCCGCCGAGCTGGTAGGGGCTGGGGGCGCGGGGCCGGGGAGGGCGCGGCGCCGCGGGCGGGAGGCGCCTCCCGGGGCCCGCGGCCGCCGCCCGCGGACGGGTGGGGGAGGGGCGGCGGCCCGGGGCGCGGGCGGCGGGGCCGCGGGGCCGCCCTCCGGGGCTGCGCGCGAGAGACGGCGCCGCGGGCCCGGGCCGCGCACGCCCGCGCGAGGGGCGTCCGGGCCCGGCGCGGGGGCGGGGCGGGGCCCCTCTTTCCCCTCCCCCCACCCGCATTCCTCTGACGTCGGGATCTCGCGACCCCGCCCTTCGGGGGACCCGCCCCGCCCGCCCGCCGCTGAGATCACGTGCTCGCGGCGTCGCGCCGCCCCGCCTTTCCGTCCCGCCCGCCCTTTGGGCCCCTCACCATGGGGGTGGCAGTGGCTGCGGTCCTCGTTGGCCCTCCTGAGGCGCTCGTCTCTAAACTACAGGCCCTCGTGGCTTGTCCCTGTCTTTTAGTGCCGTTGACCTCATTTCAAAACGGTTTCCCGAGGACCCTGCTTTCGGGAACTCCCAGAGGACCTTTGGGGGTGTCCCCGCATTTCCCAGGACTTTCTAAGTGGAGGCCCCTCCCCCAGCAGGCAGCCCTTGGCATGGGGTCCCAGGTCCGCCTCCGCGCCCCCCTCCCGCAGGACCTACGGCGGCCTTCCCCTAGGGCAGTCGCTCGTTGGGCCCTCGTGACTCTTTGAGGGAGGACGTTCTCTGCCAGGCTGTCCTCGGACGGACGCTTAGAGCACTGTAACGCCTCCCCTTTCAGAGCGCTCGTACCGTGCCAGGGTCACCCTCAGATAAGGCCGAGGCAGGGAACCCCACCTCTTTTCCCACACAGGCTTCCAGAGAAAGGGAAGAGACAATCATGGTCAGGACAGTCACGTGAAAGCCCGCCGCTCAGAGTGACCAGGGGTGACCTTGGAGGAAGCCCAGGAGTCTGGACTGTAGGCGCGAGGAAGCTTTTCAGAGGAGGGGACCTGTGAGCTGAGACCACAGGACCAGAGGATTTAGCCCTTCGTTCCGGCCGGGGTGGTGGTGGGGAAAGTGTTCCATGTGGAAAACCCCGCCCGGGTAAACAGCCCTCCCCTTCTGCGAACAGAACGACTGTGGCTGAATTTAGAGGTGGACAAACTGGACAGGGTCCGAAGACGGTCAGCAGCCGCGAATGGCTTTAAACTTGAGGGATAGGGTCAAATTTGGGTTTAAAAAAAATTATTCTGGCATTGTGAAGAGTAGAGGTGGAGAGGAATAGGATACAGTGATGGGGCGGGCTTGCTCCCGGCTCAGCATACAGCAGGCACTCAATAAATATTTCTGTACGCCAGGCCTTCGTCCCCTAGAGGGCGGCCCTATCTCCGGAGGCAGCGACAAGTAAGTTCGCGCATGCGTTCTCGCTTCCGATCCTTTCTAGACTTTGCCAAAGACCACCTACCCGCCTGGGGGACTCCCCTTTAGTACACGCAATCGGAAGCCATTAGTAGTCCTGCCATCTGGTCAGAGGAGGCGGTCCACTCCTCATTGGCCAATCAGGTGGAGACGCAGAAGACAGACACAGAAGAGTAACCATTAGAAAGAAGCAAAAGGGAGGACCTTTCTTGTCTCTTTGCGGAGTGGCGTAGAAAGGCAGTCGACGGTACTGAATGTGAAAGAATTCGGTTTGATGGATTAGTCAGTAACCCAATGAAAGGGGGAAGTAGGCGGACCTAACCAGGGAGGTCTTGGGGAGCGTCGTGCCTATCAGATGCTCCCTGGGAGGACAGCCTGGGAGTCTAGTGCTAGAAATTGGACCTATCAAATTCGAGTTTATTTTAAGGCGGCGGGGTTGAACACATGACTGGCAGAAAGGACTCGCCTATAAGAAGTGTCCCAGACAAATGAGGGCGGGCCCTACTGCAGAACGGCGTGGGAAGTACCCAATAGGCACGCAAAGCGTGGGGAGGCTTCCCCTCCCCCCGCGGCGGGACGAGTGGCTCCCCCTATCGGGTGGGGGCGGTGTGTGACGGGCATGTCCCTCCCCCAATGAGAGGCGGGGGGAGGCGGGTTCTGTGCCGCCATGTCGCGGAGGCTGCTGCCCCGGGCGGAGAAGCGGCGGCGGCGACTGGAGCAGAGGCAGCAGCCGGACGAGCAGCGGCGGCGGGCGGGAGCGATGGTGAAGATGGCGGCGGCAGGCGGCGGAGGCGGCGGAGGCCGCTACTACGGCGGCGGCAGTGAGGGCGGCCGGGCCCCTAAGCGGCTCAAGACTGACAACGCCGGCGACCAGCACGGAGGCGGTGGCGGTGGCGGTGGCGGAGCTGGGGCAGCGGGCGGCGGCGGCGGGGTGAGGCCAGGGCCCTAGGCGCCGGGGGCGACCAGCACGGGAGAGAAAATTCCCCACTTTGGGGGTATTCATTTTGGGGGGAATCTTCTGCGCAAGCGCCCAGGCTCTCGCGCCGTTGACGGGGCGGGAGTGGGGGAGGGGCAGGCGTTGGGCAAACGGCGGGGTTGGCGCGAGGACAGGCGTTTGCGCCTGCGCGCAACCCTGAGCGTGGAGGGGGGTGCGGAGGAGGCGTCTGGCTCTGCGGATGGGGTAACTGCGCAGGCGCCGCGGCCCAGCGTGTAGGGTCTGGACACGCGGCTGGGCCAGTTTTTTTTTTTTTCTTTATCTTGTTCACTGGCCCTTGTGCGCAGGCGCCCTACTCCTGCTAAGCCTCGTGGGCGGTTAGAGGGGTGCACCTCGTGAGCGGGAAGGAGTGGGCTGTGGCCTGGTGGGCGCCTGAGAAGACAATTCCTTCCGGTCAAGATTTAATCTCTGTATTGTCACGGCAAGTCTGGATGCAGAAAATGATTTGTTTGAAGATATTCTCCAGCAGTGGGACAAACTATGGTCCCTAGTCTTTTACCATTTGGGAGTTGAGGCGAGGTTACATTTCAGGGGGTTCAGGGACCCTCATACTCTAGGTTAAGAAGCTGGGTGCACTCCAAATTGTATATATATGAAAGTGGTTGAAGTGAAAAATAATCACGTTTATATTTTACCACAGTAGAAATTTAGAAAGAAAAAAGCTGGGAGTGGTAGAGTTGGTTGGTGGAAGTGGCTCAGCCTCTAGTCTGGGAACTCCTCCTTTCAAGTTCTTAAAGTCCTCTCCTCTTCAGCTACTTTAAGGTTTTTCAGGTTTAGTGGCAATCCATTACTATGATTTAGGGACATTTTGATTCACACCAGGCTTTGTTGTTTTTTTTTTTTTTTCCCCTTAAGATTTAAGGTCCCATGTCCCCAGCCCCTGTTCTGTGTCTGTCCACTATGTGCATCTTAGTAGGAGGACCGGGAACCAAAGCCGGGACCTCCCATGTGCGAGGGAGGCGCCAATGGCTTGGGCCATCTCTACTCCCGGTTGTTTACATTTTAAAGATCTCTTAATTGAATTAAAAATCTTTCTCTGAGGTAAGGAGGATTCCTGATTTACAACGGAAGAAAGGAGCTTAGGTCATATAGCTAGAAAGGGTCAGGACTGGGGTTAGAACTCAGGACTGGGCAACTCCAGACAGCTGAGCTGGTAACCACCAGGCCATTGTGTTTCCTGTGGCTTCTGTGATTCATTCCTGAAATAGAATCCAAATCTGCCCCTGTTCTATGGGCTTCCACTTCCTGGTGGCTCTCTGGATGGGAGACTGGGCCTGGAGCCTAGGAGAGGTAGAGGAGAAAGTTAATTTTCTCCTGTTTACCCAGGGGCTTCTATCTGCGATGGTGGAAAGGATAGTTCCCCTGGGAAGGCCTCTGTCTTGGTTCTTAGTAATTTGGGTCAGAAGTTTCTCTTTTTTTCTGGAAGACCTTCCTCACCTTGTTTTCCCTTAGTCTGGCTACTTTTCAAAGCACACCTTGGTGGGGAGAGGTAGTAAAGGCTAGGAGTGGCTGAGACAGGCTTGGTTGCTCAGGCACATGTTGGATAACCCTAACTGGAGCTGGGCGTAGGGAATAGTACTGATAGATAGTGATGGTAGTAGCTTCCTCATCTAGAGAATGGGTAGAGAAGCTAGGGCAGGTGCAAAGGGGAAGTCCTGATTCAGACTGCAGCAGACCATTGTTTGCTAGGCCCTTCCTACCAATGGTGTCCCTTTTCCAAGCCACTCTATTTTCCCATATTTCTTTGATTGCAAGAGCATTGGGAAGAGAGGCAGGCCCCTGGAGGAATATAAGATTTGGGACTTGTCTGGTCCTCCATTCTCCCTGCCTTAGAATCTAATGCCTTAGAATCTAAAGCAAGCACAAATGGGCAAGTGGCTCCCCACTCAGGACCTCTGCTCTGCTGGTTCAGAATCCTTTTGGGGTGATTGATTTGAATTGCTACTTGTCATCTGCCCTGAGTCCTTCCTGGGTGACACTCAACTGTCTTAATTTAACTGGGTCCCCAACAGGATAGAGGCTAGTCAGCCAGTGTTCTGTTCAGAAAATGAAAACCTTGTTTCTGTTTTTTTTTTGCTCAGGAGAACTACGATGACCCGCACAAGACCCCTGCTTCCCCAGTTGTCCACATCAGGGGCTTGATTGACGGTGTGGTGGAAGCTGACCTTGTGGAGGCCTTGCAGGAGTTTGGACCCATCAGGTACTGGGCTCAGAGGCCATGGGTAGAGTCTCCAGTGAAGTCGACTCTTGGTTTCTCGTTGGAAGTAGGAACTTCCCATTCTGAGCGGGAGTCCTTTGGATAGGTCCTGGCACTCCTCTAATCTTGGGGTTAGCCATTGAGTCAGAGCATAGCAAATTCTGTCTTTTCTTCTGGCCTATTTTCTGCTTCTGCCTTGTAATTTCCGGTCGTCAAGTATTAAGTATGTAGCACGTGTTAGGTACTGGAAACGGGTGCCCAAAAATGTCCGGTATTCCTCCAAGACACTTGTCTACCCAGAGTGATGAGCACTTTGATAGGGAAAGCCTAAAAGTCTGTGGGAGAGTTCTTACTTAGGTGAGGACCAGTCAGAAGGTTTCCCAAAGGAGGCATTGACTTAAGCTCCACCTCTTTGGCCTGTTGCACCTTCGTGGCATGGAGCATTCATGTCAGGAAACCATGGAGTCAGTTCACAGAAAATTGGAGGGCATCTTCCTTCTTTTATCTCCATTCTCTTGAGAAGATTGAAACCTGTTTTTCCTTTGCCAGCTATGTGGTGGTAATGCCTAAAAAGAGACAGGCACTGGTGGAATTTGAAGATGTGTTGGGGGCTTGCAACGCAGTGAACTACGCAGCTGACAACCAAATCTACATCGCTGGTCACCCAGCTTTTGTCAATTACTCTACCAGCCAGAAGATCTCCCGTCCTGGGGACTCGGATGACTCCCGGAGCGTCAACAGTGTGCTTCTCTTTACCATTCTGAACCCCATCTATTCCATTACCACGGTGTGTACCAGTAGCTATTCTTTAGGCTGACTCTGTGAGGTCCCCTCCCTTCCTCCCTGTCCCCTCCCCTGAGTCAGACTGCCTTGCCAGCACCCCTTCATCTTGCCTGTTTTCGCTTTTACAGGATGTTCTTTACACTATCTGTAACCCTTGTGGCCCTGTCCAGAGAATTGTCATTTTCCGGAAGAATGGAGTCCAGGCCATGGTGGAATATCCTTTACTAGGAAACAAGTCTTCCTTGGGATGGGAATTCTCACAGGGATTGTCAGGGGTCCATTTTTTCAACCAGCATCTCTCCCTTGAATGTGCTAGATGCCTGCATGTGCCAGATTCCTACGTAGAGCCCATGGTTTGATGGGAGAGATAGTTAAAAACAAGTAATTGGACTTAGAGACTAGAGCTGTAATTTTAAAAGTACTGTGAGATGTAAGGGGTAAGGAATGTGAAAGGGCATCTGGAAAAGTCTCTGAGAAGGTGATGTTCTGTTTACAGAAGGTCATAGAGGGTAGTAGAGGGAATAGCCTCTGCATAGGCTCTAAGGTGGGAATGAGCTTACTGTTGCACAAACCAAAAGATGAGGGCCTGAAGAGTAACTGGCAAGGGGGAGAGGGTTGTGATAAACATTGGTAGTAGTTAACAGGGCATTCTGTTAACTTGAGGCTTGGCTTGGGGCTTTGGGGAGTCCATGGTAGAATTTTCAGGCAGAGCTTATAATCATAGAGATTGATGAAGTTGCACTGAAGTGGTTAGACTTAGTCAAATGGCAGCAGTGAGAGGTAGAGGGTTGGTCAAAAGATGATTTGGCCTGGAATTGGTGGCAGAGGAATTAGCTGCCAGCAGCACCTCTGAGTCAGTGGGATGGGGTGGGAGGGCAGTTGGATAACTCCAATGACTTTTCACCCCGGGCAACGCTCCATTCACCTCCAGATTTGTTTTCCCCCTGAGACTGTTGATAAAGGGCAGTGAACTGACCCCAGAGTTAAACATGCACCAGTCTTTGGATACCAACCTAACTTGATCTCTTTCTGGGACAACTCAAAGTCCTTCCCAAAGAGCTCCTGTATCAAGACTTTCCTTAATTTCGCTTACATTTGATTCTGTGCAGAGTGCCCAGCGGGCCAAGGCCTCCCTCAATGGGGCTGA
The DNA here is from genome assembly GCF_030445035.2 of Dasypus novemcinctus. Lineage (NCBI taxonomy): Eukaryota > Metazoa > Chordata > Mammalia > Cingulata > Dasypodidae > Dasypus > Dasypus novemcinctus. The sequence goes on along the minus strand of NC_080690.1, from coordinate 59,391,211 downwards.
TATTTACTCTGGCTGTTGTACTCTGAAGATTGAATATGCGAAGGTAAGTCTTGAAAGTGACTGCCCTTGTCAACTCTGGATGAGCTAGGCCATGGCTGATCTTAAGCTTTGTTTTCTTGTCACTGCAGCCTACACGCCTGAATGTGTTCAAAAATGATCAGGATACTTGGGACTACACAAACCCCAACCTCAGTGGACAAGGTAATCCTAACGGCCACTTTGTTCTAAACACACCCGCCTTGCCTTCACTTGACTAGCGCACTTGATAGACCTGGGCTCAGGGTTATGTAATGCCATTGGGCTCCCTGTGGACATGGGTGGGCCTTGGGGGTCAGACAGTCTAGAAAAGCACACCCCAGTGGGAGAAGGGTAAACAAGAGGCCTCTGCTTCTTGGAACCCTTTGATGTGGCTGAGGGTGCAGAATTAAGGCAGAGGTTTGGAACAGAAGATGGGGAGCCAAGGCCACTGGGATGAAGGCAGAGTGATGGCTCTTAACCCAGTAGCAGCCCCCACCTGGATTCTGCTGCTTCCTTCTAAGAGCCTGGCTAGGGTCACTGACTCTGCATTCTTGCTGGCTTAGGAATGGTCCTTTCGCTCTCTGTTGTTGAGGGTCTGATTGTGGGGCCAAGAGATTGGGGAGGTGATGAAGGTTCTCCATGCTCTTGGCAGCAGAGCCTTCAAACAAGTTGACCTTATGAACATGGGACACCCTGGATTGAGCAGGGCGGACACATCTCACCTCACTGGCAGAGGAGACTCAACATCTCTGCAGAGGGCCCAAATGGACAATCCCTTTCCTAGGATCTGTCAAAGATGGCTTGTCTTTGATAGGGAGAGGTGGAGGATTGCCTTTGAAAAAGAGTGGCACCCCCTCAGCAGGACCATCCCTCTGTGTGTCTCTTGGTCTGATATGTCGGACTAGGCCATGGGCTGAGGGAGGAGGCTGGTTGCTGACATCGCACAGGTCTTGGGACGCCAGAGGCCCCCATTCCTAGACAGGCCTATCTTGCTTGTCCTTGCAGCTGGGAAGCAGTGGTGGGGTGGGCTAGACTCCCCAGGACCCACGGTGGGCCCTGTGGGCTCAGCTGCCCCCTCCAAATGTCTTGGGCAAATTGGTGACCGAATGAATGTACCAGAGCGGGCAATGGCATTACATGACTGCTAACAGAAACATGGCAACCAACCATTTCTTCTCCAAGGAACATAAGTAGAAGATGTGCAGACCGGCAGGGGCTAGTGGCAGGGGCTGGCTGTACATTGGTTTTGATGCCTCGCAGCTTTGGCCGCCCCAGGGCTGGGGGCCAAAGAACAAGAGCTGATGAGGTAACCTGGAGTGAGGGCTGTGCTTCGCCACTCCCTCAGGAACCATACTTCAGCGGCTCTGCCTCTGCACATTGCTCACCAACACACAGGGTAGAAAACCACTAGCTCTTCCTGGAGAGAACAGAACATGCAGCCTCCACCACGTCCCCAGAAACAGCCGCAGACTTGAGCTCACTACATCAAGAACACCACACCGCGCTCCAAGGAACAGCTACAAGCACAGAGGCAGACAGAGACAAAGAGAGAAAGAGACGCAACATGGCAGCAGACACTGCTTTTTTATTAAACATTAAAAAAGTCAAAATCCAAGCAAACTTGAACCCGAGAATGTACACAGAAGTAGGAAACACAGAGAACAGAGCTCTCCCAGCCAGCCAGCGGTGCTCTTTTCGGAGAACGTTTCATAGACTGAAGTAGATTCCATGGGCCTCCAAGACAATAGGATCCTCTCTCCATTCCTCGCCATATGGGTGTTTTTTTGTTTTTGTTTTTGTTTTTTTTAAGTCCTTTGGTTTGGGGAGGGCCTTCTTTTCTGTTTTGATATTTTTATTTTTTCTGCAGTCACCGGCTGCCAACATAATCTGCACCAACTGGAGATCAGAAACCAAAAAAAAAAAAACTTAAACCACAACAGCAACAACAAAAAAAATCAAAAAACCAAAACAGACCTAAAACCAGACAGCCAAACAGCTCAGAGGCACACAGTTACCTGCTGGCGGGTAACTGGGCGTGCTCCCGAGGCCAGAGCGCGGGCATAGTGGGGCCACTGGCACACTTCATAACCAGGAGACACGCACATGGAGCGCTACACAGCCAGAAGCACCGCACCACCGCACTGCAGCACATAAATGTGAGGAGCTGACAACACGGAGGGACACTACCCACTTCATACACCTTTATTTTCCACTTTTCTGGTATCTTCTGAGGACAGAACATCTGTGAGCCAATTTTGATTTAATCAAAACATTGACTTTTAAAAAGAATTCTTTAAAAAAAATTTGTAGCGGATGTGTACCGTAACTTGTATTTATGACTGTAAAACCATGTGATGCAGGGTCGCAGTGTATGTTTGATGGGACGCCATCTTTCAGAACTGTGCTAACTCACTGTTGAAGCGTCCAATGGTAAGAGAAAATACAGATTTGTTTTTTGTGACAAATGGACATTGTACTCTGTACTTCTGCTGTAAGTAGCCCTTTTCCATCTTTGTAATGACTGATGGTTGAAATAAAACCCAGGCTGGGTGGCAGGAAAGGGCAGTGATCTTGAGCCCAAGGCTTTTTGGAGTCAGCCAGACCTGGGTTTAAATTTGAGCTCAACCACTAACTTGCACTGTGACTTTGGGCCAAAGTGTCTTTTAAGTTGCTCAGTTAAAAGTTGACTGCTCATTTTCCTTATCTGTAAAATGGGATCAAAGTAGTACCTACCTCATAGGGTTGTTGTGAGGAATTCCGGAAGCTGTGATGTCTGTGATGTCACTCAAGCGCTCAGAGAATGGCAATGGTTCTGAACTGCAGCTGGGGTTGGGAGGTGGGTCTGCGCCATTGTCTGGGTCTGAGATGTCAATGCCTTGTACACACGGTTGCTCGTTTGAACTGATTTCATGATGTTACCCTACTCATGATGTTGTCAGCTCTTACTCTCTTTGGGTCAGACATGGTTCGGGAGGGTGACTGGGACCAGGATTGAGAGAGGTTGCCTGGAAGAGTGTGGCCTAGAGCTTCTAGAACTTTGGGGTTTGGAGGGCCAGCTTTGGTCTTTGCCCTTCCCTGGGTTATTTCTCATTCTTATCCTTCTCTCCCTTCATTCATTGGGAGATATTTTCAAAAGCTGTTTTTGGCCCACAGAGTATTTGTCAGGTTTCTATAATACCTGGAAGTTCCCAAGAGCTCAGCTTCCCATCAGGACCAAGGCAGATAGAGCGAACCCTGGAACTTAGCTTAATCCTTCACAGAAAAGAAACCAGATCTCAGTGTGGGCAGGGGAAGAACATTGGGCTCTGGCCTTGAGGTTTGAAGGCTTCGTGCCCTTCCCTGGACCCAGCCATAGGAAGGAGGCCCCAGCAGCCCTGCAAGGAACGAGAGTTTGCAGCACGGCTCAGAAGAACTGAGGGACTCTGAGGCTAGCCTCTATAGCCAGGAGGGAGAGAGACACCCCCTTTTGAGTTAGGCGCTAACTGTTTTCTCTGTCTGCAGGTGATCCTGGCAGCAACCCCAACAAACGCCAGAGGCAGCCCCCTCTCCTGGGAGACCACCCCGCAGAATATGGTGAGGGCAGGGGGTTCCCCTCCGTGGACTCCCGTGGCTCACATGCCCCTGCCCGCCGCCCGCTGCGCAAATTCTCACCCGGCCTCCCTCTCTTTCCTTCCCACCCCCCAGGAGGGCCCCACGGTGGGTACCACAGCCATTACCATGATGAGGGCTATGGGCCCCCCCCACCTCACTACGAAGGGAGACGGATGGGCCCACCAGTAGGGGGTCATCGCCGGGGCCCAAGCCGCTATGGCCCCCAATATGGTCACCCCCCACCCCCTCCCCCACCACCTGAGTATGGCCCCCACGCTGACAGCCCTGTGCTCATGGTCTATGGCTTGGATCAGTCTAAGATGAACTGTGATCGAGTCTTCAATGTCTTCTGCTTGTATGGCAATGTGGAGAAGGTGAGCTTTTGCTAGGTCTACTGCTTTCATTGTAGACATAGCAGGCAGGTTGATATCTGAGGGAGGCCCCAGGCCTCATAGTTTTCCAGTCTGTGAAGAGGGAGAGAGAGCCATTGTGAGCAGGAATCTTGGCTAGGAGCAAGTACATCCAAAGTGGGGAACTCGATTAACTTGGCTATCAGCTACAGACCAAGGGGGTGTTTTGTTGTGAGTTTTCACCATTAAAGAGCCAGGGCAAAATCATAAAAGTACTTACCTTCATAAATACAAAAATTTCTAAAATATCTTAAAATTTGCTCATTAAAGTTAGAAATCATTGTGAAAGGGTTTCGTCTGAAAAACTTGAGATAATCTGGCAACACTGGTCCTTCTGGAATAGTTGGCTGACCATGTGAGAGACCATGGTGGTTTTTACAACACACCTACCTGGGTCTTGAAAGCCTTTGAGTTTGTAGCACCTGGCTTGGACCCTTAATATGACAGTAGTACCTGAAATGTGTTGGGTGTTTTTTGTCATATGTACTAGATACTGTTAAAAAGTGATTTATATATAGTACCTTGCTTCATTTTCCCAGTAATCCTTAATGAGACAAGTAAGGAACTTGAAGTATGAAGGTTTACTAACTCATCCGGTATCTGTGCTTACAGACAGAATGTTGAAAACAGCTGTTTTATTTTCCTGCTGTACACGCTGTTTTCTGTTCTTCCTGAGTCTTGTCCTGCACTTATGCAAAACTGCCTGGGTCTGCTGCCTATTGTGGGTTGAGCCCTTGTTTTGAGCCAGACATTCCTGTCTGGTCCTCCTGATGTCTTGTTGATAAATGGGATGGGGGATCCTAGATCCACAGCAGGAGTTGTTTCTAGTTAACTTGGAAAGGGCTGGAAAAGGGTGCTTGGCAACTGGGTGGTAATAGTCACTGTGGCTACCGGATGCTCTCTCCCAAGGTGAAATTCATGAAAAGCAAGCCAGGGGCCGCCATGGTGGAGATGGCTGATGGCTATGCTGTAGACCGGGCCATCACCCACCTCAACAACAACTTTATGTTCGGGCAGAAGCTGAATGTCTGGTAGGTGCTCCGGTCTCCAGTGTGAGGAGGGTTAGAGAGGGACTGAGGAGAGAAGGGGAGGGGGCAGTGAGGGGGTGCCTGGGTATGTTCCCACAGGTTCCTCTGAGGCAGTGGGAGAATGTGGGTCAGCTTTGCTGTAGTTCTCAGTGCTCTTCTCAGGCACGCTCAGCACTACCAGACAGAAATGGCCACAGCGAGGGCTTAGGGGCCAACTTTTGGGTCTGACAAAGGCTCCTTTTTTCTCCTAGTGTCTCCAAGCAACCAGCCATCATGCCCGGTCAGTCATACGGGCTGGAGGACGGGTCCTGTAGTTACAAAGACTTCAACGGTTCGAGGAACAATCGGTTCTCCACCCCAGAGCAGGCAGCCAAGAACCGCATCCAGCACCCCAGCAATGTGCTACACTTCTTCAATGCCCCTCTGGAGGTGACTGAGGAGAACTTCTTTGAGGTAGGTGCTGTGGTACTTTTTTAGGTAGTTGGTCCCTCACCACAACTGTCAATAGTAGATCGTTCATTTACTTTTTCAATAATTATCAATTGAGTTCTGGCTCTGCCAGGCCCTGGGTTGGGTGCTGGTGACAAAGCAGGCAGGGATCAGAATACCAGGTTCCAGCTCACAGTCTAGACAGGGTGAGAAAGGCATCTTCTAGCAACAGTAGAATTCATCTGCTGGGAAAGATTCCTTACAGGCCCAGTGATTAAGTCAATCTCAGAATACCTGCCTTGGTGCCTAGATAACATCAGCACGTAGGATCCTGATAGGCGCAGTCAGAGAATTAGAGCAGCTTGAGGGATGAGGGAGGAACCCCAACTGGTAGCGTGGGCCTTCTCTGGGCTGAGATGTTGCCATTCAGTTCTGCACAGGTTTACCTAGTGCTTGATATACACCCAAATGGCTGCTGGAGATAGGAAATTTTCCAAGTTTTCTCTATTGCCCTTGGCAACATAATGAGAGTGGTGTTTATAAGCCTTTCTTTGTGTCACAGAGATCTTAGAAAATGTGATAAAAGCTAGACATGCTTACTCACGAAAATTATAAGTATGCTCACATAGGATGTGTGTCTGCTTGAGTTCTTGCACGTGGCAGTACTTGTTTCTGAATCTGTTTTCTGCCCTTTACAGATCTGTGATGAGTTGGGAGTGAAGCGGCCATCTTCTGTGAAAGTGTTCTCAGGCAAAAGTGAGTCTACTGTTTCTGCCATCTCCAAATTCCTTGGCTGTAGGTGGGCAGCTCCCTACCTACTGTTCACTTTGGCCTGAGCCTTTTTCTCCTTGCTTTCCAATCAGGTGAGCGCAGCTCTTCTGGGCTGCTGGAGTGGGAATCCAAGAGTGATGCCCTGGAGACGTTGGGCTTCCTGAACCATTACCAGATGAAAAACCCAAGTGAGTATCTGTGTGTCCTGGAGTGTTATCCTCTGGTGGCCTAATAGTTGGCTGGCTTCAGGCCAGAGTGGGCCCTTCTTGCCACTGAGATAGGGCCCCAGAGATTTCTTAACTGGCTGACATAGGCAGACAGGACCTGGTCGTCAGGAAAGGCAGCCTGATCCTCCCCATGGGAGGGCCGCCTAGCTGCTTGCTGCTACCCACTCTACCAGCTTGGGATTGTGAGTTGCTCAGGCTTGTCCTCCAGGGAGCTGACCTGTTCACTGCATTAGAAGCTGCCAGTAACCCCCTAACAGTGTCGGTCAGAGGCTGGCCTATACAGTATCCATGAAGAAGGTACAGTAGCCAGTAGCTCAGATATGCTCGCTCAGTTGCTGGGGCCATCCCATTGCCCTGGGCATTTGAATGGTAGAAAATGGGGAATGTGTGCCTAAATAAGGGAAATGGGGCGGGGAGGGGGGCAGTCTTGGAGTATGGGCCTGGCCAAACCTCTCTCCTCTCTCTCGCAGATGGTCCATACCCTTACACCCTGAAGTTGTGTTTCTCCACCGCTCAGCACGCCTCCTAATTAGGTGCCTAGGAAGAATTCCATCTGAGCAGGAAAACAATTTTCTTTCCTTCATGCTGTTTTTTGTTTGTTTGTTTTTCAAAAGTTCTTGTATTCTTTTTTTTTTTAATGCTAGGTTATTAGAGGCTTAACCATAATGGAAATGCTGGAAGTTGGGAGGGGGAGGGGAACTGATATCTCCCAAGATTAACCTTCACTTTTTAAAGATTATTGTACATGTGATTTTTTTTTCCTGTTCATATATTTGTGCTGCCCATGTACACTTGGCACATTTCAATAAAATTGTTTGGAAAATAAACATAGCACATGCTGGGATTCCACTGTGTCTGCTTCCCCCCTGCCCACTCAGTCCTTAGAAGTGCAGGCAGGACCAGGCACAGCCCTGGACCCCTCCCAGTGCCCCAGGCCTGCTAGAGATGCAGACCCTGCTGTGAGGAGGAAGGAAACAACCTCCGCCAAGACTGCAGACCAGGAGTGATGCTGGATTTTGAGGAAAATCTAGGAGGCCTGCCCAAGCAAGCCCAGTCTAGTTGGATAATCAATGTGAATGTGTTAAAAAAAATTTTTGAGGAATAAATGGGGTGGGGGCATGCACCTGCCAAGAAAGTACCTGATTTTTTTAAAAAGGAAACCCTTGATGCTGTCTGTACAGTGATCTGTATTGTGCCATACGTAATGCTACTTCCTCTTCCCCTACCCTTGCAGAATATTCTGTTGTATCAGTGAGCTGTAATTTAGCCTGATCCCAAAGGAATTAACTGAAGAATTTTTTAAAACTTAGATTGTTGATGACTGAGGTAGTTGGCATCTATCAGATGAACAAACTTTAGTTCACCAAGGGAAGTTCCAAACAACCTCTGGGCAAAGAAAAACCAGTCGCCTTACATCCAAAAAAGTTGTGTAGCAACTAGGGTTTTAACTGTTCAAGGGGACAAAATGAATTAACTCCCTATTACCTAGCACCCAGTTCCATTTCCTATTAGTGTTCTGAGTCTCCTTGCCAAGATACATCATGCATATACCTTACTCTGTGCACTTGCGGCCATGTACAACCATTTATTTTTAAAACCAAATGATGTCCATTTTAATTTTCTCTTACATCTTGGCAATCTATGCATAGTAGTCACAGGGTTTTCCTTTGTTAGTTAATTTGATGGGTAGTCTGGTAGTTATTTAGGTATTGTAAGACCATGGATTTTCAAGCCACATTAATCTCTGCCTTTAGTATTTCTGAAGCCCAGGGACCTTGAACTAGTAGTAGCCTTATGCTACCCGCTCCCCCGCCCCCGCGCCGTTTCCTCGGTGTACAAGGGAAAATAATACCATGTCGTGGCGCTGAGACCTCTCGTGGTGAGATAACTCAAGTGTTAGGTATATACCGCATTTGGCTCAGGGGATGGTACAATCAGTGCTCGTCATGCAGTGCTGAACATACTCTTTGTAAGTAACACCGAATACAGATTACATACTTGCCCGTGTCGGCTGTTAAAAAAAAAACGCTGTGGTGAACTTTGTACAGCGAGGTCCAACACGGCGCCAATGCCCTTCCTAAATCTCCACACAGCCCAGCAATTGCGCAAAGCCCCCGCGGGGGCGGAACCAGGAGCGCCGTTTCCGGTTGCCCTTAGTGAAGATGGCGGGCAGAAGGGCGTCGTCGCGCGGCAGCCTATGGCTTTGACGCCCTCCCCCAACACGGTGCCCGCCCCCCTGCTTCCCCTGTTCGCGTTACACAAGCCGCGCAGTTGCGAGGGTGACGATGGCTTCTTGCGGGTTCCGGGGCCAGCTCTTGCGGCGTGAGTAACCCCCTGACGAGGGAGGGCTCGGCGCGAATGTCATGCTCTCATGATACCGGTAGGACGGGGAGCGCCATCCCGGATCTCAGGGGCCGAGTCCCTGTCTGAAGGCCTCCCCGTGTTTGTGGGCCCGTGTCTTCCAATGTGAAATCGCTGTTGGCTCAGTGTTCCCAGGCGAGGGTCAGTCCCACGATCTCGGCTCTGAGGCGTCCTCAGGGTGAGGCCGCAGAGGAGGGCGTCCTTAATCTGGAAGGCTGTTTCCCGCCAAATGAAGATCGCTGGGAGACCTGTATTCTTCAATCTGGAGTCACTCACGTGTGTTCCCTCTAGTTTTGAAGGTGCAGTGTCGCCAGTCTGGGTCACTGGAAAGTCAGTGTACCAGTCTGCTGTGCTTGGAGGATCAGTGCACCCCAGTTTCACATGAAGAGAAGGTCTTTGTCCCTCCATCTGGAGTCATCAAATGTTCTTCCTTCTTTTCTCGCCCCAGGACTTTTGGCCCCCACTTACCCGAGCCTCTGCCTTAGCCTTCACCCCATGGGCTCTTCTGCACAACATGAGGCCTCTGGAACATCCCCTAGCAAGACCCCAGAGTACAATTATGAGTCTCTTCGGGTGACTTCTGCCCAGAAACACATTCTGCATGTGCAGTTAAACCGGCCTGAGAAGAGGAATGCCATGAACAAGGCCTTCTGGAGGTCCAGCCTGCACATCCTGGAGGCCTGCCTGCAGGAGGAGGCGGGGGCTGAGGGACTAGGCAGGGATACAGTGGGAGGCAGGGGGATAAACAGGGAAGGCAGAGGGTCCCACCCCAGACACAGGCCTTCATTCCTTGTTCCTCCACAGAGAGATGGTGGAGTGTTTCAACAAGATTGCGCAAGACTCTGACTGTCGTGTGGTGGTGATCTCTGGTGCAGGAAAAATGTTCACTTCAGGTACTGGGCTTCACATCCACCTCTCCAGTCTCTGCTTCTAAGAATAGAGCAGAACGCCTTAACTGGGGTTTAAAGCAGCTTCTAACTGCCACTTTTATCATGGTTTTTGAAAGGCCTAATATAAAACATTCAAATACAGAAATTAACCCAACACTACATGGCTCTGAAGTCTGCTGAGTTTCCATCCTGGACCTATGGACAAGCTTAAACTCTTAAGAGTCTTGGTTTCTGTAAAGTGTGTAATAATAATAGCATGATTTCTTGTAGTTATTCAACACATTCATTGATTTCCAATTACATGTATGTTAGATCTTAGATTGTTCCACATGTTTCTTCTTCAGAGTTCCATTGATCAGATTCACTGGCCCTTTCCTCTGTGTTTTCTACTGTTAAGCCCCTCCAGTCATTTTCTTTTAATCTTGTGTTTTTTACCAATATATTGAGAAATTTATAGAAATTGTCTCAAGAATATGCATATTATTTCCAGATGTGTTAACCCAAGTTTTTCAAGAGAATATTTGTATTTACACAGAACAATGTGATTTGTTATCTTTTCATAAGCTATAAAAGGCTTCAATTTTTTTTAGAAATATTTTCTACTACAGAGTCATTGTCAGCATAGTCCTTCAATGACAGTATAAGCGCATCTAATAGGTACTCTCCTTGCATAAGTTTTAAGACCATGCAGTGCCTTATTTATTTTGTGATCTGTGGAAAATTATATGTCCTTAATTTTTCCCTGCTCTTCTTTCAGTACCAGCCTGAATCTTTCTAGCTTTGTATCTTGTACTTGTTTCTTCTAGGTGTATGCTATAAAGTTTTGCGGAACTTTTTCACAGCCAGATGTATCTATTTCTCAGATGAGATCTCTCTCTCTCTTTTTTTTTTAAAGATTTACTTATTTATTTATTTCTCTCCGCCCCCCCCCCCCAGCCCACCCGCCGCGGTTGTCTGTTCTGAGTGTCTATTTGCCGCATCTTCTTTGTCTGCTTCTGTTGTTATCAGCAGCACGGGAATCGGTGTTTCTTTTTGGTGCGTTATCTTGGTGTGTCAGCTCTCCGTGTGGGCGACCCCATTCTTGGGCAGGCTGTGCTTTCTTTCGCACTGGGCGGCTGTCCTTACAGGGTGCACTCCTCACGCGTGGGGCTCCCCTACACGGGGGACACCCCTGCGTGGCAGGGCACTCCTTGCACGCATCAGCACTGCACGTGGGCCAGCTGCACATGGGTCAGGGAGGCCCGGCGTTTGAACCATGGACCTTCCATGTGGTAGACGGACGCCCTAACCACTGGGCCAAGTCCGCCCCCCTCAGCTGAGATCTCTCTTGATGGCATTCAGAGACAATCCCTGTTGGCAGGTGAACCCTGTGGGTGCGCTATGTGTGGTATTCACATGCTGCCCACCAGCTCCACTGGCTTGCTGAGTAGCGAATCTCAAATCTTCATGATTCTTCACCAGATTACTTTGAGGAGGCTGGGGCTGTATTGCTGCAGTCATGGGGCTCGTCCGGATGTGGCCTTGCTTCTCTGTCTTTGGCATCCTTTCTGCTCTGTGCGCACCTCCTTCAAATTGTATGTGCTTATAGGCTTCTGAACCCCCAGTGCTGGCAGATGCATACCTAAGGCCACCTATTTTACTTTGAATATACTCCAAGTTCTCAAAGTGGCACCTTTTAAATGCAGTATATCGCTGATACATATCAAATATCCCAGAAGTAAACATTTCCATCTGCTTCTCCTGACGGAACGAAAGGTAAGAAAATCTGACGCTTCAACCGAGTTATTTCTGTTTGACACGAAGTTATTTCATTCTCTGCGACTTTCCTTAGGTTTTCATTCTCATCACGTAGCAGGCTCTCTGTCTCCGACAGTTTCTGCTCCTTCTCGCCCGGCAGTTTGACTGCCGCTGGCAGCTCAGGCCCCCTGCCCTGTAGCTGGCCTTCAGACACTGCCTGGTGCTTACGGAAAGTCCTCAGGGACCCTCTGCAGGCAAACAGGTCCATTGCTGATGGGCCGCAGGCCCAGGCCAGGGGCCCCGCGGGCTCACAGATGCCGCATGGCTTTCCACAGGAGCCATTTTTATTTTTAATTTCAGATATTGTATTTTTCATTTTCAAATTTCCAACATTTCTCTACTGAAATTTCATATCTTTCTATTTATCATGAACGTGTTTTTCTTTGCATCACTGAGCATAGTTATAATGACTGCTTTAAAATCCCAGCCTCTTAATTCCAAAATCTGGCATTTTAGGATCTATCCCTATTTATTGCCTTTTCTCTTGAAAATGGGTCTCATTCTCCTATTTCTTTGTATTATGAGTAATCTGAGGTTGTATCCTCCATGTTGGGAATATGATGTGGGGACTGTCAATTCTGCTATATACTTCCAAAGAGTAACTGAAAGTCCAGTGTTAGCCAGCAGTTAGCTTGGTTGGAATTGAGTATAAACTGTTTCTTGGGTCGTAGCGTCAATCTCAGTTTGGTTATTTAATCTTTTGCTGGGCTATATATATATATATATATGGTTCTTGAGTCAGCCAGAGATTTGGGCATAGTTGATAAACAGAATTTTGGACTCTCCACTCTAGCGCTCTTCCTTCTGGGATTTCCTCACTTTCTAGTGGCTTTGATCACCTTGAACTCTGTCCTCTGGTTCCTCAGGCACAAGTTCAGCCTGCTTTCAGGCTAAAAGTTTTAAAATTAGGTAATTCAGTTTGTGCTAGTCCCTTCTTCCAAATGTTGACTCCTTGACTCTGCCTAGTGTTCTAGGTAGTTGTGGTTTTTTGGGGTTTGTTTTTGTTTGTATCTTGCCCAGCCAGAGTCCTAGTTTTCTGCAGGAGGATGGCTCGGTTAAGACCGTACCAGAAGTGACCCATTACGTTCACTCACTTCTTCCTGGGCCCCTGCCCCGTTCTGGGGATGCAGTGATGACTGATACAGGCTTTGGCCCTACCTCATGGAGCTGCCCCCTCAGTGGGGAAGACACGTAGTAAAGAATCTATTTCCTTCTATGTCCTGTGTTCTATTCTAAGCACTTTATACACATTGACAAATTAATTCTCACTACAACTCTATGAGACAGGTTCTATTGGCATTCCCATTTTATAGATGAGGAAACTGAGGTCTTCCTCTCTTGAAAGAAACTTGCTCATGTCGCATATCACTTAGTGGCAGAGCTAGGGTTTGAACGTGGGCTGCTTGGCTACGGAGTCCTTACTCCTAATCACTAAGCAGCTGTCACCCAGGTATCCAGCACAGCATGCTGGTTGTAATCAAGGGCTCTGGACTCAAGACAGCCACCTACCTCCCACCTCTGCCACCTGCACACCTCTGACCCTTCATCTGCTGTTTTCTCAACTGAAAAAAATGGAAACAGTCTTAGCACCTGCCTCACTGAGTCTCTGTGAGCATTAAATAGCTAATATGTGTAACCCTTTGAGGCCTGGAGCATAGTACCTGGTTTATTAATGTTGCTGTTCTAATTTATGATTAGGAATAGCTTGGTTATGATTAAGAACAATATTTGGAAATTAGAGGTTTGCAGCTGTAGAAAGTCACGCAACCAAGATAAGGGACTTCTCTGCAATGATCAGTTCTTACTTTTGAAGGAGACAACTTGTTCCAGAATGTGGGGGGAGGGGGGAGTGGCTGCAAATGCCAGTGAATGCTGGGCCAAGTAGGGCAGGGAAACCAGAGAAGCTGGTGGGAGGAGGTGTCACAGGGTGCCAGGGGCTTGTGTAAGAGTCAGCATCTGTTGAATCACACCTGCTTCGCAGAAATGTGGGCCCAGCACATGCCAGCTGGCTGATCCAGATGGTTCTGACCTCCACTGAAAAAGAGCAGATGATATTATCGCTTGTGATGCCATTCCCTGCCAAGCACCATGAGAGGTGCCTCTGGAGCCTGGTTTCCTTGAGTCTTTTCTGCTCCTGCAACTCTCCAGAGGACTTAATCCTCATTTTCCAGAGACAAAGCAACCCAAGGCTCAGAGAATGCAGGCCAAGGTCACACGGGGGGCGTCCTGTCGCACGTGCTCTCAGCCTGCCCAAATCCAGCTCTACCTGGGCCAATACTCCTGCTGCCTCGCTTATTAACCAAGCTGGGCAGCGAAGGCAGCAGAGCCTCAAATGGTCGCTAGTGTTGCCAAATGTGCGAGCAGCTTTTCAGGGTTTATCAAATGGCACTGTTCAGAGGACAGGCAAGGGGATGAGAATGATTAATGCCAGAAGGACGAAAGTGAAGGATTATTCTGCTCAGAACCCTCCCGAGGTACTGTCTCCCTCAGAGGAGAAGCCAGGGTCCTACCTGTGGCCCACAAGACGATCTGCCCATCACTTTCTGACCTTGGCTCTTCCCACACTCCCCCTTGCTCACCACACTTCAGCAGTAATGGCCTCCCTGCTGGTCCTCACACAGTCCAGGCACAGTCCTACCACAGGGCCTTTGCACTGGCTTCTCCCGGATATTTGGCTCCCTCCCTCTCCTCCTCCAGGACACTATTCAGACGCCACTTTTTAGTGAGATGGTCCCTGATCTTCCCCCCACACGCACTGCCGTTTAAACCGCAGCAGCCCTCAGGGCACGCGCACACGCACTCCGTTCCCCTGCCCTCCTTTAATTTTCATCATTTATCGCCACCTGTCAAAGTAGATTTTCTTACTCATTTGTCTGTCTCTCCCATGGGAGGGTTCCACCAGGGCAAGAATTATTGTCTGTAGTTTTTTTTTTTTTTTTTTTTTTTTAAAGATTTATTTATTTATTTAATTCCCCCCCCTCCCCCGGTTGTCTCTTCTTGGTGTCTATTTGCTGCGTCTTGTTTCTTTGTCCGCTTCTGTTGTCGTCAGCCGAACGGGAAGTGTGGGCGGCGCCATTCCTGGGCAGGCTGCTCTTTCTTTTCACGCTGGGCGGCTTTCCTCACGGGCGCACTCCTTGCGCGTGGGGCTCCCCCACGCGGGGGACACCCTTGCGTGGCACGGCACTCCTTGCGCGCATCAGCGCTGCGCATGGCCAGCTCCACATGGGTCAAGGAGGCCCGGGGTTTGAACCGCGGACCTCCCATATGGTAGACGGACGCCCTAACCACTGGGCCAAAGTCCGTTTCCCTATTGTCTGTAGTTTTTGCATTTTGAGCACCTACTATGTGCCATCCCCTGTCCCAGGCAGTGAAGGTGCTGCAGTGGACAAAAAAAGGAGCTCACACCCTAGAAAGGGAGATGGGCACTGAAGTGGGTCAATAAATATATGATAAGACGTGAATTAGAGGGGATAAGGCCGAGAAAAGAGATCGGCAGGCTGCTAATTAGCTGGGGTGGCCAGGGCAGGTGGCGACCTTGGAGCTGTGGCCTGAGCGAAGCACAGTGGCGTCAGTCTTGTGACCATCTAAGGGGGAAGGACTGTTGGAGGCAGAGGCCCAGAGGAACGAGTCCTGCTGCCAGGACAGCTGCTGGAGGCCAGTGTGCCCAAGGGGTGGAGAGTTAGGAAGGAAGCTGGAAAGGGCAAGAACCTTGCATTCCACTCTAAGTGGGATGGGAGGGAAGAAAGGGGTGTGATCCGCCTCCAGAGTTCACAAGGTGCCCCCAGCCACATTTGGGGATCCATCTTTGGAAACAGGGATGGGAGCAGGGAGACCCAGGGAGAGGATAGCAGCCAGGACCAGAACAGCGGTTTTGGAGAACGAGGTGGAAGCAGAGGTCAGACTTGGCATTTTTGAAATTGTTCTGTCCCTGATTTTCCCCATCTCAGGAAGAATTACCACGATTCTCTCAATTGCTCCCGCCCCAAACCTCAACCCCCCAGGCCGTCTGGCGTTATGGTGAAAAGCACGGAGAGCCCAGAGCCTGCTGAATGGGTCGGGGTTCAAATTCCCAGTCCCACCACTCACAAGCTGGTGTGACTTTGGGCAAGTGGCTTTACCGCACCCTGCCTCCGTTTACCCCCTCTGTAAAATGGTGCTAATAAGACCGACCTCATAGGGTTTTTGTGAGGATTGAGTAACGACTCAGTAAATGTTGGCTTTTATTTATATTTTTATTTCACACCCCGCCTCCCATCCCTCAATAAGTTCTGTGTGGGCAGCTTTCTCCGCTGTGGTGGTTTGGGGGCTCAAACATGCTGTGCCAGGTTCTGACCCTTGGTTGGGGCAATGGTGGGGTCTGGGGGACAAGGCAAGCCGCCTTGTGCTTCCCCACCAGGTATCGATCTCATGGACATGGCTTCACACATCATGCAGCCCCGGGGTGAGGACGTGGCCCGCATGAGCTGGTACCTCCGTGACATCATCTCCAGATACCAGGAGACCTTCAGCGTCATCGAGAAGGTGACTCTGGGGTACTGGCAAGGCATCCCCTCTGTCTTCCTCTCCTGGGCCGGCCCTGACCCTCCCTTCCTTTTCCCCTCCAGTGCCCGAAGCCCGTGATCGCTGCCATCCACGGGGGCTGCATAGGTGCAGGTGAGTCTGCAGCTGCCACCCCACCCAGGGCGCTCACTCTGGCTGGGCGCCTATTGGCTGCTGCCCTCCTGCCTCAACCAGTGACCTCCAGCCTCAGGTCTATTACTACGTCGATTTTGGCCCAGGATGCAGCCCAGGGAGGAGGGATGTGGCCCTTGTGGTTTCTTACTGTATCCCGCTTCTTCCTCCCAGGCGTGGACCTCATCACTGCCTGTGACATCCGGTACTGTGCCCAGGATGCTTTCTTCCAGGTGAAGGTGAGCCACCCTCCCCTGAGCTTCTGCTCCCAAGGGGCCTTGCCCACCTAGAGATCTGCTGAGAGTTGGACGGTTAGTGGCAGGACCGGGAAAGCACAAGCTGAAGGTGGGGCAGGGGTTGAGCCCTGAGGATGTCTTGGAAGAGGTAGTTAAAATCAAACCTTAAAAAATCAGCCCTGGCTGCGGGTGGAAGTCAAGGGTAGGTAGTCAGTAGTCGGATGAGGACAGAGCGACTAAAGGTCTGGGGATGGGGGAGTGAGGCGGGCCTGAGCCAGAGGTTGGGAACCATGGATGTGGCAAAGGAGTCAGGTGGGTACTGCTAAGGAGGGCTCCCTCTGGAGATGGACTGGGGTGACCCCTCAAAACTGGGAGAGAGTTGGAAGGTGGGCCCTATTCCAAACAGAAGGAATCTGTAGGGGCCAAAGTAGGTTGCTGTGAGTGGAATGGGGTGTTCTGGGGAGTCACTGAGGTGGGTTTGGGGTACAGCTGGCCTACCCAGGCTGGCATGGGGGCAGGGTGGGACTTCTGTGGAAAATGCAAAATTTCATTGCAAGAGGGGTGACTGGGCAGAAATAAAACACTGTCACGATTGCTCCCCGCCAGGAGGTGGACATAGGCTTGGCGGCTGATGTGGGAACGCTGCAGCGGCTTCCCAGGATCATCGGGAACCAGAGGTGGGGAGGGCTGGAGGTGGGGGGAGGCGAAGCGGGGCATCCCCCGGCACCCGAGTGAACGGCGCTCCCTGGACACGTCCTTCCCTCTTGCAGCCTGGTCAACGAGCTGGTCTTCACTGCTCGCAAGATGATGGCTGACGAGGCCCAGGACAGCGGCCTGGTCAGGTAGGAGCCGAGTTCGGGGAGCGGAGGTGCCCCGGGGGGGGGGGGGGGGGGGGGAAGGGGGCAGCCAGACCTGGGCGGGTCTCTCTGGGCCCCTTCCTTTCCTGTTTCCCGGATTCCAGGTGGCTTCCTTTCCCGGGAGACCAGCACCCTGCTCTGATTGGCCCGCTTCACGCGGGTCTTCGGCTTTGCACTGTCATTGGCTACTTCTTCATCTGCGGTGCGAGGACGAGATGGGGGAGCGAACCCTTCCCAGACCCGCCGGTGCCCAATTCCCTTTCGTCCACAGCCGGGTGTTCCCCAGCCAGGAGGCCATGCTCGATGCGGCCCTCGCCCTGGCGGCCGAGATTTCCAGCAAGAGCCCGGTGGCGGTGCAGGGCTCCAAGATCAACCTGCTCTACTCCCGGGACCACTCGGTGGCCGATGGCCTCAATTTCATGGTGAGCCTCTCTCTCCGACCAATCACAGCCCTGCTCTGTTCCCAGAGCGACCAATCAGGACTCAGCGGCCCTCGGCGTGCCTTGTTCTCTGATTGGTGGGCCGCTACCCCCGCCCGTCCCCCCCCCCCCCCCCCCCCCCGTTTTCTATTGGCCCCACCCCACTCGGCCCTGCCCCCTCCCCACCGCGGCCTTCCCTGTGCAGACGGCCTGGAATATGAGCATGCTGCAAACCGAGGACATCGTCAAGTCCGTGCAGGCGGCGATGGAGAAGAAGAACCTGAGCAGCATCGCCTTCTCCAAGCTCTGAGCGCCCGCGCGCCCGCGTGGCTCAGGCGCGACCCCGCGTCCGGCCTCGCCCCTCCTGCCCCCACGTAGAGAGGGAAGATTTGGAAGATGGTCGCCTCTGTGCCTTCTGCTTCTGTCTCCCAGTTTACAAGTTTATGACACTGATCTCCTCAAGCATGAGGCCTTGCCTGCGCCCTAAAATCAATAAATAATTGTAAAGAACCTGGTGACCTTCCTGGGGAAGGGAGCGCCTGGGGCTCCCGGGAGCACGGGAGTGCTCAGGGCGGGGGTGGGGCCGCGTGCGCAGTGTGGACCCACTGGGAGCTGGAGGGAGGGCGCCCACCAAGGTCACCCACTTGCCTGGCTCCCTCTGGGCTGGACAGCTACCGATGGACTCCCGGCCTGCTCCTGGGTGGAGACCGGCATTGCCCGGGCTTGGCAAGCCCACCCTGCATGGCAGGATCCGGCCCGAGTGTGACCTGGGTTCAAGTCTGGCCACCGTCCATTGCTTCCCAATCTCAGGCCAGTGGCCTTGCTTCTTTAAGCTTCAGGTTTTCGTTTTCATATTTAACCCTGCCTTCCTGGGTTTATGTTCCAGGAATGAGGGAAGAGGGTAAGTGGGCAAATAGTAATTGAGGGCCTTCTATATGCCAAGTCCTGTTCTGAGCATTTGATATGAATTAACTTTCTGATTCCTTACAAGGACCCTATGAGGTTGATCCCCATTTCACAGATGGACAGGTGGGCAAGTTGAGATTAAGGCACCCGCCCAAGATCACCCATCCAGGAAGTGGCAGAGACAGGAGTTGAACACAAAACCCCTGGCTGCAGAGTCAGTGCTCTAACCACACTGCGCACACAGCGGATGTACTTGGCAAAGACACGCATTGGGTACGCCATAAATGTGAGGCCCTTCATAGTTCCTGGACAAGTCGAGAGCTCCCAGTTCCGGTTCCCCCAGCTTCCGTCGTCACCACTGCCCGCTGGCCCCGGCCCCTCCTGCAGCCCTGCCCAGCCTGCCAACACAGGTCTGGGCAGGGTTTTATGGACTCCGATAAGGCCCGGGCGGGGCTGAAGTTCACTATCACTTCCTCTCTGCAGAAGGTCCCTGGGAGGGGGCTCTGACCTGGGTCCTGAAGAGGCCGGGAAGAGAAGGGAGACTAGGGGGTGCCAGAGGACAGGAGGCACCCCTGGGATCCCAGGACTCTGCCCTGCCAGCCACTCCCTTACCCTCGGGTATAAAAGCCACCTGCCACCTGCCACCATTCCCCACTCCTGCAGCTCTTCCCCCAGGACGTGCCACCCGCTCAGCCTCTCGAGATGGCCTATGTCCCTGCACCTGGCTACCAGCCCACCTACAACCCGGTGAGATACATAGCAATTTCCCCCCATCCTGACCCTCGGCACCCCTTGCCTGACCTGGGCTCAGTTTGCTCCCACCCTGACCCTCAGACCTATTTCGTCCACCCTGACTCTTCACGCTGTGCCCTCGCCCCTTCGTTTCCTCCGCTCTGCTTAAGGGAGTGGGGTGGCCACCTCGGCAAGGGGTAAGGGCTGCAACAGGCAGGTGGCCTTCGAGTGCCTCACCCGGCCCCTCCTGCAGACGCTGCCTTACAACCAGCCCATCCCCGGCGGCCTCAGCCTCGGCATGTCCATTTACATCCAAGGAGTGGCCAGTGAGCACATGAAGAGGTGAGAGTCCTCCGGCCCGGCGAGGCTGGGAGTGGAGGTGCACAGCCGGGCGCCTCTTCCCTTCCGCCGCCCTGGTTGGGGAGGGGGCTCAGGGCCTCCCCACCCCCTGGCCAAAGACCAGCCCTGGTCTGGGGAGTCTGGGGCTGGGTGGTCAGATCATCAGGGGTCAGGGAAGGCTCCCCACGAGAGGCGGCCCCAGCTGAACACTGGATCGGAACCGATGGCTGTGAAAATGTGAGTTAAGATCACTGGCTCAGAGCGGGGCCACCCGAGTTCAAATCCAAGTTCTGCCACTTATCAGCTGTGTGCCTCTGGGAAAGCTATTTTGCCTCTCTGTGCTTTAGTTTCTCATCTGTAAAATGAGATTGTTGTAAGGATTCAATGAAGCCTTGAGGATCGAGCCTGAGGTAAATGCTATGTAAGTCTATTTTTTTAATAGTCTTAAAATGGTGATAATTGAACTGACCTCATAGGACCATTATTTATTTATTCATCAAGCACACACTGTGCGTAGGCACTGAGGATAGAGCAGTGACAAGGACAGACAAAGATCCCCTACCCTCATGGAGCTGCCATCCCAGTAGGGGAGACAGATAAAAAAATAAGTCAAGTATGTAACATATCAGATGGTGAGAGTGCTGTGGAGAAAAATAAGTAGGGAAGGGGGTTGAGGAGGATGGGTGGTGAGGAGGCGTCCCTGGGGAGGGAACGTTTCAACAAAGTCCTGACGGAAGTGAAGGATGGAGCTTTCCAGGCAGCAGGAACAGCCAGTGCAAAGGCCCTGGGGCAGGCGTGGCATAACCTCCAGGAGGCTGCTACAGAGATGAGGTCGGGAGGCAGGGCAGGAGCAGGGAGACCCGGAATGAGCTGAGAGATGGAAAGCGCTTAGGACAGCGGCCGCCAGTGGTTAGCCCGCGGAAGGCAGCAGCAGCAACACAAGTCGCAGCTGAAGATGGGGAGAGGAGGGGAGGAGGGGTGGGGGCTGCCTCCCGGCACTCCTGGGCACGCCTCCCCCTCCTCTCGGGTCCACAGTGCCAGGGTCGCCCCTCAGATCCGAGTCCCGGAGCCCTGGGGCGGGCGGGATGGAGAGGGCTTCCCAGGGTGTCCACCCGCAGGGAGGCGGGTCCGGGAGCGCGGGCCCTTCAGCCTCGGTGTCCCGCCAGGTTCTACGTCAACCTGGCGGTGGGCCAGGGCCCAGAGGCGGACATCGCCTTCCACTTCAACCCCCGCTTCGACGGCTGGGACAAGGTGGTCTTCAACTCGCAGCAGGCCGGCCGGTGGGGCAGCGAGGAGAAGAAAAGGAGCATGCCCTTCCGCAAGGGCGCCCCCTTCGAGCTGGTGGTCATGGTCATGGCCGAGCACTACAAGGTGCGGGGGCAGGCCCCCCCACGCCCTCCCACCCCGCCGCCTTTACCTCCTTCCTTCCTTCTTTGGTTCCTATTTCCTCCTTTCTCTCCTTATTTCCTTCCTTCTTTCTGTCCTCCCTTCCCTGTCCCTCCCTGCCTCCCTCCTTCCCCCATTCCCTCCTTCCTTCCTTCCCTCCTTCCTTCCTTCTTTCCCTCCTTCCTTCCTTCCTTCCCTCTATTTCCTCCCTCCCTTCCTCCCTTCCTTCTTCCCTCCTCACTTTTTTCTTTTCCTTCTTTCCTGCCTATTAACATTTTTCCTTGTTTTTCCACACCCTCTAAAATGAGTCTCTCACCTCCTTGCTTGTTGTTTTTGCTCGTCGTTTCTTTGCTCGCTTGTGCTCATTGTCTGCTCGTTGTCTGTGTATCTTTTTTAGGAGGCAGCAGGAATCGAACCCAGGACCTCCCCGTGGGAGGTGGGCTCTCAACTGCTTGAGCCACATCCATTTCCAAAACTTTTCCTTTTTATCTCTTCCTCATTCCCATTCCTCTACCTCTGAAAGCATTCGAATATGTGTCACACATACCTGTTTTTTCCTTTGTGTTCTTGCAAAAGATGTATTTTTGCTATTTCTTATAAAGGACTCTGAACACACGCAGAGCAAGAGGGGAGTCCAATGAACCCATGTCTATCATGGGCCCTGAAAGTTGTCAACTGCTTCCCAGGGCCCATCGCCCCTCAGTTGGCCCCCCACCTCCACCCCCAGCTCCCCGTGACTAACGCTGCACAAAGCCGCGTGGAGAGCCCGGACAGCGGCTCCCGGAGGGCAGTCGCCGGGTTGGCGACCAGGCCTGGGCTTTCTCTCGCTCAGGGGCCGCCGCCTTTCTAACCTCGTCGTGCGGTTTGGTGCCCGAGAGCAGTGGTTCGAGGCTGGCCTCTGCCCCTCCCTCCGGGAACACCACACCAGCGTCTTGACTTTCTTTACCATGGAGCCAACCCCAGGTCCTGCCTCCCAGAGCTGCCAAGAGAGTCCCCTGATATCACCACGCAAAGGCCCCCCGGAGGAGGCGCTGTCCTGTGCGGCTTCCACGCACGCCTCTGCCAAGCGCTCTGAGTAGAAACTGCCATGACGGCTTTAAAGTAGGCTGAGCCGTAACGAGGTCCAGGCTCACCCCGAGATTTCCCATCAATCCCAGCACTGACGAGGAAACTCAGGCTCAGAGAGGGGCAGTGACTGACCTGAGGCCACACAGCCAGCACACGTTGGAGCGCAAACTCAAACCCAACTCAACGCTCAGACTTGGTTCTCATCTCCTCTCTGTCCCCAGACTAGGTTCCCTATTCTCTCCGGTCCCCTGTTTGACCCCGGTTTGACCTCTGAATGGTGCACCCCCACGGTTCCTGACTCTGAGGCTAACCCGGCTCACCCCCAAGATTTTTGATCCCAAGTTGGACTTTGAGATTCCAGCTCCCTGCTTCCTTTTTCTACCTTCCCAAGGTGCGGGGGGGCTGACCTCTGCCCTCTCGTGCCCTCCAGGTGGTGATCAATGGAAATCCATTCTATGAGTTTGGGCACCGGCTTCCCCTGCAGATGGTCACCCACCTGCAAGTGGGCGGGGACCTGGAGCTGCAGTCCATCAACATCATTGGAGGCCAGCGTCCCCCCAGCCAGGTGGGCAGTGCCCCTCCCTGCCGTGCTTCCCTCCTGCCTCCATCCAGTCCCGCAGGCCTCCACGTCCTGAGCATCTGGGCTGTGCTGGGCTTCGGCTGGGTGAGGTGGGGGCCCAGCGGTGACCCAGCGAGGCCACTGGGAAGACGGGACATCACCGTGATGGCCGGGACCGGGGAGGCACGGGGCCTGTCCTCTTCACGGGGTCAGGGAGGGCTTCCTGGAGCAGGAGGAGGAGGTGTGTAAACTGAGTCAGCCACTGGAGGACAAGGAAGCCTGAAGAATACCGGAAGAGCCAGCAGGCTCATGAGAAAGTGCTCCATGTTGTTAGTGTCCTGGAAATGCAGTTAGAAGTACAGGGAGACACCAGGCCCACCAGGGGAGCGAGGAGGAAGGTGGCACCCAGTGCCAGTGTTGTGAGGCTGCGGCACGGCCAGCGTTGCCAGCCCCGGCTGCCGGGGTGTCCTTGCCGCAGTCCCCCCTCGCCGAGAGCTGGCAGCTGAAAGCTGAACACGCACGTGCCCGGCCGCCGGGGAGCTCCACCCCGGGAGCTCCAGGGGGGGCGCACAGCCACCAGCACAGGTAAAAGCCCCAACTCCAAGTTGCCGGAATGTTCTCCCGCTGGAGCATGGGGAAATGCCGGGTGTCGGTCACCCAAAGGCGAGAACCAGTTTCACCCCTGCACACAACAGCAGGGCTGGCTCTGAGCGATAGATTATTGAGGTAAGAAAGGAAGTTTGTAGATTGTAAAATCAGAGAAGCACAGTACATAGTTCAGGGCTCTAGAAACATATGATAAAACTTCAAAGAAAGGGAAACTGCTGCAAGTCTCTGTTCAGGCTCCTGTGGGGAGGTAGGGGAGCGGGGTAGAGAAAGGCACCAAGAAACACCACCGGCACAGAGGCTCACAGAGGCATGCACCAGCTACGGGTGTGGACACCTCCCAGCGCCTGGTGCCATCGGCTCATTTCACAGACGTGGCAACCGAGGCACAGAGGGCCGAAGCCACTCACCCAAACCTGTGCTCCTGACCTCCTCGCTCCTCTCCCTCCCTGATTAAAAGACTTGCAGTGTAGGCATCAGGCAGTGTGAGTCTTTGTAGCAAGTTTCCTCCATACACTTTCAAAGGAAGAGCCACCCTCAGGCTAGTTTAAAGGCCCCTCTAAATAGCTGGCTTAAAATAGAAATCAAGGCAGAAAGGAGTTAACTAGAAAGAAGGAAGAGGAGCAAG
This sequence comes from Dasypus novemcinctus, assembly GCF_030445035.2. Lineage (NCBI taxonomy): Eukaryota > Metazoa > Chordata > Mammalia > Cingulata > Dasypodidae > Dasypus > Dasypus novemcinctus. Next base: position 59,367,282 of record NC_080690.1, on the reverse strand, counting down.
AGGGAGCGAGCGTGCGAGTGCTCACAGGTTACCCAGAACCCTCGTGCATTGCTGGTGGGAAGGTAAAATGGAGCAACTGTTTGGAAGACAATTAAATGTAGACTTAGCAGAGGAGCCGGCCAGCCCACTCTTCAGTGTACACCCCAGAGAACTAAAAGCAGGAACTGGAACGGATAATTGCATATCGACGTTCATCACAACATTACTCATAATTGCTGAAAGTGGAAGCAACCCAGACGCCCATCAGCAGATGAAAGGGTAAACAAAATGGGGTCTGTACCCACAGTGGAATATTACGCAGCCCTGAAAAGGAGTGGAGTCCTGGTACATGCAACAACATGGACGAACCTTGAAGACATGTGGAGTGAAATAAGCCACACAGCAAAGGACAGCTACTGTATGGTCTCACTCATGTGAAATAACTAGAAGATGCAAATTCGTAGAGGCAGATAGTAGTTTATAGGCAACCAGGGCAGGGATGGAGGTGTGGAATGGGGAGTTAATGCTTAACGGGTGGATGGAAAAGCTTTGGCAATGGATGGTGGTGATGGCAGAACATTGTGAATATAATTTACACTCCTGAACTGTGTACTTGAAAGTGGTTAAAAGAGAAAATTTTGGTTGTATATATGGTACATAATAATAAATGCTAACTGGGAAGGAGAAAATTGTTTCGGCCAAAAAAGTGGAAGAGACAGAGAGATAAGGGAGAGATGAGAGAGAGAGAGAGATAGGAGGAGCCTACTGGGCTGGTCCAAGGGCCCCCCAGCGGCGGGACCCCCCAGAGGCAAGACGGTAGAGTAGGGGCAGGTGGTGGGCAGGGACGAGGGGAGCAGGTGTGGTGTGTGGGAGGTGCGAGGACTCGGCCAGACCACGAGGCTTCCGGATTGTGGGGGGCGGAGAGGGGCGAACGTGGGCCCTGCATGGGGGGATGACGGGGGACGGATGGGTGCTAGAATTAGCAGGTGCTGTCCTTGAGGGGCCTGGAGGCTGACGCCGCATTGGCGAGTCCCTTTCCATCCAGCGGCCATCTGGGTGCCCCTTGACCCGGCAGTTCCCTTGCACAGTGGTGGGGGCTCCCCGGGGTGAGCTTCAGTCTCCAATTTGGGGTCTCCGCCTCATCACCTCCTCTCCTTTCTGTGCCCACAGAGACCCTTGGGGACTCCTGCATACCCAGTAAGTGCCTGCTGGCGCGTGGCGGGTTTTCTCCTGAGGGGGTGGGTGCTGGGTGGCTGAAGGGGTCCTGGGCCAGCCCGGGGACCCAGCCCCCCTCAGCTTGCCCACCTTCCATCCTATGTGTAGGGTCCTGGACAGAGCTTTCAGCAGCCAAGCAGCCTGCCGGTGAGTGGGAGGTCGCGTGGGCGTCTGGGGTGGAGGGTGAGAGCCGGGGCGGGGAGTCGAGGGTCAGACCCCGCGTTGCACTAACGCGGCACCCAGCGGAGTACCAGCGTGGGCTTCGTGGGCGGCGACTGTTGACGCCTGCGGAGTAACAGCTCTATTTTCATCCTTCACAGAGCATGGAGGGACCCCCAGTCTTCAACCCGGTAGAGCGGGCTGCGGGGAGGACGGCTCCGTGGAGGGCCCCATCCGTGGGGGAGCCCGAGGGCGGGAGATGCGTGGGGCGGGGAGAGGGGGGGGGACTGGAGAAGGGGACCCTGCCCGCGGGCAGCGGGGATCCCGTGCAAGACGGGTCGCTGTGTTCTCCTCGACAGCCGGTGCCGTTCGTGGGGAGACTGCAAGGCGGGCTCACAGCCCGAAGAACCATCATCGTCAAGGGCTACGTGCTCCCTTCAGCCAAGAGGTGCAGACCCGGGGCTGCGGGGAGCCCCCAGCCCCTCCTCCCTCAGGGACCCCAGGCCTCTCCTCGCTCGGCCCCGGGAGTCCAGCCCCCCCCCCCCCGGGGAGCCCGGAGCTGCACCCCGGCCTCACCCCCGGCTCCCCCTCCCGCCCAGCCCCGGAGTCCAGCCGCCCCCCCCCTGGGGAGCCCGGAGCTGCGCCCCGGCCTCACTCCCGGCTCCCCCTTCCGCCCAGCCCCGGAGTCCAGCCGCCCCCCCCCTGGGGAGCCCGGAGCTGCGCCCCCGCCTGACTCCCGGCTCCCCCTCCGGCCCAGATTCACCATCAACCTCAAGGAGAACGCCTCGGGGGACGTGGCCCTGCACATCAACCCGCGCGTGGACGAGGGCGCCGTGGTGCGCAACAGCCACCTGGGCGGCTCGTGGGGGCGCGAGGAGAGGAGTCTGCCCCACAACCCGTTTGGCCCCGGGCAGTTCTTCGAGGTGAGTCCCAGCGCCTTCCCCCTCGCCCCCAGCCTCCTGCGGCCGCGCTCACGCCCCCTCCCCGCAGCTGTCCATCCGCTGCGGCCTGGATCGCTTCAAGGTCTTTGCCAACGGCCAGCACCTCTTCGACTACTCCCATCGCCTCAAGGCCTTCCAGAAGGTGGACATGGTGGAGATCCACGGTGATGTCACCTTGTCCTATGTCCAGATCTGAGGTCACCCCTGGGCCACAGCCCTCGGGAACACTGAGAGCAGGGACCTCCCGGAACACTAATAAACGGTCTGAAGGGGTCTCGTGTGTCGGTGGCTGCGCCCACCTCCCTCGCTGTGCTTCCTCCTGCCGCTCAGTCCAGCACTGTCCATTCATCCATCGGGTCACCTGTTGCCTTAGTTTCCTGGCTGCTAAAACGAATGCCATATAATGGGTTAGCTTAAAAAGAAGGAGACGTGTTGGATCTCGGTTTTGAGGCTAGGAAAAGTCCAGAACCAAGGTGTCAGCAAAGCAATGCTTTCCCCCCAAAGACCGTGACGTTCTGAGGCTGGCCACCAGCAGCCTTGGTCCATGGCTTCCTGTCACATGTGTTCTGCCAGATAAAATGCTTTGCTAATGCTCGCTATATATATATATATATATATAGAGAGAGAGAGAGAGAGAGAGAGAGAGATTGATGTAATAACTAAAGCATAAGAAAGCAATACACAGACATACATATATTCATTAATTTTATTAAATTTTTGTTAATAATTGGGAAATATAAAATAGGCAAAGGATTGTCTACAAACAGGGGTCCAACTACTGCATCATAATCCTTTATGCTATTTTTACTATAGATATAAGCTCACCAAACCGGGGGACACACCGACATACCTGGCCCATCTCCGGCCAGAGTCCCAATTGGATGCAATATAAATATATATATTTATATGGGAAACGGATTTGGTCTAACAGATAGAGTGTCCACCTACCACATGGGAGGTCCAGGGGTCAAACCCAGGGCTTCCTGACCCATGTGATGAGCTGGTTCACGTGCAGTGCTGATGCGCCCAAGGAGTGCCGTGCCACGCAGGGGTGTCCCCCGCATAGGGGAGCCCCATGTGCAAGGAGTGCGCCCCGTAAGGAGAGCCGCCCAGTGCGAAAGAAAGTGCAGCCTGCCCAGGAGTGGCGCTGCACACACGGAGAGCTGACGCAGCAATATGATGCAATAAAAAGAGAAAGATTCCCGGTGCCACTGACAAGAATACAAGCACACAGAGAAGAACACACAGAATGGGCACAGAGAGCAAACAACTGGCGGGGAGGGGAGAGAAATAAATAAATCTAAAAAAAAAAAAATGCTGACTCGATTCAGGGTGGCAATATGTCTGTCTAAAAGTCTATGCTTCCCAGTGTTCCAGTTACTTCCACTGTGAATGAATTATCCCAAGCAGCCACGTGTGCTCACGGCGTCTGCAGGTTGAGTTTGGATGGCATCAGCATGTGGGATCTAAGCCCCCTCTTGAAATAGAGGTGGAGTGGACACCACCAACCCAGGGTCCTCAGCAGGGAGGGAAAAAATATGGATTAGAGCGCACTTACTGGTACTCTACTATAGAGCTATTGTGACTAGTAACGGAAGAAACTGTAGCATTGATCCAGAGAAAGTGGCCAAGGTAGTTGCTGAGGGCAGGGAGAGGCAAGTAGAGATGCGATATGGGGGCATTTTTCGGGACTTAGGTTGTCCTAAATGGTATTGCAGGGACAGATGCAGGACATTCTATATCCTGCCATAACCCACTGAATGGACTGGGGGAGAGTATGAACTACAATGTGAACTATAATCCATGCAGTGCAGCAGTGCTCCAAAATGCACTCACCAAATGCGACGAACGGGCCACAATGACGAAAGAGGTTGTTGATTGGGGAGGAGTGGGGGGGTGGGAAGTGGGGGATGTGGGAAATTTTTTAATGTAACATTTTTTGTGATTTATGTATCTTTTTAAAAAAGACTATTATTAAAATTAATTAATTAATTAATTAATTAAGAGTTTGGTCAGGGCATGGTGGGAGTGGCTCGGCTTGGTTCCCCGATGGCTGGAAATGGAATGTTCTGGAGGCCCCTCAGGAAAGCCGGCCTTCTTCCATGGCACCTCAGGGCTCCAGCAGCGAGTGTCCCAGCTTGCCAGGTGCGTTGCCTTTTGGACCTAACCCGGGGCGGGGGGCTCCCACAGCATCCCTTTTGCCAAGTTCTGTTGGCTCTGCATGAGGTCCAGAGGTCAGCCCCCTCCCCTCCTCATGACCGAGGGGTGCGGAAGAATTCGGGGGTGTATTTTAAAACCACTACGTCCACCTTCCCCTGCAACTGCAGGTAGCTAATGGGAGGGACTGGGCTGGACGTTTGCATGTGGGACTTCTGGGGACGCTCTTGAAAGAGCCACTTTGCTCCCCCCTTACTCGTCCTTCCTCTCTGGAACATACCATGAGCAGAGCTTGGGCTCAGGATGTGGAACCTGCAGACGTCCAGGGTGATTTTTCTCATGACCCTGATGCTCTCGGGGAGCCCCCCCTTTTTTCGCTCTGATTCTCAGGTAGCCAAAGATACCCGTGCAGAGACGGTAAGAGGACACTTCTACGCAGCGCGCTGGGAGGAGCGGCGGGTTTCCCCCAGCCCTCCTCACGCCCCCTCCGCAGAGGCAAAGCCCTCTTTTCAGCTGGACCTTCCCCCCAAAGCGCTAGGCCATCTACCTCTTCCTCCTTCCGGAGTGTCCCGGCGTGGGCACTCTCTGTTGGCCTCCCGCTGAGGAAGAGGAGGCCTTAGCCCCGCGCACCTTCCTCCCCCCAGGTCCAAGGTCTGGTTACCCAGGGCTTGGGGCGTCCCCTGTTCTGTTTACATTCCTGTGAAGCCAGCACCCCCGTGCCAGCCGCGTGCTGTGCCGCGCGCACTTCGCCCCTTGCATAACCTCCTATTTTCCCTAGAGTTAATGATGATTGTCGGGTTTGGTGGTGTGTGAGCTCCCTGTGAATGGGAACCCTGACCCCTCCCACCCTTGACTAAATCTCCCCTCCACAGCCTCGGCTGCTTCAGATAGTCTGTGGGTTTCGCCTTCCTGGAGGTCCTTCCCCGGGGCCTCCTCACCAGCTGCCCTCCCCAGTTCCCGCCTGCCGAGGGGGGGTTGGGGCCCCCCGGCCGCCCCAGCCTGAATCGCCCCCACCGCCCTCCCGGGCACGTCCTCCAGCTCCCAGCCAGTCCTTCCTCCCGCCACCCCTGAGCCCTGGTGGCTGAGCTTTGGGGGTTCTTCTCCACTTTCCTGCTCTAGCTTAGGGGTCAGTTTGTGGGATTTGCCAAGCAGTTGCCACTCATCCGGTCCCCAGATTTGTCACGGTCGTCTTCTCTAGACTTCTCCTTGTCCCTCAGGGTCCATACCTTTGAAAACCTTGTTGTTATGGGGGGAGGAGTGGGCTGAGGGGGTTGGGGGGTATATGGGGACCTCATATTTTTTTAATGTAACATTAAAAAAATAAATAAAGACCAAAAAAATTGACAAAATACCTGAAAAAGAAAAAACCCTTTGGAACTTTGAAACATTATGCTGAGTGAAATTAGCCAGTCATGGCAAGCAGCACAGCTCAACTGACAGAGCATCTGCCTACCATATAGGAGGGTCCAGGGTTCGATCCCCAGGGCCTCCTGACCCATGTAGTGAGCGGGCCTGTAAGAAAGAAATCTTCCAAAAGAAAATCGTCTCCGACTGTGGAGAAGAAAATAACTTATTCTCAATTTTTCAAGAAGGAGTGTACAACCAGAAAACGTGGCTGTCACGCAATTTGTACCCCTAAGCCTAGCGCGCAAGCTCTTCCTCTGTTTCTCCATAGATTGGATGCTTCAGAAGCTACAGCCTATCCGAGAGGATCTCACTTTCCCGCGCAGAAGTTTGTGATTCACCGCTTCCCCCATCACGTTCCAACCATTTTAGCTTTACCTGCTCCCCTTTGCCAAATAAGGAATGGAATTTAGTGCTGAGTTGGTATTGACTTAGCTCTTTCTTGGGCATCTTTTTTACTGCCTATAGGACTGGTTTAAGCTGGTTTCCTTTGTTCCTGCTTAACCTGGGAGTGGGAAACTGAGGCAGTAGCCTGCCAGGTTACATTAATTAATACTTTCTTCCGCTGTGTGAAAACTAAACTTATCTTTGTTTCTTCCAGGCCCACGTACAGTGCTGTTGCGTGCAAGGAGTGCCCTGCCACGCAGGGGCGTCCCCGTGTAGGGGAGCCCCACGCGCAAGGAGTGTGTCCAGCAAGGAGAGCCACCCACACTAGAAAAGCACAGCCTGCCCACGAGTGGAGCCACACACACGGAGAGCTGACGTAGCAAGATGACACAACAAAAAAGAGACACAGATTCCCAGTGCTGCTGGATGATGCAAGCCGACACAGAAGAACACACAGCAAATGGACACAGCGAGCAGACAATGGGGGGAAGGGGAGAGAAATAAATAAAAAATAAATCTTTAAAAAATAAAATAAATTAGCCAGTCACAAAAGGACTAATATTGTGTGACTCCACTTAGATGAAATATCTAGAAGAAATAAATTCATAGACACAAAGTAGATTAGAGGTTACCAGGGGCCATGGGTGAGGGGAAAGGGAGTAGGCAATGGAGAGTTATTGCTTAGTGGGTTGGGGTGATGGAAAAGTTTTGGTAATGGATGATGGTGATGGTAGCACAACATTGTAAATATCATAAATGCCAGTAAATTGAACACTTAGAAAAGGTTGGGGGAAGTGGACTTGGCCCAGGGGTTAGGGCGTCCGCCTACCACTTGGGAGGTCCGCGGTTCAAACCCCGGGCCTCCTTGACCCGTGTGGAGCTGGCCCATGCGCAGTGCTGATGCGCGCAAGGAGTGCCCTGCCACGCAGGGGTGTCCCCCGTGTAGGGGAGCCCCACGCGCAAGGAGTGCGCCCCATAAGGAGAGCCGCCCAGTATGAAAGAAAGTGCAGCCTGCCCAGGAATGGCACTGCACACACGGAGAGCTGACGCCACAAGATGACGCAACAAAAAGAAACACAGATTCCCATGCTGCTGACAACAACAGAAGCGGACAAAGAAGACGACGCAGCAAATAGACACAGAGAACAGACGGGTGGGGGTGGGGAAGGGGAGAGAAATAAATAAATAAATAAATCTTTAAAAAAATAAAAAGAAAAGGTTGGGAGCAGATATAGCTCAGTGGCTAAGCACCTACTTCCCATGTATGAGGTCTGAGGTTAAATCCCAGGTTCAATCCCTGGTACCTCCTTAAAAAAAAAGAATGTTAAAATAGGAAATTTTGGGAAGTGGATTTGGCTCAATGGATAGAGCATCTGCCTACCTCATGGGAGGTCCAGGGTTCAAACCCAGGGCCGCCTGGCCTATGTGGTGAAGCTGGCCCATGCGCAGTGCTGATGCGCGCAAGGAGTGCCGTGCCACGCAGGGGTGTCCCCCGCGTAGGGGAGCCCCACGTGCAAGGAGTGCGCCCTGTAAGGAGAGCCCCCAGTGCGGAAGAAAGTACAGCCTGCCCAGGAATGGCGCCGCACACACGGAGAGCTGACATAGCAAGATGTTGCAACTAAAAGAAACACAGATTCCCAGTGCCGCTGATAATGATAGAAGCGGTCACAGAAGAACATACAGCGAATGGACAGAGAGAGCAGACAACTGGGGGGGGGGGCGGCGGACACGGGGAAGGGGAGAGAAATAAATAAAAAAATAAAATCTTTTTTTAAAAAAGTAGTAAATTTTATATTATATATGCTACCACAATGAAATTTTTTTAAAAAATCGCTTAGGAGCAAAAGCCTCTGGGTGCCTAGTGTGGCTCTATTTCCTGGGGTGTGAGCGAGGTTGATTACTTTCTCTCTCTCTGGAAAATGGAGATAAGAGTAGTCGCTACTTTGTGAGATGGCAGCGAGGAAGGAAAGCGTAAGGCTGATAAGGTGCCAGGGCCCTGGGACACACACCAGGATGTGCCATTTGGGCGTCAGTGTTTATGGTTATTGGGGTTTGGGAAGACAGCGAAAGTTCATGCCATCTGCCATCTGTCCTTTTCTCGTTCCAGGCGCTATCACTGCCTCATACAGCTCCCCAACCCAGCGGCTTAAGATAACCATTTTATTATGCTCAAGGACTCTGTGGGTGAGGAATTCAGACAGGGCACAGTGGGGCTGGTTGGCTTCTGCTCCTCCACGTCCAAGGTTGCAGCTGAGAAGACTTGACGGCTGGAATGACGAGAAAGCCTGCAGTGGGTCCTCCGGAGGCTTCTTGGCGCACACCTGGCAAGTGAGGACTCGCTTAGGCTTCCTCACACTATGCCGGTCTCTGAGCAGCCCGGCTTCTTCCAGGGCAACTCAGAGTTCCTGCAACAAACGTGCCAGCTCGCGGGCTGGCCAGCACATCAGCTGTTCTGACGTCTCTCACTTCTGATGCATTCTTTGGGTTACTAACAAGTTGTAAGCCAACACTGGATCAAACCAATGGGCTGTGGACCCCACCTCTGGACGGGAAGAGTAACAATGCCTCAATTTTTAAACATTATTTTTTATTGAGATAATTCACATGCTGTGTAGAATGAGAGATACTATGGGAGCCACCTGTATTAATCAAAAGGGGTGCTTACGCCAAGTATCAGAAATCTATTGACTATTATAAAGGGTATTTATTTGGGGTAGAAATTTACAGTCACAAGGCCCTAAACAGTGCAACTCAAGGTACCATAAGAGGTACTGCCTCACCTGAAGTCATTTGCCAGGCGTTGAAGCAAGATGGCGGCGTGAGGGCTCAGCCTTCCTTCTCCCTCTTACGGCTCTGTGGTCCCAGCTGCTTTCAATATCAGCTGTCGGCTGGCGTAAGGCTCATTTCCTTCCCAGCTCAGCTGCTCTGATCTCTTCAAAGGTCAGCTATAGACTAGCAGGCTCATCTCTCTTCCCAGGGCCTCTGCTGTGCCTCCGGAGCTGAGTCTCTTCCTCTGTGCTCTTTTCCCAGGTGTCTGCTTCCATGTGAGAGTCTGTTTTCCAGCCCACCAAGGGCGCAGGGACTCCCCCCCACCTTGCTGGTGGAGGAATCAAAGCCCTGATCTCAATTTAATCAAGTAAACGAAACCTTTAATTTTAATACAGTCAAAAGGTATCCCACCCAGAGGAATAGACCCGTTTACAACATAATCTATGTTTCTTTTTGGAATTCATCCCTAATATCAAACTGTCCCGTACCTTGTACAATCCAGTCAAAGTGTACACTCAGCGGCTCTCACTTTCATCAGAGTTGTGCTGTCATCACCTCAATTTTAGAACAATTTAATTACTCCAAAAGGAAAAATCCCATACCCTCTGATACCCCCTATTGTTGTCCCTTAAAATTGAAATATCTCCTTTGCCATTGATGCAAAAATATTACAATAATATTGTTACCAATCATCCATAAGTTACATTTGTACTTTTCCTGTGTATCACCATATTTGCAGCATTTCTTAAGAATGATTCTCCTCTGGCAGTGAGAGCTGGCTCCCATGACCATTTTTCTGTTGCTGGCCTTAGCCTCCCTGCCTGGAACCAAAGTGCCATCCCGACCACACCCCTTGGGGGCTAACCCTCTCAAGGGCGGCTCACCCCTGCACCCACAGCCTCCCCTCCGCTAGAGGGCGCCCTCGTGTTCACCCAGCGCTGCAGGGCACGCCCTCCTCACCCTGCCTGGCTGCGACATCGCTGGTGGAAGCACCCCACGCGGAGCCCGCAGGCGCTGGGGCCGCCCTTCTCCACGCACCCGGGTTCCCGTGGCCGCCCCATCCCCAACGAGGCTGTCTTTGTTCAGCTCCATCTGATGCTTTAGGACTGAACTATTAAGGAAAGAAAGGAAACGAAGGAAGGAAGAAAAGTATTTAATGCAGTTTGCGATTTAACCATTGACCTTTGCAAGAGTTACTTTATGACTTGGAAAAGTTTACTGGACCATTGAAACACTTAAAATTAATATAGTTTAAAAAATAGAAAAATAAAAAATACAAACAGGAAAAATGACTATTTGAAATTCATTAATGCAGCTTAAAATTTTTAAGAGTTTAATTAACCAAGTTTAGAAATGGGAACAAACATTACAGAAAAGGCTTCCCCATGAAAGTGTTAAAATTTCTCATATTTATAAAGAGAAATGTAAGATTTCAAATGGACTTAAATATTTAAGAAAAAAATCAGATTTTATACGGGTAAGTTTTAACATTTGAATATTAATTTACAAAACCAAACCAGCCCTTGAATTTGAATGATCTTTTCTGTGTACAAAAACAAGCAAAATGTCATCGACAAACTGACCTTAACTCAGCCTGGGATTTTAAATTTCCAAAACCAAAGGTATGTACAATCAGTTACTTTTTACCTAAATTATTTCCCCCACTGGAGACTTAAATTCAGAAAACTGCTCCCTCTGCTCCCCTCTTCCCCATTTTAAGGCAAATGACACTTTGTGGCTGTTAAAAGCTCGGGAAGGATGGTGGCCTCCTGGGGCAGGTAGGAGGGCACTGTAGGAAACTTGATTAGGTTTCACAGACCCATACACTTGTAAAAGTCTCAGAACTATGCTATTAAAATCTACATGTTTTATTCAATGCAAATTATATCTTGATTTAAAAAAAAAAGAGTGTTGGGAAATTACTTGGAAAGCTCAAGGAAATATTATTCTGGAACTGATAAAGATAGTGGACAAAAAGGAGTAAGAATCAAGGCGGCAGCATGTTGGGAGAAACGAGCCAGGCTTTTTAAGAGATAAAAGAGTGAATGCAAAAATTTGGCCAAGCACCAAAGGCAAGTTAGGACTGGGGGAAGCCACAATGAAGAAATACAGGAAAAGATGAGTCATCAAGAGATACAGTTCCATTACATATTCAGCTAGTGAGGCTTCTAAAGAGATCTAGGGCAACTCTCATTTTTAAGGAATAATGGAGTCTACCACTCACAGACATAACTGCACCTGCTCGGCGGGGTCAAACCTGAAATCCTACTGCGCTCTCTCTTGGCATGCTGATGTGCCCTTGGCCCTGCCCAGGCCCTCGCTGCTTCCTTGCTAGGTGGCCTTGGCTGAGGGACTGCCCTTCTCTAAGCTCATTTTCAAATCTGCAGAATTGGGGTGCTTGTAGCCCTCACCTCAGTGCGGTTGCCCAGGCACCCGCTCAGAGTCAATTGCTCCCCTAAGCCTCCCACCACGGGTGAGGGCAATGGGAGAGTCTGGAAGAGGGGCTGGCTCTGTGTCTGGGTGACAACTCCCAAAACTTTCCATTCAGCAGCCTGCCTCTGCCCCAGGCCTCTTTCCCATCTGCTGGGTGGGGCAGGGGAGAGTGGGATGGGAGGGAGTGGAGCGCTCAGAGGAGGGCCGTCTCAGGGTGGTTTCCTCCACTGCCCCCTTCTGCCTTCCAGAACCTTCTCCCAGCATTCTTTCCCACCTCCACTCCCACCTGGATTCCCCTCCCGGAGTTTTGGGCCTACCTGGGCTGGCAACGGGGCTGGGCAGCGGGTACCCACTTTGTTCTCTTTCTTGGTGTGGGTGGTGGGTGGGCTTGGGACACCCCAGCACCGCAAGCCTGGGAGGTGTGTGGGGGGAAGTGGAGGTGTGCAAGGAGGAACAGACTTTAGGAGAGGAGCAAAACAGGGGCCAGGGGGCCAGGGATGAGGGGAGGCATTTACAGAGACAGAATAAACAGGAGAGAAACTTCTAGAGATGAAGGAAGCAGGTGCCTTTGGCGAATTGCTACCCCTTTCTGGGCCTCGGTTTCCTTGTCTGTAAAATGGGGTGCTCAGTGTCCCGCCCTCCCAGGCTTGTGGGCAATGAGGGATTTCCTGCATCCCCCCGGGCAGGTTCAGAGCTCTGTAAAGGGAGGCTGCCCCTGCTGTCCTGGATTCCGTCCCTTTACCCTGGCCTGCTCCAGTTCCGGGGAACAAGTCAGGCAAAAAGCCTGTCCCTTGGAGCTGCCAGTCTCTGACTTGGCTGTCGTGGTGGTGGCTGCAGTACAGAGGCCAGAGGCGGGATTTCAGCGGTGACAGACCCTCGGCCCTAGGTAAGAAGGTATACAGTGGGACAGTGGGTCTGCCGTCCCCAACCCAGCTTGGCCATCAGGACCCCACTTTTCTCCACGTAAAATGGGCAGAAGATTCTTTTCTCTCTACCAGGCGGTGGGAAGACAGGGCTGGCTGGGCGGCGGTGCACGAGCATTCCCTGTAATTATTATACTATTATTATCAGCTCCCAAGGAGAGCCGGGCAGTGTACCTGAGAATCCTGGCTAAGTGGGGGTGGGAGCAGAGACCCCAGCAAGAGGGCTCTGTGCCACCCTGGCCCCAGGGCCAGGGTCTGTGCCAGGTGTGGGCGGAGAAGGGGGCGGGGGGTGACTCACCAGGGCCAGCCCCACCCTGCTTTGTCTTAAAGGCCCCCCAGCTCGCCCTGCCAGCCACCGTTGCCTGTCACCCTGTCCCAGCCATGGCGGAGAGCTATGTGAGTGCTCCAGCGGCCGAGGGGGCTTCGGGGGGGTGGTGGTGGTGGTGATATTGGGCCTTGGCTGTGCCTGATGGGGCGGGGAGGGGGTGTCAACTGAGCTTGACCCCCACAGTTCTCCCCATCTCCCTCTTTGCGGCCTCATCTTGGTCTCTCTATCTCTGAACATTCTTCTGCCTTCTGTGTCGCTCACTTTTGTTTGCTGTCTCGAGCCTCCCTTCTCCCCGCCCTTCTCTTTTTCCTGCGCTCTGAGGGTGGGTCACTTGCCTGTTTGCTTTCGCCCTAGCTCCGACCCAACGTTTGTCTCCCTGGTTCACCCTGCCCCCCACGACCCTTCTCTTGCAGACTATCCCCCACAAGACCTCGCTGCCCGAGGGTGTCCGCGTGGGCACCGTGATGAGGATCCGCGGCGTGGTCCCCAAGCCTGGCAGGTGAGACCCCAGCGAGAGCGAGACATCCCCCGGCTCGGCTGATCCTGAATTAAAAAAAAAAACAAATCAATTTTATTGATACCTATTAATAAAGCACAGAATCCATCCAAAGTCCAATTGGGGTCCCCCCCAGGACCATTCTGCCCATCAGAGTCTCTGTGTATCCAGGCCATTCCTGACTTTATTAAAATCTGGGTGTTTTCACTTATCTGTCCCATGGCTGCATGCTGGGGTCCCCAAGTCTCCCTGAGGATCTGGGAGTTCCAGGAGAATCTTAGGGTTCCTAGCTATCTCTCAGGACTTTCGAGGGATTCTGGAAGTACAGGATGCCTTGTGTTCTGAGGGGGCCCTGGGCATCTGGGGGTCCCTTAATCAATCCTATGACTTCCTAGGCGTTTGGGGAGCTTTAGGCTTCTGGGAATCTAGGGTGTCCTGGAAATACTGGGGTTCCTGGCTATTGTTCCTATTCCTATGACACGTTCCAGACTCTTTGAAATGAGGGGGACCCTGGGCTGCGTGGCTGCGTGCCCGAGCCCCCAGGCATTTTTGATGCCCTGGGAACCCCCACCCCCTGGCCTGAGAGCTGTAAACTTGGGGGTGCTCTGGGCGTGAGGAGTCTCTGGCCATGGGCCGGTCTGAGTGGGCTCCGGGTCCTGACCCCCCCCAGGTTCCATGTGAACCTGCTGTGCAGCGAGGAGCAGGGCACGGACGCCGCGCTGCACTTCAACCCGCGGCTGGACACGGCCGAGGTGGTCTTCAACAGCCTGGAGCGCGGCTCCTGGGGCCCGGAGGAGCGCGGCCCGGGCATCCCCTTCCAGAACGGGCAGCCCTTCGAGGTCCTCCTCATCGCCGCCGAGGACGGCTTCAAGGTGGGCCGCCGGGGCAGGGGCACGGGCGCCGAGGCCCGCGCCCCCCGGGGAGGGGTGGAGAGGCCCGGCCCAGGCGGGGAAGGGGCAGATGCCGAGGTGGCCCAGGCGGGGAAGGGGCAGATGCCGAGGTGGCCCAGGCGGGGAAGGGGCAGATGCCGAGGTGGCCCAGGCGGGGAAGGGGCAGATGCCGAGGTGGCCCAGGCGGGGAAGGGGCAGATGCCGAGGTGGCCCAGGCGGGGAAGGGGCAGATGCCGAGGTGGCCCAGGCGGGGAAGGGGCAGATGCCGAGGTGGCCCAGGCGGGGAAGGGGCAGATGCCGAGGTGGCCCAGGCGGGGAAGGGGCAGATGCCGAGGTGGCCCAGGCGGGGAAGGGGCAGATGCCGAGGTGGCCCAGGCGGGGAAGGGGCAGATGCCGAGGTGGCCCAGGCGGGGAAGGGGCAGATGCCGAGGTGGCCCAGGCGGGGAAGGGGCAGATGCCGAGGTGGCCCAGGCGGGGAAGGGGCAGATGCCGAGGTGGCCCAGGCGGGGAAGGGGCAGATGCCGAGGTGGCCCAGGCGGGGAAGGGGCAGATGCCGAGGTGGCCCAGGCGGGGAAGGGGCAGATGCCGAGGTGGCCCAGGCGGGGAAGGGGCAGATGCCGAGGTGGCCGAGGCGGGGAAGGGGCAGATGCCGAGGTGGCCGAGGCGGGGAAGGGGCAGATGCCGAGGTGGCCCAGGCGGGGAAGGGGCAGATGCCGAGGTGGCCGAGGCGGGGAAGGGGCAGATGCCGAGGTGGCCCAGGCGGGGAAGGGGCAGATGCCGAGGTGGCCCAGGCGGGGAAGGGGCAGATGCCGAGGTGGCCCAGGCGGGGAAGGGGCAGATGCCGAGGTGGCCCAGGCGGGGAAGGGGCAGATGCCGAGGTGGCCCAGGCGGGGAAGGGGCAGATGCCGAGGTGGCCGAGGCGCGGCCCTGCGACAGGGCGACGAGGTGCGCGGGAGGGGAGTGGCCAGAGGGGCTCCAGCGCCCCGGACCCTACTCCCTGTCCACTTCCTCCCGAGGTAAGGGCTGTCCTGCGGGGCGGGGGGACAGGCCGGGAGGCAGGGCCCGGACAGACGCGCCAGCGGGGAGGGGTCCCCCAGACCCTCCACCCCCGGGTGGCTCACGCTTCCGCCCGCGCCCCTATAGGGAGGCCGGGGTCGCCGTAACAGAATGGCAGCCACCGACACTGACCAGGCTCTTCAGTGCCAAACATTAAACCCATTTAATCCTCACAAGAGGTCACGGTCAACATCAGCCCGCTTTTCCGGACGGAGTCACTGGGGCCCACCGGGGTGAACGCGATGGGCCGAGGGCGGCACCCGCGTCGGGATTCGAACCCGCGCACTCGTCTACGGAAGCCTAACCCCCGCCGCTTTCCCTCCGCAGACCGTGGTGGGGGACTCGCCGTTCCACGTCTTCCGGCACCGGATGCCGCTGGCGCGCGTGCGCGCGCTGGAGGTGGGCGGGGACGTGCAGCTGCACTCGGTGCGGATCTTCTGAGCCGACAGCCCCGCGCGCGGGTGGGGTCCCCGGAGTTTGCAAGGCAAATAAAGTTTTAGCCCCCAGCGCGCCTGGTCTGTGCCTGCGTTCCCTTTTTACTGATTAGGAAAAACAGGTTCAGAGAGCTGAAGACACTGACTCGGGGTCACACTGCGAATCCGTGACGGGGAAGGATTCGAACCTGGTTTTCTTAGGGCATTTGCTGTGCGGGAAGGCCTCGGGAGGGCTGCGCTCTGGTAAGGAAGGGAGCCGGGACTTGTCCTGCTGATGCAGTTTGCAAAGCAAGCCTGAGGTTAGACGCAGTAGGTGCTTGTCTGGAGACCCGGATGGGGCGCAAGCCGTGCCTTGGAGCCTCCACGGCGCATCTAACGCACCCCAAAACGGGTCCCTCTGCAAAAAGAGGTAAGGAACCTCTCGTGGGCCCCTCCTCGTCTGCGGGGACCCCCAACTCACGGGGGAGGAGTATATAAAACGTCCCCCTGCGCCCCGGCCTCGCCCCGTCTCGTCGCCACCGCCCTCCTCTCCCCAGGGCCCGCGGCGCAGGGAGGTGGCGGCGCGGGCGGGGCTGGGAAGCGGGGTCGGGGCGTCGCCGCCCGCCAGCCTCGCCCCGCCTCGACAGGCCCCGGCCGGTGCGCGCCTCGGGGCAGACGCGCGGGAAGGCGGCCGCCGCCCCGCCGAGAGGGACCCGCCTCCGGGGCCCGCGGCCGCAGCGAGCCTCGCGCCCCGCTCGTCCCCCCTCGGCGGACCCGGCGACGCCGAGAGCCCCGGCGAGGCTGGCGAGGCCCGGAGAGGCGCGGCCGCCAGGGGGCGACGTTCACGTTCCCCGGGAGGCGCGGGGCCCACGCGCGCGGCGCCGAGCGCGCTGAGCGGCCGCTGGGGCAGGGAGACCCCGCCGCGTGGCCGCGCCCGGAAACGCAGCCTGTTGCTGTTCCCGCGCGGGACGCCCGCGGGCTCCGGCAGGGACCCCGCTGCACGAGGGGCCTCGGGGCTGCGGGCCGCCGCCCCGCTCAGCGGGACAGGCCGCCCCCTGGTGGCCGCGGCCGAGAGTTGCCGTCTTGCCAGCCCGCGCCTGGAGCTGGGAGGGGGAGGAGTGGTGGGTGGGACGACCGCGCCCAGCCGCGCAGACCCCCGACCTGTAAGCACCCCCGGCCTGTAAGGACCCAGGGGGCTTGCCTCCTCCTGGCCCAGGAGAGTGTATCTCGGGGTGATGTGGTGAGAGCGGTCCCTGCCCTAGTCGGGGACCTGAGCCCCCAAATCCGCATTTCCCAGTAACCTTCAAACCAACCCTGAGTGGACGCTCTCCCGGTACCCGCGCCCAAACTGGACTGTGCAGGGTCTCTCAGCGTGAGCCCCCGGGCCCTGTTCTCACCGGGCTTCCTGTCCAGGGGGAGACAGAGGACCACTCACACAGCGACACCTCCTACTGGTCAGGGTGGCATGGGGGGGGCACAGGCGGAGGGGTCGGGGTGGATGGAGTGACCATCGGCCTGGGAGAGCCACAGTGCTTGGAGCAGGGTGTGGAGGTCCAGGGCAGGTGGGAAGACTTCACAGATTTCACATGTGGACTGGTCCATGCAGGGGGAATGTCAGTGCAAAGGCCCTGAGGTGTGAAGTCACAGGACGAAGGTCTGATGGCTCCTCACAGTTCTCTGCAGCAGAGATTCTCCTCTCTGCTCTCACGCCCCAGGAATCCTGTGTTTCCTTATTCTGTTATCTCCTATCCCTTGGAAGCTAGCTCCTCGCTGTTGGCTGACCCAGGAGACCTTTGTGAATGGTAAATAGGAATTTCCACAGAGCCTCACCCTCCAGCCATTGTTGTACTAAGACCCATTGCTGACCATTGTCTGCCCAGAAAAGTACCTGTTTATCTCTGCCGGCTGTGTCCTGTACTCAAGCCCATTTCCTGCCTCTAATAAATTTCCTCCCTTGGGCCCAGGGTGACTCAAAGGCAACATCTAAATCAATGTTTTCCAATGACTGTCACCCCTTAGCCTCCTCCGTGGTGTTACCTAACATTTTCTTTCATCTACTCTTATTTCCTGTTAATATTTCATTCAGCGTACATTTATTGAGTCAAGTCCTTTCCAGGCACTGGGTGTAGGGAAAAGAAAAAAATCCTTGCCCTTGGGAAGCTGAGTTTCTAGTGGGAGAGACAGACACACAATAGGCGGAAAGGAAATTGAATGACATGCTAGGCGTAAGTGCTGTTGAGAAGCACTGAGAATCTTGTGGGTCTCTGGGGAAGCAGTTCAGGTCGAGGGAGCAGCCACTGCAAAGACCTGAGGTGGGAGTACACCTTAGCTCCTTTCCTCCTCTCCCAGAGATCTTTGCTCAGATGTCACCTTCTCAAAGAGGCTTTTGCTGACAGTTTCACCTAAAATGTCAGTTCTTTCCCCACCCCCACGCCAGTCTCCGTCCCCCTCGGCCTGCTCTGCCTTTCCCCCACTGCGCTTACTTACAGCTGAGGGTAGCCAAGAGGAGCCCTGGGAGCCCCTGTGCCGAGTGACAGAGACACACAGACGGAGAGAGACCAAGGGGCACAGAGAGAGAGAGAGAAAAAGTGAGAGGAAAAGAGAGATGGAGTGCAACAGACACGAAAGAGAGACATGGGAAGACCCGGCGAGAAATAGAGGGAGAAAACAGAGACAAAGAGAGAGATACCCAGAACAAGAGATGGAGATTCAGAGATGAGACAGAGAGACAGGTGGGGCCACCGACTCAGACTTCGAGAGACTCCCTGAATCAGAAAGGGACAGAAAGATACCAAGAGATGCACGGAGAATGGGACGGAAAGAAACAGAGAGAAAGGAAGAAAAAAACAAGATGGAGGGGAGGGAGGGAAAGATGACGTGGCTGCCCAGTGCAGGGAGGCTGGCTGTACTGGGCCCACCTTCTCCTTGGACACCTGTGGGATGCCTTGCAGGTGTATGGTCCTTGCCACCAAAGTAACCTGGCTAAAATAAGGAAAGATGTCCATGAGCTGAATTAGTAAATCTCAGGGTGTACACATCTCTAAGGATCTTAATAAATATTTGCATCTCATGAGGCATTTAATTGCAAGTAGCAAAATCTCAGCACAATCTGGGTTCAGCAGAAAGAGAGAACTTACTGACACGCACAACAAAAGTTCCGGTTGTTGCCCTAGCTTCAGGTGTGGCTGGATCCAGGGGCTCGAGCCCTGCCAGGAACCCTCCTCTCTCCATCTTTCAGTGCTGATTTCTTCCAAGGGCTGGTCTCCTTCTGAAAGCACTTCTTTCATAGGAACAGAAGAGTGGTTAAGAGCTTGGCTCTGGAATCAGACTGTGAAATATTCTAAGCCAGTTCCACTAGGTACACTCCGAGTGATCTTGGGCAAGTTATTTAACCTCTCTGGCCCATTCACCTGTAATATGGTGAGGATAAATCCTATTAGGTCACAGGATTGTGATGAAGGTTAAATGAGCTAAAACATGGATCGCTCTGGCACAGAGTAGTACTTGGTAACTATTAGTTGCTCTTATCATTATTGGTTATCAGCTGGGGACATGACTGCTGGCAATTCCACACTTCCAAAGTACCAGTTTTAGAATGAGCCTTGGGGAGAATTGATTGGTCCAGTCTGGCTCTTGGTTTATCCCTGGGCCCAGTCCCTGGGGCCGAGAGAGAGAACTTCCATTGGCCACCAGGATCACGTGGCCACTTCTAGGGGGCTGGTTCCCCGCAAGGTGGTTTTCAGATCCTTTGGGAAGGGGGGGAGGTTTCCCAAAGCTGGAGCAGAGGGGGGTGGGAGGTATTTGGGGACCTCATATTTTTTGAATGTAATATTAAAAAAATGAATAGAGAAAATAAATAAAAATAAAAATGTCTATCTCACACACACACAAATAAAAGTACTACATACTTTTCAAAAAAAAAAAAAAAAAACTGGAGCAGAGAGCTCTTACCAGGTGAGGGAGAAGGCATCCTGAGCCCCTGTGGCCACCTAGAGACTCAGAAGTTCACTTAGTAGGCGTCCATTCCTTGAGTACCTACTGTGTGCTTTGCCATGCGCTAGGTGCTGGGGCTGAAGCTCTGCATTAGACTGAGGAACCCCGTAAACAGAGGAGGTGCGCTCTGCCGTAGCCCAGCAGGGAAGCCCGGGGCGCCAAGGGCTGGGAGGGCTTTCCCAGAGGAGCCTCTGCTGAGGTTGAAGGGGGTGTCGGCTGGATTCAGCGGCTGGATTTGCACATTTTAAAGACTCATTGTTGAATGGGGTACGCTGTATTTTTATTTGCCCGTGTCATAGAATATGCATATGGTACAAATTCCAAAAGGTCCACAGTGGAAAGCAGCATGACTGGCGGAGGTCATCTTCCTGATTGACATGGCTGTGTTCCAGTGGTTACGTAGGAGAACGTCCTTGTCTATAGAAAACGTGCAGGAAAGTATTTGGAGGTGATGGGGCAGCCTATTTATTCTCAAATGGTTTAGGGGGAAAATGATATTTGTACTGTACTTACAACTTACTGTCAGTTTGTCATTGTTTCAAAATCTAAAATTCTGTGCCACTCCTGCCCTTTGTCTGACTTGGCGTTAGGGGAACAATCAGAAAATGACTTGGAAGTTTTCTGGAAGAATTCGAGTAGGGCTGATTAATTTATTCCTCTATTGTTTCATATACTTTACCAGTGAGACCATCCAAGCACGGGCTTTTCTTTATGGGATTTTTTCCCCCTCACATTCTCCTTTTCCTTTTCTTCCTCCTCTCCTCACAGAAGCTACTTGCCTCTTGGCCAAGTCAAATCTGTCTGTTTAAGTTCAAATATGAGTAAGTGGGTTTGTTTGTTTTTAACTTTTTATTTTCAAGTACTTTCAAACCTACAGAACAGTTACAAAAATAATACAAACCCCAAACAGAGCACTTCGACACACCCCTACCCCCAAGAAACCCAGATTTATCCATAAACCATTAACATGAGTTAATCAGTCTGTCTAGCCGTCTGTCTGTCAGTCCACTTCCTGAACACTGGAGTGTAGGTTGTGTACGTAATGCTCCTTGAACAATTAATCCTGACACATACATTTCCTGAGAACCAAGACATTCACTTACGTAATTACCTGCAGTGCATTTATCAAGTTCAAGAAATTTAACATCGATGTGATGCTTATAAAATCGATATTCCATTTTTTCATGTGTCCCAAAAATGCCCGTTGGGGCCTTTTATCCGCCATTATTAGATCCTGTCTAGGATCATGGATTACAATTTATTGTCTTTGGCTCTTTAATTGCTCATTCATTTTTTAAAAAAATTGTGGAAACATATATACAAAGTAAACTTTCCCATCTTAGCCACTCCCAGCACACAGTGTTGTGGGATTATTCATATTTACTCTATTGCAGTACCTGTACCACCTTCCATTACTAAAGCTCTGACACCTCATCGAACAGAAACCCTGTACCCACACGCATTAACTTCCCATCCCCTCGGACCCTGCCCTGGGCAACCTCTACTCTCATTTCTGCTTCTATGAGTTTGCATATTCTCTGATATTTTCTTTGTAGTTACCATGGGGTTGAAACTTAACATCCTAACCTATAACAGTCTTGTTTGCTTTGATACCAACTTAATTTCAATAATATACACACATATGTCCCTGTACCCTCCGTCCCGCCACCTTTCTGTACTTCCTATCACAAATTGCATGTTCATTCGTTGAGTCCAAACTCACTGATTTACCCTTACATTTTAAGCATTTGCCTTTCAGATTCTGTAGGAAGTAAAAAGTGGTTTTTAAAAACCAAAAACCTAATAGTCTGGCATTAATACTGACCCATGTCGTTACCTTTACCAGAGATCCTTATTTCTTCATGTATCTGCAATCCATTGTCTAGTGCCCTTTCCTTTCAACCTGCAGAACTCTTGTTGGCATCTCTTGTAGGGCCAGTCTAGTGGTAATGAACTCACTCTGGTTTTGTTTTTATGGGAATGTCTTAATCTCTCCCTTATTTCTGAAAGACAGTTTTGCTGAATACAGAATTCTTGGTCAGCAATTTTGTTGCATTTAACACTTTAACTATGTCTTTCTTGCCTCACTTGTTTCTGAGGAGACATCTGTGTTTACTCTTATAGAGATTCCCTTGTAAGTGACACATTGCTTCTCTCTTATGGCTTTCAGAATCTTTGGCATTTGACAGTTTGATAATAATGTGTCATGATATCATACTGTGAATCTATTTGGGTTTATCCTGTTTAAAGTTCACTGAGCATTTTGGATGTGTATATTTATGTCTTTTGTTGAACTTGGGAAGTTTTCAGCCATTATTTCTTTGAAATTTTTCTCTTCTATTTTTCTTTCTTCTCCTTCTGGGATTGCCACAATGCATATAATGGTACACTTGATGGCATCCCACAGGTTCCTCAGGTTTTGTTCATTTTTCTTCATTCGTTTCTTCTTTCTGCTTCTCAGCCTGGGTGATTTTGATGATCTTATCTTCAAGTTCACTGATTCTTTCTTTTGCCAGTTCCAATCTGCTGTTGAACCCCTCTAAGAATTTTAAATTTCTGTTATTGTGCTCTCCACCTCTGTTTGGTTCCTTTTCATAATATCCATCTCTCTATTGATATTTTCTTTGTGTTCATTGACTGTTTTCCTGACTTCCTTTAGTTCTCTGTGCATGTTTTCCTTTAGCTCTTTGAGAATTTTGGGGTACCTTTTTTTTTTGAAGTTTTCATTTGTTCTTTTCCAAGTCTGGTCCTCCCTAGTGATGGTTTCTAATATTTTGTTTGTTTGTTTTTTGAGATTTATTTTATTTCTCCCCCCTTCATGGTTTGTGTTTGCTGTATCTATTTGTTGTGTGCTCATCTTCCTTTTAGAAGGCAATGGGAACTGAACCTAGGACCTCCCATGTGGGAGGAATGTGCTTAATCCCTTGAGCCACCTCCACTCCCTGCTTTGTTGTGTCTTTCATTATGTTTTCCTCCTTATGTCTCTTGTTGTATCATCTTACTGCGCCAGCCTGTTGTGTCAGCTCACAGTCTTTATCATCTTCTTTAGGAGGCACTGGGAACTGAATTTGGGACCTTCTATGTGATAGGCAAGAGCTCAATCACTTGAGCCACATCTGCTTCCCTCTGTTTTTTTTTTAAGATTTATTTTATTTATTTCTCTCCCCTTCCCCCCCCAGTTGTCTGTTCTCTATGTCTATTTGCTGTGTGTTCTTCTTTGTCCACTTCTGTTGTTGTCAGCGGCATTGGGAATCCATGTTTCTTTTTGTTACATCGTCTTGTTGTGTCAGCTCTCCGTGTGTGCAGCGCTGTTCCTGGGCAGGCTGCACTTTCTTTCACGCTGGGCGACTCTCCTTAAGGGGCACACTCCTTGCTCATGGGGCTCCCCTACACGGGGGACACCCCTGCATGGTACGGCGCTCCTTGTGTGCATCAGCACTGTGCATGGACCAGCTCCACACAGGTCAAGGAGGCCTGGGGTTTGAACCGCGGACCTCCCATGTGGTAGACGGATGCCCTAACCACTGGGCCAAGTCTGCTTCCCTTCCCTCTGTTTTTTTTTACCCTTGAGAGGATTCCTTCATCTGTTTGCTCATTGTTTGCTTGTTTTTGCTTGTTGTCAGCTCTTTGTTTTTTCTCACTGTCTGCTCATTGTTTTCCTTGCTGTCTCCTTGTTTTCTTTAGGAGGCACCAGGAACTGAACCCCAGACATTCCATGTGGGAGACAGGCACTCAATTGCTTGAGCCACATCCACTCCTCTGGTTTCTTTTTCTTTTTTAAGATTTGTTTTTTTAAATTTATTTCTCTCCCCTTCCCCCTGCCAGTTGTCTGCTCTCTGTGTCCTTTCGCTGTGTGTTCTTCTGTGACCACTTCTATCCTTATCAGTGGCACTGGGACGCTGTTTCTTTTTTTGTTGTTGCGTCATCTTGTGTCAGCTCTCTGTGTGTACAGCGCCATTCTTGGGCAGGCTGCACTTTCTTTTGCGCTAGGCGGCTCTTCTTACGGGGCACACTCCTTGCATGTGGGGCTCCCCTATGCAGGGGACACCCCTGCGTGGCACGGTACTCCTTGCACGCATCAGCATTGCACTTGGGCCAGCTCCATATGGGTCAAGGAGGCCCGGGGTTTGAACTGCCGACCTCCCATGTGGTAGGCGGACGCCCTAACCACTGGGCCAAGTCTGCTTCCCTCCTCTGGTTTCTAATGTTTTAATTTTCTTCTTTGTCTGAGCCATCACTTACTATTTCTCTGTATGATGTGTAATTTTTTCTTGAAACCTAGACATTTTGAAATTTTAATGTGCTATTAATACTTCTGGAATTTAGACTCTGAAGTGTCTGTGCCTTAAGCTTGTATCCAGTTAGTGTTATGAAAGAGCTTTTCTTGAATGCCATGAGATAGGAAAAGAAGGGGAAAAGGAAACCTCCTTTCCCAGTTTTCGCAGATTGACCTGTGTGAGTGCTGTCCTTTAGAGCTTACCCATACAATGAGTTTAGAGAATTGCCTGGGGCCAAAGCATAGGGTCCTCTGTGATCCTTCCCGTACATGTTCTTGTCTTGGGAATACACATGCACCCTGGGTGTTCTGCCATTTAGTGGATACAAATGTCCCCTCTTCCTAGGAAACAGTTTCATCATGGTCCTGAGCAATGCCCTATGTTCCTTGCCCCATATTGCCACAATTTGAGTGTTCTGCCACAGTGTTCTGTAGGAGAGCTCTGGGAGCTACCTTCTACACACAAGGCAAGTTCTGGGGCACTGAACTGCAACAGGTGTCCTGGTTTGTTCCCTCAGACTGCCACTAGACAGACTGGGCCAGACATACATGTTCCCAATATGTGCATAAGAGTTACTCTGCTTCTACCCTGGAACCACGACCATGGATCCGCACTGGGAGCACAGGCTAGCGCCATGCCAATCCAGCGAAGGGATAGGAGAGGGCCAGCCAGTGTGCCCCAAGACTTGCCCCTTCCTTCCTTCCTTCCTTCCTTCCTTCCTTCCTTTCTTCCTTCCTTCCTTCCTTCCTTCCTTCCTTCCTTCCTTCCTTCCCTCCCTCCCTCCCTCCCTCCCTCCCTCCCTCCTTCCTTCCTTCCTTCCTTCCTTCCTTCCTTCCACTAAGCAAAATACATGCTCTTTTTCTTTTCTTTTTTGAGACACCGGGACCAGGGATTGAACCCAGAACCTTATATGCAGGAGGCTGGTGCTCAACCACTGAGCCGCATCGGCTCCCCTGTCTTGGCTTCCCCATCTGTTTGTTTGCTGTTTGCTCATTGCCTACTCATTGTTTCTTTGCTCATATTCTTTACTAGGCAATGGAAACTGAACCTGGGACCTCCCATGTGGGAAGAGGGTGCTCAACCGCTTGAGCCACATCCACTTCCACCTTTTTCTTGATTTGGTGCTCACTCCAGTACTGCAATCCTTTAACTGTTTTCTGGAGCTTTGAGAAAGATGCTTCTGCTGATTCTTGCTGATTGTTCAAAGTTTCTGTGGGCGGACAGAACCCTGAAGCTTGTCACTCTGCATATTGATGCGAGGGCCCACACTGTTTTATTTTTTATTTTTTGGGTGATACTGGAGATTGGACCCAAGATATCATACATGTGAAGCAGGTGCTCAACCACTGAGCTATACCTGCTCTCCCAACACTGTTTTAATTACTATAGCTTTGTACTAAGTTTTGAAATCAGAGAGTGAGTCCTCCACCTTTGTTATTTTTCCACATTGTTTTTGCTATTCAGGGCCCTTTGCAGTTCCATAGGAATCTGAGGATCAGCTTTTCCATTTCTCAAAAAAAATGCTGCTGGAATTTTGATAGGGATTGCATTGAATCTGTAGATTTTTGGGCTAGTATTGACATCTTAACAGTATTCACTCTTTCAATCCATGAAGAGGGATGTTTTGCCATTTATTTAGGTCTTTTTTGCACTTAAAACTATAGAACACTGCTGAAAAAAAGAATAAAGTTCTTTCACTTCCTTGGTTAAATTGATGCTATTGTAAATGGAATTGTTTTCTTAATTTTCTTTTTGGATTTTTCCGTGCTAGTGTATAGAAATTTACCTGATTTTTTAATAAGATTTATTTATTCTGACACCTCATTGTCTGCTCTCTGTTTCCATTCGCTGTGTGTTCTTCTGTGTCTGCTTGTCTTCTCTTTAGGCAGCACAGGGAATGGATCCTGGGACCTTCCAGAGTGGGAGAGAGGTGCTCAATATCTTGCACCACCTTAGCTCCTTGGTCTGCTGCATCTCTTATTGTCTCTCCTCTGTGTCTTTTTTGTTGTGTGACCTACTGCACCAGGTCTCCACTTGGGCTAGCTTGCTGCTCAGGCCAGCACTCCTGTGTAGGTCAGCACTCTGCATGGGCCAGCTTGCCATGTGGGCCAGCTTGCCTTCACCAGGAGGCCCCGGGAATCGAACCCTGGACCTCCTATATGGGAGCCCAATTGCTTGAGGCACATCTGCTTCCCTTAACTGATTTTGCATGTCGATATACTACCCTGTTACTTTGTTGAATATGTTTGTTAGTTCTAGTAGTTTTCTTGTGGATTCCTTGGTATTTTCTATATATAAGGATTCTGTAGTCTGCTAATATAATTGTACTTCTTCCTTCCCGGTTTGGGTGCTTTTAATTTCTTTTTCTTGCCTAGTTGCTATGGCTAGAATTTCCAGTACAATATTGAATAGCAATTATGAAAGTAGGCATCCTTGTCTTGTTCTTGATCTTAGGGGGAAAGCTTTCAGTCTTTCACCATTGAGTATGATGTTAGTTGTGGGTTTTCATAAATGACCTTTATCTTTCTTTTTCTTCAAAGATTTATTTTTTTCATTTATCTCTCTCCCCTTCCCCCCACCCCCAGTTGTCTACTCTCTGTGTCCATTCGCTGTGTGTTCTTCTGTGACCACTTCTATCCTTATCAGCGGCACAAGGAATCTGTGTTTCTTTTTGTTGCGTCATCTTGTTGTGTCAGCTCTCCGTGTGTGGCGCCATTCTTAGGCAGGCTGTACTTTCTTTCGCGCGGGGCAGCTCTCCTTACAGGGCGCACTCCCTGCGTGTGGGACTCCCCTATGTGGGGGGCACCCCTGCGTGGCACGGCACTCCTTGCGCGCATCAGCACTGCGCATGGGCCAGCTCCACATGGGTCAACGAGGCCCAGGGTTTGAACCTTGGACCTCCCATATAGTAGGCGGACACCCTATGCATTAGGCCAAGTCCGCTTCTCCGCGTGGCCATTATCTTGTTGAGGAAGTTCTCTTCTAGGCCTACTTGGGTTTACTTCTAAATTCTCAATTCTATTCCATTGATCTATATGTCTACCCTTATACCAGAACCACATTGTCTTCTATACTGTAGCTTTGTAGTAAGTTTTGAAATAGAGGAGTGAGTCCTCAAACTTTGTTCTTTTTTTTTTTAGATCATTTTTACTATCCCTTGCACTTCCAAATGTATTTTAAGATCAGCTTGTTAAATTCTGCAAAAAAGGAAGTTCTGGTTTTGGTAGAGATTGCATTGACTCTATAGGTCAATTTGGAAAATATTGCCATCTTAATGATATTGTCTTCCTATCCATAAATATGAGATGCTATCACATTTATTTATATCTTTATATTCTTTCAACAATGTTTTACAGTTTTTGCATACAAGAGATCCTATGTTAGTAACTCTTAATAACTTTATTGGGAAGTGGATGTGGCTCAAGTGATAGAGCTTCTACCTACCATATGGGAGGACCTGGGTTTGATCCCTGGGACCTCCTGATGAAAAGAAGAGAAAGCGTGCCCACACGGCAAGCCAGTGCCCACGTGAGTGCCCACATGGTAAGCCAGTGCCCACACAAGTACCTGCATGGTGAGCCAGTGCCCTGTGCAAGTGAGTCATGCAGCAAGATGATGACGCATCAGAAGAGAGACAAGGGGAGAGTCAAGGTGAAGCACAGCAGAAACCACTGAGGTGGTGCAAATGACAGGGAACCTCTCTCCACATCAGAGGTCTCCAGGACAGAATCCTAGAGGAGAGAAAATGAGAAGAAAAGACAACACAGACAGCAAAAAAAGCAGAGTGGGGGGGGGGCGGGGGGAAAGGCAGAAGGGGGGAAAATAAATAGATAAATCTTAAAGAAAAACACTTTATTGCTTCTCTGTGCTCTAATTCATTAACATCTACTTTTGTGTGTATTATTTTCTTCCACATATTTTTTATTTAAAATTATTTAGTTTACTGCTTCATTCTTTTTATTTAATAATGAAATAACTTAAGGCTATGAATATACCTCTGATTTTTTAAAAAAATTATTTATTTATTTCTCTCCTCTTCCTCCCCCCACCCCCAGCTGTCTGCTCTCTGTGTCCATTCGCTGTGTGCTCTTCTGTGACTGCTTCTATCCTTATCAGCGGCACTGGGAATCTGTGTTTCTTTTTGTTGCATCATCTTGTTGTGTCAGCTCTCCATGTGTGCAGCGCCATTCTTGGGCAGGCTGCACTTTCTTTCACGCTCCTTGTGTGCATCAGAGCTGTGCATGGGCCAGCTCCAAACAGGTCAAGGAGGCCTGGGGTCTGAACTGTGGACCTCCCATGTGGTAGACGGACGCTCTATCCATTGGACCAAGTCCGCTTCCCTACCTCTAATTATAGTACATTCTTACAGGCAGTATTTTAATTACATTCATTATTTTCTAAATAGTCTGTAAGTGCATTTTCCCTCTTCATCTAACAAGGTTAATAGTTTTTAAAAATTTCTGAATATTAGTAGTTTTCTGTTCATCCAATATTTGTTAATTTCTAGTTCTATTGCAATTATATTTGTTATTTCTCTTTTCTATCTCATCATATTATCTAAAATTTCCAAAACAATACTGAATAATGGTGGTGACAGTAGCTATATTATCTTTTCCTGATTACATTGGGGATGTATCTATTGTTTAATAAATCCCCGTGCAATTTCTCTCTCTCCTTTTTTTAAGATTTATTTATTTATTTCCCCCCTTTCCCTCTGTTGTCTGCTCTTTGTGTCTATTCGCTGTGTGTCCTTCTGTGTCTGCTTGTATTCTCAGTAGGTGGCTCCAGGAACTAATTATGGGACTGTCCAGAGTGGGGGAGAGGTGATCATTCTCTTGCACCACCTCAGCTCCCTGTCCTGCTACATCTCTTATTGTCTCTCCTTTGTGTCTCTTTTTGTTGCGTCATCTTGCTGTGTCAGCTCTCCACATTGGCTGGCACTCCTGTGAGGGGCAGCTCTTCACACTTGGGGCACTCTGTGTGGGCCAGCTCACCGCGTGGGCCAGCTCTCCGTGTGGGTCAGCACTCCTGCATGGGCCAGCGCTCCGTGTGGCCAGCTCGCCACATGGGCCATCTTGCCTTCACCAGGAGGCCCTGGCTATCAAACCCTGGACCTCCTATATGGTAGACGGGAGCCCAGTTGCTTGAGCCACATCTGCTTCTCGTGCAATTTCTCTTTTTATTGAGTTTTTGTAAATGTTTGATAGATGCTTGAAATGAATGAGTATATAAAAATGTTTGTATGGCTGTTTTAGTTTCCTGGCCTGCTGAAAGCAAATACTATGAAAAGGTTCAGCTTAAACAGTGGGAATTTATTCACTTGTGGTTAGAGCCCAGGAAAATGTCCAAGTCAAGGCATCATTGAGGCGATGCTTTCTTCCTGAAAACTGCCTGCCTGTGATCCTTGGCTCCTCTGCCACATGGCAAGGCACATGGCGGTGTCTGCGGATCTCTCCCTTCTTTTCTGGGTTTTGTTGTTTTCAGCTTCTTGCTTTTCTGGCTTTCTCTCTTTCCTTATGTGTGTATATATATATATATATATATATATATATATATATATATATATATATATATATATATATATATATTCCGTTTCTAGAGGACTCCAGTAATAGGACTAAAACTCATCCTGACTGAAGAGGATCACACCTTAACTGAAATAGCCTCATCAAAAGGTCCTCTGACTTGCTGAGATTGGAGTTCAGGTGAACTTCAGGTGGTCATCGAGTCTCATGCTTAGAGTTCCAGGCTCAGCCTACGGCCATGGCTTCCGTTGCATGTCATTTGGGATCCTGCGACTGAATCCCAACAACACTGAATCAGTGTGTCTTGGTGTCCTCATCCATTTAGCTCCCTTTAAGAATGCCACTGGAACCCCAGGGTCTTTATTTCTCAGGAGCTGCTGGACAGACAGATCTGCCACGTCCGATGCTTGCAACTGATTTTTTCTTCTTCTTTTCCAAACAAATTTGAACTCTCTGTTAAGTGCTCTCATGGTGGTTGTGGCTCATCCTTCCTGGCCTCTGAGGTCACTGAAGTTCTTGGGACCGGCCTCCGTCCCAACAGCACAAACCTGTTGGGTCATTTGTTCCCTTGATCAGCCTAATCCAGAGATTCTTCACCTGGATTTCCCAGACCCTCCAGGGGTCCTAGAATTGGGGCAAGAAAAAAATTGCACCTTTACTTTTACGAACCTTTGACTGAAATTATACCTTTCCTTCAGTTCTGAGTATAGCAACTGATAGATTCACAGCTCTTTTTATATCCCATTACGCTTGTTATGGAGAACTCAGGTTATCCTTTAGGCTCACTGCCCTTGAATTACACCTCCTGCTCGATCTTGATATTAAATATATTTAAAGAAAAGGTCCTACTGGGGAGTGGATGTGGCTCAAGTGGTCGAGCACCTGCTCCCATAGGTTCCAGGTTCAATCCCCAGTGCCTCCTAAAAACAAAAGAAAACAAAACAAGCAAACAAGTGAAAAAACCAATTCAGGGGAGCCAATGTAGCTAGTGTGAACGCTTGCTTCCCACAAGGAGGTCAGGGGTTCAATCTGACTCCAGTAACTCAAAAAAAAGAAAAAAGGAAAAAGGTCAGGACTCCTCCATTTTCATTGTGGGTTGTACACTTTATCAATATAAAAAAAACTTCTTAGAAAACGGATGTGGCTCAACCAGTTGGGTTCCACATGGGAAGTACCGGGTTCAGGTCCCAGTGACTCCTAAAGAGGAAGAGCAGATGCCCACACCCACTGTAATGAGCAGATGCCACAAGTCATCAGACACCACAGCCTGCAGGGAGCAGATGTGGCTCAGGTGTTTGGGCACTTGCCTCCCATGTGGGAGGTCCCGGGTTTGGTTCCTGGTGCCTCCTGGAGAAGGTGACCAAACAATGAGCAGACAGATGAGAGAACCATCTGAGGAAAGGCAGATAAATTAAAATAAATATATCTTTAAAAAAACCTTCTCTGTTCAAAGTAATGCTATATCCCTTAAATTCATTTTCCTCTGATGCAAATTTGGCATCCTTGTTTCAATTTGCTTTCATTTGCCTGGTATTTATTTGCAGTACCTTTTTTTTTTATTTTAAAGGTTCATTTATTTATTTTTCCCCCTTCCCCTTCCCCTCCCTCTGCCCTGCTGATTTTGCTGTCTGTATCCATTCACTATGTGATCTTCCATCTCTATTTCTCTCTTGGTCTTCTCATTTTTTCTCCTGTGGGATTCACCAGGATTCGATCCTAGGGACCTGTCATGTGGAGAGAGGTTCCCTGTTAGGTGCCACCTCAGTTCCTGGTCTCTGCTGAGCTTCACCTGGACTCTCCCCTTCGTCTCTCTTTTGTTGCATCGTCATCTTGCTGCGTGACTCACTTGCGTGGGCACTGGCTCGCTGCGCAGGCATGCTTTCTTTTTACCAGGAGGCCCCAGGGACTGAGCCCTGTCCTCCCATATGGTAGGCGGAAGCCCTATCACTTGAGCCATATCCAATTCCCAGTACTTTTTATTTTAAATAAAAGTATTTTCTGTGCTCTTTTCTTTGGAAAGAGTTTTGATACAAGCAGAATGTAGAGTTGAGTTTTGTTTGTTGACTTACTCTAGTAAGCTTTACACATTTGCATATTATCATAACTGATATGGTTGATTTTGCTTTTACCATTATTTCATATTTATTGTTTTTTATTTTTTAGGATTTCCTACAGTCTCCTTTTTTTTAACCTTTACCAAGTGAATTGTATTTTCTTCTCTTTTCATTTTAAGTTACTCCATTGATTTGAAATTGTACATCCTGTTTTTATTCTACTAGTGATTATAGATTTTTAAAATTTATTTATTTATTTATTTAGATGTATTTTTATTTCTCGCCCCTTCCCCCCTGTTGTCTGCTCTCTGTTCATTTGCTGTGTGTTCTTCTGTGTCTGTTTGGATTATCAGGGGGCACTGGGAAACTGCGTCTCTTTTTTTGTTGCGTCATCTTGCTGCGTCAGCTCTTCGTATGTGCAGCACCACTCCTGGGCAGGCTGTGCTGTTTTCACACGGGGCAGCTCTCCTTGTGTGTGGGGCTTCCCTATGTGGGGACGCCCCTGCGTGGCACGGCACTCCTTGAGCGCGACAGTATAGCACATGGGCCAGCTCACCACACGGGTCAGGAGGCCCTGGGTTTGAACCCTGAACCTCCCATGTGATAGGCGGACGCTCTATCAGTTAAGCCATATCTGCTTCCCGATTACAGATTTTTAAAAGCCCATACATGCATCTATGGTTATTTAATTATCAATGTCAATAATTAAATGTTATCTGTTAACTCTATTTTATAGGAGAAAAACATTATATTCTTTCTTCATAGTAATTCCTTCCAGTTTTTCTTGATATAATTTGGAGTGTTTAAAAAAACTTAAAAAATTTTTTTCATCTTCATAAATTGATTTATATTTACATTTTATATAGATGGAATCATACAATATGTTACACAATATATTTGGCTCCTAGTAACATAATCATACACTATTTGTCCCTTTGTGTCTGGCTTGCTTCACTCAACATAATGTCCTCCAGGTTTATCCATGTTGTCATACGCTTTATGACTTCATTTCTTCTTACAGCTGCATAATATTCTATGATGTGAATATGTCAGTTTTTTTAAACTTTATTTTGTACATTTAATAATTGAAAATATAAATAATAATTAAAAAATTTTTAAAAACAGTTGAATAAAGATATACATTTCTCATTTAAATGTACTGGATACCTATAAATTTATTTTGAATCATACAATATGTTACACAATATATTTGTTTTATAGTAATGCAGTCATGCAGTGTTTGTCTTTTTGGGTCTGGCTTGCTTCACTCAGCATAATGTCCTCCAGGTTCATCCATGCTGTCATACGCTTTACGACTTCAGTTCTTCTTACAGCTGCATAATATTCTACTGTGTGAATACACCACAGTTTGTTTATCCGTTCACCTGTTAATGGACACCTGGGTTATTTCCACTTTTTGACAATCGTGAATAATGCCACTGTGAACATTGGTGTGCAGATGTCTGTTCGTGTCACTGCTCTCAGTTCTTCTGGGTACACACCCAGTAGTAGTATTGCAGGGTCATGTGGCAAGTCTATATTCAACTTCTTTAGGAACTGCCAAACAGTCCTCCACAGTGGCTGCACCATTCTGCATTCCCACCAAGAGTCAATAAGTGTTCCTATCTCT
Organism: Dasypus novemcinctus; assembly: GCF_030445035.2. NCBI lineage: Eukaryota > Metazoa > Chordata > Mammalia > Cingulata > Dasypodidae > Dasypus > Dasypus novemcinctus. The sequence continues at coordinate 59,334,253 of NC_080690.1, read as the reverse complement.
CCACATCCTCTCCAACACTTGGCGTTCTCTGCCTTTTTAATAGTGGCATTCTGATGGGTGTGAAATGATGTCTCATTGTAGTTTTGATTTGCATTTCCCTAACCATGAATAATGTTGAACATTTTTTCATGTGTTTTTCGCCATTTGTATTTCTTCTTTGGACAAATGTCTATTCAAGTCTTTTGCCCACTTTTTAATTGGGTCATTTGTCTTTTTATTGTTGAGTTGTAACATCTCTTTATAGATCATGGATAGTAAACCCTTATCAGATATGTGATTTCCAAATATTTTCTTCCATTGAGTGGGCTGCCTTTTCACCCTTTTTATTTTTTATTTTTTTTTATTTTTTATTTTTTAAAGATACATAGATCACACAAAATGTTACATTAAAAATATAAGACTCATATTTTGAATGTAATATTTTTTAAAAAATGAATAATAAAAAAAAAAATAAGAGATTCCCAAATACCCCCCACTCCTCCTACATTAACAACTTCTTTCTTTAGTGTGGTATATTCATTGCATTTGATGAATACATTTTGGAGCACTGCTATACGGCATGGATTATAGTTTACGTTGTAGTTTACACTCTCACCCAGTCCAGTCAGTGGGTTATGGCAGGATATATAATGTCCTGCATCTGTCCCTGCAATATCATTCAGGACAACTCCAAGTCCAAAAATGCCCCCATATCACACCTCCTTTTCCCTCTCCTTGACCTCAGCAACTCCCGTGGCCACTGACCACATATCAATGATATGATTTCTTCAATTGCTAGAGTCACAATAATTCTTTACCTTTTCACTCTTTTGACAAAGCCCTGTGATGTGCAAAAATGTTTAATTTTGAGAAGGTCCCATTTTTCTATGTTTTCTTTTGTTGCACATGCTTTGAGTGTAAGGTCCAAGAAACCACCACCTACCACAAGGTCTTGAAGATGTTTCCTTACATTTTCTTCTAGTGGTTTTATTATTCTTGCTTTTATATTTAGATCTTTGATCTATTTTGAGTTGGTTCTTGTATAGGGAGTGAGATAAGGCCCTTTTTTATTCTTTTGGTTATAGATACCCAGTTCTCCCAGCACCATTTGGTAAAGAGACTGTTTTGTCTTATTAACATGGACTTGGTAGGTTTGTCAAAAACTAGTTGACCGTAGAGGTGAGGGTTTATTTCTGGATTCTCAGTTCTATTCCACTGATCAATGTATCTATCTTTGTGCCAGTTCCATGCTGTTTTGATCACTACAGCTTTGTAATATGTTTCAAGGTCAGGCAGAGAAATTCCTCCCACGTCACTCTTCTTTTTTCAAATGCTTTTGGCTGTTTGGGAGCACTTTCCTTTCCAAATGAATTTGGCAATTGCCTTTTCTACTTCTGTAAAGTAGGTTTTTGGAATTTTTATTGATATTGCATTAAATATATAAATCAGTTTGGGTAGGATTGACATCTTCATGTTATTTAGTCTTCCAATACATGAAGACGAAATGTCTTTCCATTTGTTTAGGTTTTTGTAAATTTCTTTAAGCATTGTTTTAAAGTTTTCTGCAAATAGGTCCTGTACTTTTTAAAAAAAAGATTTATTTTATTATTTATTTCTCTTCCCCTCCCCCCCATTGTCTGCTCTCTCTGTCCATTCACTGTTCTTCTGTGTCCGCTTGTCTTATCAGGTGGCACTGGGAAACTGCATCTCTTTTTTGTTGCGTCATCTTGCTGCATCAGCTCTCCATGTGTATGGTGCCACTCCTGGGCGGGCTGCGCTTTTTTTTCATGCAGGGCAGCTCTCCTTGCAGGGTGCATTCCTTGTGAGTGGGGCTCCCCTACGTGGGGGTGCCCCTGCGTGGCACGGCACTCTTTGTGCGCATCAGCACTGCGCATGGGCCAGCTCACCACACGGGTCAGGAGGCCCTGGGTATAGAACCCTGGCCCCTCCATATGGTAGGCGGATGCTCTATCACTTGAGCCATGTCCGCTTCCCTGTACTTCTTTGGTTAAATTGATTCCTAGGTATTTGAATCTTTTTATTGCTATTGCAAATGGAATTTTTTCTCTGATTTCCTCCTTGGATTGTTCAACTAGCGTACAAAAACATTACTGACTTCTACATGTTGATCTTGTATCCTGCCATTTTGCTGAACTTATTTATTAGTTCAAGTAGTTTTGTTGTAGATATTTCAGAATTTTCTAAACATAGGATCATATCATCTGCAAATAGTGAGAGTTTCAATTCCTTTTTCCTATTTGAGTGCCTTTAATTTTTTTTCCTGTCTAATTGCACTAGCTAGAACTTGTAGTACAATGTTGAATAACAATAGTGACAGTGGACATTCTTGTCTTGTTCCCAATCTAAAGGGAAAGCGTTCAACCTTTCCCCATTGAGTAAAAAGTTGGCTGTGGGTTTTTCATATATGCTTTTTATCATATTGAGGAATTTTCCTTCTATTCCTTTTTTTAAAGATTTATTTATTTATTTATTTATTTATTTATTTATTTATTTATTTATTTCTCTCCCCTTCCCCTCCCTCCCAGTTGTCTGCTCTCTGTATCCATTCGCTGTGTGTTCTTCTGTGACTGCTTCTATCCTTATCAGCAGCACCGGGAATCTGTGTTTCTTTTTGTTGCATCATCTTGTTGTGTCAGCTCTCCGTGTATGCGGTGCCATTCCTGGGCAGGCTGTACTTTCTTTCACGCTGGACTGCTCTCCTTCTGGGGCGCACTCCTTGTGCATGGGGCTCCCCTATGCGGGGGACACCCCTGCGTGGCACGGCACTCCTTGCGCGCATCAGCACTGCGCATGGGCCAGCTCCACACGGGTCAAGGAGGCCCGGGGTTTGAACCGTGGACCTCCCATGTGGTAGACGGACACCCTATCCATTGGGCCAAGTCTGCTTCCCTATTCCTATCTTTTGAACTGTTTTTATCAAGAAAGGATGCTGGACTTTGTCAAATGCCTTTTCTGCATCGATTAAGATGATATGTGTTTTTTCCTTCAGTTTGTTAAAGTGGTGTAGTATATTGATTGATTTTCTTATGTTGAAACAGCTTTGTATACCAGGAATAAAACCCACTTTTTCATGATGTATATAAGTCTTTTGATATGCTATTGGATTTGATTTGCAAGTATTTTGTTGAGAATTTTTGCATCTATGTTCATCAGAGGGATTGGTCTGTAATTTTTTTTTCTTTTAGTGTCTTTATCTGGCTTTGGTATTAGGGTGATGTTGGCTTCTGTGATGTTTAGACTAATGTGTCAACTCAGCCAGGTAATTGTGCCCAGTTGTTTAGTCAAGCAAGCGCTGGGCTAATTGTAATACAAGGACATTTATGGGCTTTAGTCATCAGTGAGTTTACTGCGCAGATGGCTGATTACATCTGCATCAACCAGGGAGATTGCCATCAGCAATGAGACGCTTTATCCAATCGGTTGAATGCCTTAAAGAGGGAAGTGATTTCGGCTTTCAGACAAAATTTCCCAGCTCGTCTGTGGACTGCCAGCGTCTCCTGGAAACGCATCAAGGACCCTCATTGGACTTTCACCACAGCCCCTGGTTTGCAGCCTCCCTGCGGAACCTGGACTTGTGCATCCCCACAGTCACGTGAGAGAATCTCATAAACCTCGACTGTTTACAGATACCTCTTGTTGATTCTGTTTCCCTAGAGAACCCTGACTAATACAGCTTCATAAAAAGTGTTAGGTAATTTTCCCTCCTCTTCAATTTTTTGGAAGAGTTTAAACAGAATTGGTGTTTATTCTTTTTGAAATGTTTGGTAGAATTAACCTTGAAGCCATCTGGTCCTGGATTTTTCTTTGTTGGGAGATTTTTGATGACAGATTAAATCTATCTATCTATCTGTCTTGTCTGTCTGTCTGTCTGTCTATTTTTGCCAGCATCAGACACTGGGTTTCTTCAGGAGACATCAGGTCAAAGTGAAGAAATTTCAATCATCACCTACAAATCTCTTTTTAAAAGTTTTTATTTATTTATTTATTTTTATCATTTCAAGTGTATATTTTTATTTTATAATGTAAGTATGTTTGGAAATACATCAGAACATGCAGTGTAATAACTGTTATCACTGCCTTTTTTATATGTCACGGGAAAAGGAGAGGCAGAAGGGGAAGGAGAATATTACAGGAATTTATTACGGAGAAATTGTACAGCCCTCAAGGTGGCATGGCTGTCACCACGGGAGGGACGTCATGAAATCTTACTCCTGGAGCTCTGGGAATCCTTGGGTGGGACATATGGGATCGGCAGTGGCGGTGGGGACTGGCAGGCAGATTGCTGGAGTCACAGGACCTGTTGCTGCCGTCTTTTTTTGGTCCATCCAACATGTTTTTAAACGCTTTAGCATCTTTCAGCTTCTGTAAGAGTTTCCATTTGGCCTTTCTACTGCCTCCAGAGCTGCCTGCCCCTCCAAACTCACTGCCATACTACATGCCCCACGAAGCTGAGGAGAAACACCGTGGCTGCCAATGGTGAACGGCAGGCCAAACCTCTTTATTTTTTAAATTAATTAATTCATTCGTTTCTCTCCCCTTCCCCCCGTTGTCTGCTCTTTGTCCATTTGCTGTGTGTTCTGTGTCCGCTTGCGTTGTCAGGCGGCACTGGGAAACTGCGTCTCTTTCCTGTTGCGTCATCTTGCTGAGTCAGCTCTCCGTGTGGGAGGCGCCACTCCTGGGCGGGCTGTGCTTTTTTCCACATGGGGCGGCTCTCCTTGCGGGGCGCACTTCTTGCATGTGGGGCTCCCCTACACGGGGGCTCCCCTGTGTGGCAGGGCACTCCTTACACGTGGCAGCACTGCGCGTGGGCCAGCTCACCACACGGGTCAGGAGGCCCTGGGGATCGAACCCTGGACCCTCCATATGGTAGACGGACGCTCTATCACTTGAGCCACATCCGCTTCCCCCAGATCTCTCTAAATGTGATTGGTTTCTTAAGGTCTTAGAGCCTCAGTATAGGTTGACTGTGCATTTCTAGGAATTTGTCCATTTCATCTAGGTTGTCTAGTTTGTTGGCATACAGTTTCTCATAATATCCTCATTTTTAAAAAAGATTTATTTATTTAGCGCCCCCCGCCCCGGTGGTTCTCTCATCTGTTTGCTCATTGTTTTGCTCGTCTTCTCCAGGAGGCAGTGGGAATGGAACCCAGGACCTCCTGCGTGAGAGGTGGGTGCCCAATGGCCTGAGCCACGTCTGCGCCCTGAGGGCTGTGGCGTCCGCTGGCTTGTGACATCTGCTCATTGTGGCAAAGGTGGCATCTAGCTTATTTTGGCAGGAGGTGGCGTCTGCTCATCTTCTTTTAGGAGGCACCAGGATCTGAACCCAGGACCTCCCGTGTGGTAGGTGGGTGCCCAACGGGTTAAGCCACATCCCCTTCCCTCATAATATCCTCTTAAGATCCTTTTTATTTCTGTGAGGTCAGTCGTAACTCCCCCCCCTTTCATTTCTGATTGTATTTATTTGCATCTTCTCCTGTTTTCTTTGTTAGTCTAGCTGGGGTTTGTCAATTTTATTGATCTCAAAGAACCAGCTTTTGGTTTTGTTGATTGCCTCTATTGCTTTTTTGTTCTCAATTTCATGTATTTCTGCCATAATCTTTTTTTTTTTAGATTCATTTTTTAAATTTATTTCTCTCCCCTTCCCTGGCCCCCTCTCCCCCCATTGTATGCTCTCTGTGTCCATTCACTGTGTGTTTTTCTGTGTCCTCTTGTATTCTTGTCAGCAGCACCTGGAATGTGTGTCTCTCCTTGTTGCGTCATCCTGCTGGCATCAGCTCTCTGTGTGCAGGGCCATTCCTGGGCAGGCTGGGCTTTTTCCATGTGGGGGAGCTCTCCTTATGGGGTGCACTCTTTGTGCATGGGGCTCCTCTATGCGGGGGACACCCTGCATGGCATGGCACTTCTTGTGCACATCAGCACTGCACATGTGCCAGCTCCACAAGGGTCAGGAGGCCCAGTCAAACCCTGGGCCTCCCATGTGGTAGGCGGACGCTCTATCCATTGGGCCAAATATGCTTCCCTGCTCTAATCTTTATTCTTTCCTTCTGCTTGCTTTGAGATTGGATTGCTGTTCTTTTTCTAGTTTCTCTAGTTGTTCAGTTAAATCTTTGAGTTAAGCTCTTTCTTCTTTTTTAATATAGGCGTTTAGAGCTATAACTTGCCCTCTCAAAACTGTTTTTTTATGACTTGCCTTTCTTTTCCCAGTATTAGGGGCCTCTTTGAGGCCGCCAAAGCAACCTGCAGAAGCTCTGTAAAAATAAAAGTTGTCGAGGGGCAGCGGACTTGGCCCAGTGGTTAGGGCGTCCATCTACCACATGGGAGGTCCGCGGTTCAAACCCCGGGCCTCCTTGACCCGTGTGGAGCTGGCCCATGCGCAGCGCTGATGCGCGCAAGGAGTGCCGTGCCACTCAGGGGTGTCACCCGCATAGGGGAGCCCCACGCGCAGGAAGTGCGCCCCATAAGGAGAGCCGCCCAGCGCAAAAGAAAGTGCAGCCTGCCCAGGAATGGCGCTGCACACACGGAGAGCTGACACAGCAAGATGACGCAACAAAGAGAAACACAGATTCCCGTGCCGCTGACAACAACAGAAGCGGACAAAAACAAGAACATGCAGCAAATAGACACAGAGAACAGACAACCGGGGTCGGGGGGAAGGGGAGAGAAATAAATAAAATAACTTAAAAAAAAAAAAAAGAAGTCTTATAAAAAAAAAGTTGTTTTAATTTTGAAAAATTCTAAAATTATAGAAGAAGTTGCCAGGATATATCCTCTCAGAGGACACAGGAAATATAAGTATATATATTCTCAATCACATATTTGCATCTCTCTTTATCTCTATAATTTGAAAATCGTGAGTTCACACCAATTCCAAGCTGACATCACAGGGTTCATTTTTGTTTTCTCCCTTTCCATATTGGTAACTCCCTTCTCCCTCACGTGTAAGTCTGGCTCCCATTGTCCTTAATAATTTCCTAATTCAACCAGTCCCCCAGCGTGTACCCGAGCTGCTCGCTGTCACCGCCGCTCCCCGCATGGGGTCCTCCTCAGCCGGCTCGGGCCCTGAGGGCTCCGCGGGGCTGTTGGGGGGGGGGGGGAAAGAGCGCCCAGCTCAAGCTCTGACACCCACCCGGGGTCTCCGCGTCTCCCTCCTGCTCCTGACACAGACACCTAGACACCTACCTGGCCACGCCCCAGCTAGTGGGTGCGTTTCTTTATGTATGTATGTATGTATGTATGTTGCTGTGGTTGTTTTACATTTTATTATTTTATTTTTGTTTCCAGCTAAAGAATTTAAGATGAAATTGCTCAGAAAGGAAAGGGTCGGGAAAGGAGGGGAGGAGAAGCCAGCTTGCAGACTCTTAAGATTGTGTTGGCCTCACGTCATCCATCCACATCTGAGAACAGGCAGCGCCATGTCGCGAGGCGAGTACAGCAGGTGATAATCGTAGCGGTCTGCGTGGGCTTTGAGCAAGGTGGCCTCATTCACTGGTTTTTTTTTATGCCCCCTCCCCACCGCGGCTTTTTTTGCTTGCTGTCTGCTCTTGTGTCCACTCGCTGCACGCTCTTCTGCGTGGTTGCTTGTCTCCCTTGTGTTGCGTCGCCTCGCTGAGTCGGCTCCCCACGGCACTCGCGGGCCGGGTGGCGCTCCGCGGCGTCTGCAGGTGAGCCTGCCTCCACAGGGCGAGCCAGGGCCTCCCGTATGGCAGACGGAAGCTTGGTGCTTGAGCCACAGCCGCTTCCCCCTCATTCGCGTTTCACAATGACTCGGGGGCGGTTATTATTATTATTGTCCCCATTTCACAGATGAATGAATGAGGCAGAGGGAGTTAAGTGACTTGTCTAGGGTCACACTTATCTTGTATGTGGCAGAGCTGGAATCTGAACATGGTCCCTCTGATTCCACTTTACCGTGTAAATGCTTGCAGAATTGCACATCAGCTCAACTCCTCCCTGCGTCTTTCATGTCTCCTCCAGTCCCATAATAGCTGGAGGGTTACCATTGTCTGAGGAAACAGGAGAGGGAGGTCTGACATGTGACTTCTGCCTCCAATTGAGGGCATTTTCCTGAAAGCCTCCCCCCACTCCTTGGCTCTATTCTGTGTGACAGTCCCAAACAAGTCCCATCTGAAATCCAAGTATGGCACCGTCTTACAGCTTTACCTGCTCAGCAGCCACCGCCCCCTTTTCCTGGTACTGTCGCCTGATCTCGTTGTGGGTAGATGGTCTGGGTGGGCAGACTCCATCCCCAGGCTCAAGGGCAACCGCATAACTTAAGTCCAGTCATGCAGAGCTCTTCAGCCCTCTTGGCCTCTGTGACTGGACCAGGGATGGTCATGCACTCATGGTGTGACCAATGAGAATGTTCCCTGAGACCAGACATACTAAGGACCAAATACATGTCACTTTTACAGGATGTTACTACTAGGTGGGGAAAAATACACCTAATGCAAACTACAGTTAACAATAGTTAACAATAATATTATTAACTATATAGTTAACAATAATATTTTATATATAGTTAACAATAATATATATAGTTAACAATAATATTTTAATATTACTTCATATATATAGTTATAGTTAACAATATAGTTAATAATATCTTAATATTCCTTCATCAATTGACCAATGCAAAGTGCCAACAATAGGGGGTATATGGGAATGTTGAATTGTTTACATGACTTTTCTGTAAACCTTCTACTTCTCTAATTTAAAAATTAGATGTGGCTCGAGGGATTGAGCTCCTGCCTACCACATGGGAGATCCTGGGTTCAGTTCCTGGTGCCTCCTAAAGAAGACGAGCAAGACAGCGAGCTGATGTGATGGGCAGGTGCGGCGAGCTGACGCAACAAGATAACAACAAGAGACAAGAGGAAAACATAATGAGCGAACACAATAAAGCAGGGAGCTGAGGTAGCTCAAGTGATTAGGTGCCTCCTTCCCACATGGAAGGTCCGGGGTTCGATTCCCAGTGCCTCCTAAAAAGACCAGCACACAGCAAACAGACACAGCAAGTGCAAACAGCAAGGGGGTGGGGAGAAATAAATATATAACATAAATCTTAAAAAAAGCTATTTAAAAAATATATTTATGTATATATATGTTAAATGAAAGAAACCAGACACGAAGTACTACACACAGTATGATTCCATTTGTATAAAATGTAAATGTGAATAATCCTATTAATACAGAATTAGACTAGTGGTTATATCAGTCTGGGGAAGGATAAAGGGATTGAGAGGTGCCTGCTAAGGGATATAGGGTTTTTCTTTCGGGAGTAATGAAAATGTTCTAAAATTAATTGTGGTGATGAATGCACAGCTCTGTGATTACACTAAAACCCATTACCTGTATGTACACCTTGGGTGGATTGTATGGTATGTGAAAATATGTCAATAAAACTGTTAAAGTGGCGGCAGACTTGGCCCAGTGGTTAGGGCGTCCGTCTACCACATGGGAGGTCCACGGTTCAAACCCCGGGGCCTCCTTGACCCGTGTGCAGCTGGCCCATGCGCAGTGCTGATGCGCGCAAGGAGTGCCGTGCCACGCAGGGGTGTCCCCCATGTGGGGGAGCCCCACGTGCAAGGAGTGCACCCTGTAAGGAGAGCCGCCCAGGGCAAAAGAAAGTGCAGCCTGCCCAGGAATGGTGCCGCACACACGGAGAGCTGACCCAACAAGATGACGCAACAAAAAGAAACACAGATTCCCGTGCCGCTGACAACAACAGAAGCGTTCAAAGAGGACGATGCAGCAAATAGACACAGAGAACAGACAACTGGGGTGGGGGGGAAGGGGAGAGAAGTAAATCTTAAAAAAAAAAAAACTGTTAAAGTGAAAAGGTACTAAGGACCTTGTGAGCAGGGAGGCCCTGACCGCCCCCTGCCGTATTAAAATCCTTGACTGTGGACTGGGTGGCGCACCGCCTTGGAGTTCCATCCAGCCCCTCCCCGGCCTGACGCGCCCCTCCCCCAGCCGCTTGGACTACTGTCTGCTAACAGCTCCCAGCTGCATTCCTCCCTGGGAAGTGCCCTCTGCCTCCAGGAACTTCCTCACCCAAGCCTGTGCCCCTCCCAGGGGATGGCCCATATCTCGTGGCTGGAGGACGCCGGGATACAAAGGCCTGGCCCCGTGGCCTGGATTTGGGACAACTTTGAAGGCTCACCCCAGCTCCAGAGCTCCCCGCGGCGTTGTCCGCGACTTCCTTCCTACAGGTGCCTCTCCCTGTGCCCACTGCCCAGTACCCCTTCAGCACTCAACTCTCCACTCGGGAACTGCGTCTAGTGACCAGACCTAAGACTCTGAGTGACGTAGAGGGTGCGCCGTGTAGGAGGTACGCTACGGGCCATCAGTCGTCCGAAACTGGAATACACGCTTCCAGCGTGATCAGCCGGAGTCTGCTCAAAGGCTGTACCCTAGTGGCAGCTGCTACGAGAACTTCAGCGAACCCCTTTGAGAAACACCAGAAGCTAACCAACCAGCGTGAGAAACGTTGAAAGGGGTCTTCATTGGTCTATCTAGGTGGTGGCTAGTTAACTAGCATAATGAGTGCTAAAATGGGTTTTTATTGGTGAAATTAGGCATGCAATGCCAACTACAATATTTTAGACACTTGTTTGAACAGTGGATAAGAATCTAGCAAACTTTATTGGTCACCATCCAGAAAGACACCCAAGGCATGCACTTTTCACTTCACAGAAGCAGGACACGTGACATTTTTCCAGTTAAGTAAGGAGGCAGGGGAGGACGCCGGAGGGAACTGGCCCCAGCTCCTGGGCCGCTGTTTCTGTCCCTTGCAAGTCACCTCTTCCGTCCTGTTCCTGTTATCTGCTCCCTTGGAGGTCACAGCCCCCTCCCCTTTATAGCCGCAGAGCAGCCCCTGACAAGGGGAGGAAGCATTTAATGGAAGCTGACGTGGCCAGGTGACCCACGTAGAGCTCCGGTGGCGCGGCCCGGCCGGCTGCCTTGTTGCAGGGTGACATCGGCTTCCCCTGGCAGATTTGGGACCCTGGGTTAATAATGGAGAGGCAGGGCAGTGACAGGCAAGGAGACACGGGTGCGACCAGAACCCTGCCTCCTCCCGTTGATCCGGGCTACTCCGGGGCACTTGAAGGGGAGGGGGCTGTGACAGGAGACCCGGATGGTCTAGCGATTAGTGAGCACCTCCTGTGTGCCAGGCACTGCTTTGAACACGCCACCCATGTCGACCCATTTCATTCCCGCAGCCACTTTCTGAGGAAGGTCCTGGTAGTGCTCCCATTGTAGAGATGAGGAAACTGAGGCAAACAAAGTGTGACTTGCCCAAGGATGCACAGCTGTAAGTGGCGGAGTCGGGATTTGAACCCAGGCCCTCTGGCTCCTACCCACTCTCATGCGCCTGGCATGGGGCCCTGGAGGCAAGGGTCTTGGCAATTGTACGGGAAGATCTGATTTACGACTCCTTCCAGGCCCTGAGCCAGCCACAGACCGGGAAAATATCTGCTAGTCCACTTGGAGTGAAGACGCCGGAGGGCTCAGGAACGTCTGGGCGCCCCAAGGGGGCAAGGCCCTGCCAGGGTGAGAGACCCCTTAGCTGAGGGGCCCAGCTGGATGAGCGCTGGTATTTCCCCCACTTCTTCCGGGGTGGTGTCTTCGGGTGAGCGCTGCCCGGCACACACCTGGGCTGCGTGCAGGCAGGAGGCCTCCTGGTCCCGGGCGCAGCTCCAGCTCCCAGGTCCTCCTCGTGGGAGGAGAGGAGCCCCGGTCCTTGACCACCCGGGGCCCCTGCTGTGGCCTATGAGGACAGAGAGAGAGGGAGAGGGACAGACAGGGAGGGAGACAGACGGTCTGACAGGTCCAGAGAGAAACAGAGACGCCCAGACAGACAGACCGCGAGACAAGCAGACAGGGACAGTGCCAAACACAGAAAGACGGAGAGAGGCTCCGAGAGACGCCAGGGGGAGAGCGAGGCCGAGGGGGCAGAGGGATGACGGCGCCAGCGAGAGGGACGCGAGGTGGCCCTGGCTCCCCGCCAGCCCCACGGGGGTGAGGCCGGGACAGGCGGAAACGCACCTCCCGCTGACCTCCTTCTTGGTGATCCCACGGAGGTGGCGGTCCTCCCACAGCTCTGTCCATCTTCCCTCCTGCTGCTGGTCAAGCCCATTAAGCTGCCACCCCGGCCACAACTGAGGGCCCTACGCCCCGGGGAGGAAACCACCAAATAGGCGTCCCTGCTCCCTGGCACCCCAAACCATCAATTAACATTAACGAGGGAAGGCTCCTCGCCGCCTGAAGACACCCCACCGGGGCTCGGACGGGGCGGGGAGGGGGGGGAAGGAGGGGGGACCGCCCCGTGACTCAGGAGGTTAAAGGGCCTGGGCCAGCCCCGGGGCCCCAGGGTCCAGATGGCGTGCTGCAGCCGGAGGGTCACCATCCAGCTTGTGGACGAGGAGGCAGGGGCTGGAGACCCGGCCCCGCAGCCCTTCCGGGGCCAGAGCTTCGAGGCAATCCGGGCGGCCTGCCTGGACAAGGGGATCCTGTTCCGCGACCCCTACTTCCCTGCGGGCCCTGATGCCCTTGGCTATGACAAGCTGGGGCCGGACTCAGAGAAGGCCAAAGGGGTGGAATGGATGAGGCCGCATGTAAAGCGGGGCTGGGGCTGGGGGTCCCGGGTCTGCGGGCGGAGGGGTCTGGGGGTTGGAATCCTGGTCTGAGGGAGGAGGGGCCGCTGGGGCACCTGCTCAGCCAGGAGCGGCCCGCCCGGGGAGGCGCGGGGAAGCCCAGGGCGGGGCGGCGGGAACCCGGGCCTCAGAGCAGCGGGGGGGAGGGGGGGCACCTGGGCACCGGCCTTGCGCCTGCTCCTGCTCCCCTCCCCCGGCTGAGGCTGGAATCCCCCGCCGCCCCAGGAGTTTTGTGCTGAGCCCCAGTTCATCTGCGAGGATGTGAGTCGGACGGACGTGTGTCAAGGGAGCCTCGGTGAGCCCGATCCAGCAAGACCCGCTGCGAGCGGACAGCTCTGCCCTCGGTCGCCCCGCTTTCTGCCCCTCAGTCTCCCCTACTTCCTGCCCCTCAGTCTCCCCCTCTTTCTGCCCCTCGGTTTCCCCCACTTTCTGCCCCTCAGTTCCCCCATTTTCTGCCTCTCGGTTTCCCCCACTTTCTGCCCCTCGGTCTTCCCCACTTTGTCCCTGGGTCTCCCCCTCTCTCTGCCCCTTGCTCTCCCTCCCTCTCTGCCCCTCGGTCTCCCCCACTTTCTGCCCCTCAGTTCCCCCATTGTCTGCCCCTCGGTCTCCCCCACTTTCTGCCCCTTGGTCTCCCCCACTTTCTGCCCCTCGGTCTCCCCCACTTTCTGCCCCCGTCTCCCTCTCTCCATCCTCACCCAATCCCCTTTCCCTCAGGGAACTGCTGGTTTCTCGCGGCCGCTGCATCCCTCACTTTGTATCCCCGACTCCTGTACCGGGTGGTGCCCCCTGGACAGGGATTCCGAGATGGCTATGCAGGCGTCTTCCACTTCCAGGTATGGCCCAGTTTGACTGTGCCTCAGTTTCCCCCATGGCCACTGGTCCCCTTGGGGCCGTGATTCCTGCCCTGGGATGGGTAGGGCAGGGTGGAGGGTTAGAGGGTGAGGCCGGGCCCCGGCGCCCCTCCCCCGCCAGCTCTGGCAGTTCGGCCGCTGGGTGGACGTCGTGGTGGACGACAGGCTGCCCGTGCGCGAGCGGAAGCTGATGTTCGTGCGCTCCGAGCAGCGCAGCGAGTTCTGGGCCCCGCTGCTGGAGAAGGCCTACGCCAAGTAAGGACCCGGGCTCCCACTGCAGCCCCGCGGGACCCCGGAGCCCAGCCCCCAGGACCCCAAACCCGGTCACAGCCGCGGGACCCCAGAGTCACACCAGCCCGAGGACTCTAGGTGGTGAACCCTTCCCCCATCGACATTCCACCCAGCACCGTCCTAGGGACCCACCCACCACCGACAAGTCTTAGGGACCCTCAACTCTCGCACGGCTCGTCCAGGACTCACGGTCCCCGGGGGTTCTGCAAGCTCAGACTCTCTCTCCTGCTCCACCCAGGAGCCCGAAGCACCCCGAATTATTGGGTGCAATCCTCGGGGCTCCTCAAATCTTTGCCATTCGTTCCCCATGCCGTCACTCTGAAACCCCTGCCCTCACCCCCACAGGGGTGACCCCCAAATCAGACCACTCCCGGGAACATTTCCAGCCCCAGCCCCCAGGGCGCCCCCAAATCACACAGTCCCTGTGGCCCCAGACGCCCCAGATCTCAGGGGTGGCCTCAGCTGCTCCAGCAGGTCCCAGACCCCCACCCCTGCCTGCCCCTCAGGCTCCACGGCTCCTACGAGGTGATGCGCGGCGGCCACATGAACGAGGCCTTCGTGGACTTCACGGGCGGCGTGGGCGAGGTGCTCTACCTGCGGCGCCACGCCCCCGGCCTCTTCTCCGTCCTGCGCCACGCCCTGGCCAAGGAGTCCCTCGTGGGCGCCACTGCCTTGGTGAGAGAATTGGACTCCCTGGCAAACCCCACTGAGACCAGGGCACAGTCAGGGTCATGGGCGATGGGGGGCTTCCTGTGTCCTCCTGCTCTCTGCTTCTGCTCTTGACTTATTCTCTCACAACGTGACTGGAGCAAGCCAAAAGGAAATTCATCGGCTTCAGGCACAGCTGGATCCAGGTGCTCAGCTGGACATTGTCAAGTGTGTTTTTCTATCCCTGGTCCTAGGTTAACTTTACTTGCAGGCAGGCTTTTCCCGTACAGGCCCTTATAAGTCCTCATAGCCATGGGTACCTCCCATACCCCAAGGGTTAAAAAAAAAAAAGACTGCCTCTTTCTGAGAATTTCAAAAGTCCCATGATTCTCACGGGCTCAGTTTGGATCATGTGTTCGCCTGACCCAATCGTACCCTCATCCGTTTATTGAGTCAGTCTAACCCATTCACTCAGTCATTCACTGAATTCTCTACTTGGTTACTGGCTCTCTTGCCTTTCGTGACTTCCTTTCTGTCTTTGCCGGTTCTGTACCTTTCTCTGTCTGTCTGTCTGTCTCCTCTTTCCATCTACCTTTGTCTCTTGTCTCTTCCCCTATGTCTCCTTTTTTTTCTTAAGATTTATTTTTTAAATTTATTTCTCTCCCCTTTCCTGCCCTTCCCCTCCCAGTTGTCTGCTCTCTGTGTCCATTCGCTGTGTGTTCTTCTGTGTCCGCTTGTATTCTTGTCAGTGGCACCAGGAATCTGTTTATTTTTGTTACGTCATCTTGCTGCGTCAGCTCTCCATGTGTTTGGTGCCATTCCTGGGCAGGCTGCACTTTTTTCACGCTGGGTAGCTCGCCTTACGGGGTGCACTCCTTGCGCGTGGGGCTCCCCTACGCGGGGACACCCCTGCACGGCACGGCACTCCTTGCGCACATCAGCACTGCACATGAACCAGCTCATCACATGGGTCAGGAGGCCCTGGGTTTGAACCCTGGACCTCCCATGTGGTAGGCGGATGCTCTATCCATTGAGCCAAATCCGCTTTGCTTCCCCATGTCTTCTTTCGCTTGCCTTTGTTCACCAACCCTCACTCCCCCTGGAGTCCTGTGCCGTTCACACGGTGCTCTGGTCAACCCCCACTTTGGCGGCAGGAGGTTGGGGGCAGAGGAGCAGCGGCTCTGCCTCCCCCACTGCGGCCTCACAGGCCCCCGTCCCCTGCCCAGAGTGATCGGGGCGAGTACCGTACAGACGATGGGCTGGTGAAGGGACACGCGTACTCGATCACGGGCACACACAAGGTAGGGGCCTTCCTGGGGGCTGATGGAGGGGGTGTCAGGCGCCAGCCCCCACTGACGAGGCCGCCCTCAGGCGTCTCTGGGCTTCACCAAGCTGCGGCTGCTGCGGCTGCGGAACCCGTGGGGCTGCGTGGAGTGGAGCGGGGCCTGGAGCGACAGGTGCGTGGGGTCTCCGGGGCGGGAGCCGGGCTCAGCGCTGCAGGCCTGCCCCTCACACCCTCGTCCCCCCAGTTGCCCGCGCTGGGACATGCTCCCCAAGGAGTGGCGAGAGGCCCTGCTGGTGAAGAAGGACGACGGTGAGTTCTGGTGAGTTCCCCAAGGTCCCATCTCCCTCTGGATGGGTGGGGCGCCAGGCCAAGGGGCTCAGGGAGGAGAGCGTGCTGCTGAAGGCACTGGGAGCCCTTCCTGGGGTGGGTCCCAATAGGGAGGAGCTGGCCGTGGGCGGTAACTGGGGCCCTGGGCTCTGTTTGGGGGAGTCAGGGGGAAATTAGTAATAGGGGAATTTGGAAGCATGGCGATATTAGGGGCATTTCTTTGCGACTTGGCAATATCGAGGGGCTGAGGAATACTCGCTGGTAATTGAGAGGGTCTGAAGGTCTTGTAATGGGGGTGACGGCAATTTGGCACTAACTGGGGGTGTTTGTGGATCTTAGTGATCTGTGGGGCATTTCTGGGGATTTGGAGGAATTTGGGGGTCAGAGAGCTCAGCGATTTGGGATTTATTTCTGCAGACATGGTGATTTTGGGGGTGCTGAAGGGTACCTGGTAATATTTAGGGAAGAGGGCTTTCTGGTTTGGGGGTTCATTCCTGGGGCCTCGAGGGCTTCCTGGCGAGGTGGGGCTGGGCAGGGCCTGACCGCTGGCCTCCCACCAGGATGGAGCTGCAGGACTTCCTGCGCCGCTTCGACACCGTCCAGATCTGCTCGTTGAGCCCCGAGGTGCTGGGCCCCGCGCCGGCCGGGGGCGGCTGGCACACGCACGTCTTCCAAGGCCGCTGGGTGCGCGGCTTCAGCGCGGGCGGGAGCCAGCCGGGTGCGGGTGAGGCCTGGGGCGCGAGGGGGCGAGGGCGCAGGGGGGCGAGGGTGGAGGGGGCCGCGGCCGCCGCAAAGCCCGTTTATGCCCCGTCAGAAACCTTCTGGACTAACCCCCAGTTCCGGCTGACGCTGCTGGAGCCTGACGAGGAGCAGGAGGAGGATGACGACCAGGGGCCCTGGGGGGGCTGGGGGGCCGCGGGGGCGCGGGGCCCCACGCCGGGGGGCCGCGTCCCCAAGTGCACGGTCCTCCTGTCCCTCATCCAGCGCAACCGGCGGCGCCTGAGGGCCCAGGGCCTGAAGTACCTCACCGTGGGCTTCCACGTCTTCCAGGTCCCACGGAGGCCAAGGGGGGGCGGGGGGGGGTGTCAGGAGGGGGCTGGGGTCAGAGCGGGGCCAGGGAGCTGGGGGCTAGAGGGAGCGCAGAGAGGACTGGAGGCGACCAAGGGGGCAGAGAAAGGACCGAGGGCACAGAGGGGAGGGGAAAAGAGAGGGTGGGCCAGGGACTGGGACGGGGGTCCATGAGTGTCCCCAAGGGAAGAAGGGAGAGGAAGGGTCTGAGAGGTGAGGAAGGTGGCGCAGGGGGCAGGGAGGGGCTCTGAGGGATGGCCCCTGACTCCCCTTCCTCTTCCTTCTCGCAGATTCCAGAGGAGGTGCGCCCCCCCCCATTTCACCGGCCGCAGGGCTTGGACAGCTGCGCTGAGGGTGGGGGAGTCCTGGGGGCAGAGCCGGGCCGGGGCGGGCTGATCTGGAGGGACGCGGTGAAGCTGGGGGGGTGGTCACGGCCGGCCCGCCCCCACCCCGCAGCTGCTGGGCCTCTGGGACTCCCCGCGCAGCCGCGCGCTCCTGCCGGGCCTGCTGCGCGCCGACCGCTCGGCCTTCTGCGCGCGCCGCGACGTGAGCCGCCGCTGCCGCCTGCGGCCCGGCCACTACCTGGTGGTGCCGAGCGCGGGCCGCGCGGGCGACGAGGCCGACTTCACGCTGCGCGTCTTCTCCGAGCGCCGCCACGCGGCCGTGTGAGCCCCGCCCCGCCCGCGCCCCGCCCTCGGCCCCCCCAGCCCCGGGCCCCTCGCCCCCCCGGACCCGCTGCCCAGGGCCCCCTAACTCGCCCCCGCCAGTCCCCAGCCCCGCGCCCCCAGGACCCTGCCTCGACCCCACCTGATCCTTAGCTGAGCCCCCGCCCGCCCTTTGCAGGGAGATCGATGACGTGATCAGCGCCGACCTTCGGGAGCTCACGGTGAGGGGCTGCTGGGAGCGGGGAGGGGGACAGGTGGCGGCGGAAGGGTCCTCTGGACCGGCACTGAACCCCCCTCCCCGGCGCACAGGTGCCCCTGGAGCTGGGCTTGGAGCAACTGTTTCAGGAGCTAGCTGGAGAGGTGAGTAGGGCTGGGGGCTGGGGACAGGGCCCGGGCACTCTTACTTGACTTTAGTTTCGCCTTCCCTCCCTGTACTTAAATAATCACATCATCTTCCTTCTTCAAAATGCACTTGGCTCTTCCCTGCCCCAGGGCCTTTGCTCAGGCTGCACCTTCACACCCCTGCCCTGGCTGAGGCTTCACCCTCTGTGCCTTCTCCCGCAGCCCTCCCGCCCTCCTGCAGCCTGTCAGTCACCTGCTGTGGGTTCCCGTAGCCTGCGGCTCTCCCCATCACTGCCCCAGGCGGCCCCAGGCTGGGGACCAGCCTCCTTCTACTAAACCACGAGCTCCAAGGGGGCAGGGGGGTGCTCTCACTGCGGGGGCCCAGCACTGGGCCAGCCCAGAGCAGCCTGCTGGGGGCCGCAGGAGGGAACGGCCTCGTAGCTGCCTCTCCCTGACCAGGAGGAAGAGCTCGATGCCCGTCAGCTCCAGACCTTGCTAAGCATCGCCCTGGAGCCTGGTGAGTTGTGCGGGTGGTCCTGTCGGCCAGGGGGCCTTGCCATCCGAGCCGGGCCCCACAGCAACCCCTACGAGGTAGTGGGAATGCTTGATCCTACTGGGCGTCAGGCCACAGGACCCTGGGCTCAGCCTGGCAGGTCTCCCTGCATGTGGGCCCCGCAGCAGGCCCCATGGCCGGGCCCATGACCCCCCCCAAGTGCCCCTTCTTCTGAGCAAGAAGCAGACACCAGAACTGCCCTGCCTGGGCTCAACTCCCAGCTCTGCTAGTTCCTGGCAGTCACTTGGGTTTTCTGTGCCTCAGTTTCTCCATCTATAAAACAGGGATAGGGAGTGGATGTGGCTCAAATGGTTGAGCTCCTGCCTCCCACAGGGAGGTCCCAGGTTCAGTTCCCGGTACCTCCTGAAAAAATAAATAAATAAAGGAACACCAAGCAAAACAAATGAGAAAACCAACTCAGGGAAGCTGATGTGGCTCAGTGGCTGAGTGCCAGCTTCCTGCATATGAGGTCCCAGGTTTAAACCCTGGCCCTTGGTACCTTAAAAAAAAAACAACAACAAAAAACAAAAATCAGGAATAATAAAATGCCTACTTCAGAGAGCTAATGTCCACCAAGCACATATGCTGATGCCTGCGTGCGGGAAACGCTGAGGTTTTTCTCCTGCAGCCAGCGCCCACGCCCAGACCCCTGGAGAGATCGGGCTCAGGACCTGTGAGGAGCTGCTGCAGTGCTTTGGGGTATCGCGGGGGGTGGCAGGGCCTGGGCTGGGTGATGGTGATGCTGGGGTCCTGCTCCCCATCTGGGGACACTGGCCATAACCAGACGTCCCAATCCCCAGCACGGCGGAGGCCTGGACCTGCGCCACTTCCAGCAGCTCTGGGCCCACCTCCTGGAGTGGCAGGTAAGGGGCGGGGCTGGCGGGGCTGCCTCCTCCCCCTTAGAAGGGTGCAGGCGCCCTGTGGGCTAGCGGAGCCCCTGGGGTGCTGTGTGGCTCAGGGCTGAGCACCAATGGCTGTGGCCTCAGGGCCTCTGCTCACTGGTGTTCTGGTCCCTGAGAGGAGGGACTGGTCACTAGGGAAGCTGCCTTAGGGGGCCCGATGCAAAGTACCAGAAACCTGCTGGCTTTTGTGAAGGGTCCTTAGCTGGGGTAAAAGCTTCCATTACGAGCCGTAAAGAGTCCAGCTCAAGGCTGCTTGCTCCCCCAAGTCAGTTGCCACGTGTGGAAGCAAGACGGTGGCCTCTGCCGCTCCCTCCTCCTTCCTCAGGAGGCTCCCGGCCCAGCTTCTCCTTGTCAGGGCCGTAGGTCACAGCCATAGGTCACGGCCGTAGGCCACGGCTGTAGGCGGCACAGGGCTGGTCTCTCAGGGCTTCCGCACCGGTCAGGCCGAGGGCTCGCGTCCTTCCGGGCCTTCTCAGCTGCTCTGTTCTAGGTTACCCGTAAACTAAGCTGGGGCGACAGCGCGGCCCTGCCGGCGCCAGCCGCTTCGGCTTCTCTGGCGTCTGTGGCGCTCTCTCTCTTCCTGTGCCTTCTTGAGGGAGGGTCGTTTATTTCAGCCCACCCAGGCAGCGGGGACTCAACCCTGAGCCACGCCCTAAGGAGACACAGTCGAATCGAGGGCCCTAAATTGATTTAAGCAAGTACACTTCAAACCTTTGAATTTAACACAGTCAAAGGGCATCACACCCAGAGGACGAGGCCGGTTTGCAAACATAATCTCTCTTTTTGGGGATCCATAAATAATCTCAAACGGCCGCAGCTCCTGGGTACTGAGTCCTCATTAAGCCTTGTTTGAGACTCTCTGCTTGTCCTCACAACAGCCCTGCGAGCTTGGTGTTCCTGTTACCCCCGTTTTACAGACTAGGAAACAGAGGCCCAGAGTGGTTAAGCGGCTGGCCCGGGGTACACAGCCAGGGAGAAGGGGCGCTGGGCCGGCAGCGGGGCCGGCCTCGAGGCCCCTTGCTCAGCCCTGTGCAGGGCGCTTGGTTGTGCAGGGGGCTGGGGTGGGACCGACCGCCCCCTGCCCTCCCTGGCCAGGCCACGTTTGACAAGTTCGACCAGGACGCCTCCGGAACCATGAACTCCTACGAGCTGAGGCTGGCGCTGAACGCGGCAGGTGCGGCCAGGGCTCCCTGGGGGCTGGTGCTGGGGCGGGCCTGCCCCCCCCCGCCCCCGTCCTCTCAGCGTCCCCCCGGTCCCCTCGGCTGTGGCCGTCCGGGAGGCCCACACCTTAGTTTGCTGCCAGCTCTTGGCAGGGACTCGATGACCCTGAACGAGGCCAAATGCCAGGACTTTTCTGTGTGGGGAGAGGAGGGCCGGGGGCCATAGCGGGCCTCCTGGGGGGGCCACTGGGAAGCGAGGTGGGGAGGCTCGGAAGCTGGTGTCGGAGAGCCCCTAGCCCCTGGGCTGTTCTGGATTCATGTTGGCTTGGGTGCGAATCCTCACTCCTCGGGTGGCCCTGGGCGTGTGACTCCATCTCGAGGCGCAGTCTCCCCTGAGAAACGGCTAAGAATAAATACCCCCGCTCCGCGAGGCGCCTGTGCTCGGGGCAGGCAGCTTTCGTCTCGCAAATGGGTGAGAGCTGGCCAGAGGCCCCTGCCGACGCTGCGGAGAAGGGTGGGAGCCGCGGGAGGGAGAGCAAGGCAAGCGGCAGAGGACACCACCGCGGAGGGGAGGTGTGCGTCCCTGACCCCGCCCTCCCCAGTGCCCGGCCCGGCCCAGCGACCCGGCCCAGCGCCTGCTGGGGACGAGCACCCGCCGGGGGCTCTTGCGGGGCTGACGTGCGGGGCTGCGTGCCGTCAGCACGGAAAACACCAGGAGCAACAAGCGCAGCGGTGGGAGGACGGAGCAGGGCCGGGTGGGCAGGCAGGGTGGGGTGGGGTGGGTCTTGGTGGGCCGGAGCGGGGCGCACTTTGGAGCAGAGACCCTGAGGGGGTGGGGAGGGTCCGGCCACTGCGATGTGCCTGCCCAGGGGCCGAGGGAGGGGGGCGGGCCGTTGGCTGGAGCCCGGTGAGCGGGGCAGGGTGGGTGACAGTGACTGCGGGGGCGGGACAGCCTTGGGGCCTCCTGGGCTTTTTTTTCCCTGCGGTCAGTGCTGGTCAGTGCGGGGTCACAGCGTGTGGTGGAAACAGGCAGGCAGGGGCAAGGCTGTGGTGTGCGGAGAGGCCAGGAGGGAAGCGGCAGGAAAGCTCCAGAGACCTGAGAACAGGTGGGGCGGCCTCGGGGTGGGGCTGGGGGCAGAGCCCAGCTCAGTCGCCTGCTCGGCCCCCAAACACTGCCTGGGAACTGCGCTGCTCCTGACCCTGTACTGGGGCCTCGTGGTGACCAGAAACTTCGCTGGCCTCCCACGGCTTCCGGCCCAGGGGTGCAGAGCCCCACCCGGGCAGCGAGAGCCGAGGGGCTGGGCAGGGCAGGCACGGGTGGGGGGTGGTGCCCCAGAGGCCTCCTGGAGGAGGAGGAAGAGGCGGCCGTGGGAGGCCAAGGCCATTCTGGGCAGAGGGGACATCGTGTGCCCAGGAGACGGGAGCAGGACGCTGGGGGCTGCAGGCAGCGGCGGCCCCGGGGAGGGTGAGCAGGAGGTGCCAGCCAGAGCCCCCGCTAGTCGGCCTCAAGGACACAGGAGCCCTTGAGGGGCCACAGGAAGCCAGCAGTTGCCATGGAAGGAGAGTGGGACTCCTGGAGGGACAGCAAGGGGCTCTTGGCCCCTTCGTGGGGCACAGCACCCACGCCCAGACCCCGGGGCCGGACGAAGACCAGAGGGTGAGGGACTTGAGGGAGGGGACGCGGCCAGCGCAGGCTGTGGGTCCCCCGCCACCTCGAGCACCCGCGCAGGCACAGGCAGGCCCCGGGCGCAGGCAACCCCAGCCCGCGGAGGAGGGGTGGAGGGGCTCCGGGGAGCAGGGGAAGCTCGCGGAGTTATCCTGAAAACGTGTTAACCTGGACATAGGGGTGGGGGGAAGAGGCGTCCCACCCCCTTGAATCTCAGAGGTTATCTGTGACCCCGAAGGGGTCAAGAACCACGGTTTTCAGCTCCCAAAAGCCTGTCGAGTAAAAAGGTATTGCCTGCGTGCGGGACTGAAAACTCGTGCTGCGTGGAGGTGCCCGGCGCCAGCAGGGGGTGCGCCGCTAGGGAACAGGATGAGGACGCACGCTCGGCTCTCCCGGGCCAGGCAGCGCTCGCGGCTCTCCGCATGGAGCGACCTGGCGGAGCAGGGGCCGGGGCCCCGTTTTACGGCTGAGGGAACGGGCTTGCCTGAGGGAGCTCCCGGCTCACCTGCCCGCCGCCCCTCGCCCCTGAGCCGCGCCTCCCACCCGCGCTGGACGCGAGCCCAGGCCCCCTGCCGCGACAGGTGGCCGGGTCCTCAGGGCCGCCTCCCCTTAGGCTTCCACCTCAACAACGAGCTGACCCAGGTCCTCACTAGCCGCTACCGGGACAGCCGCCTGCGCGTGGACTTGGAGCGCTTCGTGTCCTGCGCGGCCCGGCTCACCCGCATCTTCCGTGAGTGCCGCGGGGCTGGAGGTGGGGGGCAGTCTCCCGCGGGGGCGCGCTCACCCTGCCCCTCTCCGCACAGGCCACTGCAGCCAGCGCCTGGGCGGGCGCGAGGGGGTCGTGTGCCTGACCCACAGCCAGGTGAGCTGGGTGGGGGGCGGCTGGGGCGGCTGGCGGGAGCCCGGCCACCGTCTCAGGCTCTCCGTCTGCTCTTCCCCTAGTGGATGGAGGTGGCTGCCTTCTAGGGTCACAGGACAGGGGGCGCCTCTCCCGCCCCCGGCCGCGGACCTGGGGCCAGCAGAGCCACCCCTCTCCCGTGCCTCATCTCCCTGCGGGGCACAAGCCTGCGGCGCTGACTCCTGCCCGCAGGAGTCCCTCCACGTTCCCGCCGCATCAGGACGCTGCCCGGGCGGTGGTGGGTGCGCTGCGCCCTCAACAGTGCCCTGTTGCTCTGCCGCCCTCCCTGGAGCTCCGACGTCGCCCTGGGAAGGCGTTCCACCCTCGCTTTCCTAGGAGGCCGAGAGCAGAGGCAGGAGAGACAAAACGAGAGGACACCTTAGGAATCCTTAAAAATATTACATGTTTATTATCCTGTTTCCAGAAGGGTGGTTTATCCAGAAACCGAGAAAAAAATAATCAGAATAACCTCAAAAAAAAAAAAAAAAGGGGGGGGTGGGTGGGTGGGGGGAGTGAAACCATCTACTACCAGGCAGCCAGGCCAGCAGCCCACCCTCCACCTTGGGAGGGCCCAGAGACCCTCCCTGACGACAGACAACAGGAAAACTCAGGAGGGGCCCGGGGAGCGAATCAGCTAGGTCTTCATTACGGGAGCGAGAGAGTCGGCAAAGATACGTTGCAAGGTGAATATATATTTATATAATAAATCCGTAAGTTAATAAAGTAAATAGTAACTCTGAAAGTTTTTTTTAATTCCTTTTTTTTTATAGGGTTTTTTTGGTGTGTGGATTTTTTTTTTCTTTTGTCATTTTTTGGTCCTTAGAAAATCTGAGAGAAGCGAGTCCAGACAAAGCAAGGCCAGTGCTGGCTGGGGCGGGGGCAATGGGCTGCCGAGGACCCGGGGCCCCTCATGGCCACGGTGAAGGAGTTGGGGGGGGGGGTGAGAGGAGCTGCGGCGCCCGCTGCTGAGGAGCCGGGGTGCCCTCCCCGCGGGGGCCGTCTCAGGGCCGGAGCGGCGCCTGGACAAGGCACGTAGGGCTTTGGCCTGGGTGTGGGGGCCTTCAGGGCACCTGTTCTGCCGGGGAACCATCCCCTCCACCTGGGGAAAGACGAAACCAAACCACAGCAGACATATTCGCCAGGCCAGAAGCACTGCCCCGCGAGGGCTCCCTCGCCCCTCCCGGGGGGCGGGCAGGGAGAGAAGCTCCGGGCCTCCCAGAGGGGAGAGACCTGCCCACCCCGAGGACCAGAGAGCACTTTGCATAGATACAGAGTGGGGGAGCCAGACTTGAGGAGAGGGGCGGCCCAGCCCCTCCTGGAGGCGGTGGGGAGGGGCTGTCAGCTGGCGCCTGCCGGCCTCACAGGTCGCTCTCGCCGTACAGGGCGGTGGAGAAGGACTTGTAGTCGAGGGCGCCGGGCACGGCGTCGGGGCCCTGGTAGGGCGCCATGCGGGCGATGCAGTACTCGGCCTGGTCGGGGGGCAGCTCTCTCCGCAGCTCTTCCGCCGTGATGAAGTTCTGGGGAGGCAGGATGGGACTGAGTCCCAGCCGCCCACCCACCCCTCCCGCCCCGGCGGCCCAGGGCGCCTGGCTCACCTTGTCGCCAGCCAGCACCTTGAAGGAGGCGATGACCTGGTCGGCCGTGTCTGTGTCCGTGGTCTCCCTGGACATGAAGTCGATGAAGGCTTGGAAGGTCACGAGGCCGCTGTGGTTGGGGTCAACTACGCTCATGATGCGGTTGAACTCGGCATCGCCCTGCGAGGCGGGGGTGGGACGAGGGCCAGAGGGTGCTCAGTGCGGCCGGCGCCAGGCCACGGCACGGGAGCCCGGCCCAGGGGCCCGACCCCAGCGGCGCCGACAGCCTCCCGTGCAGCCGCCACTCCCCTGGCCGACAGCGAGCTCTGAGGGCAGAGCCCAGCGACCCCCGCGCCCCAGCAGCCCCCCACCAAGTTCTGAGGGCAGTGGGGAGCTGGGGGGTGGCTCAAACAGGTCTCCGCTCCTCAGCCCTAGGCTCACAGGTGACTGCTGGAGGCCAGGGAAGAAGGAAAGAGAGAAAGAGAAAGGGGGGGGTGGACAGAGCCCCCCGGAGACTTCCAGGAGAGGAGGTAGGGGCCAGGGAGTCATCGGAGGGACCCCAGCCCAGCAGATGCAGCAGAGGAGGGAGGCCAGGCTGCTCTGGAGGAGGAGTGTCCCCGAGGACGAGAGACTGAGGAGGCAGTGCGGGGAGGGGCGGGGGGGAGCTGCATACCAGGCTGAATCCTGTGGAGATAAGCAGAGCCCGGAAGTCATCGGAGTCCATGCTGCCTGTCTGCTTCTGCTCCGAGGACGCAGGAGAGCAGAGGGGCCAGGCCCAGAGCAGGCAAGGGGGGCCGCCCGAGCGCACGGCAGGGCGATGGCAAGACAGCGGCGGGGGACAGAGGAGGCCCGGAGAGACCAGGTAAGGGCAGGTGTCCAGAGAGACAACGGCGGGGAGGAGGCAGAGAAGCGGGTGAGATGGGACAGACGACAGCAAGGGGTGGAATGACGAGAAGGAGGGGAGAGAGAAGAGAGAGAGGGAGAGCAGTTAATGCCACGGTCCGCTGGGGCCCCGGGGCGCGTACCTGCCGGTCGTTCTCCACGTCGTAGCCCAGGCTGATGAGGCAGGCCTTGAACTCCTCGGGCCCCAGGGCCCCACCATGGTCCTGCGGCCGTCCAGGCGGTGGCGTGCGCGAGGGTATGTGCAGACCGGATGGCGGAGAGAGGCGGGGAGAGGGGCCCGCATGCGGGGTGGTGGTGAGGGGCACATGGGGAGGGAAACAGGTTGTTAGAGGGTGACGCCGACGGGGCAGTCAGGGACGGTGGGTGAGGCCCTGCCTCCAAGGGCCGGAGCGCGGGCGGAGCTGAGCCCGGCATCCAGGGCTCAGGGCACGAAGGGTGGGGGAGCAAGGGGGCCGCAGCCCGTCCCAGCAGGACAGTGGGGCCCTGCCTGATGGCATGGACCGAGGGCGCACGTGCACGCTGATGGAAGCAGCAGATGACACGGGGCCTGCAGGGCGGCTGGGGACGGGGCAAACCCTGGCCCTCAGAGCCTTCCAAAGGGCCTCCAGTGGCATCCATGTCCGGGTTTCTACAAGTGTGTGTGTGTGAGTGTACATGTGTGAGTGTATGTGGGTGTACAGGTTCACGGGCCTGTGTGGGTGTGTGCGTACAGGCTCACGGGCCTCGGATCTCGGTGTGCTGGGACTCGGTCTTGTCAGCAGGGGGCCCCTTCTTCCGCCTCCAACTCTGCCCCCCTCCCTGTCTGGTGCAGGCCTCAGCCGGGATGCTCAGGCCTTGCAGGGCCCTGGGAGCTGGGCTGAGGCTCAGTGACTGTGATGAGGACTGAGGACATGTGAGGCATGGAGGGAGGCAAGATGGGCCGGTGACAGCAGAAGGAAGACACCAGGGAGGCAGAGGGAGCGACTCACCTTGTCGAAGTGGTTGAAGGACGCCCGGAACTCTTGCATCTGCTCCTGGCTGATGCCCTTGGCATCGCGGGTGAGGATCTGGTTCTCGATCTCGTTGATGGTGCGGGCGATGGTGGTGAGCAGCTGCTCCCAGCCCACGCGGATGTGCTGGGGAGCAGAGAGGGCGTGACTGCGTGCCTGGCGGGGCCGGAGCCCGGGCGCTGGCCTGGATCCCCCTCGGCTCCTGTACATTTCAGGTTCACGCGGGGGACCAGGCCCTGGCACCCCATCTTAGAAAGCCTCGTCTCCTCCTGCCTCTGGCCAAGGAGCAAGGTTGATGTCATGTTAGTAAATAGCCCAGTGACTGACGACAGAGGGGCGAGGAGCCAAGAGCCTTAAACTAGGCGCTACCTGGAAATGCCAGAGGTGTGCTGGTAAATACTTAACAACAGGCTCTCTGGGGATAAAACAAAACCAGAGCGATTCCGACTGTGGCATCTGCAGATTTGAATGGTATAAATACTCTCATCATGGATGCTTTTGAGCTACTACTGTGACATCAGTGAGTGTGCAAAATTCCTGAAACGCTCGCCATCGGCTCTCACGAGCAGGTGCACTGACTCCAGCACACACGGGTCGATCTGTGTCCTCAAGCAAGGAAAAACTTGCTGAAGCCATAGTGGGGGCAAACGCCTCCCCCGGCTGAGAAGCTGGGCTTCTCCTGAGAGGGGCGGTGCCACGGTGCTCGCACAGCAGAGGGGAGGTTTAACACAGGGCCGTGTGGAGGGTCTTTTCCGTCACTTCTGGCCAGGGGAAACAGCAGCTAGGAGAGGCCTCTCTCCTCCTGCGCGTGGCCCGGAGCCCGCGGCGGCCGTACCTCCATGGTGTAGTTGGTGTGCTTGTTGTCGAAGATGAGGGCCTCCTGGATGAGCTGGTGCTGCTGCTCCAGCAGGTCCAGGTTGGGCTTGTAGTCCACGATGCTGCGCTCGTACTGCTTCAGGTGGCTCAGCTGGTCCTCCAGCGTCCCGTTCATCTCGATGGAAATGCGCCCGATCTCCTGCACGGGGCGGGGTGCGCGGGGGGTGAGGCTGGGGCCGCCTGGCCTGGGGCTGTGGGCCCCAGGCCCCCACGAGGGAGGCCTGCTGCTCTCTGGCTGTTCCTTGGTCCTGCCCTGGTGGTGGTAAAGGCAGCCCCGACGAGAGCGTTTCTGTGCCAAGCACACCGCCGCCTAACCTCGCGGCGCCCCCGACTTGCCTGTGGTGCCCGGGACGGGACAGCCACTAACTGCAGAGGGGGAGGCTCGGGCCCGAGGAGGGTGACTTAGCAGTGAGTGGCGGAGTCAGCACCATGCCCTCAGCTCATGGTGAGTTTGTGTGGGGTGGGGGTGGGGACGCAAGAGACCCTGGTGGCATCACTGCCAGCCTCCCCACGACTGGCCAGAAAGGGCTGCAGTGAGCTGCCCAGGGCCGGGCCTGACCGCCTGGGTCCCAGCCACATCGCGGTGCTCATGACAGGCTGCACGGAGCAGCAACAGCAGGGTTTGGGGAAGGAATGAACCAAGTAATGGTTTCACGCCCATTTTAGAGCTGAGGGCACTGAGGCTCAGCAGCTGGACTGTGCCCGAGTGCACGACCACCCATCGCGGGCAGCACAGAGACTCCAGCAGTCGCCTGACGCCTCAGCCAGGTCTCCCCCAGGCGGCACCGCCGTTCTCACTGACACCATCTCGCCGACCCTCCGCACCCCTCCAGGCTCCCAGCCAGTGAGAACTGGGAGCCCAGACACTTCAGACCCCCTGGTCTGCCGGCCCCAGGAATGTCCCCACCAAGGGCTGGGGTGAGGGCCTGCAGCGCACCCACGGCCTTTCCCTAGACCCTGCCCTCAGCGACTGTGCCTGGAGGGCAGGGCTGTGCAGGGCGCTGCTCACCTCCATCTTGGTCTGGATCCAGGGCCCGACAATGTTGGCCTGGCTGGCGAACTGGCGGCGGAGGTGTTCGTTGGACTGCTGCTTGCTCTGCTCCTCCAGGAGGGCGTGGTCCCGCTTTGGCACCAGCTGCTGCACCTGGGGCGGGGGCGAGGGCGAGAACAGTCAGAGGGCGGCCCCTTTGCCTGGCTGGCCCTGCCCCGGCTCGCGGGGCCCCAGCGCACCTTCTCCCACTTGGAGTTGATGATCTGAGGGGTGACGGTGGTGTAGGGGTTGCTGCCTGACAGCTTGATGTGGTTGCTCTCGGCGATCCTCTGGGCCTCCTTGTGGATGGCCAGGATGGCCTCCCGCTCCCGGTCGGCGTCCGGCAGGGTGGACTTGAACTGGTCGTGGGCTGAGATCAGGCCCTGAGGGGAGGAGGCTGAGTGAGGGGGCGGCCCTGCCCCACGGGGACCCTGCAGGAAGGGAGAACGCGGCAGACCTCGATCTCCTCGATGGTGTGGACGATGAACATGTCCTGCAGGTCCTCCATGGCGCTCTCCATCCAGTTGTTGAAGGGCGCAGCGCGCTTGGCGTACTCCAGGTGCAGCTGGTCGATGGTCTCCAGCTGCTTCTCCGTTTTCTGGTGTGTGGAGGAGCAGGGGGGAAGGTCAGGTAGTGAGCAGGAGATGGGGGGCGTGGGGACACTGAGGGCAAGAGGTGCCCTCTGGGTGGGCGGGGGATGCCGCAGGGCCTGGGCTCCATGCCTCCCCGGGCCCGAGGGCAGTGGGCACAGGCCCAGGGGATCCCCTCACCTCCAGGGCTTCCCTGCGACTGTGGGTCAGAGAGCCGAGCGCATCCCACTGATCGCAGATCTTCTGGCAGCGGGCATTGACGTTGTGGGAGTCGAAGTAATCCAGCTCACTGTGGGCCGGGGCACGGAACAGTGAGGCGGGGGTCCCAGCACCCAGCAGGGCGCGGCCCAGGGGCCACAGTCCTGACACCCAGGGACAGTGACCGTCAAGGATAGCAGTTACCAGGCACCCCCAGGGGAGGAGAAATGCTGGGGCTGAGGGAGGGGCCAGGGATAAGGGGTGGGCAGGGGTTGCCCTCTGCTCCCGTCCTCCAGGGCTCTCCTGTACCATACGCCAACTTGGCAGCTGCCAGAGGGTGGCCCCCCTGCCGGCGTGTGGAAGGCCTTTTTCAGTTCAGTCGAGGTGGAGAGCTCACGATGACCAAGAGAATGGGCTCTGGAGCCACAGTCCCTCGGTCTGAAGTCGGCTCTCTCATTTTCTAACTGTGTGCACTGGGTGGGTGAACTCCCTACTCTGGATACCTCAGTTCTCTCATCTGGGAAATGGGGGTGGAGTTGTTTTGGGGATCAAATTAATTAATAAATGTAAAGTGTTTAGAAGAGTCCTTGGCACCTGGTACATAGAAACAGCAGTGGCCATTTATTCAAGAGTGTGTATTGAGATGGGTGTTAAGAAAAAACAAAACTCACCAATAACCTCTGTGATTTCATAGTCTCATTCTAAGTAATCAATAATACATTTAAGAAAAAAATTCTACATGGCAAATAATGGACTAGATACTAGTATTGGAAGGACTGCAGGTTGGGAAAGTGTAATTCAACCACTCCTGACCCCACCCCACACGCACCCTCCACCCCTTCCATGCCTTCTCAACAGCAGCCCAGGGTGCCTGCATCTGGAGTCCAACACTTGGGGGCCCCAAGAGAGTCAGCTGTCCAGGCAGGAAACATGGGGTTTGGTAAGGGCTGTGGGAGCAGGGAACGCCTCTGCGGACACTGGGCAGTCATCTCGCCTGCCTGGGGAGGCTGTGACTCCCAGTGGGGCCTGGTGGCCTGTCAGCTTCCTGTCAACCACGCCCTGGCTGTGGGACCCGGGGCCAGCCCCTTGGCCTATCTGAACCTCAGTTTCCCTCTGGGCCGCAGGGCCTCAGGGCAGAAGAAATGAGTGGCCAAGCGCAGCGCACTTGGTGCCAAGGTTTCCCTGTGGTCAGTAATCCCCACTCAGTGGGCTGCCCCACGCGAGGCCGACTCATCCTTCGGGGATTGAAGAGCACCCAACAGCCCTTCCCCTTTCCTCCAGGGCTGCTGCCCAGAAAGCTGCTTTGAGCGCCTGCCTGCCCCGGCTGTTCAGTGCTCGAGAAGGAGGCTGGCCCCGGGTTGAGGCCAAGTCTGCTTCCTACCCAGCTAACTGGGGAGTCTGCCCCTGTTCCCCACCCACAACCCTTGGGGTGTCTGTGCCAGTGGCCTGGCCAACTGGGTGTGTCCAGGTGCAGGGGCCTGAGCCTGGGAGGAGCGACAGGACTAAGGGGTGGTGCGCCAGGGACACTGTGGGCCCCAGTGCTGGGAAGGTCCATCAGTGCTTCTGCCTTGGTGGGAGCAGACGGGAGCCCCCCACAGCCCTGGGCAGTGGGGAGGGAGCTGGTCAGATAGGACATGGGTTCTGCCCAGGGTGGGGACCCCGTGGGCATCACGGCTGGGCCCCCACCCTTTGGAACAAGCAAGGCTTTGGGGATGGCTGGGACCGGGTAGGGGTGTGTGTGGAAAGGGCAGTTCCAGCCAAGGATCCTATTTTTGAGCAGACAGCTATTTTGGGAGCACTGCTGCCCCTCCAGGGCCTGTGGATTTTCCATGAAGTAATGGCCTGGGCCTCCCACTCCCTGGCCCTCCCTGCTGCTGGCGCTGCCCTGCAGGAATAAGGCCCCTTTCACTGGCTCTGGAGGCTCAGTGTACTAATTGTGTGCACAAGTTTATCTGACTGGGGCGGGGAAGGGAGGGGAAAGGCCCAGGCTGCCTGGAAGCTCTTACAATAAATGTATTCTGAACAGGAGTGAGGGAAGGGCCAGCCAGAACAATGGGCTCACTGTGCAGCCAATTCCCACAGGGAAGAACAGCCAGGAGCAGTGGAGACCAGGCCTCCTGCCTCCCCGGGGCAGGTGGCACACTGGGTGTGGCAGGCAGGGGGCGGGGCCCAGGGGCCCCCAAAGCCTGAGGGCTCAGGACGAGGGGCCAGAGAACCCTCCTCCACAGAGAGAACCTAGAACTCATTAGGTTTCTCATCCAGGGTTAAGACAGGAGGGCAAAAGGCATGGCTCCAAAAGGCATCTTAAAGGGGTGGGGGCTGAGGACCCTACTAGAGGCCTGGAGGCAGGATGGACCTTGGAGGCCGCTGCCAGCAGCCCTCTGGGCAGCGTACTGGAAGGGAGCAGGGGCGGGAGGGGACTGCACCACACGTACTTGAGCTCCTGGGCAATAGCCGCAATCTGCTCCACGCGGTCCTGGTGCGCGGCCAGGTCGCTCTCGAAGGCCTCGTGCTTGCGGATGAGGGCTTTGATGTCCGACAGGGTGGCTGTCTCATAGTCCCGGTGCTTCAGCATGGCCTCCTTCCCTGAGGGAAGGGGACAGAACAGGATGTGCTCAGGCAGCTGGGCCCTGGGGCAGGGCTGCTGGAGGCCGAGCCGTGGGGTGCAGGCAGGCGGAGGGAGATGGTGTGGGCAGGGAGTGAGGCTAAGGGACTCTGCTGTGCAGGGGAGAAACTGCTTCCTGGGATGGCCCTTCTTGTCCTCCAGGGATCTTTCAACCAGGCCTCGGCCTGGAAGAAGCTGTTCTGGGTGACGTGGGAAGACACCTCGGGACCAGTGGGCCCCGGGACGATAGCCTAACTCCGTCGGTACATTCTAAACGTAGCGTCCTTCGCTGGGAAGAAACCTCCAAGAACTGGACCATGGTACATGGCCAGAAGGCTGGACACCTATTTCCAGAGGGTGGAGGCCTGGAGCAGCTGGGGTTGAAGCCCACACCTCAGCAGGGCTGGGAACGAGTCAGGGCTCTCTAGGACCCTGAGCGTGACCCGTGTCTGTCCCTGGCTCTGTGGGGCCAGGCCCCCTGGGTGGTCTCCTCCCATGTCTATGTGCCACACGCTGTTCAAAGGTTTTACATGAGCACAGCGGGAGGGTCCATTCGCCAGGCCCCTGGAAAGAGGGAGAAACGCTGCTATTAGGCCAGAGCCTGGCTAATTATATACCAGAACGAAAGCTCAAGCAAGTCTGATGAGCAACTTCAGGTACTGCAGAGAATCTGAAGGGAAAAGACCAGCCTGGGAAGAGGGCTGGGAACCCCAGCTCCTAAGGGGAAGTTAGCTACCTCAGGATTAGCCAGGCAGCTCCAAAATCCCCCTCCTCAGCTCTGTGACTAGGAGCAGCGAGACAGCACTCAGGCTCTGGACTGGTTTCCTCATCTGTAAAATGGGCTAATGGCACCACTGTGTCACATGGGGCTATTCTAACTTTGATGAGGTGATGGCCAGAAGGGTAGGCATAGAGCTCCTGAGCTGGTGCTGTCTTCGTGTCAGTCACTCTGTCTCCTTTGCCCGGTAACTACCACTTGCCCCCAGGATAGTGCCTGGCACTGGCAAGCAAGAGGTGGGCAGCCTGGGAGCCTGACTCGAGGCCCTGCTCCCCAGCCCGGGGCAGGAGGCTTAACCACAAGGGGAAGCTTGCAATTCCCTCCTCCAAATTGCTTTCTCCCAAGGGTGGGGAACCAGAAATAGTAGGTTACTGTACTCCCTGCCTCAGCAGTGTTTCAGCAAGGAGCTGGCAAGGGGCAGCCTGGAGGAGTTGGGGGGACAGGACTTGGCCCACCACTGCCCTGGGTGGAAGCCAAGTGGCAGTGCAGAAGGCTTGAAGGGGGGCTGTTTGCTTTTGGCCCCCCTTCCCAGGCAATCCGAGTCCAGTCGAGAAGCACTGCATAGGTCTTCTCCAGTGCAGGCGGGCAGGAGTACAGAGCGATGGGAGCTTCGCCTGCCGCCCTGAAATGGCGAGCAGGATCACAGGCAGAGGAGCCAGGGGAGCCCAGCCAGCCTGTCCTCAAGGTCCGCATAACTGGGTGGCACAGAGGACAGAGGCCTCAGGTCCTGGGAAAGAGTGGACAGGCCTGCCCAGAGGCAGTGAAGGGCAGGCTTGGACACCCATGCGCTCACAGGGGAGGCAGAGGCTGTTGCACTGGTCGGCCTTTGGGTAAAGCTGCCCCCGGGAAGTCCTCCCCAGAGGAGGAGGTCTCGGGGGGGCTGTCACACCCATGCCCCTTGCCTCAGTCCCCCGGCCAGGGGTAAAGAGCTGATAATGCAAGCTCGGGGGCGGGGGGCAGAAGGGAAATCTCCAGGGCTGGCACCCACAGCCCGTGGGGGGTCAGGACAGGCTGTGGACGCCAAGAAGAGGCGACATGGCTGCAGTGCAAGAGGTGGGTGCCGTCAGAGCCAGTCCCGTGCCGCGGACCTCCGACCAGGGAACTGCAGAATCTGCGGGGCTGTGGGTTCCCAAAGATGGGAACAAGGCCCGGGACCAGGCCCAGCGGGACCCAGCAGGGGCCTGGTGCCGAGGAACCAACACCCCCCCCAAGGCCTGTGGGCGGGCAGAGCGCCAGGTACGGTTTCCCCAAGGCCGCAGGGAGGTGCCTGCACCCCTGGGCCAGTCTACTTCCTCCCGGCCTCGCTGCCCTTCCGCTGCCCATCCTCACTCTTTCCCTGGTGGAGAAGGGATTAGGGCAAAGCTCTGGCTCCGGCAGCTGCTGCTGGACAAGAGCCGGCCGAGCCATCTGGCTAATGTGAGAAGGGCGTGACGCCGGGCTGCACCCAGGGGCAGAGGGGCGAGGCGGGCCAGGCGTGCCGGCCACGCCGACCTGCAGGTTCTCACGCTGAGGGGGGGTGCCTCTGGGTACGGGTCCCGGCCGGAGGATTGGTGCTGCCTGCTCAGATGGCTGGCTGGCTGGCTGGGAGGGGCTCAGTGAGGATTTCAAGGTGGAGTTGTGTGGCGTGCAGGAGGAGGAACTGCACTGAGCACCCCAAGGAAACGTGAAATCGCTGGGGATGGTGGTGGCCGGAGGGGCAAACGAGACAGAGCTGGGGGAAGGAGGAGGCCAGAGCGGGAGGGAGAAGCCCTGTGGACAAGCTTTCCGTCTTTCCCAGGCACTGGCAGTGTTCTCAAGGCCTCCAGGCCCCTGGGATCCGGAATCCCAACCACAGAGTGGGTCTGGACCAAGGGCCAGGGACGTGATGGAATTCTACCTTCTGAGCCAAGGGAACAGGCAGCTGCAGAGCTGCCGAGAAACAGGAGTCAAAGCTGCCCTTCTGGGAGAAGCCAGGCTCTGGACGGCATGCACCCCTGGCAGGGAGGCTCTGGGACAAGCGTGGAAGGTGCATGAGCTCCCAGGGGCCCCGGCAGGCCGAGGATGGGCTCCACACGGTGGGCACTGCAGGGCGGGCCACGAGTCGCCAGCAGAGCCAGGGCAGCTCCTGGGCTCGGCCTTCAAAAAACGTGCTCATGAAGACAGAGCCGTCAGCATGGGCTCTGCAGCGTGGAGAAGTCCACAGTCACAAGGAGTGGGAGGAAAAAGACGGACGGTTTCTAAACATGGGACACCAGGCACAGGAGCACCCCACCCACATGCCTGCCTTGGGATCAGGGTGTCCACAAGGCCACTTCCCTAAAGAGCTGTGTCCTGATGACTGACTCGTGATGCCCAGGAAGGGGCCTGCCTGGAAGTAACGCGAAGGTCAAAGTGGACGGCAAAAGGAGGACCGGCCCCCAAACTGTTCCTGGCTGCCTTAGGCTGGATGAGCCCAAGCAGCACTTCTCATGTTCATGTCCCCAAGCCCCAGGGAAGAGCCTGATAGAGACCCAAGGCAGGCGGGGCTCCGTGTGCGCGTGCGTGCACAAGAGGCCAGCAGGGAGCGAGCGAGCTGGGGGGCCGTACCGTCGGTCCAGGCCTCGTGGATGGAGGCCTTCTGCCGGAACTTCTCTGCCAGGTGGTCAAGCCGCTCCAGCCTGCGGATCTCATTCAGCAGCCACTCCTCGTAGCCCTTCTCGGCCTGCTCCAGGTGCTGCCAGCCGTTGTTGATGTCCTGAGGGGGTAGGGAATGCGCAGGCTATCACAGGGGAGCTGGGGACACCTAGCAGGGGGTCACTCCCTGAGGGAGGCTGATGGAAAGTGGTTGGGGCCACATCTGTCCCTTCTTTGCTCTAGACAGGGCCAAGCACGTGGCAGGTACAATCGATTCTTTTGGACTGAATAAGTGGGTAAGTGAATGAATGCTATAAACTGGGCAATGGGAGCCAGAAGATCAGGGCACGTCCCTTCTTCCCCTCAAAAAAACAAAACATAACAAAACAAAACAAAACAGGCCTTAAAGCACTCAGTGGTCCTGGAGTCACAGACACCTGGGTTGCAAATGCAAACAATCAGAGTTTGGGTATAAAATTCTGGGTGTAAAACTCCTGGGTGAGGGGATGGGCACGGCCAAGTGTACACACACCCCACCACGTGGGGTACCCATGTGCCCCAAAAGCTGTCTGTGGGCAGTTCAGGAGCTGCCTCCCTGCCACCTTACAGCCGATCTCAAACTCAGAGGGCCAAAGGCTGGGCCTCGGGGGCTGCACCCACCCCTGCGCCAGCCCGACCCTCGGTCCCGGAGCCCCGAGCTCACCGAGACCATCTTGCCCTCCGAGGGCATGAAGGCCGGCCGGTTGCTGAGGCGCAGCTTGGTCTGCAGCGTGTTGAAGTTGATCTCTAGCTGGCACTTCTCCTGCACCTTAGGGGGCTTGTGGACACGCCGGTAGTCGCGGAAGTCCTCCAGCTTCTGCTGCATCTCCTGGATGGTCTTTTGGGGCACACGGTCCTCCAGCCAGGGGATGGTGCGCCGGATCCACTCCAGGAGCTGTGGGCCCACAGGAAGCCATGGCAGCCCGTGCAGGGAGCGCTCGGCACACCGACAAGGCCACCCGGGGCCAGGGCACAGGGGCACAGGAGGCCCCCCCGAACCACTGTGTTTTCTGCTTCCTTCCTATTTGGGCCTTTGCTCTGGGCTTTCCTCCCCCCCCAGATCTAAGCAGGGTGGCCCCCACGCCAAGTGCCTCAGACGGCCTCCCCAACGCCTGCTGCCGTCTGTCCTGCACTCCGATCGTCCGACCGTCCCTGAGAAGCTCATTGCTTACTTGGTCACTGAGGTCCCTCTAGGGACCTTTATGTGAAAACAAAGCAACATGTATTTATAAGCCATTCGGACCTTTGATGGATGAGGAAGGGTATAGCAAGTAAACGAACTGGGCAGTCTAAAACAATTCTAGGAAAGTAATCAGTTTCTTTTCGTGCAGAGATGTGCTTAAAGACGTGGCTCTCAAATTTCAGTCTCTGGGAAAATGAGAAAATCCAATTAAAAGGTGTCTCTCTGAGTCTGTGTCAGGGATGCATGGTACCACTTGTTGTTTCTTGAGAAAGGCTGTAATTCTAAAAAATAAAGCCTTTCTACTTTTTCTTGGTATCACAAATGATGGCGATAAAAAAAAAAAGTAGCTTTTTCTTTTTAAATATTCTTAACTTGGCAAAATAAAAAGTTGAATGCTACCCCACCCTCCAGGTTAACTGTTAAATATTTTTTCAAATTTTCCTGGTCCATGAAATCTCAGTCTGGGAACCACTGGTCTAGAGTAGTTCTCAAACTGCTTTCAGGGAGATTAGATTGTTTTTATTTCTTAAATATGGAAGTTAAAATACAAAAAAGAACTTAGAAGAACCGCGCTAACGGCCAAGCTGCAGCAGCACTGCCTGGGCTCGGCCCCCTAGCTGAGCGGCCACAGCCTCGCCGCGCCTGGCCCTCTTGTAGGATGAAGGCATCTGGGCTCCTCCCTCCCAGGGCTGCTGTGGAGACTGCGCAGACCCTCCACCGTGCCCACCCTCCATCGTGCCCGTCACTGTCTGCTCCTGGTCCCTCCCCAGTCTACAGAATTAGTGCTTCCTGGGATAGGACATGGGGAAGCAAAGGCTTTATGAGAGCTCCAGGTGATTCTTTTTTGTTTTCCTTTTGTTTTTCCAGGTGATTCTAAAGTAGTGGGTGTTCAAGAAACTGACTTTGAGGATCTCTGTGAGAACAAAACTTCAGACCCCAGGAGCTAGCTGGTGTGGTGTCACGAGCCTGAAAGGGCCACCTCCACGCTGGTAACTTTCCGGCCTTTTCTGGAAAGCCTTGCTGCCATACTTGCTTTCCCCTCTGCAAATGTCACAAAGGCCTTTGGCCAAGGGTAACAAGGAGATGAGCTGACTGTGGAGAGGTGATGGGCGAGGGCACACTCACGTCGCTGGCCAGCTTCTCGTAATCCTCCATCAGGTGTTCATTCTCCTGATTGACAGCCAGCACCTTGCAGATCCGGTTGGCGGCAGTCTCGGCCTGGGGTGCAGGGGGGGACCACACATACAGTCAGGGCTGCCTGGGGGCCAGTGACCCTCCCTCCTGACAGGCATGTCCCTTAAAAGCTGCTCATCTACAAAGATCATAATTCCCCAGACGGGGCAAGGAGAGGAAGCGCAGTTCCGGCGAGATGTGCCCTGAATAGCTGTGTCCTGAGACCTTGTCGGCATCCTCACCACTTGCCGCAAAATGCCCCTGGCCCCTCCACTATGTGGGCCCAGACCCCGGAGGGGCTGAGAAGGGGTGGGAGACTTCCCACTGCTGAGCAAACAGACTAGCAGGTCCCCAAGGGCCCCCAAAAGAGGGCTGGGTGGGGCTTGGGGGGTCTTCTGCCTCAGGGTCAGGACCCGGAAGTCTCCCTGGGGGGAGGCAGGCTGAGGGAGACTGAGAGCCAGAGATGAGGGGTGCAGGAGGCCCAGGCGGGCGCTGTGCCAGCCGGGGACGTCGGGGTCGTCTGCAGGGGCCACGCTTGGCTCCCTGTCTCCCCCTCCCACGGGAGGTGGGAGCTGACAGGAGGACGTCACAAGCTGGGGCAGCTGGGGTCGTGGAGACGCACACCAGTCCCTGCCTTAGAACTACAGTGCGTGTCCTGCCAGGTGCCGAGGAGGAGGGGAGGGGGCCACACAGAGAGGAGAGACCAGGTACCTTTCAGGAAGCACAGAAAGGGTCCAAGAGGAGGAGTTGAAACAGCAACAGAACAGGAACAGAAAGAGTGAGGAGGGTCTACGGAGTGGTGGGGAAGGAAAACAGAGCGGCTCGGGAGGGGTTCCAGAGGCGGCTCCCCATGGGCTCGCCGCCACCTCCCCCCCACATGGCCCCGGGCAGCGGAAGTGAGGGACAGGGAGCGTTGTGTGCACATGCCCACAACCCACATGCACACACGCGCACACTCGCACACAGCCGTGCCCAGGTGTGCAGTTACGCTCATGGGCACACATGCACACGCTGTGTCGTGCCGTAGACACACAGCCAGGGCCCTGACACGTGGGCCACCACACAGTGCTCCTCCGAGACAGGGCTCAGGAGGGCCTCGGCCAAGGAGCAGCAGCGCCGAGTGAGTGAAGGTGGCAGAGCCGCAGCCGTGGCGCGTGGGGGTCACGGCGTTTAGTCGTCAAGCCCGAGCCTGGCAGCAGACGATGGCAGCCCTTGCCTGAACCCACTCTGCCGGCAGCTCTGCTGTCAGAGCTGAAGGGGGCTGCCCGGCACGGCTGGTTGGTTTCACTGCTGGATTCTGGGAGCTGGGTGCACTTTCGGTGCTCAGGTGGATATACCAGGGTGTGAAGGGAGGAATGGTTTAGTGGCCAGAAAAAAACTCTCGGGAGGGGATGGCTTACTTGGGGCTAGGCCTGGGGGCGTACTCTGCATTCGTAAAACAAAACCAACCCCGAGCGCTATTTTAAGGGAGCAGATTAATTCTCTGGGAGGAAAGCAGCAACAACGATGAGAAGCACGAGGAGGCTGTCCTGATAAGTCAACGCAGGCCGGGAGGACACTGGGCGTGCAGCTGGAGAAGCCCGCGCTGACCCCAGCACAGTCCCTGGTGGACAGGCCGGCTCCCTGCAGCCTGCCGGGCCCCGCCACCTCAAACACCTCCCAGTGCTCTGAGCACCCACACCCACAAAATCCTCGAGGCCTCCCCTCCACCACAAGCACGGGAGGAGGGCGGGGAGAAGGGAAAGCAAGCCGGGAGGACACCGTGGTGGCCGGGGCGGCGGGCTGGGCCACAGGCAGCAGGGCTGGCTCCCGGGGCAGGCGTGCCGCTGTCGGGGTTGGCGCTGAGGCCTCCCCTGGCTGTCCGCACCCCTGGGCTGGGGTCCTCCTCCGACCTCCCTCCTGCGCACTCTCGATACTAATTCCAGACACACGCTGGCCAGGTGGGAGCAGGGGCTCGATGCACTCATCAACCTGGACAGGGGCTGAGGAGACTCACCCTCCCCTACTGGCTGGCGACCGCAGCCACCCTGCCATTAGGAGAGCGCTCAATTGCCACTAGACGCTGCCGAGTGCTTTGCCTGAACAAGCTCATTTCATCCTCAGAACAATTCTGTGAAGCAGGTACTAGGAAGGTCCCATTTTAAGATGGGGAAACTGAGGTAGAGTGTCTGGTCAGGGTCACTCTGCCGAGAGGCAGCAGAGCAGGGGCCAAGCCAGACAGCACATGGTAATTCTGCAGGCCCGGGGCAGGTACAGGCCTCGAGAGGCCCCGGGAGCAGCTCTCTACCTCTGACCTTGAATTCCCTCCTCTTTAGAACGTGCTTGTGCACGGGGACTGTCTTAGAGCCCCTGTGAGTGGAGTCTCAGAGGAGCACCTGACTAAGAAACTCAACAAATAGAACCAAAAGGGTTCTTCCTCTTCTCCCTGCCCACCAGCCAACTGGTAAGTTGAGTCACCAGGCAGACAGTGCCACGCAGGACACTTAAGATCAGGGACGAGCAGAGGGAGCAGAGGTCCCCAGGGGCAGCTGGGAGCCTCCTTGTGGAAGCTGATGGCCCTGACAAAGCAGCAGTGGGCAACAGGAGGCCAGGAAGCTGGGGAAAACGTTTGCAGCTTCTGGAGAAGATAGATTTGGGTCAGGAGGCGCAGGCTCAGGTTTAACCTGCTTGTGCTGAGCCTTTCCACGAGTTCGGGAGGGGACGGAGCTGAAGAGAAGGGGAAGGAGAGGCCAGCACTCGTGGCCAAAGGGCTTGGGGTACAGCTCGTCAGTCATGAGTGTGGGCTTGGGGGCCAGCCTTGAGCTCCAGCCCAGCTCTGCCTGTCACAGGACGCTGGGCTGCAGTCCCCTTCTCTGGACAGTCGGTCCCAGTCTCACAGGCTGGGCTGTGAGTGTAGAGAGAACGTCTGTGGCATCTCAGCACAGGCCTGGTACTGGCTGAACTGTGGCCCTATAATCACCCCCAAACTGCCCAGGGGCCCTGCCGAGCCAGCCTGACGGGCATTTCTCACGCTGCCACGGCCTGCGGCTGGAGGGGCCCAAACGCCGATGGCAAGGGGGGTGTGAGGGCAAGACCTCAGCTACAGCGGCACGGGGTCTCCCGCCCAAGCTCACCTTTTGAGCCCCTGAGAAAGCGTGGTAGAAGCAGGACACGTAAGTCATGATGGCTTTCTCGTCTGGCCTCAGAGTGCCTACAATATCTGCGCAGAGAGAGAGAGAGAGAGAGAAAGAGAGAGAGAGCAGGAGAGAGTGAAAGCTGCAGGGAGGGCAGCCGGTGCCGGGGCCCTAGGCTCATGCAGGAGGAATAGCGCTGGCTCTGGACTGGAAGCCAGACCCCGGCCCCGGCCCCGTGTGGGCCTGGCTTGCCAAGGTCGTGTGGAGGGGAGGGATCCAAGGCCAAGTGGGAGAACTCTCTTCTTACAGGCCTGGTTTGTGGCAGACCAGCCATGGGCTCTATATAGACAGCTGTACCAAATGCTCACTGATATTTCTGAAAATGTTAAGATCATGTCATATGCCAGCCCCTTCTTGACCTAAATATATCCCACCCCGCCAATGGCCTGCCATGGCCCTCACCCCAGACTGCGATGGATCAGGCATGCCCTGGCACCTGCTCAGCCTCTTTTTTCACCCCTCCTCTCCTCTCCAGCTTATTCTTCTTTTTCAGGGACCTCTTATGTGTGAAGCAGGCGCTCAACCATGAGTTACATCTGCCCCCAAGCTGATTCTTGCCTCAAGGACTTGGCACTTGTTCTACCTGCTGCTTGGAACCCTCTTCCCTCAGATCTTCACCGGGCGGCTCCTGCTTGTCATTCCAAGAGGCCAGCAAGAAGGAGCCCCTATTTATCTCTACTGCTCCCCCTGTTCCCTGTACTCTACTGGGCACACAAAGGGACTCCACTGGTCGACACGCCTGTTCTCTGCCTTTCCCCCCAGAATGTAAGCTGCAGGAGAGCAAGGGCCTCGCCCCACTGGCTCACTACTGCATCCTCAGCCTCTGTACAGATTAGGATTCAATAGATATTGAGAGCAAAGACTAGGCCGCCAGGCTAAGGAGCCGGGGGAGGGGCTGGCTTCCAGTCAGAGAAAGGCCACTGCCGTCTGCAAGAGAAATGAGGTGAGCACGGGAGGCGAGAGGCAGCAGCGGCATTGGGCAGTGGCGGCGAGGTGGGCCTGCCTGGCCCTGCCCGGTACCTTCTGCGCTCCCGAAAAGGCATGGTAGAAGCTGGACACATAGGTCATTATGGCCTTCTCGTCGGGCCGGGCCGTGTTCACGATGTCTGCAAGTGAACGACAAGGGTTAAACCGCCCGGAGCAGGGCAGAGCAGGGTCGCTCGCTGGGACCCACAGGCTCCTAAGGCCACGGCCGTCCTGGGAGGCACACTCTCACCGCTGGTTCAGGGGACACCTGGGGGCTTGGGCGGGCCCCGACACACCTGGCCCCTCCCTCCCCCAAGGTCTCTAGAAAGGCCAAGGCTGCAGGAATACGACAAAAATGAAGCCACTTTCTCTGAGACTGGCCTCAAGGGACTGCTGGACCGTCAACTCCAAGGGCCACCAGGGGTCCTGGCCAGGGGATGGAACATGACGGGAAACGGAGCAAGGCTGGAAACTGGAAAAGCGAGACACTCCGCTCCGGCAGCTCCAGTCCGAGCCTGCTACCGGCAGAGAGGGGGAGGCCGAGGCCTTTCGCAGGACGCCGGGAGCCAGCCCTCCCTGGCCGTCTCGCCCGGCCGAGGGAGGGAGGGGACCCAGCAGCGGGCGCCGAGGGGCAGCCCTCCAGGAGCCGACCTCGTCAAGCTCCCCCTCCCCACCATTCTCACCCTGGAACAGGCCGCCTGCTCAGGCTCCTGGGGCAGCACTGCTGTCCCCGGGTCACTCAGATTAATGCGGCCTTTCCTGCTGGCGAGGCCTGCTCCGTGAGGCCACCCGAAAACTCTGACATGCCCACAGGCCCCCCCCACAGCCACATCTGGACAGATAGGGTGCCC
Source organism: Dasypus novemcinctus (assembly GCF_030445035.2). Taxonomy (NCBI): domain Eukaryota; kingdom Metazoa; phylum Chordata; class Mammalia; order Cingulata; family Dasypodidae; genus Dasypus; species Dasypus novemcinctus. The sequence goes on along the minus strand of NC_080690.1, from coordinate 59,291,421 downwards.
AGGCAACGCTGAGTAGACTGAGCCCGAGGGATGCACTTACCCTCTGCATCCAGCATCTTGGGGATGTCTAGGTACTTCTCGGCCACTTCAAAGGCATTGTTCAGGTTGGTGACGGGGTCGTCCTGGGGGAAGCAGGAAGAACTGTGTCAGGGCAGGATGCAGAAGAGGGGGCACCAGGGCTGATGTGGAAGGGAGGAAGGCTGAGAGGGGCAGCTCTGGAAAAGTTTCTTTAGGCAGTTCTCAGTCACCTGTGCTGCTGTGGTGAGAGAAAGTGCCTTTTGAATCTTTGTGGGGTACACTATGGACTTTTTCTCAAGAAAAACGCAGGTGCACTCTTTTCTTGTAATTCCCAGCCATTCACAGACCCCAGATTAGCGCCTCCGGCCCTGAAACGTGAGTTTTTATCTTGGGGCTGTAAGGTGTGGTCAAGGCTTGAGACAGCACAATGGGGGGTGAGGGATGATGGGTAACCTGCTAGCTTCCGCATTCCAGCTCCCTGGAATCTCCCTTCACGGGCGTCTCCCCCAGCCCAGGCCCCTCGCTGCACACAGGCTGGAGGTGTACTTGACCTGACCCTCCCTCACTTCCCTTCACCGGCTTTCCAGCTGGAGCTCAGCTGACCTCACTGTGGCCTGAACGGGCTGGCCCACCTGGGAATCCCCCTCTCTGGCTCAAAGCTGCCTCCTCCTCCAGGCGCCCTTTCCTGGCTTTCCCCTGCCGCACCTGTTTGCTCCACGCCCCCATCATTCAGGGCTGAGAAGCACGTGCAGGGCCTCGCGTGGCTGCTTTGCTGCTTACACAACCTGCCCCGCCTCTTCCATGAGGCTGGAGCTCCCAGAGGGAGGAACTGGGTCCTACATGCTTTCTATCTCCTGCACAAAGCACAGAGATACCTGCACGGGAAGTGTTTGATGGCAGTGATGGTTTAGAATCCTTCCCTCCCCCCTCGGCAGAGGAGCAATGCTTCCAGGATGTGGAAGGTTCATGAAAGGGCCCCAGGCTGGATGCCCATGGTGGGAGAAGACAGTCCCCAGAAGGCGTCAGCTCAGGTTACCCGTGGGTCAGAGGGGAGCTTGAGGCGCGTACCTTTCTCAGCTTGTCGTACTCAATCAGCTCCGGTCGGTGCCGGTGGATCAGGGCGTTGAAGGCGAGACCGTCCTTCCAGCTGAGGATGGAACGGCAGGGGTGACCAGGAGGGCACTTCCACTGTCGTGCGACTGCGGGATGCCCTGGGCATCCACTTAATTATCAGTTCCCAGTTCCTGAGCAGTGCAGCATGTGCGAGGCACTGCAGGAAAGGATGGCAGCGTGGCAGCGAGCAGGACCTCTGGAGCCAGACGGTCTGGCGTCAAACCCCAGCTCTTACTGTTAGGTTGACCTTGGGCAAGTCATTTGCTCTCCTACACCTCAGTTCCCACATCTCTGAAACAGGGATAACAGCAATACCTATTAGGGTGGCTGTAAGAGCCAAATGCAGTGAGTCCTTTGTAACTGCTAGCTCGTAGGGCAGTGTGACCTGCTGAGCCCAGCACCGTGAAGCTCCACGCCTAGACAGGCCAACTGCGTGGCCTCCTGTCCCTTGGCTCCCCTGGCCCATGGCCAGACCATGGGCTGTCTAAATGCCAGGACGAGGCCCGGATTGAGGGTCTCTGTTCAGAGGAAAGTGGTAGCTGGTCACCTCCTCCCCCCCAAGGTCTCTGAAGGGCTGGGTCCTTCTGGGCACCCAGGTAGTCAAGCTCAATGTCACCTCAGAAGGGCCATCCCTGAGCAAGGCCCTGGCAACTTTCTAGCACTCACCCTCCTACTTTGTTGTCTTTGTAAAGCACTTCTCGTTATCTGAAGTTACCCTGTGGGTTTATCTGCATTTCTGTTAACCGTTGGTCCCTTCACTTGCTGTAAACTTCCAAAGTGCAGGGACCTTGTTTTGGTGCTGTCATAGGCACTCCATAGATATTTGCTAATTGAATAAATAAACAAAGACATGCAGAGAAGACCAGGCAGTTGGTGGCAGGAAAAGGAGACACAGAGAAAAGCCAAGAGGAGGAGAGGAAACACATGCTGTTAACACAGAGCATGACATAAAGGTTCTCAGCACTCAGGGCCGGGGCCCCGGCAGCCCACGGCCACAGCAGGACCTCCGTGGGCCCCGTCCTCCTTCACTCCTAAGTGTGCCCATGCCTGGCCCACCCCAGGAGGACACCAGCGGCTCAGGGGGGTAAAGTCACAGGCCCAAGCTGGGTCCGCGCTCAGGGCCACCCCCAAGCCTGTGTTCCCCGCCGCACGCTTAGTCCTGGGGCCCCAAACATGCCCCCCAAGCCCACACGTGCCCTGTGTTTATGCAATGCTGGAGCCATCTCATTCCTTCCCCTCATCCTGGGTAAGAGTAGACTCCTGGCAGGGCTGAGCCTCGTCCGCCTTAGAATCTATTCACAGAATTCCTTTCCCCGTTGCTAAATTCACTTTAACGACTGGTCTCTCTTGAGATGTCAAAATAGAGGAGGAGCTGTGTTGCTGTTTCTGAGAATTACCTTGTGCTGGGAGAAAGAAGGTTGTACAAGGCTACCGAGGGCCAGCCTTACTGCCTCAGCCAGGCAGCTGCCTCCTCCTCGGGGGGGACCAGGGGACTTTTCAAAGGGGCCAGTGACGGCAGAGGCTCTCACTGAGGTCTGGCACCTCACAGACCACGACAAAAACACAGGGAGAGAGGGCAGGCAGGAGGCTGGGGCCCCAGTGCTGTGGAGGGATGAGGGAAGGGCACTCGCCTGATGTGGAAGTTCTGCACGTTGACGTTCTTATACGGCGCCGTCTTCCTCTGGCACCAGAGAAGGAGCCCTTCCTTGGCAGAGGTCTCTGTAAAGCCCAAGGACAGGGAGCATAGTTCAAAACCCAGCCCTCCGAACGTGGCCCAAGTTGGACGGTGCTCTCAGCCTCAGGCCTGAGGGTCAGACAAAACCAAGGGGTCTCGCTCTTACCTTCCACCGAGATGTCCTGGATGGCGAACCTGAGGATGATGGTCCAGATCATTCCGAGAGTCATCTTCGCGTTGCCGTCCACAATCTCTGCAGGGGTAGAGGGTGAGAAGCTTGTTCAAACCAGGGTAATGCTTTGAATGCATTCGAAATAGATGATAAGTTACGTGTTGTGTAGAGTTTTAGACTTGTGCAAAAAAATACATAAAATGCCAAATTCTATATTACATTTATAACGATAAAACTAAAAAACAAAAATAGCAACAAAAACCCAAAGTGAGACTCCTCAAGTCTCATTAAAGGCAGCCTTCTGACACCATGAGAGATCTCCTCCCAGCGCCTGACTGCAGCACACGGGCCTGTCCTCCACCGCCCTGTTGGGGCTGAGGTGGAGCTGTCCCCCTGAATATTACTTCAGAAGTGCCCTGCTGAGGGGTGCTGGCAGGACCCTGTGCACGTGCTTCCTCTGCTGTGCAGGCCTTTTGGAGCCAGCTCCTCCTCCCTGAGGCCTGGGCCCAGGCGTTCAGCCCACCCTCCTCTGCAACACCCTCCTGCGCTGTGCTATAAGCAGGCCTTCAGGGGTGCCGCCTGCCGAGGAGGCTCCTCCCTTGGGGCAAAGAAGGCGTCTTCTCCACCTCTGTGCTCCAGCCAGTGCAGGTGTGCTGTGCTCTCGATGGCCAAGACCAGTGTGCTTCCTCCACCAACTGCGCCACTCTTGTCCGTGCCTCATCATCTCCCCTCCCTCACCGTACCCCCCGAGCTCCCGCTACGCAGCAACTGGGGGGCTTGTTGTGAAAAGGCATGTTTCTGTCGCTCCCTACACCCGAGCTGGGCCTGGAAGGCCTGCCTGGGGGATGTGGCCCCTGCCCCAGCCTTCTCAAGAAGCCTCCTTTCCATTTCCCAAACATGCCAGGCTCTTTCTTGCTTCAAGGCCGGGACACCTTCTGTCCACCCAGAGGGCTTTCCCCCTCTTTCCTCAAATGGCTGCTTCCTGCTTGCCCTGAAAGCTCCATTTCCCTGTCACCGCTCAATGGCCTCCACGAGCACTGGTCTCGAGCGGCCGCGCTGGTCACCATCCCAGGCCCTCCTCTGCTGCTTCCTGCTCCTCCCCCACAGCCTCACCGCCATTTATATTTGCTGGTTTATTTCCCTGTTTACTGTGTGCCTTCCACAAGGGCAAGGGCTGTTCTGGCCATCACTGTATCCCTGGTAACTGGACTAGGCCCCTGAGAAATACCTGCTGCTGTTGAAGGAAGAGGAGAGCCAGGGATCCAGGGCTGAGCTGATGGGCTGCAGGCCTTCTTAACTACCTAAAACAGTCATTCTCAAACTTCTAGGAAATTTGAGAGAAAGGAGAGCTCGGCACCACACACCATTCTGCTTCAGCAACTTAGAGAAACTCCATCTTGGCCACACTCGGGTCGGGAGTGCCTCAGGCTGGTCGAGAGAATTCGGTGCAAGGGGCCTGAACTGAGTCCACCCAACAGACTCACCGTTGGCAGAACTCTAAAGCCCCCCACTCCCACCTCAACACCTGCAAGGGAGTGTGGCAAAGGGCTTCCTAAGAAGAAAGGCGGGGGAATGGACAGACCAAGGTGCACCACCGCCGGGGGGTGTGGCTGAAGGAGGCCGGGAGGGACGCTTCAAGAAGTCCTGTTCACTGGCCCAAAAAAACAGCAAACTCTTGGGTGGGCTTGATTTGGAAAGAGCATCGGGCCCACCTTCCCCAGGGACCCACCTGAGAGGAAAGGGGTGGGGAGGCTCCATCAGCCACAGTGGAGGGGCTCCCGCAGCAAAGCCTCGGGTGGCCGGCTGTGGGCGGCTTTTGCTTTAAAGAGTCTGAGGATGAAGAAATACGCCCAGCCTGCTGCCCAGAGGCAGGGGAAAGGCCAAACGCCGCCCAGGCCTTGCCCAGGTTAGGAGCCCCATATCAGAGCTGGCCTGCCCCTTCAGGTTGGAGCAAAGCAATCAGTCATTCTGGAACCCCACGCTGTGTGCCCACCATGTGCCAGGGCTGAGCACCATTGGGGGGGGGGGCGTAGCTCCCATGCCCGGCTGGTCACAGGGGGCTTAAGGGCTTCCTGGGAGGGAAGGAGGATGGCTTCTCTCATGACACATCCACCAGCTGCCTCTCTGGCCTGCAGCTGTGTCTCCACAGACTCCTGCCCCCGCTCACAGCCCCGTGAGGAAGCCACGGTCCTAGGGCTCCCTGGACCATGCAGAGGGATGGGGAGATGGGGAGGTAGGGGGCAGGGGTGGGAGAGGTTTAGGAGTCCTAAAACCCATGGAAGGTTTCCCGGGTTTGACCAAGGCCCAGGATCACCGTGACTGGGAGCAAGGAGTGAACCAGTTTGGGTGTGAACAGAACATTTTTAGACTGACTTTCCTCCAAATGAAAACTGATGACTGCCACAGGTCTCTCTTCTAACCCCTTCTCTATTTACAAACCAGCATTTGAGCAAAATAAATGCAGCTGTGAGAAGCAGAAGCCTGGAGCACAGCCAGGAGGAAAGATCCATGCAAGGACAGAAAATCTCCGGGCTTGATGGGATTTGGGGGTTTTGATTTTTTTAAACAAACACCAACCATCTTGATGGTGGCCTGTGAGGCCTGGCACCCCTCCCCGGAGAGGCCCCGGGCCGGCGCAGGGGCTTGGAACACGGTGCACACACTGTGGCCTGGAGTCTGGGCCAAGCTCGCAGAGCCCTGTCCTTAAGGGCAATTCATTTTCTTTGTTTTTCTAAAAGCTGGGACCACATGGACATCCCAGGCGGAAGAAACCCTGCTCTGACTAATGAGCAGGACCGTGAGCCCAGGCTGACAGGGAGCTTCCGGGCTCCATCAGTCCTCGCCTCATCTCCGAGGGCGCCTGGGAGCTCGACCCTGGAGACCCATCAAGAGTGTGCTGCTGGAGGGAGGGCACACTGACCTGTGGAAGGCCTGGGGACGGGGCCCGGGGCTCTGGGCACGGAAGGACCCCGGGCTGGCCACAGGCCAGGCTCCACCCAGCCCCTGCACTAAGAGCAAAGTCTGGGCACCAACCGTGGACATGCACTTCCTCCCTGGCACTGGCCTCCACACCCCTTCTGTCTGTACACTCCCTCCTGCCCAGACACCAGGGAGGGCATGAGACAAAGCTGTTCCTGACACAGAAAGCGGCCACGTGTCTGTCGCTGTCTCTCGGCGCCCAGCACAAGGAGGGCAGGGTGAGGGCGTCCAGGGTCCAGTTCCGTTCCTCCTCCCCACTGCAGAAGGAATCATCCAGAAGCCTACCTTGCAAGGTTAAGGTGCATCACCAGATTTCCCAGGACTGCACCTGACCTGATTACTCTGCGGGGGAAGCCTGGGGACCCAACGTCCTGTCACGGCCAGCCAGCTGGTCACTGCTGAATATTTACTGGGGCTTTAGGCACCCAAGTGCTCTGCTGCTAATAAAACTCCTGTTTCAAATGCAGGTGTCACAGCCCAGAGACTGAAGGTCGGAGTGTGCTAGGCCCTGGCCGCTCCATCCTGAACTCACCTTCTGCCCCGATGGAGACCAGCTTGACTCCTTTGCTGGCGATGAAGTCCAGTGCTTTGTTCACATTGTTGATTTTGTGCACTCTCATCTTCCCCCGTTCCGGCTTAGGTAACCGCTCCCCTAAGAGAGGCACACAGAGAAAAAGTGGGGGAGAGAGAAGAGGAGTCAGTGTCTCCTACTGCTCTCCCCCACTGGGCTCCCGGAGGCCCAACAGGCGGGCACCCATGCCAGGGTTTGGGTTGCATGACGTGGGTGAGGAGCCTCACCTGAAATGACCTCCAGGAGGAGCATGAGCTTGAGCCCGTCGCGGAAGTCCTCGTCGATGTTCTCGATCTGCGTGCCCGCCTTGCGCAGGTGGGAGTTGCACCAGGCTGTGAAGGTCTGGGGAGGCAGCAGAGGGGTGTGGACGGTCAGCTCGGCCCGGCCAGCAGCAGGTGCTTGCTCGGGGCTGGGCCCTAAGCTCTACCCTTTAGATGCGTTTTTTTTAATCTTCACAGCAACCCGGATGGGTAGATAGGAAGATGCGGAGGTCAGGAAACCCACCTCTGATCACTGAGTGCAGAGTGGCAGGGCTGCACCTGACCTCTACCAGGGTTTGTTCCTCGGAGAATCACAGGCATGCAGAAGTTGGAAGGTGGAAGGGCATTTTCGGGTAGGGAGGGCTGTGAACAGCCCAAGCACACCAATGAAGAGGGCAGAACACACAAGCGCCAGGCGGGTGGCTTTGGGGGGTAACGGCCACTCAGCTCCCTCAGCTGGGCCTGTTTTCAGACATCAGAGCCACGCAGGCAGCCGTTGACACAGACGTGCCCAGACACCTGCTGGGGAAACCAGCCCGTTCCCCCTTCTGCAGCAGGGCCTCTGTTTCTTCTAGGAGACCCCGTGCCCCACACCCCGCACTCCCCCTCCATCTGCAGGGCTAGGCCAGCAGTGGGCAGCCACTGGGGGCGCGCAGGACACGCTCCACACCTGGGGTGCAGGCAGAGGCCATGCGGAGGGAGCGGGGCTTCCAGGAGCTCCCAGCTAAGCACCATTTGTTCTGACAACTGTTACCAGCCCCACTCATTCCCAGAGACACAGCACAAGGCTCCCTCTCCCAGACAAAGGGGCCACCTAATTAACACATGGCACACCAGGTGGACAAGTGTCAGGGTCTCCTTCAACCGCCCACCCTCCATCCCCTACCCCCCAATCGACTTGGAGACTTCCTCTGCCCAGCAAACAGCCCCATCCGCCTTGCATGTTTTTGGTCTAAGGCTGCCTTGGCCTACTTCTGCCTCTTCAAACAGCTAGCACCCACCCTCAGCCTGAGGTGCACCTCCTCCAGGACGCCCACATGGACTTGCTCCCCCACCGGATTCTCAGTGCCTTTCCCACTGCTCTCTAGCAGTTATTTTTTGTCTTCTGTCTCCCCCACACTGCGTCTCATCAAGGGAATGAGCCTTTCCAACTTCGTTTCTTCTTTTTCCCCCGTACAACTCTGGATTCAGACACACCAGGGCTAGAGGACAGGGGAGCCCAAGCATGTGGGCAAGTTACCCGACCCTCCCAGTGCCCGTGTCCTCCTCTGTAACACGGTGATGACACCACCCAGGTCAGAGGTCAGTGTGGGAATGGGGTAATAGTGATGCAGAGCAAGAGGTTCCCATGGGGGCAGTTCTCTGCCCTTCCCCAGCTCCCCAGACCTGCGTCCCTCCCCCCTGGGCCTCTGCAGCCTGCCTGCTCCCACCACGCTCAGGCGCTGGCGCTCTCCGCAGCATTCTGCAGTTGTTTTCTGTTTTACTGGATGCTGCATGCACGTGAGCTTTCTCCCCTACCCCACGGAAACTCCTGGGGGTGGGACTGGTCTTGCATGCCTACATGGTCACAGCCCCTGCTCCGCCTGCGTGCTCTGAAGGGGCAGAGACCTGGCCTGAACAGCAGCAGCTCCCCGGCTTCCCTATTCTAGTTCCCAACAGAAGCAGTGTGACTTTTCCTAGGTAAGTCCCTGTTTCTTTCTCAATAGAATGGATTTATCAGAACCCACCTCCCGCAGTTGCTGTAGGGCTTAAACGGGGAGAATATGCATCGAAAGCATCCGGCAGGGCTGGCATAAAGGCAGTGCAAGGTGAATTGTGCGTGTGTGCACACACACCCACCTCTGGGGAGGGTGGGATCTCAGCTGCAAGGGCCTTAGCCACGGCTTGGCGCAGAAATGGGACAAGAGGCCCTCTCAAGGTGCCCCGCCCCGACCTGGGAAAGCCGTGAAGAAACCTTGCCCCCTCGTGTTCAGGCCGTCTTCACGAGGGTCCTCCCACCCCTGCAGACACACGCCCCATCTCTGCACCTTTGCTCTTCTGCTCTGGGTAGAAAATGAGAGCTCTGGCCCTGGGGTCACGCAGACCCGGGTTCAAATCTGGGCTTTGCCGCTGACTGGCTGGGAAAACGTGGGCAAACAGGGCCCTCTCACTGAGCCTCTGGATCCTCACTCTTCTTCAAAGTCAAGATGAGGATTAAACAAAATAACCCAGTAAATGGTTTGGCATTGTGCCTGGCAGAGATGAAGTACTCAGCGCCACACACGTGTAGGGAGAGCTTTATTTTTAGAGCAACGGTACCTCTGCCGTGGCCTTCTGGAGCCCTGACTGGAGGCGGCAGAACCCCAAGCAGGTGCTCAGAACACCCACTCTTGCCTTGGAGGCGCGGAGGAAGAACTCCTGACAGCAGCCTCAGGGCAGGGCCCAGGCGAAAGGCCTCCCCACCTCACTTCAGTCCCCTGGCCCGGCTTTCTCCTCCTTGGCAGGCAAGGGGGCCCCCACTGACACGGGCTCGCGGAGCACAGGGCTCGAGGCTGACACCAGGGCAAGTCAGGCCTGGACCGCCACGGCTCGAGGCGGGCTGACTGGTGAGGAGGCGCTGGCATTCGAATGCACATTAAAATCTCATAGCTCTTTTTTCTTCTCAGTTACTAAAATAACATTCTGCTTATACACTTTCTCTCCCTACCTGGTTTAGGCCAAGATCTGTGGGGTGGCTAGTGAGGAGAGGGGTTGATAGATGGAGGTCTCGTGTGCCCACCCCGCCCCCCTCCACCACTCAAAAGACTCAGTGAAGTGACAGACACGGGCTGTGACAGGACACGAGCCGTGACAGACCCACTGCTTGCCGCAGCCGGGGCCCTGGGAGTTGTCACACACGCGCTCCCTTGACAGCACTGGGAGCGCCGACCCTTGGGCCAAGCCTGTGCTGACCACCACAAGCAAGAGGAGACACAGCCTGTGCTCCCACGGAGCTCCCAGGGGGTGGGGGAGAGCCCACCAAAGCAGACCCACCCTACTAGCTCCCCGGCCCTCAGGAGGCGCGGCGGCCCCAGCGACCCGCGGGAAACACATCCCCGAGCTCACAGCGCTCCACTCGCTGTTTGGGGCGCTCTGTCATGCAATAAACCCTCTCATCCTTCCAACCGCTTGTGAGGTCCCATTCGACAGACGAGGAGACTGAGAGGTGAGGGGACCTGTGAGCAGGCTTTTGGGGCAGGCACTCCTCCAGAGGCCCTGCTGTTCGCCCTCAAGAAGGAGCCGAGGGGAAGGTGGGTGCAGACAGGCCAGAGCTCCCCTGAAGAGGGGGCTGTCCAACTAGGAGCCGCGTGGTGGGGAGTTCTTAAGAAAGTAAAGGAGACTTTCCAGACAGCGAGCCCAGGTGGAGGAAGGGGAGGAGGAGCAGGGGAGGAGGAGCAGGGCAGGACGCCGCGCCGCTGGCAGGCAGACCTCACAGGGCCTCCGCAAGGTCGCGCGGCTGCTGTGCAGGGAAGGAGCAAAGGGGCAGGAGTCAGTATGCGGTGGCCAGGGAAAAAGGAGGGCAAAGCGTCCCCGAGGGGCACTCAGCAGCCTTGCCAAAGTCAAGGCTCCCATTTCCTTTGGGAAGAATCACAGCTACTGGCCCTCTGTGGGAGGGAGAAAGGGCAGAAAGCAGCGAGCTCATCTCGATTTATTGTCAGGGGTCGATGTGAGCGGGTGGAACGCTGAACAGCCAGAATGTGGCAGTGGCCGAGTCCGCAGCGCCTCACCCGGGAGGCACTCCATGTGCTCACCTGTCTGACAAGTACTGGCTTGGGGCCTCTACTATGTACTGGCCATGGGAGGAAGCATAACAGACACATAATTTCCTTCCACCAGGGAGGGGGCTAATTGTTACCAACCCTGAGATCATATAAGATATTATCTCCATTTAACAGATGAGGAAGTTGAGGCAGAAAGAGATTAAAGTCACATACCCTAATAGAGTAGGGATTGGAACTCAGAGTCCAAGCTGCTAATCGCATTATTCTTTCACCTCCACAACTTTCCTGGGGTGCCAGGGACGTAGATCTGAATTTATGGACAGACAGAAAAGGCTCTTGTAGCCCAGTGGCCAAGGGAGCCAGGAGGCCTCCCTCACAGGAAGTGGGATTCAAGCGGGAGGTAAAGGCTAATTAGGAGTTAGGCAGGCAGAGGAGACAGCACGTGCAAAGGCCGCGAGGCGGGGAGGGGGTCTGGCGGGGTGAGGAAGGCAACGACCCCCAGTGGGGCTGAGGACAAAGCTGCTATTCTGCAGACCACAGCCTTCTTCCTCGGGAAGGAAACAGGGATTCTATTACACAATTGTGAGCTCAAAAGAGTTGTCAAATGAAAAGATGAACAAGAAGTCGAGAGACTTTGGGCATCAACTTATTTTGGGAAGTTATCTTTTAAACAGGGGGGAAAATAGGTTGAGATGAGCTTCATATGACAAGCCGAACCGCTATCAAAACGTGGGGCAGTGGAGTGGGTGGAGTGGATGAAGCTTAGTGGTTGAGCGCACGCTTCCCATGTATGAGGTCCCGGGTTCCATCCTCCGTACCCCCTTAAAGAAAAGCGGGGGGGTGGGAAATCATTCTGCAAATGCGCGAGCGACACCGCTGAGCTAGCTGGGGACCAGAAGACAGAGCCAGCAGAACGGAACCCCACAGGCCCAGACCCACCTTTGTCCCCGACTGCAGATGAGCTGGTACCTGTGTGGGAGGAGGAAGGCGGAACAGTGCCAGGGGTGGCCCTACTGCCCCCAGCCAGTCCCTGGCCACCCTGTGACGGGGAGCTGGCCCCCCGTCCTTGACCTATCTTGGGAGGAAGGAAGGATGTGGACGGTGCTGCCTTTGAGAACACACATGAAAAAACCACAGAGACGCGCCTCCAGAACTTGCATCTGCACACTGGCAGCCTCTTGCTAAAATAGCACAGGGTGTGAGAGGGGGAGAGGAGGAGGAAAAGACGAGCTGCTTGGTGCATCTGAGATCACCACTGCCTGTGCGGAGCCCCATGGAAAACTGAGGAGGGCAGGCTTCAGAGGGGCCTCGGAGCTGTTTCCGCTTCGTCACTGTGCTGGGGGAGGGGACCACGCATCACTGGCCATAAAGTCCTTCCTGTGTCACGGGGACCCCTCCCAGCAGCCAGGATGCCGGGCGGCTGGGTGAATGAATGATCGACATTGTTTGGGAGGTGACCTAAGCAGCCAGGAATGTGGCAGCAGTGGGCTTTAATGAGCCATTCATCGATGATTCCCTCCCCCAACCCAAAGAGGTAAAGCCGGGTCTACCCTTTGGGCAATCACTGCCTAAGAAACAAACTTGAGAGACAGGGCCCACAGGAACGGGGTGAGCACAGCAAACCCAAGCGCAAGAAGAAAGGGTTCTGGTGGGATATGTCCGGTCCAGCTGAAAAAAACTTTCCTTCCCTGCAGCAGCTTCCTGTCACAAAACGCGTTCTCGGTACTGAAGGCGGTGGCATGGAAGGAAGTCTGTTGGAAGTGGGAATTCCACTAAGCCCTGAATAAAAGGAGCCTTTAGAAAGTCAGTTTGGGCCAAGAGCTCCTGGACTGGGGCTGGAAGCTCTGCTAGTCCCACCGTCCCAGAAGGGCCGGTCTTGGTGAAGAGAAACAGAGCAAGCCAGGCAGATGCTCACATGTGGATTCCATTGACTACACGCTGGAGGAGATTTTAGGAGAAACTGTTCACCGCCTCAAGCCGCATCCCCCGCCTTCCGTTGTGTGCGCAGCCCACCCCTTAGCAGGACGTCAGGGCCAGGCCCAGCTTGCATTTCTTTTCCCCAGGCCACATGGAGACAAGACAGGGCTCCCTGGGTCCTGGGAATTTTCAAACCTCATCTCTGAAATACCGTGTCGGGTTTGCCGCTCCGCTGGGGCATCGGCTGCTTTTTGAGGGGGAGGGCGCCGTCCCACCTCCTGAACTCCCACCTTGCCTGCTGTGGTCTCTGACGCTGCCCATGGTTCCCGCTTGCAAAAGTCCTCAGGAAGGATTTCCAGGGCTTGGACACAGGGGAGGAACGGCTATTTATTCCTAGGGAAGACACCGACCCTTTTTATCGCCCATCTGCCTGGCGACTGCCAGGCCCCAGGCCAGGCCTGGCCTCAGTGGGGCATCTTTTCAGTTCCGGAAAGCAGAGACTGCTCCCCTGGCCCCTGGGCTTCATCACCAACTCTAAAGGTCCTTTCAGGGACCCGATGGCTAAGCCTTCTGGAATCTGGGTTACCAGCGCCCCGGGCCAAACAGCGATTGCCCTGGCAACATCTGCACAGGGAGCCGGTTAAACTTCTGAAATGGTTTTTGAGACTGTACATGTCAGCATTTGTGTGGACTCCATTGCGTTCACCAGATTCCAAAGGATATGTTAAGAACCAGGGACCAGAGATTGAAAGAACAAAAAATGAACTGGACGCGCTGCCCGTGGCCCAGCGGCTGGAACCCAGCTAACCCAGGCAGCACAGGTAATGGGTCAGGGTTGGCAAAGCTGCAACCTGAGAACACAATGGGCTGCTCACAGTACCCAAGCCCCAGCCAGGGGCCGAGAGGCACACTGTGTGCCTGCCCCATTGACAGCATAACCTAATTTGAGAGCAATTACAGTGAAATATGGAATGCTTCTCAGGTCCTGGCCTGAAGTTGCCTTATTCGGAGTTTTCTCAGTCTCCATGAAAAAGCTCTGACTTTCCCAGTTGGAAGAGAGGTATAAATACCGCAGCGTGTTCTACAAGCATTCCAAAGGCCCTGCGTGTCCATCCACAAACCAGCTCCTTACCCCCACATCCCCTCCCAATAGCTAACATTCCATCCTTGGCCAGTCTCCTGCTGGGCAACAGAAAATGTACATTTTGTTGCGGCAATGAACGAATTTACTGATTTTGGTGTGAAGTCCCCTCAGGAGAAATGCTGGACTAAGACTTTCTTCTCCTAGCTTTTTACAGGGCTGGTTTTACCTCATTCTCAGACTTTCCTCAAATGTCATCATCTTCGGGAACCCTCCCTGCCCTTGCTAGCACTCTATTCTGTTGTGTTTTATCTGCTGCACTTACTACTAACAGGAATTTTATTCTTTGTTCGTAAGCAGGCTCCCTCCCAGGTGTAATGCAAGCTCCATGGGAGTAAGGGGCTTATATATCCTGTTTGCTGCAGGACCCCAGTGCCTGGGACAGGGCCTTGCCCATAGTAGGGACTCAATAAACCCTAGAAAGAAGGGCCCAGGGCTGGGGCTCATCATGTCCAGTCACCCAGGACTTCAGAGTTTCTTATCACACTTGACACAAGTTAGGGTCCCCACAAGAATCCTAGGGCTGTAGATATTGCAAAAACTAGGCAGAGAAGAAAATGCGCTTGGCTTGCCAGACCCCTGGAAGAGACCCGGGTCAAAGGAGAGCTCCTTGGCAGCCCTTTCCGCTCAGGCCTGAGTACCGCGGAGCCCGAGAGACCTTGATTGGAATAGAGCTGGAGGAGTGAGGAAAGAACCCGGGGCCCAGTGCTCCAGAGAAAGGGCTCTCAGGTCTAAACACACATGGGTTCAAATCCTGGCTTCACCACTTAGTGTGTGTGGCCTCAGAAAACGAATTTCCCTTCCCTAAGTTTCAGTTTCCTCCTTTGTAAAATAATCCGATAGCCAAGAGACATGTTGTAAACATTCGACAGGATGACACAGAAAAGCACTACACACAGAGCCTGGTCCAGACTGCACGGACGTTATATTCACTGCTATTTTATTCCTGTTCCAGAAGGTGCCACTGCTCAGTATTAGCCCTGCAGCTGGTGAAGCCAGGCCCCTCGGATCTTCCCAGAAGCTGCTGCACTCTGGGGGCTGACACAAAGCAGTCCCCCAAACTCCCCCCCTCCCTTAGTCCAACCACCCAACTACCAAATGAACAAAGGAACATAATCACCAGATCGCATGCTTCTTGCTTCCAGAGATCTTTCAAATCCAGTGGTTCTCAACCCTGCCTGCACATTAGAATTACCCAGGATCTTTTTCTTTTTTGAGATAATGAATGTTTCAAATTCATTACTGTTTCAAACCACTTAAGTTTTGAGGCAATTTGATATGCAGCAATAGATAACAAACAACAATCCAGGAGCAGGTCACCGTGTGCACGTACTTTGTGACCATGTACAGTTTGGAGAATAAATATTTTTTAAAATTAATGTATCATTCACAGTCCATAAAATTCACCCTTTGAATATATAAAATTCAGTAGTTTTTAGTATCGCCCCAAGGTTGGGCAAACATCACCACTGTTCCAAAAAGGAAACCCCAAATCTGTCAGCAGTCACTCCCCACTGCCCTCCCTGGAGCCCTGGCAACCACCCACCTACTTTCTGTCTATGGATTTGCCTCTTCTGGACATTTCATATAAACAGATTCACATCGTATGTAGTCTTTAAAAAAGAACACACACACACAAAAAAAACCCTCACCAGGTGCTCTAACATGCAGCCAGGGTTGAGAAGCAACACTCTAATAGAACTGCCTCATTCCCTAAATGAGAGATCTAAGGCCCAGGGCAAACCACTGGATTTGATAGACTGGACTGGATCCTTGGGGCTAAAAGAAACCCCCAGGGGGGATAGGCAGCGCTGGGCAGGGAGGTGCTCCCGTTGGAGCCCACCTCTTTTCTCAGACTTTTCTAGAGCCACCCCACCATGGAAAACCAGCCAACCGATTCCTCTCTAAGGGGGGAGCTCCTGTCCTCCCCATACACAGTCCTCTTACAGAGGAAGACATGAGTTTGAACTCAAGGCAGGTGGGGCCAACAGGGCAGAGGCAGGAGGCAGTGCTCAGTTCTCAAAGGAGAGCTTTTCAGCAGGAAGAGGAGATGGGTAAGGCCTACCTTGAAATAGCTACCTTTAAAAGAAAAAACTTCCACTCCCAAAAGGCAGTTTTTGAATTGGGGCAGCCTGCCCTCCATCTCCTCTGGCCCCACTGGCATTTTGCTGTGAAATGATCAGGCACCAGGGGCCCTTCACCTGCAGAGCAGGGAGGTCTCAGCTACAAAAACCCCATTTACTTCCAACAGGTCACAGCTGAGCTCAGGTTGCCCGGTGAGGGTGGGGGGGATTAAAGATTGTCTGGTTTAAGCTTTGATCCTTCAAAAAGATAGTAAAGTGAGCCAATCCTGGCCTTGAGTCTGTGTGGCTTAGAATCCTAATAAGCACCTAGGAGGACCAGTCTTTAGAATTAACATTTTATTCTGGACAAATCCACCCATGCACTTGCTCATCCAGATAAGAGGTGTTTGGTATTTAGAAAGAAAAAGTCAGAGGGGGTACCGATGGGAACCAAGTGAAGTTCAGGCAAGAGCTGCTGCTTCTCAGCATGCCTCCACACCGAGCCACCCCGCAAACTCCCCAACAGATCCTACCAGGAGCGGGGAATAGGCAGGCCTTCCATCCAGGACGGGGCACGGCTCCCACTGCTCCCTCTGCTCACTCTCAGGCAGGCAGCTGGTTTTCTGCTAGTGTTTACGTGGCCCCACACTGGGCCTTGCTGGTGGAAGCACAAGCAGGCCGGGCCTTTCAGGGTGGTGTGGGGCCCTCTTCACAACTGAGCTCCCCCACCGCGACCTTTTCCCTCTTTCCTGTTTTGGGAGGTTCTGACTCCACAGTTCTACTCAAGTCAAAGTGGGAGGGGTGTCTGGGGATGGGTGGTATGCTGGGGGGGGGGCCGGATTTAGTCTGAAATCTCTGATCTTAACACACTCTGGAGCCAGGCCCCCTGAGGCAGCAGCACCCACAGCCATGCACTTGCATATCCTAGGTCCCCAACGGCTCCCTGTTGTCAGGGCCTGGGTGTAAGATGAACCCTTTCAGAAACAGGGTGAGCCTGGAGCTGGGAAGAGTATGTAGGCCGTTTATCTGCATAATCAACCCCCCTCTTCTCTGGGAGATCAGCACTGGCAGGGGGCCCAGCAGGGTGCTGGGCAGCCTGCCTGCCCTTTCCTAAGGCTCAGCATGGCTTCCTTTTGGGGAGAGCTCATAGGAGGGGCTGAATGAATCCATCAATCTATCAGGAGGTGCCTCTGACCAGAAATCCCAGGCTTGGAGTCCAAAAGGCCATTGGTGGTGTTAAAAGTTATCCAACCTGCCCTGAGCCTCGTGTGAGTAGGTGCTGGCTCAACGTCCCCGCATTAGGATAGTGTGGGGTGTGCAGTTTTTGTGGGTTAAGAAATCACCCTGGGTTTGAGGTCTCTCTTCTTGTTTTTCTTTACCATATTCAATCTCAGACCCCTTGGACACACAAGATAGACAATAGTAACAGTGTCTCAAGAGGATGTAAAAAAAGAAAAACGAAAATAAGGTTCTATGGCCAAAGGGTAATTATAGGATTGGGAGGAACCAGTAGAGAGACTGAAACCTGACTCATAATTGCTCCATTAAAAATGGTGGAAACGTTTGCCCTGGCAGAAAGTCAGGGCTAAACTCTCACCCAGGCTTGCCCCACCTACAGGCCTGGGGCCAGCGCTAACCCCACCTGCAGTCACGAGGTGGCTGTCTCCAGGAACACCTTGACGTCAGAGGCAAAAGGGACTCCTGTGCTCTGGGGCGGATTGCTTCCTGCCTGTCACAGTTGAGGACTGGTGTGTGGGGGGGGGTGGGGGGGACTGGGGCACCACGGTGAAGGTGTGGGGTCACTTTTCCAGGAAAGGGCTCAGTGGTCCTGAGGGCTCTTTTTATAACATGTGAGGATTGGAGATTGGTGGGGTCTCTGGGTACCAGTCCAAACTGCCCTATTAAAGCTCCTAACCAAAGACAGCAAGAGGGATTTTTGAGTGGGAGAGGTATAAGGTTTAGCCTAATATAAATGGTTCACATTTATCGAGTACTTACTATATACCAAGATTTGTGCAACGCACCTTATGTTTTACAGATAAGGCTTGGCAAGCTGAAGCATCTGCCTGCCAATGGTCACAGTCGTGGAGCTAGGAAGTGGCAGAGCTGGGACACACTGCCTCCAACTAACATGGAGTCTATACAAGGAAGGCTGCGTTCTGGTTCTGGTTCTTGCTCTGGGAAGCCCCAGGTGAGGTACCTCACATAGTTTCTATCATTTAACTACCCTAAGGAAGACACAAAGCCTAGAGTGGCCCCAGAGGGCAGATTCCAGAAGCCATAACCACAGGAGGAGCTGAGCTGCTGCCTGAGTCATGTGAGAGGTACGGTGAGTCAGGTGACCCTGCGAGAATCAGAGCTATGCTGAGGTGGCCTTGTTACCTGGACATTCCTGTGATTCTGCCAAAGTAAAAAGTAACCCGAGGAGTTTGCCTTATATGGGCACAATGACAGATTTCGACACAACAGTGTGTTAACCAACCCTGTATCAAATCCCTTCCTGGACTGCACAGGGGATGCCAGATAAAGCTTCTCTGAAAGTATAGGAAATAATAACCATTTATGACAGGCTATCACTAGTGACTCATAAAACAAAGGTGCAACCCAACTGCCCTCTTGTCCTTTCAGAGAGGGGAAGGAGGCTGGTGCCCCGCTGGCCAGGCAGTGGCCCAACACTTCTCCCATGTGTGGCAGGGGGAGGCCTGGCTTAGACCCACCCCTGTTCACTGTGCCTGGTTGAGGCAGGCCTGAAGGAAAGCAGTTTCAGGCGGCCTGTACAGCAAGTCCTGTCTGGGTTCAGAGAGCCCTTACCACTTGCTTTCTCGCAGACGAGTCCGAAAGATGGGAGGCAGGGGCTGTAGTGGAAGACACAACCTTGCTGGCTGGCATGGAATAAATTGGTTAGGTTTGAATGCACTGACACAGCTTGAGAACTAGAAAACTGACAGGCCTCACAGGATTCTGGAGTCATCCCAGCCTGGGCACACAGGGCTGGAACAAGATACCCTTCCCAGACAGTCCACAACCTCCCCAGAAGAGAGAGAATTCTCTGAGCATCTCCCAAACTTCATTCATTCATTCCAATTTAAAATGTATTGAGAGAGTGGGTGTAGCTCGGTGGTTGAGTGCCTGCCTCGCATATAGGAGTTCCCAGGTTTGATCTCCGGTACCTCTTAAAAAAATGTATTGAAGTGGAAGTAACCCAAGTGTCCATCAACACATGAATGTGGTCTAGCCTACTATGGAATATTACTCAGGCAAAAAAAGGAATGAAACTCTGGCATATGCTACAACATGGAAGGATCTTGAAGACATCATGATCCGTGAGATTAGCCAGATACAAAAGAACAGATACTGTATGATTTCACATACATGAAATAACTACAAGAATATGCAAGTCATAGAAACAGAAAGTAGATTATGAGTCACCAGGGGTAGGGTAGGAGGGTGAATAGGGAGTTAATGCTTAATGGGTAGAGAGTTTCTCTCGGGGTTATTTGGAAGAGTTTTGGTAATGGATGGTGGTGATGGTAGCACACAATGTGAATATAATTAATGCCACTGAATTATACAGTTGAAAGTGGTTTAAAAGGGAAACTTTCTGTGTATATAGATTACCAAACACAAAAATGTATTGCATACCTACCATATGCCACCTGCTATTTTAAGAAATGGGATTAAATGAACAAAAGCCCTACCCACCTGCAGCATTCAAGTGGAGGAGACAAAGCCTTTGGAGGGTCCAAGTTACAGAGTGAGATGACAGACAGACACACACACACATACATCAAGGGCTGTGAAGATTACAGTGTGGCCAGAACAGGAACCAAGAGTCCAGTTAGGATGCTACTGCAATTGCTCAGGCCAGAGATGACGGGGTGGATTGGACCAAGTTTAGGGCAGTGAAGATGGAGAGAAATGGGAGGTTTGGGGATACACGCTGAAGGTCAAGAGGACTTGCTGTCCTTTGTCAAAGGCTCCCCTCTCTCCCTCCAACACATACACACAGAACTAGAACCATCACCTCTGGGAGGCTGGGGACCAGAAGGTGACCACTATCCACAAAGCACGAAGCTGTATCCAATGAGATGCAGCCAGAACCTTCTTTAGAGACACTAGGGTCTAAGGGTGAGCCACGGTGGATTTCTCAGGAGGGAAACAACAGTGGACAGTTTCCCTTACTGGAGAGGTGGAAGGTCACACTGATTTCCTTAAAGGAGTGACTTTCCAACAGTGTTCCCAAAAATGCTGTTGGGGGTGGGGTGGGTGCGTGGGGTTCCAGGGGTGAGGGTAGGTATTCCCTACTCAAATTTAACCATAAGAGCTCATTTAACTGTTTTATAATATTGCAGATCCATGTGAGACTCAATTTGAAAAACGGTGGCTCTGTTAAAAGTATCTTTGCTTTAAATCTTAAATCCTCCATGCAAAATCAGTTCCAAATGGTTGTTGCCCCCTTCTACTGTTGCCTCGACCTCTCCCTGGATCAAGGGCCGAGCTGCAGAAGGCAGAGAGGAGTGTCTGGTCCTCTGATGGGAATCCCTGTCCCTTCCTCCCCCACTGATTCCTCCCCCACTGAGGCCTTTGATCCTCTCTGCTCTGTGGGTGGCAAGCCGCTGGAGGAAGGCAGGCATCAGATGTGCTTTGGTTCCAGTCCCAGGGCTGAGGGGGGCTTCCGTCTGTAAGGTGGAGGAGCATGAGCGAAAGGAAGATAAGAAAGCCTGTATCCCAAATTTCCCCCAATGACAAATGCTGCTGTAATTCCAGCATCTGTCCTAGTGTCCACAGATGGAACCCGACCATTCCCTTCAGAGGGAGCAAAACCCTGTCATGAGTTTCTAACTTCAATGCATCTTCTCTTCTTAAGAAATGATAAAACAAAGGGAAAAGGAGAAAAGAACCAAAGGCAAAGAGAGATCCTGCACTTATTTAACTAAACATCTACTGAGCTGAAACCTGCCTTCAGGTAGCTTCCCATCTACTGAGATTCAGATGAGTAAAGGGAGACTCACAACCAAGGATCTGGGCAGAGCTGGTAGAAGCCGTCAGAGTCCAGTAGCCCTGCCCTCAGGAAGTGCAGTCTGGTTGGAGGGAGACAATGGAAAGCCAGACGCGGCAGGGCAGTGTGATACAGGGACGGCAAAGCGCAGGTGACAGCTGATCTGGTCCCTGAAAGAGGAGCACTATTCTGATAGATGATGACCTGGAAGAAGGTCACTCCACATAATGGTAACATCATGAGCAAAACTCACAAGAGCACTCTCCTACCAGAGAAAGACAGACTTGATTGCCCCAAGGAGATATTTGGGAACCCCTATGACAGGGTGGGAAGTGGTGGCAGGAGATAGTGTCACAGAAGGTAGAGGGGTCAAAGAGCTCAAAATTTGCTCTCTAGGCAGTGGGTGGCTGGAGGAAAGGAAGGTTTCTGAGTGACCTGATTAGATATGAATCACAAAAAGGTAATGTTCATAGAGCCACAGAGATGAACCAGTTAGGAGGCCACTACGGGAGACCTGAACATAGACGAGAATGACAGCGACGAGCGTGGACAGCAGAGTGCTTACCATGTGGCTGGCATGGTGCACAGGGCACACAGGCACTGGCCCGGTGGAGTCTCACCACAGCCCTTGGAAGACATTACCCTCATCTTCCAGAGCGGTTCAGTCATTTGGCCACTGTCAAACACCTCTTGGGTAGTGAGTGGCAACACTGTGCTCTATGCCCGAGCTGTCTTTTAAATACTATATGGCCCTGAGGAAGGACACTGGCAAAAGCAAAAAGGAGGAGGAAGGTCAGGACTCTAGGCATATCTGAAAGGGAGGGATCAGTAAAATCTGGTGCCCATTACAGGAAGGAGGAGCCAAAAGAAGATTCCAAGATTTCTGACTTGGGTGGCTTACGGATGGGGCAATGCCAAACTGGGATCTGGAGAAGCCACAGAGAGGGGCTTGAAAATGAGTTCGGTTTGGGACCCACTGCAATGAAAGTATCTGCTACACAACCAATAGACATCAGAAACTGACATCTAAAACTCAGCAAAAATGTCATTTGTTCACACATGCATTCAATTAGCCACCCAAATGTTTCCTGAGCTCCTACTGTATACCAAGTATAGTGCTGGGCATTCAGGGAAGAATAAGACAAGGTTCCCCCATGAAAGATCGCAAAGTCTAATAGGGGAGAGGCAGGTGTTTATAAATAATTGCAAAAGAGTGTGTTAAGTGGGTCAGAACTAAGAAGTGATACTTAAGGCCAAGAAGGTAGATAAAATCCTCCAGGGAAAGACAATGTGAAAAGCCCACATTTAAGAGGTGGGTAGAAGGAAAGGATTCAGACGAGGTGAGAAGGAATAATCAGAGAAGTAGAGAGAAGGTGATGTCAAGGAAACCAACTGGAAGAATTTTTTTTTTTTTTTAAGATTTTTTATTTTATTTCTCACCCCTTACCCCCACCCCCAGTTGTCGGCTCTCTGTGTCTGTTCGCTGCATGTTCTTCTGTGTCTGCTTGTATTCTTGTTAGTGGCACCAGGAATCTGTGTCTCTTTTTGTTGCGTCATCTTGCTGTGTCAGCTCTCCGTGTGGGGGCAGCACTCCTGGGCAGGCTGCGCTTTTTTTCACATGGGGTGACTTTCCTTACGGGGCACACTCCTTGTGCGTGGGACTCCTCTATGCAGGGACACCCCTACATGGCACGGCACTCCTTGCACGCATCAGCACTGCGCGTGGGCCAGCTCACCATACGGGTCAGGAGGCCCTAGGTTTGAACCCTGGACCTCCCATGTGGTAGGCTTATGCTCTATCATTTAAACCAAATCCGCTTCCCTGTTTTTCTTAAGACGTGATCAGAAGCATCAAATATGATGGGATATGGTTATGTTAGAAATACATACATCTGGGAAGCAGATGTGGCTCAAGCAGTTGGGCACCCACCTACCAAATAGGAGGTCCTGGGTTCAGCTCCCAGTGCCTCCTAAAGAAAAGGAACAAGACAGTGAGCTGACGCAAGGCTGGCGCAGCAAGCTGATGCAACAAGATGACACAATGAAACACAACAAGCCAGAAGCAGACATGACTCAAATGATTGGGCACCTCCCTCTCATATGGGAGTCCTGGGTTTGGTTCCCGGTGCCTCCTAAAAGGAAGACGAAGAGACACAGAGAGTACATGACAAGTAGACTGTGAGCACAAACAATGAGGGAGGAAAATAAGTCAAGTCATTTATATATATATATATATATACATACACACACACACATACATACATACATACACACACACATATATACATACAGATCTATTAAAGAAACACTGAAGCATTTATGGGTGATGTCTGGTATCATCTTTAAAATATTCAGAGTAGGGGAAGGAGAGTATTTTAGAAGAAACAGATGAAACAAGTTTGGCAAGATTATAATTGTTGATGCTGGGTGATGGGCATATAAAAATTCTACTCTTGTATATGCTCTGTGTGTGTGTGTGGTGTGGTTAAAAGGCTGGGAAGAGTGAGGGTAGAAACCAAGGCCTGTATGCCCAACACCTAATACCACAATCAGCACACAAGAGGTACCTAACACATCCTGATTACAAAATGCTGCGTAGACACCCTCAGGGATGGAAATTAGACAGGCTTCAGAGACCTTTGAGAAAGCATACTCAGTGGAGTTGCAGAGGATGACAACTGTGCAGGGAGTGAAAAAATGAAATCAGCGAGCAAAGGCCTACACACTTTTAAAACACAACGAGGCAAGAGCCAAGACTTTTCTTTTCCCAGGATATAAACAAAGAACCTGTGGGCCATGCATCACATTCTATTTTCCTACAAGAGAAAGACAGACTTGATTTCTCCAAGGTGAACCTTCCCTCCCCCTCAACTCTCTAGTTTCAAATTCCCACTAAATTCCCTGTGTTTTCCTCTTCTCATTATCCAGTAAAGGCTGCCTGAGCAAAGCCCGGCCCTTTTCAAAGGTCTATCTGAGCACACCCCACGATCTTCAAATGAACAAGCCAACTCTCTCCTGCAGAACAAGGTTGCATTTAAAAGGACAAACAGTCTCAGGTTTTATGTCCTGAACAGTGAGAAGGTCCCAGGAGCAAGGACTCAGGGGAGCAGAGTGGCTGACTCCCCGGGATGGCTCAGCACTGAGAGTTGGGGAGGTGTGGAGGACATGGGAAACAAAGGCCAAGCCGAGGCCAGATGGAGAGAAAGGTGGCCGTGTCGCTCCAGTCCCGTGGCCTGCAGAAAGCCACGGAGCTATCAGATTCTGCTCAGCACACCGCGTAGCCTCTGTCTTTCTCTAGATTTTCCATGGTGCTGACTCCTCTGCCAATGCCCCATAAATAACAATGGCCACCGAAGACAGCCCGGACTGCGCTTCCTCTCCTCGTATTGAACGTCTCCAGGCTTGGCTCAGTAAAGGGAGACAAGCGGGGCTTCCCAGAACATGGTACAATATTTAGCCAGGTTTCAGGAAAGGGGCCAACCAGCTAACACCACAGCACCATGCTTTTACATTTTTAGCTACTCCTAAAAACAAAAACACATTATTACCTCTCACTATGGAAGTTCATTTTACCTACAGGTAGCAATTTCTGTATAAAAGAGAAAGAGGGGAAGGGGATAAAAAGGGGGAAAAAAGGCGTCCCTGTGGTTTAGCCACATGCACCGTTTTGAGGGCAGGGACTGTCTCTTGTCTCGTCACCACCGTATCCCTGGTGCCTGGCACACAGGGCATGCATACCTGGCGCAGTCAGTATTTGAACAACATAGGGTGAATTTCGTTCTAGCAATCACTTTCCCACTTTCTCCTCCTTTGCTCACTCGAAAAGCATCCTGCTTGTGTTTCGTAACTAGCACAACCCTGCGAGGACAGCTGGCTATCCCCGGGGCCTGGGAGGATCCCCAGGGAGGACTTCATATGACCTTCCAAAGCACACAGCCAAGCTCAGCACCATCTTGAGGCAGAGGCTCAGCTGGCCTGCAGAAGTGACCTGGGACTGGACAGCGATGGGGGCCTCTTTCTCAGGGGAGGGGCTGGGGGTGATGAAGCTCTAGCCCTCACGCCACGCACAGCACTGTCTGTCCCATGGGAGATGGTCCAATGAGTAGAAATTCCAATGACATTCTCTGAATGGATGAGCAGCAGGTCTGTTTTCTCTGCCTGACAGGCTGGCTAGATATCCATTCATCAATACATATTTTTTCATTGAGCACATATATTTAAGCATTTTCCCACATGCTAGGGACACAGCAGTGGACAAAACAGATGCAGGCTCTATTCTCACAGTGTCATGGGGGATAGAGAGAACAAAAGGTGGTTGTAATTCAAAGAAGTGGAGGTGATAGGCACGGCCCTAAGACAGGGCCCCAACGTTGGCAGGAGGGGTCAGATGACTTTCTTAAACACAATAAAGTATCAACTGAGATATGAAGCATGAGCAGGGGTGAGGTGTGGAGGAGCAAAGGGAGTACCAGATGGGCACATCTCGCCAGGTAAAAGAGATCATGAAGCAACGGGCATTGGTGGGCCTGGGCACAGTGAACACGATGGAGCAGGCCAACGGAGGCTGGGGAGATGAGAACACACCCCACAGGCCCAGTGGATTTCCGACTTTATCCTGTTGGCAAAGGGACACCAAGCACGTTTCAAACAGGATGTTATTTGGTCGGCATGTGGCAAATGGATTGGAGAGGCCAGGGTGGATGCAGGGAGACCATGAGCAGGCTGTGGCTCACACCTCACTGGTTCCCCACTGGTGTCACAGGAGCAAGGGCGCCTGGGAGGCTCTGCTACGGCACTGTGAGGCTGCTGCAGGAGAACCAGTGGGGCCACAGGACTTCCCGAGATGAAAAGCTACACTTGGGCCTTTCCGGGCCTGTTTGCTGTCTACATCCGGCCTCAGAGGCTCTGCCTGGGTAGAAGGCTTCCCAGAGGGAAGGACACATGCAGCGCGCAGCGGGACACACAATGCCTCCAGCCTCTGTGCGTGCCCCATCGGCCCACTGACTTCCCTGTGCAGGGTCTTCAGCCCCGTTGCAGGGCAGCGCGGACACAACACATGGCTTCTCCTGGCTTAGTTTCCCACCTAGCAATGCCTGATTTACGGGTGCTAAACCAAGGGGCTCCACCCGCCACCTCCATCTGAGACAACTGCAATGAGTAAGGGATTGCTGCTTTTCTAGGAATCTCACTTCTAAGACGCCTTAAATGCTCACTGATTACATACCCAGCAGCTGAACTTGCTGGAACTCAGGGTCAGTCTTAAAGAGCAGCTGGCTTCAAATCCAGATATCACAAGGCATCTATTGCCTTAGTTCTCTGGCTGCAGTTTCCTAGCTGAAGAAGGGCTCCCTGACCCCTAATCCCCCAATCACCCTTATTTGTACTCCAGAGCCCACAGGACTGGATCCCCAACCCACCCCCATCTTGTATTAATATTACTCTGTAGGCAGAGTAATAAATTAAAACAGCCACCACTTGCTGATTCTTGACAGCATACCAGATGTTCTCCACACCATTCTGTCATTAATTCTGTTTCGTAGCTGAGGAAACTGAGGCCCACTTGCCTAAGGCCCCTCCAGCAGTGGGGAGCAGAGCTGGGATGAGAACCTGAGTCTCTGGCTTCACAGCCCATCTCCAGAAACCCAACCTACAGCCTTCAATGCAGGAGAGCACCACGAGCAGCCGCCCAGAGCCCAAGAGCACGCTGGGTCCAGGTGTGGACCTCAGCTTGGCCCAGCCATGCCCACACAGCCCCCTTCACCCCAAGTCCCAGCCCTGCTCGCTCACTGCTGTGAGGCTGCTTCAGTCCACCCAGCTGACCTTTCATTGGGAGGTCTGGATGGGCTGAGACCTCTGCCCAGCACCTCATCAGCCAAAGCACCGGGGACCGCAGGATGAGCCCATCAGAGGGCTGGAGGCCTCCACAGTCAGCCATCAGGAACGCGGACCAAGTTGTTCACAAATATCCTCCCTCTTGAGAGATATTTCTAGGCTTATTAAAAAGCAACAAAGTTGAGAAGGCAACACCCAAGCCAGGCTGGTTATACTCTCATCATATGCTTTTCAGACTGGGATTAATTATTTGGCTGGTTTCAGACCTTTGATTTAAAAAACAACTAGTTTGTGCTTGTCCACAAAGGAATGTGGCCGGGCACCTCCCACTAGCAACACAGAAAACAGCTCCTACTGCCATCACCTGTTCTTTGAGATCCAGCCATAAATAGGCAACTGAACTAAGAAGGACTGGCCAGAGCCAACTCAATCCCCACTGCTGCTTAGAGAGGTTCCCTCTGACGTGAGGCTTGACCATATGCTCATCTCCCACCTAAGGCACCAAGGTGAAGGGGAAATGCTCATGGAGCATGACTGTGGGACCAGCGAAGGAGAGTGGCTCCCCTCCTATCACCACGCCCCTTCCTCCAACACCCGAATAAGTCATGTGCCTGAAGCCTAAGGATAACCATGAGCCTGAGTGTTACTACCAGGGCAGACAGGAGAGTCATTCACTCAGTCTTGACATGGGAGGGATGACCTAAGAGAAGAGCACTGTTTGATTCTTGGTTCTGTCATTTACCGGCTGAGTGACCATGGGCAAGGGGCAGAATTTCTCTGAACCTCTATTTCCTCCTCTGTAAGGTGGGGATAAAAACACAAGGCTGATGTGAGGAAAAACCTGAAGTATATAATGATATACTTCAATTAGCTGTTGCTGGACCTATCCAAGCAAAGAAAAGGACATGCTTCTGCGTCCTCCACTCAAGGAGGGCAAGGCTGTTTCTGTCTTTTCCCTTAGTGTGACTATTACAACAGTGACTGGCACACAAGAAATACTGTGGAATCAATGCTTTCCCACTGCAGCTAGAATAAAACCCTCCCTGGACGCATGCTTTGGGGAGGCCACCTTTCGGGCCTTGCCCTCTTGGCCCCAGCCATGCTGGCCTCATTTGGTGGACTCGCTCCTTGGGACACCAGGTCCGTCTGCCTGGTTGGCTCCTGCTCGCCCTCAGGGAGCCTTCACCATCCACTTCACTGTCACCATCTCAGAGGGGCCTCCTCACCAGCCCCCGCCCACCTGCGGGACCCCCTTACAGGGCTCTGCTCTTTTCCTTCATGGAATGATCACAGTTTGGATTACTCTATTTCAGGGGAGTTCTTTGTTTAATGCCTACCTCACCCACGAGGCTGTGTGCTCCATGAGTATAACAATGAGGACAGGAATGAGGGTAGGATTGAGGGTAGGAATGAGGACATCTCTTTATCCAGTGTCCTGCTGGTGGCACATTTTCCATGACATTTTGCAGGATAAATACGGAATGGACAAATGCTCTCCATTCAGTCATGCTGGGATTAATTGTTTAAAAAAATGGTGAGAAGGCGTCTCCTTAGCATGCTGTTGCTCTGCCTCTCCCTCCCCCTCCATTATTCATTTCCGCTTTCTCCAATCATTCCAAATCCACCAAAAAGGACACAGGTTAAAAAGTAAACCCTCATGTAACAAGCACATCTCAGAGGATCCACATGGTTGGCAGCGAAGGCCACCACTCTGGTCCCTACCCTAAGGAAACTTGGGCTGCAAGTGCACGGAGAGCTAGAAACGTTCTCATCCAAATTGCTTTGAACAGCGAGAGCCCTCCTGGAACCACGTGATAGGCCAGCGGGATGAGGAAGCCTTCTCTGCCCAGCTGTTTTTCTGGGTAGCAGGCAAGCCCTTTCCCTTGCAGAGAGAGTTTCCATCCGCTGAGAGGCAGTGAGCAATACAGAGCATTACAACCATTTTTCCTCCAGCTATTTCTAGGCACACGAATAACATCTAAGGACTCAAGGCCAGTTTGAGAAAACAATCGAGCCAGGAAATGCTCAAACAGAGCCCAAAAAAAGTTAAAGTTGAGGGTGATGCCTTTGTGGAGAGTTTCCTGCTTTTCCCAGACAGACAGCTCCCAATGCAAAGTCTGATAAGGACTCTGCCATGGGGCTATTAATCCAATTAACAAGGGAGTCAATAAGAGTTTAGGAAAAAATTATACAATTTTTTTTCATGAGTCAAAAAATTTATTGCATACCTACTATAGCCCATTTTTCTGCAGCCCATCAACTCTCTTATCAGGAGGAAATGTTGTGTTCTGGTTTTTCCATCTACACAGAGCTAAGCAGAGAATGCCCTCTTAGAACTGATCTCTTTCACAAAACCTGGACTGTCAAAATCTTTCAGAAGTCAAATTTCAGTGATCAATCCTAAATATGTATTTCTGTACATCTGCCAGTTGAGTTGGGTGCAAATTTGGAACTGGTAGTTAGTTTGGAAGGCTGGCACTGTTCACCGGGTTATTGTGTGTGCAGAAGAGCTGTTTTTGTATGAAAGTGTTGTTTGGAGCCTTCTAAAAACAAAATAAAGCAAAAAAAAACCCCCACACAAAAAACTTTCCACTGTTTTTGTTCACAGAAACATGGACCCAGATCTTAAATACATGTACACGAAGAGAGGAATTTTTAGGAGCCAACTCTTAATTATCTACGGTAATGGGAAAAGGGAAGAGTCCAGATGATGGAAAACCACAGAAAGCACAACCCTTTTCAGTACTATTCATTTACACCACCTTTCATCAGAGCTGTCACCAAGAAACAAAAGCAAATGGATACCTTCCCTCTCCGTAAGAGGCTTAGCAGCACCAACTCAGTCAAAAGGAAAGAAATTAAAGGAGAGGCAGAAACAGGACCCAGACCGCGCAAGTGTCCAAGGTCAGAGGTCACAAATGGGTAGCTCTTGGGGCCAAACAGGCCCCTTTCTGTAAGGCCTGTAGGATTTTTGTTGTGTGTGTGTTTTAAGTTGAATTAACTGCCAAATAAAACTATGAATTTCCAGCTTCTTGAAAACTGAAGCCCCAGGACTCCATTCCTGTCTGGTCACAACTGGCTGGAACTGGAGAGTGGCTGCCCCAGGCCTCATCCAGGCTACGTCACTCGTTTTTGTCACCTGCTCTAGCATAAGTCAGGACCGCTGTCCCCCAGCCCCAGGAGAAGAGAACCAGGAACACCTGCACCCATTCCCCTCACACTGGCCCAGATATAGGGTCACCCCCGAGTGACAAGCTATATGAGCCACTGTCCTGACTTCCTGAAAGGGGACAAGGGTAGCGCTGCCCCGGCTCAGCTTCCAGCTGCTCCTGACAGCCGCCCCTCCCTCACCATGCTCCTATGCTCCATAGAAGGCTGAATCTCGGAGCCATAGGAGGTGGGGGTGGGGTGCTGCTTACGGGATCCCCAATCTCACTGAGACCGAAACACCAAATTTCCTAGGGGACCTAGGAGACATTCTTTCCAGGCACCCTATCGAAGCAGTAGGGCTGGGAGGTGGAGGTGAGGGCAATTCCAGAGAAAGATGTGGTTAGGAAAATGTTAGAAATACCAGATATGCTGGCTCTATGGGTCCCCAGGAATGACCCCCTTTAGCTGCCAACACTTCCCAATTGGTGCTAAGAGTGAACAGCTATTTCCAACTAAGTATCAGAAAAGTACTAAAGTTTCCATACATTGAAGCTGAGCCTTGAGATTCCTGGCTGGCCTACAATGGCCCTCCCTCTTGTTCCCAACTCCTGCTTCAAGCTACCTAATGAGTCTTTGCTTTGTGGAGCAAGTGAGCCAGCATTTCATGAGATGATTTCCACAGTGACCCAAAGAACAAAAGCCTAGGGCTAAGACCACCAGGGTGTGAGCCCTGGTACATCACCAGCACATCAAAAAAAAAAAAAAAAAAAAAAAGGTGCTACCCCAACAACTTCCTGCGGCCACACTGGGCTCAACTTCCTGGCAGTTACCACAAAAACGGGGCTACAATTGCATTAAAGCAGGCAGCTCCTGAAACAAGCAAGCAGCTCAAACAATCCAAAGGCAACAATCCTCCCAGGCAATTGTGGCTTTTGCCATTCTACCCCCACCTTGATCTCCACCAGCTCCTTCCTTACTGCCCCAGATACACATGCAGTCTAAGTGAAAGAGCAGGCTCGCAGCCTCAAGACAAGTCCATTAGCCTTGCCCATTCACTTCAACCCAGACCAGACCACCTACGTGGGTCCATGTAGAAATTCTAGAGGCCACTGATGAGTGACACCTGAACACACTGGTTTCCTGCTTCCTTTGCTCTCCCAGTCCTTCAGCTGTCACCCCTTTCCAGCAACCAATCTCATGCCAGTGACTAAGAAAAAGCTGGATCCCAAGGTGACTTGGCCTGGGGTGCTTATGAAACCACATTCCAGGAACCAAACAGCCAGGACACACCTGGAGGCTAATTTATGAGGGAGGAAGCCCTGAACACCTGAACTCTTGGACACATGTAACACACTAGTAAGATCCTTTCTGAACCAGAACCCAGGAAAGTAATGTTAAGGGGTCTATTTAAGTTGCCTGGTGAACAGTAAACCAAAGGCTAAAGTCAGAGTTCCAAAGACATCCTAATAGTCATATTACTTCCATTGCATCCACAGGAAACATATCTGGCTCTTCTGTTTAATCCTCAAGCTTCCTTCTAAAACTGTTAGAATGTTTTTCTAAGGAGGGAGAGAGAAAAGAAGGGGCACTCTAACCATATCCTGATCCTGCATTAGCATTTCAGAGGCCATTTGTTCTATGAAGAAGCCGGGCTGTGCAAAGCATGAAACAAGACACTGAGTAAATCACCCATGGTTTATTTGGAATTTGAAGGAGCAGACACCTCAAAGGATATAACTCTCCTTCACCAGCCTGGATCTTCCTCCAACTGCCCTCTGCCATATAAATAGCAAGCCAGCTTGCATATTTTGCATTAATGTCTTCATGCAGGGCTGGTTTGCGTTTATTTTTGTTGCTTTCATTTTAAGAATGTATTTATGCATCTCTTTTAGATTTCCAGCCATAGAAAAAAATGACAAGATGCAAAGCTTGTTCTTTTTTCAGAGACGCTCCAGACGGTTCCTGCAGGCACATGGGAAGATTAGCAACTTATAGATGCCAACCTACTGGCATTGGGTATTTTTCCCAAATGGCTTTTGTGGAAGAAACAGATACATTAAACTAGTCCTGTGTCTCAGTGTCCATACTTCTCAACAATAGAGGCTGTCATCCTCAGAAAAGCTAGCTAGCATTTACCTAGTGCCTAACTTCACAGCCTGCCTTATAGGCCACAAATTTAGGGCTAGAAGAGCCAGTTACCCAAGAAAGTGCTAAATGGGGAACAGCTCAGAAAAGACTATCTCTGAAAAAGGAGCAGTATTTTAAGGAGCAAAAATAGTAAGAGAAAATTTTTTAAACTTGCAAAAACAAGGAATGTCGGAGTTAGCTAAGATTATTCCAGACCTCCTCTTTTGATCTCTCCCCCAGCCTTGTACTTGTCTTGCTCTTCCAGCAACAGCTAAACACACACTCAGTCACAGGTTCCTTTCTTAGTCCCACCAACCCTCCTCCCCCAAGACCAGAGGCTTGGCGGTGGCAACCTCGAACAATGACATCACCCCAGGTTTGGCTCTTTGGCAGGGTCACCAATATTGTTTTCAGTGATTTCCTGTCAAGGCTCTTAAGGCAGGAAACTAGCCCTGTGCCTTGAGTCCTCAGTGTGTTCTGAGCCATCCTGTCAAGTGGAAACAAAGGCTTTTTGTGTTTTTTTTCCTTTTGAAAAAACAAAACAACAACAACAACACAAAAAACACAAAAAACTTCCCTGCATTTTTTAATGAGCACCTTAATTACAGCTACAGAATTAGCTATATTTACGGATGACCTCATGCTTGCTGATAATTAGCAACTTGAACGGCCTGGCCCATCCTCAGCCCTGCTTCCCTCCTTCGCCCCCTCCCCGAGGCGCTCAGGTTAATTGCCAAGTCTGACCTTCCAAAACCAATCAGCCCCCTCCTCCAGGGCCCCAGCAGAGTGGGGCTTCGTCTCCCTCCTCACAGAAGAGTGGAATCTGCTTCAGAGGGCTGGTTCACCCGGGATAATGATGTAGGAGGGGTGACAGGTTTCTGGGGGGCCCCACTCCAAGTGTTGACAAGTTTTAATTAACACCCAGGCTAATTTAACCCTGGCACAGTCAAGGGGAAGAAAACTGCTCATCTCAAAGGCAGAAAGTGTTTGGATCTGCAGTCCCTATTGTGACAGAGGGGAGATTTCTTTGAGCAGGCTCCCACTGTGGACTTGTCTGTTTGGACTGTTTGTTCTCCCGGCATGCAAATCCCAACTGGAAAGGCAGCTGACTCAGGCTGTTAACTTTCCATACACTTTTTTGTGTGTGAGAAGGGTGTCAGCAGCCTGATTTGGAAAGTGCAAACCGGGTGGCCAGATCGGTCTCCCCTCTCCACTCGCGCCCCCACCCCCAGGGTCCTGCCCGCTGCCAAATGGCTGTGCAGCCCCCTCCCCAGTCAGTTGTCACTCCATCTTAACATTTCCCAAATCTGCTGTGGGCCTGGGCCCTGTTAGGGGAGAGGCCGGGAGGCAGACATTCTCCTCATTCTTTTGCCTTATTAGGCTATGGATGTGACTGCTTTTTGGGGGGATAGGGGCTAAGCTGAGGAATGGCATCAGGAAGTGACCCCAGGAAAGGGGGGCCCGGAGGAAGGAGGAAGAGAGGATGGAGAGCAGGCGTGAGAAGCACCGCAGGGAAGGCAGCCTAAGCCTTCCTACCTCCGGCCGGTCAGCAGCTGGACACCAGCTCCCGCACACCTCTAGGCTCACCTCTAGGCTCCCGCATGCTCGACAGCGTTTCTGCCAGTTTTGTTTGGGGTTATCAGTGGGAAGCACTTCCTATTTCAACATCACTTACCCGTCAAGGAGAAGGCGGCCTGGCTTGAGTCTGTGGGTTGTTTCAAACTGAGTTGATAAAGACTTTTTGTTGTTTCTGCTTTGGGGAGAAAAGAAGCAGGGAAAGAAAGGGACCCAGGGAAAGAGCTCCTGGGCTGACACCAAGCTAATAACAAGCTGAATTACTCATGAAAGAGCCTTCCTGGCGCTGCCTATGGCTCATCCAGACATAAAGCTGTTCAGGGCTCGAAACTCTGAAACAAGAAGCCACCTCCCAGATAATGAGGCCCAGATGGACGCAGAGGCCGGGGAGAGGGCTCCATTATGTCACTTGCCGCTTGACTGCATGTTGCCACTTGACAGAGGATGTGTCTTTGAAGTTGCTCCCTGAGTTTAGGATTTGGAGCTCCCTGGGGGAACTTCAGAAAAGGGGGTACAGGGTTTGGTTTTCTACTGAGCCGCAGATTTAAACGGGATCTTTTAACCCCTCTGAAGAGAAGACTCAAGCAGGAGAGCCCACCTGGATGCAGGATGGTGAGGTGCTGAGATAATTTTGAGAAGCTACATTTATTGAGCTCTTACAATGTGGCAGGCACCGTGCCGAGTGCTCCGCACACACATGTATCTCATTTAATCCTCAGAATCACCCTGTCAGGTAGGTACTGTCACGACACCAGTTACTTGACCAGTGAGCGCAAGAGACAGGTAGGGAACAAGTCTACCTCTCTCGAAAGGCTGTGCCCTGACCCTGCCACTGCCCCATCCTGCATCTTTCAGGACCTCCTAGGTCTGCCTCCAGGACCAAGCCTGGAGGCCAAAGTGCCAGAGGTGACCGCAGGAGCATCAGCTCTCCAACACCCCCTCAGGGGCCAGGTGATGGCCTGCATCCCAGTGACCTCTGAACTGCTCTAGGTTGGAAAGGCAGGCTGGGTGCTCTCCGCTGACCTGCTGGCTGAGCAGGCCCATCTTCCCAGACCCGGGTTCAGGCGAGACACTTTCTGCACCTTCGACTTCTCCCCCAGACACCTCTTCCAAGGTGGGGGTGAAGCCATACACTCCCCAGCTACAAGTAATGGGCCCAGGTTCTCTGCTGTAAGCATATCCCCCTCCCTAGCCTCTCTGCCTTTCAAAGAGGGAGTCGAGGCATTTCTTAAGGACTGCCAGGCAGAGTTTGCCTGGAAGCCTGAACAAGGTAGAAAAGAAAACCGACACCAGCTGTGCTGATATCCTGTGGCCCTCTCTCCTTCCCAGCACAAGTAGCGCTCCGATGTCCAAGCCTCAGAGACTAGTACAATCCAGCGACACTCACAAATCCTTTCCCAGCCAAATCCTTCTACCGCAAACCTCCTGATCCCAGGCCATCCACAAGATGGAAACCCAGTTCTACCGGAGGGTTTCAGCCACTCCTTTACTTGTACAAACACAGCTATTTGGTACCCCCTCACTCATCAGTTGAAAGGGGAGAAAATACTCCAACCTGAAGCCATTATGACAAAAAAAGAGGCATGGACTAGCTACTCCAGTATTATCTCACTGTAGGGCCAGAAGGCAACTCAGTTTTGGAAAAGCATATCAAGGGCACTGCAACATTTGGCCACGAGCATCTGAAAGGTTTGTTTGTTTGAAAGTTTTAAAAACACTGGAGCATTTCCTGGGACAGGAACACTAAGTTCCACAAGCCAACTCTAAGGCATTTAAAGAAAAGAATAGCACCTGGAAGCTTGGCATGGCGGGTCAGAATAAGCTCTTAGGGCAGACTGTTTCTAAGCTACCTGCATTCCAGGGAGAAGTATATGAACTATGGCATGCCACACCAGCGGGCCGGGTGCCCCCATTCATTTCGGTGTTCTCAATACAGAGCCACCATTCCCACTCTGATCCTCTGGACTAGGTGGCCGCGCAGCATCACACACTGAGGAGCCATGAGGGTAGCGAACAGAGAGCCCCTTGGGCATCAGAAAAAGTTTCTGAGTCTCTGTTTCTCTTTTTTTTAAAAAACCTGAACTTATACTGAAGAGAAATGCCTGAAAAGGGAGAGTCAAGGCAGAGTCCCACCTGGGGAGAGGAGTCTGGCCCACCCACTATAGCTGTGAAGGTGACAGGATGGGTGAATGGGTACAGATTCAAAGTCTGGGGTCCTGCTATTGAGAGGTTCCAAGGCATGGCTGAGATACACCCAGAGTGGTGCCTTACCCCTCTAACCTGAAAGCCCCCAAAGGCAGAGCTTACAGGGGAAGGAACTGGTAGAACGGCTCCCAGTGGCACATGCAGGATGCCCTGAACACTTGCCGGGACACGTGCCCACAGCTGTGGGAAAGGCCCGCCCTCCTGCACACTCACCTCCTTTATGAAAGTTTCCATGACTGACCCCACCTGACCTTATTCACCCTTTCCTCTCTCGGGACGCGGCTAGAGTGCTGTGGGCTTGTCGGAGTGCCGCTTAGTGTCCTCCTGAGATCTCGTGTGGCCTTGCTCGCTCCCTGAGAGCATGGGCCGGGTCTCCGGTTTCTCTCATACCCCCAAAGGCTGGGCGTGGAGCTACACTTTGCAGAGGGGCCCAGCGAAGGCTGTCGTCCGGCCCTGGCGGTCATGTTTCTACCTGAGCGCTGGACTCCAGGGCCTGCGAAGCCCCAACTCATGTTACACACGATGCTGGCTGGCTATAAGATGAAGACCCACTTTGGTCAGCAGCCCCTAATTCCGCTACTCAAGTGGCGACTGCTGAACTTTCAAAGGACCTGCCAAGTCTTCACAGCATGGTGGAGATAGCTCCTCCCCACCCCACCCCCCAAGTCTTTCTATCTGCAGGAACAATTTGGAACATGTTCAGCTCAGCATAAATGCATAATAAGCCACCCACCGTGGAAACTTACAGCTGCATCCCAAACGTGGGGTAGGACTCAATATAATCTGACACATTTTCCATTCACCATATACTTGCTTCCCACTCTGAATCAATTTTATAAAGGGGAAGTTTTATTCTTGTATTTAAAGGGATAAGGATAAGAAACACACATACTTACCTCCCCTACTATACAGCTACTTAAATGATTTAACAAGTTCCCATGGAATGGAAATCTCACCATCGTCTTTCCAGCTGAACTAGCTGGGCTGGCTGTGCCATTATAGGACACCTACATATTCATTTGCTCCTTTACACTCTGTCAACAGGGAAGAGTTCTGCTGCCGGATCTCATCAAGGATAGGGCAGATAGATTCCCAACCCATGTTCACGATGGACATTTATGATCCGTGAACTTAGCTTCTTGCCAGGTGCTGTATATACAAAGCCAGGACTGCCCACTGAAAGCCCCGGGCTCTCTGGAGTTGTTCCACCCTCCCTGAGTAAAAGCCACATAACTAGTTTGACAAGCTATGCCTCATGGGAAACCATGGGCCAAAAGAAATTGACATGTTCCTGGACTGGCTTCTAGTGGGGCACAGAAAGCTGGATGTCCGAGTGCACAGCCAGCATGTCTGTCTCTTTCTCTGAACTAGAACCACATCCTAGCTAAAGCTCCACCTGACCAAAGGAAACAAGGGGAAATACTCAGTAAATGGAAGAGGAATTTATAGAAGGGGAGGGCCTAGGAGAAGAGCCAGTTTAGAAATCAAGTTTCCTGCTTTTCTACTTCGAAGTGGGGGGTACCACATTTTACAGAAGATGCTTTGTGAAGCAAGTAGCATCTCACCAGGTAGAAGCAGCCTCTTGGTGGACCAAGGGGGTTGGAAATTGTTAATGTGGTAAAAGTTAAGTTTCTAAGAGAACCACACTACATAGCCAGATGAGTACATGGTGCTGTGCTATAAAACTCAAGGTGCTTTAGTCAAACACAGCAATGATCACAGAGATAATTGACACTTTGGTTCAATGTAATGCAGTCCTGGAGTTCCCACTTTAGAAGCAAATTCTTATTTGACCTATCTGGAGGCATGAGACGACAGGGTTGCAGGGCCAGCCACAGTTCTGGAAGCACGATGTTCCTGGTCTAGTGGAGTCTGAGAGAGGCTGAATCTGTAGGTAGGTGCAACCCTAGACCTCTTCCCCGCTTTCAGCAACAAAGCACCAAGTGATCTGGCCATGCCCGTCTCCTGCGCAGGCCCTGTATGATGCACTCGCTAGCCTTCTTTCTGTTCCCTGACTACTCCAAACTCTCATGCCTCAGGGCCTCCATGCTTATAGTCTGTTCCCTCTGCTTGGAATATTCTTCTCCTAGTGCTCTCTTGGCTCCCTGACTCTCACCCTTTAGGGAACAGCTAAGATGTCATCTCTGCAGAGACACCTTCCTCCCCTCACCACCCCCTCCCAAAGCCATTCCCAATCACTAAAATATAGTGTAATGTAGAAATAAGAGCATGGGCTGGAAAGTCAGAACTGCTAGGTTCAAATCCTGGTATTGCCATGTGGGCACGTGGCCTAAACTTCATGGCTCTGTTCCTTCATGTGTCCTGTGGATTATGCACATCATTCCATGTAAAGCTCTTAGAATAGTGTTCAGCACTATTATTATAGCTATTATAGCTATTATCAAACTCATAGCACATAATCCTATCTGAAATTATCTTATTATTTACATGTTGGCTGTCTGTCGCCACCTTGCCCCCCCCAGGCAGTGAGTAGGTCCACAACATATAGAAATGAGATGGGCCCCTCTCAATCAGAAACAGAGTGGGTATTACCATTCTAAAACCCTCAAGACTGAGGAACGAACAAACCTGAGGGGGGAATCCAACTGTGTACTAAAGTAGACATACTATTATTCTAGCAATGGGAGATCTTGTAACACTCATAGAAAGGCAGTGGTCATCAGAGGTTCTGAGGGGAGGGAGAAGGAAGAGTAGGTGTAATATGGGGACACTGGAATTGTTCTGAATGACACTGTAATGATGGTACAGGCCATTATACATGTGGTCAAAACCTATAAAAACGTGTGGTACAAAGTGTAAACTATAATGTAAACTATTGACAATGGTTAGTAGCGATGCTTCAATATGTGTTCATCAGTTGAAACAAATGTATCACACTAATGAAAGATGTTAATGGGGAAAAGTGGGGGACGGGGTGGGGTATATGGGAACCCCCCTATATTTTCAATGTATCATTTATGGGACCTAGAGCTTCTTACAAAATAAAATTAAAATTATAAAATAAATTAAAGAAAGAAAGGACATGGAAGAAGGTTTGCAAGTGGTCATCTCATTTCCTTGGTGGCCACTGGCCAATTCCAAAGCAGGGAACACTCTCCCCCAAAGACCCTCACTGCCCATACTTCGACACAACTGAACCCACAGAGCCTGAAGCTACTCAGAAGTCTCATGTGTAAACTATGCTTGGAATGTTTGATAGGAACATGCATTTATTTTTAGGCAAGAAAGTTGTCTCCTAAGCTAACCCTGTGGCCCTGGATCAGGCCGTATTTGGCAAGGACTGCTTTGTAGTTGTTTATTAAAGAGGCCTATAATTTCCTCGAGTCAAAAGTAAATGCTTAAGAGAACCAACTGCACTAAGGCTTTGATTTTTTGGTCAAAGCTTGTTCCTTTCGAATCTGGGGTGCTCCTGCCCTGCAGGTAGGAGCTGGGTGTCACTCTCTTATCTTCCTAAACTTTGGAGCATCCATTAAGCAATCATGCCTAAAATGGTTCACAGCTCTCAAAGGATTGAATGATCTCCCATGTTCTGTCCCTAAGCCAATGACTTCATGAAAGTTTCAAAGGCAAAGGGAAAATGTATCTT
The DNA here is from genome assembly GCF_030445035.2 of Dasypus novemcinctus. Taxonomy (NCBI): domain Eukaryota; kingdom Metazoa; phylum Chordata; class Mammalia; order Cingulata; family Dasypodidae; genus Dasypus; species Dasypus novemcinctus. Next base: position 59,252,277 of record NC_080690.1, on the reverse strand, counting down.
TACTTTTTTTTTTTAAATCACTCGAGCCACTACACTGCCAAATCTGTGGTGGGATTTGACTTTTTGTAGAGGTCTGTTTCAAGATTTCTTTTTTAGGGATGTTGGCTGTTGGCCTATAGTCACCTAGCACTGCCTCTTGATGGAGTGAGAGGAAATGCCCAGACTAGTTAGGGGAGGGCCTTCTTGGCCATTTTCAGAAGTATTTAACTGCCTCCCAATCCTGGTGATGTTTAGCATCTGGATACCTTTCAGCCGCTCAAAACCTAAATCATGACTGGTTAGCAGACAGCCTGTGAGAAAAACTGATTCATCAGTCTGCCCTTGAACCAGCCTGGCAAATTGGCTGCTTCCAGACATTTTGAATTTTTAAGCCTGAGTTCATTTCATGGGCTAGACCTGGAAGATTTTACAAGCCTAGAAAATTTAAAACCAAAGCAAAACAAAAGTCTAACTCTTCCAAATGCAAGCCATGCCAGTAGCAGACAGAGAAGCACTTTGTAAAAGTGTTTAGTATTTTCAGATATATAGCTTAATGCAAAGATACGCATTTCCTTAATAAGGTAGGAGTGATATGGAAAAAAAGGTCTATTTTACTGTCAGAGTTGGGGTAGGGAGGATGTGGGTTTAAAAAAAAAAAATGTTATTATGGAATGAACAGTGCTTGGGATTTGCTGGAAACTTTAGAGTTTTTAATCTGTCAATGTTTGTGAAAGCAGGCAAAAGATCCAGGCACATTTTGCCCTGCTATTAAGAAGTCACATAGCTGGGATTCCAACTCTAAATGCCTAGAGAAAAAGCAAACGTCCAAGCCACGACGCCAAGAGCAGTTTTAATGGTGTGTCCTCCTTTTTCTTCTCCCTCTCCCAACAGCAAAGACACACAACCCGTCAATAAAACAGACTCGCCTGTCTCCTGCCCGCAGTCCCTCTACCTGGCAGGGCCACCACGCCTGGGAATATTTTCCTGTGAGAACTGACACCATCTCATTTAGACCCACCACCCAGCACTTCACCATCAGCACTGCCTCTGCTATGACTCCTCAAAGTAAGCAACTCAGTTTCCATGGTGACATCAACTAAATACCTTTTACTCACATCCAGATTTAGATTTGATCATAGAGCACGGATGTGTCAGCGCTACACAAGCACATGCTGAGGCCCCGATAATGCTGTCTAAAGTCAGCCCCTAGCACTGCCCTTGGCCCCTGGTGAAAGAAGGCCTGCAGGTTCAATCACTTACGCTGTAGATCCACTCCTTGATATATCCCACCCCCACTTCCCACTGTGGCTTTCAAGCTTCTTCCCATGTTTCTTCTAATCTCAAACTGGCCTTCCCCACCATCAAGATGAAGGTTGAGAAAGAAATTAAGAAAGGAAGGAAGGAGGGAGGGAGAAGGAGTGAAGGAAGGAGGGAAGGGATGTAGGAAAGGAAAGGAGGAAGGAAGGAAGAAAGGAAAGAAAGAAATGTATCTGTTTTACTTCCTGCCATGCTAATTAAGACTCTCGTTCGGATCACAGTCATTACTGCTTAGGAGGTAAGTAAGGTCTGGAATCTCTTGTGTTTTTTTTTTGTTTTTGTTTTTTCTGAGATAAAATACCAAGTGTGCTCCCGTCAGACATCAAGACCAAGGAGTAAGGTATACTGCCTCCTTCTGCCCTCCATCTGCCTAGACTGTGGCCTCCACCCACTCTCAATAGCAGACAGGGAGGGGGCAAAAGATGAAAAGAAAAACCCACTAGAAAGCCAGTGACAGACATCACTCAACCCCACACCTTTGGGGGGAAAACTTTAAAAAGCATAAAACAAACCACAATGTCGTCTTTATTCCTGCCTGAAGAAAGAGACACCAATGTTATTGTATTGCTGGTGTTCTACCATCCCATTCAATCATTTCAACACTGTCAACGATATTTCCCAAGATGACTTCAACGAGTTCTACCGAGTAGTAACCGCCACTTCCAACAACTTCTGCCCTGTGCTGATAGTTCCACTGGAAGACAAAGACCCTGTTCTGCTCTGATATTTGGAAGAAAAACATTTAAATAAGTCTTTCTTAACTCAGCAGGAGGGCACTGCTTTTATTTAGGATCCAGGATTCAATTACCCAGATCCTGTAGCAGTGTAGTTTATTCATGGGAGCAGCCAAAGTTTCTTGCAAACTTTATGTAAGAAAACTGGAGTCTTAAAAAGAAAAAGCTGTGTGAGGAGCAAGAAGCTGGCAGTTCTTACATTGACAACATGGCCTGGTTTCTTTAAAAAAGCAAACAAACAAAAACACCTAATATTTGAAAGTGAAGATGAATCAAGTACCCAATTATGAGCAAGTAAGTTCTAGTGTAGTACGGTGGGCTGGCGGCCCAACAGGAAGGGCCCAGTGTTCTAGGCTGTCGTTCTGCCCTGCCCACCTCTTGGAATGTTTCAAGGGTCAAATGAGATTTAAAAAAAAAAATTTTTTTCCCAGTGTGTGATACACAAATGGGAGATTTCAGGGGTTAGCCACACCCCACATTTAACCTTGAATCACACAGTGGAGTTACTCCTTTTGATTCTCTTGCAAGCCTTCTGACTACTTCGAAGAGAAAAGTCTGTTTGGCAATTGGCGGATCTTTAGCAACTCACCAACACTTGCCAACCTCCCCTTTAAGGAAGGGAGCGGGCCCTCAGGCCCAGAGCCGGCAGCAGGAATAGTCCCTAGCTACGACTTAACAACACTGTTCTGTCTTTGGTGTGTTTATTTTTGCAATTTCCTTCTATTTATGGCCAGGGAAGCTGGTTTCCATTTACCACATTCATACAAAATTTCCTTTCAAAATTTAAGTTAAGAATAGCAGATCAACTTAAAGAAAAATAACAAGTATATAAAAGTAAAGTGGATATGGAAAAATCACAAATGACTTAAGTTTAGGAAGCACCAACATAAGCACAGGAAGACTGTTCTGGCTGGCGAACCACTGCCCCTTCTAGAAAACAGGACGGTCCCTCGCTAGTTGGAAGATGGGGCCCACCCCAGGCAGGCAGGAACCAGCACAGCAACAGGTGGCAAATAGCAAATTCCAACTAAATTCAATCCATTCTCTTTTAGATAACACTCTAGTAAATCTGTCTAAAGAAAGGCCACTGGCCTCTTTGGGAGTAAGTGCTGCTCAAATTAAAGGGAAGGTGACCAAGTTACTGCCAACTAGCTTTTATAAACTTTCCATGAACATTCCAAGATAATGCCTCTGTTGTTTTGAGAGAGAGGGGGTGGGACATGAAAGAATACAACCAAAAAAGGCACACCACCAAGACAAACGTCTCAGGGGCTTTTACAACTCCAGGGAGAAAGCTACTTGGACAAAACTTCCCAGGCACTCATGTGAAGACAGCCTGCCAGTTAAATAAATGCTAAGAGTTCGTTTTCTGGAGGCAGCAGGACCATTCCCCTCCCAGCTGCCATTCTGTTCTCCTCGCCGTCCCTCCTCCTATAAGACCAGTCTTTAAACAGTGGCTGGAATTTAATGATTATGTTTCTCTTTGATTCACTGAACCTTACACTCCTTGATACCTGGGACAGGTACTAAAATGTAACTTATAAACCTTCTTGAAGAAAAATGTTACTTGTGCTCCTTGTAGGCACTTTATAACAAAGTCTGGCACCTCAACTGCCAACAATGTAAAACTAAGTTTCCTTATTCTGCTTTGATGTTTCAAAGTTTTAACTCATACTAGAGGAGGCTAATCTTGAGCTCTCAAACTACCCATGGCATAAAGACTTCTTTCAAACCTCCATGGATGACAGAATTTGTATCTGTTCAGGTAAAAAACTTCCGTCTACCCTTTAATAGGTCACTGTTTCAGTTACCACCGGTGGCGGTGGCACAGAATTACCAACTTGCTATCATTGCCTCCTATTTCCATGAAAAAAGAAAAGGGGGAAAAAACTTAAATGAGGTAACATGAGTGCTTTTGTTATTCTGTACAATAAATAAATAAATAAAGGCAACGGCAACGGAAGGAAATTGAGGGGAGGGAACTCAATGTGAATGATGAGAATGTGGACATAATTAAGGAAAGAAGGATAAAGCTGGGAGCAAAACACATTGGTCTACAAAATTTAATGCCAGGGAAGATAAACATGTTATTTCAGCTATTCAGAAAACTTGAATGAGTGAGTGATACTAAAGCAAACAGCTGTTCATGGATTATTTTTGTTCGCCACCACCACTACCCCCAAACAAAAAAGCAGTAGCAAGAGAATGGTTTTCTAAGGAACAACTTTAAAATCTGGTCAAAGGCTTGTACAATTCCCAGCACACTATAAATCAGGACAGCGAAAACCTAACGTGTTCATCTCATCAGTCTCAGAAATTCCTTGGGCCTTCCCAAATCAATTCTTTTTTTGGCTCCATTCTCTTTGCTGTCATCTGCTAGACAACACTGCCAGACAACTGTACTACTCACTCAGTTAACTCTGTAAAAAGGGTGCCGTCTGGCCAAAGTCTGCCATGATTAGTGTGTATGTTTAAGTGGCAGAACTGCCCCCCAAAGGCCTGGATTGGAATTCAGACTTGGCCCTGCTCCCCTGCCAGCAGATTAGGAAGATATTACGAGACAGCAAGCCTGCGTTCAATCTCCCTGACTGCATCTCGCGAGTTTAACAACAGAGCAGCTCCTGGATGTGAAGACGCCACCCTCATTTCCTGGGCTGTCTCCCTTCAACACTTTCACTAAAATTCCCCCACTAGGCAGTCAGTTGAGGCCAAGACATTGATTGCTATTAGATGAAACCTTTTAGCACCAGTTCCAACTGAAGGGTGAGTCAGCTGCCCACTGCCCAAGGGGCCTCCCTGTTGGTCTCTGAAGTAGGAACCCAGGAGGGTGTTTCAAAAGGCAGAGGGCAATCCTAGGCCCACGCCCTGGGCTGCCTCCCAGTAGGTAAAGTGGCAGGAGCCACACCTCAGCACCAACCGGATTTCAACCCTCAGCCAGGAGAGGGTGAGGGCTACAAGGGCCCTACAGCCTGCACTCTCAGGCCTCCCTCCCACCTTCACCTCTCGTTCAGTCATCAGAAAAGCCGTGTTCTAAACCACCTTTCCTTGGGGGGTAAAATACCGTGCTGGCAGCTAAGGAGCTTCCCCACCCCTCTCCCAAGAGGGCAAACAGTGCATATTTGCTGATGTCGTCCCCACTCCCCACCCCCATATTTACCTGGCCTTATTTCTAGATGACGCTGAGTTTGTTTTTTGTTGGGTGTTTTTTTTTTAAGTTTGTTATTCAATTTTGAAAATGCTATGGACCTGTTAGTCTAAGCCAGATCCTAAGAGACGAGCAATTAGGATAATGGAACAAAATAACAGATGGCTACTTTCGGGCCTCCATAGCCAGCCTAAAAAAAAGACCTACTTAGAGAGAGAGAGAGGAGAAAGAAAAAAAAAAACACTATCAGAACTTTCAAATAATTAACTCAGACCTAATACAGCCCCAGCCAAAGGTCAGGCTCTAACCACAGAGCACTGAGGCCCTCCAAGTAGTGATGTTTCCATGAATGAGCAAGCTGAGCAAACAAGGTGTCTCCTCTTGTTCTAAGAAGTTTTGTAGTAGCTGGCCAAAAGACTTCACCCTTCCAGGAGAGCAGAGGGTGGCAAGGCTACCCAGGCCCCTTTCAGAAGTTGAGAGAGGGAACTTTGGCCCAGAACCACAATTGCTCAAGAATGTACTCAAAAGACCAGATCAGTCCTTCCCCATGCCCTAGGGAACACTGAAGGCCCTCCCATATGAAAACTGCTGCATGGACTACTTATCAGATAATGCCTTGGTCCCTAGAAGTCAGAGAGCAAAGGGCTTAAAAAGTGAGAACCAATGGGAGAGACACACACCCTTTGACTTGCGCCAACCCTTGCTTAATTCCTAGAAAAATCCAGTCCCACACACTTTTCTACAGCTGTCCTGGACACACATTTTTAGAAAACACGGACAGGAGTAAGGGACACTCCCAGAACTGTCACCCTCCCTGTGGTCTGGCCTGGGAAAGGCAAGAAGGGCAATCAGTCTTTCACTAAGTGACACTGCAATTTAAAGCCCAGCCAGCCTGTTTTGGGGGGTGGAGGGGTAGGGTCTCTCTTCGAAGGAAGGCAGAGAGCAGCACAAACTGGTGTGTTCCATTCCAGTCCTCCTTCCGCCATTTCATAAAGGACCCCCACCCCCCATAACAGGAAGGCACACTGGAGTGAAGCAATACTCCCCCCCTCCCCAGAACAGTTAAGTGTAAATATTTGCTGGAGCAGGTATAAATCAGGACATTCTAGAATTTGGCCATTATTGAGAATCTAAAGCAGCTGCTGTTAGGGAAAGCTGTGAGCCACCCTTTCCCTCAACATTGCTTGGTCCTTGAGGAAGGGAGCTGGGAAGCAAGAGGAAGGAGAATGATGACACATGGCAGGAAGGTCGTGAGGCTCCCGTGAGGCCTGATTGCCACCCAGGCCTGAATGGGGCCGCAGCCTCGCCCTGTGGGCAAGGGAGACTATGAGCACACACCCTAACTCCCAGAAAGGAGTGGAACGGAAACAGCGAAGGAGTCACTTAGGGAGTGGTAGGAAGCAGGAAGAGAGAGAAATGGAAGGTTCCCCACTCTCACCATCTGAGAAAAAAGGGCCAAGGGCTCATTTTCCCAAGCATGTGGAGTTGGAGAAAGTAAACCCTAGACATTCTCTGAAACTACCTCTGTCCCTCTCCTTGCCTCCCCCAATTTTCCAAGTCTCTAGGCAACTCTAACCGAGTCCAACCTGTCATTGCCTTCAGCAATACATTAATGTTAAGACTCCAGCATAAATTCTCCCACCTTCTCAAAAAGCATTTCTATGTTAAATATCTCAGCCGGCCCACCACGTGAGGTGGGCGGAGCAGCGGGATAAGGACACCACCACCCCTCCCCCAGTCACTACAGACGAGGAAATTCAAGCCAAGGTTGGTAATTCACCCAAGGTTACGCCGGGCCCCACCCCAGCAGCCGCGGAACAGCGGCCCCTCCCACCTGCTCCACCTACAGCGTCCCTTTCTCCTCCTCACGGAACTGCTGATTCCCAGCACTGGCGCACCAGCTCAACCCTCAGGACACTTCCATTCACTCTCCCCACCCTCCTGAAGAATCCTCCACTCTACCCACTCTCCTAGGTCCTCAGAGCCCTCTCCTGAAGCCACACCACCATACACATCCATCTCTGTAGAACCATGAAAGGACCCCTTCAACCCCTTTTCATCTGATACATGGCAGAACTGTGCAGAGATCAAGGGTCTTGCCCCACGCTATGGAGCTGATTAGTAACAAATCTGGGAGGAAATTCCAGGTCTCCAGAAGACCTTAAATACCTCTTTTTTCAAGTAGCTGCCACACTCTTCACCTGCAACACTTAGGAACAACCCCCTTCCAACACACATGCACCCACTCAAACCCCTTTCCCTAGCTCTTCCTGCACACAAATTCTCAGTATCAGCTCCCTCCTCTCCAGCACACTGGATTTATCCCCCACACACACACAAACACCTCCTCCGGGTCTCCCACTCTACTTCTGATCTCCCTTTCCCTACTGTGAGTCCCCCCTAAGGTGCTTCTACCCACCCCCAAGTCCATCTGAAAACAGACCCTGCTTTAGGATCCAGCCCCACCCTAACCCACCCCAAAAAGAGAAGCAATTCTTCCTGGACACCCTCACCTCTTCCTCCACTCCTTATTCTCCCTTCAAACACCTATATACCTTCCTGGTGCAAGACTGCACCTCCAGAAGCGTCCCCCCCCCCATACTTCCTTTATCAGTATAGCCACCACACAGTGCCTTTCTAGGGAGACCTTAGGGTCCCTAAAGTAACCTCCGTCCCCCTCTCTGCCATCCTGGCTCACATTCCCTCCCACCAGTCTCACCTCTTCCAAACTACCTTCTCCTCAGACTCCCCCAACCCTCTGCCAAGCTTTTCCACCTTCCATTAATTCTCCAGAAAATAATAATTCTCCAGAAACCCCTCCTCAAAACACCCCCAAATACTCTCCAGCACTCCCCTTCAGCTTCTCCATCTCCTTGTAAATTCCTCTTAGTCCTCTTCTCTCCCAATCTCTTCTTACCCTTAGAATATGGCAATTGAAAAAAATCTCACCCTTCAAAAACTTATTCACAGGCCCCCAATTTCTCCCCTCACCATCCTACCCCCCCTCAGACCCCCTCCAGTCCCACAAGAATTCCTTAGCACTCCCGACCCATCCTCACACACCATGCTTTCCTCACCTTACCAGTCGCCCTAAATCTCCCATTCCTTTTCAGATTCTGCAATCCCTTCCTTGCTCCCCCAAGCCACCTTTAGATTTCCAGAGTCTCCATTCCCTTTAGAACTTCCCCAACCTAAGAGGAGTTCTCAATTCCGATTCTCTTCCGACCTATGTGCACTCTAAATGACCCCTCCCCACCTGAGCTCCTCTTTAGAATCCCCAGGCCCCTAATTCCGCCCTGACCCATAAATTCCCTTCCTAGACCACCCAACCTCTCCTCTCAGCAGCCCCGAGCCCACCCTCTGACCCTTCAATTCTGCCTCAGACCCCAATTCCATTTTTCGACTGCCCAATCATCTCGGTTTCCCCAATTCCCCGCCCAGACCCTCCAATTCCTTCACCAGGCTCCCTGATTCCTTTTTTCCGACCCCTAATTCCCTCCCAAGACGCCAATTATCTCCCAGATCAGACCTTTTCTCAAGCTCTGCAATTCCTTTTCGGGACTCCAAATCCCTTCCCAGACCCGCCAATCCTCCTCAGGACCCCCAAGTCCCACGAGAAACCCTCCAATTCCCTCTCAGGCCCTCCTACTCCCTTCCCGGCCCCCAGCCCCCTCCTCAGCCTCCCACCCAGCCCGTCCGGCCCGCGGGCCGCGCACCTTGCGCTGCTGCTTCTCCCAGGCCGGGTCCAAGAGCAGGTCCCGGTCCCAGTCGTCCTCCTGGGCCATGTAGTCGCCCATGCTGCCGCCGCCGCCGGCGCCATTGCCCCCGCTGCTGGGGCCGTACTGATACGACTGGTTCGCTGCGTGGTAGTCCACCATTCCGCCGCCTCTCGCTCACCCACCAGCCCGTCCGCTCCCGCCTAAGCTCCCGCCCCTCTTCCCGAGCTGCTACTGCTGCCGCCGCCGCTGCTTCAGCTGCTCCAGCCCGCCCTCCGCCAACGCATGCGCACTGCCCGCCGCGCCTGCGCACCGCGCCGCCGCCGCCGCCCTCTCGCCCGCGCGCGCGCCCGCCAAAGCAGAAAGGCAAGAAGGCGGCCTGCGGGAGTTCGGCGCCTGCGCACAATCCTCTTGCCGCCTCCTCTTCAGGGTACGAGCCGGGACAGCTCTCCGCGTGAGCGCGCGCCCCATCCGCCTGTGGGCGGGGCCAGATTCCTGAAAGATTGGTAACGCGTCTAGCCCACCGGCCTAGACCCGCACAGGCAGGAATGCTTTTCCGATCAGCAACCTGTTCAACAAATATTTACTGAGCTCCTACTATGTGCGAGACCATGTTCTACACACTGGCACCAAGCAAAACAGACAAAAATCGCTGTTTTATTCATGCAACCAAAAGATGGTTCCTCAAAAGATCAATAAAATTGATAAGCCTTTAGCTAGACTGACAAAGAGGATGCAGATAATTAAAATGAGAAATGCAAGTGGGAACATTACCACCGACCTTAAAGAAAGAAAAAGGATTACAAGAGGATACTATGAACAACTGTACATCAACAAATTAGATAACCTATATGAAATAGACAAATTCCTAGAAATACACAAATTACTTAACTGACTCAGGAAGAAATAGGAAATCACGAGAACAATAACAAGTAAAGAGATTAAATCAGTCCCGAAAAACCTTCAAAGATAAGTACAGGATCAGATAGCTTCACTGGTGAATTTTCCAAACATTCAAAGAATTAGCACCGATCCTCCCCAAACTCTTCCAAAATTTCAAAGAGAAAGGGACACTTCATAACTGGTTCTATGAGTCCAGCATTCCCTTAATACAAAGCCAGATGAAGACATCACAAGAAAAGTATAGACCAATATCCTTTATGAATATAAACGCAAAAGTTTTCAACAAAATACTAGCAAACCAAATCCAACTGCATAGTAAAAGGATTAGGGAGCAGATGTGGCTCAAGTGAGTGCCTGCTTTCCACATGTAAGGTCCCAGTTTCAGTTCCCAGTGCCTCCTAAAAACAAACAAAAAAATCAAACAACAAGCAAACAAATGAAAAACTAACTCAGAGGAGTTGATGTGGCTCAGTGGTTGAGTGCCAGCTTCCCAAAAAAGGGATTATACACCAGAGCAAGTGGGATTCATCCCAGGAAGGCAAGAATGACTCAACATAAGAAAAATCAATCAACTAAATACATCACACTAATGGAATGTAGGGAAAAACAAAAACAACACCTGACTACCTCAATTGATACAGAAAGGGCATGTGACAAAATCCATCACCTTTTTTTTTGACTTATTATTTATTTATTTCTCTCCCCTTTCCCCTACCCCAGTTGTCTGCTCTCTGTGTCCATTCACTGTGTGTTCTTCCATGTCTGCTCGTATTCTTGTCAGTGGCACTGGGAATCTATGTCTCTTTTTTGTTGCTTCCATCTTGCTGCGTCAGCTCTCTGTGTGTGCAGCACCACTCCTGGGCAGGCTGCCCTTTTTTTTGCACAGGGTAGCTCTCCTTACGGGGCACACTCCTTGCACATGGGACTCCCCTACACGGGGACACCCCTTCATGGCACGGCACTCCTTGTGTGCATCAGCACTGTGCATGGGCCAGCTCCCCACATGGGTCAGGAGGTCCTGGGTTTGAACCCTGGACCTCTCATGTGGTAGGTGGATGCTCTATGAGTTGAGCCAAATCTGCTTCCCCACTCTTTCTTGATAAAAAAAATCAAAAACAAAAACTCAGAAAAACACTAGGAGTAGAATGCAATTTCCTCAACATAATAAGAGCATATATGAAAAACCCACAACTAATATCATATTCAATGGCAAAAAACTGAAACCTTCTCCTCTAATATCAGGAACAAGACAAGGATGTTCTTTTTCAATACTGCTATTCAACATCATTGTACTGGAAGTTCTAGCCAGAGCAATTAAGCAAGAAAAAGAAACTAAAAAGCATCCAAATTGGGAAGAAAGAAGTAAAACTATCTCTATTCGCAGATGACACGATCCTATATATAGAATCCACAAGAAACTATGAGAGCTAGTAAACAAATTCAGCAAAGTTATGGGGAATAAGATCAACATACAAAAATCTTTCTATATAACAGCAATGAACAATCTGAAAAGGAAATCAAGAAAATAATTCCATTTACAATAGCATCTAAAAGAATAAAATGTCTAAGAATAAATGTAACCAAGGGTGTAAAAGACTCATGAACTAAAAACTACTAAACATTGCTCAAATAAATTGAAGAAGACCTAGACAAATGGAAAGACAGTCCATGTTCATGGATTGAAAGACCTACTATTAAGACGTCAATACTATCCAAAGTGATTTAGATACACTTTTTTTTTTTTTTTTTAGAAATGGAAAAACTAATCATCAAAATCCTGGGAAATGACGGGGTGCCCCAAATAGCCAAAAACATCTTGAAAAAGAAGAACAAAGTTGGAGGACTCACACTCCCTGATTTCAAATCTTGGTTCAAAGCTATAGCATGGTATTGACAAAAGAACAGACAAATACACAAATGGAATAGAATTAAGAGTTCAGAAATGGATATTATTCAGTCATAAAAACAAATTAAGAGGAAGCAGGTGTGGTTCAAGCGATTTGGCTCCCACCTACCACATGGGAGTTCCCTGGTTTGGTTCTGGTCCCTCCTTAAGACAGTAAGCTGGTATGATGGGCAGGTACAGCAAGCTAATGCCACAAGATGATACAACAAAAGACACAAGAATAAAAACATAATGAAACACAACAAAGCAAGGAGCAGAGGTTCCTGGGTGCCTCCTAAAGAAGACAGTGAGCTGGCATGATGGGCAGACATGGTGAGCTGATACAGCAAGATAACACAAGAGATATGGGGAGGGAAAACATAATGAGAGACACAACAAAGCAGGAAGTGAAGGTGGCTCAAGCAGTTAGGTGCCTCCCTCCCACATTGGATGTCCTGGGTTCAATTCCAGTGCCTCCTAAAGAAAAAAGGAAGATGAACAGACACAGCAAGCGCAAAACAATGAGGGGGTGGTGAGAAATAAATAAAATAAATCTTAAAAAAAATTAAGTTCTGATATATGCTACCGCATGCATGAATGAACTTTGAAGAACATCATTTTGAGTGAAATAATCCAGATGCAAAAGGACAAATATCACATGCTGTCATTTACATGACATATCTATAATAGGCAAATATATAGAGGCAGAGTGGATTATAGGATATCAGGGCTGGGTGATGGGGAAATGGGGAGACACTGCTTGATGTACACAGAGTTTCTATTTGGAGTGAGGAATATGTTTTGGTAATGTATGGTGGTGTTGGTAGCACAATATTGCAAATATAATTAAAACCACTGAATTGTCCACATGAGAGTGGTTTAAGGTGAAATTTTAAATTGTATACGTTACCACAATTTAAAAAAAAATACTTGTCTCTCATAAAAAATTCTGCCCTCCTGGAACTACCTTCTAGTGAGGAAAGACAACAAACAAAATGTTTACCAGTATAGGTTGTGGATGTGGCTTGAGAAGTTGAGTGCCTACCTCCCACACAGGAGATCTCGGGTTCAGTTCCTGGTGCCTCCTAAAGAAAAAACAGACAAGGAGCAGACAACAAGCAAAAGGACAATGAACAAAAACAACAAACACACAACGAGTAAACAGACAAGGGAGCCATCTGCGGAGGGGGTGGTTAAAAATTTTTTTTTTTACCAGTACAATATATAGTACATTCGAAAGTGTTGTGTTATGAAGGAAAATCAAGCAACAACTGGAATGTAAATAAATTAGGGCAGGCTCCATGGAGAAGATGGACATTTGAACAAAGACTTGAAGGAGACACAAAGTGAACATGGAAGTTAGGTTAGATTGGAATAGGTACTGGTTGACTTGGAAGGTAGAGGGTTTTTCAGACTTGTCTATCATCCATTCATTCAACAAACATTTATCGAGCATCTACTAAGTGCCAGGCACTGTTCTTGGGCACTGGTGACATAGTTGTGAGCACAAGAGCACAATAGGTTCTCAAGTAGCTAACACGGTAGTGGGCGGGGTGCATGGTAAACAATATATAAGCAAAGATAAATGACATTACCACAGTAAGGGATATAATCATCTTAACTACCCAAAGCTGAGCTCCTGACCTTCCCTCAAAACCTGCTCATCCTGTGGCCATCCCCATTTTAGGTGAAGAACTTCCATGCTTCCAGCTGCTCAGGCCGCAAACTTTGGAGTTGGTCTTGACTCCTCTTTGCGTTTACACCCACGTCAGTTCATCAGGAAGCCCTGTCGGCTCCATCTTCAAAGTAAAGTCAGAATCCACACACTCCCCACCAAGGCCGCACCCTGGCCCCACCCCTCATGCCCTGCTTGGACCACTGCAGCAGCCTCTGCACTGCAGGCTCTCTGCCTCCCACACTTTGCCCCAGTCTGTACCCAACGAGCAGCCAGAGGAAGCCTATAAACACCGGAGTCAGGCGAGGGCCCCACTGCTCTGTTTGGAGCCCTCCCATGGCTCCATCTCCACCAGAGTAAAAGCCAAGCCAAGCGAAGAAGGAAAAGACCGCAGAAGGCGTGGGTCCTCCACGCCTTCCCCGCCCAGTCCTGTCCAGCTTTTGAAACTCCCAGGGTTTCAGCCACACCCATAGGTTTTCTGCACCCTGGTCCTAATTTCCTCTCCAAGCTCATCTTCCACCCTCCCCCTCTCCCAGGCTCCAGCCTCAGGGTCTTTGTCCTAGGTGGTACTTTGTTACCACTGATTGCAGTACTTTGTCCAGGTACTGAATCCCCACAGGTGTTCCTCTCCTGCAGATCTCTGGAAAGATCATCCCATCAGTGAAACCTTTCCTGCCCACCAAACTTAAAATAGCATCCCACACCTGGCTGTGTTTTTCCCCATAGCTTTTATCACCATTAACGTACTACATAATTTATTTACTTATCGTGTGTGTTTGTCTGTCTCTTCCCCAAAAATGTCAGCTCCAGGAGGGCGGGGATCTTTGTTTTGGTCACTGCTGTATCCCGAGCGTGTGACAATGAATGGAACTTTGGTAATACCCAAAAGCACTGACAGCAGGGACTCGAACAAATATTTGCACACCAATGTTCACAGCATCATTATTCACAATGCCCAGAAGATGGGAAAAACCCAAGAGTGTGGTGTGTACATAAAATAGAATATTATTCAGCCATAAAAAGGAATGAAGGTCTGGTACATGCCACAACAGAGATGAACCTTGAAAACATCATTTTGAATGGAATAAGCCAGACACAATAGGGCAAATAGTCTATGATCTCACATATATAAAATATGCAAATTCATAGACAGAAAATAGATTAGAAGTTACCGGGCAGGGGCTGGGATGGAAGGGGCAATGGGGAGTTAATGCTTAATGGGTACAGTTTCTGTTGGAGTGATTTTTTAAAATTTTAATTTTTTCATCTCCTCCCCTACCCTGCTGTTTTTGTTGTCTGTGTCCATTCACTGTATGATCTTCTGTATCTATTTCTTTTTTTTCTTCTCGTCTTTCTCTAGGATTCACCGGGATTCAATCCTAGGGATCTCTGATGTGGAGGGAGGTCCCGTCAATTGCACCACATCAGTTCCTGGTCTCTGCTGCGCTTCACCTGGACTCTCCCCTTCGTCTCTCTTTTGTTGTATCATCATCTTGCTGTGTGACTCACTTGTGCAGGCACTGGCTTGCTGCATGGGCACTGGCTCACCACGTGGGCACTCGGTTCACCATGTAGGCACTTGGCTCACCACATAGGCACTGGCTCACCGCACAGGCATGCTTTTTTTTTTTTTAAACTTATTTTATTTCTCTCCCCTTCCCCCCTGTTATCTGCTCCCTATGTCCATTCACTGTGTGTTCTTCTGTGTCCACTTGTGCTTGCATTCTTGTCATGCATCACTGGGAAACTGTGTGTCGCTTTTTTTGTTGTGTCATCTTGCTGCATCAGCTCTGTGTGTGTGTGGCACCACTCCTGGGCGGGCTGTGCTTTTTTCACACAGGGCGGCTCTCCTTGCGGGGCACACTCCTTGCACGTGGGGCACCCTTATGCTGGGGACTCTCCTGAATGGCATGGCACTCCTTGCGCACAGCAGCACTGTGCGTGGGCCAGCTCACTACATGGGTCAGGAGGCCCTGGGTATCGAACCCTGGACCCTCCATATGGTAGGTGGACGCTCTATCAGTTGAGCCACAACTGCTTCCCATCTCTTTTTTTCACCAGGAGGCCCCAAGGATCGAACCCTGGTTCTCCCATATGGTAGGTGGAGGCCTTAGCACTTGAGCTACATCCACTTCCCTGTTCGGAGTGATTTTGGAAATATTTTGGTAATGGATGGTGGTGATGGTAGCACACATTGTGCAAATGACTAATGCCACTGAATGGTACACTCAAAAGTAGAGTAAAGTGAGAAATTTAATGTTGTTTATATGTTATCACAATAAAATTTTTTCTAAAAATTTTCAAAATATACAAGTGATGTAACTTAGGGTCTGTAGTTATAATAACAGTAATATTGTATTATAGTGCTTTTGCAGCAATGACAAAGAAGGTACTACAGCAATGTGAAGTGTCATAAATGTGAAGGGGATGTAAAGGGATATGGGATTTTTCCTCTTGGAGCTATGAAAGTGTTCTAAAATTGACTGAGATGATGACAGCACACTCTGTGGTGAAACTGAGAGCCACTGAGTGGACGCTTAGGCTGCACTGTACAAGTCATGACACAATATAACACAGTGAACCCGTGCTGGATGATGGCCTGTGGTCAGCAGTACAAATATGAAGACATCCTCACATGAACTATAACGCAGAGACAATACTACTGGCATTTAATATTAGGGTGGTTTGTGGAAAAAATACACCAAATGTAAACTATGGACTATATTTATATTTGATGACTTCTTTGATCATTTATAACAAATGTTCCACGATAAAGCAGGTGTTGGTGGTAGGGTAATGTATGGAAATGCTGTATATTATGCATGATTGTTTGGTAAACTCACAACTTCACTAATTAAATAAAACCCAGGGAACTACAATACAAAGAGTGAACCCTAGTGTGAACTATGGACTTTAATATATTATAATATCGGCTCATCAATCATAACAAATGTACACTACTACAAAATGTAAATAATGGAGAGGGGCGGGGGCAGGCAGAATGAACGAACTTAAAGACCAGGCTGAGGAATTGAATTTTACCCTAAACGCAACGGGCAGTTAAGGCAGGATTTTAAGCAGGGAGGGCCCTGGTCCGACTCAGGTGCCACCAGGCCCCCCTGGCTCCGTGAGGGGTGCAGATTGTGTGTGTATGTGTGTGTGGGGGGCTCAGGATGACCAGCGAAGAGGCTGCTGCAATAGTCCAGGCCAGAGGCGGAGGGGATAGGACCAGGGAGGGGAGGAAGCCATGGAGAAGGCAGGAGTGGGGAGATGTAGGATGAATGAGGCCAGGAGTGAGGAGGTGAGGAAGAGGGAAGAACCAGGACGGCTGGGAGGCTTTGCACCTGAGCACCAACATGCAGCGTTTTATCCAAATGAGGACGGACTCCAGGAGCAATGGTCGCCAGGACCTGGCCAACAGGGTGCAGGGAGAGGGGCGTGTCACAGTCCGACTACCGGGAATGAGACTAGAAGACATGTTCCCTCCAAGGATGGGAGCTGCAAGGATCCTCCCCCACCTCTCCCAAAGGTCCTTAAAGGACCCAGCGGCAAAGGATGCCCAGGGCCTGACCAGACCCACGAGTGTCGGTTCTCTCCAAAGCGGGGCAGGGCTGAGCTCGGCCAGAGCAGGGCAGCCTCCTGCCCAGCTTGGAGGGCAAGCCCAGGACTCACGGGCCTGGCGGGGTGGGAAAGCCCCTCGGGCTCTGGGCCATCTGCCCCTCCCTGCCTGCTCCTGGTAGGCACTTAACGCTTCCAGACCAAGTGCTCAGGGATGGAGTGGGTGGCTGAGCCAGGTCGGTTTAAAGGCCCCTTCAATTGCCAGCCTTGGGCAATCCCTGGCCGCCATCTGTAAAATAACAGCTGATGTATCCATTGAAAGCCCACGGGGCAGCAACTGGGGTGCTCCAGAATCCAAAGGGGCTCCCCGTGAAGCGGCAAGGCTAACGGCAAGGCTAACGGACCTAGCGGCAGCTTCAGGCTTGCCATTTCTGCACATCACTCCTTGGAACCTTTAAGGCTTCAGTCAATTTATTAAATGCTACTTCCCATTGTTAAGGCTACTTAAGGAAACAGAGAGGAGAGGGCTATGTCCTCACAGATGGGAACCTGGAGAACACATGCCAGGATGTTGAGGTGACTATGGAAGCAGCTGAAATGGCAGCCTAGAGCCAGAGTGAGCAGTGACAGGTGACCCCCAGGATAGCATCTGGAGACAGCTACAAGTATATACAATCCTACAACCTGCCAAGCTCGGTCCTAAACTTCCTGTGCATCAACCCACATCAGTTTAGTGGGTGCTGTTATTACTCCCCATTGTAAAGGTGAGGCACAGAGTAAATGATATACCTGAAGTCCACTCAGCTGAGTGTGATCCCAGTCTTACTCTCACACCAGGTCTCTCAACCACTCAAAGGATGATCCTCCCGGACCTAGGGGTTGGCAGAGTGGGACAAGAAATGGCATCCAAAGGAGGGACTAAGGGACTAGAGGCCAG
Organism: Dasypus novemcinctus; assembly: GCF_030445035.2. Classification (NCBI taxonomy): domain Eukaryota; kingdom Metazoa; phylum Chordata; class Mammalia; order Cingulata; family Dasypodidae; genus Dasypus; species Dasypus novemcinctus. Next base: position 59,234,428 of record NC_080690.1, on the reverse strand, counting down.
TTTCCCTCCAGAGCAGCCATGGCCAGGTGTGCAGGTTGTAATGAAAACGGAGGCCCCTGTCAAATGGGTGAGTGGGAGTTGTGCCCTCCTGGAGGGGGCGCCTTTTCTAACCTACAAGCATACACGTGAATAAGCAGCTCCCTGGCCCTCCCTCCCTCCACCTCATTCAGACTGGCTCCCAAGTCCTGAGCTAGTTACCCATCCGCTAACGTCCCAGGGTCTGGACACACCCTAGCTCCTGGCCCTGTTCTGGACAGAAGACCAGGGCAAAGGGCGTCCCAGGCAGCCCTGGCCTCCCGTCAGTGCCCTCAGGAGCGATGGGCGGGAGTGCAGGCAGGCAGCGAGGGCTGGGAAGGCTGGCAGCCCAGTGCCCTGCCTCCCCCCTGTGGGCAAAGTTCACACATGCTGGCCAGAAAGAGCTAAGTGTCCTCCAAGGGCAGCCCAAGAGCTATGTCCAGGGCTGGATGCCCGTCGAGGGCCTCAATCTCCTCCATTTCCAAGGCAGGCACCAGGCTCTCGTCCCGCGGAGGAACCAACAAGCTCAGGGGGAAAACCCATTGCCAGAACGTCTGACAGACCTCCCGAGTAAAGCGAGAATGAAAACCAGCTCTGCTGAGACGCCGCGGCACGAGCAGGGCTCCTGACCCAGTGACACGCGGGAGGAAGCAGCCTGGGGGCTCCGGGTTGGGGGAGAACAGCCTGGCTAAAGGGGAAGCCACTGCCCAGCACTGGCACCTTGTTTGGACAGGAGAAAATTCCTATTTTCTCATCAAGTCTCTTCCAACAGAATATCCTGAGACTAGTTTGCAACACTGGTGAAAATCCTCTGAACCTGGAACAATGGCTCCCATTTTGAAAGCACCAAGAGTAGGCTGGCTGTGAACTGAGACATTTAACTGCCAAGAGCTCGCCACCTTCTCACGACTCTGAGAAGCGAGCCAGCAGTCTCCCTTCCACGGAAGAGGAAACCAGGCGCAGGGGGATGGAGTCACTGGCCAAGGACACACCACGGTTACGTGACACCAGGACTGGAGGCTGAGGCCCAACCACCAAGGCCAAGGCGCCCCTCCCATCAGGAAAGGAGGGATTCAAGAGGCGGAAGGGCCGGCTGCGCGGGCTGCAGGGCTGGGCTCCTCTGTGCTGACTCACGGGGGGGCGGCACGTTCTTCCCCAGAGCCCCACTGGTGGCCTGACAAGGTCAGGAGGGTGGCGGTGGAAGGTCTTTTGCTGGGGCAAGGGGGAAGGAAGGAAGAGGAAGAGGAAAGGTGGAAGTCCGGCCAAGGGTCCCAGGCAGAACGGGGACTCCAGCAAAGGCGGGGCAGAAGCCTGCTCCTGGGCTCCCTCTGCTGGACAAGGGGCAGGCGCAGGCAGCCAAGAAAGAGACAGCAGGGCTAAGAAACCTTCAACAAATCTTTACTGAACGCCCGCAGTTACTGGGAGGAAGCCATGATGCTGGACACACCTGTTGAAAAGAGAAGGGGTCAAGGTGGGAAGAGTGGGAGGTGAACTTCCTGCCACCAACCCCAGGACCCACAATTCTGGAGGGGCAACAGCATGCAAACCCCATCTGGGCCCAGGCTGCCAGCACAGTTTGAGACCTTGGTTCAAATCCCAGCTGTGCCACTTAGGCACTGGGGAACCTGGGGCAAGTGACTTATATCCTGTCCACCAGCCTCCCTGACTGTAAAGGGGGATGATGACAGCATCTCCCCTGTAGGACTGTTTTGAGGATTCAATGCAGCTGCTTGGAGCAATGCCTGGCACTAAGCATGTGTAAACTATTACCGTCACTAACTCAGTAACGTTTGTTAAGTACCATGTGCAGGACACTCAAAGCACTAACTTGTACCTCCTCACTATAGAATCCTTTACTCAAGTGGGTTCACCCAAAGCACCCAACACCGGGCACTGCCCATCCAGAAGTGAGGCACCAGAGCCCACAGGTGCAGACGTTACTGGCCATCCAATCTTGCGCCTCAGTTAGGTACTAAACGAGCTGGTCTGGGCTGAGAAGCCCCAGGGCATCAATGTTTATCTTTAAAACACGGGGATCACACCTGGGAGGGGGTAGACCCAGGGTCCAAGGGAGCAGCAGCCCCCGCACATACACCAGTCGCCCCGTCTCATGCACTCCAAGGTGTCCATTCAGCGAGCAGACAGGGGAGGTGGCTCATGCTAAATGAAGAGCTATTTTGCTCTTTGCAGCTGAGCCATCAGTTTAAGCTGTTAAATGTGCCCGTGAAGGTGAAGACAACACCGTTTACTGAGCTGAAGTCCCCGCTCTTTGCTCAAAGTGTTATGCATGGATTATCCCCCTTCATGCTCTCAACTCCTGGAGATGAAGGTTGATATTCAGGAACTCATAATAATGATACATACCTCACAGGGCCATGTGAAGACCAAACAACTTAAGTGTAAAGAACTACACAATATTTGTCTAATTATTGTTGCTGGCACCCCCATTTTTCACATGAGCAAATTGAGGCACAGAAAGGTAAAGCCTCTTGCCCAAAGTCACACAGCTACGAAGTAGAGAAGGTAAGATTTCACCCAGCTAACCCACCTCCAGAGCCCACACTTCCAGATGCTAGGGCTGAGGCCCCAGGGGCTACATGACAGAGCCTCTGGGACCAGCAAGGGTGTCGGAAGCCCTACAAGGCCTCTCTGGATTCTGGGACGCTGTGCTCAGTGCTGTGAGGCAGGCCATGCAACCTGGAGGTTCCAGGGGAGGCTACCCGGCACCCCCTCACACCTCCCTGGGTGGGCAGCCCCACAGCAGAAGAGGCCAGCAAAGCCTGGGAGCTGGGGATTTCCTGGCCCTGCACAGGAACAAGCTACCTGAGGTCTTTGGGCCCAGCCCTGGTCTCCCTGGCAGGGCACCCTGCCCCCCACTGAGGCCTGGGGCTGCCACTCACTGTCAAAGTCAATCTTCTCCACAATGTTCTTGGGCTTAATGCTCTCTTCCTGGCTGCAGATGAAGATCTGGCCTGATTCATCAGCACTCCAGCCGTACTTGCTCATCCACACCTTTAGCTGGTTGTCTGCAGGTGACAAGGGACAGTGCAGGGGCTTCAAGCACCTCAATCCCACCACCCTGACAGTCCTGGGGGCCCAGAGAACGGAGGCCCAAGGCCCACAAGGCACCCTCCTTGCCTGACTACTCCAGGGTGGCTCCAGACAAGCCAAGGCAGCTCCTGTCAGGAAAGCCTGGCTTCTCCCATGGGCCGCCCCTCCCCTCTCTAGTTCCTTCTCCAAGTGGCAGCCAGGGGAAGCCTTTTCATTTTCTCATTCTTAACATTACAGGGCTTTTGTCTTCCTTTATTTTATATTTACCGCTTTCTCTCTCAGTGAAAAATCTTAGTTCTTAATAAGAGTAATGGATTTACTTATTTCCTTTTCCCCACAACCTACATGAAATGGCCTCAGAAGTACGTTACCACTAGCAATGAGCCTACTGCATCAGGTTCGGGAATTTCCCTGTAGCTCTTCGTTGCCCTTAGAAAACATGCCAGTGCAAATGTATGACCTGGGTAGTGCTGTTACTTGACATAATTATTTTCTGTACGAATGCTATCAATTTGATAAATTTAGATCCATTTGTTTCTCTTTCTACTCAGTTCTAAGGCTTGTTCCATCCCCTTTGATTTAGCTCCACTTTTTAATATGTTAAACATCAACCTGACATAATGCACTTTGTGCAATACCTGAGACATATTGTCCAATAAGTTACTTTCCACCAACAAATCAACCTGGGTCAAGAAACAAAACTTAAGAAGATATTCAGAGACACCACACCCTGAAATGCCCCCTCCTCTTCCCTCTCCCAGACGTGATGCTTTTTATTAGTTTCTTGATTTTTCTTCCTGTATTTCTTTTTGTAAAAATAAGCGAACACTTACACCACAAACAATTATTTCTCTTTGAGGGATCTTTTAAAAACATAAATCTTATCAGGTCCCTCCCTGCTCAGAAACCTCCTAGGCTCCGTCTCACTCAGGGTAAAGGACGAAGTCCTTATGAGGCCCCATCTGACCTGGGGCTCCCCGCCTCCCGCCACCTCTGATGTTGGCTCCCCAGCTCTTGCCCATGCTTACTCTGCTCCAGCCATGCCGGCCCCCTGGCTGCTCTGTGAGCACGACAGGCACATCCCCCCTGCCTTGCGCCTCTGAGGTTAACTGTTCAAATGCTGCCCCCTCCTTACCTCCTTCCGCCACCCCTGACCCTCTCTACCAGCTGTCTTGCTTCCCTTCATAGTATAAACCACCACTTGACACGGATATCTTCATTTGTTATCTGCTTTTGCTATCTCCATGGGGACGAAGCTGAGCTGTTACCTGTTTTGTTTGAGACTGGACCTAGAACAGTGTCTGACCCAGAGCAGGCCATCAATTTACAAATGGCTGGCTGGCCTAGCATCTCCACTCCAAGGAAGGGAACGTCTTACAACTCCTATTTCCTCCCTGGGCTGGGCCTTTCATACTGCTGAGCTGGCTGAGGCTCACTGCCCCTGACCCACCACCCCCAAGCTCCCACATTTGCACATGGGTCCCAGGAGGCCTTACCTGTCAGGTCCCCGAGCATCTCAGCCAGTAGCCAACGGTCAATGTGCTGGTAAGTGATACCCACGACGTGGCAGATAACTGCAGAAGCCAGGGACAACGGTGGTAAGGGTGCACCCCCAGGACCCCGCTATCCCTCCCGCTCCCCTGCTGGAAGCCCAGGCTCAGAAAGGGGGGCTTACACTTTCGGACAGAGTCTTCGAAGCCTGCAATACCTTCCAACAGGTCCATGTTTTCATCCAAGGCTTGCTGGGAGGGGAAGGATAACATTCACAGTAATGCAACATCAGCAGCAGCTAACCTCTGGGCTTTCACTGCCATGCCAGGCATTCCTCTGGCACAGTCCTGTGATATAATAGTTACTGGTGTTGTGCCCATTTAGTAATGAGGAGACCAAGATTCAGAGCGGCTAAAACTTTTCCCAAGATCAGAGAGCTGCAGTTTGAACCCTTGCAGACAGGACCCATGGTCCAAAGAGAAGGGACAGGTACAGATTAGCTAACTGTACGCAAGAACCTCTGGTTGCTCCTGTCTCATTCAGGGCAAAAGTCCATGCTCCTATTGTGGCTGGGAGGCCCCACACCATCTGCCTGCCCCACCTCCTCACCCATCCTGCTCCAGCCATGCACTGGCTGCTCCTATTTCTGGAACTCTGTTTCCTCATGACTAGACTAGCACCCTCACCTCCTTCAGGTTTCTGCTTGAATATCGCCTTCTCAGCAAGGTGAGAAAATGACTTTAGTGAGGAAAATGAGCAGGAAGCCACAAGGACACTGAGAAGGATCAGTGAGGCAGGAGTAGCCCAGGGGTGGTTGTCCTGGAAGCCAAGTGAAGAAAGCATTTGAGGAGCAGGACGTGATCACCTGTATCAGAGGCAGTTGACAGGACAGGTAAAATGAGGCCCAAGAACCGCCTACTGGATCTAGCAAGGTGGCGCTCACTGTGGGTCTTGACGGGAGCAGTTTCAGTGGAGTATGTACTGTAGGGGTGGTGGGGGCACGTGTGCGGAGGACAGAAATGTCCCAAAAGCCTGACTGGAGTAGGTTTGAGAGAGTAGGGGAGAAGGGGAGACAGAACACACACAGCCTGTCCTAGGAGTAGGGGGACCACCCGCCCTGGTTTGCCTGAGATGGAGGGGTTTCCTGGGATGCAAAACTTTCAGCTTTGAAACCAGAAAACACCTGGGTAAACCAGGTCAGTTGGTCCCCCGACAGGAGTGGGGCTGTAAGGGGAGCAAGGAGGCAGTAGCTGCTAAGGAATGTGGAGGTCAAGGAGGATATTCCTTGTTAAGTGAGGAGAAACAACCGTGTTAGATGTGTTTCCATGGTGACAGGAATAATCTAAAAAGGGCAAGTTTGATGTTCTGGGGGAGTAGGGAGAACTCTCAGTGGGTGAGAGGGAAGGGGACGCAGTGCCCCAGTGGAGGGGTGGTTTTAAGATGGGAAAAGGGGCAATTCAACCATTGAAACAGAAAAGGATGTGGCTGTTGCAGGGAGCATGTCAGGAACGGGGACAGGAGCATGTGCAAGTTCTGTTTGGCTGCTATCTTCCCACAAAACAAGAAGCCACATCCTAAGTGGTGAGAAGAAAAGAGAAGAGATGAACAAGTGTCAGGCAATGTCCAGGATCAGCAAGGAGGCAAGAAACTGGGGGAGGAAGTAAGACTGCTGGGAGGGGCGAAGGCCCTGAGGCTCCAGGGAGCCAAGGACTGGTGGTGAGTTTTTCTCCAGCCACATTCTTCGTTTCACATGTAGGCATGGAGGGGGCAGCAGGCAGGACCCACAGGGCTGTTGTGCTGGGCAAGTGTGACTACAGAGAGGGAGGGGGAGGAGCTGCTTCTGATAAAGGAGGAACCAGGATGCAAGGAGCATGACGAGGGCAGGAGCTGCTCGGCAGACCCAAGGATGGCGGGATGGAGAGCTCACTGCAATGAGCTGGGAAGGCAGGAGGAAGCGAGCAGTGGACGAGGAGACGTTCAGGGGACGAGGAGAGGTACAATTTATTGATGAGGACGAGTCTAGGACAATGGTTCCCAAACTTGGCTCTATGTCAGAATCACCTGGGATAATTTTTTTAAATCCCTAAGCCTAGACCACAGCCAGACCAATTACCTCAGACTCTGTGAGGGCGTGACCCAAGCACCAGTATTCCTGGGTCCAAGGAGCTGAGAAGTGGCCTGGGTTCTGCCTATGGGAATGAGGGGCTGAGGCCAGGTGGAGGGCAAGATCAAGGGACAAAAGACCACAGAACCCAGAGGAAGGGTTGCTGAAGGATCATGTAGCTGGCTTTTCAAATACCAAAGAAGAGGATAGGAGTAGTAAAGAGTGGGAGTGGCAGGGACTGTCGTCTAGGGGTCTGAAGCTGACACCAAAAAAGCGGGGCAGTAAAAGACTGGCACTGACAACATGAGCTTTGAGTCTGGAGGTTTGGGCAGTGGGAGGAAGAGGAAGGAGGTGACTCAGGAACAGCGCTACTGGGAAGAGCCGCAGGAAGGCACAGCCTCGGCAGACAGCCAGACTCCAGTCTGAGCTAGAAAGGGGGAAAAGGAGCTGAGGAAACCAAGGGCTTTTGTTTATGGCAGATGGCATGCACTAGAGGACCCATGGAAGGGGGTGGGGGTGGGGGGAAAGGGAGACAGAATCAGCCTGAGCCCCATGGAAGTCCTGGTGCCAGGCAAGATGATGCGTGCAAAGCACCGAGCACAGGCCCATCTCCAGAGATGAGTGCAGGCACCGTTACCTAGCTGTCTGCTCAACTCCCCAGCCCCAACCGGCCCTGTGCCCATGCACGCTGCACCTGGACCCACGGGAAGTTACCCAGAAGGCCTGGAAGTGGCAGGTCTCCAGCAAGTCTCCAAGGTAGAGAATCTGTCGGATTGGTCGCTCTTCTTGCTGGGAGGAGGAAGTGTTAAGAGAAAAATGGCCTGGGAGCTTGAGGATGGTGCCGGGTCCCAAATCACCACTCCCCACCTACGCTTGTCTAGCTCCACTCTCCAACAGTTCAGCTCAGAAAAAGAACCGGAAAATGAAGCCACCTCCTGCAGACGTCCGTAGGAGAGAAGTTGTTCACAACAGCACTATCTTTAACAGCAAAAGATGAGAAATAATCAACTGAAAGGAGCAAATATGAGTTCATCATCAGCCTGATGATGGAGATGGCTAAATAAACTCTGCACATCCATTCACTGGCTACACTGGGACCAAGTCAGCTCTCACAGAACCGACATGGAGGACCTGTTGATACACTGCAATCCAGGAAAAGCAAGAGGCAGAATACCACCTGGGTGGGGACGTGTGTATTTAACACACACATCCCTATTTCTGTGTCTACAGAGTGTCTGTGGAAAGGTACCTGAGAATCGCAAAGTGTTGCCTCCAAGGAGTGGAATGAGGTAGCTGAGGACAGGAGAGGAAAGAAGTCTCACTTTGTCCACCAGATAATCCCACACTTTCATAGTGTGTACCATTTGCCTATTTTTTTTCAGCCATCACAACACGCCCCTGGGGAAGTGGCAAATTTCTCAGAAGACAGGAACTTGGACACCCAATCCCTTACAGAGTGGTTATCACCCACCACTTCTCAGCTCAACCCACCAATAAGCAGGTAATCGTGTAAGCCTGCTGGACTGGAAGCTCTGGGAATACTAGGTCCCACTGCCTTGCCCATTTATCAAATGATTAAATCAAAGCTGAGGATTGCCTGATCAGGCACTGGATTAGCCACAAAAAATGCATCAAGACAGTTCAATGATTGTCACTGAACAAACATTCATTGAAGGCTGGTTCTAAGCTGGACAAGACACTGATTTACATACTGGGGATTCCTCTGTAATTCCTGCCCTCGATCCAGAGCTTCATGTCCCCTCCCTGCCCCCCACCCCCTAGTTACCCCCCATCCTCTCCTGTCTGGTCTGGTGGTTTCCTCCTCAGCTGGGAACCCTCAGAGGGATCCTTCTAAAGCATAACTTGACCCACATCACTGCAGCTTTAAAATCTTCCCATAGCTTCCACTACCCTTTCTGAATGTGACTACATTCAAAAAAGTTTGCAGCTATGCTGACTTTCTTCTATGGTCTTGAAAAGATGGTACTAAGTTGTGGTTTTCCTTCAGGCCCCCTGAAACGCTATTCCTTCTGCCTGGATATCCCTTCCCTAATACCTCATCCTCCAGACTTTCCCTCCTCCAGGAAACTTTCCCCAACCCCATCCCTGACCACTGTGGGCTGTGACTTAGAGGGGACCTGTCTGTCACCCTCACTAGACTGTGAGCTCTGTTAGGGCTGGGCTGGCCAGCAGGAACTCAGTGAGCACCTTCCCTGTGAACTCGCTCACCTCTCCTCCCCAAAACTCAGGAGCAGGAAGGATACATGTGCCTGGTCGATCATGCACTTGCACAAAGTGAAGTCAGTGTGAGGCAGGTTGGTGAGGGCCTTCAGCAAGATCTGGGCAGTGACCGTGGTCTGAAAGAAGGCTGGGTTGAACTGGTACCTGAGAAGGGGAATGAGAGATGTGGCAACAGTGGCACCTCTAGCTCCCCAAGCCTCACCAGGTACCAGGCAAGATGTCCACTGCTTTGGCCACATTTGGGTCTGGGGTTTGGGAAGTGAACATGCCTGGGCTCCAATCTCACAACACTTTCTGGCCATATGGGTCATTGCCCTATGCCTCACTTTTCTGCTCTGTAGATGAGGATAGTTAATCCTCACAACCACTCAATGAGGCAGATATTGGTAAGTGGTTTAAGTTTTAAAGAAGCATATAAAAAGCCATCTAGAGTAATAGGTAAGGTTCTGGAGCCAAGCTGCCCAAGTTTAAACTTCCCTGCTAGGTAACCCTGGACTACTTATTTTGAGTTTTCTGTGCCTCAGTTTCCTCCCTTACACATAGGAACAACAATAATCATACCTATCTCATAGGAACAATATAGTAATATAAATATGAGTTCCTAAACATAAAAGGCATACACAGTAGCTAGCAGTGGGTATCACCAATAATGGCCGGAACAACCTCACAAATTCAAACATGACTGTCCCCCTTTTACAAATGAGAACATTACATTGCTAGTAGCATGTTAAGAAAGGACCTGAGGGGTAGGAACCCAAATGTCCATCAATAAGAAAAGGGATAAGTAGGAGAGAGTCACACAGTGGAACACTATTCAGCAATGGCAATGAATAAACTAGAGCCACGTAAAAAAATGGATGGTTCTCACAAACCCAGCGTTGAGCATAAAATGGCAGACACAGAAGACTTCATGCTGTATGATTCTATCTGTGTTAAGTTCAAAGCAGACAAAACTGACCTAAGCTGATCAGGATGCATGCACGTGTGGTCAACTATCACAGAAAACCAGGCCATGAGTGTGGTTACCAAAATGGGGGTGGAGGTTTGGGTGGTACAGAGCATATGGGGCAGAGGGCTCTTGGGGCACTGGCAATACTTGATTTTGCATTATGGATGATGACTGCACGGGTACTCGCTTATAAATATTTGTTAAACTGTACATTTATTTTATGAACTATCTTGTACATGCGTTTTACAATTAATGTCTTAAAAATGTACTCCCTCACCCCAACTTCCGTGGCTTCCTGGTCTTGTAAACCAAGAGAAGCCACATCCTGCAGGGTTACCCCCCAGCCCCACCCTATTTTGGGAGTGGTACCATTCTGGCTGCTGGCACAGGGGAGGCAGCAGGGGCAGATACTCACAGCTTCAGGACAGCTAGGTTGGCTTCTAGATCATAAGCATTCTCCTTGGCCTGGGTCTCTACATAGCGCTCCAGGGTGGCCAGATTCTCAGGATTGTACCTAGGGGAGGGCAAAATGGGTGAGGAGACAGGAGCTAAAGCCACTTTATGGGGCCCATTATATATCTTCTCTCTAAACCTGGCACTGAGCACTTGCCCCACTCCAAGCCTGAATCAGCACTACAACCTCTAGTGAAATCCATCCATATCCTAGACATCTTGCCAAAGTTCCAGACTCCACTCAAGTCTTGTCCCGGATGCTTTCCCCACCCCTTAGCCCATCAATCCCTGCTTGGCCTCCTGAACATCTTTGGCACCCACCTTTTCCTCCCCTCCCCAGAACCCCACTCTATTCCAGCCCCTTCCTCTCCTACCTGATCTTTCAGTCTTCCCCAGAATCACTTCGTCCCCCCTGCCCCGCCCCGACTCTCCATACAACAGCCAAAGGGATCTTTCTAAACCATAAGTATAATGAGATCCCTCTCCAGCAGAGAATTATTCTATGGTCCCCAGTACTCTCCCTCCAGGCCCCCCCAAGGCCCTTGCATTGTGGCTGGTTCCATTTCTCACCACACCTAACTCTCACTCCACATTTCAGCCTAACTATTATCAATGGGTTTCAACTCCTAAAATCACTAAGCTAATCTCCTCTGAGAACCTTTGTCCATAATGTTTCCTTCATCTGGAACATTCTTCCTTTTTACCCAAGTCTAGTCTTTCCCTAGGCTTCTTCATTTACTTCATTTCCAGATCTTAACTGAGATTTTGCCACCTTCAAAAAGCCTTCCCTGGCCCAGGCTGAGTCAGATGTTCCCTCTACTTCAGACTCCCAGAACCACCTTAACTTCTCCCCATTCTAGCCTGACCCTTCTACTTGTGGCCTCACCATCGTGGTCTTGACCCCTCAGCCTGTGCTTCCTCCATCACAGTCTAATCACTCTGGCATCTGCTTCCCCCATCACAGCCCTGATCGTTCCCAGACATCTCTGTCTATGGTCAGTTCTGTCTCGCCTCTGGACTGGAACTCCATGAACTCATAGTCGGCAGATGTCCTGGTCACCGCTGGTCCCCCCAGCATTGCCCCACACTGACAGAATAGAGTTCAGCGAAAGTATGTCGAATAAGTGACAAGACGTGGAAAGAAGGGCGAGCCCGAGCGGCACTTAAGAGATACAATAAGACTGAGGAGCAGAGAGGCAGGAGACTGAGGGGCTAAAAAAAGGCTGAGGAACAGAGAGGCAGGCCTTCGGGCAATTAAGTTGGGAGAGCTGAGTGACAGATAAGCTTCTCAGCGCCGTTTCCTTAGACACGCCCTCTTCCAGGGTGACCACCCTAAACGCAAACACCTAGAGCGACGCGGAGACTCCACCCCAGATCAGGCCCAGGACCCTAACTACCACTCGATGTTTCTAGAAAATCCTCTCTTCCACCCCACCTGGCCAGAAGCGCTCCCTCTGACCATGCTCAGACCTGTCGATACCCTTCAGCAACTTGCCCACGTTCGCTCTCATCTGTTCAAACATCGCCATGACTACCACAGTGTCTCACACCAGGGATGGAGCCGAAAACCGAACCAGCACGGTATCCCAGAAGACCAGAAGAGGAAGAGGTGGCGGAAGCGGAAATACGTTACGTTTGCTTTTCCGGTTCGGGGGGCGGGGATAGGGAGTCTCTTGCAGCTGCCGCCACGCTTTCCGGCTACCACGTGACTTCTTCCCAGCAGGCGCGATTGGCGCGTGCGCATTCACTCCGTCCGACCTGGACCAGCGGCGTGAGAAAAAGCCTAGTCTGTCCCAGTGCGCAGGTGCCTTCTCGGGTAGAGGAGGCGGGGCTAAGCTTTTCCCGGGCCTCGCGTTTTAGGTCTCGGAGTCCGAGCGCGAGTGTATTCCTGAACTCCTTCGCCAAGGAGACGAATTTCTGACGGCGGCCGCACACGCGGGCTGTGGACACTTGAAAACGTGTGGGAGTGCATGTCGTAGCTTTCCCTTTGGGCCAGATCTCTAAAGATGTGCTCCCTGAGGTCCCCTCTGTCCCAGTCTTGGGCACTTGAGGCAGGACCCTGAGATCCCAGAACCCTGAACCCTGGCACCCACCTTCCCGCCCAGCTCCACGGGGAGAGTCCCGCAGGACTGTTGTGCTCTGCCTGGCAGGGGCTGTGGTGAGGGGCTTCTGGGCCACGCGGAATCGCGCCCATTCCCCTTTAGGCTCCAGTTTTGGGGGTGAAAGCTTGTCTAGGGCATAGGGCAAGCACCCCATGTGTGTTTAGACCGCACATGGTAGGCACGAGTGCACAGGCATGTGCCGTGTACTTGGAGGCGTGTGCTCTGGATACATACACTTTTGTGCAGGCAGGTATGCAGGCATATGCCACGTCTGCCGGTCTATGAACCAAACAGGCAAGTACTACATAAATGCATGTATGCTTCCAAGTTGAACAGGCACGTACACTATGCGGCCATCCCCTCTGCTGATCTGCCACTTCCAGGTTGTGGCCAAACCCTCAAGCACCCATCAGAGCTTCAACTATGGCCCTGACCCAGAACGGGGGAGGGAGTGCTAAGGCACACACAGACACAGAGGTCACAATTAAGATAATTTGCATCTCATTTACATCCAGCCCTGGTGCCTGGGGGTGGATCGGGTCCCCTGGGTCCCAGGCAAGCTGCCCCTCACAGGCTCTCAAGACCCAAGGGACAGGGGGAGGAGCCGGCTGCACCGCCCTGCGCTGGGGCAGGAAGCGAGAGTGGGGAGGGGGGAGGCCGCAGCTCGCGGAGGCAAAGCGGGTGCCTGGTGTGGAGGGAGGGAGGTTCCAGCGCTCGAGCCCTGAGGCCCTGCTGGCCCCTGGGCGCAGGCCCAGCCCCGGCCCCCAGGGATGGACCTCGTGGACCCTGACATCTTTAATAGGGACCCCCGGGACCACTACGACCTGCTGCAACGGCTAGGGGGCGGCACCTATGGGGAAGTCTTCAAGGTGAGGAGCCCCTTCCCCCAACTACCATCTCTATCACTCTCCAAGCCGTGATCTTTGGGAGGAGGCCTGGGAAGGGAAAGGGATGTTGGGGGACCTTGGCCTTGGCTCAGGGATGCTGAGGAGGGGCTTGGGGAACCCGGGCCCTTCTGACTTCCAACTTCCCCTTACAAGGCCCGAGACAAAGTGACAAGGGACCTGGTGGCATTGAAGATGGTGAAGATGGAGCCTGGTGAGATGAGGACCCAGGAGCTCCCTCCCCACACCCCTACCCCCACCTCCTGGGACCCCAGGATGGCCTCCCTCATACCCCCCTTCCTGCAGTAGCATTCTCTCTCCCCCTCCTCGCAGATGATGATGTCTCCACCCTTCAGAAGGAAATCCTCATCTTGAAAACTTGCCGGCACGCCAACATCGTGGCCTACCACGGGAGTTATCTCTGGTGAGGAGCCTGGACCCTGTCCTGGGATCCAGCCCAGCCCCCAACCTGCAACCCTCATTTCTGACTGGGGTACCCCTAACTTGATCTTCCGAATCTGAACCCCTATTTCTGACCAGACACCCAAACCTGACCCTCAATCCTGAACCTCCTTTCCTAACTGGGGCACCCCTAACCTGAGAGCCAGTTCTAAGACCTGTTTTCTGACCCCCTATTCTGATCCCAATTCAGAACTCCCGTTTCTGACCTGAGATCCCAAAATTGATCCCTTCATGGTAGCCAAACCTGAAACCCAAGTCTCTTCAAACTAATCAGTCATCATTCGGGCTTGTGGGTCCCTGAGTTTCACTTTCTGCTTCTTTAATATGAACGCTTTGATTCCCTGACCAAAAAATGAATATCCCAGTTACCCCGATAATGATTTCTACCCCCTAGACCTGGCACCCTGGGTCTCTCTCTCCTCCCATCGTCCCCAACCTGTGAGATGCCTGCCTTATCTCCTGGGTTAGCACGGGGCAACAGAGGGTGCCCTGGGTTTGGAGCCCAAAGACCTGGGTTTGAGTCCAATTGACTCTAAGAGCACATATCCTCTCTGAGCCTCAATTTTGCCATCTGAAAAATAGGGAGCTAGAGAGATGGCTGCTATTCCATTGGAGTGCTTGGTGAACTAGAACAAGACAGACAATGAACTAGGGGCTCTCCCATAAATAATATTGCTCTTACTATCATCAATTATTACTTTTATTATTTTATTACTGCTTTTACTGTTATCATCGTTGAACCATTGTAGGCTGCAGAAGCTCTGGATCTGCATGGAATTCTGTGGGGCTGGTTCTCTCCAGGACATCTACCAGGGTGAGAGGAGGCACAAGGCAATCCAGGCACCCTCCACGTCTTGTGTCCCCCTCTCCTGTCTGTGTTTGCTTCTGCCTAGGATAGTTTTCCTGGACTCATAGTTCATGCACTGAGCCCCTGCTCTGGGCTGGGCCCTTGCCCCCAGGAGTTGACAGCCCTCCCCAATCTTTCAGCCTGCAAGGATTCCTTCTACCTTCCTTCCCCTTCTCTGTCTCTACCCCCCCATCCTTGTCTCTACTTCCCCTCACTCATCTCTGTGTCTACACTTTCTTATCAAGCAAGATCTGTCCGTGTGTTGGAATATTTCTGTGTTCATAGTCGATGCCCAAGTGTCCGCCGAATGAATTTCTGGGTCTCTCAGCCTGCCTTTCATTCTTGGAAAACTTGAGGGTAGGGATGGGCCTCTGCGCAGCTCCTGAATTTCTGATGCCCACCTCTGTCTTCCACCATCTCCCTGACTCTCTCCAGCCCCAAGCCTTCAAGTGTCAGAAAAGGAAGGCCCTCAGAAGTCCTTAAGGGGGGAAACTGAGGCCCATGGTGAGGAAGTGGCTCACATGGCAGTCACACCTGGTCCCTGACCACCTCTCTGTGTCTGTCTTGCTGTCTCTGTCAATCTCTCTCATCTCTCTCCACCCTTCTGTGTCTTTCTCTTTCTAAAGATGACTGTTTTCCCACATGCTGCTCCCTGATCATTTCTTTCCTGACCGTCTCTTTTTCTCTCTGCTTCAGCTGGAATCTGTCCTGCTTCTCTGTCTGTCTGTCTCTCATCGTCTCGGTGTCTCTGCCTTCCCCCATTTTGCAGTCACCTCACTCTCCTGGTCAGAGCACCCCCACCCCATGCACACCATGTTCCCATTTGCCCTTGAAGAGATGCCCACAGTCCTCCTGGGTCCTGGGTCTGAGCCCAGCACTCCCCCAGGCGCCTGTCACCCCCACCCTCGCTGGCTCCCTCTGCTCCCCCTGCCCTCCGCCTCCTCTGGACTCTAACTCCGCTCCCGTCACCTCACTGCTTCCCCACCAGCCGTACTCCCCTCAGATTGCTGCTCATGTCTGCACCCAAACGCCACCTTCTCAGAGGGGACGTCCCTGACCACCCCGGCAAAAACTTCATACCCCTCCCTACACGTATTTCCTGTTGTCCTTTCCTGCTTCGCTTTACCTCTCACTATTTAGAAACATCTCACTTTCTGTCTATTTCACTCATTTCTCTCGTGTACCGTCTGCCTCCCGCACTGGAACGTTCTCTCCACAAGAGCAGGGTCTTCGCTCTTGGTGCCTGGCACGCATCTTCTCTGTCTCCCTCTGGCCTCTGCGCTGCTGCTTCTCTGTGGCTCAACAGCCCCTGTCTCGCCTCTCCTTGTGGCACCCTCCCAGGCAGTGTGGGTGGGAGCCGAGGATGCCTGGGTCCAGGTTTCCGGCTCCCCCCCTAAAACTGTGCCTTGGGTGACCTTGGCAGTGACTGGCCCCCTGTCAGAACTCCAGATCAGCTATGTCTGCCGGGAAGTGCTCCAGGTGAGGCGAGGGGTGGGGGAGCTTGAGGGCCCTGCCCCTACTCCCACCCTCTCTCCTCTACCCCAGGCACTCACAGCTCCCTTGTCCACCCCTCTCCCCAGGGACTGGCCTATTTGCACTCACAGAAGAAGATACATCGAGACATCAAGGTCATCTGGGGGCAGTGGGGTGGCTTGGGGGCTCAGGAGACCAGGGGATGGGAGTGGCATTTGGGGTCTCAGGGAGCTGGGTGGTATTGAGCTATGGGGCAGGGGAGCCCAGGGTGGGCAGCGCCGGGCTGCGGAGGGGGTCTCTAACAGCCTCTGACCCCTCTCTTGCCCCCAGGGAGCCAACATCCTCATCAATGATGCTGGGGAGGTCAGACTGGGTGAGTGTGGCTGGTGGGGGTGGGCAGGGGGGCTGGCTGCGGGCCTGGGGGACCCCAGGTGACTGTCTCTCCCTCTGCCTCCAGCTGACTTTGGTATCTCAGCCCAGATTGGGGCAACGCTGGCTCGACGCCTCTCCTTCATTGGGACCCCCTACTGGTGAGGGTGCCTGGAGGGCAGCTGGGTGGGGGAGCGGCTCTTCCCACCCTGCTTCTCCAGAGTCTCCTGCCTGGCACCGTTGCCCGTGGTCTTTCTCTGTCGAACATTCTGCCATGGCTCTCTCTTGAGTTTTTCCTTTCCTCACAGCTCTCCGTGTTTCTCTGTGTTTGCCTCGTTTTCTTCTTGTTCTCGTCTCCCCATCTCCATCTACTTCCGTCTTTTCCCTCTCTGTACAGCAGTGGCCCTCTGCCCGTTGTTTCTGTCTGTCTGGCCCTCACTCTGGCTCTGGCTCCCAGAGTCTCCCTGTCTCCATTTCTGTCGCCCGCTCCAGCTCTCCCTTTCTCGCTCCTCTGGCTCTCTCGGCCGCTCGGCTCCCTTCTCCCTGTCTGAGTCGCCCCCCCCCACACCCCACATCACACACTGAGGCCTCTCTGCCCTTCTGCCTTCCCCTCCCTGTGCCGCCCCGGCTCTCTGAGGGTCTCTGCCCCCAGGATGGCTCCAGAAGTGGCGGCAGTGGCCCTGAAGGGGGGATACAACGAGCTGTGTGACATCTGGTCCCTGGGCATCACGGCCATTGAGCTGGCCGAGCTGCAGCCACCGCTGTTCGATGTGCACCCTCTCAGGTAGGTGGGCGCAGTGGGACCCTGGGGCCCAGGAGCCCCGCCCAGGCCTGACCCTGTGGACCTCCCAGCCTGCCTCCCTGGCAAGACCCTTCTGCATAGAGAAATAAATAAAAAATAAATCTTTAAAAAAATTTTTAAAAAGACCCTCCTGCAGGAGACCCCTTTCCTCAGAGACCAATTTGAGCCCCTCAAGGGTTTCCCCAACCCAGAAAACCTTCTCTTCAGCCCTCCACGCCAGGAACCCCCATCCTGAGCTTTCCTCTGCCTCGGTCTGAAATGCGATAAAAATGCGCCTACTGCGTGTGGTGACCTGGCACCCGTAACACCCCAACCTCGTTGTCCTCCCTTCCTGCCCTCCCCATTGATCTCTGGCCGCAGGGCTGTAGGACTCCTGGGAGGGTCTGGGGACTCCTCGGCCATGAGGTCTGAACCCCATGTTCTCTCCCTACTCTTCTAGAGTTCTCTTTCTCATGACCAAGAGTGGCTACCAGCCCCCCCGACTAAAGGAAAAGGGCAAATGGTGAGAGAGGCGGTTGTGGGCGAGGGAGGGAGTGGGCAGAGCCAAGGTTGGAGGGCTGATGGGAGGCCTCTGTCCCCAGCCCCAGAACCTGGCTTCTTCCTCCCCAGGTCAGCTGCCTTCCAGAACTTTGTCAAAGTTGCCCTCACTAAGAGCCCCAAGAAACGACCCGGCGCCACCAAGATGCTCAGTGTAAACCTCCCCGCCCTGAGAAATTCCCCCCCAAACTCTTATCACCCCAGAACTCCCCAGGGCCTTCCGTGACTCCATAGAACTTCGATAATTTAATTCCACAGAAACCATGTGGCCCTTTCAAAGTCCCTAACCCCCCAGAATTTTCCGGGATCTCCCCCAAACCCTCATATTGTTCCTCAGACTTTTGCAAGAGCCCCTGAATTGCTAGAAGGCACAAATTTCCAAGGGCCTCAAGATCCATTCCTGAGTGTCCTCTTGAATTCCAGGGGAACTCCATCCCCTCTAAGACGGCTCTGGAATTCTCCAAGCACCCCGTCCAGGAACGCCAAATTCTTCTGGGCCCCTGAAACGATTCCAGATCCCTTCAGGGTGAAACGCCCTAGCCTTCCTTGCCCTCCCTTTCATTTGACCCTTTCCCCAACCAGATCCCAGCAGACGAGGCCTCAGCACCCTCTCCCAGCCTCTCCCCCCTGCCCAGTCCTCTCTCTTCTGACACTCTCCTCCCCTCCCCCAGCACCAACTGGTGTCCCAGCCTGGGCTCAGTAGGGGCCTGATCCTAGATCTTCTCGATAAACTGAGGAATCCAGCGAAGGGATCCCAGGTTGGCGAGATTGAGGACGAGGAGCCCGAGGTGAGGGCGCCGGCTGGTCGCAGCATCGGGGTCTGTTGCTTGGGCTGCCCCCTCTGCCTGGGGTGCCTCCAGCCTTCCTGCTGCCTCTCTAAAGGGGAGAAAGGAGGAGGACGGGGCGCCTGGCCCAGGGCTGGGGACACAGGGTCGCGGGGGGCCACTTGGGGGCTGGGACCCCTGATGTGACTGCCCCTCTGCCCAGGTCCCTCCTGCCATCCCTCGGCGGATCAGGTCCACCCATCGGTTCAGCTCTCTGGGCGTCCCAGATGCAGACTGCAGTCGTGAGTAGAGAATTCATAAGTTTGGGGACCTGAGAACCTCTAACAGACCTAAGAGACCTCAATCGCCCTCATCAGCTGCCAGGGACCCCCATGACTACCTGACCTTATAGCAGACCCTGGCGGCCCTCAGCACTCCCAGACAGACCCTGGGAGACTTCCGGTACCACCTGACTCCTAAAGAGAGCCCCAGAGCCTCCGTCATCCCCAACAGACCCCAGTACCACCTGACCCCGTTAGAGACCCCAGAGACCCACAAAAGATCAGAGACCCCGCCACGGCCCTGTGAGATCCCCCATCACCACCCTGAGCCCAAAAGAGACCTCAGAAGTCTCTCTCACAACCCCCGATGCCCAAATTCTGAAAACCTCCTATAACTGCTGTGAGCCCCCAATTCCCTGATCCCAAATCCTAACCTCCAAATGAGACCCTTGTTCGCCAAGACCCCTCCAAGAGACAGTCCCAGTCCCTAAGACCCTGACTCCAAATCCCCCAAACAAACTGTTCTGTTCCCAAAGCTGTCTTTGTAGACCCTCCCCAACTGTGTGTTATGTCTCCCCCCACCCCTCAGGGCGGCACATGGAGTTCAGGAAACTCAGAGGCCTGGAGTCCAGACCCCCAACAACCAACACCGTGAGCCACCTCCCCTGCTCTCCCCAGACACCCCCACCTCCCTAGACCGCTGCTGACCCTTCCTCTGTCCGGCAGGCTCCCTCCCAGCGCCCTGGAGACGTGAGGAGCGGCAGCCCCAGGTCAGAGCCCCCCGGGAGGAGGGGAGGGGCGGGATGTCTGGAGGAGGCACCCAGGGCTCAGGCCTGTCACTCTGCAGGATGCACCTGTCGGAGTCTGATGACGACTATGACGACGTGGACATGTAAGACGGGGCCCGGCCCTGAGTGCCACAGGTCCTCAGCTCAGTCCCCACCTTCCCACAAACCCCCGAGTTGACCCGCACTTAAGTTTTCTCTAACAGATTCAGCATATATTTGTGAAATTGCTATCTGTAAGTTACTCTTAAAAATGCTCCTTGGACCAATCTACTATAAATGTAGCATAGTCCTCAACTAAAGTTGGCTACAGTTTAAATGGATAGAATATACATAAACATAATAAAGTGCTAAGGCCATACAAAATTGTGGTAGTTTGGAGCTGTATATACCTCCTAAAGAACAGGCTCTTAATCTTAATCTATTCCAGTGGGTGTGAACTCATTTTAAGTGGGACTCTGATAAGGTTACTTCAGTTAAAATGTGGCCCACCTCAATCAGGATGGATCTTAATCCTACTACTGGAGTCCTTTACAAGCAGAATGAAATTCAGAGAGAGAGAGAAGGCCATAGGCCACCTGACCCCAGTCTCAGTCTCTACCCGCCTTCCACCCCTGACCCCGGACTGAGTGCAGGGCAGCCCCCACCTTCCTCCTTCCCTCAACCCAACCCCTGGCTGGACCCCCAGCCCAGGCTGCACCTTCCTTCGTCCCCAGTCCCTGACCCCCAAGACAACATCCACCCCGTCCCCCACCTTCCTTCATCCCTAACCCCTGACACCTATCTCTTTCCCAACCTCAACCCTTACCTCCTTCACCTCTGGACCTGGTCCCAGCCTCAGCCCTCATCGTTCTTCCACCTTCTTATAGGACCTTTGACCTGACCCCCATATTCAGTCCCACCTGCTCTCAATCCCAGACCCAATCCTGGTTCCTTCCAGATTGTCCTTCTGCCCCAGCCAAGATCTTTCCCACCCATCCAACTCAGCCATGATCCTGCAGCTGCAGCCTAGTCCCTAGCCCTTCCCTGATTTTGCTTCACCCCCCGGGCCCACCCCAGACCTCAGCTATAGCCCCAACCCCCAACCCCAAGTCCTCATCTTTCTTCATCTTCTCACCCAATCTCACGCTGAACCTTGACCCCTTGAAATTTCCCCAGTGCCAGACCCTTAGCCCCAGATCCAAACCTCAACCCCAATGGTCAGTCCAGGCCCCCACCTTCCCCCAAGCCCCGGGCCAGTGTCAGCCACACGGCTTGTATGTAATGGGCATCCGGTAGGAACCTGACCCACAGGAGCTGACATTCACTGTGGTACTCGGTGGCTGTGAAGTTCCAGGTGCTAGCACAAGACCTGACGGGTTTCAGCGCCTGACATCCAAGAGTTGCTGATATAATTATCATCACTGATATTAGTCTTTACTCCGGCTGCAGTTCAGACTGAGTGACCCCCTTACCTTCCTGACCTCAGACCCCGATCTCCAACCACCAGCCCTGAATAATCCAGGGGATACTGTCCCCCAGTCTTTGTCCCCAGACCCCACCCATATACCCCATCTCTATGTTTCAGCCCCACCCCTGCAGAGGACATCCCTCCTCCACTGCCCCCCAAGGTAAGGCCCTGGGCAGGAGCTGGGAGGCTGGGGCCTGGGGCCGCTGGGGGACCTGGAGGCCAGGGTTACCAGATGCTGGGCACTGGGCTCTCCAGGGCTGGGATCTGGGATGATGGGGACATTGGGATCTGGAAGTGGCATCCCTGAACCTATAGGTAGGAGTCAATGCACTGGCCAGTAGCTGGTTCTGGGGACCCTCTGCCATATCCAGCACTAACCCTTTAGTTGCTGGAGTGCGTGGAAGCCCAGCGGTCATGGGAGGATTGGAGTGGAAGGGATGTTGGGGAAGGGCCAGAGCCAGCCTGGATGACATTCCAGGGGGAGGTGGGGACTGGGGTTGCAGGCTGCTCCCTCTCTGAGCTCATCTGATGTTATTTCCCCACACCCCTTCCCTGTCCCCAAAGCCCAAGTTCCGTTCTCCATCGGATGAGGGTCCTGGGGGGGCTGGGGGCGAGGGAGAGCTGAACCCCGGGGTGCTCGTCCGGTGTGCCAGTGGGCCTCCCCCACGCACCCCTCGTCTGGGGCCTCCCCCAGCCACCCTCAGCCCCCACCTCACTGCCCATTCAGGTAACGGGGCAGGCCAGGGAGGGGGGTAGGCAGGAGTGGCACTGGGGCCTGATTGCCCCCCCAATCCTTCCCAGAACCCTCACTCTGGAGCCCAGACTCCCAGGAACCCAACCAGCCCCCACTGCTGCCCCCCAAGAAGGAAAAGATGAAGAGAAAGGTGAGGCAGCCATGCTGAGTACTCACACCTGGGGATGGGCCTGGGGGTGCCTGGCAGGAGTGGGGTGTCAGGAGGACTAATGATATCAGTTGACATTTTTTGAGCCCGTCTTCTCTGCCATACACTCATCTCATGTCTTTGCGTGGTGTAACACGTCTGGCCCTTCACAGATAGGGGTAGATATCACAGAGCTAGAGTTTAACCCCCATTTTAAAGATGGGAAAACTGAGGCACAGAGAGGGGAAGGAGCTTGCCCAAGGTCAAAGGCCTTTGAGGAGACAGAGGCAGGGTTTGAACCCTGCATTCTTGCTCCAGTGTCTGTAGTCTTCACCACTGCACCTTCCTGTCCCTGCTCCCCTTTGCTGCCTCCTGGTGACTGATCTGCTGCTCGCCTGCCCATGGCCTGCCCAGGGATGTGCCCACCTCGTGAAGCTGTTCAATGGCTGCCCACTCCGGATCCACAGCACAGCCGCCTGGACACACCCCTCCTCCAAGGGTGGGCATTCAGGAGGGCAGAGGAGAGCCTGGCAGGGGTGGGGGAGTACAGGGAGGGGTGGGGAGGGGAGCAAAGGCAGGGGCAGGGATACGGCCTTCCTGGGTGGGTGAGGTAAAGCTGAAGCTGAGGCAGAGCCTGGGGTTATATTTGGACTTTGGGGATTAAAAGTGGGTAGAGGGAAGATGAATTTGAGAGGGAAAACTAGGAAAATGAGAGTTTGGGGACCAGGAGAGCCGGAATATAGCAGAAAGTTCAGATGGGAGGATGGAAGTTCAGTTGAAGGGTAATATTAGGGAGACAGGGGTCGGTATTTGGGGGTCAGGAGTTTTACAGGTCAGAATGCAGCAGAAAAAGTCAAAGGTGTGAGACAAGGTGAGTTGGGGGTAAGTGTTAAGGAAATAGGGTCAGGGTTTGGGGGTCATGCTGGATAGAAAACCTCACATGGAAGTCAGAGGTTGAGGATCAGTTTGAGACCAGGTTAGAATTTGGGGGTCAGAATTGGAGAGGGAAGGGGGCAGAGTATAGAGGGAGGCAGAGTCTAAGTTAAGGGTCAGATCTGAGGAGACAGATGGTTGGTATTGGCAGGTCAGAGGTGGAAGAATCGGGGACTGGACTAAAGGACCGGGTTAAGATTGGGAAAACCAAGGCTGCCAGTGTCAATTTGGGGGAGAGAGTTGGAGATCAGAGGGACAAAGCTGGGGCAGAGTGCTAGTGATTGGGGTCAGCATGGGGGAATCTGGGGGACCCCTGAGGATAAGGCAGGTCCTAGCTTCCTTATATCTGTCCCCACAGATCAGCACCTGCTCTTGGGGGCAGAGGAAGGCATCTTCATCTTGAACCGGAGTGACCGGGAGGCCACGCTGGAGATGGTGAGGCGCAGTACCTAGGGTGGGGCAAGGGCAAGGCTTGGAGTTGGGAGTTCCAGGGGTGTTACAGGAACCATTCCCTCCTGTTCTCTATAGCTCTTCCCTGGCCGGACCACCTGGGTGTACTCCATCAACAACGTCCTCATGTCTCTCTCAGGTCTGGCTGTGATTTGGGTGGGAGAGGGCAGGGTCAGCAGTCGAGGAGCCGAGGGTCAGGGGCCTGGGAGTTAGTTGGGCACAGTGGAAAAAACTTAATCTCCCCCTTCACAGAGCCCTCAGTTAAAATCTCAGCCACTTTTTTACCGTGGGACTTAGGGCAAGGGACTTCTGCGCCCAGAGCCTCAGTTTCCTTATCTAGGGAAATAGAATCAATGGGAGATATCTGTAAATAGTATGAGATTTTATAAAATTCTCTCATGTGACCGTGGGGATGCACAAGTTCAAAATCTGCAGGCAGGCTGCAAGCCAGGAGTTCAATGAAGGTCCTTATTGACTTCTCAGGAGACTTTGGTTGTCAGAAGTCAAGCTGGAAAATTCTCTCTGAATGCTGAAATCACTTCCCTTTTTAAGGCATTCAACTGATTGGATTAAACATCCCTCATTGCTGACGGCAGTCTCCTTGGTTGATTATAGATGTAATCAGCCATCTATGCAATCAACTCCCTAATGATTAAAGTCCATTAATGTCCTCATTTTATAATTAGTCCAGTGCTCGCTTAACCAAACAACTGGGCACAATTACCTGGCTGAGCTGACACATTAGCCTAACCATTACACTCTACTTCTCAAGTTATCTCTGTAATAGGTAATTTCTACAATAGGTTTGTCTTTAAATTGCCTTTGAAGTTCAGATGATCATGAGAACTTATTCCACATTTTACTAAGACAGAGTGAGCAAGATTAAAACATTGTGTGAGATTGTTTTATAGATATTTTGTGTAAATCAAGTTCTAATTTGGGGGCAGTTGCCAAGCCATATAGCATTCATGAGCTAAGTTAATGTCATGGTTAATGTCATGACTGTGATGGGAAAACTTTAGAAGAATTCCTAGACATGTTTCCTCTTAAACTTTGCAATATGTATAGCTGCATCTGACTGATTGTCAGTAACTTCTTAGGCAGCTACAAGCCCCTTGAGGGTTGGGAGCATCTTTTATTTCCTCACTGTTGACTAGGGCCAAGCCCAGTGCCCGACCTCCAGCAGGCGCTGCAAATGCATTGAGTGAGAAAGAAATGAATGAAAAGGGCTTGAGACTTGCTGCCTCAGCCTTTAAAACAAAGGAATGGGACCAAGTGTGGGGGTGGGGGAAAGGAGGGAGAATCCAGGGTCCTTTAACTGCCTGCTTCCCCCCCCAATACACGCACCCTGCAGGAAAGACCCCCCACCTGTATTCTCATAGCATCCTGGGCCTGCTGGAAAGGAAAGAGACCAGAGCAGGGAGCCCAATCGCACACATCAGCCCCCACCGGCTCCTGGCCAGGTACCAGTCCCCTGCAGCCCCCAGCCGTTCCCATCCCGGCCCTACTGCTGACCCTCCTCCCATCCACGCCTTCCGCCTTCTGCAGGAAGAACATGGTCTCCACCAAGATCCAGGACACCAAAGGCTGCCGGGCGTGCTGTGTGGGTGAGAGACGCCCGCGGGAGTGCGGGAGGGGAGGTGGGACCGGGCCGCGGGCGGGGTTTGGGGCCCTCATCCTCCCCTAGAGGGTTGCCGAGTTAAGGCAGGATGTCCAGGGCCCGGGAGCCAGGCGTGGTGGTCTCGTAGTCTGACCTTGGGGACGGGAGGGGTTGGGGGTGGGAGATGTGGAGATTGACCCTGACCTATCCCTCCCCCTCCCCCCACAGCGGAGGGTGCAAACTCCGGGGGCCCTTTCCTATGCGGGGCGCTGGAGACATCCGTGGTCTTGCTCCAGTGGTACCAGCCCATGAACAAGTTTCTGCTCGTCCGGGTAGGGGGCCGTCGGGGGTGGGGGCCCCGTCGCGGTGGGAACCTCTCTTGGCGCTTCCCTTCAGAGCCCCACGAAGCCTCACCTCAGCCCTGCCCCAGGACCCGCTCACCTGCGGCGGGTGCAGGCCCCCCCCCCCCCGGCCCCTCACACCTGGGTTTAGTTGATCCTTAGGCCTTATGCCCCACCCCCGGGGTCTCTAAGGCGCCCGCTGGGAGTCTCTAGGGTAGCTTTGCTGCCTTCGAGGCCCCGCCCCCTCGGGGCCCCACCCTTCAGCGGCCAAGGTGGCACCCCCCACAGGAAGCCACGCCCACCCCAGGCTCCACCCCTCGCTTTCTAAGGCAGCACCCACTTAAACCCCTGGCCTGTCTCGCTCCCTGATATTTCCAAGTGGCACCTCCTAAGACCGAGGGCCCAGAAATACTTCGGAAGTCGCTGCCCTCCGAGGCCCCGCCCCCGGGCCCCGCCCCGGGCCTCCTCTGAGCGCGCCCCTCCCTGTGCGGCCCGCAGCAGGTGCTGTTCCCGCTGCCGACGCCGCTGCCCGTGTTCGCGCTGCTGACGGCGCCGGGCTCCGAGCTGCCCGCCGTGTGCATCGGCGTGAGCGCGGGGCGGTCGGCGAGGTCGGTGCTCTTCCACACGGTGCGCTTCAGCGCGCTCTCCTGCTGGCTGGGCGAGATGAGCACCGGTGCGTGGGCCCGGGCCTCGCGGGGGGCGGGGCCGCGGGAGGGGCGGGGCTGCCGGGGGCGGGGCCGCGGGAGGGGCGTGGCTGCCGGGGCGGGGCTGCCGGGGGCGGGGCCGCGGGAGGGGCGTGGCTGCCGAGGGACGGGGCTGCCGGGGGCGGGGCCGCGGGAGGGGCGGGGCTGCCGGGGACGGGGCTGGTCGGCTTTTAGCCCAGCGCGTTTGAGGAACCTGGTGGACTCCGAAGGGGAGGGGGAAGACGGGCGGGTCTTATTTTATTGGTGAGTTTGGTGGTGGGGCGGGGCGTAAGGGGGCGGGGTTTAGCCTGCTGTCTCGGAAATGCAAGGCGCGCCTAGCTGACAAGACTTGGGCTTTTTGATGGGGGCCTGGTATGGGGCCTGGGGAACTAGGCGGAATTGGTCCTTGAAATCCTCTCTTAAACAGAGCACAAGGGGCCAGTGCAGGTGACCCAGGTGGAGGACGATACGGTGATGGTGTTGATGGACGGTAAGCTCCGTTCCCCCACCCCGACTGAGGATCTTTGCCCCAGAAGCCTCTAGGCCCTTGAGAAACGCTGAGGCCCCTCCAGGCTCCCCCACCCTTCTTTGCTTCTTGCACTAAGTCTCATAGTGCCTCAGTGACCTCCTAATCCACTCCCCCCACAAGCCTTTTTTTTTTTTAAGATTTATTTTATTTATTTCTCTCCCCTACCCCCACCCTCCGCCAGTTGTCTGCCATGTGTCTATTCGCTGTGTGTTCTTCTGTATCTGCTTCTATTCTTGTCAGCGGCACTGGGAAACTGTGTCTCCTTTTTGTTGCATCTTCTTGTAGTGTCAGCTCTCCGTGTGATCAGTGCCACTCCTGGGCAAGCTGCACTTCTTTTCACGTGGGGTGGCTCTCCTTACGGGGTGCACTCTTTGCGCATAGAGCTTCCCTATGCGGGAGACACCCCTGCATGGCAGGGCACTCCTTGCGTGCATCAGCACTGTGCGTGGGCCAGCTCCACACCGGTCAGGAGGCCCTGGGTTTGAACCCTGGACCTCCCATGTGGTAGGCGGACTCCCTAGCCATTGAGCCAAATACGCTTCCCTCCCACAACTCTTAAAACCCTCTCTCTACCCCCTCCAAGGCTCTCTGAAGCTGGTAACCCCAGAGGGGGCCCCAATCCGGGGTCTTCGTACCTCAGAGATCCCCATGAATGAAGCGGTGGAGGCCGTGGGTATGTGCTGGGGTCCTGGGGCCAGGGTGGAAGCTCCAGTGATCCCAAGGGTGGGTGACCACCACTGCCTTCCCTGCAGCCATGGTCGGGGGTCGGCTCCAGGCCTTCTGGAAGCATGGAGTGCAGGTGTGGGCTCTAGGATCTGATCAGGTAAGCTCCCCACCCAGCCCCCACAGCCCCACCCTTCCCCCTCAGTCACCACAGCCACCAGGTGGGCTGGAAACCTGGGTCAGGGTGGGAAGACCTGGAGGAGACAGGTCCCCTTCTCTACCCAGGGTCTCTTGGGTCCACATTTCGTTCAGACCACTGTGTGACTCGGGCAAGGGACTTGGCTCCTCTCTGAGCCTCGGTTCCCCACCCACTGTAGAGACATACGGGAGGTATGGGTTAGGATCCAGATGTGACCTTTGGCAAGGGACTTAACCTGCCTGCATCTCACATTCCTCACCTGGAAGTGGAGAGGAAAATGGTGCTTATTTCATAGAACTCCTGTGTCAGAATCTGCCCTGACATTTTCAGATATTATTCTTCATAGTCACCTACCTACCAGGTAGGTACAGGTGAGTAATCTCAGGCACAGAGATGTTAAGCATCTTGCCAGAGTCACACAGCTGGTGAATAATGTTGGCAAGAGTGATTATTCCTGGGCTTGAAGCCAGAAGGTTCAGAAACTTCCTCTGCAGTATGTGGGGAGAGGGGAGGGAACTTCCAGACACTGATACACATGCTACCTTTTCCCTAGCTGCTGCAGGAACTGAGAGACCCCACCCTCACCTTTCGTCTACTTGGCTCCCCCAGGTACCGTAATGTGGAGAGGTATTCCCAGCCACCTGTAGCTTTGGCCTGGAGAGTCTCACCTGGTCTCTCTGCTTCCATCCCTGCCCCATATAGTCCATTCTCCCAACAGTAACCAAGAGGATAGTTTCTTTTGTTTTGTTTTGTTTTGTTTTCTTTGTTAGCTTAGGAGGTACCAGGGATTGAACCCAGGACCTCATGCATGGGAAGAAGGCACTCAGCCACGTGAGCTACATCTGCTCCCCTCATTTTTTTTTTTAAGATTTTATTTATTTCCCTCCACCCCAACCCCCGTTCCCCCTGTTGTCTGCTTTCTTATGTCCATTCGCTGTGTGGTCTTCTGTATCTGCTTGTATTTTCATTAGGCAGCTCTGGGAACTGATCGTGGGGCCTTCTGGAGTGGGAGAAAGGCAATTACTCTCTTGTGCCACCTCAGCTCCCCATCATGCTACATCTTCTTATTTTCTCTCCTCTGTGTCTCTTTGTGTCGTCTTTCTGCACCAGCTCTCTGTGTCAGCCAGCACTCCTGCACAGGGCGGCATTCCCACGTGGACCGGCATTCCGCCTAGTCCAGCCTGCCACATGGGCCAGCTTGCCCTCACCAGGAGACCCTGGCCATCCAACCCTGGACTTCCTATATGGTAGACCGGAGCCCAGTTAGTTGAGCCACATCCATTTCCCAGCTCCCCTCATTTTTTATTTTAACTTTATTTTGACTTAATTTTAGACTCACAGAGAAGTTGCAAACATAGCAAAAAAAAATTATTGTATTCCCTTTACCCAGAGTCCTCAGATGTTAAATTTTTAACCACATTTGCCTTCTCCCTCTCTTTCTCTTTTTCTGAACCACTTGGGAGTAAGTGGCAGACATGATACTCATTTGGCAGTAAATACTTCAGTGTATGTTTTCTTTTTTTTAAAAAAATTATTTATTTATACCCCACCCCCCGCCACTGTTTGCTCTCTGTGTTCATTCACTCTGTGTCTGCTTGTCTTCTCATTATATGGCTCCAGGAACCAATCCTGGGACCTTAGAACTGGGAGAGAGGCACTCATTCTTTTGCTGCCACCTCAGCTCCCTGGTCTGCTTTGTCTCTTATTGTCTCTCCTCTGTGTCTCTTTTTTTTTTTTTTTAAAGATTTATTTTTATTTATTTAATTCCCCTCCCCTCCCCCGGTTGTCTGTTTTCTGTGTCTTTTTGCTGCGTCTTGTTTCTTTGTCCGCTTCTGTTGTCGTCAGCGGCACAGGAAGTGTGGGCGGTGCCATTCCTGGGCAGGCTGCTCTTTCTTTTTCACGTTGGGCGGCTTTCCTCACGGGCGCACTCCTTGCGCGTGGGGCTCCCCCACGCGGGGGACACCCTTGCGTGGCACGGCACTCCTTGCACACATCAGCACTGCGCATGGGCCAGCTCCACACGGGTCAAGGAGGCCCGGGGCTTGAACCGCGGACCTCCCATGTGGTAGACGGACGCCCTAACCACTGGGCCAAAGTCCGTTTCCCTGTGTCTCTTTTTGTTGCATCATCTTGCTGCACCAGCTCTCCACATGGGCCAGCCCTCCATGTGGCCCAGCACTCCACATGGGGCAACACTCCACGTGGGCCAGCTCTCTGCGCAGGCCAGCTCACTGTGTGGGCCAACTTGCTTTCACCAGGAGGCCCTGGATATTGAACCCTGGACCTCCCATATGGTAGATGGGAGCCCAATTGCTTGAGCCACATCCGCTTCCCAGTATATGTTTTCTAAATCAAAATAAGGACATACTCTTATATGACCACAACACAGCTGCCAAAGTCAAGAAAGTAACACTGAGACATCACTACCTTCTAATCCACATACCTGTTCAAGTTTCACCAGGTGTCCCAATGATGCTCTTTATAACAAAAAGAGTAATTTTTTTTTTTCTACCCCAGAATTCAATCCAGGATCACAGGTTGCATTTAGAAGTCATTTTCTTTAGTCTTCAGCCTGTAACAATTCTTCAGACTTTCTTTCATGACCTTGGCACTTTTGAAGAATATAGGAATGTTTTGTAGAATGACCCTCAAGTGGGTTTGTTTAAGGTTTTCAGGTTCTGCATTTTTGTCAGGAATGCCACAGAAATGATGTTCCCTTCTCAGTGCATTGTATCAGGAGGCCCAGGATGTCAGTTTGTCCCATTCCTAGTGATGTTAGCTTCGATTATTTGATTTGGAATCAGTCAGGTTTCTCCATTGTAAAGTTACTATTTTTCTCCTTTGCAATATGTAAGTATCTTGTGGGGAGATCCATTGAGACTATGTAAAATACTGTTTTTCATCAGACTTTGACTCACTAATTTTAACAGCTATTGATGGTTTTTGTCTGAAACTATTAATTATTGGGATGGTTACCAACTGGTGATTTTCTAATTCTGTCATTCTTTGTACATTTATCAGTTGGCATTCTATATAGGAAAAAGCTGTCTCTTCTCCACTATTTATTTATATCAGCATGGTCTCATGGATTTCCATTTTATTCAGTGAGTTATAATCTACTACTATCATTATTTTGTTTTGGTATACAAATAGTTCCATATTTAACCAGCGGGAGCCCCTTCAGGGAGCCCCTGGGTCCTTTTTTTTTAAGGTTTATTTCTCACCCCCCTCCCCCAGGTGTTTGTGCTTGCTCTCTGTTCATTGTGTGCTGTGCCTGCTTGTCTTCTTTTAGGAGGCACTGGGAACTGAACTGCGACCTCCCATGTGGGAGGGAGGTGCCCAACTGCTTGAGCCACATCCACTCCCTGCTTGTTTTGTGTCTCCTTGTTGCACCAGCTTACCATACCAGCCCTTCGCATCAGCGTGCTGTCTTGCTTGTCTTCTTTAGGAGGCACCAGGAATTGAACCCAGGACCTCCCATGTGGGAGGCAGACACCCAGCTGCTTGAGCCACCACAGCTCCCTCCCCTGTGTCCATGCCAGAGAGGTCTTTTTAAAATCCAAATCTGATTGTATATTTCTCCCTGTGGCCTCAAGATAAATACCCAATCCTGGCCACAGCCCACAAGGCCAGGACATCTCCATTCCCGCCCCAGACTCCCTTCCACCTCTAGGCCTTTGCATAAGTTGTTCCCTCTGCCCAGAACACTCCTCCCTGCCCTTTTCAGTACGTTCCCTCTGAGTCTGCTTCAGGTTGCAGCTCCACCATCCATTCTTTGGGGGAGCCTTGGCTGACCTCCTGGATTAGGTTTTCCTGCTCTCTGCCCCATGCTTCTTTGCATGCAGGTAATTCATTGTTTGTGTTGATCTTCCATTCCAGACTGTGAGCTCTCTGAGGGAAGGGACCACATCTGCTCTTTCACTGCTATAGCCCGGCTTTGAGCTGACGCAGCTGGCGGCAGCCTGTCTTTAACTACTTTGTGAATGAATGAATGAATGAATGAATGAACTGACTTCTCCCTTCTTTCCCCAGGCCTGTGGTGGTGGAGACACGCCCAGCAGACGATCCCACCGCCCCCAGCAACCTCTACATCCAGGAATAAGTCCCTGGGGGAAGGAGGGGCCTAGGACCAGGTCCCTGCACCCCTCTCTCCAACCAACACACACTAGTGGTCAAGCCATGCCCCTGGCTCCCAATAAATATAACTTCAGCCTCTGTTGTCATCTTGTTTTACTCGGAGGGAGGTAGACTTCCTGGATGCCCACTCTCAAAAAAAAAAAAACAAAACTCCAACTCAGCCCAGTGATGCCAAGGGGTATAGCACAGACTTTATTTCTCCAACACATGGTCACGTCTCTCCCAACTGCCTGGCGGAGGGAGTGGGGTGGAGATGATGGCCGAGAGGGCAAAGGGCTTGCCGAGAGAATAAGGCACTTGAGGTGGGGGTGGAGGGCCAGCCGGAGGGTGTCTCAGCTAAGCTGGTCCTCGTACTGCTTGCGGAAACAGTCACCGGCCGGGAAGAAATCCCAGCATCGCTCCTGGTACATCTTCCAGACGTAAGACTCCTAGGGTTGGGGAGGTGGGGAAGAGCCAGTTGGTCGCATCCTCCCACGTCCCTGCCACTGTCCTCCCACTGACAATTCCTTACCTGGCCCGTGTGTTCTGTCTCGTCCTTGTTTATCAGATACATCAGGAAAAACCTGGGGGGCGGGCGGACAGCGCGAGACCGTCAGGACCGCCCTTAGCTTCTCCTGATTGGCTGGCTGGAGGTTCACTCACATGGACGCCACACCCCCTGGTCGGCCAGAGGCCCAGCGCCCCGCCCCTGGCCGGCGGCGGCCACACCCCGCCCTCCTGATTGGCCAGCGGGCCCCGCGCTCACATGTAATTGGCCAGGTTGTGCTCTTCGAGCGTGTGTGTCTCGAACCCGTGCGGTGTCGTATCGAAGTAGTCGCTGCCGATTCCGCAGATGAAGCACTTGGTCTGTGGGTGGGGGGAGATATCAGAGTCGAGGCCCAGTTGACGCCCCCAGTTTCCCCTAATCCCTCTGGGTGGCCCCAGACGTGACCCACCTCCATATCCTCCTTCACTTGTTCTTGCTGGTCTCGGAGTTCACCAAAAGCGTCAATAATCAGACCTGGGGGCGGGGGCAGATGCGTGTCAGTGCACCACCTCCCCCCCTCACCCGCTTTAGACCGCCCCCATCCGGCTATCCACCTCTGGGCCTTGCCTTCCATGCCCTTCTCCCCAGTTTCACCCACCTCCTAAGAATAATATCTAGTACTTATGAGCCAGACACTTGGGACATAACCAACTCCACCCTCACAATCCTGTGAGGTTAGAACCACTAATATCCCCATTTTACGGATGGAGAAACTGACGCTCAGAGACGTGACTCGCCCAAGGTCTCACCGTGGAGAGAGGCAGAGCTGGAATTTGAAGCCAGGCAGACAGGCTCCCCGGCCTGCAGACTCAGCCATGGAGCTGGCCTGCTTCCGGGCACTGAGGCCCCACCCCTGTGGCCCCAGCAGCACTGACCCTGGATGATGGCCAGCAGGATGACGATGACGAAGAAGAAGAAGGTGATGTCAAAGACGACGCGGTACAGCTCGTACTCGTCACCTGCCGGGTCCTCGATCTCGTCACCAATGCCCCCGCCAGCCCGGACGCCCACGTACATGTGAAACAGATAACACTGCCCGGGTGAGGGGGAGGCAAATTGTCATTCATCCGATCAGTCCACATCCACTGGGTGTCCTGGCTAGGTGGGCAGGACACACAGCTGAGAGAGCCCTGGAGCCCACCTCACAAGGCTCACAGACATGGTATCAGACGGTGACATCCGGAAGTGGTCAGGGCTGGCACGGGGGAAGCACAGGCAGAGGGGTCAGGGCTGGGATAGGGGAAGCATGGGGAACCCTGAGAGCCCAGTGGAGACTCCTGACCCTGCTCCCGGGTGATCAGGGGAGGCTTCCTGGAAGAGGGGACGTGTGAAGTGAAGGGGAGGTGGGAGAGAATGTTCCAGGCAGAGAAAACCGCACGTATTATGTCAGCATTGGAGAGGAAAGACTAACCCTTGCTCCTGTGAGGAACTGAAAGAGGTTCAGTGGGGCTGAAAACTAGAGCTCCTGTGAGCGAGAGCTGAGCAGTGAGGCGAGGCCTGGCCTCAGGGCTCCGCAGGCCCTGACCCAGTCGGTGGCCAGGGATGGCTTCCTGTAGGAGGTGGCATTTAAGATGAAAGGTGACAGTGTCAAGTGAAGGGATGTGTATGTACATGGGGCCTGGGGTGGGGGGCAGGTACCAAGGGCCTGAGTAGGGAGGAAACAGGTGGCCTTAGGGGAACTGAAAGAGGACCAGGCTGCCAGAGACCAAAAAGCAAGAGGGACTGTGGTCAGATTGAGGCAGGACAAGCTCCTCCTAGGCTTATGAGTCATGGTGAAGGAGCTGGATTTTATCCGGAGAGCAGAGGAGATAGCAGACCACCTGGCACTTGGGGAAGACATCATGATTTTTCTGCCCATGTTCCCCAGAAGTGAAAGAAGCCCAAGTTGTCTTGCATGAGAGCTGACCACGTCACTCTTGGCTGCGGGGGGGCCGGGCCGTGCACAGGCAAGGCCAGCTCTAGTGGGCTGAGGAACTGAGCCCTGTCCTGTGAGCAGGGGACCCGAGGAATCAGGTCACAGGACACCTTTTAAGACAATCCCCTGAAATGATTCGTCCGATTGTGGCCCTTCATTCTAGTAGGATAAAAATCAATTTGGGGCTGTGAGCAATATTAGAATAGAAAAGAGAATATAAACAAGCATTGCATGCCAGTCCTTTGAGTGAACTCTTCCTTGCAGAGAGTGATGACAGCAGCAGCTAACATCTATACAACACTTAATATGCGCCAGGCACTTCTAAGACTTGGGCGTCTGAGATGGTTGGGGAGGGCCAATCAGTCCTAACAGCAACCCTATGAAGTAGGCGCTATTATTATACACCATGTGACAGGCGAGGAAGCCAGGACGCGGGGAGGCCCCCTGGCCCGCCCCACATCACACGCCTCCTCAGTGGCAGGGGACTTTGCTGGAGCACTTTCCAGTGATGATCATTTTAAAAGCTCAAAGAACATTAAAGCGGCGGCTAACGTTGCTGGACCCTCGTTACGTGCCTGGCGCTGTCCAAAGCACTGGGCAGGCGTCAGCTCGCTGAACCCTCCCAACCAGTCCTGGAGGGAGGGAAGGGAACCCCCTTTACAGACGGGAGGCCAAGGGCCAGGGAGGGGCCGTCACGTGCCCGCGGGCGCCGGGGCGCGGCTCACCGTCATCATGTCGTCGCACTTCATGTCGGGCTCGTCCTCGTCCTCGCTCTTGTTGTAGAACTTGCGGAAGAAGTTGAAGGCCACCACGGTGTACAGGTAGACCACCACCGCCAGGAGGCCCACGGTCATCACCAGCTGCGGGCAGGCCGGGGCCGGGTCAGCCTGGCCGTCCTCAGCCCCAGGCCTCGGTCCTGACGCTCGTGCTCGCCTCAGCCTGCCCAGCCTCGCCCCCGCCGTGCCGGCCGCCCCGTCCTCACCCCCGCGCCTCTACCCAGACTTCCTGCCCCCCCCGATCCTCGCCCCCGTCCTCATCGCACCTGTTTCCCGTTGTGGGTGACGGAGGAGAGGATGGTGCGCAGCGTCTTGACTCCCATGGCGATGTCCAGGAGGTGGGCAGCAAAGAAGAAATTGTTGTAGTGTCCCAGGAGGGACATCACCATGTACCAGCCCAGGTACAAGAAAGACTGTAGGCACACAGGGGCAGGGGTCAGGGAGCATTCTGACACCAAGGGCGCCAGGGGTCTGGGAACATTCGAGAGGGTTGGGGGTGCTCTAGGGGGCTGGTTGGGGAATATATGGAGGATGAGGAGGACTCTGGGAGAGAAGGTGTCCTGGAGGGAGTTGGGGAACCCTCTGCAGAGGGAAGGAGTCTGGAATGCAAGAGCTCTCTCGGGGAGTTGAAGAATGTTCTGGGGACAAGGAGCAATGGGGGGGAGGTGTCAGAGAATATCCTGGGCTTAGAGGTAGCCCAAGGGCTTGGGAGTTGTCCCCTGGTCAGGAACACCTGGCGTGGAGCCCCCAACTCTCCCAGCACCCCCCCATGCCCGGCCCCTTCTCACGTTGTCTGTGAAGATGACCCCAAACTTCCAGATCTGGTACTTGATGTCGATGGACATGAGCCTGCGTGGGGGGAGAAGGCCAGATATCTGCAGGTCACGCGCCGGCCGCCTCCCCCGCGGCCCCAGGCCCGCGCAGGGCCGTCCAGCTCACCAGGTCAGCAGCCCCGGCGGCGGCTCGGGCTTCCGCTCGCTGTGGGCTTTGATCTCCAGCGTGGCCAGATCCATGCCCAGCAGCTCGGCGATCCGCTCCCGCCCATAGATGTCCCCGTGCTTGTCCAGGACCTGGATGGAAGGGCGTCGGGCAGTGCGGGCACGACTGGCAGGGGAGGGGGGCTCACAGCTGGTTTGGGAGGGGGCACTGGGGACACCCTGAACTTTGTGTGTGAGAAACTGGGAGAAGGACCCCAGATCCCTGGGGACGGGTCCAAAAGTAATAGAGGTTGGCCTAATTAGTTGGGATAATTTCATTACTTTCAGGTAGGTAGAAAAGGAAGCCTAAATTGGGACTCCTGTCCCCTCTGCCCTCGTTTCCCCTCATCCACCCCCGTGCTCACTCTGCTCCAGCCACACGAGCCCCCTCGCAGTTCTTTAAATCCACCAGGTACCTTCCTGCCTCAGGACCTTTGTACTGGCTGTTCCCCTTGTCGAGGATACTCTTCCCCCAGATGGCCCATCTGCTCACTCCCTCACCTCCTTTTTAATTAGCATGAGCTGTCCTGACCACGTGACATAGAATAGCCCCCTCTCCTAACTCACACTCTCATTCCTCTTCACTGTGTTATTTTTTCAAAATAATCATCACCCAAGCATTATAAATACGTCCGTCATCTTGTCTTTCCAACTCAAATGTCAGAAACACTGTTTTGTCTATGCTGGATCCCAGGTCCCTACGACCATTTCTAGTACACATTAGGTGCTCAATATAAACATTTGTTGAATGAATAACGGTAAAGGCCAATATTTTTCAAGTGTTTTCCTATGTGCCAGATACTGTTCACACAGTCATCTAGTACTTACAACCACCCTGTGAGGCTGGCACTACTACTATCCCACTTTGAATATTAAGGAAACTGAGGCACGGAAAGGTTGACACAGAAGGAAAAAGGGAGGCAACCCAGTTCCAGACTGTGTGTGCTTAAAATACTCTGCCCCGGGAGCGGATGTGGCTCGAGCAGTTGAGTGTCTGCTTCCCACATAGGAGGTCCCGGGTTCAGTCCCCGGTGCCTCCTAAAAACAAAAACAACAAGTAAACAAACGAAAAAAAACAACTCAGGGAAGCTGATGTGGCTCAGTGGTTGAGAGCCGGCTTCCCACATACAAATTCCCAGGTTTAATCCTCGCCCTCTACCTCAAAAAACAAACAAACCAAAAAAACCTCTGCCTCACTTCCTCCCTCATGACTAACATTAATTGAGTTCTTGCTCTGCTTTGCACTTTACATGTATTGTCTCATTTGGGAGAGGCAGGTGTGATTATTTCCAGATAGGGAAACTGAGGTTCTCCTCAGAGAGGCAAAGCCCCTCGCCCAAGGTCGCACAGCAGGGGCCTGGCAGGGCTGGGATGGTCTGGTGGCAGCAGAGGACCCAGCCTGGGAGGTCCCACCTCCCCACCCGTGTGCTCTCACCTTCCGCTTCACAAACTTGTCCCAGTAGTTGCTGGGGAAAGACCTGCGGAGAGACAGGAGACCGTGAGAGCGAGAAGGGTTAGAGGCCGGTGCCGGGGCGCAGGGGGAGAGGGGAGGGGCTCGGCCCTGGTTCCCCGCACAGTGGAGTTCCGTCTCACTCGGGGTTGGGTTCTAAAGTCTCCACGCCTGGCAACGCTCGCCTCAGGGCCGTCTTTACCCCGCGGCCGTCCGCGGTGGCGCGCGGCGAGGCGGGAGGCGCGCGCGTCCCGAGCCCGGTGTGCGGGCAGACGCCGGGAGCGCGCTCGAGCGGGAGGGGCTCGCACGGTCCAAGAGGGACAGACCCGTGCCCGCGGCCTGACCCTTCTGCAGCTCCCGGGGAATGGGGTGTTCTCTCACACTGTTTTAGTTTTTCTTCTACTTGGTGATTCTTGCCTTTTATTTATTTATTTTTTTTGTGCTAGTTTTCAGAGTAATGCGTTGATGCCCTAGCATCCTGCAGAGGTGGCTGATGAGTTGGGACTGGGGGGGCCGGGGTTGGAAGCCAGGGGCGAGTGGACATTCGCTATGGATTTATGAATTTAAACCTATCTGATGTGTTTCAATTCACTGCAGCTCCTGTCCTTCCTGGTGCTCAAATTGTCCTGGGTTTGTCCACTTGGAGCCCCTTCCAGGTGGCTCCTGGGTCCTTTTGGCATGTCCCCATTTTTCTTGGAGCACATTCTTGCTTTCTGACCCAACAAGATACTCCAGGCACACCTTGGGCTTGCCCTGCCCTGGCCCTGAAATTGGCCACTTAACCAAGGAGCCTGGTCCTTTCCATGGGAAATGGTATTTAGAAGTCAAGGTCTGGCAGACCCTACTTTAAACAGCTCTCTCTCTGTCGTTAAGCACATGTACTTGAATGTGTGTAAGTTAAATATGCCTTTGACAGTGACAGCATAAGATTTGTTAGGTGGGACTTGCCCCCTTCTCTGCACATCTCCTCTCCCAGGCAGGAGCCCAAAATAAAATAACTTCTAGCCCTTTTCCGGGACTTACTCTGTCCCCAGAGACCACATGAACTCATTTAATCATCACAAATCCTTGGGAGGTGGTGCTGGTACTCTACCACTTTACAGATGTGGACACTGAGACACAGAGCAGCTATGTGACTTGGCCTAGAATTCACAGCTAGGACATGGCCCACCTGGGGCTTGAATCCAGGTGTTATGGGTTGAATTGTGTCCCCCCAAAAGCCATGTTGAAGTCCTAACCCTCCAGTACCTCAGAATGTGACCTGATTTGGAAATAGGATGGTTGCAGATGGAATTAGTTAAATTAAGATGAGGTCATCCTCATGATCCTGTATTTAGAAAATTCTGAAGTATCCATGACCAAGCTACTTGAACAAATAAATGAGTTCAGCAAAGTGGCAGGGTACAGATCAACATGCAAAAATCAGTAATGTTTTTTGTACACTAGTACTGAACAATCTGAGGAGGAAATCAGGGGGGAAATTCCATTTACAATTACAACAAAAAGACTCAAATACCTAGGAATTAATTTAACCAAAGAAGTACAGGACCTATTTGCAGAAAACTACAAAACAATGCCAAAAGGAATTAAAAGGGACCTAAACAAATGGAAAGACGTTCCGTCTTCATGGATTGGAATGTCATGAAGATGTCGATATTACCCAAACTGATTTATAGATTCAATGCAATACCAATCAAAATTTCAACAGCTTTACAGAATTAGAACAGGCAATTACCAAATTCATTTGGAAGGGAAAATGCACCCATATAGCCAAAAGCATTCTAAATGAGTGGCATGGGAGGAATTTCACTGCCTGACCTTGAAATGTATTACAAGACTACAGTGATAAAACAGCATGGAACTGGCATAAAGATAGACACATCCATCAGTGGGACAGAGTTGAGAACCCAGAAATAAACCCTTACCTCTGTGGTCAACTAGTTTTTGACAAACCTAACAAGTTAATGTTAACAGGATAAAACAGTCTCTTCAACAAATGGTGCTGGGATGACTGGGTATCTAAACCAAAAGAATGAAAGAGGGCCCCTACCTCATTCCCTATACAAGAATCAACTCAAAATGAATCAAAGACCTAAATATACAAGCCAGGACCATAAAACTACTAGAAGAAAATGTAGGGAAACATCTTCAAGACCTTGTAGAAGGTGGTGATTCCTTGGACCTTACACCCAAAGTACATGCAAGAAAAGAAAAAATAGATAAATAAGAACTCCTCGAAATTAAACACTTTTTCACCTCACAGGACTTTGTCAAAAGGGTGAAAAGGCAGCCCACTCAGTGGGAGAAAATATTTGGAAATCACAGATCCAATAAGGGTTTAATGTCCATGATCTATAGAGATGTTACAACTCAACAATGAAAGTCAAACCACCCAATTTAAAAATGGGTCAAAGCCTTGAATAGACATTTGTCCAAAGAAGAAATACAAATGGCAAGAAACACACATGAAGAAATGCTCAACATCATTAATGATTAGGGAACTGCAAATCAAAACTACAATGAGACATCATTTCACACCTATCAGAATGGCCACTATTTTTTTTTTTTCTGAAAGAGTACGCTTTATTGGGAAATAGTGTTGCAGTGACCAAAAGATGAATGCAGCCCAAGGGGCGTCCTACACATCATACTCAAAAAGACACAATGTTACGCCAATAAAAATCAACGGGAGTATGTATCTCCCCAGGCAACTTCCCCAACTTCATCCTGAGGGGCTGGGAAAATGCCCAACCATTTTTTTGAAGGCATGTGGTTCACTTAGAGATAGAGCCCCTCAGGGGTACCTTCTTGTTTTTTATAAAGAATATTTTCTTTAGATTTTTTGAAGTCTTCATTTGTTACTTTCATTCTACGTTCTCTCAAGGCCATCAGACCTGCTTCTGTACAGATTGCCTTGATGTCAGCACCAGAGAGGTCATCTTTAGCTATGATCAAGTCGTCCAGAGTGACATCATCAGCCAATGTCATCCTGCTCGTGTGAATCTGGAAAATGCGCTTCTTGGTCTTCTCATCAGGCAGGGGGAACTCAATCTTCCTGTCGATGCGACCTGGTCTGATAAGGGCTGGATCCAAAGTTTCTATTCGGTTTGTGGCCATGATAACTTTCACATCTCCCCTTGAATCAAATCCATCTAACTGGTTCAAAAGTTCCAACATAGTTCGCTGAATTTCTCTCTCGCCACCAGAATTCGAGTCATATCTTTTTGTCCCAGTGGCATCGATTTCATCAATAAACACAATGGATGGTGCATGTTCTTCAGCAACTCGAAACAATTCCCGCACAAGTCTGGGCCCATCTCCTAGGTACTTCTGAATAAGTTCAGAGCCGACTACTCTCAAGAAAGTGGCCGAGGTTTGGTTTGCTACTGCTTTGGCTAACAATGTTTTACCTGTGCCAGGTGGACCATAGAGAATAACCCCCTTAGGGGGCTTTATACCCATCTCTTCGTAGTATTTAGGATGTGTTAGAGGAAGTTCCACAGATTCCTTAATTTCCTGAATTTGGTTGTCCAAACTCCCAATATCAGCATAGGTCTCCTGGGGGGCCTTTTCCACCTTCATCGCTGTGACCAGGGGATCAGTGTCATCCATCAGCACCCCTGTCACTGCATGCACCTTGTGGTTGAGCAGGACAGAGCAGCCTGGTTCCAGCAGATCCTTGTCTACAAACGAAAGAATGCTGACATAGTGCTCTGAGCCCACTGATGTAGACACGATGGCATGATTGTCATCAATGATCTCTTCCAAGGTTCCTACTGACATTGGGGTCCCCCTCAGATCATCCACTTTCGATCTTTCCTCCTCTTGCTTTTCTTCTAATGGTTTCATTTGTTCCTGAGTCCTAATGAATTCTTCCTCCATGAGAAGATAGTCTTTAATTCTCTCTAACTTCAATAACTTTAATCGGCACTGAGTGTGAGGTGTCACCAGTGGCAGCTTGCTGGCAGCATCTGGTCCCTTTGTTTTCTTCTTCTTTTTCCCCACTCTAGTTGGTACAGGAGGTTCATACTTCTTTTTCTTGTCCTTGTCATCCTTCTTGCCACCTCCAGGACCATGACCACCACTCTGACTTTGACCCATTTTGCTTCAGCCCCAGAATGGCCACTATTAAAAAGGCAGAGAACTACAAATTTTGGCGAGGATGTGGAGAGATAGGAACAACTTATTCCCTGTTGGTGGGAATGCAGAATGGTGCAGCCCTGTGGAGGACTGTTTGGCAGCTCCTTAAGAAGTTGGATATAGATTTGCCACATGGCTCTGCAATACCACAACGGGGCATATACCCAGAAGAACTGAGAGCAGTGACACGAACAGGCATCTGCACACCGATGCTCAGAGCAGCATTATTCACAATCGCCGAAAGCTGGAAACAACCCAGGTGTCCATCAGCAGATGAATGTGCTGTAATCACATGATGGAATATGATGCAGCTGTAAGAAGAACTGAAGTTGTAAAGCACATGACAACATGGATGAACCTGGAGGACACTATGGTGAGCGAAGCAAGCCAGACCCAAAAGGACAAATACTGTATGACTATGTTACTATAAACCAAATATATTGTTTAATATAGTGTATGATTTTTAAAAAATTTGTAGGTATCCAGTACATTTATATGAGAAATGGATATTTTTATTCAACGGTGTTTTCTTTTTAGTTTTTACCTATTTATATGTTCAATTATTAAATGTAGTACAAAATAAAGTTAAAAAAAGATGAGGCCATCCTGGAATGGGGAGGAGGCCCTAGTCCAACATGACTGTTGTCGTCAAAGAAGACGAGAGGAGCAGAGGCAGAGAGCAGGCCACGTGAGGACGAGGGGTGCGTCTACAAGCCACGCAATGCCGAGGGTGGCCAGCAAACACCGGAAGCTAGAAAAGGCAAGAAAGGGTCTCCCTCCAGGTGTCAGAAGGCGCGTGGTCTGCCACCTCCTTGATGCTAGACTTCTGCCTCCAGAACTGAGAGACAATAAGTTCCTGTTGTTTTAAGCCATTAAGTTTGAGGTCCTCGATTTCGGCTGTCCCAGGATGCCCATGCACCAGCTGGGTCTCCTGAGCCCACGTTCCTACTCTAGAGATGTCCCCCTCACGACAAAGGCCTCCTGTGTAAACGCTCGGGACGGGACGGGATCTGGGGGAAAGTGGAGCGGGCCCGGGGTGCAGGCCGGGGGTCTGCAGTCCCACCACCTTGTGCTCACACGCCTTCATCCTCCTACTGGGCCCAGTTTAAAAACCAAGTGCTTTCATAATTCCCACTCACGGCACCTGGGAGAGCATCACGGCTGGGAACCGGGTTCGAAGTGCAGGTTCCTGGGCCCCACCCCAGACTCACTGAACAGAAGGGCCAGGGCTGGGGCCAGGAATCTCCCTGTGTCACCTGCACAAGCACAGGTCCTTTGACGTGAGGGAAACGTGTGTATTTTATGGAGAGGGAGGAGGCTAAGCCTGGGGGAGAAAACAGGTGAGATCCCGCAGGGACTGGAACCCCCATTTTTTGAGACCCGGGCCGGGCTGGGGTGGAAAGCCAGCTCCCTGCCCCCACCCACCGGGAAGTGGGGGCTGGGTCCTTACGGCGTGTTGAGCACCAGGCGGTCCCACTGCCCCTTCACGTCGTCGTCCTCAGGCTGCTCTGTGATGTAGAGGCCATCGAACTCCAGCTTCCGGGCCAGCTCCTTCTCCCGTTTAAAGATCACCAGGGGCACCT
The DNA here is from genome assembly GCF_030445035.2 of Dasypus novemcinctus. Classification (NCBI taxonomy): domain Eukaryota; kingdom Metazoa; phylum Chordata; class Mammalia; order Cingulata; family Dasypodidae; genus Dasypus; species Dasypus novemcinctus. The sequence continues at coordinate 59,191,585 of NC_080690.1, read as the reverse complement.
AGGGTGCGGACGGGGTGGGCGTCGGGTGCCGCGGCCTCAGCCAAAGCCACGAGGTCTTGTTGGAGCTCACGGGACACCCCCAGCAGAGGGGTCAGGGCTGGGATGGGGGAAGGCTGGGGGCTGGGGGCCCCAGATGGTGCAGCCTGGGGCAGGGGGAGGCGCAAACTCAGACCTTAAAGATGAGGAAAACAGAGGCAGGCGGAGTGGGTGGGAGGCGGGCAAAGCATTCGCGGCCGAGCAGGAGCGCCCTGTCCATCCCGTAGTAAAGCATCAAGATTCGCTGAAACAGCCAGTACTCCCGGCACCCAAACTGAAGCCCTCCTAACACCTTACAGGGCATCGCGAACCTCAGGCCTATCTGGTGTCAGCACCCACATCCTCCGTTAGCACCCTCGTTACATCTGGGACCCCGCCAGTCCCCACAGATCTTAATTCACCAACTGACACGCATGCAGAAAATCAACATTCCCGGGGACCCGTTGGCCTTTCCATCCAGAAATGAACAGTAAAAAATAAAAAATAAATAAAATAAAAAATAAAAGAATAAAAAGAAACAAACAGTGCCGCACGTGGCAGGGGTCACCCAGGACCCGGCTCCTCTGCCAGGACCCCGGCAGGTCCCGGCTGAGACTGTACTCCTTGCTGAAGACCCAGGCCTGTGCCCGGGTGCCCAGCCCCTGGGGCCCCAGCCCACCTTGAGGCAGTTGTAGCCAATGATGCAGAGAAAGGCCACCAGCGTGTGCAGCAGGCTCAGGCAGCGCAGGGCGGGCTCCATGTAGCCCGTGCTCTCCTCCAGGAAGTAGTACACCATGTTCTCGTCCTCGTCGCCCTCTACCTCCTCGCCGGCCCCGGAGCCCCAGCCAGAGCCGCCGCCTGACCCTGCGCCCGACAGGTCCCCTGCCGCAGAGCCCTCCATGTCGTCCTCACCGGGTGGAGAGTCTGAGACCTGAAAAGGGGTGGATCTCGGGGCGGGAACCCTGGTATTCTGGCACCTGGTCTGTCACACCTGTGACCTACTGACAAAGTTAACAGCCTCAGTGACGGAGGTTGGACTGGGTCCCCATCAGATATGATCTTGGAGGGGCTGTCAATCAAGATGGAGAGGCAGGTCGAGGACACTAGCTAGCCAATCAGACTCTGTCCTGGGAGTTTGACTATTGAACTGAGTGACCGGAGGACAGAAACAGAATTGATTTGACTCCACTCTGGTCAAGCTCTAAAAAGACTGGCCACTAATATTAACGCTCCCACTATGACTACTAGTAGCTAACATTTGTACGGCGTTTTCTATATACCAGGTTCAGGTTTAAGCACTATACGCATATTCATTCTCTTTTAATCCCCACAGCTTTAAGAGGTACTGTTGTCATCCCCTATTTTATAGTTGAGGAAATGGAAGCATAGAGAGGTCAAGCACCTTACCTAACATCACACAGCCAATAAGTGGTGAAGGCAGGACTGGATCCTATAGAACCCATGCTTTGATCACTCTGCTATTCTGCCCCTCTGTCCTGTTACTTAGACCCCTGGCAAGGCCCAAAGGCCCCTTCATCCTTTTGGGAGGCCTGATTCTTAACACTTTCCTTCCATTCTATGGGTTGCCCATTTCCTCCTCCCCACGAATCTTCATCCTGAGTGAAAGCAACAAGGCTTAACTGAATCTCCAGGCACTGCAGAGAGGTGCAAGCATGCCCCCAGGGGCTCAGGGCTGGCAAGTGGCCGAGCTGCGCATGGAACCCAGATCTGGCACCCTGCTCTAGCTCTCAAGGCACTTGGGCCTCTGTTCCAGATGGGCCCAGAAACCCACACTCCCCCTCCCCCTCCCAGAGGACCCCAGGGTCCAGATGTCCAGCCCAAACCCTCCGAGGAACCCCATGCCCAACGCCATCCCTGCAGGGGCCCTGGGAGCCTGTGGGGGACTGAGCCTCCCACCCCACAGCCACGGTCAGGCCCGACCCTCCCGGCCCCTTGCAACCAGCACCTTGTAAAACAGCAAGATGAAGTTGATGGCAAATGCCAAGAAGAGGGCCAGGAACCGCAGGGTGTAAAAGTTCCGGGAGAGGTAGTTCTAGGATGAGGGGAGAGAAAGAGAAAGCTCGCGGTCCAGCCTCTTCCCCAGAGAATCCACCCCATCATTCACCCACAGGTGAAGCACCTGGGTCCTCAACACCTGGTCCCACAACCTCCTAATTATTTAGTGCTTACTGTATACCAAGATCTGGGCTAAGAGCTTTAGTATGCATGAATGTGTTTTAATTCTCATCACAAACCTAAGAATCTGGTACTGCCATAACCCTCACTTTACAGATGAGGAAACTGAGGCTCAGGGAAGTGGAGTGTCTTGCCCAAGGCCACAGTGCTGGGAAGTAGCAGCGCTGGGATCTGTACCCAGGCCATCAGGCTCCAGCATCCACACTCCCAAGAACTCTCCATGCTGCTTCCCGTGTGGCGACCCTGCTTGTTTCACCCCAGAAGGGGATGTCTCCCATGTCTTCCTTTTTTTCTTTCCACCTTCCCCTCCATCTCTCGTTCTCCCCACGAATTCCCAAGGGGGCACCTTCTGTCCATCCCCCCATGTCAGGATGGGCTGGAGAGGAGCCAGGACAGACGGAGTCTGTTCCCAAACGCCCGCCCTTCTCCTTAGGCTGGATGAGATGAGTTCTTCCGCAGGAACCGGGAGGGCTCGAGCCCCACGGAGAGGAGCTGGGGCTGGCGTGGGGGCTCAGGCCTGCAGGCCGAGAGCCGAGAAATGGGCCACGGTGAGAGAAGCAGAGCCACGGCCTCAGAGGCTTTAGCCGTGGATGGAGGCTGGGGGGGAGGCAGGTGGGCCGCAACAAGCAAAGGTGTGGAAGCCGGGACGAGGACCGTGAGGAGGGGGCTGGTGAGGAGCTGAGGACAGGCGCCAGGTCCTGGCTCTGTCTGGGGCCCTCTCTGCCCAGCCCTGGTTCCTCTCAGAGATGAGCCTGGCACAGGTGGAGCTCAGGCACAGGGCGGGAAGGAGAGGCGAGTGAAAACACCAGGGCCTCCCTGGGAAAGGAAGTGTCAGCGTGCCCTTGCTGGGCCCTCACCAAAAACTTCACCCTCTGCACTTCCAGTTCTTCCCAGAATTCCAGGCCTGCACCTCTGGCTTCCTCCTTCTTTGGAGGGGTTGCGGAAGGTGCTGTCGTCTTGGAGGGCTCTGGTGGGGGTCCAGGGACTTCTTCCTTCTCTCCATTCTCAGTACTGCAGGGCGGGACACACAGAGAGGTCAGGAGGTGCCTGGGCCATTCATTCATTCATTCATTCATTCAAAACCTCTCATTGGGTTTTTCACCCTGTGCTGGGCCCACGTCTGGGTGGTGCTGGAGACGCAGGGTGATGAGACAGCCCCCAACCCTGTTCTCAGGAGGCTCCAGGCCAGTGGAGACACAGACCCATCAGCCGGCAGCGATGGCCCTCAGTGTCAGGGCTAGGAGGGGGTTGGGCCAGGGGGGAGAGGGAGCCCACGGAAGACACCCCCTCAATTGAGGGGTGGTGTGTCAAGGTAGGCTTCCTGGAGAAGGAGCCACGTGTGCCAGGCGGAAAGCACGGGGAAGGCTCAGTGGAAGCATGGGGGGAACGTGTTCGGGCAGAGGGACCTGGGTTTCAGAGAACATTCCCTTATCTGTTCCCTGTCCTGAGCCCCTCTTCTGTGCCCAGCCCTGGGCTATGTGATGCTGAAGGCACAGGGCGACCAGGACAGCCCCCCCGCCCCGACCAAGGCCACTCACTCGGCTTTCTCGGGTTCGGGCTCGGGCTCGGGCTCGGGCTCAGGCTCTGGAGGCAGCTCCTCCTCCTCTCCGTCCACCTGGGGGCAGGGCAGGCGTCAGGACCGAACCCCCACCCCCGGCCCTCTCGCGGCTGGCCTGCCTGTTCCTCTCTGTCTCCCCTTCTGGTTACTGTCTCTGAGTAGTTGAAGCTTTGCACCCTCCCCTACCCCACCAGAAAGAAGAGGGATTAGGATTCCCATTTTACAGAGGGTAAACTGAGGCTCAGAGGCGGGCGCCTTGCCCTAAGCACTGTACAGGGTCCGGCCGACTCCATGTGGTGCTGTTCACCCCCAGAGCTTCCCATCACCTGGGCAACATGCACCCCACCATGACCCCAGGGTGAGGACGCTCTGGGGGCCTCTTTCACGTGGGCTCAGTTCCCACGACCATGTGTGTCCTTTCGCTTCTCTGTCCCTTCATCACTCTGTTTCCGTTTCTGGCTCTGCATTCCTCAGTTCCTCCCAGAAGCACTGCCTGAGAACGGTCCTCCCGTCTCCAGCTCCCAGGCTGTCTGTCCCCACGTGTGTCCCTAAGCTCTCCGCCTGTCTGGAAGGCTCTCTCTCCTCTCTCTCTGAGCATCTCGCCTCCCTTCCCCTTCCCAGTCTCTGGGTCCCTCCCTCCCTTTTTTCCCTCCCACTCCCAATCTTTCTCCGGGGACCCCGAGGCCCGCGCTCTCACCACCAGCTTCCTCTTGAGGATGGGGGAGCCCTCGGGCGTGGGCGGCTCCGCCGGCGTCGTGTCGCCCATGTCGCCCAGGCCGCCGGCCCCATCGTGCCGGAAGGGGCCCCCGTCGGTCACGGCCACGGCCCCGTCGCCGACGCCCGGGCCGGCCTCCTGCTCGGCCGCCTCCTCGTCCCCGGCGCCGTCGGCCGCGTCGCCCGCGCCCTCGCCCGCGCCCTCGCCGTCCGCGTCGCCGCCGGGGGCCGGCTGCTCGCCGTGCACCTCGTCGCCCGTGGGGTCGGGCATGCCCGCCAGCAGCTCCGTCACCGTCACCTTCTTGGCGCCCTCCACGAGGCCGCCGCCGAAGAGCGAGCGCCAGAGCAGGCGCAGCGCGCCCGTGGCCGCGCCCGCGCCCGCCGCCCCGACGCGCGCCGCCGCCGCCCAGAGCAGCGCCGCCACGATGGCCGCCGCCTCGCGCGCCGTCAGCCGCCGCAGCCGCCGCACGCGCCGCCGCACGCCGCGGTAGCTGAGGCCGCGCAGCGCCCAGGCCGCCGCCGCCGCCAGCCGCGCCCGCGCGCCCGCCGCCGCCGGCCCCGCCGCGCCCTCGGGCCCCTCGGCGCCCGCCTCGCCGCCCTCGGCGCCCGCCTCGGCCGCGCCCTCGTCCTCGTCCTCCTCGGGCTCGCCCTCGGGCTCCGAGATCTGCGCGGCGATCTGCATCTCGAAGATGGTGTCCTCGCAGAAGCTGACGAAGAGCTCCATCTTCTCGGCCTCGCCGCCCTCGTTCACCACGTCGAAGATGAACTGGCGCTTGGACTCCTTCACCTGCGGGGCGGGCGGGCGCGGAGCCGGGGTCGGGGGGCTGCGCGCGGGGGCTCGGGCCGCAGCGGCGGCGGTGGCGGCGGGCCCTGTTCCAGACGGCGGCGTGGGCTGGGTTGTTTTTATTCGGCAAACCTGTACGGCGCCCGCCCTGGGCCGCTCTTCTCAGCGCTTGGCTACGGCCAGGCCCGTCCCCAGCCTTTTATCTATTAGCTCACGTATATAAAGGCAACCCCCAGGGCGTCGGGGCCCTCCTCATCCCGCTTTCACAGACGAGGAAATGGGGTCCCAGAGATTCACCTGCCCAGGATGGCACAGCTAAGAAGGGCAGAGGTAGCATTCGAACTCCAAGCTGGCCCGCGCCAGAATTGCTGATCTTAATTTCTTCTTAGACAGAGCATAGTGGTTGAGAGCAGATTCTGCAGCCAGTCTGCATGGGTTCAAATCCTGACTACCCTCATGCCTTTGATTTAAAGCTCTGGGCCTGAGCTTCCCCCTCCTTATAGTGTGGATAATAAGAGGACCTACTGTGTGAGGGTTGTTGCAAGGATTATGTGAGTGAATAGATGCTGAGAGATTGGCACGTGGCCCCTAAGGAACACCACATAGCATTTGCTGGTTGGTGCACAGCTGCGGCAGTGCTGGCATTCCACGCGGGCTTATGCGGAGACGGGATGCTCATGGGAAGTGGGAACCAGAAGGGGTGAACAGGAGGAAGTGAGCCTTTGGAGGATGGACTCTGAAAGGGAGAGTGTGTGTGAGGAGGCCAGGGGGCGAGGGGGAGGGGAGGTGGGGATCCCACAGCCAGTTCAGAAATGAGCATAAGGGGCAGCATTGAACAGGGGCTTCCTGCAATGTGGGCAAGGATGGTGCAACCCCGATTGGGCCCGATGGCGGTGAGTGTGTAGCAGTGCCCCAAGGGACACAGGTGCATGACAGAGCTTGAGGGTCCTGTGGAGCATGTGGGGGACGTCAGGGACCAGGTGTGAGGAGGGCATGGTGGCATGGAGGGTGTAGGGAATGGGTGACCGTGCGGGGCTTGGTGTACATGGGGACACGGGGCATGAGTGTGAGAGGGACCTGCAAGCTGTCTGGCCAGTATGTGAGGTGGGCATGAATGGGGTGTGGGGGACCCAGGAGTCAGTGTAAGAGGGTCCAGAATAAACCTCAGGTGTCCATGAACCATTGTGGAGACATGAGGGACTCAGTTGAGGAGGTGATGGGCGTGCAAGCCTCATGGGCTACAAGTGTGAGATGGGAAGAGGTGTACAAGAACATGTAGAAGTGTGTGCAGATGCATGGGGCATTGGTGGAACAAACGGGAAGTGTGAGTGCAAAGGGCATGCAAGGGGGTGCAGACTTGTCGTGCAAGGCATGTGGGCATGAGGGCCACCAGGGAGACGGGTGCAGGCTGAGGGTGTGTGAGGGCGTCTGGGGAGTGCAAGAGAATGAGGGATGGGGGCTAAGTGTATGAGGTGGGCAGGGGGGTGTGCCAGGGCCACGTGCGTGTACTCGTGAGCATGAGGGGGGTGTTTGAGCACATGCGGGCCAAGCATTTGAGGGGGCTGAGGCAGGGCACATTAGGCCAAGGAGGAGGCTCGGGCCATCTTGGGACACGTGGGTGCCCTGGGAGCACTACGAGAGGATGGTCCAAGCGTGAAGGCAGATTTGCAAGGGGTGGATAACCACATGGCATGTCAGGGGTGCAGGGGGGCATACCAGCATTCTCAGGGTGATTGTGCAAAAGGTGTTCATCCATGTAAGGCCTTATAATGAGTGGAGTGGGCATGGTGTGCTAGAACCTCAGAAGGGATGACTGCCAGCAGGGCAGGACACACCAGAGCCCACAAGGTGAGTGTGCAAAGGAGTGGAGCCAGAACCAAGAGGGGGCACACCAGTGGCTGCTGGAAGGTGAACAAGGGACCAACCATGTGTGCCCAAGAGGGTGGGGGTGGTGGCATCAGGGCTATAAGAGCACACCAGAGCTCACAAGCAGTGTGTGCAAGGGGTAGGCATGGCATGCAAGCAACCACAGGGAGGGCACACCAGGCACTGCGTCACATGGAACAGGTGTTCAGCCATGTGTGGGCCAAGTCTGCAAGAGGTGGGCATGGGTGGGCCAGGGGTGCGCAAAGCATATCCAGCCCCACATGGGCCCAGGTGTGCCAGAAGGGGGCCTGGGCATGTCCGGAAGCCCTGCGAAGTGAGCATGCACGTGTGCCGACCTGGGGCATCTCCCACTGGGCGCGGTTGGTCTCCGAGATCTCAAAGTAGATGCGCTCGATGCGGCGGGAGGCACCCATAATCTCGATGCGGCCCAGGTAGGGCCGGAAGTACTCGAGGATGCTCTCGGCCAGCTCGAGGAAGTTGCGCAGGCGCGGGTCGTGCGGCACGTGCTCTGACAGGTTGGTCAGCAGCACCGCCACGTTGAAGCCGATGTCGCGGGCTGGCTCCTGGAAGCGGTTGGCGAACTCCTCAAAGTCGATCATCTCGTTCTCATCCGCTTCGGAGCAGGAGAGCAGAAACTGGATTTCCGGACACGAGAACTGCTTCTGGCTGTCCATGGCCTGGTGGGTGGGCAGGGGAGGTCAGCCGGAGGCCTGCAGAGCCTCTGTGCCCTTTTGTTTCCTCCCTCTTTTCCCGAAGGTACTGCAGAGCGAACTGGGACCTTGTACATGGGAAGCAGGTGCTCAACCACTTGAGCTACATCTGCTACCTGTGCTCTTCTTAACAGAACTATGGACTTTTCATGACGACAGAAGAGTCCAGAATCTCTTAACCAGCAAGAGTGACACCCAATCGGGGGCACAGATAAGGTTGTACGGGCCATTAAAATACTGGAATGCTGCATTTCCAATAGCCAAGCTGCCACCACTGTAAGATGCAGTCCATTTTCAGAGACGATAAAAGGTGAAAAATGTGCCTCTAAGAAGTGAGGAAAGTTGGTGCCTTTGTAACAACTGGGAAAGAGACACGGCCCCAAGCTCCCATTGCCATCCTGGTGTGCCCCTCCAGATCTGCCCTCCCTTCGCCTGCTGATAAGCCTGAGGTCTGCACCAGGGGCTCTGTGCTCTGGCTTCCTGCCAGCGGGGTCCATCCAACTGGGATCAGGGAGAAGGAGCGTGGACTTGTGGTATTTCCTGTGCTGGCCAGTGTCCCGGGCTCAAAGGTCACAGCTTCAGCGCAGTCCTCTCTGCAAAGCCCCTCCTGTCTCTGAGTTCGGTAACTGCACTTTCCTCCAGGCCCGTTCCCCCCAGTCTAGAGGGAGAAACGGCTCCCAGCGTTTTGTTAACCCCAGAGGACCGCACAGCCCCAGCGGCTTCCCTCCACCCTGCCTGCCCACACGATGTAAACACTGTCAACTCTCTTCAACTCATTCAGCTGCACGTGCTGTTTTCTGCAGGAACTCAAACACACTCCACTGCCTCAGCCCCTTCCCCAGGTCCCCTTTTATCCCCACCACCAACATTTCCAGCAACTAGTTAATTGGCACCTGGCACAGCAGAAACCTCTGTATATCAACTGGGGACAGACATAGCCCCACCACCCAGGATTAACAAATACCCATGGTGACATTTTCAAATGCTCTATTTCTTAAGAACTAAAACATTACAGGTATGTAGAGCAAATGTGGCAACATGGTAAAAACTGGTGGATCTGTGGGGGGGCATGTTGGAGTTCTCTGTGAGGGTTTTGTATTAGTTTTGCATAATTGTTTTGCAACTGTTCTGTACGTTTGAAATTATTTCAAAACAAAAGTTTAAGAAAAAAAACTACAGGTATGACTGAAGCCTCTGTGTACCCTTCCTTTTTGCCCCATTTCCCCCCCACCCTCCCCGGATGTATGTTAGTACTGCTATTTCTGATATTCAGTCATCTATCCACAAACAATATATAGTATCGTTCTATGCATTTTTTAAGGTTACAGCACTGCTATGAAAAGCATGTAATTTTAAACATTTTTTTCCTCAGTTGTATGCTTTCAAGATCTATCCATGTTGATAAATCTATAGATCGAACACCATCATTTTCACTGCCATATAGCCTTCCTTTTTAAAATAAATATAGCACTATTTTCCTGATGGTTTGCAGATTTTCACTTTACAGACACTGTCATTGAACATTCTTGTGCTCCTCTCTTGTGCATTTTTGCAAGATGTTCACTAGGACAGTTTTTCAAATGTTTTCAATTGCAACTAGCAGTAAGAATGTATTTTACAATGTGACTCAAAAAACACACTCATATAACAAAAAAAATAGTTTCATGACACAGTTCTGATTTTTACTATGCAATGCACTCTGCAATATTCTATTTCATTTTTAAAGAGCTGGTCATGACTTACTAAATTAATTTCATGACCCACAGACGCATTGTGACACGTAGTTTGAAAAATGTTGCTCTGGGGTTTGAAAAGAAGCGAAATTTCTGACTCTATAAAGTGCTTTGTAAAAAGTCACGAATTTTGCAAAATGCTTTCTATATGAGTAACATGCTTTGCAAATCATGAAGGGCTCTAGAAACCGCAGAGCGTGGAGACACGATCACACAGGAACTCCTCGCCTTCTACTCTCACTCCACCGACCTGCCTTTCCTCCCCTATGATTCAATGTGGCACTGCCCTTCTCAAAAAGCTCGCCCTTCCACAGAGGCCCGGTTCCCCATTGCCTCCATGCACTCCTGGACTCTGCTCTTGTGATTTACTGCTTTCTCTTTGGCATCGTCCATTTGCTCACCCCCTTCTTTTGAAATAATGTTGTCAATTTCCTCTCCTGGAGTCTCCTCTTCCAGACCTCTAAAAGTTAAGAGGGTGGGGCAGGGCTCAATTCCACATGCCCTTCTTTTTCCTTCTTTTTTTTTTTTTCCTTTTATTTGTATTTTTTTTTCTCCACACGCTCTTCTTGAGATAGACATTTTTCATGGAGATATCACTGAGACCCAAAGCTCTGAAAGCCATCCTAAGTCAGTGACTGCCAAGACTACATCCCCAGCCCTGACTGCTCCCCCAGAATCAAGGCACTTAGAGCTGAGCCCCAACCTGACATCTCTTCGTGAATGTCTAATGGGTCCTCTAAATTAGAAACAGCCAAAACTGAGCTCTTGATTTCTTCTTCAAAACCTCTCCTCCCACGGTCTTACCCATCTTGGGAATAGCATCACCACCCACCCAAGTGCTTATGCTAAAATCTCTGAGTCATCCCTGAGTCCTTTCTTTTATTTCACCACCCACACCTGATCATCAGCAAACCTGGTGGCTCTGCTTTTAAAATAGATCCAGGACCCACACACTTCTGCCCCCTCCACGCTCCCTACCTTGGTCCTGTCCATCCTCTCCCCTGCCTGGACCATCCCAGCAGCTTCCTCCCTGGTCTCCCTGCTCCCACCCCCTCCCCACCCACAGCCTTGTGAACACAAGCCATATCCCATTCCTCCCCTGCTCAGAGCCCTCCCTTGGCTCCTCTCACTCATGTGAAAAGCCGCATCCTTCCTACAGCCAACCAGACTCTGCACGATCTGCACCCTGCACCTTATTTCCTCCTCCAGCCACACTGGCCTCCTCTCTGTTCCTCCGGTTCCTACTTTCCAACCTTGCCGTTTGCTGTCCCCTTTGCCTGGGACGCTCCCATCCTCCCCCACCAGGGTGCCTTCACATCTCTCGGCTCTGGCTGAAATGTGCCCCCTGCTCTCGCTGCCCACTCAGGTTACAGGGGATCCCCCACTCCTGCTTTCTCTAAGATGCCACTCTGTTCATTCCCTTCAGATCACATATGATAGCCTGGAACTTTTTCAAGATTTGTTTAGTAGTTATTTCTTTTCATCCGTCCCTCCCCACTGGACGATCAGTTCCTCAAGGGTGCAGGTCTCTGTCTGATGTGTTGTTCCTGTACCCTAAGCACTAGAGTGGCACCTGGCGCCCAGTAGGTGCTTGGTACATATCTGTGAAATGAAGGAAGCATTCTGAAAATGGAGAAGAGTTTTTAACTTACACTTTTGGAAAATTAAAAAGTCTTTTTTTTTTCCTTTAAAAAAACACAACCCTGAACATGCCTTTTAGGCCTAAAAGAAACTGAAAACCATGGTGAAAAATACAGCTGTATATTTATATAAAGATTTATAAAGAATTTGGGAAACCACATGAGGCAATGTTCAAGCATTCTAGAAAGGAGAATATCACCATTTTGCAGTCATGCATGAACTAATATGTCTGGACACTGAAAGCAGTGGCCGCTGACAAGGGGCAGATATCAGGACAGAACGTGCCTCCTGATGGACACACACAGCTCCACATAGAAAGGTTCTGGCTAAAAAACACCTCAAGCCTGAATCTGATCAAGCGTCTCTGCCTAGGTTCCAGTTCACAGGAAACACAGGGGACAGAGGGACATGTTAAATGACACCACAAGGATGTTCCGCTGGATCCAGCTGTGGGAAACCCTACAACTAGGACAATATGAAAGCCACGAGCCACACAGAGCTACTGAGCATTTGAAACATGACTGGTGCACAGTGAGATGCGCTGAAAGTGTAAGATACGCATGCATTCTAAAGAGTCAGCATGAGAGGAAAGAATGTAATATATCTAATATTTTTATACATTTACTTCATGTTGAAATAATATTTTGGATCTACTAGATTAAATAAAATAGACGGTTAACGTTAATTTTGCTTGTTTCTTTTTACTTTTTTAAACACGGCCACTAGAAAATTTTAATTATATCATGTGGCTCATATATTTCTGTTGGATAGTGAACAACAGAACCAACAACGTGGTCTTCAGTTGATAAATTACAAGGAAAAGAAAAAGTGATGTTGGGAAACAATAGCCTGAAGGAGAGTTAGAGAAATAGTAACTGTAAGTGTAACATGGGGCATTTTTAGAACATGGGAATTGCATCTACATGATTTTTGCAATGACGGACACGAGCCGTTATACATTTTGTCAAAACCTATCAAACTGTGCAGTGCAAAGTAGAAAGCATAATGTGAACCATAGACCATGCTTAGCAGCACTGCTTCAAGATGTGCTTATCAGTTGTCGCAAATGTACCACTAATGAAAGGTGCTGTTAATGGGGGAGCATGCAGGAGTGGGAGGAGGCAGGGTATATGGGAATCTCCTTCTTTTTAAAATTAATTAATTAAATACAGATAGCCCCCTCCAGGAGGTGGAGTTTATTATTTTTTTAAATTTTTTAAAATTAAAGCTAATAGATCACAAGGAATGTTACATTAAAAAACATAAAAAAGAGAAACATAAGAGGTTCCCACATAACCCACTCCCCACCCCCCTCCACATCATTTTTGTAAATTATATATTTTTGAAGATATATACATCACAAAAAAAAATGTTACACTAAAAAATGTAAGAGGTTCCTGTATACCCTCCACCCCCCACCCCACTCCTCCCCCACCAACAACCTCCCTCATCTTTGCAGCACCCTCATCGCACTCGGTGAACACATTTTGGGGCACTGCTGCACTACACAGATAATAGTTTACCCCTTAGTTCTCACTCTCCCCCAGTACATTCAGTGGGTTATGGCAGGATATATAAAGTCCAGCATCTGACCCTGCAACATCATTAAGGCAACTCAAAATCCCAAAAATGCCCCCACATCACATCTCTTCTTCCCTCTCCCTGCCCTCAGCAACTACTGTGGCCACTTTCTCCCCCTCAGTGCTAAATTTCTTCTATTACGTGTCACAATAGTTTTATAGTAGAATATCAGTACATCCACTCTAGTCCATATTTTATTCCTATCCTTTTATTTTCGATATAACATTTATGTAATCTAAAGCGTCTTTAAAAATAAAGAAAAAGAAATAGTAACCAATGCAATGGGTGGACCTTGTTTGTGTCATAATTCAAAGAAATTGCAAAAAATTGTACACGTTTATAAGATATTTGGAAATTTGAACACTGACGAGCATTTGGGGATTTTAAGGAACTGTGGGTTTTGTTTTTGGCTTGGAGTCACAATGGATTATGGTTTGTTAAATAAAAGGGAAGTCTTTTCAGACCACATATTGTATGATTCCATTTACATGAGTGTCCAGAATAGGCAAATCTACAGAGACAGAAAGCAGATTAGTGGTTGCCGAGGGCCAGGGTGGGGGGAAAGAGAAGTGGCTGCTAAAGGGTATGGAGTTTCTTTTTTGGTGTGATGAAAATATTCTAAAGTATGATCACAGCAATGGTTGCTGAACTCTGTGACTGTACTGAAAACCACTGAACTGTACTCCTTCAACGGGTGTATTTTGAGGTATGTGAATTACAGCTCGATAAAGGTGTTTAAAAAAGGAAGTCTTTTACTTTAGACATACATGCAAAAATATTTATAGATGGGAAAAAATAAAGAAAACCTCAAAAACAGTTTACTGACTAGGAATAAACCAGGAACCTAAAATTTGTTTTGACCAACAGAAAGGGCTTTTCTAACCGTGGTAGATGTTCTGGAATCTGCAGACTACTTCATCGGCAGAGGCCATGCTTTGTGAAAACTGTCAGAGTGCCCAGAACTCGTTCAACCAGAAAGAACTTGGGAAACAATAAAGCAATACTATCTTTTTTCTATACAGATTTACGTAGGAATGGAAATGCAGGAAAACCTCTGGAGGGGTGTACACCACGTGGCTAACAGTGGCAGCCTTTGGAGAGGCGGGATGAGAACAGGATCGGGAATGCAGGAGAATCCACGAGTCCACACTGTTAATGGACTAGTGAGTAAATAAATGGGGGAGGAGGGGAAAACTCTTCCTCGTGGTGGAATGCCAGCTAATCAAGCTGAACGCTATGGTGAAACTGGAAAATCCCTGTTTGGCAACTAGCGTTAAGGGTTATCCTATGGCTACTACTATTATCCATAGTCATCGTTTCAGCCAAGAATCATCAGTGGGTGTTAAACTTAGAGGGGAGCAGGATACTTACAGTCTCAAAGTGTGTCCTCAGCAGATGCTTATTATGAAGAGAATAAGAGGAACTCTAGTGGGGGCCTCGTTAACCTCAACCACGTGGCCTCGGTAACCTCAGCAGCGCTGGGAGGAACGACTTACCACGCGGGCCTCCTGAGATGAGGGCTGGGAAAGACACAGCCTCACTTCTGTGACATTCTGCTGAAGACGTATAACCCGAATCTCATCATGAGGACAACTCAGGGGGGAAAAAACCCACCCTGAGGGGCATTTTACAAAACTGATGTCTTGAAATCCAAAGAAAGACCAAGGAATCGTTGTTCTAGATTGAAGGAGACTAACGAGCCAGGATACCTAAATGCAATCTCTAAGCCTGGACAGGGAAAACACCTTCTTCAATGAGTGAAAATCAACTAATGTCTGTAGATTAGGGGGCAGCGTTGCTAGCCGTGCTAATTTCCTAATTTGCATAAGTGTCCTGTAGGTTGTGGAGGAGAATGAACTTGCTCAGAAGGGACACACAGAAGTACTTGGAGGTGAAGGGACGCATGATAAAGCAAAGGCGGTAATCTGGGGGAAGAGTATTCAGAAATGCTATCGACTTATTTTTTGCAACTTTTGTATAAGCCTGAAATTATTTCAAGATAAAAAGTTACAAAACTGCTGCTAAAGAAGATCTGGCAGTAATAATACCGGCTAGCATCTCTTGAACTCTGTCTTCCAGGACCTGTCCATCCTTACAACTGCCCTGTGAGGGCGGAGCAGAGAAGGAACTTGAGGCCTTGAGATGGCAACGACTTGCCCAGGGTCATGGAGGGAGGGAGGGCAGAGCCGGGATGGAAGGGTTGAAAGAGGAGGGTGAGCAGGTGAGAGCGTTCCTAGAGAAAGCTGCTTCTCTGCTTCCCTCCTAACAGCCTCGTTGTTTAGCCCTGCAGTGAGCTGGCTAGTGACCGCCTCCCCCATTAGACTGTAAGGCCCATGGGGGGAGGGGCTGTGTCTATTTTGGTCATAGCTGCGTCCATTGTGCCCGCACAGGACCCGGCACAGAGAAGACCCCCAGTAAGTGTTTGTTGATCGAATAACCGATCCTTCTTCCTAATGACGATTATATTAGGTCTATTAATAATGATACCAGGAATAATGGTTCCCATTTGTGTGGGTGCATTTAATTCTCAAAACAACCCCAAGGACTGTTGTATCCCCATTTTACAGATAAGTAAACTGAGGTTAGAGAGATGTTGCTTGGCCAAGGCAGCCCGTCAGGAAGGGCGTGGCCAGCCCTCAGCATTCCTAAGTATGGCCTTTGGCACCCCCACAGGCCCCAGGCCCAGTGCCCGTCCCATGCCCACCTTCTGGAAGTCCTTCTTGGAGATGAGGCCCCGGGGATCGGTGACATAGTCCTGGAAGGCCTCAGAACCCACGATGTCCTTGAGTTTCAGGAACATGTCGAAGAACTTGAGGATCATTTCCACGTTGGACGAGGACTCCACGAGCATGTCCACCATCTGCCGGGCAATCATGCCGTTCACCACGTTCCCTGCGGGCGGCCCCTGGTCAGTGCCCAGCACAGCCTCCTCTCTGGAGCCCCCCTGAGCCGGCCTCCCTCCCCATCCTGGTGGAAGCTTCCCGGCCAGCTCCTAAGCCTCTCCTCAAAAGGGCACAGGCCACTTCCAGATTTGCACTAGCATCGTGTGCGGCCTGGGCTGATCTGCCCTTGTTCAGCTCCCATGCAAGCTGGGTCATCATCAATAAAAATAACCATGACACAAGCCAAGAGTAGGTGACAGGGGTGGTGTCACAGGCCGCCTTCGCCTGTTCTCACACCGGCATCGTATAAGAAGTGGTTTCCTATCTCTTTTTACAGATGAGGAAATGGAGGCTCAGAGAAAGTCACACACTCATGGTTACACAGCCAGTAAGGACACGGGAGGATTTGAACCCAGGGCTGCAAGACTTCAAAGCTTACACATCTCTGCCCTTTGCTAGGCTACAGAGGCCAGGCAGGTACACAGATGAGTGAGGCAGGCCAAAGGTAAGACAGCAGGGAGGGGTGGAGACTATGGCCAACTGGGAGCCCACCTGCTCCTCTAAATGGGGCAGCTGAAGCTTGGCTCCAGCTTATTTTTATATCTTTTAATTTTTAATATAATTTCGAATATATGTAAAAGTTGCAGGAATAGTGCACAGAAACTTTATTTAGTCCAGATTCACCAACTGTTTACATTTTGCCCCATTTACTTTACAATTTTCTCTATTTCTATACGTGTGTGTGTGTATGTATGTATCATTTGACAATAAGTTGCAGATATGAAAGAAGCCCCTTTCAGTGCATATTTCCTAAAAGAAAAGGGCATTCTCTTATATAACCACAGCAGTTAACAAAATCAGGAGATTTAACACTGGCACAACTATCTAATTCAGTCCAGCTGATTTTTGCGCTGTGGAAATGTGGGTCCAGGGTCAGCAAATCCTCCAATTTTTCAAAAAGGCTGGAAATCTGGATGTCTAAAGGGAACCTTCTGATTTTTAAAAGCTAATGCCTAGTTGTAAAAAAATTAAAACATCACATTATTGTTATAATTGCAAAAGATTTGCAGAAAATGGAGTGTCTATCAACAGGGAGCTGGTTACATGAATGTACACTATGCAGCCTTGAAAAGAATGAGGATGCTTTTTATGAACCCCTATGGAAAAAAGTCTATTAGTTTAGAAAAAGTGCAGAAAAATATGTGCAGTATTCTACCCTATTCTCAGCAGGAAATTTACCAAGAATGAGTATGTATACATATACATTTGCTTATTTATACAAAGCCTTTCTCTGGAAGGACATACAAGAAACTGGAAAGCGTGGCCTTCTCCAGGGGAAGGAACTGACATCTACAGGGTACAGGGGAGCAGAGGGACTGTTCTTTCTAGAATTGTGAACCATGCTAAATCTTACCTATTTGAGAGAAACAAAATTGCATTTTAAACAAATCTAGGTGATAGGTTGTCTCCAAGGTGGTGTCTACACATTCCTCCCTCGAGGTGCATGTACCACCCCCCTTCCCTCAAATCTGAGCTGGCCTTGGGACTTTCTTCAGTCAACAGGGTATGGCGGAGGCAAGGATGTACCAGTTCTGGCACAAGCCTAAGAGGCCTGGCAGCTTCTACACTGACTCTTTTGGATTCCCGAGCTCCGTGTCAGGAAGCCCAAGCTGTGCAGCTGGAGAGCCCAGCCGACAGCCAGCACGTGAGTCCATCCTGGACCTTCCAGCTCAGCTCAGCCCAGCTACGCCAAAAGTGGCCACATATCTGAACCTCAGCAAGACCAGTAGAAGAACTGCCCAGTGGACCCAAAGAATGCTGGGAAATAATATATTATGGCTGTTTTAAGTCACTAAGTTTTGGGGAAACTTGTTATGCGGCAAAAACTGACTGACACATTTAGCAAATAAATAAATAGTAAGGGTATAAAGAACTTCAAATGTGTTCAGGTTGTCCACTTCATTACAATTTCTCTGCCAATTTGATAAGTTAATATATGTACAATCAGGACCTGGTACAAAGTAAATGCTCAAAAAGTGTTTGTTGAGCTTATTATTGCAGCGTGTTCATCAACTCATTGACACCACCGTGATTTTAGGAGGGCTGGCGGAAGGTTCGGGTCTCTTGGGTCTCAGAGGAGCATCCTTGGACTGGTACCTTGGTACCTTTCCCCAGCCCACCCACTGGGTGTTTACCTTCCAGCAGTGACAGCAGCATCACCACCATATCCTTCTGTAGATCCAGCAGCTCCTTCAATAGCCTGATCTGGCTGGAGTCCTGGAGAACCCCCCACCCCAGCCATGTCAGGGTCAGTCTCTGCAGAGACACCGCCCCCTCCCCCAGCTGCTCCTGCCCCTCCTCACTCACCCAGCAGGACCTGAGACCGCCTCTCTCCCCCCTCTTACCTCCGAGGGGACCGGAGTCCAGACATGCTCCTCGGAAGCAGGGGAGGGGGCAGAGAGACAAGATTGGGGCTTGGGGTTGGCACTTCGAGGGAAGCAGGCCCAATCAGTAATGTGTGGGGGCAAGGGGCTGGCAGACGAAAGGACTGGGAGGAGCAGAGAGAGACAGACAGAGAGGGACAAAAAGCAGGGACAGAGTCACAGATCTGGAAAGGGATGAGAGCCCAGCACTATGCCTGGCCCATGGGGTACACTTGACTCATGTTTGTTGAATGAATGTGTGATGGTAAAAGTGGGACTCGGGTTCAAGAAGAAGGCTGGAGGAGATCGCCACGCGCTTCTGGTAAGCCAGGCGGGGGGAACGTGGGGGCCTCCAACACAGTCTAAGTTCTGCGTCATGGTCCCCATAAGTTTTAACCTGAGCCACACAAAATTCCTGATATTTGACTATTTTTGACCCACAAAATGGCAATTTCATATAGTTCCACCAAGAAAATGGGGGGAAGTATAGCAGATAAATGGGTTGTAAAGCTCCTCCCATCCCAGCACTGATGAGGAATTCTTGCTTCGAATCCTAACACACTTCCGCAGTCCCCAAGCTCTGCACTTTGATTCTACAGTCCTGACGTTCCAGGAGCTCAAGATTCTAAAGGGATGGGTGCCTGTGGTTCGAGTCTGCCCATGATGCAGTCCCCCTCTGCTCTTAACAGGCCCTCTGCTTTCAATCGGGGCACCCCCATTCCCACTCTCAGAGCTTGTGGGGCTTACCCCACCTTCCAGGCTCCCGGGGTGGGGACATGGCCAGGCCTGATTAACCAGAACTTTCCTCTCCCTGGCCACAGTGACTGGGTCAGGAAGGCGCCTAGGAGCCAAGCAACCCAATCAGAGAACTGCAGGTCTTTCGCTAGAGCTCCCGGGAAAGAGTTCTCCTCCCTTGGGGTTCCTAAGGGCATGCATGGAAGCCTGAGGCACCATCATTCCAGCGTGTGGGGAAAGAATGAAGCAGGAGGCTGACAGAGGCATTTCTGCCAACACAGCTGTAGGCCCTGGATCTGGGATGTGAACAGGTCAATTCTTTTTTTTTGTTCTTTCCTGAAGCACTTTTTGCTTTGGGTTTCTGGCCCTTGCAACCTAGACCAAGGCGGTGGTTGATGGATTTGGAAGCTTACTCCAACACCAATGTTCTCGAGAGGGTTGAGATTCCACCAACAGCACAATCTTCACTGCAGTGACACTGAGGAACTGCATTCTAAGTTCTAAACATTTCAGAAAGTCAGGTGACACCAGCCAGGGCTTCTGCCAGTCCCTGTGGCACCTTTGGGTAAATTAGAAAAAAGTACCCCTTTTTTAAGACCCACTCTGGTGGGAAATTATAATATGCAGGATACTTTACTGCCATCTGCTGGAAAACATTTGTAATAGACATTCCAACATATTTAGGATGTCTCGGATGTGGATAGTGGCCCCTCAGATGTGTTGCCCTCGTACAGTGGACAACCTGCCCAACTGCATATGGCAGCCTTGCCTGCATTTACCAATTTGGGGAGATAAAAGCAGAGCAAATGGATGGGGCGCACTTGAGATACTGACAAGGATGCAAAGGGGTGGGAGTGGTGGGGAAGAAAGAGGAGCAAGAATTCTAGAGATCGGGGCGGGGCCTTACATCCTGGATGCCTGGGGTGGGTATCACCTGCCCGAGGCAGGACAAAGAGTAAAAACACTCCTTCAGCTCCTGACCCTGCTCAAGAAGCCCATCCCCGGGGCCGTCCAATCCCATCCCCAGAGATGTTTAATTTAAAATGACCTCGTCAGAGAGAAAAGACCACCAACCAATCATAGAGGAGAGCTGAGCCCTAGGGGGCGTGGCCCAAATGTAAGCCCAACAGGAGTGTGGCTGAGAAACCAGAGGATTGGCGGTGGCAGAGGAGGAGGCGGGGTCAGGCCAGAGAGCCAACCAGAGGGAAGATGAAGGTGGCAGGAGGCGGGATCCAGCCTGGAACAGGCCAGCGGCACGTGGGTGAGACCTTGACCAATGGGGGTGGGGTGATGCCCGGAAACAGGTAGAACGAAGACCTGAGGTGCACAAACCTGAGCGAGCTTCATCATCATGTGAGCAAACACATGCAGGAATCCCACCACGGCGTCCCAGAGGCGGCTGTGCGCCAGGCTTTGCTGGTTTCCGGTGCAAGGGCCCTGGGGACACAGGGCTGCTGTGAGCTCTGGGCAAGGTGGGGGATGCGGGACAGCCCGCCCCGTCCCAAAGTGCGGGCCTACCTGGATGTACTCAGTCAGGCTGTTGAACACCTGTTTAGCCACCGACATGGCCTTGGAAAAGTTCCTCTTGCCTTGCTCCTCAATGACATCCTTGCCCGAGTAGTACCAGTAGAAGTCGCTGATGGACTCCTGGGGGCGGGCAGGAGGTGAGGGGGTGCTCCCGCCAACCATCGCCCCACAGCTCCCCACCCAGGGGCCCTGCCCCAGCCGCACGGCCTCGCAGCCTCACCTGCAGCCGCAGGAGGTAGTCCACCGTGCAGATGATGATGTTGATAGTGGTTGTGTTTCCTGTCTGTGTCCGCAGGTAGTTTTGGAAATCTAGAGAGATGCAAAGTCATTCAGTGAGCATCTACCATGTGCTAGGGGAAATGGACAACGGGTGGTTTATTCGTTTATGCACTAAGTATTGGCTGAGTGCCTACAGTATGCCGGAAGGCATATTCATTTATTTAGTAACTATTGAGAACCTACTGTTTGTCAGAGGAAGACGGAGGGTCATTTATTCATTTATCTAATGTACTGAAGACTTACTGTGCCAGATGTGGTGGAGGATCAGTCGTTTACTTACTCATTTTCCCCTTAAGTGCCTGTTGAGCACTTGCTAGAAACCAGGGGCAGGTGAAGGATAATTTATTTGTTCATTTATCCAGCATACTAGTGAGAGATGGAAGTCATTCACGTATTCTTTGATCCAACAAATTTACTGAGCACTTATTATATACCACATACTATTCTAGGCCCTAGGGACACAGTAGTGAAAAAAGAACAACAACCAAGTCCATGGCCTAATGAAGTTTTTATTTTGGTGCAATAATTTTTCAGTCTTTTCTAACTGCAACCCACAGTAGGAAATCCAGTAGGCCTAGTACATGTTTAACTGGAAATTATATCTGCATATACCTGAGACCGGAGCTTCACATATCCTTACTTTGGGCCATGTGTTCTGGTATTTTCTGTCCTATGCTAGCCTAGTTAATTACAAAAGAATTCTGATTGCAACCCACTAAATTAGTGGTTCACAACCTCTCAACCTTGGCTGAACGTTAGAACCCCCTGGGGTCTTATAAAAATCCCTATGCTCAGGTCCCACCCCAGACCAATTATTTGAGAATCTCTGGGGGTGAAACGCAGCCTTTGATATCGTGTAAAGCTCCCTGGGGCCTGCCAATGTGCAATTAGGATGAGAATGTCTGCATTAAGCTGATTTCACGAGCCTCTGGTGGGTTGCTTCCCACTACTAGAAAAACACTGTTGTCTGATGGAAAGCTGATAACTGTTGAAGCTATGTGATGGGTACTTGGGGGCTCATTAGACCATTCTGTCTACTTTAGTGTATGATTGATGATTCACTATACTACTACTAACAGTTATTATAATATAGATAAACACTATTCATGGGTGGGCAGAATGATCAGGCTTGTGATGGGGAAGCCCAGAGAAGATGTCTGACCCAGCATGGGTGGTCAGAGAAGGCTCCCTGGAGGAGGGAACCCCTGAGTTGAAACCTGAAAGGTAAAAGAGGAATTGACTGCACCACTTCTCAGCTGTGTGACCGCAGGCAATTTACGGAAGCTCTCTGTATGGAATGTTTGTGCCTCAGTTTCCCCATGTATAATGTGGGGATCACAATAGACCCCACCTCATGGAGCTGTAATGAGGATTTATTAGCATACAGGAAGAATTTAGGACAGCCCCTGGTCCATTAGTGCTCACTCATTCAGCATTAGCTGTTCTTAAAGGGCCCTAAAGAGGGTGCTGGGTAAGCACTACTCGTCAGAGCAGAGGGTCTCAAAGTGTGGTCCCTTGAGCAGCAGCAGCCTCCCCTAGGAACTCATCAGAAATGCACATTCTCTCCACCTCAGAACTACTGAATCGAAACTCGGTGGAGGGCCCAGAAATCTGTATTTTAAAAAGTCCTCCAAGGAAGCAGATTTGGCCCAACGGATAGGGCATCCACCTACCACATGGGAGCTCCAAGGTTCAAACCCAGGGCCTCCTGACCCGTTTGGTGAGCTGGCCCACATGCAGTGCTGATGTGCACAAGGAGTGCCCTGCCACGCAGGGGTGTCCCCTGTGTAGGGGAGCCCCATGCGCAAGGAGTGCCCCATAAGGAGAGCCACCCAGCATGAAAAAAATGCAGCCTGCCCAGGAGTGGTGCCGCACACACGGAGAGCTGACGCAGCAAGATGATGCAACAGAATAAGACACGGATTCTGGGTGCCACTGACACAAGTGGACCAAGAACACACAGCGAATGGACACAGAGAGCCAACAACTGGGTGGGGGGGAAGGGGAAGGGGAGAGAAATAAATAAATAAATAAATCTTTTTTTTAAAAAAAAGCCCTCCAGATGATTCTGAAGCACACTCAAGTTTGAGAACAATTTCTCTAGACAAATTTGCCAAGTGACCAATTCGTCAAAATACTGATGCAACAAAAACTGGGCTTTGGTTAATATTTACAGCAATGTTGGGACAGCTTTAACAGTCCTTGAAGGTTTGGTTTCTTCCCCAAAAGTTCTCCTTCCCACCTGACCTCCCCACGGCCACTTCACACGGTTAGGTCAGCAGGCTCACCTGCGTGCCCATCTGCCTGCTTCACATTGCAGATGAAGAGCATTCACAAATACTCAAAATTGTATAAGTAAACATGCAAGCTTTCCCATCAACCAGGTTTCTATATTTTTTATTTTTGTTCATTTAAACCCGTTGATAGATATACCTAAATGGTAAGATGTACAGCCCCCCACTCCTGTGTTCTGCCAACTAACGCTGGCCTAGATGTGTACAGATAAGACAACCGTTAGGTCTGGTATGAATTTCATTGAATATTCAAGACACACAAGGCACCTGAGATTTGAAAGGCATTTGACTGGGCTGATTAATGAATCCATGAATTTAGGCAGGGAACTCGGTTGCAAATGTGTTGGGAGAGAAAATCCCCACCCATAAGAACCTTCTCATTTTGAAAAAATGGTAGACCCAGGGAATAAAATCATTATAAATCTCAAAGACTAATTCCACCTTAATTAAAATTAAAGAACACCCTAATAACAAAGTGCAAAAGCATTTAATAAACCTTCAAGAAAATTCAGGTTGTGAACAAAGAAGCTTGTGAGAACACAGAACAATGACTGATGCTTTATCTTTTGTTGAAATGGGTGAAGATTAAATTTATTTACAAATCAGTTTCCTCAAAGCGAAGCTAAGTAGGGTGAAAGTGCTCTGGAAGTGAGATTTATAACGACTTCAATATTTGTCATGAAGGTGAAGTTCTGGTTGTCTTTTTTTTTTTTTAGAGGTCCTGGGGATTGAACCCAGGACCTTCTACATAAGAAGCAGACGTTCAACCACTTGAGCGACATCCGCTCCCGCATGTGGTTTTGTAATCGCTTGGTAAGCATTTTAACCACAACCTTGAGACTGTGCATGTTTGTTATAGGAAATGGCATTTGTAAGAGTATTTGTTGTACGGAAATTTGACTGTTCTTTTAATGTTATATATTCTGTTAGTTACCAAAAAAACTAACAAAAAACATAAGAAAAGAGAACAAGAAAAACAAAAAGAAAAACCAAAAAATAAAAATAAAAACAAAAAAAACCCCACAAAAAACTAAACAAAAAATAAGAAAGCAAGAAAGAAAAAAAAACCCTCAAAACCACCACCGCTGCCAACAGAAAAAGAAAATTAAAAAAAAAAAGAAAAAAATAAACTCTGTTAGCCACAAAGGGTAGCATTTTTTCACCAACTAAGTATTTAGATAGCTTGTTAAATTGGTTGAACCAGAACAAAAGGGTAAAAACTCTTGCTTAAGTGAAGAAAGTCTGTAGGCCTCCCTCTTGACAGAGTATTTACAAGCAAAACAAAGAAGCGATCCTAATAGGTTCATTTAGAAATACCACAGACTTTTCCCTCTGCGGACCCTGGGTCGGGAAATCCACCCCATGCACTGAATGTGGGCAGCGCGCAGAACGCCTGCAGGAAAATGGCATGAGGCAAAGGGCCCATTTGGGCAAGTGGAATTTTGGCAAATTGGTCATGTGCCAAGTGGGTGTTTGGCAGATCACTTTTGGGGAATTGGTCTGGCTTGGATGAGGGCAGGGGAGGCAAAAGCTCAGCAAAGTGGCTGAATTCAAGAAATTCAAGAGAGATTTAGGAAGGACAGCAGGAAGTGGAAGACGAGCACCAAGGCGGAGTCCTGGATGGCTGTCGAGGCCATCAGTGACAAGGTGGGGCGGGGGCATGGAGAGGGATTCAGGCGGCCCTTTCAAACCCACCCCGAACCTCACCGCTGGGCCCCGGGCGGCCCTCCTCACCATTGTTGTGCCCTTCGCAGAGCAATTGCAGGAATCGGAATAGGTCTTGGGTGAATTCGTCATCCGCCATGACCTTTTCTCCTGCGGGAGGGAGGGAGCACGGCCCAGGAGGCATCAGATGGGCCAGAACACAGCACACTCATGCACACATCCCGTGCACACTGCACACCCATGCACAAAGCCTGGGGTCCCCCGGAGGGGCAGCCACCGCTTCAAAGACGCTGTGAGATCCATAGACACCACCGGGGGCCGACCTCAGAGTCCGTGACATCAGCAGATGGAGGCCTCCGGGGCCCTGACACGTGAAGCAGCAGGTCTCAAGTGTCTTTCTACAACATCAGTGTCCCTCTGATGTCACCACTTGTGTGACACTGCAGGGAGTATCGCCCCTCCCCCCCGCGCCAGCTGATATCTCCCTTAGCCCCTCTCCAGTGTCCAGTAGTGTTAATGGATTATGGGATGGGGGTCACTTTCACACACAAGTGCTGACCAGGGAGTCAGGCAGGGCTGAGAGATGGAGATAGAAAGTCACTCAATTGGCCCAGATGCTTCTAAAGCAGCCACTCCAGGAGAAGCAGAGGGGGAGGCGTGTCAACAGAAGCCAATCAGATGAGCATCTGAAAGAAGCCAATCATGGCAGGCGCAGAGGAGCCACGCACACCAATCAGAGTGGATGCTGGCGGCAACCAATCCGGTCGGTGGATGGGAGCAGCTGAAAGGACCAGTCTGGGGTCCCTGCGCAGACAGCAGGCAGTATAGGAGCAGCGACACCCGCTCCAGGACTGAGAATCTGGGACTCAAAGTCTGAGAACATCCACCTGAAAAGGGATTTCTGTGGTCTTCTCTAGCTTCCATTTAACAGGTGGGGAAACCAAGGTTTAGGGAAGGTAAGAGGCTTGTTCAGTGGTTAATCTGGGATCGGACCTTGGTCTCTGGACTCTCTGACCCCAACACTGTCCCGGGCATGGTGCACCCACTGCAGGGTGCCTCCTCCCTGCGCGGGTGTCCCAGATCCTCAGTGCGGAGCAGGTGGCTGGGGTTAGAAGGGAAGGGATGGCAGTAGCAGAGCAAGGGGGATGGGCTGGGGGAATTACCGTTCTGGCGATTGATGACTGGGGCAGCCGACAGGATGGGAGGAGGAAGCGGAGGAAAAGAGGAAAAAAAGAGACAGGAGGAGACAAAGAGAGAGAAAGAGAGAGGAATACATACAGTGATACAGTCAGAGACGAAGACAGACACAGAGAGAAAAACAACCCACAGAGAGAGCCATCAGGAGACGAAGTGAATTAGCGAGGAAGAGAGAAGGGGATGAAGGTAAAAAGCAGAGGGAGGAGAAAGAGGGAGGTGAAGACTTGGAGAGGCAGGAGGCGAGGGTCAGGGTGGAAGGGTTAGACATGTCACAACACGGCAAAGAGGAGACTCGATTAACCCGGATTAGGGACATTAATGAGGAAAGAGCAACCAGGGCGTGAGGCTGGGGCACGTGGAGGGCGGGGTCCCTGGGTGATGGGTGGGAGTACGCAGGCAGAAGGACCCCTAGGGATGGGAAGCCCGGCGGGAGGGTCTCTGGAGCAATGGCGGGGTCAGGACTGGGGACTTCTGCAGGGGGAGGAGCCTGGGGACACTCTTGGGGAACAGGGGTCTGGAGGATGGGACCTCTGGGCCATGTGGGGGGTGGGGGAGGATCCGAAGAAGGAGGATGTGCCGGGGAGAGGGAAGCCAGGAGAGGGCCTCACCAGTTCCGTCCTCATTCACCATGCCCAGCCCCTCGGCCTTGTTCTGCCTCTCGAAGGCATTGAGATCCAGGACGCTGAGGGAAGGAAAGAAAAGGGACATCTCATGACCTCTGCCCTCCGCTCTTCCAGAGCCACAGTGGGGACAGGGAGCCATCGACACAGGAAGTCAAGAGGAGGCAGAGACAGAGCTGGCGGCAGCTCTGAGGTCATGGCTATGAAGTAAGATGGGGCCAGGGTGAACCATGCCCAGGCTGAAGAAATGAAGTAGCAGAAACCATCAATTACAAGAGCCGGAGAGCGTGGAGAAGGCCAGCTGGCAGCAAGAGAATGAGGCACACAGCAGGAGAGCCACATTATAGGGTCATCAGAGAGCCCGATTCCCTGCTGCCAAGTTCCTCCAGAATTCTCCACAGCCTTCCAGTTCCAGCTGTCTGGAATCCATAGCCCGACTCTCATTCTCACGTCCTGTGGCATTTGGCCTCCCTTACTGCTCCACGGGTATTCTTACAGTAAGCTCCCTGCTACTTGAGCCAGTCTCAGTGGCTCTCTGTTCCTTGACCCAAGGGAGCAGAACGAGAGCAGAAAGTGGTACCAGGCGTGGGGCCACAGCCATTCCAAAGAGCTGAACTCCAGGATGGACGCTAGAACCTCCTACCTGCATGTTTGCATCAGTGCCTGGATACTCTGGAAGAAGCCGACTTCCTTCTTGTCCTTCAGATAATCCAGCATTTTCTGCAGGGGAGTGGAAGTGGAGGGGAACCTGGGGCTCACGCAGGAACCTCCACCCGCCTTAGCCGTGCTCCCGAGGCCTTCGCCTCCCTTACCTGCTGCACGTCAGCATTGCCTCCGTTTAGGATGGAGATGCCCAGCTTCAGGGTGGAGGACACCATGGCACCCGGCTCTCCTGGAGGGAATGGGGAGCAGTGTTCTCCACCCCCCAGGAAACAGCCACCCCAGGTGTGCAAGGGGGTGCGTGCAGGGGGATCAGGACTGCGGGTGGGTGAAGCATTGCGAGGCCAAGTGTGCAGGGGGAGCATGCAAGAGCAGGGGCACGAGTGCCAGCCCAGGCCCGCGGGGTGGGCAGGGGCGCCTGCTGGGGCCACAGGGCAGGGCGGGCCGTATGCAGGCAGCACCTTTGCAGGCGCTGATCATCTGGAGCACCATCTCGGCGGCCCCCCGGTTGTGCAGCCGCGCCTGCTGGTACAGGAGCCTCTGCTTCTCCATCTCCTTCTCCTGAGGCAGAAAGGCACAGGGGCGGGTGAGTCCAGGCCCATGGCCCAGCCTTTGCACCCCACAGCCTTGTCCCCTTCACCCGTGAGCTCCCTTTATCCCCGGGGACTCGAGCGCTCCTCGTCTTCTGTGTCTCAGACAAGGCCAGGCATGAAGCAAGAGCTCTGAAACTCAGGGCTCCCTAACCTGGGCTTAGAGATCCCCGTGGCCGTCAGTGGATGAAATTCAGGAGCTCCAGGAACTTGGATGGGGGAGAAGTTACAATTTTATGTTGGTCACCCTTTAACTTGGGGGTTCTTAACCAGGGTGTGGCAGTTTGATGTAATTGGTGAATTCCAAAAGGAAATATTGGATTGTGCTTGTAATCTGATCTGTACCTAGGCACGACTGAGTTATGATTAGGGCGTTGAGTCCCCACCCCTTGGCGGGTTAGGGACTCACAGATAAAAGGCATGGCAAAGGACAGAGCTGAGGGTTTCTGATGTTGGAGTTTGATGCTGAAGACTCAAACTGGAGCCCTGGGAAGTCAGCACGCAGAGGAAAGAGAAGCCAGCCCCAGGAAGGAAGGAACCTCGAAGCCAGAGTAAAGCAAGCCCCAGGAACATAGGAACCCAGGAAGCCCTCACAGACGTCGGCAGCCTTCTTGCTCCAAATAGGCTTTGGTGAGGGAAGTAACTTATGCTTTATGGCCTGGTATCTGTAAGCTCCTACCCCAAATAAATACCCTTTATAAAAGCCAGCAAACGTCTGGTATTTTGCATCAGCACCCCTTTGGCTGACTAATACACAAGGGTCTGTGGAAAGATTTCAGAAGGTCCGTGAGCTCAAATTGAAAAAAAAATCAACTTATTATCTTTATTTTCTCTGACCTCCAATGTTAAGTGTCATAAAACTATCTGCTGCTACTTTCTGAGAAGGGATCCGTGGAACAACAAAAGGTTAAGAACTCCTGCTTAACTGAAGTTTAGCATTTCCTTCCAATGTGAATGAAGCCATAAATCATAGTAATGTTAGCAGAGCCTGTGGGTTTGTCACCAGTAAGACTCACGGGTGTTTCTCTTTCACTTTATTGTTGAGCAAATGTCTCAAAATATCATTTATGTACACCACTACTTCTAAGTTTCAGTTTTTAATTGGACCCACTGCTAGATCTGGTAGTTTGGGTTTAGAAGTACATATATTACTATATCACGAGTTTGTGTGCTTTTTTTCCAATATATTTTGTTAACAGTTTCAATATACCTGTTTTCTATGCAATCCTATGGGTTTATTTTAAAGCATGATTCTGGGAAAGTCTTACCAGATGCCGGAAAGGTTGCCCACAGCCTTTGAGCTTCCCCCACCCCACCCCACCCTGATCACTCTGCTCACCCTGCATCTCCACCGTGAACAGTCACTGTTACTATCTCCTGATGTGTCTGTCTCCCCAGGGGACTGACTTGGTCACTGCTGTGTCCTCAACATCACCTCGCACAGGGCCAGGCCCAGAGCATTGCTCTGTGAACATGTGCCGAATGAATGGGGGGTGGCTGAAGTTGGGGTGCCCCCTCCCTTTTCTCCAGGGTCTCCTGATCCCACTAACCTCAAAGGAAACCTCAGCCTCCTCTTCTTCAGCTTCATCGTTCTCTTCTTCCTCCTCCAGGTGGCAGCTCTGGGGATGCATCATTGGTTAGGGACTATGGTGAACAGAGGAGCTCTCCTAACCTCCCCTCCCCAGCCCTTGAGTGGGCAAGCGTTGGGGCTGGGGAGAAGGGAACCTGCCCTGGGCGGGGGCAAGGCCTCACCTTTGCCATGATGTCAGCATATGCTATGTACAGGTAATCCTCTTCCAGTTTGCTGAGGAAGGAAGGGGACACTCAGGATCGGGTGGAGAGGACCCCCATCTTATAACAGCTTGCACTTTTCCTTTAGAGTGCCACCCCACACACACTCAGGCCATGAGGATCAGGTGGGGTGGAGCCCCTGTCCAGCCAAGGTGGGTAAGTGATGAAGGCTTGTCAAGCAGCATTTTCTATCTGCTTGGCCACAGTAATAGGTAAGAGATGGTCATGTGCTCCCCACTGACCAATGAAATTCATCCTAGGCATTTTGCTGGAGCTATTGGTAGAGACGCTCTTTCCACTGGGGTTGCTAAGATGGTGTGATGGACACCTGCAGCTTCCAGGGCCATCTTGCCACCTGTTGGCTCACTTGACAACTATGAACAAGATTTTAGTATACTTCTCCTTGGCTCACCTCAAAAACAACAATAATCTTACTAGCCCCAGTTTACAGATGGTGGAACAGACACAGATTCTAGCTGGCCAAGGTCACACAGCTAGTGAGAGTTCTGGAATTCAAACCTGGGTAGTGTAACTCCAGAGTCATTGTTCTCAAGCACTACACTACGCTCCCTCCCAGAGGATGGAAAACAAGACATTCATTTCTCAGTCTCCCTTGCAGCTAGGGTGGCCTGATGTCAGAAATCTGGTCAATGAGATAGATGCAGAAACCCACTAGGGAGAACTTCCTTTCTCAGATAAAAAAGACTTTGGTCTTGTACAGGGAGAGGGAAAAAACAGCCTTTCTTTCCTTTCTTTCTGTCTGGAGTGTGAGCATGATGCCTGGAAGCGTAGCATCCTTTTTGTGACCATGAGGCCACATACATGACGACAAAAGCTAAGAATGGCAGAGTAGAAAAAGCCAGAAAGAGCCACTGCCCCAGCCCTGGACTGCTACCTCCTACCTTCACATTATATGAGAAAAATACATCTCTGTGCTTCTGTTTCCTCGCCCACAAAAAGGAGTTAATAATCGTAACTATGTCATAGTGGGAAGACTGAAGTCCTGACACATAGTAGGCACTTGGTAAGTCGCCTGTCATTACCAGCAGCAGCATCTTTATTACTATTATTTATTCCCAAACTGCACTAGCACAAAGGAAGACTTTGTGTGAGTTGGACAACGGACCCCTTCCTCACTTCTATCAGGTGGAAATTTGTTGTAATCTACTGATTTTGTTTGAGCGAGACACTTCCTTCCAGAAAATCCTAGTAAATCCACATTGTGAGGCGAAGCCCTTGGACGAGATGCCTTTGTGAAGGACACAGTGGCCCTGCCCTGTCCCAGTCAAGTGGCATTATAATGAGGTGCAGGGAGGTGTGGGTGGGGCGGGGGTTGTGGGTTTCCCCTCAGGGCCTCGGGGTCCCTCAGGGCCTCGGGGACAGCTCTGAGCCTGGGAAGGTCTTCACCTCTTTTCGGTCAGGGCAGTGCGGCTGAAGTGCAGGACCAGCTGATGCAGGGGGTCTGGCTTCTTCTCCTTCTCTTCCTCCTCCTCCTCCTCCTGCTCTCCAGCTTTCTGGGGGGAGGGGAGGGGTTTAGGGGAGGGGGTTCCGGATCCCCCTCCCGTCTGCCCCCTCAACCTGGCTGGGCTGGGCTTTTTCTCTTTTCACACATCCTGGCCCCAACCCTGGTCCTGCCCAAGCCCGGCTGCAGGCCAGGGGGCCGCCATTTCCACAGACCCCATGGGAAGGGCGACCCTGGCGGTGCCCAGCGGGTGGCCCCGGCCTCCAGCCCTTTCCAGACGCCCCCTGCCCCACATCTGTAGGCAGGCCCCAGCTCACTGAAAGGTCGTCTATCATGCGGTCCTCAAAGCTGTGGTCCTCAGTAAGGATCCACGCAGCCTTGTAGCTCTCCAGGAACATGTTACACGCCCGGTGCCTGCAGGGGAAAGGGCCCGGGCGTCCCTGAGACCTCCTGCGCGGCCACACCATCCTGACGCCCCTGGCATCGGCCTCCCCAGCAACACTCGCCACCCAACCCTTCCCCAAGATGCCATCCTATGGGCACTCAGCTCTCCCGCCTCCCCAGCCGCCCCGTGAGTGCTGCCCCTCAAGCCCCCCTGCCCCGGGGGGGCCTTACGTGGGCAGGTTGTAGAGGGGGGTCATGCGGAAACAGGCTACCACTGCCCGCCGGCGCTGCTTGGACAAGAGCTTGTGCCACACAGCCTTCTTGGACTTGTAAGGGTGCTCAGTCTGGGGAGGGCGGAGGGCAGTCCGTCTGAGCCCAGTCCCTGCCCCTGGCCCGACTCCCCTCCCACCCCTGAGTGAACCTGCCCATCTGTGCCCTGGGCTGAACCCAAACCCAGGCCCGGCGTACGGAACACCCCAACTTCACCTGAGCCAGGGATCAGACTTAGGCCCCGCCCCCACGCCCCGGTTCCCGCACAGGCCGCGCCCCGAACCCCAGGCCAGCTCGGGATGTTCCTCCGGGGCCCATCCCCACGCCCAAGAGGAAGAACCAGCCTCGCCCCTAAGACGCCAGGCCCCCGGGCCCCGCCCACCGGCCGAGGCTCCGCCCCCGCCAAGCCCCGCCCACCTGCTCCAGGTGGTAGAGCACCGCGGACACTTCCTGGACTCGGCGCACGATTTTCTCCGGCGCGTCGGCGTCCTCCTCGCGGCCGGGGAGACCCCGGTACAGCGCCATCTGCCAGCGCAGAGAGGGGGAGCCTTCGACCTGGGGAGAGGAAGGGTGCGCGCTGAACCCTGGGCTCCCGCGTTGGCTGTCGTCGCTGTTTTTATTCGGACGTGCCCCTTTCGCTCGCGGGCTACCGAGGCGTACCTTGCCCTGCAGGTGGAGGTTGTTTTGCAGATATTCGCGGACCTCCTCGTCTGTGTCTTTCTGGGGGAGACACGGCCGGGCTGCGTCACTCTGGAGGTCCCAGCGTCCTCCCTGACCCACAACCCATTCCCGTCTAGGCCCGCCACCCCAGGAGCAGGGGTAAGTGGGAGATGAGCAGGAAGATTTTTAGGATCAGAGGGGTCGAGGAGGGTTAAACGGGAGTTGGCAAGATCAGCAGAGGTCACTGGGGGATTGGGAGATAAACCAAGTCACTGGTGAGGGTTACACAGGGGCCACAGGAAGGGTCTGCAGGGTGGAGGCTCCTCAGGGTGCTAGGAGCAGGGGGTCTTAAACCAAGGTGGGGCCTCTCGGATTATGAGGGGGCTCGGTGGGTCCCAAGGGATTTGGGGGATCCTGAGGGAAGACGCAGAGGACTTTCAGAGGGGCTCAGTGGCGTCTAGGGTGGGGTCCCAGGGCCCCAGCAGGTTTACCACGGTCCTTGCTGGGGGGTTCAGGAGGGTCCCTGAAAGCTCAGTGTGGCCCTCGGAGCCCACGGAGTTCAGGGGCTCCTTCAGAGCTCTGAGTGGCATTCCTGGGGTCTCAGTGGGGCCCCAGTTCCATGCGCAGTGCTGATGCGCGCAAGGAGTGCCGTGCCACGCAGGGGTGTCCCCCGCGTAGGGGAGCCCCACGCGCAAGGAGTGCACCCATAAGGAGAGCCGCCCAGCGTGAAGGAGGGAGCAGCCTGCCCAGGAATGGCGCTGCCCACACTTCCCGTGCCGCTGACGACAACAGAAGCGGACAAAGAAACAAGACGAAGCAAAAAGACACAGAAAACAGACAACCGGGGGAGGGGAGGGGAATTAAATAAATAAAAATAAATCTTTAAAAAAAAAAAATGGGGCCCCAGTTCTTAAGTTTCCGGGGCCCTGGCAGTGGCCTAAGTGGGGTGCTTAGTGTCCCGGGGGAGGGCTCAGGGCATCCCAGGGTCCTGGGAGGATTCAGGGGGGTGTCGGGTGGGATCTTGGCGGGTCCCCAGGATGGGGCTGGGCAGGCACCAGGGCGTAGCGGTTCTTGGCCAGTGCGATGAGTTCCTGGTCGGTGGGTGCGCACATGTTCAGGCCGATGGGCAGCATCTTCTTGAGTGTGGCCACGATCAGCGACGTCTGCACGGAGTACCGGTCCCCCCGGCGCTTCTTCTTGGTGCGCTCCTGGTCTGAGCCACCTGACTGTGGGCACATGGGGCTCAGTGCCAGCCCAAGCCCCAGCCCCAACCTGCAGCCAGGCCCACTTGCCCGCCCCCTGCCTGGGTACCAGGCACCCCTCTCTGACCTCATATACCTCAGGTTCCACCCCCAGACCCCCAGCCCTGGCCCTAGACCCTCCTGGACCCAAGCCCCCACCCCTAATTCCTAATTTCTATCCCAAACCTTTCCAGAGTCTCCCAAATTCTGCCCCTTTCTTAACCTCTGGCAGGCCTCCCCCAGAACCCCATAAGAACCCCCAGCACTCCCCTTCCCACAACATGCAAACCCCACACATCATATCACAAGACTGAGCTCCCGAGATTGAAAAAGAAGATGCAAAACCCCAGAGTCCCAAGAGACATGGAAAGAAAAGCGACTGAGATGGACAAGGAGTCAGAAACGGAGGATGCAAGAGAGATCCAGAGAGATCTGGAAGCAGAGGCACGGTGCACAGAGTCCACAGCCGTGTTCTGGAGGCTTGGGTGCAGATCGTGGCCGGGGCCACCGTCATGCCAGTGAGAAGCCCCGGTGACAAGCTTTGTCCAAAGTCACATCCACACTGGCTCGCAGTCCTGAGCATGACACATGTGTCAGCACCCCTGAGCCCGCTCATGCAGCATCTCAGTGAGTCCTTGGGGCTGGGGGCCGCCGGCCAGATGCTGCCAGAGGCTCAGAAGGACAAGACGCTTGACCGAGGTCACACAGCTAACTACCAGCAGAGCTGCCTGACTCCGGAGCCCACCCCTATGCCCCTGCACGGCGAGAGTGCTGCCTCCCAGTCCATGCACGTGCCGTTCCCACCCCCATCCGCCTTGACCTCAGCCCACGATGCTTTGGGGAAAGCCGAGTTTTTTTTTTTTTTAAGCCAAAGTTAAAAAAAAAAAAGAGAGAAGGCAAATTGCCCAAAGCTGAGGGTTGGGAGGGGAATGGGTGGGTGGGGGGGGAGTCGGGAGGGAAGAAGGAGGGGAGTCAAGGATAAGGGGTGGGGGTGGTGTTAGCTGAGCGCCATGCAGAAGGTCCGCGATGCGGAGCTGACCTGTACATCTCCCGCCTGCTTCACCCGGGCCGCAGACAGAGACAAGAAGGGTTACCCGGGCCCCTCAAGGCAATCCCGGGCCCAACTCCCCGCGGGCCGCACCCTCCCCAGCTCCTGGTCCCCACCCCGCCACGCACCCCCGGCTGGACATTTCCAGACGTTGGCCCGGGTGAGTGGGTTTGTTCTTTAGGACCTGCAGAGGGCAGATTTGAGAAGGATGGGCGCTGGGAAGAGGCAACGGGGGCACGGGATAGTGGGAGGTGAGGAAACTAGTGGAAGATGGGAGCGGAGGGGACTGGGAGGGAGAAGGGAGATGGAGGAGGGAGATGGGGAGGAGGGGGAGGAGGTGGGGGAAGATGGAGATGGGGAGGCGGGAGGGGAAGGATGAGGAGGAAGAGAGCTGGGAAGAAGGCATGGGGGAACACTGGAGGAAGGAAACCGGGATGAGCGAGGAGACGACGAGACGGGGGGGGGGGGGGGGGGGGGGGGGGGGCGCCTGCTCTGAGGGCGCGGGAACGCGGGCTGGGGCGGGGCGGGCAGGCTGGGTGAGGGGACGTCTGGGAGGTGCGCCTCCCCGCTCTGCTAAGCCCTCTTCCGGGAACGAAGCACCCACCTTGGCCATCTTGCTCTTGCTGTCGGCGGTCAGAAACGACATGTTGTTGATCTCGTTCTGGACCACGAAGTTCTGCTCCTCGCGCTTAAAGTTCTGGCAGGGGGAGGCAGCGCTGGGGTGAGGCAGGGTGGGCTGGGGGCAGCTGCTGGCCCAGCCTCTCGGATTAGCAAGACGAGGGGACTCACGTGGGACTTGGACCAGTAGATGAAGATCTCGCCCACCATCCTGAACAGCTCCTCGGCGTTGGAATTGGGCGTCGTCAGCCAGTACGCCCTGGGGTGGGGTGAGGTGGGGGGGGGACAGAGAGATCCCAGAGGAGGGGGATCAGGGGACCAGGAGATAGCCTGTGGGAGGATGGGGTTTCCTAGGGTAACCTAGAGGAAAATCTTGATTTTTAAAAATGGCCATTCCTTTTTTTCAAAATTTCTCCTTGTAAACTTTTTTTGAAGTATAATTTAGAGAAGAGGCAAGTCATGAGTGGCAGCTCGATGAATTATCACAAAGTGAATACACTTGTGCGTGACCACTGCCCAGGTCAAGAAAGAAAACATTTCTGGTTCCCAGAAGTCCCCTCGTGCCCTCGCCCAGCTGCTCTTTCTTCCTTCCCCCTAAAGCAGGTGTTCTTGGGGGTCCATGGAAAGATTTCAGGGGGTCTGTGAGCTCGTATTGAAAATGAAAAAACAACAACAACAACAACACTATTCTTGTGGGGATGTGCAGGTGCGGGTGTGATATATTTATTAGATAACGCACAGGATAGTGTGGACTTAGTAAGGGGTGTGTGGTTTTCACCTGCCTGCCAAAGGGGTCCGTGGAACAAAAAAGGTTAAGAATCCTGTCCTAAAGAATGACCCTTATACTGTCTTCTGGAACCATAAATTCTTTTGTCTGTTCTTGAGCTTTACATAAATGTAAAGCTACAATATGTACTCTATTTCTTTTTGAATTTGCTGACTTCTAGCTAATATTTGTAAGAGTCATCCATGTTGCTATCTGTCAAAACAGTTTTGTTCACTTTTAATGCTGGGTAGTATCAATGTACCACGATTTTATTTCTTCATATTCTTTTGACCTAACAATCCCACTCCTTGGAATCTGTCCCACAGCAATGCCAACCCATGGGCCCCAAGATGGATGTGCAAGAATGTTTACTGCAGCATTGTTAGTAATAGAGACAAACCTAAAACAACCTAAATGTGCAGTCAGAGGGGACTGGTTAAATAATTAAACTTCATCCAACTGCAGACAACGTCATGCAGCCATTAAGTCGAGAGAGATGGATCTATATGTTCTTTCATGGTATATTGCTAAGTTTAAAATGTAAAAAAAGCAAGCTGTTCATTACAACATTGTGTGTAATGACAAAGAAATGGGCATAAACTAGAAATCCAGCATTAGGGGAATGCTAAAGTAACATAACACGTTCTCATACCATTGGCTTACCTGTCGGACAGCTGCCCCTTTACCCTAGTTAACAGAATCTTAAATTTGTTTGATATCCAACCCTCTCCTACGTGAATTAGAATGGGATCCTGATTAGTCTAAGCCAAACATGGAATTCCAATTCTCTTAAGCTTAAATATAAAAATGGGGAAGGAGGGGGAGTGGGACAGGTACAATGGGCTGCCCTAGAAACTTCTTTTTGTCTGATTGGTTAGAGCTCAGCCCATGCAAGGCTTCTAGAGTCTATAGATTCCAAACCCCCTCCCTTCCTGCTTAGACATAAAGAGAGAAACAAACTAGAATCAAGCTCATAGACCTGGAAGGAAATGGAGAGTTTCCTCAGAT
Source organism: Dasypus novemcinctus (assembly GCF_030445035.2). Taxonomy (NCBI): domain Eukaryota; kingdom Metazoa; phylum Chordata; class Mammalia; order Cingulata; family Dasypodidae; genus Dasypus; species Dasypus novemcinctus. The sequence continues at coordinate 59,154,646 of NC_080690.1, read as the reverse complement.
ACCAGAGTCAGGTAGAAAACTGAAGGTTTCTAGATGGCTTCTAACCCTAAGAACAGGTCCAGTGTGAGCCAATGGTTACTTAAGCATCATTCTACTAGCAAAACCTATGCTTAAGTTGAGCAGTGCTTGCTAACGATTCAAATTTGCTGCACACCTGGAGTGGCAGGTAGGTGGCGTGCATGCTACAGCCTCTCACTCCTGCTCCGTGACAGGTGGAGCTAATGGATCAGAACGCCCTCTCTCACAAAGCCCTGGTGGAGCCTTCAAATCTTTCACAACCACAGTGGAACTTGTTAAGGGAGTGGAAACGTATTTGCTCTCCCTGGACTAGGCTGCACCTAGGAATTAACGATGCTGTAAACGAGGTTCCTGATTTCGGGAGATTCAGCAACTAGTTGATACCTATGCTGTCCTTTTATTAAAGATCTCTGACTCCCTGGAAGATGAGGCTGGCCAGATCTGGACCATCTTCCTTCCTTCTCCCAGTAATTGGTCCTGACCATTGGCCTGCACTGCCCAAAGCAGAAGCCCGCGTCTACCCACGCCTGCACGCCCAGGGCTGGAGGGAAAAGGCAGAGCTGTGGCATGGCAGGGGGCCAGGTGCAGAGGGCTACACTGGCTGGGTTCTGCGGGGTGGATGTGGGAAGAGCCGGAAGCGAGAGGTGGGCAGGGTCAAAAGGTTGGGTGGGGTCGGGTGGGAACTGAAAGAAATTCACAGCAAGTCAGAAGGTGAGGGTCAACTGGGGTCAGAGTTGGCTGGGGTCAGGGGTCACGCAGGTTCAGGGGCGCCGGAAGTCAGGATGCGGTGGGTGTGGGGTGGGGGCATGCTGACCTGTTGTTGTCCACGTAGCGGATGAGCAGGGGGTAGAGGGCGTACAGGTCCCGGCACAGCACGGAGAACTCGTCGCGCACCAGCAGCTCACCCTCCTGCGCCTCGGCCTTGGCCTCCAGGCGCAGCTGCTCCTCCTCGGACACCACCTTCCCCGCCCGCTTGCGCAGCCGCCCGATGGTCGGGATGAAGTGCGAGTGGAGGAGCTCGGGCCGGGCCCGGCTCACGATGGGCTGGGCAAACACTGCGGGACAGGGAAGGGGCCGCCCACTGCTGTGGCCTCTGCGGCGTCTGAGCCTGGAGCCCGCCCCGACCGCTAACGGAGCCGCTGGCCTCTGCTGCCATCCCACCACCCACACCGGCACCGCTGGCTGGTGGCTGTCCTTGGACCCCAGCTTGACCCTGGCCTCTGACCTATGACCCTAGCAACCAGCTCTTGGATCCCGCTCAGGATGCCTGACCTCTGGCGTAGCCCCTGAACTCTGATCCAAACCATGACCCTGGCTTGACCCTGTGACCCGGTCCCTATCCTCTGACCCACCCCTGACACAAGTCCCTGACCTCTGACTCCCAACAACTGAACCTTAACCAGTATCTTGCCCCAGCTAATGACCTCTGACACGACCCTTACCCAGACTCTGGCCCCTACTACATGATATCTGACCTCTGACCCTGGCCTCTGATCCCTAACTCAACCTTGACCCAAACCCCAGTTTCTGATGCAAAACTTCTGCACCAGGATCCCAACCCCTCACCGTCCCTATCGGAACCCTGACTCCTGACCTTCCTTCAGTCAGGCTTCTGACCCCGCTCCTGACCCCTGACCTCCACTCTCCAAGGCTCTGGACAGCCAGGATCCACCCTGGAGGACTCTGGGACTCACCCCCTGCTACGACCCTGGCCTCGCGACCCTGAGGTACACGCTGGCTCTTTTACCGCCTTCCAACTCCCAGGGGACCGCAGACCCGGGATCTCCCCCTTGGACCACCTGTCCCGGGATCCCGCCCCCCGAGGCTGGGTGCCCCCAGACCCACCGGCAAGCCGCTTCATCCACGAGGCCTCGTCGATGCCCAGGTTGTTGACGATGATGCGCAGGATGTTTCCCAGCAGAGAGTTGAGGTGGTCGGAGGTGACGGCCGTGCAGGGCGGGGGGGCGCCGGCGGGCAGGCTGGGCGGGGGCATCTCGGGCCCGCGCTCCCACCAGCGCGGCAGGTAGCTGCACAGCATGGGCAGCGTGATCTCGATGACGTGTGGCATTTCCGTGTAGCGGGCCCCCGACTCGGCCAGCCCCCCGATGTCCGCCATGAGCCGCTCCAGCACCGGGATGTCCGGACACATCTCCTCCACACTGCTGGGGAGCCCCAGGACTGGGGTGCGGGGAGGGGTCAGGGCACGCCAACTCGCCACCCCCAGGCCTCAGTGCGCCCCTGAATCATCACTTACCCAAACTAGTCCCTCAAGCCGCATCCCTCGGACCCCACCTCCAACCCAAGTCACACGAATGAAGCTCAGGGACCCCCAAAACACTTCACATTCCCAAACCTGCTACTTCGTAAAATCTCAACTCCAAATCTCACCCCTAGATACTTTAATTCCCGAACGTTTCATTCCATTCATACCCTAAATCCATTCCCCCATTCCTGCCATGCAACACATCCCAAAAGTAACCCTCTCCAACCCTTAGCTGTCACCAACTCTTACTTCTGTAAATCCCACACACCAGTGCAGTCTCCTGAGACAGACAACCCATCATTCATTGACTCACTCATTCATTCACTCAGTCCAGGTTTACTGTGCTGGCCCGGGGCCCTGGCCAGCGTGTTGGAGGCACAGAAATGACTAAGAGGTCAAGTTTCCTGCCTCTGTCCTGAAGTCCACACCTCTTCCTCACCTCTGGACTGAAAACTCAGGAGATGTTTGTCTGTTCTGTTCTCTGCTGAATCCCAGGCACCTAACAGTGCCTTGCGTGTGGTAGGTGCTCAATAAATATTTGTTGAATGAATGAATGCACAGTGGACTTCTCCCACTCCTCCCACACTCAAATGCTCCTCACTCAACCCTCAGTGACACCTGAAAGTCACTATGTCCCCAAGCTTGATCAGGCCCTCACATTTCACTGTCATCCATTGCCAACCCCCCAACCCCTCCCATATAACACCCTCCTTGAAGTACCCTCACACTGCAAACCAGGGTCTCCACGAGACCCTCAGAGTCCAGATTGGGCCCCACTGACTGCCCAAATGGCTTCTCCCCCGGGCCCTGGGCTGGTGGGACTGTCGCCCCGACGCAGTGCCACCCCCGAGCCCCCCACTTACTGGCCCGCTCCCGGGGAGACTTGGTGGTGTACACGGAGCAGGCGTTATACTCGTTCAGCTGAGGCTCCAGGAACGCCACGGGCATGGCCGCGGCCAGGCGGGCCAGGCACTCCCCGAGGGCAGGCCGCAGCCTGGAAGAGGGGCCGAGCTCAGCTCCCACGCCCGCCTCCCACTGTCTGGCCGAGGGTCCCAGCCCCGCCCTGGACAGGGCTGTCTCTCCGGGGAACCCTTTGGAGCCCAGCCGCCGCCCCCGGGGCGCGCTGTGGACATGGGGAATCTTCCGCGCTGGTCGGGCACGGCCTTTCCCAGGCCTCCAGGCCGTCGCTCTGGCCATGGTGCGGTCCCCCCGAGCCCATCTGGACACTGCCAGGGGCCTCCTCGGTGCTCACCAGTGGACGGTGGCTCGCACTTGAGTGCTCCCTGCAGGGCAGGCGTGACCTCAGCGGGAGCAACCTGACCTCCCTCGGGGTGGGGGGAGCCCTCCCCTGGGTGCCCTCGTGTGGCCGCCTTGGGGAACTGCAGCTGTTACAGCGCGCCGGGGCCGCTGTTGAAGATTTGGACCATCTCCGCCACTATTTCATGCATCCCCATCTTCGTCTCCTGCCCCTCTCGCTCCCTGGCCCCCGCAGTCCACACCCCAGCTCCAAACTACAGCTCCCCTCCTTACTTTTCCACATAAGGGTTCTTGGTGGTTCCCAGAGAGTAGATACTGCACAGTGTCCGGTAGCAAGAGACCTGGACATCGTCCACTGCGGGAGAGAGAGGGAGGGGTCAGGGATGCGCCCCCTGGGCCAAGCCCCCCAGTCCCTTCTCTCCAGGGGAGGGCAGTGGTTAGAGCAGGCGCTGTGAGCCAACCTGCCATTTATAGTTGAGTGACACTTGGCATCAGCTTCCCTAGCTGTCAAGTGGGGACAATTATACTATCTTCCTCATGCGGTCGTTGTGAGGATAAAAGGAGCTGAGACTTGGGAAGCACTCAGAACACAGAATCCACCGCACTCAACAAAAGCGAGTGATTGCTTTTGCCTTAGAGAGGAGTGGCGCATCTCTTTTATGAAAACAGCGGACACGCTCTCCAGAAAAATGCAAACAAATCTGCAATTTTGACTATGGGGAAGCGGACTTGGCCCAAAGGATAGGGCGTCCGCCTACCACATGGGAGGTCCGCGGTTCAAACCCCGGGCCTCCTTGACCCGTGTGGAGCTGGCCCATGCGCAGTGCTGATGCGCGCAAGGAGTGCTATGCCACGCAGGGGTGTCGCCCGTGTAGGGGAGCCCCACGCACAAGGAGCGCACCCCATAAGGAGAGCCGCCCAGCGCGAAAGAAAGTGCAGCCTGCCCAGGAATGGCGCCGCCCACACGGAGAGCTGACACAGCAAAAAAAACAACAACACAGATTCCCGTGCCGCTGACAACAACAGAAGCGGACAAAAAGAACACGCAGCAAATGGGCACAGAGAACAGACAACTGGGGTGGGGAGAGGGAGGGGGAAGGGAAGAGAAATAAATGAAAAAATAAATCGTAAAAAAATTTTTTTTTACTATGATTTTAGGTTATCACAGAACCCCCAGAAGGCCAAGTAAGAACCTCATTGACTCCACAAATGTCACAGGGCAAAAGATGGCATGGCCTGTTCTAGATTTAAAAGAGATGGCAGAGATGTAACAACCAAATGCAACACACGATGTGGCTCAGGCAATTGGGCTCCTGTCTACCATATGGGAGGCCCGGGTTAGATTTCTGGGGCCTTCTGGTGAAGGCAAGCTGACCTGCGCCATGGCGTATTGGTGCAGCAAGATGACGCAACAAAGGGAGATGCAGAGGAGAAACAGAAACACACCAGACCAAGGAGATAAGGTGGCTCAAGCAATTGATTGCCTCACTCCCACACCAGAGGCCCCAGGGTCGGTTCCCGGTGCCTCTGAAAGACAAAGACGAGAAGAAGAGACAAGCAGACAGAGAAGAACACACAGCGAGTGGACACAGAGAGCAGCAGCGAGTGCAAACAACAATGGGGAGGGACAAACAACAACAACAAAAAACAACAAATGCAACATGGGAGACTTGACTAGATTTTAAATTTTTAGAAAATCAAAGGGATTTGGGGGCTGAGGAGAGCAATGTAGATTATGGTCAGGTTAGACATGATAGAACGAGATTGTGGTTACATGAAGGAAGGTCCTTATTCCAGGAGATGCAGGCTGGGATTTGGGGGTGAGTGGCTGCACCATGTGCAACTTACTTTCAAAAGTTCAGGGGAAAAGACTGGAAGTATTTTCACTCATAAAGTGAAAGATAAAGCACATGGGGCAAATGCACAATTCCCTTCTTTCAACTTTTCCATAAGTATGAGCAGGGGAAGAAACCCTTCCGAGTGTTCCTTTTCTTACTTTTATTAATAGATCTAATTTCAAATAAGCAGCAAGTTCTGATGTGCCCCACAACCCACTGGCCCTGTGGCCTGTCCTGGTCACCTCCTGCTGGGTGTCCGCTGGGGCCCTCACTACCACCAAGTTTCAAACTGGCCTCAGCATCTGTTATGGGTTGCCTTGTGCTCCCCAAAAAGTCACGCCCTGACCTCCGATCCTGGGAAGGTGGACTTATTTGGAAATAGGGCCTTTGAAGATGTTATTAGTTAAGATGAGCCATGCTGGATTAGGGTGTGCTCTAATCCAATATGACAGGTGTGCTTATAAGGAGAGATGTGGGCACACACAGGCACCGGGGAGCGCACCATGTGAGCGCCAAGATGGAGGCTGGAGCCCAGAGACTGCCTGCAACACGAGCAGAAGCTGATGGAGGTGAGGAAGGCTCCTCCCCTGCAGACGCTGGAACCTCGAAGCCTCCAGAACGGAGACAATAAATTTCCGTTGCCTTAAGCCCTCCAGTCTGCGGTTCTTTGAAACAGCAGCCCTAGGAAACTGGATAATCTCTCCCCCCAAAGCCACTCCTCCTTCCAGTCCCTGCTTCATGGACACCCCACCACCCCCGGGCCCCCAGGCATCACCTGGACGCCTTCCCCACAGCCCATCTACTCGGCCTCCTGAGCATCTCTCCCACCCCTTCTGCCCTTCCCAGGGCTCCCCCCGCTCCAGGCCACATCTTATAAGGTTCTTTTGAGGACCCGTATCCCCAACCTCATTGCACCCCACTGGGTGTTTCAGATTGTCTGTCTCATTGATGACACATGACTTGTTATACTCTGTGTGCACAAGATCACAAGATCCCAGGGTGGGTCATACGCGGTATGTGCTGTATGGTAGGATAAATATGGCAAAAGCTGCTAATTGACTCCCATTGTCTGCTCTTTCCTTTTTTCTTTCTTTTTAAAAAAATTTTCTTCCTTTCTTTCTCATAGTGATAGACCCCCATGATTTAGCTTGACCTCCTGGAATAAAGGTTACTTTTCCAGCCTCCCTTGCAGCTACACGTGGTCATGTGCTAATTTCAGGCCAGTGGGATGTAAACAGAAGTGATGCAAGCCACTTCTAGGTTGTTTCTCTGAGTGGACTGCGGGGGCCCTCCTCCTTCCTTTCTCTCCCCACCTACTGGCTAGACTGAGAATGAATGGTGCACTAACTTGGACTGTGTGGATAAATTCATTATTTCAAGTATGGCAGAGCAACAAGATAGAGGGAACCCAGGCTTCTGACATGACAAGCAACTTACAAGTCGTCTGTTACATAAGAAAGAAACAAACGTCCATCTTGTTTAAGCCACGGTGGTTTGGAGTCTCTTGTTAGAGCTGCTGAACCCATAGCCTAATTAACTCCTTCTTTTTCTCTTTTTTTCCTCTTTTTTTTTTTTGAGGTACCAGGGACCGGGGATTGAACCCAGGAGCTTGTATGTGGAAAGCCAGTGCCCAACCACTAAGCCACATCAGCTTCCCTGTGTTCGTTTTCTCGTGCTTTGCCTGTTGTTTGTTTCTGTTTCTTCAGGAGGCACCGGAAACCGAACCCGGGTCCTCCCGTGTGGGAAGCAGGCACTCAACCACTTGAGCCTAAGTCCTCCTTTATCCACCAATTTGCTGGTGCCCGGCTGGCTTACAGCACTGAATGCACACCTGGGGATTCTACCAGGCCCCGGGGAGGGGTGGCATCAGCTGGGCTGGCCCCCACCCCTGCCCTTGGGGTCAGGCGCCCTTACGGATGACGTCGTCTCCGAACTGGTGCTGGGCGATGTGCTGGAAGAGGGTGGTGAGGATGGGCAGCAGGGCCACGGTGGTGTAGGTGAGGTTCTGGCCCACGCCCTTCACCTGGGTGCGGGCCTGGGACACCTTGCCCAGGCGCAGGTTCTCCACCATCTTCTCGATGTCCTCCGAGGCGCTCTCGAAGAAGGAGCGGAGGCCGGCCTTCACAATCTCAGGGCCCGACTTCATCACCGTCCTAGGAGGGCAGAGGGAGGACCCCGCGGGTGGAGGAGCCTGGGGCTGCCGGGGCGGGGGGCGGCAGGATCAGGACGGGATGTGGGCGCGACGGGCCGCAGCCCTACCTGGCATCCAGGGAGCGTGCGAGGATGTGCAGGCAGTTGACCACGGCCGGGGCATCGGTCCCTGGGGGAGGAGGACAGGCGGGATGGAGCCAGCGCCACGGGGCCAACGCTGCCCTCCACATCCACCCCACCTGCCTCTCCCTGGCCCCACCCCCAGCTAGAATGTCAGGCTGCCAGCCCCCCGCAGGGCTCCTACAGCCCAGGGGCCTCCCCGGCCCATCTGGGCCACCGTCACTGTCTGGTAGCGGATCTGCCTCGCCCGCTGGCCCGGGAGCCCCATGACGGCAGGGCCCAGGGCTGCCTCTGGGCCCAGGGGAAGGGCACAATGAAGGCGGTTCAAATTAAGGCCTGGACCTGGAAACAGTTCTTCAGGTGGAGGAGAGGAGGGGAGAGAGAAGCCTGTGAGGAAGGCCCAGAGCGCAGAGCAACTTACCAAAGAGAGAGACTCGGTGACGGACAAGAGCAGCAAGTTTGCAGAAGAGGCTAAAGAGAGAAACAGGCACAGAAGGATGGGACACAGGGAGCGAGGAGAGCAGAGACGGGGACAGAGGGACATGGGACAGAAGACAAGGCCAGGGGGAGGTAGAAGGATGGGGAAGAAGATGGAGATGGGAGAGATGTACCAGCTTGAAAGTCCCAGCTGGCAGCAACTGGGGTGCTGGGGGGCCAGAAGGGGGTCCACCCTTCTGACAGGTGACGGGCTTGTCCTAGCTTTCCTGGGCCTTCCCCGGTCTGAGCACTGCAACGACCACATGCTGGGGAGTCCCTCAGTCCTGGGCAAACCAGGACAGTGGCTCCCCCCAGTCCTTCTGTCACCTCTGCAGGTAGAGCGGTCAGTGCCCAGCACCAGAAGGGAGCTCTAAGGTTCAAGGGTGGGGGACAAGTGGTCCAGGCTTACAAGCCTGAGGTCAGGGCGCTGGGTCAGAGGTCCTGGGCAGCCCACCTGGTAATCATTTCCTTCTCCTTGTTGGAGGCGTGGCCACCACTGCCCAGCACCTTGGCAGGCGTGGACAGGAAATAGAGGCAGTGGTTGGTGAAGTACTGATTGATCAAAGGGAGCAGGATCTGGTGGGAGAAGGAGATGGGTGGGACTGGATGGGGAAGGAGAGACCCCACCCGGCCCCCACCTGCTTCTGAGCCTGCCTCTCACCTTGGCAAAGAATTTAATCTCCTGTTCGTGGGGGGACTTTTCCACTCGTCCACTGCTGACCACAGCCTCTGGGGGTGGGAGAGAGGCAGTAACAAGGGTCATGGGAGGTTCACGGCTGGGGAACCCAGGGTACTCTGATAGGGAGGGGCTCTGGGAAATAAATTCTTGGTATGAAGTCACCTCCACTGCTTTGAGATAAGCCTCTCTCCCCTACCTTTCATCTGATCCCCCTAACTCCTTGATCAAATCCTTCCTGAAGCTGTAAATGGGGAGGAAGAAAAATTGGAATGGCTTAAGGCTATGAAACGGCCCTCTTCTCATTCATCGCTAACCCATTTCTTCCTGAACATCAATACCTGGCACTCAGTAAGTTGGAATGAAGGAAGGACGGAAGCAAGTGGAACAATATACACATATTAAATTTTTAAGTGGAAACCAGTTTCATGAATAATAATAGTAGCAGTGATAATAATGATAGTAATAATTAAAACAACACTGGCCTCCAATATTAAACACTTGCACTGTGACAAATGTCATCCTTGCAGAGTCTCCTCCCAACTTGGAGGCATGTCCAGTTGGTCCCTCTCTCCATTTTGCAGATGGGGAAACTGAGGTGGAGTAACTCACCCAGCAAGCAAATGACAGACCCGCGTCTGGTTATGGTAAACACTACTCCCATATCAGAGATGAGGAAACTGAGGCTCACAGAGGGCGGGAATCCTGCTCTGCCACTCCCCTGAAGGGGGTGTGGGGCTCTGGGCTTGCTCTCCTGGGGAATGCTGGGGCGGTGGGTGCTGGGCTCTCTGGTGGAAATGGGGAGGGGTCCCAGCTGTGGTTTTTGTGGTTCATAAGCGGCATCCACGGGGCAGCCCAGCAGACTCAGCCTTCAGGAGACCCACACCTGCCCCGCACAGTGTTTTTTTGTTTCCCACGTGCAGCCAGAGGGAGCCTGTGAATCGAGCCAGGTCGCAGCCCTCCTGTGCTCAGAGCCCTTCCGTGGCGCCAACCCACTCAGGAGAAAAGCCCAAGTCTGCACCACAGCCGCAAAGCCGACACGAGCTGCCCCAGCACCTCTCTGGCCCACTTCTTCCCCTCTCCTCAGTCATCTGCCTCGGGCTCACGGGAATCCTTATACATACCAGGGATGTCCCGGGTCCTTTGCACTTGTCCCGTCCGCCAGGAATGCTCTCCCTCCAGATCCCCACATGGCTCCCTCCCTCGCCTCCTTTAGGTCTTGGCTCAGGTGTCACATTCTCATCTTCCTTGAATCCCCTATTTCGAAAGCCCCTATCTGCCTCGACGCATTTCTTTTTTCCATAGTACTAACCACCTCCTAACACACTAAATGATTTGATTATTTCGGATGTTGACTGTCTGGATCCACCAAGGAAATGTAAGGTGCCCCAGGGCAGTGATTCACTGTAGTATCCCCAACACGGCTTCTGGCATGTAGTAGGTGCGCCAGAAAAAGGGAGAATGCAGGAAGTGGGCCGCGAGGTGGGGGCGCCATCCCGTACCCAGGTGCGCGATGAACTCCTGGGAAATGTCCCATCCAGCGCAGCAACTGCTGCAGGAAGCCAAAGGCGAAGCGCTTCTCGATGGAAGAAGTGTCCAGCTCCATGTCCTTAAGGCCTCTGCGGGAAGAGGCAGAGAGATGGATCAGCCCGGACCCAGGCGCCGCCCCTCTCTGCCCCGACACCCCCTCCGGCGCCCCGAGGCCCGGCCTCTCCCAGCTTCCACCTCACCACCCGGGCAGGGCTGGCTTCCCTGCCCCTCCCTGGCCCCGCCCCTGAGCTGCAGGCCCCGCCCCCGCCGGAGGCCCCGCCCCTCTCGTCCCCTCCCTGGCCCCGCCCCAGCCGCAGGCCCCGCCCCTCTCCCGTCCCCTCCCTGGCCCCGCCCTGAGCTGCAGGCCCCGCCCCTCTCCCGTCCCCTCCCTGGCCCCGCCCCAGCCGCAGGCCCCGCCCCTCTCCCGTCCCCTCCCTGGCCCCGCCCCGAGCTGCAGGCCCCCGCCCCCGCCTCGTCCCTTCCCTGGCCCAGCCGCGTGCCTGGTGACCGCGTAGCCGTTCATCTGCAGGAACTTCAGCAGCTCCTGGGCCTTCTCCCGGTCTCGCGCCTTCTCCTTGGCCGTGAGCGTGTCGTAGGGGACCAGCAGAGGGTGGGTCCCACCTCCTGGGGCGAAAAAAACAGAGATCAGGGGGCTGGGGGGTGGCCAGGGCACGCTCCCTGAAGGGGCTCCTGCAGTGGAGGGTGGGCATAATTATTAAGGAGGTGGAAGGTAGGAATAACAGAACTGCGCTTTCGGCTCGGCGCAGCCTCATCACAAGCCTATGACGTAAACTGTTATCATCCCATTCTACAGATGGAGAAACTGAGGGTCGGGGGTGGAGGCATCTGTTCAAAGTCCAGCGATGGCTCTAGGACGCTACCCGAGGAGGCCGGGGAGGCCTCGGGGGACCGTGCTGTGTCGGGTGCGCCGGGTGCGCGCGCTCACCCTTGGCCTCCAGCTCCTGCTTCTTCTTCGCCCCCACGTGTTGTGGTAATTCTCCGCCAGTTGTTCCGCCATGGCCTGGGAGTGGATGCGAAGAATCAAGGACCAGGTTCAGAGGAGCCCCCTTCCCCACAAATGACATCCCCGTGCCCCCCAGGCAGAGGGGCAGGGTCTCACCTGCAGCTCCCGGGACAGGGTCACGACGCTGAGGTCGGGGGGCTGGGGGTTGTAGCCCTCTCGCGCGTCGTAAGTCTGGGGGGCCAAGGAGAGATGGGGGCTTGATGGGCTAACAGGAAGCCCAGGCCAGCCCTCCCGGGCCCCCGGCCCCTGGCCCTGACCCCTGCCCTGCGCCCCTCACCTCCTTCCTCCTCTGTCCTGTGCATCCTCAGCCCCCTGCCCTCTCCCCTCCCAGCCCCCCTCCCGGGCCTCGCCCCCCCCCCCACCGCACGCCCCCTGGCCCCGCCCCTCCGGCCCCGGCCCCGCCCCCACCTGGGCGCTCTGGGATATCTTCCGCGTTTTTTTCTTCTCCGTCTTGTCTTCTTCCCCCTCCCTGGCCTTCTCTACCGTCCATTCCCAGGCAATCATGGCCTTCAAGGACTCCTTGATGGGCCAGCGGTAGATCTCTTTGTCCTAGGGGGGACAGGAGGGAGCGGAATTGGTGCAGCGGGCGAGAGGGAGGTGAAGGACGGAGCCAGGCTCAGCCTCACGGGCCTCCGACGTACAGCCGGGGGAACGCTCCAGGCAGGATTGGAACCCAGGTCCCTTCCGTCCTCTCTAACAAAGCCTCCCCAACAAACTCGAGTTATCCCATCTTACGCCTGGGAAAATCGAGGCCCAGAGAAGTCAAGTCCTATGCCCGTCGGAAGGTGGAGACCACGGATGGGGATCCCTAACTTGCAGATTCACCTAAACCCAAACCTGTGAAGGTGCCTCAGTCCTCCCTGAATCCCCAGATCAGGGGTGGTGGTCATTTTGGCCCCCCCCCAACGTTGCACCCAACGCTTGGTCACCTTCTCTGAAAAGGTCTTGTAGGGCCTCAGCATGGGGTGGGTCTTCAGTTCCTCGTCTATGTTCTCCCCGTAGGACCAGTTGTTCTGGATCTGGGGGTGAGAGGGGGCGGGTGGAGCAGGGCCACGGGGGCCGGGGGGAGAGGGCAGCGGGATGGGGCAGTGCGGGGTCCCCTGGAGGGGCACTGGCCCGGGGCTCCCGAGAAGGCTGGGGTCCTCGGGGAAGGCCTGGTCCCGGGGAAAGCTGGCAGGGGTGGGGGGTCCCTGGGGAATGGGGGCCCTGCGGCGAACCTTGTCGAAGGCCCACTTCTCGTGCGTGTACTCCGCGTACTTGTTAATGAAGGAGTCGAGCTTCTCCGGGATGATCACGCTGTCGGGGAGGGAGACAGCGCGTGCGGATGGGCCCCCCTCCTGCACAGCCTTCCTCCCCCAGGCCCAGGCCGCGCCCCCTCCTGCCCCCAGGCCTCACTTGAGGGTCTCTACAGGCCGGGGATCAAAGTTGCCCTCAGCGTCCACTGTGGCCTTCTTCTCAGCCTTGGATGAGTAGGAGGCATCCACGTAGTCGGGGGGCAGGGCCCCTGCGATGGCGCACAGACAAGGCATGGCTATGCGGTACAGCTCCGGGTCGTACTTCTGGGGGTGCCAGGGACAGGGGCGGGGGTCACTGCGGGCCTGTCTGAGCCTTCAAACCCTGGTGCTCAAGGGACCCAAACCTACCATCTCCAGACAGCAACCCTCCTTCCTGAGCCCCAAAAGCTGGATTATGGCCCACCTCCCTAAAACCCAAACCGCAGACCCACCTAGACACTCAAGCCATCCCCATAGCGTCCTCCCCTAAGCCCCCAAACTAGCGGCCCATCGCCTCTTCCAAAACCCCCAATTGGAGCCCCACCCACGGATCCTCCTAGTTCCAGTTCTGCAAAACAGTCTCTCTTCTTGAACCCCCAAGCTTTCATTCTGAACTGGACCCCCAACTTTGGGCCACTCTTTTCAGGGCTCTCTGAGCACCCAGACCTTATGGGCCAGCGAGTCAAAGATGCCCCAGAAGAGTTTCCGTGTGAGGTGCAGCTCTTCCTCCGAGGTGACCCCGAAGTTGGCCCAGCCCGTGGGGAGGCAGTAGTACTTCCAGCAGCGTTCGTAGTGGTTGGTGAGGAGCTGAGTGGGAGCAAGAGGCGGACACGCCAGTGAGAGGGTTGTGAGCAGGCAGCAGGCAAATGAAGGCCCAGTGGGGCTTTGAAATGAGGAAGGAGGTGTGGATTACCCAAATAATACACTACCGAGCAAATGAATGGCATGCGTGTTGGGGAAGAGTTTGGGACAGCTGATGATGCAAGTTAATCATTCTAATTTAGAGTCAGGATGGACACCAAGCCAGAGCTGGATTTGTCTGGTGTTGATTTACACAAACATGCTAATGATTAACCCCTGAGTAGGGCAGGGTGCAAATGAATGGAGTGATTATGCAAATTAGCATGCCAAAAAGAAACATAAACAGTAGCCCATGCAAATGTATGGTAACTGAGAAGAGGGCCTTCATCATCCAATTTGCAAATTTGAAATTAGGGGCTGATTTAGATCCATTATACAAAATAGCTATGGTATCTGAATTGGGGATATCGCCTTATGCAAATTAGCATGCCAATGAAAGAATAATAGGAGGGAAAGTGTGCAAAATATTCATAGTAGCTGTGTGTACTGCTAGTTCACATAAATGCATCTAATAGGATAGAGGAAGGTCTATGGTCTGAGCATGCGAATAAGCATTCTAATTAGGAAAAATTGGTGGGTCTTATGCAAATGTATGCTAATTGCGGCAGGGGCTGGGTCACTGGAGCAAATTAAACGTTAATTAGGTTGTATTCGAGGCATCGATGACATCCTGGGAATCCTGGTAAGCAAACGAGGCTTCTCTGGGGAGCATACCCTCACACCTGCAGGTAAACCGGCTGCGCAGCGTGGATATAAAGGGGTCGCAGTGTCCCCCGCAGAGCGCGCCGGCGGGTGGGGCACGGAAATGCGCGGCTAACCAGGGCCCGCCCTCACCTTGAGCGGCATCTTGGCGAACTCATTAAGGATGGGCACGTCGAACACCAGGCGCCGCAGCAGGTGCTGCAGCATGGACGGGCGGATGTACCTGCGGGGGCGAGCACAGGGCGGTGGGGTCCTGCCCGCGCCCCGCCCGCGCGCCCTCCGCGCGCCCGGGCCCCGCCGCACCTGCAGAGCGCCATGAGGCAGTCCTCGATGATGTCGCGCTGCGCCTTGGTGAGCGAGCGGCCGCGGGACAGGCGGTACACGGTGTGCAGCATGGAGTCCACCATGATGGCGCGGTGCTCGGTGCCCGCGAACAGGGGCGCGCACTTGGTGATGAGCGGCAGCACCGCCGAGCACAGGTAGCGGTTCAGCGCCAGCGCCATATCCGTGGTGCTGAAGGTGGCCTGGGGCGCAGGGCGGGGGCATCAACTCGGCGCCCGGGGGGACTGCCCTAGCAGCAAATGACCCCGACTCCTGATCTTCCCCCCAAAACCTGCTCCTCCCCATCTCCACCCCCTCCTTACTTAGACTAGGCAGATTTTCAAACTCATGCAAAAGTGCAGAAGTTGGCCATACACCGGAGTCGACATTCAGCCTGTTTTTTATCTCTCTAGCCTATACATTTTTTTTCGTGTAATATCTTCATACAACCCCCAGCCATATATCATTTTACCCATAAATACTTAAAATAGTTATTTCTATTCAGATAAAGTCTTCTCTTTAACATTCCACACTGCATTAACCCACCTACCAGAACTAACAATCCCTTACTATTCACCGTCTGCTTTCTCCAATCGCCTCAAAAGGTTGTTGTGAATTTAGTTGAAGTTGTTTGACTCAGAGCCAGGAGGGTCCCCACACAGCGTTTGGTTGATGGGTCTCTTAGGCCTTTTATTTATTTATTTATTTACTTATTTATTCATTTATTTTTCCTTAGGCCTTTTAATGTTACTGTCTTTCCCTCCTTTTTTAAAAAATTTATTTCCCCCCCATCCCGCTGTCCTCTCTATGTCCATTCACTGTGTGTTCTTCTGTGTCCGCTTGCATTCTTGCCAGTGGCACCAGGAATCTGTGTCTCTTTTTGTTGTGTCATCTTGCTGCGTCAGCTCTCCTTGTGTGTGGCACCACTCCTGGGCAGGCTGCATTTTTTTCACGCGGGGCAGCTCTCCTTGCACGTGGAGCTCCCTCCCCTACACAGGGGACACCCCTGCGTGGCACAGCACTCCTTGCGTGTGTCAGCACTGCACGTGGGCCAGCTCACCACACGGGTCAGGAGGCCCTGGGATTGAACCCTAGACCTCCTAAATGGTAGGTGGATGCTCTATCAGTTGAGTCAAATCCACTTCCCTTTCCCTCCTCTTTTTAATGCTATTTATTTGCTGGGGGAACTGGGTTATTTATCCAGTGGAATTTCCTACGTTTTGGATTTAGCTGGTTGCTTCCTTATGTTGTCAGTTAACTTTTTCCTCTGTCCCCATATTACCTATAAACTGGTGGTAATAGATCACATGCCAACCTTCCCTTTCCCATCTTAAGAAAAACCTTCTCTTGACCAAGTTTCCTGCTTCACCCGGACTCCTTGGCCTCTCCTGTCAGCAACGGGTGTGAAGAATTGTCTACACCCATTCTCTTTGGTGTGAACTGTCTACACCCATTCTCTTTGGTACCTCTCTTAAACTCCCTCCAATTAGACTTCCACCACCACCACCTCACTGAAACTTCCTGTCGAGGTCAGCAGCGGCTTCCGTTTGGCTAACCCAGCAGTCCGTTCTC
Organism: Dasypus novemcinctus; assembly: GCF_030445035.2. Taxonomy (NCBI): domain Eukaryota; kingdom Metazoa; phylum Chordata; class Mammalia; order Cingulata; family Dasypodidae; genus Dasypus; species Dasypus novemcinctus. Next base: position 59,138,562 of record NC_080690.1, on the reverse strand, counting down.
AGTGCTCCCCTTACTTGAGCCGTCACCCCTGCACTTATCAGGGTGGCTCGGCACAGGCCTTCGTGTATCCCCGGTGCTGAAGCCTCATAAAGAACAGTTACTTCTTAGGACCTGAGGCCTTGGAGACTCCCACTGCCCTCTCCTAGGATGTGGAGTTGGTCTTGCTGGTCCCAGAACAAGAGAAGCGCAGCTGCTGGGGTGCCGGCCACCCATCCCAGGACCCTGTTGGAGGCGGGGGGCGGCCAGGCTGGGCAGGCGGCTCACCGTGTCCAGCGAAGCGGCTGCCCTCATGTCGGGCAGGAAGCCCACGTCCAGCACGTGCAGCAGGAAGTCCTGGTTCTCGATGCCGTAGACCCGGTCCAGGAAGAGCACCATGGATGCCTTGTGGTCCGGCACGAAGGATGCCGACATCTTGGGCTGGACCAGGGCCCCTTCTGCGGGAAGGAGGGCAGAGGCTCGGGAACGCCCGTCTGGACCCGCCTTCTCCCTCCCCAGTGGCCCCCTCCTTGGCCAAGTCTGCTGCCTCCGCACCTTTGCCCAGGGTGGGGATCTGCAGCGGGAGGCTGATGATGCCCACGAGGTCGTCCAGGGGCACGAGGGAGCGCAGGATGGCGCGGATCCGCAGCGCCTCACCCTTGCCGGCTTCGATCAGCTGGAGGGGGAGGGGCAGGTCATCGGGCGCCCAAGGTCACTGCTCTTTTGCGTCCCTTCCCGACATGATGGCGAGTGGAGCGCGGCCCCCTCCTCACAGGGCCAACGCTAGAATTCCAGGGCTGGGCCTGAAGCTGTGGGCCCTTCTAACCTCTGGGAAAGGGACCTCGCAGCAAGACAAGGAGGGGACACTCTGCTTCTCTCCTCAGAGCAGAAGAAAACCGGGCCTGCAAAGGGTATTTCTAACAGAGGAGTGTTGTGAGACCCTGCGGCTTCTGAGACTGTTGCTTTATTTCCTGGAAGCAAAGTTCAGGCTCCAAGGAGATCTGCCTGGCCATTTTACCCAGCCATTTGTTGCTCTCTGAGAATCGTATCTAAGTTGACATCTCTTTACTCTGTGAATTTGGCACTTAAACTCCAGGGCTCACTGAATTTCTTATTTGTATAGAGTTAGTCTATTCTTATTTAAATTAATGGAGAGTGAGCAAGGAGGTGATGGGGCTGCTACTTCCCCTGAGTCTACAGTTCCTCCTCCATTGGCCTATTGCTCTCCAAGTCCCGACTCAGACACCTCCTCCTGCAGGAAGCCCTCCCTGACCTCTCAGGGCTTGCCCCATGCAGCACGCTCTGGCTGCTCTGCCTCGGCTTTCCCGGCCCACCCCGGCCCCTCTGGGCTGTCGCTGCGTGGGGAGGGGTCTGCCCCCTCCACTCAACGAGGAGCTCCGTGAGGGCGCGGCCTCCGCCTCCGTCCCCGTTGTGTCCCCAGCAGGGCCTGGCCCAGGACCACCCCCGGAGCAGGTGCTGGATGAAGGCCGAATGCCCGGATGAAGGGGCTCCGGGGGGCGCGCGTGCCCCTGGCCCCCCCGGCGGCCTTGCAGCTCTCACGTGCATCTCCGGCGCACAGCGGCCCAGCAGGTCGATCAGCGCCGCGTAGAAGGACATGATGGCGTGGCCCAGGTGCACGCGGTTCTCCTCGGGGGCCTCCTCGCCGAAGCTGCCGGGGAAGGCGGACGGCTTGGGGCAGGCGGCGGGGCCGGGGAGGCCGGGCTGCCGCGTCGCGGGGCGGGGGCGCGGGGCACTCACTGCTCACGCCGCCGGTCCCTGCGGACGCCGGGGCCGTCCCGCGCGGGGTCCTCGGAGATGCGGATGGCCTCCTCGATGGCCGCCAGCAGCCCCGAGCCGCCCTCGCCGCGCAGGGCCGGCCCGAAGCACTCGGGCTTGCGGATGAGCAGCCGCACCACCACGTTGGCGTTCTCCTCCACGCTCTCGCCTGGCCGCCGGCGGGGTCGGGGGTCTCGTGAGCCGTGCGCAGGGGCGCCCGCCCCCAGGCCGGCCTCCGGGAGCCCGCCCCGGGCCCGCGCCGAGAGATCCCTGCCCAGGCCGGGCCCGTGGCGCAGGACGCGGGCTGTCACCCGAGCGAGGCCTTGGCCAGGGACCCCACGCCGTCCGCCCTGCCGCTGCCACCCCCGTCTCACCGTTGACAAAGACGGCGAAGCGCAGGAAGTCCAGGTAGCGCTCCCCGCCGCAGGGGTTCCAGCCGATGTCTGGGTACCCTTTGGCCAGAAGCATGGGGCAGCTTTGGAGGCCACAGCCTGCCAGGTAGGACACCACCTGGGGGGCACGCGGGGGCTCAGCCAGTGGCCAGGCCCACACCGCCCCCCCCCAAGGCTCAGGTCTCTGTCCATCCCTCCTCAATCGGATTCACCTTCAGATCCCTGGGCAAGCAATAATCCCAGCCCTGGCCACCGCCGTCTCCTGCCTGGACCCCCGCGGCAGCCTCCTCCCCCCTCCCTGCCCCACTCCTGCCCCCACCCTGGTCTGTTCCCCACATGCCGCCGGAGGGGGCCTGTGAGTAACTGAGTCAGTTGCAGCCCTCCCTGCACAGAGCCCTCCTGTGGTGTCACCCCAATCTGGGTAGAAGCCAGAGTCCCCACTGGGGCTATAAGCCCCTACACAATCTGCCCCATCACCCCCCTGCCTTCATCTCCCACAATGCCCCCCCTTGCTCCCCTGTTCCAACCACACTGGTCTCCTCGCTGTTCCTCAACTCACCAGGTTCACTCCTGCCTCAGGACTTTTGCACCTACTCCTCCCATTTCCTGAAATGCTCTTCCCCGGGTGTTCACATAGCCCCTCACCTCCTTCAGAGCTTCACCCAAATGTCACTTTCTCAGTAAGCCCTTACCTGACCACTCTCGTCTAAAAGCAGACACCCTCCTGATACTTGCTACTTCCCTCACCTGCTCATTTTCTGCCTCCTCAGCAGACAGCACCTGCTAGCAGGCACACAGCACCTGCTAGTACAGGGCACCTGCTAGCACAGGGCACCTGCTAGCACAGAGCACCAGCTAGCACGGGGCACCTGCTAGCACAGGGCACCAGCTAGCACAGGGCACCTGCTAGCACAGGGCACCAGCTAGCACAGGGCACCTGCTAGCACACGGCACCTGCTAGCACAGAGCACCAGCTAGCACGGGGCACCTGCTAGCACAGGGCACCAGCTAGCACGGGGCACCTGCTAGCACACGGCACCAGCTAGCACAGGGCACCTGCTAGCACAGAGCACCAGCTAGCACGGGGCACCTGCTAGCACAGGGCACCTGCTAGCACACGGCACCTGCTAGCACAGAGCACCAGCTAGCACGGGGCACCTGCTAGCACACGGCACCAGCTAGCACAGGGCACCAGCTAGCACACGGCACCTGCTAGCACAGGGCACCTGCTAGCACATGGCCCCAGCTAGCACAGGGCACCTGCTAGCACAGGGCACCAGCTAGCACACAGCACCTGCTAGCACAGGGCACCTGCTAGCACAGGGCACCAGCTAGCACACGGCACCTGCTAGCACACGGCACCAGCTAGCACAGGGCACCAGCTAGCACAGGGCACCTGCTAGCACACGGCACCAGCTAGCACAGGGCACCTGCTCGCACACGGCCCTAGCTAGTACACAGCCCCGGCTAGTACACAGCACCAGGTAGCAGGCACACAGCACCAGCTAGGATGCTATGCATTTCCCTTATCCATCTTGTTTGTCACCCATCCTCCCAACAAGAACATTAGCTTCAGGAGGACAGAAACTTCTCACTGCCTTGACCACTGTCAAATCCCTACTGCTTTATATAGGTCCCAATTGAGAGAAGGTGCTCAATAAATATTTGTTAAATGAATAATAATCTTATAACAGCTCTCTGTTATTGAGCGCTGTTTTAAATGCTTTCCAGGGGTTAACTCACTACATTAATCCTCAGAACAACCCTATGAGATTGTTTCTATTATTATAGTCATTCTACAGGTGAGGAAATGGAGGATAACTTGAGTCACTTTTCCAAGGTCACCCACAAAGGGTATGGGGGTGAGTGGGGGTTGAACCCAAGTTGCGGGATTCCTGAGCCCAAACGCTCTGCTGCAGCACCCAGGAATGGAGGCACAGAGAAGCAGGACACGTGCGAGGCCACACCACTGCGGGTGCGGCGTGGGGCTCGCCGGTCAGCCCTGGAGCGTCCCATGAATGGGTGATGGGGGTCTGTCCTTTCTCTGCAAATGATTCGCCTTCTGATTCAGCCCTGGACCACCCAGAATTGCCCCTCGGAATGGGTCCAGAATCAGTAGGTACCCCAATGGGCCAGCGAGGGCCAGGCCTCCTCCCTCAGATCAGAGCACCAGCCTCCACCCTCCATACCTTCTCCAGGTCCTGCTCCTGCAAGGCCAAGGCCAGCTCGTTGTTGTCAATGACAGAGGCGGCTGCCACGTCCAGGGGTGTGGAGCCCTGCATACCTGCGGGGGCGGCAGGCAGAGAGAATGCTCTGGGGAGATGTCAGCCATGTGTCTCCCATGCCTACTTGTCTCACCTCCTCCAGGAAGCCCTCCCTGACCACCTCCCTTCCAGGCCTCCCCTGGCCTGTGCTCCCCCCATCGCAGCCCTGACCACCCAGGGCTCTCGCTGTCTGGGATGGGCCTGTCTTCTCTGCTGCACCGTGAGCCTCCTGAGAGCCAAGCCTGGGTGTCTCGGCCACCCTGTGTCCCCAGCCCTGCCCAGTACAGGGGCAGATGCAGGTGGACTGAGAGTGTTTGCTGAGGGCCTGGACGAGTGAGCGAGCTGGCGGAGGCCGGGGCCCGCCTGGACGCGCTGCCGGGAGCGGGCCTGGGGCCCTCACCCAGGCCGATGCCGCTGTTCTCCAGCAGGTAGCTCAGGTGATCGAACATGGAGCGCTGGTTCTGCCGGCTGATGCGGCAGAAGTAGCAGAGGAAGCGGCAGCAGCTCGTCACCATCTTGGGGAAGCGGATCTCCTGGGGGCGGGGGGGGTGGAGACGGTGGGTCAGGCCTGCCCCCGGCCCCTGCCCTGCGCTCCCCGGCCCACCCGGGCCCCCTACCTTGGTCTCGCCGCCCCCGAGGACGTTCACCATGACCTCCATGACCGTCTCGTGCATGCCCAGCGCCCGCATCAGGTTCGGGTGTTGGTAGAAGATTTTGTTATTCATGATGTTCCTGCAGACAGGGGGAGCGTGTGGGGTCAGGGGCCGCGCGGGGCCCAGCCCAGGGGAGCCCCAGGCCTTCGGCGGGGTCCTGGCACTGCCGCACCAACAGGTACCATTTCTGAGCACTTACCCTGTGCCCAGCACTGGCCCACGTTAAAAATCCTGACCCCCACCCTGGGCGGCAGGAGCGATTATTAGCCCTATTCCGCAGATGGGGAAACTGAGGCACGGATCAAAGGGAGACTCCCCTAGAGCAGGAATCTTTGTCATATTGCTCCATGTATCCCCAGTGCCTAGAACAGGGCCTGGCATACAGTAGATGCTCAATCAATGCTTGCCCCGTGAATGAAGGAGACTAGCGGGTGCCGGCACACAACCCTGAGTGAACGCTCAACACTATAATTATCGTTCTCAGGCATGAGCTCGCGGAAACCTTCCCACAGCTCTAGGGGACAGATGTGGCCACCCCCCCCCTTTTATAGACGAGGAAGGTGAAGGTCAAAGAGGGTAAACCTCATGCCAAAGGTCACACAACGACAAGGAGCTGTCGCCCTGGCGGTGGCCCGAGAGCTCAGGGAAGGGGCCATTACCCCGGGAGACGGGCTTCTGGGAGAAGGGGTGCATCGCCCCAACAACGGGCTTCCAGTTGGGGCAGGAGCCGGTATTTTATCCGGGAAGGCTGCCCCAACCACCCGGGGGAGCCGCGGGGTGAGGGCAGGGGGCAGGCCTCACCCGATGCTCTGGATCATGAGGTTCTCCTCCTGGGGGCCCATCTGCACGATGAGCAGCGAGCGGATCTGGCCGAGGCACTCGAGCAGGCTCATGGTGTCGTCCACGGAGGCGGGCGAGATGGCGTAGGCGCGGGGCAGGGCGCGCAGCAGCTCGCCGAGCCCGTCGTACTGCCGGTGCAGGAGGCTGAACATGGCCCGCACCAGCTCCGGGCTCTGCACGAAGTCCTCCTGGGCCCAGCGCACCACCGTGTGGGACACCAGCTCCTGCAGGGACTCTGCGCAGGGGACCCACGTGTCAGAGCCCTGGCGGGGCGGGGACAGCCAGCTGCACCTGCAGATGGCGCCCCTCCTAGGAGAAGGCTCCTCAGGCCCCCCCCACCCCCGCCCTCCACCTGCCAGGACTGGGCACGCGCTGGGAGATTTTTCCCTATTACCTGAAGAGGCCCTCTTTTCTCTTCACCCCAATACCCAAAGAGCCCATCGCACCCCAATACCCCTCCAAGTTTCAAGGGGGAAAAGTCAATTGTCTAACTGCCAAATACCAGAGCTGTAGCGTAAGATTTCACCGGACCCCTGTGAAAGCCCAAATCGTAAGTCCGTTTGTTCTGTGAAAACGCTGTCGGTTTTTCATCAGGACAGACAAGTGCAAAGAAAAGCTGCGAAGGCTTTGGTGTCATTTGAAAATGTCAACGCAGCAGTGTATTTTATTGTCCCTGGCTCTCTCCCTGGGACTTTTGCCCCTACATCCAGCATCCATTTATCTCTCTCTCTTTCTCCCTCAACCCTTCTCCTTCCCTGAATTTCGGGGAGAGAAGACAGATGTCCCCAGTGTCCCAGGGATAGAAGGAACCACCATGCGCGGCAGTGAAGGATGGTGTCGCTTCACGCCCTGCCATACGGTAGTCCTGCATGCCTTCCAGTGGCCGTGCAGGCTCTGCGCTCGCTCGCCTCTCTGGCCTCACCCTGTCTCCCCCTCCAGCTGAGCTGGCTTCTGTCTCAGGCGCTTCCAGGTCTCTGTCCTCTGTCCTGATGCACCTTCCCCAGATCTTTCTGTAGCTCTCTCTCTCACTCGGACCCCTCCATCTCTGCGCCTCTCCATCCTCTCACCCAGCGTAACTTTTCTTAGCACCAACAGCCACCTATCGTTAGAGTATATCCATATTTATATTTGCTTACTCTTTGTTTTTAAGATTAATTTATATATTCCCTCCCCCCTCTCGTTGTTTTTGCGTTTGCTGTCTGCTCTCTGTGTCCATTCGCTGTGTGTTCTTCTGTGTCTGCTTGTCTCCTCTTTAGGCAGCACCAGGAACCGATCCTGGGACATTCTGGAGTGGGAGAGAGGTGCTCAACCTCAGCTTCCTGGTTTGCTGCATCTCTTATTGTCTCTCCTCTGTGTCTCTTTTTGTTGTATCATCTTGCTGTGCCAGCTCTCCATGCAGGCCAGCACTCCTGCATGGCGCAGCACTCTGCATGGGCCAGCACCCTGCATGGGCCAGCTCTCCCATTGGGCTTGCTCGCCGTGCAGGCCAGCTCGCCTTCACCAGGAGGCCCCGGGCATCGAGCCCTGGACCTCCTGTGTGGTAGACCGGAGCCCCACCCACTTCCCTGTTTACTCTGTGTAATATTCTAAACTCCTTGAGGATAGGGGCTTTGGCTTTCCCTGCACTATATTCCCCAGCCTTGCTAACAGTGGCTGTCCCAGAGTCGGCTCAACAAAAAATCTTGAATAAAGCCTGTACCAATGTCAGGGACTATGTCCTTGCAAGATGTGGCTCACATATATTTTGCAAAATGACACATTCGCCCAACATTTATTGTCAACTGCTCTTCCATCTCAGCATGGTCATCTTTACACCAAGAAAAGGAAAAAACAGAAAAGCTATAAGAATGCACAGCGTGGTGCAGAGGTTGCCACCATCCCAAGGCTGGATGTACGTCCCTTCTCCAGTGGCCCTGCTGGTGCGACACACGCTGTGCACCGCCCGCCTTTGGGCCCCATCTCCAGCCGGTCTCGTCTCTTACCACAGCCCTTTGCTCTTCCCCTCTCATGCCTGCCCACCCAGCCCTCCTGCATTCTGCCTCTTGGCCAGTCTTGGACCCAGAGGCTCCAAGCGCAGGCGCTGCCCACCCTCCGCTGCCCCTGCCTGGAGGGCCCAGTGCTCACGGGGTTTGCGCTCTTCAGCTGGCGGCTCTTCCTCGGGCTTCTCCTCCTTCTTCTTCACCAGCCGCACTTTCTCTAACAGGCTCACGAGGCGGCTGCCCAGGGTGGCCTCCTCCTCGGGCTCCTCCTCTTCCCCCTCCAGCTGAATTCCTGGCGTGGTCAAGGAGGGCGGGGCTCTCAGTCGCCTGTTGGCCTATTCCTCTGTTCCGTCATTCACTTCATTCATTCCTCTGTTCATTCATTCGTTTCTCATTCGTGCATGCATTCATGCGTTTTTAAAAATCTACTTCTAATAAATACATTCATACATTTTCAAAAAATCTGCTTCTTTACATGCTCGTATGTTTGTTAATTTATTCCTTTTTGAAGCAGTTTTCTTTTCAATCAGCTCTTGTAGATATGTTCAAAGAACTATTGGAAACCACATTTAAAGAACCAAAGGGAAATATGAGGATAACGACTCACCAAATAGGGAAAATCAATAAAGACATGTATTATCTAAAATATTCTGCTCAACTCTTCCAAAAAAATTGAAGAGGAGGAGCATTCCTTAACTCATTCTATGAGGCCAATATCACCTTCATACCAAAACTGGATAAAGATACCACAAGAAAAGAAAACTACAGACCAATACCTATATATAGATGCATAAATCCTCAACCAAATACTAGCAAACTAAATCCAGCAGCTGACTGAATTATACACCATGATCAAGTGGTATTTATGCCTGCATGCAAGGTGGGGTCAACATAAGAAAATCAATCGCTGTAATACATCACATTAATAGAACGATAGGGGAAAAAATACATGATCATCTTAATCAACACAGAAAAGGCGTTTTACAAAATACAACACCCATTGTTAATAAAAAACACTTAGAACACTAGGAATAGAAGGGAACTTCCTCAACATGACAAAGGGCATAAATGAAAAGCCCACAGCTAACATCCTATTTAATGGTGAAAGGCAGAAAGGTTTCCCTCTAAGATCTGGAACAAGGCAAGGGTGCCTGCTCTCACCAGTTATTCAGCATTGTACTGGAAGTTCTTGCCAGAACAATTAGGCAAGAAAAAGAAAAGAAAGGCATCCAAGGAAGAATTAAAACTTTCCTTATTTGCTGATGATATGAGCCTATAGAAAGAAATCCTGAAAAAGCCACAACAAAACTCCTAGAGTTAATAAATGAATTCAGCAAAGTAGCCAGGTACAAGATCAACACTCAAAAATCAGTAGTGTTTCTATACACAAGCAATGAACAAGTGAAACAAGAGGAGGAGGAGGAGGGGGAGGGGGACGGGGAAGGGGAGGAGGAGGAGGAGGAGGAGGAGGAGGAGGAAGTTGGAGGACTCATACTTCCAAATCTTAAAACTTATTACAGGAGTAGATGGGGCTCAAGCAGCTGAGCGCTCACCTCCCACACGAGAGGTCCTGGGTTCAGTTCCCAGTACCTCCTAAAGAAAAAAACAGACGAGCAAAAAACAAGAAGCAAAAACAATGAGCAAGAACAATGAACAAAGAGATGACATAGCTATCCTGGGGGGGAACTTATTAGAAAGCCACAGTAATCAAAACAACATGGTACTTGCACAAGGAGAGACATATAGAGCAATGGAATAAAATCAACCCTCACATTTATGGAGAACTGATTTTTGACAAGGTGGCAAAGACCACTCATTTGGGAAATAATAGTCTCTTCAGCAAATGGTGCTGGCAAAACTGGATCTCCATTTGCAAAAATAAAGGAAGACCCCTACCTCAGACCATGTACAAAAATCAACTCAAGACCAAAGACCTGAACATAAGAGCTAGAACTATCAAACTCCTAGAAGAAAATGTAGGGAAGCATCTTCAGGACCTCGTGTTAGGAAATGATTTCTTAGACCTTATACCCAAAGCACAAGCAACAAAAGAAAAAACAGATAAACTGGACCTCATCAAAATAAAACACTTTTGTTCCTAAAAGGACTTTATCATAAAAGTAAAATGACAACATATACAATGGGAGAAAATATTTGGAGAAATAAAGAAATCCTTCAACTTAACAACAAAAAGACAACCCAATTTTTAAAATGGGCAAAAGACTTGAACAGACATCTCTCCAAAGAAGATATACAAATGGCCAGAAAGTTCATGAAAAGATGCTCAACATCATTAGCCAGCAAGGAAATACAAATCAAAACCACAATGAGATACCACTTCAAACCCTTTAGAATGGTTGCTTTTTTTTCTTTTTATTGAAAATAATAAGTGTTGGAGAGGATGCAGAGAAATAAGAACACCCATTCATTGCAGGTGGCAATGTAAAATGGTACAACTGCTGTGGAAGACAGTTTGGTGGTTCCTCAGAAAGCTAAGTACAGAACTACCATATGACTCAGCAATCCCACTACTAGGGATACACCCAAAGGAATTGAAAACAGGGACTTGAACAGGTATCTGCGCAACAATGTTCACTGAAGAATTATTCACAATTGCCAAAAGATGGAAGTACCCAAATGTCCATCAACCAATGAATAGATAAATAAAATGTAGTATATATATACAATGGAATATTATTCAGTCATAAAAAGGAATAAAATCTGATACATGTGACAACATGGATGAACCTTGAAAACATCATGTTGAGTGAAATAAACAATACGCAGAAGGACAAATATTGGGGAGTGGATGTGGCTCAAGCAGTTGAGTGCCTGCTTCCCACATGGGAGGTCCTGGGTTTGGGTCCCAGTGCCTCCTAAAAACAAACAAACAAACAAACAAACAACAAGCAAACAAATGAAAAAACCAACTCAGGGGAACTGATGTGGCTCAGTGGTTGAGTGTCAGCTTCCCAAATATGAGGTCCTGAGTTCAACCCTAGCCCCAGTATTGTAAAAACAAACAAACAAAAAAGAGACAAATATTATAAGATCTCACTGATTTGAAACAATTAGAATGAGCAAACTTACAGAGTCAGAATGTAGACTAGAGGTTACCAAGGGATGGGGTAGGGATAGAGAAGGGGAAGTTGAGACTTAAATGTACGGGGTTCCTATTTGGAATAATGGATGATGATGATGGTAGCACAACACTGTAAATGCAATTAAAAGTAATGAAATATACATCTAAATAGGATTAAAAGGGGAAATGTTAGATTGTATATATGGTAACAGAATTTTAAAAACTTAAATCCACATGGAACTACCCTACACAAACCATGAACCCTAAGTTAAACCATGGACTTTAATTAATAGTACAATTATAAAAATGTGCTATCAGTTGTAACAAATGTCTGACACTCATGAAGGGTGTTGGTAAGTGGGGTGGTATATGGGAATTCTCTATTTTAGGCATGATTGTTCCATAAACCCACAATTTCTCTAATAAACAGGAAAAAAGAAAGAAGAAGCGTGTAGAAATTTTGGAGTTTAAAAGTTAAATAACAGAAATTAAAAATCAATAGAGGGATTCAACTGCATATTTGAACTGGTAGGAAAAAGATTCAGAGATCTTGAAGATGAGACAAAAGAGATTATCCAGTCTGGAGAACAGAAAGATAAAAGAATGAAGAAAAATGAACAGAGCCTCAGAGACCTTACGACACCATCAAGTATACCAACATATGTATAATAGGAGTCCCAAAAGGAGAGAAAAGTGCAGAAAAAATATTTGAAGAAATAATGGACAAAACTCCCCAAATATGATGAAAAATATTAATCTACACATCCAAGAAGCTCAAAGAACTCCAACTAGTATAAATCAAAGAGCTCCACACCTATACTCAAAACATGGAAAAACAAAGATAAAGGAAATCTTGAAAGCAGCCAAAGAAAAATGACACCTCACAGGCAAGGGAGCGTCAATAAGATTATCAGCTGACTTCTCACCAGAAACAATGGAGGTCAACTATTCATCTCTCCATTCAACGATCTACCAATCTCTCAATCATCTAACCATCTGTGGTGGTTTGAAACATATGTACCCCAGAAAATCATGTTCTTAAGCAAATTCATTCCTGTGGGGGTAAACCTACTGTAAGTAGGACCTTTTGATGAGGTCACACCAGTTAAGGCATGGCCCAAGGCGAGTCTTAATCCTCTTACTGGAGTCCTTTCTAAGAGAATGAAATTCAGACAAAGGGAGAGAAAACCACAGAAGCAAGAAGCTGAAAGCAATAAAACCCAGAAGAGAAGGGAGAGACCAGCAGAAACCACCATGTGCTTTGCCACATGACAGAGGAGACCAGGTTTGCTGGCAGCTGGTCTTCGGAAAGAAAGCATGGCTTTGATGATACCTTGAGTTGGACATTCTCACAGCCTCAACTGTAAGCTAGAAAATTCCCATTGTTAAAAGCCAATCCGGGAAGTGGATTTGACTCACCTGATAGAGTGTCTGCCTACCACATGGGACGTCCAGGGTTCAAATCCAGGGCCTCCTGACCCATGTGGAGCTGGCCCACATGCAGTGCTGATGCATTCAGGGAGTGCAGTGCCACACAGGGGTGTCCCCTGTGTAGGGGAGCCCCACGAGCAAGGAGTGCACCCTGTAAGGAGAGCCACCCAGTGCGAAAAAAGTGCAGCCTGCCCAGGAATGGTGCCGCACACATGGTGAGCTGATGCAGCAAGATGATGTAGCAAAAAAGAGACACAGTTTCCCAGTGCCACTGACAAGAATACAAGTGGACACAGAAGAACACACAGCAAATGGACACAGACAGCAGACAACTAGCAGGCAGAAGGGGAGAGAAATAAATAAAAATAAAATCTTTTAAAAAAAGCCAGTCCAGGGAAGTAGATGTGGCTTGAGCATTTGGGGGCCTGCCTACCATGTGAGGGGTCCCAGGTTCAGGTCCCGGTGCCTCCCAAAGAAGACAAGCAAGACAGTGAGCTGATGCAACATGATGGTGCAACAAAGAGATACAAGGAAAATACACAATGAGAGACACAACATGCAGGGAGTGGAGGTGGCTCAAGCCATTGGACTCCTTCCTCCCACATGGGAGGTACCAGGTTTGATTCCTGGTACCTCCTAAAAAAAAAAGAAGACAGGGATATAAATGGAAACAAAGAGAAAGACTCACTCCGATGGAGGAGAAAAAACAGAGCCAACATAATTGATTCTGCAGTGAGAGAGAGAGGACTGCTTAAACATGAGGTCCACAAGAGGCTGTGCCCACAAGCAGCTCAAGAGGAGACCAGCTCTACTACATGCCTGATAGCTTACAACTGAACTTGGGAGGAGAGGAGAACAACCAAGACTGATATAGGTGCCTGGAAAGAGGCAAGCCCTATGCCAGCTTGTAGCTGAAATCAGGAAGAAACTAGAGTAGCAAAGCCTGAGAGAGAAAGCTGGGAGGAAGGAGAAACCAAGCAGAGATCACCCGCCATCTTGCCTCAACATATAGCAGCTGACTTTGGTGAGAAAGCACCTCTTACAGTGCCTTGAATTGGACTCTTCACAGCCTTGGAACTGTAAGTGTTTACCCCGAAAAAATCCCCTTTATAAAAGCTAACAGATTTCTGGTACTTTGCATTGGTAGCCCTTTGGCAAACTAAAACAGTATAATTAACAATTACTTCTTTTATAAATAAGAAAAGCCACTGTGGGGGAAAAAAAAAAGAAGACAAGCACACAACGAACAGACACAGAGAGCAGACAGTGAGTGCATACAATAGTGGGGGGTGCGGATGGAAGAAATAATAAAATAAATCTTAAAAAAAAATAAAAGTCAATCCATTTAAGGGTATCTGCTTTGAGCAGCTTAGCAAATTAAAACCCACTCCATCCATCCATCCACCTCATCTTCTATTTATCCAACTACCCACCCAGCCATCTCTCCTTCTATTTCTTTATCCATCCATCCTTCCATCCATCAATTCACACAGCAATCCATTCACCTGCCTATAGCCATCCATCCATGTATCCACCCACCCAGATACCCATATAACCATATCCTTCCATTCATCATTCATCTATTCATTCACAAATCTATTCATTCATTCAGCCAATAGTTACTTAGCACCAATACTGTAGAGGGAACCTTCAGGAGAGAGAACAAGAGAAAGTTTGCCGTGGGGGGCGGGGTTCTGTGTGATCCTCTCGCCTTACCACAGTGTGCCAGCAGGTCTTGATGAAAGTCAATCAAGTCCTGTTGAATCTCCTCAGGGAGAGGACAACCGTCTTCCTCTGCGCCATCTTTGAAGTGCAGCAGCATATTGATCTAGGGAAAGGTCAAAGGTCAGCCTGAGGGGTCAAGACTCCCATGGAGGAACTTTGAGGTCAATGATCAAAGGTTCAGTTTTGGGTCCTGTCTAAGGTCCTGAGTCAAAGTGTGAGTTAGTGAAGAAGATACAGGAGACTAGGGCTACGGGTTTGAAAGGCATCGAGGTCAGAGGTGACTCAGTGGTCAGACTGGCTAAGAGAGAAATATGAGAGGAGGAGAGGAGTCTGTCAGAGTCAGAGGTCATGCCCGGGTTCGGACGTCGAGTGCCATCGGTGGTCAGAGCAGGGACAGACGCCGAGGTCGGGGTTTAGACGGCAAGGCCAGCTGAGGTCGGGGGTCGGCGGTACCTGCTCCTGGGGCGGGGAGCGGAACTCGCGAGTGCGCCGGGCGGTCTCGGCGGCGGACATGGTGAAGGCTTTCATGAGGTGGCTGTAGCGCCGCCGCTGGTTGGCCTGCAGCTGGTCCACATAGCGCTCCGCGAAGGCGGCCAGCGACTCCACGCGGTGCTGCAGCTCTTGGTCACAGAAGTACTCCAGCAGGTGGCACATCTGCGGAGGGACAGCCGGGCCGTAGCAGGGTTTCCACGAGGACTTCCTGGAAACCTTTCTGGCTTTTTCTCCCCTCCCCGTGGTCCTGCCCTGCCCGGCGGCCACAGCCCACTGCCCGGGGTCTTAAAGGAGTCTCCTGCACGGTCTCACCGCCAGCCAGCCTCACACCCCCGCTTTCAGCACCCCGCAGCGGCTCACTGCCTCTACCCGCCAGACACTCTGTCTTCCAGCCCAGGGAGACGGAGGCTGGACAGCAGGAAGGATCAGCCCACCTGTAACTTCACAGACTCCGGCAACTTCATCTGGAGCAGCCCCTCCTCCAAGCATTCTTTTTCCCCCTCTGCTGCCTCCTCTTCTTCTTTCTCCTCGTCTTCCTTCTCCTCCACCTCTTCCTCCTCATCTTCCTCCTTCTCCTCCTCGTCTCTCTCTTCCTCCTCTTCTTCCTCCTCCTCCTCCTCTTCTTCCTCCTCTTCTTCAGTGAACACTTCGGGCTCAATCATTTTTAGGATCTGTTTGACGTCCTCATCGCCAAAGATACCCATCACCTAGAGGACAAAGTCGGGGTCCTTCGCTAAGGCTCCCTCACCAGGGCTCGGCCTTACTCTCCAGCCCACTGCTCCTGCACATGCCAGATTCATTCCTGCACTGGCTCACGCAACTCCTCCCACAAGAGGTAAGGCATCCCCCTGCTCTGCCATCTGCCCTCTTCAAGATCCCCTTGGTCCACACCCTGTCTCCTGTCCCCCCGGCTCAGACCACACAGCCTCACATGAGCGCCTGTCCCTTCACAGGTAAGTGTCCTTCCTCCCAATCGGAGCATTTGCAGCTCTGGGACAAGGGCACACCTTTGCCTTATGAAGGCCCTTGTCGGTCCCAGCCTACGCCAGCTCTCAGTCAACATAATGAAGACGCTAAGAGATAGAAGGAGAGAGGGCAGATGGAAGACGAGTGGGGGGAGAGAGACTGATGAATGGAAAGAGGATGGGGTGGCTGCTGGCTGAACGAGCAGACAGAATGGTAGAAGTTTGAAGGGAAGAAAGATGGATGAGATGAAGGTAAAGGTGGAGGAAGGATGGTGGATGGATGGATGACAGAAGGATAACTGATAGTGAGTAGGTAGATGGATGAATAGATATATGAGCAAGTGAATGAGTAGATAGGTAAACAGAGAGATAAACTAGAGAGATAGATAAATAAATAGTCATCGAAGTGGGGTAGATGGATGGATAGGTTTGTATATGAAAAGTTGGATGGATGGATACATGGATGAGCAATTCTGTGGGTATTTGAGTGAATTGGTACATGAAATAAAGGATGGACAGATGGATGTAGAATGATTGGATGGGTGGGAGTAGATGGCTGAATGAATTTGTGGGAGGGTGGGTGTATGTACATCTAAAAGGAGAGCAACATGGATGGGCAGATAGGTAGGTGGAGATGGATCTGTGGATGACTGTATGGATGGATGTATAGCTGGATGGATGGATGGGTGGAGGATAGTGGATGTAAGAAAAGATAAAGTAATAAGTGGGCAGGTGGACAGAGGAATAGATGGAATGGTGGATGGACTAATGTATGGGTGAATGGAAGTTGGATAACAAGTAGATTGAAAGCTGTATAGATAGATTCATGTGTACATGTGGGTGGAGAAAGGAAGGGTAGATAGAGGGATGGACTTGCAGATGGGAAGATAAGTGTATGTGTGAATGGATAGATGGATAAATGCAAAGGTGGGTGGAGGACGATGGTTGATGGGATAGAGGAATGGAAAGAAGCAAGGAGAGATGAATAAATAAATGAATAGATGAATGGATGGAAGAAAAGGCGAATGAAAGATACATAGATGATGGAAGGATAAACTGAAGATGGATGGACATGGTTGGAGAGATGAATGGGTGGGTGGACGTATAAGTGGGAGGGGTAGTGATGAATGAATGGATTCTTTGGAACGTGGAAGAAGAATGGGACAGCGGCAAGGAAGAGGAAGCCAGTACCAGCAGGGTGGACACAAGCTTGAGCACGGGCACAAACTGGAACTCCACGGAGCCGCCGACGGGGTCGCGGGCGTGCTGCCCGCCGTCGCGCACGGCCTCCCCCAGCATCCTCAGGGCTTTGTCCCGCAGGGCCTCCAGCGGGATGGCGGGGCTGAGGCGGGCCGGGGCTTCTGCTGCCCCAGCAGCCGGCAGGGCGAGCACGAAACACGGTGGTGTGAAGTGGTGCGGGGGCCGCAGCGAGGTGGTGACCCCGACGCCCGGCAGGCCGTGGCGGCGAGGGCCGTCCTCCGCGCGCCTTTCGGACGGGAAGAGCGTGATGGCGCGGGTCTCCGACGTGAGAGGAACGATGTACTCGGAGAGCATGGAGCGGCGGCTGCGGCAGGCACTTTCGAGGTGGATGCTGATGAGGAGGTCGTAGTAGCCTGCGCGCAGCGGGCCGGGCAGGTGCGCGTCCTCCAGGGCGTGCAGCAGCTGCGCCTCGTCCACGTGGCTGCACAGAGCGTGCGCCACGCGGTTGTTGCCCAGCGCGCACACGGCGCGGTAGAGGCGGAGGGTGTGCGAGTGGAAGCGCTGCAGGTCCAGGCGCTCCGACAATTCCAGGATGTCCATGCACCTGCGGCAGGGATGGGGGACACCGCGGGGAGGCAAAGACATGCTTAGGTGGGTGTTGGTGGCTCCAGCAGGGAATCCCAGTGTCCCGCTGCGCCTGGGTTCTGGGATCCTTTGAACGGTTCTGGAAATCCCGAAGGGGTCTGTGGTCCCCCTGGGATCTTTGGGATGGTCTGGGTCTCTGGGGTATCAGAGTCCACGGAGGGTGTCAGGTGACCCTGGGATCGCTGGAGTGGGTCTGAACCCCTTTGCACAGGTCTGCATGCCACGGTTATGTTTGAGCACCGCTAGAATGCAAACTGCACGAGTGCAGGGCTTTCTGCTTGGTTTTTTTGTTTGTTTGTTTGGTTTGGTTTTTTTTCTGTATGCCCAGCACTTAAAACACATAGCAAATGCTCAATAAATGGTTGTTGAATGAATAAGTGAATAAATGGGTGTGTTTGGGGCTCACTGAGGAGTGTCTGGGGCTCTTGGGGTGGCAGGAGACCCCCTTGGGCACTTCCAAGTTATATCCTGAGATACACCTGAGCATTTCTAGAATGCTCACCAGGGCTTTGCCCCTCTTTCATTCCCCATTAGAATTCTCCTCCAGTCTAGAATCTTGCCTGGCACCTAGGTGGAGCTGAGGGCTATTCCAGAAGGGAAGGAGGGAGGGACGGAAGGAATATGAGGACTTTCAGAAGTTTCCTGGGGCGGGATGGGGTCCCTGACACGTTCCCGGCCCTGAGAGTTTTCCTGCCACACTGTGAGCACGTCGGGACCCTTGGGTGCATGTGGGTTCCTGGAGCAGGGTTGACATCTTCATGGGCTTTATCTAAAGACCCCCTGGGCGTGCGCCAGGGCCCCTGGGGTGCACGTGGGTCTCCCTGAGTCATGTCTGGAGCGCCGCAGGTGCACTTGGGACCCCTTCGTGCAAGTGGGTCTGAGCCCCCAAGATGGGTTTGGGGTCACCTGGGGTGTCATCTGAAGTTCCCTGAGGGGTTGTCTGGAGACTTTGGGGTTCTTGGGGGACCTGAGTGGGATCCAGACCCCAGGGGACTGGCCGTCCCGCCCCCCCCCCCGCCCTGCGCGGCCGCCCGGCCCTGACCGGTTCTCCTCCGGCACGTGCAGCGCCATCATGGTCAGCGGCTCCTGGCACTGCAGGGCCCAGCCCAGGCGCTCGCCCGCGCGCCGCGTCTCCACCTGCAGGAAGCGATTGGGCATGCGGCTCCACGATACGGGCATCAGCATCTGCACCTCCAGCCGCGGCGGGCACTGCGGGGCCGAGTTCTTGCGCTCACTCAGGAACATGGCGGCCGACAGCGGCATGATGTTCTGGGGGCACCGAGGCGCGCACGGGTCAGGATTCCCAGCCCTCCCCGTCCCGCCACCCCGCTTCCAGGGAGGCCTCCTGGATTGCCCCCTCCTCTTCACCGCTCTGCCAGCCTGACCTCCCCGCACCTGGCCTGTCTCCATGAGCCGCCATCACTGCACTCTTACCTTCTGCTTTCCCAACTCAAACTGGACCACGTTCTGGTGGGTGGGCAGGACAAAGATGGCAGGAAAGAGCTTCGTGTTGGGTTCCACCTGGCAGGGGGACGGGAACAAGGAGAGGAAGAGAGGGAGGCTGGAGGCGGTGTGATTCTGGACCCCTAAATCTAGGGGCCCTGCTGGTGTCTACAGATCCAAATGTGGGCAAATGTACACTTAGAAAGGGTTAAAATGGCAAATGTTATGTTATATTTATGTTACCACAATTACAAAACAAAACAAAATAAAAACAATGTTTGTTGAAGCCAGGTGCTTGGTCCCCAGGCAGGTCATTATACTATTCTCTTAAATATTTAAATTTTGAAGATTGAAAGCAAGAAAAAAAAAATGTTACGTGCTTACTTGAAAACTCTAGAAGGATCCCAAAGAAATGTTGGCCTGTTTTCATACAGAAACTCATCATCAAGCAAAACTTTTAAGGAAGTGATTAATTAAAAATTAATAGGACGTAATATTTTTGATATTTGAACCATATGACTGTTACCTAGTCAAATAATTAAAATAGAAACCTAAATAAAACAGAAAAACACCCACAAAGCTCTCACTGCCCTCCTTCCCTCTAACCCCCTCACGCCCTCCTCCCCCCACCCCTCTTGCCTTCCCGCCGAGCCGCCCTGCCTCCACCACCACCACAAACAGGACCCCCGGGAAGCAGTCTTGCCCCAAACCCAACCTGAATCTAATCACACCTCTGGGCCCAGCTCCCAGTTTACAGGAAATACAGAGGCCCGAGGAAAATGCTAAAATGATACCACACAAATTAAATACGACAAAGCAAAACAAGACACCGCAGGGAGGCAGCGGGCAGCTCCAGCCTGCGGAAACGAGGCCAGCCTGCTGTGGATGACGAGGGGCACTCGCATCCGCTGGAGTCTTGTCAAAGGGCAGCTCCTGCTTGGGCCTGTCTAGAGTGGGGCCTAAGGTTCTGCATTTCTAACAAGCTCTCAGGGGATGCCCGTGCTGCTTGCCCAGGGGCTAGCAAAGCTTGACAGGACCAACAGGCTGGTTTCTTCCAGAAGTACATTTCAAAGAGAAAAAAGAGATGGACAGGGAAACCTGTATATGACAAGAGACTTGAGGGACAGAGCCACCAGTTACAGTATATGACTTTATCGAGAGTCTGATTCAAACAAATGGTGAAAAGACCATTGACTATGGGATGCAGTGATGCTCAGAGATGTACTTACCAGGTGCAATGGATGTGTCATGATGATGGGAGAGAGTATTGCTGTGGGGGAAGTGGGGGGTGGGGGCGGTGGGGTTGAATGGGACCTCATATTTTTTAATGTAATTTTTAAAAATAAATAAATAATTAAAAAAAAAAAAAGACAACAAGAGAAAGTTAAACATGGCCTGGATAGTTTATGATGGTATTTAGGAGTTATCGTTTTACTTTTTGGTGTGATGATGGTATAGTCTTATTATGTTTTCTAAAAAGAATCCTTATCTTGCAGAGATAGGTACTGACAAGAAATGATATGATATCTGGGTTTTCCTTAAAATTCATTCGGTGGGCAAGGAAGGGGAAGTAGGTGGTGAAGATGAAGGGAAATTGGCTGAGTGGTAGATGCAGCTGTGTAGTGGAGACATGGTGGTTCTTTATACTATTCTATTTCTGTATAATTAAAATTTTTTCCCACTTAAAATAAAGTTTTACAGAACCCGTCTTCGATGGCTTAGTGGATGGATGGGTGGCTCAATATGTGATAAAACCAGCGTAGTGAAATGCTGATGGTAGGTTCTTTGTGGTGGGTGTATGGGTGTGCCCTGGGGAAGTCCTTAAGTTTTGCTATACGCTTGAAAATTTTCATAATAAAACATTGATAAGAAAAAGCCCACCTTAGGATTCTGGACCATCCCACAGTGCTCCCTGATTGGTGAGGAAGTGGGAAGTAGTGTCACCCAGATCAAGGAGGAATACGGACCTTTCTGCAAGGTCAAGGTTGTGCTCTGTCTCCTCCTTTCCGGGCCTCAGTTTACCCATTTTATGTACAGTGTGGTTGGACGAGGCACTCTCCCAGGGAGTTCCCAGCTCTGGTCTGCAGGAGGGCTAGGAGCTGTTTTAGCCCCATCTCTCTGGCCTCCAGGGGCTGTCTGGGAGGGTTGCTAATGCGGGTGCTACTGCTAAGTTGCAAGGGCTGGGCTCACCTGGAAAAAGGTGTTGCTCTCTTTGCCATTGGCCGTGAAGGTCATTAAGCCAGTGGCCAAGTCCACCAGGCAGCCAATGATGAGGTCGCTATGGCTTATCCGGCCCTGCTGCCCGGGGCTCACGAAGTCCCCGCCCCACACCATGTAGCAGTTGCTGCACTTGAGGCTGGAGGGGACAGGAATGGTCGCTGCAGAACACTGAGGCCTCAGGACACCGGCCCGAAGACCCAGCACCTGCAGATCCGAGCTCTGAAACCCCTCCCTGCCACCACCCGGAGAATCTTAGAGGCTGGAGAGTTATGGAAGGAGGAGAAGGAAGGGGAGCAGGAGAGAGAGGAGAGAGGAGGTGATGGAGGAGGAGGGCGAGATGAAAAAGGAGGAGAAGGAGGGGAAAACAGAAAGGAAGAAGTTGGAGGAGGAGGAGGAGGAAAACAGCAGGCAGGAGCAACAGGAGGAACATGAACTGGGAGAGGAGGAAGAGGGGAAGGAGGGGCGCTCTGAGCCGGGGGCGTTCTCGGCCCAGGTGCCACAGCCAGGCGGGCACAGAGCTGACATCAGAGGTGCCCACTCCCCCATCCCCGACCCGCCGGCTCCCCACAGTTCCCATCCCTCCCTGGTACCTGCTGTGGACGTTGCCTTGTTCATCCCCCATGGTCACTGTCACCGCCCGGACCTTGCTGAGGTCGAAGTTCATGTCGTGCTGGTGGTAGTCAGGGGTGACCCAGCCCACCCATACGCAGCTGGGCTCCTGGCCGGCAAAGACCCTCACGGAGTAATAGTACTGGGGAGACAAAGGAGGGGGCCCAAGGGTCATTCCAGGCAGGCACGATTTAGGGGTTCCCTGGGACTGTGTCCCTGGATGCCCTGGATTCTCGGAGTCCTCTGGGACTTTAACAAGAAGTTCCCAGATTTGGGAGTCCCTGGGTCTATGTCTCTCTGTTTCTGTGTCTACTGATGTGTTTCTTTTTTTTTTAATTAAAAATTTTTTTTCTCTCGCTTCCCCTCCGAGTTGTCTGCTCTCTGTGTCCATTCACTGTGTGTTCTTCTGTTACAGCTTCTATCCTTATCAGTGGTGTGGGAATCTGTGTTTCTTTTTGTTGCATCATCTTGTTGTGTCAGCTCTCTGTGTGTGCAGCACCATTCCTGGGCAGGCTGCACTTTCTTTCGCGCTGGGCAGCTCTCCTTACGGGGCGCACTCCTTGCACGTGGGGCTCCCCTACGCGGGGGACACCTCTGTGAGGCAGGGCACTCCTTGCGCGCATCAGCACTGCACATGGGCCAGCTGCACACGGGTCAAGGAGGCCCGGGGTTTGAACCACGAACCTCCCATGTGGTAGGTGGACGCCCTAACCATTGGGCCAAGTCCACTTCCCCTGATGTGTTTCTAGATTCAGGATTCCCTTACAACTATTTTGTGAGACACCCAGATTTGGAGCCCTTCCAGGCTACTGCAGAGTAATAAATAAAGTCAATACTTAAATGGCACTTACCGTTCTAATGTCCTTACAGGGTTTAACTCTTTTAATCCTCAACAACACCATATCAAATGGTTACAATTTTTATCCCCATTTTACTGATGGGGAAACTGAGGCATAGAGAAGTGAAGTGGCTAGCCCAAGTGGCACCTAGCTAGGCAGTCCATTATCCTCACCACTATTCATAAACTGTTCCAGATTTGGAGAATCACAACTATATTGGGCTAGTTGTGATTTTTTGTTGTTGTTCCCAGGAATATGTTAGAGTAGCTTTCAAATTGGGGAGTGTTGGTTCATATGGGTGAACCCAAACGCTGGGGTCCCTGGTCTATCTTGGCGTAGTCCCTGGGTTTGAGGATCCTTGGGAGTTACGTCAGTTTGCCTTATGGCTACATTGTGTTCCCTGCCCTTCTAAGTCCACTAACTATATGGATTTAGGGATTCCAAGGATTAAATCAGTGTGTTCTGTGGGTCTTCAGGGTATATTGGGGTATCCCCGGCTATGGGCAGTTCCTGGGAATTGCAGTACTAAACTTGAGAATTCAGGGGTTCCCATGCCAGGCTTGGGGGTCCCCAAAGTTGAGGGGTCACGATTCATACCGTGGTGGTATTGAGGATGATTTCCGGGTCATCGCGGTCGTCGGTGGGTACCACATCCCGAGGGAGTCGGGGCAGAGTGGGGGTGGCTGGAGGTTGGGTCATCATGGCGGCCTTCCTGGCCTTGAACAAGAACCTGCGGGTGGGGAGGAGGGGCCGCCGTGAGAACCGCTCTCAAGCCCAGCCCCATCCCTCCCCACGACAAGTCATGGCCCCCACACCCGTCCTAACGACATCCCACTTCCAGTTCCCAAGGCCTCGCTCTGGACGCGTGGGAGCCCGAGTGCCCCAACGCACTCGGTTCCGGAGGCGCTGCATTCCGTGCCTGTGGATGCTGGGTGCCAAAGGCTCGTGGGAAAGGACAGTTCCTCATTGCGTGGCACTGTCTTGCACTCTGCCAGGCATTTAGAGCCCCTGGGGCTCCCCTGAAGCACCCTCAAAACTGTGATAACCACAAACGCTCCATCATCTCCAGACACCCCCAAGGAGCACAGAACTGCATCGGGTTGAAAACTACTGCCAAGGTAGCAGAACAGTGAATTTAGTTTCAGTTCAAGTTGAGTATCATTTTAGGTCTCCCTTGAAATGGGGAATGTATTTGAGTCCTCTGAGCCACAAGAAAGAACCCCAATTTAGAAGACTGTGTTCACTGGGATACTGTGCAGTGTCCCAAGAAACTGAAGTCCCCTTTTGTTTCTCTGGGGAATGAAGTCCATTGCGTGAAGCCCACTGGGGCCCAGCAGGTACCCCAATGACAGTAGGTCTCCATAGACATAGTGGAAACCCCAATTTTCATATACTCAGGGGAATTAGAGCCTCCCAGGAGAATAACGGGGTTCACTTGAGTCATGGTAGGATCCCTCGATATTTTGACTCCACTTAGCATATTTGGTGCCAGTTTGGGGGGTACAATGGAGTTTCTCAAGTTACTGAAGTTGCCTTATTGCGGGGTCCTAGGGCAGACCCCGAGCCCCTGAGCCTTGCCCCACCCTCGACTCACCCTCTCTTCTTGTTCTTCTCTGTGGTAGCATCCTTCTCATTCTCCACCCTGATGGGCTGGGCCTCTACCCCAGCCTGGGGGGTGCCCCCAGGCACCCCCTCCTTGATCGAGCCCTCTTTGCCCCCCTCGGCCTCGCCCCAGCGCCCAGCCGAGCGGCGCAGGTTTTCATAGTCAGGATCCGGTTCCGCTGCCCGGGCTTCGTCCTCAGAGGGGGGCTGCTGGCCAGGGGATGCCAGGGGGGTGGCCCCTGCCGTGCAGCGGAAGTGCTGGTGGAACTGGACCGGGAGGCTCAGGCGCAGAAAGAGCATCTCCACTAGGCTGTTCTGGGAGCCCCAGGTGCGGTGGGTCAGGCGCAGACAGGGGGGCGTGTCCACGGTGCCGTCCACGCGGGCCACCTGGGGGGGCGGGGGAGCACTGAGCCGCTGCGGACCTCTGGTCCTCAACCTGGTCACACCCGGAGCCGCCCTGGGCTTGGGAGCATCCGCTCGCATCAGCCAACCACGCCCCCTCCTCTGGGCAGATGACGCCCCCCACGGGGGCACACAGCTTGGCACAGCTTGGGCGAGAGGGGCAGGAGGGGCGAGGGCCTTCCATCTGCACAGCTGGTACCGTGGAATCACCTGGGAGCGTCAAAAACCTCCCCTTGCCCGTGAGCACTTCAGACCATCATTCATTCAGCAAATCGTTCCCGAGAGCCTCCTGTGTGCTGGGCACTGTGCTAGGTGCTGGGGACCCAGCAGTGGACAGAGCAAAGACCTGAACCCCCGCCCAGGGCACTGACATTCCCAGAGGCTCTGGGGGAGGGCAGCCCCGAAGGAGTCCCAGGTGAAATTTTGTTAAAGTCCTGTGCGTGGAAATGTAATAACCAGCAAAGTGCACACATCACGGGGGCACGGCATGAAGAGCTGTCACAGAGGGGCACGCCTGAGGAACGAGCACCCACCCAGCAGCCCCCCTCTCAAGGACAGGGAGGGATCCTGAGGAGGGAAATGCCGGGAGCTGATGGGTCCAGGCACCTGCCTGCTCCACAGATGGACTCTGGCAAGTGTTCTGGAGACTCTGTTAACACCTGAAACGGTTTCTTTGATGCCCTTCGTCTAGTTGGCCTCCTGACCTCTGTGCTTCTTCCCAGCCAGTGAATTTGCCCCACCGCTGCGCAAAGAAGATTTCCTGTTTCCAGAATATCTTCCTTTTTTTCCTCTCCCCTCTCTCATAAATCCTGTTTTCCCCTTTGTCCCTTAACAGCAGTCTACTAGCTGGCCTCCCTGTGATCAGTGTCCAAAGTCACTAAATGTCTCTGAGTTATTCTTTGACAGTAACCACCTTCCTGACTTACTACACCACAGATTATCTTTACTCGTTCTTGAACGTTCTATGAATGGAATCCCACAGTATGTGCTCTTTTGGGTCTGGCTGCTTTCATTCAATATTATGTGTGTGAGATCCGTCCAGGAGGTGGTGTATATTTCCATTTATCCATTTTCACTGCTGACCAGCATCCTGGTCCCTGGGTTGGAAGCACCACCTGGCACCGTCTGGCAGGAGTTAAGAGGTCATGTCTACCGTGTGGAGCTGGCCCATGCGCAGTGCTGATGCGCGCAAGGAGTGCCGTGCTACACAGGGGTGTCCCCGCGTAGGGGAGCCCCACGCGCAAGGAGTGCGCCCTGTAAGGAGAGCCGCCCAGCGTGAAGGAGGGAGCAGCCTGCCCAGGAATGGCACCGCACACACTTCCCGTGCCGCTGACGACAACAGAAGCGGACAAAGAAACAAGACGCAGCAAAAAGACACAGAAAACAGACAACCGGGGGAGGGGAGGGGAATTAAATAAATGAAAATAAATCTTTAAAAAAAAAAAATAAAGAGGTCATGTCTAGTCTGCCAACCTCTGCAGCCTTCGCCACCTCCAACCCCCTGCCAATAGGGACTTTCCATAGCTCAGATCTAACCTGGACATTCCCCTTCGTAAAACCCTTCCATTTCTAACAGTCATAAAATATCGCACCCCCCCCAACATTACAAAGAGAAAACAGCAACTTCACAATGAAGAAATCTGGCAGACTCCACCTTAACCAAATAGTCCAAGTGAACATAATCAGAAATTGGAACATATTGATATCACGAGCCTCCTGATACGATGCACCGAGGACATAGCATCATGTTTGTGATATTCCTTCCAAATATGCATAATCTGAATCTAATCATGAGGAAACATCTGACAAACCTAAACTGAGGGACATTCTACAAAATAACTGGCCTGCATTCTTCAAGAATGTCACGGCTATGAAAGAGAAAAACTCGGGAACATTCTAGAGCAAGAAGATTAAGAGATGATAATGCAACACATAACCCTAAATTCAGATCCTAGACCAGGGGAAAAAAAAAAAAAAAGTATTATTGCCACAATTGACAAGATTTGGATATGGGCTGTGAATTAAGAAATAGTATGGGGGAGCAGGTGTAGCTGGGTGATTGAGCACCTCGTACTTTGCATGTACGAGGCCCTGGGTTCAATCCCCAGGACCTCCTTAAAAAAAAGTATATGTCAATGTTAAATTTCCTGATTTTCATAACTATGAGAACATAGCCTTTTTCTAAAGAAACATACATGGGAGTAGTTAGGGGTAAGGAGACAGGATTTCTCCAACATCCTCTAAAATAGTTCAGTAAAATTGTTTTATATATATATGGAAAATACGAGGCATGGGAAAACCAAGGCCAGGAAGAGACGGTTACATGTCCAAGGTCACACAGCAGGTAAGAGGTCACAACCCCAGGTCAGTCTGATTTTAAAGTTCGGGCTGAAGGTCGCCGGGTGGAGTTCAAGTTCTTCCCTGGTTGGGAAAATGACTATCACTTTGGTCTAGGTGGGCCAGGGCCTGGACCTGATTTTGCAGTGGGAAAGAAAAGAAACTGATGTTTAAAGACTAAACTACTTGGGTTAATAAGAACTACTGAAAACAAATAACCAAGGAAAGAATACCCAGAGCACGGTTAAGCTTAGTAAGAAAGTGCCAAAGTGTTTAAAGACGTAGAGATTTATATTTCTTCACAACTTGTTCTAGGACTAGATAGTTACACGGACTGGAAATTTCTATTCATTCACTTAATCCACCTTCTCTTTCCTCCCCTTCCCCACATTTTAGGTGAGAAACCTGGAGCTCAGAAAGGTTGTGGTTCACTGAGGTGGTACCCCAAAAGGCAGGCCAGGGAGCTCATTATCATGACGTCCCTTCTACAGGGTTTGTGGAAGGAAAGGATAAACTCGAGGAAGGGAATTGTGGGGAGAACGAGGTTTGGAGAGAGATCAAGGGTACTGAGCGGCGGGTGGGCCTCACCTCATAGTGCGGGTGCTCGGGGGGCACAGCCTCAAATTGCGGAAGGCTTTTGCTGAACCAGGTGGTGACGGGGCGCTGCATGTTGATGGCGAATGGCTCAAAGCCTTCCTGGAGGCCGCAGATGGCAAAGTACCGCAGAGAGCTCACGTCCTGGCCCAGATTCAGGTGGCCCACCTGGCCAGGTCCCAAGCTGCAGACGGGCAGGAAGCCTGGTGGGAAGGGACGGGTGGGTAGGAAGGAGGGTGGGTGGGCAGGGGCAGCCATGGGGAGGGGGAGCTGCAGAAGGGAAGAGTGGGCAAGCGGGAGGCTGAAGGGGGCAGTGTAGGATCAGGCGAGATGGAGGCATCCAGAAAGGGTACCCGAAGGAATCTTGGGGATTGTAAGGCCAGCCCTCACCATCCCTGATCTCGATTTCCCGGAAGGCCGTTTCGGAGCCTGAGTCAGACATGAGGACCTCGCCGTTGAGGGTGAAGATAATGGTGTTCTCTGAGAGGTCGATCATGCAGCCTACGACATCACCAGACTGCCAGGGACGCCCAAATGGTTCACTGCCCAAGTGCCAGCGCTGGCCCTGTGAGGAGGCCCGGGGAAGACAGTGCAGGGAGAGAGACGCAGAGAAGCAGGGAAATACAGAAGCAAGGGGGAGACATGCACAAGCAAGGCATCAGACCCAGGGCGTGTGGACGGAGGAGGGGCACCCCCGTAGTGGCCCCCGTCTTTCCCCACACTCATGCCCGTCACCCTTGGAATCTAAGGGATGGGCTTTCATGCTCTCCTGCCCCACCCATCTCCAAGTGTCATCCCTTCTGCTTGGGTTCTCCGCGGTCTCCACTGCTGGGGTTAAGGAGACCCCTGAAGCGGTCGCGGGGGTGTGGGGGCAGCAGCAAGTAAAGGGGTGGAAAGGGAAAACAAATTTAGCAATGCCGCCCATACAGATCAGGTAGGCCCCAGAGCAGATGGGTGGGTAATGGGATGGATGGATGGGAAGTTGGGTATAGGGCTGGAAAGCTGAGAGCATACGTGAGCAGATGCAGGAAGAAAGTGTTAGGAGATGCATAGATAGGTGAATGGATGAATGAATGAGCGGATAAATGGAAGAACTGATGGATGTTGTGCATTAAATTATGGAATATATAAATGAAATCACAAATCGATTAAACAGATAAATGTATGAACTAACAGATGAATAAATGGAAGAGTGGATGGCTAAGATGGCTAAGTGGATGGATAGATGGGTAGATGGATGGATAGATGGATTTGTGGATGGATGAGTGGATGAATGGACAGATGGTTGTATTGAGAGGTGGATGATGGATGATGATGGACAGAAAGAGCAGGAAGGATGGGTGGTTGTTAGGTGAATGGATGGTGAGGTGGATGCGGGGATGAGTGGACAAAGGGAGGCACAGATACAGGCAGGGTTAGAATGTATGAGCTGTGGGAGGGACCAGGGGCCCGGCCGGGCAGGCTCAGGGAGATACTCACACGGTGCCCGTTGAAGACATAGGCCAGGTCGTCAGCCCCCAGCTCTACGTCAGGCCGCAGTTCGGGCCTAGCCCAGCCCACGCGCATCTCGCCCGTGGTGACCGCCTCGAACTCAAAGTACCAGCGGCCGCTCTGCACGGCGTAGGATCGTTCGGCCCGGAAGATGCGCACCCGGTCCCAGCGAGACTGGCTCTCCACCTGACCTACGAACGGGGCCGGGCAGAATCAGAGAGGCTGGCGGGAAGGACCAGAGAATGAGCGCCTCAGAGGACAGGGGAAAGGACAGCTTTTTGGTATTAGAGAAGAATTGGCAAATTGCAGACGGGTCAGAGAAAGGTTGGCGAGACCCGCTGAGCAAGGCCCCCTTCTCATGGCGGTCAGAGCTCTCAGGGGAGAGAGACACCGACAGACAGAGGGAGAACTTGAGTCCATGAAGTGGTCAGGGTCATGGCCCGGGGCCAAGGGTCAAGATTAGGGTCAGTGTTTAGAACAAGGATGGAGAACAAGGCAAAGGTTGGTCAGGGACAGGGAAGGAATAGAAATTAGTGTTGAGGCCAGGGGTGAGGGTTAGGGGCCAGGGCCAGGGCCAGGGGTCAATGCTGGGATTGGGGCTTAGCATCGGTTGGGGACTGAGGAGTAGAAGCTCTCTGAGCTCCTGGGTAGGCAGCTCCGTGCTGTAGCTCAGTCAGAGGTTAGGGGTCAGGGATCTGGAGCAGGTGCCAGGGGTCAGTGCTCACTGAGCTCCCGATCCTGTGGCTGGATGTTGTAGCCACAGCCCAAGCGCGGACCGAGTCAGGTCAGGGTTCTGGGTCAGGGTCAGGGGGTTCAGTGCTCACTCACGGCCTGGTCAGTCGTCATGTTGCAGACATGGTCCATTCAGGGATTGAGTCAGGTCAGGGGTCAAGGCCCGGTAAGGGTCAGGGGCTGAGCAAGGGGCCAGTGCTCACTGACTCTGTGGTTGGGCTGCTCAGTGTTTTAGACTTAGCCCAGTCGGGGGTTGAGTCAGGTCAAGGTTAGGGGCCGGGTCAGGGCCAGGGGTCAGGCTCACTGGGCTCCTGGTCCGGCGGCTCGATGTTGTAGCCGTAGCCCAGCAGCGTGCGCACGGCCTGGCAGAGGCTGTCCCGGTTGCTGCGCTTGGTGGCCTCGTCCAGCAGGCGGTAGGGCACGAGGCGGGGGTTGCGGCGGGCGGGGATGTCCTGCATGGCGCTGTAGCTCCAGCCCTGGGCCACGCGGTCTCGCGCCCACACGTTGTGCCCGTTCTCCGCCAGCCGGTCCACCAGGGTCGTCTGCGCCGGCGTCAGCCGCACGTGGCTCAGGTCCAGCGGGGCCGGCTTGTACCCATTGCTCATCATATACCTGCGGGGGAGGCGGGGGCTTGGCGGGGGAGACCTGCACCTCCACTCCCGGGCGCTGTGCTGATCCCTGCGCTTTGGAATTCCTGACCTCTGACCTCCGATATCGGGGTTCTGTAACTCCCTCAATTAAAGCTTTGAGGTCCCTGGCTTCTCGCCAGGGCCCTGGAACCCCCGTGAGGACCTTGCCGTCACTGACCTCTGGCCTCTATGACCCCTTTATCTTGATTTTGGGAGCCTTATCTCTGACCCTGGAACTCTGACCTCTCATCTCTAACTTTAAGGGGTTTAACACCTGATCCCAGGACCCTATCACCCCCAGACTCATGACTTCAGAGTCCTCGACCTCTGAACCTGGCCTCTACCCCCAGGCCCTCCGGTCCCTCACCTACAATGGTAGCATTCCTCACTTACAGCTCCAGCAGCCTCTAAACGCTCACCTCCTGCCCCTGACCCCCTGCCTCCAAGCTGGAGGCATCACCTCTGCCTCCTCATTGTCCCAGACTCCCTGTGGGAGCCTGGCCCTGGATTCCAGACCCACTCGCACTCTCTCCGCAACTCCCAGCTCCTCAGCCCTGACCCCTCTCCAGGACGCTCACCTCTGACCCCTGACCCGTGATCTCATGGTAACTTGTGGCTCTAGCGTCTCTGGTTTCAGCAACCCTGCCAGACCCCTCTGTCTGCGCAGCCCTCATAGGCCCCCCCAGCCCCCCACCTCTTCCCAGGTGGAACCCAGGCCACCCCACTCACGTCTTGGGGAGCTTCGTCTTCTTCAGGTTGTCCTCTGCCTTCTCGTCTGCCATGCCCACGTGGCAGCCCAGCGCCAGCAGGGTCCTGGGCAGGTGGGCGCAGGGTCAGGCCCCAGCCCCTGGCTGCCCGGGCCCCTCCTCCCTCCAGTCTCCGTCCTCTGTCCCGCGGTCCCCAGCTCCTGCTCTGGCTTGCTGGGGTCTTAGTCCCAACACTCTCTGTCTTGGATTCTGTGTCTCTGGCTTGTGTCCTCCCCCCGTTCTTTGTCCCTGCGTCTCTCTGACCATGTCCCCCTGTTCCTGTCTGCCTCAGCCTCTGCACTCCTGCTCTCTCCAGCTCTGCCTCTCTCTGCCCGAGGGCCCCACTTTCTGCCTCTGTGTCCGTCACGCCTCTCAGTTTCTGTCCCCATCCCTGGCTCTCTGACTCCCCTGTTCCTCTCCCTCCCACTTTCCCTCTCTGTCTCTCCTTGTCCCCTTCTGCCCCCAGCAGTCAGGCTGAGCACCCAGCCCCCCAGCCCCCCTCACTTGAGCGTCTCCCCCGACATCTGCAGGTTGTAATTCCTCTCGGGCTCCGGGAGGCTGTGGAAGTTCACGAGACACGGGTGCAGCCTCTTATTGTCATCTCGAACCTGGAGAAGGCCCAGGGTCAACGCCTTGGGCTCCCCTCCCCCCCAGTTCATGACCCTGTTCTGCCATCCCCTGGAGTCCTAACGTCTCTCCCCCCACTCACGAGCCATTCTCATGCCTCCCTCCTGCAGTGAGTCTAGCCTGCCTCCCCCCTGCTGCAGGCAGCCCCTCACCTGGCCGTAGGTCCAGCCCTGTTCGATGCGAGTCAGCGCCCAGAGCTCGTGGATGTTCTCTGCCAGCTTCTCCCGAATGCGCTCCAGATGGGGAGGGAGGACAATCTGGGGGCAGGGACACGTTCGCAAGGTCCCTGAGATCCCTCCACCTTGGGCCCCCTCCCAAGAGGAGGGGTCTTAGGGACCTTTCCTGATACTCCGTAGCTCTGCTCCCCATCCCTCACCCTGACTCCGGGGCAGATGCCCCGCTGAGAAGGACGTAGCAGCATCAGAATTAAGGAGCTACTGGGGAACAGTCTTTCCCCCTTCTGGCCTGGGAGCGCCATGCGGGCAGGGCGTGGGGTTGCCTCCAGTCTCACCAAGTCCCCAGCTTCCCCCCAGCCCAGGCCCAGGCCCACAGAAGATGCTCAGGAAAGGTTTGCTGAATGAATGAGTGAGTCTCCTTCCTGCTCCACAGAATGAGAAGATCATAACAATACTTAACTCGTAATAAACGCCTAAGGAATCAGTGAAATCATTTATATAAGTGACTGAATAGTATATAGTTCATATAAATGCCTGGCACAGTCAGTACATAATAAATAATTATGTTTTTGGAGTTCTGCAAGCAAGAGGTAATGATGGTCTCGGCCAGGGTGGGCTGTGGGAGCAGAAGCGGGGGTGGGTGGGACACGCCGGGGCGAGTGGACAGCCCGTGAGGCTGACAGGCCACGGGATGAGGGAAAGAGGCATCCAGGGAGAGGCCCAGGACCCTGGCCTGGGACAGGGATTTGGCCAGGTCACCCCTGACATACTATTAATGATCCTATTAACAAGTAATCGTACTGACTGCTGACAATTTGCATAGGGTTGTGCTAAGCCCTTCCCATATATTAATTCATCTAATCTTCATAATAACACTATGAGGCAGGTCCCGTTGTTATTCCACTTTTCACACGAGGAAACTGGGCACAGAGAGGTGAAGTCATGTGTCTGAGGCCACACAGCTGGAAGTGAAACCCTTGCAGTCAGGCTCTTCAATGGCACACTACCTTCCCTCCTTGGAGGCATGCTTGGAGGGGCAGTGGTGAGTTTAGACCGCGACTTGGGGAGTGTGAGAGGCCTGGTGCAGAGCGGATGCCCAATAATGTTGCTCCATTGGTGGACAGATGAGTGTAAAGCTCACAGTGGAGCGGGTGAGAGCACAGCCTTCAGGATGAGGTGCCTGGGGTCACAGCAGCTGTGACGTGCACAGGGTACTTAACCTCCTTGGGTCTTGCTTTCTTTAACTATAAATTAGGGGCAATAGCAGCCCATTCTTTATGTGGCTATCATAAGGACTTCCTGAATCTCAGATTCTGCATATGAAACTTTGGAAGAGTCCTTTGTTTCCTCTGTGCCTCAGTTTCCCTCTCTGTTAAACACACAACTTTCCCAACTTCCAGCTCAGCCCCCCATCTCTGTGCCTCACCGGGAAACCCTCACAGGGCAGACAGTACCTGGACAGTGTCCACGGGGCAGGGCACGAAGTCGGTGTGTGAGAGGCAGCGGCTGGGCCCCACCAGGTGGGGGCCTCGGGGCCCCTCCCGCCGATACTCCTTGATGGGCTGAAGGTGGAGGCGCTCGCGCGGGAGCACAGCCTCATAGCAGGGGGCGTAGCCAGGCGGGGGGAGGAACTTGAATTCACCGTGGCGGCCACCAAGGAGGAACCGCACCCTGGCAGGGGAGAATTGGGGTCACTGAGAAAGGGTTTCAGGGGAGAGTCTGCGGTCACTAGGGGCTAAGGGAGAAACCCTGGGGTCAATGGAAGGTCCTGGGGAGACTGAGGTCACTGGGCAATCATGTAGTCATAGAGGTCATTTAGGAGTCAGAAAGGAAAAGACCAGGGTCAAGAGAATACCATAAGGGAATGTCTGAGGTCAGTGGGAACTATTGAAGGATCAAAAAGGAGAGTGGAGGGTCACTGGGGAGTTAAGGCTGTGAGAGTCTGCAGTTATTAGAAAAGACTTAAGATTATTTCAAGGTCAGGGGAGGGTCCTCCACAGAAGACCCTGGATCAACTGAGTCTGCAGGGAGACTGTAAGGTCTTGGGAAGACCAAGAAAAAGGTCATTTGGAAGTCACTGAGAGGTCTGTGAAATAATTGAGGTCATTGGGGGGGGTGTCACTGGGAATGAAGGTCATTGGGGCTAATGAAGGTCATTGGAAGATGCTGGCATTGTTGAGAGGCCAATGGAGTCATTGGGAGAGTCTCAAGTCACTGGGGCATCACTGGAGGGCCTGGGGCCATTGAAGGTCACTGGAAGAGTCTGGAGTATGTAGAGGTCACTTGGAAGGTTGGGGTCATTTTAAGATTCTTTGCAGATTTGGGAGTCATTTGGGTGTCACTGAAATGGCATGGAATCACTGGGAGAGTCCGAGGTCATTATGAGGTCTCTGGAAGGGTCTTGGTTGTTGAGAGATGGCTAAGAGAATCTGGGGTCATTAGAAAGTCATTGTCAAATTCCAAAGTCACTTGGAGGTCATTGGGAAGACTTGAGTCGGGGAGAATCTGAGTTCACTGGGAGGGCTTGGGGTATTGGGAGGACACTGGAAGTGACTGGGGTCATGTGGAGGTCACTGGGCCCCTCTCATAAGGTTCTGTCCACCAGTCAGTCCTGAGGGTAAGCGGCCCTTGGGCAGCCTTGGGGTGACTGGGGAAGCTATAACTCAGGTCAGTCCCAGGTCTGGGGATGACAGTGGGGCAGGGGCAAGTCCTCACTTGACACCAGCGGAGAAGCTGACGACAGGGAAGAAGAGCCCATCAAGGTTGAAGGCCTCGAAGACGCCCTGCACGGGACAGCCGTTGATGCGGAAGGAGATGGAGGGCACGCCGAGGTCCAGGCAGCAGCTGACCACATCCTCAGGGGCCAGGAGGTGCTGCCCTGGGGATGTCACTGGGCGTGCCACATGTCCTGCAACGGGGTCACCAGGGAGGGGTCACAGGTCAGAGGTCCCATGGAACCAGGGGTCTCAAGAGACAAGGAGCAGATACTAGAGGATCCTATGGAGCCCAGATCCTGGAAACCCTATGTTCCCGTGAAGGTCCTGTCGCTCTGAGATTAGGGACAGGGGTCAGGGTTCCCCTGAGGAAGGAGCCCGAGAACTGTGGGGCCAGAGATTAAAGTCCTCCTGGAATTAGGATTCTGAAACTTTTGGAATCAGAAGTCAAAGATGAGAAGTGGTTATGAACTGGGCAGTTTTCTGGGCTCTCTGAAGTCAGGTCAGAGTCTGGGAGGCTATGAGGAAACAGGTCAAGGCCAGGATTCTGGAGGCTCCAGGGTTAGGGTCTTGGGAAATGAGGAGTTAGGGGTAAAAAGGCAGCCTCTTTGCAGGTTCAGGATCATGAGAACCCCACGGGGTGTGGTCAAAGACTTGAAAACTCTGGGGTCAAGGGTCAGGGGTGAGGGTCCTCTGGAACCTGGGGGTCACAGACCAGAGGTCAGAGTCCAGGTACCTGTCCAGAGATGCAGCCCATCAAAGCCGTAGGAATAGAGGTCATCGCCGACTCCGTTGCCACCCCAGCCCTCGCCACCTCCAGGGTAGGGGCTGTAGCCCTCCGTGAGGGCCCAGCCCACCCGCAGGTGGGTGGCCTGAGCTGTCAGAAATGGAACCACCTCATCCACCATCACTTCAAAGTACCACTTGCCGTACTGTGTCGAACCCTCTGCTCTGCCCACAAAAATGTTGGGGCGGATGCTGTGGGAGAGAGGCACAGGAGAGGGGGAGGAGCGAGAGGGGGAGAGCCCGATTGGTGGGGCGCATGACGGACAGGGATGAAAAGACAGAGAGACATACTAGGAAAAGCAGGCAGAGACATGGAGACAGCTAGTGAAAGACAGAGTGACAAAGAGCAGAGACAAAGGCAGACAGAGACACCGCAAGGGCAGATAAAGGAGACAAATGGAGAAGAGGGATGGGAGAGGGGCAGAGAGACAGAAACAGGCAAAGAGTCAGAAACAGAGGGAGAGCAAGAGGGAGAAAGAGAAGGAGCGAAATAGCCAAAGACAGGAAGAAAAAGAGGAAGAAACAGGGGCAGAGATGAAGCCAGGGAGAGAGAGAACAAAGGAGGAAAGCAGGGGAGTGGGGAGCCAGGGCTGCGCTGGGGCCGCAGCGGGGGGTTTGTGAGGACACAGCGTAAGGTCCTGGAGTGGGAGACGGAGGAAGGTGCATCCACCTGGGCGTGCACCTAAGTCTGGGAGAAGGCTGAGCCGTTCTGAGTTTGCCTGGGGTTGGGTGAGGAGCCAGACCTGGTGACGTAGTTGATGAGGTTTGTCTGCAGCAGAAGCTCACGGCCAGGGAGCAAGTTCTCGGTAATGAGATCTTGGTTGGAACGCACGGCTACGCCATTGCACACGCACAGGGAGCACAGCACGTCCAGGACCTGGAGGTCAAGGTCAGAGGCTGGGGTGCAAGGACACCGGGGCGGGGGGGGCAGTTCATGGAAGGACCAGGGTGGGAAGCCAGAAGGAAAGGATGGTGTACAGGACAGCATTTAGTCTGAGGGGTGGTGATGAAAGTGGAAAATCAGGGATCACAGAGAAAGATTTTCAGATCAGCAGGGGTTGCAAACTCTTGCCTTCCAGGGCCAGGTGGGTGATGTCAGTGTGTTAAATGGATAGAAATAATGCAATAGCAACTGGTAGGACCTGTGGCCAAGTGGAGAGTGTCTATGCAGCCCCACCCGAAGGTTATAAAATTTGAAAATTGAAAAAGCACTTCACAGATCTAACAAAGCACATCTGTTCAGAGGCCATGAGTTTGAGACCCTCGTGCTGAGAGGGAAGTGCTTGAGTGAGGAGTCCAGGGTAGAGAGGGATGGAGGAGGGGTGAGGGGAGTTCCAGAGCCACTGGGAGAGCTCAGGGTCAGAGTTCAGAGCCCGAGAGGTCAGGGGCGAGGGCCCACCTTGTGGTTCCTCCCGTGCTTGTCCAGGAGGGAGATGATGGACTTGATGTGGTTCTCCTGGATGATGTTCAGCACTTCAGGGCTCTCGATCAGGACGCAGTACAGCACCTCCAGGATCCCTGCATGGGGACCGACGCCAGAGGTGAGGTGGCCACGGTCCTCCCGGCCCTCACCCCTGCCCACTCCCCTGGATCCTCCTACCAGACGAGGCCTCCAGCCGGTCCAGCTTGCTGACCAGCCAGTCCAAGTTCGTGGAGAAGAGGGCACAGTTGGTGCGGTTGCCGCGGATCAGAGAGGCTGAAGGAGGAGAGGAGGTCAGACCCAACAGGGTGGGGGTCCGGGGTGCTCTAGGGGGGAGTCAGGACTGGGGCCCCTCACCCAGGAGTTCATAGAGCAGATTCACAATCTCTTTCCAGGACTCGGCTGCCTCCTCCCCTGCGAACTCGGAGAAGTGAGCAGCGGTGGTGTAGACATTCAGGCGGTCAATGCAGTTCAGGACCAGGGAGAGCATCCCCTGGGGAAGGCGAGAACAAGCGGGTCGCAGCAGCCCCAGGCCCTGCCTTCCTTGGCTTTCTTGGATTTTCTAACTGACGTTCACTCAACAACTAGGGGCTGCATTCCGGGGTCTAAACCAGCGCCATTAACTCCACATCCCCATCCGCTCCTCCCGGGCTCCCCAGATCTGTCCTGGTCCTTCCTGCCTCTACCCCCAACACAATACAGCCTTTCTCATTTCAGGACTGAATCTGTGCTCCTCCTTCCTTCCCGCAGGCTTCTCTGCCCTCTGCCCTCTTCCAAGCACCCCACTCCCGGTCTCCGCTCCCTGCTGGCCCAGTTCACTCTTCACACCAACTATCAGAGACTTTTTCACTTTTTTTTTTAGCACTTTAATCTTTTTTCTTCTTTTGTTGTGAAGTATAACACGCAGAAAAGTGCAAAAATATATACATATGTGATTTAACCAACAAATATAAAGAAACACCTGTGTAGCCGTGACCCAGATTTAGAAAGAGAACATTGCCAGCGCCCCCGGCAGTCCTCTGCAGCGTCGCCTGATCACACCCCCCTCCCTGCTAGGGATACATTGTCCTGGCTTGTATGGAAATCCCTTCCTTGCTTTTCTGTTTTTACACATATCACTAGACAATCTAGTTGAGTTTCACCTGTTTCTGAACTTGAATTAAACAGCAGATGTTCTGCTGCTCCTCTGCTCTTTTGCTCAACATTAGGTTTTGAGATTCAAGCACATTATTGCACGAGCCCGTAGTTCATGCTCGTTGCCTCCCGTGCTCCCGCTCGTTCGCTCTGCTCCAGCTTCCCTGCTCGCCATTTCCAGAACACGCAAAGCACATCCCAGCTCGTGGCCCTTGCACCTGCTTTCTCTTCTACCATCTGCCCCTCTTGCCCTTCCTTCCGGTCTTTACTCAAAGGTCACCTCCTCTGACCACTCTTTTAAACTGCAACAACCGCAGCACTGCCTTCCACCTTCCCTGCTTCGTTTTTCTCCTTAACGCTTGCCACCGTCTAATGTACCATATGATAATTGACTCATTTCTTCTATTATTGATTGTCTGTCTCCCCCTTCACCCAA
This sequence comes from Dasypus novemcinctus, assembly GCF_030445035.2. Lineage (NCBI taxonomy): Eukaryota > Metazoa > Chordata > Mammalia > Cingulata > Dasypodidae > Dasypus > Dasypus novemcinctus. The sequence goes on along the minus strand of NC_080690.1, from coordinate 59,100,205 downwards.
TGTCAACTCCATAAGGACAGGGAGTTCTGTCTGTTTGCCTCACAGCTGTGCCCCTGGCTAATGGTGGGCACTGAGCGCGTGTTTGCTGAGTAGATGATGGCTATTTAAACTCTCTGAGCTTCAGCAACTCCTTCTGTAACATGGAAATTATAAGAAAATCCTCCATAGGGTTATCGGGAGGATGTCTCGTATATAGAGCCTTTAAACCCAAACTAAAGACTAAATTCGAAGTAATAACATCTAACACAAAGGACCTATGTGCTGCTCCAACCCTTGGCATGTTCTAACTCCACCACGGAGGCACCGACCGTTTTGTTACTGATACTGTTCTCCTTGGGTCACACCGGGAGCCCCTGGAGAGGAGGGGCCAGGCTGGATGCTTTTGAATGAACTTGCTCCTCCGCCGCGGGGTGGGGACCCCTTTGTCCAGCCCCTCCCCCGCCAACCCCTCTGGGCCCCTCGCACTCAGGCCCCGGCCAGGCGGAGCCCCCCACGTCTCCGCCCTTCGTGCCTGCACTACACACGGAAGACCCCCGGCTCCTGACGCCAGCTGAAGTCCCTCCCCACTCATCCTGCGCCCAGCAGCCCGCTCATCCTGCGACCCCTGCCCAGGCCTGGGCTCCGCCGACTTGGCCTGGGCCCTGGGCTGCACTGTCCGGCTCCGCTGGGCCCCGCCTCCAGCCAGGTGGGGCAACGGGGCGCGCCTCCGGGGGCCACCGCGCGCCCTGCCCCTCCCCAGAGGCGCCGCCCGTGCACACAGCCCGCCCCCTCCCTCCTGGGTCCCCGCCGCCTCCCCGGTCCCCCGCGCCCCGCGCCCCTCAATCGCGCCTCTCCCGCCTCCTGCTCCTCCCCGTGCCCCGCCGGGACAGCTCGGTCCCCAGGCCCCCGGGCCCCGCCCCCGGCCGCGGCCCCACCTCCTCCTGGAAGAGGCTCTGGCGGTTGCGCAGGCTGCGCAGCTTGCTCTGCTTCTCCTCGTGCTGCAGCTCCTCGGACGGCGGCTCGAAGTAACCGATGAGGTCCTGCAGGCTCAGGATGACGCCCTCGAGGGGCAGCGCCGAGCCCGCCGGCGGCCCCGCGCCCCGCGGCTTCCCGCTGAAGCTGTCCAGGCCCCTGCGGGGACGGCGCCGCCGTCAGCCGGGGACCTGGGGCGCCCGCGGTGGCGCGGCGCGCGGCGAGGCGGGACTCACAGACACGCGCGCTTTACAGCGGCGGAGACCCAGGCCACGCAGCTGGGACCGGCACTCGCCCCCGGTGGGCGCAGCGGGTCATGGGCGCAGGAGTCAGGGCTGGGGAGGTCGGGGGTCAAGGGTCTGGACGTCAGAGATGGGACATCCAGGTGGTGGTCAGGGTGTGGGGTCAAAGATCCTAGTTGTGGGGTCAGATTAGAGGTCAAGTGTATAGCGCTCAGGGGTCAGGAGTTTAGAGGTTAGGGATCACGTGGATGGCAGAGCCGGCCCTGGATGGCAGAGGCAGGGATTCAAGGGGGCTGGGGCAAGGTCAGTGGCACGCCCCCCACGGCGCGCCCCGCTCACTTGATGAAGAGGTTGTACAGGGCGGCAGTACTGTGGATCATGCGCGCCGCCTGGGACTCCTCCTGCTGGCAGCGCGTCAGCGACAGCGCGTCGTCCATGTGGCCTTCCTGGTGCAGCATGGCCTGGGAGTGGGAGGGACAGGCTCTCGGCAGGGGCCCCGCCGCCCAGGCCCACCCCAGCCCCCACCTCCACCCAGGCCTCGCCCCACAGCTAGACTCGGCCAGTCTGTCTCTCCGTTTCTGTCTCTTTTTATCCTTTATCTGTCCGTCTCCCCCTCTTCTTCCTCCCTCCGTCTCTCCCTGTCTCTCCTTCTCATCTCTATCTCACACTTTCTCTCCCTCTCTCTTTCCACCTCACCTGTGTCCAGGCCCGACCCCCTCTGCCTTGCAGATCCCCTCCACCACCGCTGACCTAACAGCTCCCCGCAGAAGCTCTGAGGGCGCCCCCCACCTGACCTGCCCCCTTCGGGTTGCCTGACCACCTTTCCGTGAGGTGCCAGTTTCGCCCGAGCTGACCTCCCTGGGGCCACCATGCAGTCCCACAGCTTCAGGACGCCCTCACTGTCCCCGTGGTCCCAGGCCTGGTCCCCACATCCTGGGCTCGTGGGTCCAGCTGTGGCCCTCCTGTTGCGCAAAGGGGCGCCTCCTGGGGCTGCCCATTCCTTCAAGTCTTTATCGAGCGCCCTGCTCTGGGCGTTGGCGGTGGACCTACGATCGCTGTCCTCCCGAGCTGACATTTCACTGTCCCCAGATGGGTTAGGGGCACTCCATGCTGCCAGGTGCTCAGGACAAAAATCATGGCAACACCCTCAAGCCCCACCCCTACTTCTCACCCCGAAATCCAGTATGTCAGCAAATCCTGTAAACTGTACCCTCCAAATAAAACAGAAGCTGCCCCCTTTCCCCACTGCACAGCACCACCTGGTCCTGCCCCCTGTTGCTTGCTCCTGACGGTCACAGCAGCCTCCCACTGGTCTCTGCTTCTGCCCCTGCCCCCTCAGCCTCTTCCCTACATGCAGTCAGAGGGAGACTTCAGCTGAGGCCAGTCGTGCCCGGCCCCCACCTCCCACTCACAGCCTTCCCGTGGCTCCATCTCACAGAGGGATAAAGCCAGAATCCTCCCCGTGTCCCATGAGGCCCCACAAGAGCTGCTCCCAACACCTCTGTCCTCACCTCCCACTGCTCACTCTGCTCCAGCCACACTGGGTCTTCTTTTTGTTATTGCAACAAGTGATGCTCATTCCAACCTCAGGGCCTTTGCACTTACTGCTCCTTCTGCCAAAGGCAGCAGTCCCACTCCTCGATTTTAAAACTATTCGCTTCATTAAAGGCATTTCATTCACCATTTCTGAGCAGTAGGAGTTTGGGAACAGGCCTGTTTTGCTTACCAGCTTCTCCCCATACGTGCCGGGATAACCTGGGTAGTCAATAACTGTTGTGTAATCTCAGTCTGCTTGTCACTGACTTTTCTGTGTGTCTTTGTATCTCTCTCATGTTTTTCTCTCTCTCTGTCTCTGCTTTTCTCTATTTGTGTTTCCATGTCTCTTTGTGCCTTTTTCTGTCTTTGTCTATATTTTTCTCTCTTTTTTCCTGCCTCTTGGTCTCTCTCTCTGTCTTTCTCTGAATCCCCATCCTCTGACACTCACAGCCCCCTTCCTGCCCCTGCCTGCACCCCACCACTCTCGCCTGCCAGGCACCCACCTTCCTCTTGAGCACGCCGAGCCGCAGGGCTTTGGGGTCCGCGGCGGCGTAGGTGAGCCACAGGCCCGAGGCCACATGCTGCACGAAGCACAGCGACTCCCCGTACTTGATCTCGGGGGGCCCCATGCCCTCCACGTCCCGCTTGGGACCCACATCCAGCTTCTCCTGCAGGGGTAAGGGGCAGAGGTCAGATCCCTCTGCCTGTGCCTTTAATGGGGGAGCCACTGAGGGACTACAGCACGGGGACTGGAGTGGGATTTGGGGTTCCAGGAAAGGTAGGGCACCCCGAGCCCCTCTGACCTTGGAGATGCGGAAGCAGAAGGAAGTGGCCTTGGTGTGGGCCTTGCTGGCGTCCACCACCACGAGGCCCTGGTCCTCGGTGAGCGCCAGGTACCGCCCCGTGGTAACGTGCCGGATGCGCAGGGGCTGGCCCCAGCGCAGGTGGCTCCCACTCCAGCTGCAGAGGGCGAGGGGGAGGGGAGTCAGGGGACCCCTAATCTCCCCAGGCATGCTGCAGTCTCGGCTCACACCTCCTCAAGCTACCAACCCTCTTCCAAGTTGCCCCAGACCTACTCTGGGGCCCCCAGACCCCCAATTCTCTCTCAGGCCCCCACAGCTACCTCAGGATTCCTCAGATGTCTCCAGTGGCCCCAGGTTTTCTAGACCCTTAATTTTCTTCCCCCAATCCCTCCCACTTTCTTTCTGGACTCCCTGCTTCTCTTTCCTGCCGGGATTCCCAATCCTCCCCAGGACTTTATTTTCCTTAATTCCAGGATCCGGAGGACTTCCATCTCTCTCTTGGGCTCCCCAGGTTTTCCCTAAAAATCCTCCAGTCTCTCCCTCAAATCTTTCTCCAAGGCCCTTTTCCCCTCAGAACCCCCCGGGCACCCCTCCTGCAGCCCACCCAGCCCCTCACCTGATTCTCAGCGGCTCCAGTCTCCAGAGGGAGCGGGCGTGGGTGCACACAGCTCCCCCCTCATAGTGCACGAGCCTGGGGGCCCAGGAGAGGGTGAGGCTTCCCCATGAATCTGGTCCCTAGCCCTTCCCAGAGGCTCCCAGCCCCCACCCCCACCCCGAGACCCCCTCACCCCCAGCCCAGACCTGCGCTGGTCGTCGCTCTCGGCAGGGGAGATGGTCAGACACTCGTCCATGTGTCCGTGGAAGAGGCGGAGGACGTGGCCCCCGGTCACATAGCCTGGAAAGGAATGAGGTAAAGTGGTCACTGAGGCGGAAGCCCCCGAGAGGCCCAGGGCCCAAACTGCTGCTCCCCCACGGGAGGCTCAGGGCGAGGCTTTGTGGTCTAAGGCGAGGGGGCCGGAGGTTCGGCAGTCTGCAGGGGTGGTCTGAGTTTTAGGGAACAAAATGGCAGTCTGAGATTGGGGGCCACGTTTGGGGCCTGCAGTGGAGGAATGAGATTTGGGGTCTGAGGTTGGGGTCCTAAGCTTGGGCATCTTGATGCAGGGCCGAGGTTGGGGGACTTATGGGCCTGGGGTTTAAGGTCTGTATGGATTTTTGTGGGGAGGGAGGTTTGGGTCTAATGTTCAAGGCATTGGGATATGAGCTTTAGGACTTGAGATGCAGGGCCTGGGTTTAGAGGTGTGATGGCCAGGTCTGGGGTAGCGGTCTGAAGTTGGGGTCTGAGTATTGGGTTTTGAGTTTGGGGGCCCTGGGACTGGTATCTGAACTGTGGGTTGAAGACCTGAACTTGGTAGCTTGGACTTAGAGTTGCTGGGTCTTGGTTTCGGGATCTGGGGCTAAGGAATGAGGTTTGGGGTCTGTGGTTTTGAGACTCAGGTTGAGTGTGGATTGGGAGCCTGAAGTTTTTGGGTATGAGAGTTGGGGTCTAAGTTTCAGGGCCAATGCTTTGGGGTCTTATATGAGAGATTGAATTCTGGACTTTGAAATTTGAGGTTACTGGACTGAGCTTTGGGGTCTGAATTAAAGGTCTTGGTTTGGGGAGTTGAAGTTTGAATCTAGAATCAGTTCATGGTGTACACGTGTTGTCTGAGGGGTGGGTTCTGAGAATAATTCTGAATTTGGGATTTGAAGCTTGGATCTGAGTTTAGGAGTCTGACCTCTAAGATCTGTGTTTGGTGTGTGAGCTGTGGGGACTAATTTTTTGGGGGTGAGTTTGGGGGCCAAAGTTTGACTTTGGAGGGTGAGCTTTAGGGTTCTAGATTTAGGATCAACTGGAGATCCGAGTGTCAGGGCCATAATTTGGAGATCTAGGTTTGGGGTCTGAGGTTTCAAGTCTCAGTTTAGGCATATCTGGGAGGGCACTATTTGGGGTCTGCCTCTGGGGTCTCCGTTTAGGGGCCTGCAGCCGGGAGGGCCTCACCTTCTTCGCAGCCGGAGCAGATGGGGTTCATGTTCCACAGAGTCTGCATGAAGGAGGCGTCCACCTGGAGCTCCCCACTGGCTGTCGACAGGTGCTGGGCGCAGTCAAGATGCGGGAGATGATTTGGGGGTAGGCAAGAGTTCCAGAGCCAGGGGCCAGAAATGAGGGATGGAGGCCAGGAAGCCGGCAGATGGAGGATGAAATTGAAAGAGGTCACAGATCAGGAAATTGAGGTCAGGTCGGTCAATGGTGGGTCAGAAATGAGAAAACTGGATCAGAGGTCAGGAAACGGGGTGGGGCACAGGTCTGGAAATTGGGAGTCAGGACGCTGGGGGCGGAGACTCCTGGAGAGGAGATGGAGCCGTGGTCACACAGCGCGAGGGACCGGGGGAGGCTCACCAGGTAGCGCTCGGAGGAGACACTGACGAGGATGATGTCATCACCAACGCGGACCTTCTCTCCTTCCGACCTCTGCTTGGAGGCCGGGTGCATGGTCCACCAGCAGGCCTCTCCTGCACGCGAGGCCAGGGCCGGGAGATGTTGGGGTGGTGGGCTCCCAGAATGCTCTTCTCAACTGGGCCTCCCATGCTCCCCCTCCACACATCCCCTAGGCCCCTGCCCATAATCCTCTTATTGCTGCCACCAACTTCCTGCCTCAGATCTCTCCATTCCTGCCCTCAGGCTCTACCAGAGCTTCTCCATGCTCCCCTGAGTCTCTCTGTCCAAAAGGCCCCATCCAAACTCCCACAGCCTCTGCCCCGAAGTCCCCCAGCCCATCCCCCCAGCCCTCTGCCCAGAGCCTTCCCCTTCCCACCGCCTGAGTTCTGCAGCCCCCTGCCCCCAGCCTCCCTGCCCGTGGTGCCCCCTCACGCTGCCCCCTGCAGCCCCATACCTGTTGCATCTTCCTGCAGTCCCACATCGAAGGCCAGCTTGTCCGTCATGGAGCGGGAGGTGGTGAGGCAGCTCAGATACTAGGGGTGGAGAGGGGCGTCAGTCAGCCTCCTCCCGGCCCGCACCCCTGCCCCCCTCTGGCGCCCCTTTGCTGGGGCACTCACCATGCGGCTGTGGGCATGCCGGAGCAGGATGGCGTGGCCATACAGGAGCGTCCTGTGACCCCCGCCCTGGGACGACTGCGGGACAAGAGAGGACACAGAATAAGCACAGAGACCCTCAGGAGCTCCGAGACATCAGGCCTATTCGCAGATGGCTCTCTCTTGCCTGCCTAAAACACCACACTCAGTCCTGGGGTAAGGACGCCTCAGCTCAGACCCTCAACAGATTCTCTGCCTCAGTTTCCTCATCTGTGGAAACTGGGACTGTGCCTCTGAGAAGCGTGCAGATGGGGTGTCTTACAGTCCCTGCCTCTGCCACCTTGTCAGTCAGGCCCCCGAAGTCACTCAGGGAGGCGGAGCCCATCCTCAAGGTGCCTGGGGACCCCCGGGAGGCCCCGGGGACATGTGTTCCATGGGCCTCTCTGCTCTCCTTGTCCTAACATGGCTGAGCTGCAGCAGTGGGCACAGGCACGTTCACAAGGCGACATGCCCTGTGCTGCCACACCCCTCTGGGCAAAGGGAGGCCCGGGGCCCTGGGGGCAGCTTGGCACCGTCATGCCTCTCGTTCAACCCTCACATGCCCATGCTCAGAGGGGCCATGTGATGATGCCACGGGATCACATGGCGGACCCACTCCTGGACCGGAGGGGACCCACGCTGGGGATGGGGAGCTGCGGGCAGAGGTCCCATGCAGAGAGGAGCTGGGATCGGGTGCGGGGAGAGGACGGGAAAGAGGAGAAAGGAGCAGGAAGGGGGCACAGGAGGCTCGGAGGCCCCCTCCCCCTTCCTTCCTTCCTGCCTGCCTGGCCTGTTCCGGGCGCCACAGCCCTGACCACTGGGGGTGGGGGGCAGGACCCCCAGCCCCGTGTGCAGGATGTGGGCCCGAGAGGCGGGCCTGGGGTCAGGAGGGGTGGGAAGGACAGGTGACACCCACGGTCAGACCTACCCACTTATCCAAATTGAGGGCCTGCGGGGACGAGGCGGAGAGAGGAAGAAGAGCAGATGGTGAGCGCCCCCCCCCTGCCCGCTCCCCGGCCCGCGCCCCCCCGCCGAGCCTCACCTCCACGCCCGCCTCCACCGTGTTGGCCAGCATCTCCTGCAGCGCGCGCACCGACAGGGACTGCTCCAGGGTGAAGCAGCAGATGGCCAGGTCCGGGGGCACGTTCTGGGGGCGGCGTGGAGGAGCCTGGTACCAACCCTGCGCCTGGCCTTCATACCCACCCCCTGAGACACCGGAGCCACCCCAACCCCGCAGGAGGCCCCTGCCCTCTGCCACCTCCATCAGACACCCTAAACTGCACTAGCCTCTCCAAACGCAGTGTCTGCCTCCCCCCTCCAACCCCAACCCCCTCCAGGCCCAGAGTCGCCTCCACTGAGCATCCCCAGCCTCTAGTGAGAGGCGCAGGGTGCTTCCCGCGGCACGGAGCCCACGCCGCCTCCAGGCCTCCAGCTCTGCGCCTCCCCCTTCGATAACCCGGATCTCTCCCCGTCACCCCGTCCCAGCTCCTGCCTTCTCGCCCAGACACGTGTGAACAGCGCTTCAGAATCACGGGAGAGCCGGCCCCGCACGCGCCTCAGCGCCCCCTCACCACCCCCGACTCGCAGAGGCCTCCCCCTGGGCCCCAGACTCTCTGGCCCTGCTCACCGCCCCCTCACTCAAACCCCAGCTCTCCTCCCCAGAGGACTCCACGCACCTTCCTGCCAGCCCCGCCCCTTCCCCCCAGGGCGCCTTCTCACAATCCAGAGTCTTCTGTCCCCTCAAACCCCCTGGTCCCTCGTCCCTCACACCCCTGCTCACCCCACTGCTCACACCCTCTGACCCCCTCTCAACCTCACACCCCTGGCCCCTCGTGCCCCCTGACCCCTGTCCCCTCATGCCCCCTGACCCCTGTCCTCTCATGCCCCCTGACCCTCGTCCCCTCATGCCCCCTGACTCCCGTCCCCTCATGCCCCCTGACCCCCGTCCCCTCATGTCCCTGACCCCCGTCCCCTCGTGCCCCCTGACCGCCGTCCCCTCGTGCTCCCTGACCCCCGTCCCCTCGTGCCCCCTGACCCCCGTCCCCTCGTGCTCCCTGACCCCCGTCCCCTCGTGCCCCCTGACCGCCATCCCCTCGTGCCCCCTGACCCCCGTCCCCTCATGTCCCTGACCCCCGTCCCCTCGTGCCCCCTGACCGCCATCCCCTCGTGCCCCTGACCCCCGTCCCCTCGTGCCCCCTGACCCCCGTCCCCTCATGCCCCCTGACCCCCATCCCCTCATGTCCCTGACCCCCGTCCCCTCGTGCCCCCTGACCCCCGTCCCCTCGTGCCCCCTGACCCCCGTCCCCTCGTGCTCCCTGACCCCCGTCCCCTCGTGCCCCCTGACCCCCGTCCCCTCGTGCCCCCTGACCCCCGTCCCCTCGTGCCCCTGACCGCCGTCCCCTCGTGCCCCCTGACCCCCGTCCCCTCATGTCCCTGACCCCCGTCCCCTCATGTCCCTGACCCCCCGTCCCCTCGTGCCCCCTGACCCCCCTGACCCCTGTCCCCTCATGTTCCTGACCCCCGTCCCCTCGTGCCCCTGACCCCGTCCCCTCATGTCCCTGACCCCCGTCCCCTCATGCCCCTTGACCCCCGTCCCCTCATGCCCCTTGACCCCCGTCCCCTCATGTCCCTGACCCCCGTCCCCTCGTGCCCCCTGACCCCCGTCCCCTCGTGCCCCTGACCCCCGTCCCCTCGTGCCCCCTGACCCCCGTCCCCTCGTGCCCCCTGACCCCCGTCCCCTCGCCCTTTGTTCCCCAGCCCCCTCTCCCCTCACGCCCTCACGCTCCCTGGCCCACTCTCCCCCCACAGCCCAGCTCTCGCGCCTCAGCCCCCGCTGTCCCCACGAGTCCCCAGGCCTCTGTGTTCCCGCAGAGTGCGGCCTCGCAGCCCCAGCTGCCCTCGTGCCTGCACCCCGAGGCTCAGCCCGCAGAGCGCCCTCCAGTCACCCCCTCTGCTCTTCAAGGCCCTCAACCCCCTCCCAACTCAGACGCCCCCCCCTCGTCCCTCAGCCCTGCTGGCCCCCTCCCCTCTAAAGCACCCAAGTCCCCTCTCTCCTGAACCCAAGGCTCCCGGCCGTCTCAGTCCCCTGAGCCCACCTCGCAGCCCTCAGACCCCTTCCTCTGGACCCAAAACCCTCTGCCCCCCACAAAGACCCTTGCCCTCTCGGCCCCCCAGCACCCCTGCCCCTCCTTCCTGAGATTCCCAGTCCCCCCGTGAGCTCT